>NC_136067.1:1116227965-1117525465 GCF_964261635.1 Lissotriton helveticus
ACGCGAAGACGCAAAAAACCCCGCAAACACGCAAAAAAACCAAAAATCCGCAAATTCGCACGAATTCGCAGATTTTGCGGATTGCAAATTCGATTTTGCGCGAATTTGCGTAACGCGAATTCGCACATTTCGCCCATACTTAATATATATATATATATATATATAGATAGATATATGGCCCCCTTGCGACAACACAACAGGCAGAGGATGGACGGTACATGTGGGAGTCTAAGGACTTATGTAATCTTTTCTTTTGAGTACCCGATAAGGTGAGGTGTCAGCAGGAGGGGGAATAGGAGGGAAGATTGTTCAGCACAAAAAGTATTTGAAAAGTGTCAACTCACCTTCGCGATACTTTGTTGCAATAAAAATGTCGGCGGAATTGCTGTTGGAGGCGGCAGTGGATCAAATGTTTAATGATTGGACTCAGATCATAGCAAGTACGTCCACCGATGGTGGACTTTTGAATCATGGAACCACGGATGTCAAAAACAAATTGAGATTATGGTAACAAGATAAAGAATGGAACAAACCAAATGGTGACAATGTAAATCACTGACTAAGTATTTGGAAGTGGACAGAGTGCCCCGAGGGTTACGTATACTATTAGCTCCAAGTTTTAAGAATCTCTAGAGGAGTGGGCGGAATGTAATTTAGAAGCTTCAGCAAATTTATTGAAGATTCTAGTGAAATATCCTGAAATAGATCAAAAGGAATTGCAGAAGCAAATTGATGAATTGGAAGCATTTTTCAGTACCTGCTCTGAGTAGGAAAGAGTTCATAAATTCAAAGAAGAGACTAATCAATGCCTTAAAAAACACAAAGACAGCATCAAGGAAAGAAAGACACAAACGTTCATGTGTGACCTCATTGATTATGAGCAGGGATAGATTTTTACCTTTGCCTGACGTTTTTACAATCTGAAAAGACAAAATTTGATAAATATTAACAGATAGCCACCGGAAAGAGGAGCAACAGAAACAGAACTTAGCTCAGACTTGGATGCAGACAGCGATTCCAACAAACAGCTGGGCCACATAGCATCATAGGAACAAGCGCAACTCTAATAGGAGAGTTGGATTTTTGACGACACGACCACCGCCAAATGCTCCGGCTATGAAATCCAAATCTCAGAGGCGTAAAGAGCGGAGAAGTAAACAAAAACAGTGATGGATGGGAGAAAAAGGAAACCACCACAACAACCATGGCAATAAAAGAAGCAATAAGTGACAGGAACCATATCGTAATGAATTTAACACCCACAATCTTGAGGAAAGCAGAGCATCAGATACCATCTTTGGCCTTGCATTTTTGTCCAGAAAGCTCATTTCAATATGGACAAACCTGTATTGATGTGTTTAGATTAATTCTCGAATTAAAATTGATGAAGGTATATGCGTCCAAATAACTCAAACCTCAAAGTCAGATACCTGTGATTAACATACCGACTCATCAGAGAGGCCTTATAACATCGGAGATGACCTTGCTCAAGGAACTAACTGACCTGAAAAATGAGCATCTGGGTCTTGATAGACCGACTGAGGAACAGGAGCAAGAAGAAATTGAAATATGGGGGAATACAGAGTCACCTTTTAAACCAGCATCCACATTTTTACCAATGACTACACACAATAGAATTGATGTATATAGTGCCTTACTGACTAGGGATTTGGAGTGACAAGGAATAGAACTAGCTAAAAATCCTGGTAAATGCAAAGGAAAACACTGGAAATACTTTACTCTGATTGATAAACTTAAAAAACAACATCAGACAGTCATATCTAAAGCTGATACAGGAGGAAATCTTGTTTTGTGGACTTTAAGTGATTATATGGAAGAAATCCAACAACAATTAAGTGATGCCCAGTGTTACACTTTCGTAACCAAATATCTATGGACTAAAGTAAAAATTGAAGCCAAACAAATAGTGGAGGAATGGCGCCAAGAAGGTCTCTTAACACAGAAGGAATATGGTTACCTTTGTAATGAACATCCAAAATTGGGATTCCCAGGGAGCTTAATAATCCAGTTAAACCTCCAGGAAGACCTATCATTTCAGCCATAGGGGGAATTATATGAGAATATATCAAAATACATTGATTATTTCTTGCAGCCCTATGTACAAAATTTGCCGTCTTTTATCAGAGACACAGGGGACTTTCTAAAAGTGATTTACGATATGCCATAGGAAGATACATTTGTAAGGATGTCACTAGATGTTTTATCTGTATATACTAGTATAGGCCACCAGGATGGTTTAAGAGCAGTGGAATCTTAACTAGGTAACAGGCCTTTAGCATTACTTCAACACACAATGATGTTATTAACTATGATAAGATTGTGTCTAGAGAACAATTTGTTTTTGTTCAATAATCAATTGTTCCGATAGATACGAGGGACCACGAAGGGAGCATGCTTCTCCCCCTCTTCACATGGCTGGTGGGAGGAGCGGGTTCTCAAAGTGATTAATAGCAAGCAAAGGGAAGAAAATGTGGTAGTTTAGTTACAGTATATTGATGACCTCTTCATTATATAGAGAGGATCAGAAGAAAGTGCTCTAAACTTCATAGATACATCAATCACAATGATCTCAACCTACAGGGGGAAACCAGTAAACAGTTGATTGATTTCTTAGATCTGGAAATATTTGTGAAGGATGGTAAAATGGAAATCAAACTGTTGAGAAAGACTACGGCAGGCGAATCTACATTGAACGCGACCAGTTTTCATCCAAGTGATGTAATAGCTGGGAGTCCCTATGGGGATCTAATGCGCACCAAAAGAAACTGTATTCTACCACAACATATAAAATCAAGTCAGGAAGAAATTATACAAATATTCATAGACAGAGGGTACAATTCACACACAATAAACACAGCACTGATAAAAATCAATAACATGTCAAGAGAACAGCTACATTTGGAAGTAAGAAAATAGAGGAAAAAGATCAAAATGTGAGGTTAGTTACCACATACAGTAATCAAAACAAACAGTTTGAAAGGATAGTGAAGAAAAATTGGCACATAGTGTGTGCTGACCCAGTCATAGGTATGAAGGTACCAATCAAACCCTGTATCACATATCGCAGAGCTATATCCATGAGGGATATTCTGGTTAAATCTATACAGAAACTGTAAGATTTGGTGACTGGTTGACTTGTCTGAAGGGGTTTGGTTTTACAAATCTGCAAAGCATGCAGAATAGGTAAAAACACTAAGGACTATATTTCCCCATTTGTTCATAAATCAATACCTATCAAGGGCAGATACCCATGCAAGAGCGATTTTGCTATCTATCTACTAACATGCACCTGTAACAAAAGATATATAGGCAGCACAACTTTACAAGTACATAAACACATTTTACAACACATGCGTGCTATAAAGAAGAAGGATTTGCCTTGCCCAGTAGCTAGACACTGTGCTGATGTGCATCACAGTGATGTAACACAAATTTCTTATTTTGTGTTTGATGCAATACCAAACTCGAGTAGAGGGGGGGATAGAGTTAAAGCCCTCCGATGGATGGAAAGTATGTATATCCTCAACCTAGATTCTCATCATCCCAAGGGATTAAATATAGAAGATGATTTTTATTAATTAATAATAGAAAATATGCTCCACATTACATATACACAATGCACCACATGAGTTGTTGTGGCTACATAAGTGGGTTGTTTCCTTTAGTGGTTTTTGCTTATCCAATTCGGTCTATCTCTAGTTTTGACACCGTTTTTTTTTTATAATTACAATTGATAAGAATTATCGGTGGTATGACTATAGATTATAAAATGAATAACATTGGGAAATGTTCATGATATTTTGATTCTGCCATAAGAGGTGATAAACACATAAGACCAAATATGCTCTATATGTATATATTTGCCATAATGCACCATGAAATGCAATTGCTAAAGGGTTGGAGAGAATACCAGTGATGGAAAGCAGGTGAAGAGTTGAACCTTCACCCTTGCTCAGGGGTTAATTGTCTGTCAGCCTTGTCAGGTATACAAATATGTCACACACCAACCACTACTGGATGGTGTCAGAAATAAAAGATTCTTATACACAGTGCAAAGGAATAAGAGGGAACTCTAGCCATGAAAGATACATTTTCAAACCTCTCCGTATCCAAACCTCCTCTTTCCTCCACACAGCAGAAGCAGGCACTCTGGCCCCAAAACTGCAATTTCTGACCACCTCCTTTCAGAAGGGCCAGTGTCTGCTAAGGCAAGAAATGTTCTAAACTTTGAAATACTTCGTAACCCAATTTTGTTTTCATCGTATGTACATTTTACTGTTGTGTGAATCTCATTCTAAAATGTGAGTGTCGAGATGCTCATTGTTACGAGGCTTGGTAAATGAAGAACTGAACAAGCCTCTTATTGCTCAAGAGTGCCCATATATGGAGATTGCAGTAACTGGGTTTCCTTTAACTTATATTCAGAAACAAAGTACATAACTTGGAGGATGCTATGCGTTGAAAGAGAGGGAGGAAAAAGGATGCGTGTGCTGGTGGCATTGCTAGTCGTGTCTTTTTTTAATATTTCAAGAGGCACGTAAACATCTGCTATTCCTGTTGACCTCCCATACTTCTGGTTCTGAAGCACAAAAGCCTGGGTCTGCATATGAAATGTGGGGAAGTCATTACTCTGTTCTTTATCACTTTTTTTCAAACCGAGAGACAGAAATCACTGTCTTCCTTCCACTTCTTTGTGACCACTGATTTTGACAATCGAGACTAACAGGGAAATAGGCTGATAACATGGATTTCTGCCTATCCCTTTCTTGTATATTGAGGCTTATTGGGACAATAACTGCCATGCAGTTAAGAACTTAAAGCTGACAGTCGAATTTAGACTGTTGCTGATGACCGGCAACCAGGACTACGGTCTGGCCTTATACAGATTCATCTGGACCCCTTAAGGTCCAGGACTTTGTAGGAAGGTTGGGCTATTGCAGGCATGACCTCTTCATATTCATATCTAATATTAAGAGGGAATGAGGAATCCTGAGCTTCTTGTTGGAAATCTACCTGGAAGCCTAACCAATATATGGACCTAAAAAGCGCAACCCATAAATCTCTTGGATATTGGTCCCCAGACCATCTGCCAGCTTTGCTAAAGGAACCCCTAAGTTAACTATTTGTCAAAACCCACCTATATCTTTGGATTTGCAGGTATGGAATAAACTGGCCAATGTGTTGTTTTTTTGTAATAATCTGTTTCCTTTCTTTAATGGCCTGTTTTATCATCATCATCATCATCATCATCAAAAAACTTTATTCGGTCAACAAAGCATAAATGTCACACATAAAAATACATCAGATACGTATAGAAAAAGCTCAGCATAATTAAAAATATTCATAAGACACATCATGTCCAACAAGATCAAGTAATTTGAAAATTCAAAACAAACATTAACATTTTTCCAAATTTCTCGACTGCAGAGTTTAGTGCTTGAAAGGTATGCAATTTTATAAGTGATAACACATTTTGAACTTTTGCTGACGCGGGATACAATATGGAAAGCAAGGAAATAAAGTGCACACTGCTACCTAATAGTGCAAAGATTTAAAATCCTCTAGAAGTGGATGTTATGTATGTAGGCAATGATAAAACATCAGATACAGTATGAATTGTTAAAAACAATCAATTTCCTACCAAGCTTCTTCACCGCACTGCGACAGAAATTAATCTGTATATCATTTCAAATATATATTCTGTTTGAAAGAGCTGAAGGTAGAATAAAGTTAGCCTCCATTTCCTACTATTCACCCGCAAAATGGGAAAATAAATTCTCTTTGTGGTTTATCAAATAGATGGCAGAAAAAAAGGAAATTCAGCATATTCTGGATTGAATTGCAGTCATATGGGCAGGGGTCTAGGTCAGGATCATGATATGCTTCTCTGTAATATGACACCAATAAGTAAGCAATGCTGAATCTAAATCTAATAAAATAAAAAATGTTAGAGTGACTAAAAGGGAACAGCACATATGGCTCAAATCTTTCAGTACTAACCAGGGGAAAATAATCCGCTACACACTTTTTGGCAAGTTCCATGCGTCCTCTGCGTTCCATTAGAGCATTGAAAAATTCCTTCTTTTAATGGGGCTTGATGATGGAGTAATAAGTTGGGGGTTAGAAAAACAGTCCTGCGTCCCCATGAGTGCCAATTTATTTTTAACTTAGGTAAACCACTGTATTTTATGAGCATAATCACAGCTTAAGCAATCCTATATTATTGCTGGATTAAGAGCTTGTTCTTCGTTTGTCCAAATCGAGCACCATAACATAATTGGGCAGTTTGCATTTGATGTATTAAAGGGGCTTGCCCCAATTCCATTTGGCATAGGATACCCGGGAGGCTGGGGGGGAACAGACATTAATCTTCTGAGAAAAACATTTTCTCTAGTTTTTAAAGTAGACACATTACAAAAAAACAGACTCCGGACCCATGCAAGATAGCAGCACAACACTGTGCATTTTAAATGTTAAATATTACCTTGATAGATTTGGAGCCCAATTTCCTCCCAAACCTGAAGAGGGCATCACAAGTTTTATCAAAGCTCTTCATCCTGACTTCCAGGAGATGGGACCTCAAGCCTTTATGGTCAAAGGGGACACCCAAGTAGTAAACATTTGATTCCTGGAGTAGTTTATCTTTGTTGATGAAACAGGAACTTATTTTAGAGTGTACTTTCCCCACCACCATAACATGTACTTAGCTGTGTTAGTCTTTAAGCCCAAATTGCTCATAAAATCATTGAATCTATTTCAAAGGATTTGTAAGTCCACACCAGTTTTTGAGAAAAATACACAATCTCTTTGACCCACTCTTGGAACATCAATCACCACTTCATTCAAATAGCTCTCCTAATCGTTGATATAAAGACAAAACAGGAAAGGTGCTAACATGCACCCTTGTCTAACACCACAATTCTATTTGATCAGCTCTGACAATTCACCATCTGCCCTATATCTTACTCTGCCCGTCACATCATGGTGCATCTGTGCTAGGAAGTTGACCAAAGGTGCATCTATACCCAAAACCTTTTCTCAGTTTCCATCCCACCACCCAATCAAAAACTGATATCAGATCTGTAAATCCGAGGTGAAGATTGCTGTTTTTTGCCAGTGTGTATTTGCTTATCACCAAATGAAGATTAAGGCACTGCCCTGCAGTGCGGAGGCCTCTTCTAATACCATATTGGACGTCTGAAAATTTGCCTTTTTCTGCTATCCATTTTTCTAAACGGTCAAGTAAAACCCTGTCCATTAATTTACAAGTGGAGTCAATCAGTGAAATCGGGGAATAACATTTGGGGTTTGACCTATCTCCCTTTTTAAAAATGGGAATAATTATTACACTCAACCAGGATTTTAATGGGCCCGATATTATGACACAGCTTAAGATGTTGGTTGAAACAGGAAGCCATAACTGGAGATTTGCCAGAAAAAGATCAGCAGGGACACCGTCAGGGTCAACTGCCTTATTTTTCTTGGTCTGATTAAGTGCTTTGCAACTTCCTGAGTTGTAGGTGGAGCTAACTTTTGCACACTCCCATTTGTATGTTTATCGCATTCTATTATAGTGACATAGTCCCCTCAGCCCCTGTAAACTTCAGAAAAATGATCAACCCGTTCATCTGGGGGGGGTGTAACATTGGTAGAGCTATTATAGTTATCCTGGAAAAAGAGGGCCCTATTAGTTTTCCAAAAAATTCTAGTGTCTTGCTTCGTGGTACTAGTTTCATACAATCTCTCCACGCCTATGGGTTATACACTACTGGTGTCACCTTCTTGCTTTGTGTTTCTAAGTGGATGGACAGCGGGAAGTGGTAGCTAAAAAGAATTTTTGAGCTGAAAATCATGCAGGCTTTGGTTTATAATATTCATAAAGTATAATAAAGTCAATACTACTACCCCGTCCTCTGCTGATATGTGTGATCTCCTCTTGTCCTGCCCTAGTAATCAAATCTAGTGTTAGGTAGAGAGAGCATTTTGATAATATAGAGTGGAAAATGTTACCATGGGGTATGTTCAAAGTGACAAAGCTCCTCAGAAGACTCTCCCATATAAGTACAAGCAGACACTTTTGATAGTGAACTTAATCTACAATTAAAATCCCGCCCCATAAAATTATTATATTCAGTAGTCAACACCCTAAGATGCTTACTTGGGGAGTTTTTGAGCATGGCTGAAATTTCAGTATTAACTGAGGTAACATTATTATGATAACAATTTACAATTATAAGTATGACATTGGAATTAAAGATAATATTAATACTTTGAAAGTGTAGTGAGTAAAAGTTAGAGGAACAGATTTTATTGTCCTTAGTGATTGTCATTAAAGTAAGCAAAACTCCACAATCATGGCACCCACGCGAATGAGTAGCTTGTGTATGGATGGATACAAATCCATCAATGTGTATTTTGTCATGGGCCCATGTTTCCTGGAGGCAGATAATGTCACAGCCTTTTATCAATTCTAGCCAATCATCATTTCTCAACCTGCAAGCAGGCCCAGCTATGTTCCAAAATAAACACTTAATGCGTTTGGCCTTTTGGTCAATCTGACCTATCTCTCTGACAGGGCCACTTTTTTCACAATCAGGTAAAACTTGTTTGTCCCACTCTTTCCCTAGGGTTCTTGTGGTATCTAAATCCCTGTGAATATAGAATAGGGGGAAATCGCTTCATCCTGGTGGGTGTTGCAGGATTCTTTGTGAACTTAAAAGTACAGCCTGTGACCTGCATAGGGAAATCCTTCTTTTAATAATAAATTGGGCCCCAAACCAGTCCTCCGCTGCGGACCTGTTTCTACCACGGGCAGTCCCCCCACAGGATTAATTTGTGAAAAGTAATTAGAACTATTTTCCTTAGGGTTATCTGTTTGGCCACCCTCGTGTGGTCCTCCCTGGTTTGGATTAACAGTGTGTGACTCTAAACCTGGAGTCGGTTCCACCATTGTTTTAGATATGCTTGACAGGCTACTAAATGTTGACCCAATTAAAATGTTCAGGGATGTGTCAATACTATTAAGAATTGCGAACACTGGATCAAAGAATGTTTTAAAGGTTTATCTAAAATGCCTGTGAGTTGACTATGTTTCAAGCCCTCATTTACAACCTTGTTGACTGGGTAAATCTTAGGTGGTATAACAGTATTCTATCTGCTAAGGGTTAATTTCTTCGCTTTGAAGGTGGCTTATTGCTACATTTAGCCTTCTTTGGGAGTGGTGAACAGC
This sequence comes from Lissotriton helveticus, assembly GCF_964261635.1. Taxonomy (NCBI): domain Eukaryota; kingdom Metazoa; phylum Chordata; class Amphibia; order Caudata; family Salamandridae; genus Lissotriton; species Lissotriton helveticus. The sequence goes on from NC_136067.1 coordinate 1,116,237,216, forward strand.
TGGCTTCAATCTTTGTAGCCTGTTTATATTCACCCCTGAAGATGATAACAACTGCCCTGTCCCTAGGTGTTTTATTGAGGGCAATGCTCAGGTGCTTATGATAAGATTCGTTGGTCCAGCACTTAACATCTTGCTGTTGCACACTGGAGCGCATAGGACCAACTTATTAGGATTGTGATTACTGTAGCTATTCTCTACTGTACCTCCAATATTTATAAAGGGAGTGCAGGGACCATGAGATAAAGATATAATTGATAATATTCCCCAAACACCAGTCAATAAGGGTAGGGAGTTGGATCTCCTCTTTCCCTAGAATTGCGACTTAATTTCTAAGTAATAACTGAGGTCATACTCCAGTTAGTTGCTAAATACCTTAAATCCTTTAGAAGCTGAGACTTATCGCTGAGGAGGAATGGATTAATAAAGGTGACGCAAATCCATTCATCAAATTGAACCCTCCCCCTACAATTAGTTTGAAACATTTTGGAGCATGAGCCAACCTTTGTCTCAGTCATTCAATTAGGTTAAATAGGGTATTGATACTACAACCTTTCTCTCTTTGATTGACTAAAGTATAAAAATGTATCAAAAAAAGAATGAAAGTTCATGGAGTGAACAATGTATTCAATTTGAATGCCTTGGTGGTGGTATGGGATTAGGACCACCCTATTCATAGGGATGAATGCACCTAAGTAGGCAGCCCCCTCTTTGATCTGGCCATGGCTTAAGGGAATGCTGAGGTACAAAAAACTATAATAACCATCCCACACAATTTCTTTCTGTCCCAGGTTTCTTGGAGCATGATGACATTGTTGAAAATGGCAATGTATGTGTACATAAGCGGCGTTCATTTGTGTTCACTGTACCCCTTGTTGTAAGCAGAACGAATAATTACGAAACACTGACTGTGTTATCCCGCCAGCATAAGACCCATGCACATATGTACACGACAGCTATTTTAGGCACCATGGCCTCTCTGACCGTTTGCTAAACCCCCGACACCCCTCCCCGCGCGCACTGCTCATGCAACGTCCACAAGACCCTCTCCCTCTGCGTGACCCTGCTCTAGAAGTAGCACTCCTGCTTGACCCACACCCCCCATTTCCTCCCAGGAACACCCTTCCCCTCAGCTGACAACCCCCCCCCCCCGGCTGCGCTTGACCTCTCGACCCGGTCCCAAGTCCTAAGACCAAGCCTCGTGGATGTACATCCTCCTTTTCCCTGCCCAGCATAACAAAACCGTGATACACCAACCGAAGTGTCCGACCTTATCACCTGACCAACCTTTGACCTGATCATCCCCTCCTGCCCTCCTGCCCTGTAGGAATGTCCAGCTGAGAGGTCACAATCTCTTGTTACATTCAGGAGGGGAGGATGACATCTGAGCGACTGGTATGGGAATAGGCCTGAAGCTGGGATTCCAAGCATGCCTTTTCCCACTTCAAAGCGTCTTTATTGTAATAAGGAATGTTTGTGCATCATAAACATGTGTATAAAAGACGAAGCCTCAGAGAACTTGTTAGAGCACCTCCTGAAGACGCTATGCGAGTGTCCGAAATGACAGGCTCTCCTCATGAGAAATAAAACTCTATTCTTGTCTTCCTGCTTCCAGCGCCCGTCTCTTTATTTGGTAATTGTTCAAAATGGGAACTAAGAGGCGTCCTGCGCCAGCAGCCTGGGCATCAGGTGTGTTATGGGCTGACTTTTCCTCAATTGGCACCCCAACGCGGGGTCCATCAGCGACATAAGGTCTGGTAAGAGAGGTCCAGACGATGGGGTGAACATCTAAACGATTGGAGTATACCTGCCTTGAGAGGGCACTCGTCCGGCTGCCGATTGAATGAACTTCACCGATTCTGAACGGACCTCTCTCAAGTGACCTACTGTCCTGACTGGAATCCCACAGGAATGCTGCGGTAAAAACATGGAGAAAGAGAACGATGGGGCGCTGGAGAAAGGAAGGCGAAGAATTGCCCACATGGTCCGGTCCGGGTAAGGTTAAGTAGGACGTCTTTACGTTCGATTGCTACGATGGCTTTATCCATCTGATTGATTGATTGATTGATTGTTTTGAAATCAGTATTTAAAATACTGGTATTGTTCATTGATTGGTTCATTTAGCCTCGGTTGCTACTTGAAGTATTGGTTCTCTTGGAGACATTCTCTGTTTGCAAACAGCGACGAATAGGAACGTTCCTCTCTCTTTGCAAATAGTGAAGGATAGGTAATGCGGACTTTTGTCCCCCGTTGTAATCCGTCATGCCTATTTTTCTCCCCACTGATTGATTGGTTGCTCTGTTGCTCTTTGAGACATTCGCTGTCTACAAACGGGGAAGAATAGGAATATTCTGTCTCCCTTTGCAGATAGTGAAGGGTAGGTAATGCAGACTTTTGTCCCCGTTGTAATCCGTCATGCCTATCTTTCTCCCCATTGATTGTTTGTTATCGGTTTTTATCGATTATTGCTCTTTGAGATATTCCCTGTCTACAAACGGGGAAGAATAGGAATATTCTGCCTCCCTTTGCAGATAGTGAAGGATAGGTAATGCAGACTTTTGTCCCCGTTGTAATCCGTCATGCCTGTTTTTCTCCCCACTGATTGATTGATTGTCTGAACATTTATTGTTCAAGGAATAGTTCTTTTGAGGCATTCTCTGTTTGCAAATAACGTGGAATAGAAATGTTCCGTCTAGTCTTTGCAAGTAAGGAATGGTAGGTAATGCGGACCTTTGTCCCCCGTTGTAATCTGTCATGCCTATCTACTCCCCACTGATTGGTAAACCAGTTCCACCCGGACCATTTATTGGAGGTAGGTCATCTGGCTCGGCCAGGAGGGTACCCCTAATACAAAAGGACAAATATAAAAATGCGGATTAGCCGCTGTATCGTGCTAGCAAATAAAAGAGAAAAATATATATATAAAAATCGTTAGGGAAAAGAAAAGGAATAGAGTGAAATCAGTAGGCCACTGATGAGATCTCTTTTCAACCTCGCTGAAATGGAAACATAGGGAACAACCCCTCAGGAAATATGAAACTGGTGAGGAAAACCGAACTCAACGCTATGACTTCGAGACAGCTTGGCTCCACCACCCACCCCGCCCAATTAACGACAAACCTTAGGCGAATAATAGAAAATATACAACACTATAGCGAAGTAACAGGTGAAACCGTTTTATTTTTTTTTACAAACAAAAAAAAACATTTAAGCAACTATTTACATGACACACGGCTGCATCGACAAACGAAACCCACAATGCATTTCGCCGTCTGCCTGACGCCGTTCCAGTCCTTCCTTCCCCAAAGTAGCAATGTTGGGCTACTTTGGGCTACTTTCTAGTAGTTTTTGGGCGTTTTAAAGTCTACAAAAACCGTCAGGGGCGGTGGGGTGGAAGGACCACTACGCGAATAGCCCGAAGGTGGCACCATGCGCCAAGGCCTGTCCCCCGGATGAACCAAGGGACCCATTCCTGGGGCCAGGGCGAAGAAGCGTCCAGCCGCCATCGGCTGTAGGCCCGGCCCGAAACGTGCCAGGCGTCCCCACTTCTTCAATAATGGCTGCGACAACACTGGGGGGGGATGTCTTGCACATGCCTCAGACCCCCCCCCTCGTCCTCATCGCCTGGTCCGGCCATAACAAATGTCAAGCAAGACGCCGTGGGGTGCACCGGGAGGGAGAGGCAGCGCGAACGAGCCTCTCCCACCTCCCCAGGTGAAGGCTCCCCAGCTGCACCCCCAACGCTCCTCGCACCCGGCAAAGGGTTCGTCCACTCTTACGTGCAGCGACGCTCCACGCACCCGGCAAAGGGTTCATCCACTGTGGCGATGCTGCGACGCCTCGCCCGACAGGTTGGAGCCCGTCTGCTCATTTGACCCCGCGATTGCCGGTAGCTGCCGAACTCTCAAAATGGCGGTCGACCTTGCAAGAGCGGGCCCAGCATGAAGAAATGGCCCGGTTGCTTGTTGACGCCACCATCATAAAAGTTCTCCTCGACCTTGAAGATTCTATAGGAGCCGCGGGAGTCCCCGACCCCCGCAGATACCCCCGATGGGGAATGACTGCCATAACTGCCCGCGGAACGATGAAAATGTAGCCGCGGGACGTCGGCGCTCCCATGCTGACGCCAGCCTCAATTTGAATGACTAAAATCCTGCAGACTACAGTTCGGATCAGTTCCGGTGAAAACGCAGTATGACCCGGTAGAAAAATGTTGCCTCCCTCCCCCCTCTTTTTGACTGATGGTTCAAACTGCCGATCCCTTTCTGTTGCCCTTTAACGGAACTTTTTGGACTGCCGAAAGAGGTTCTGGGCCAACCACGAGTTGGTGGAGGTTTTGACTATGCCTGGATCTGCCTGGCCGCACCCAAAATGGCGCTGGTACAAATGAAACTTTCAACTCCTTATTGGTACCCCGATTGCTCAGCCTTGATGTCATGAAATATGTATACAGTTTTTAAAAACAATGAATTGATATGGGATGGGTACTGATTATGTGTTCGGACAATGAATTAAAGTGAGATGGGTGCTGGTTGAACATTCGGACAATGAATTGTTGTTAAGTTTGGCGCATCATGACTATTGAAAGTTCGAATTTCAACACCTATGATACTCGCTCACACTGAAGTTTCGATATGATTTTATTGTACTTGTCGCACTTTTTTCAATGTCCACCGACTCCATTAGGTTTTGCACTAATGAGTACCCCCACATGTACAGTTTTGGCCAGCCCACATGGTTGTAGGCCCATATTTATGCACCGACATTTTTATTAAAGATTTTTGGAGAAAAACGTACGTAGTTGTCACGTGTAAATTGGTAAGTTTCGAATAAATGACCACTGTTTCCGATATAACTGAATTACAAGTAAAATGGCTCAGCTCGATTAGTTAAGGGTTAAAAAGTATAGTACGCAGAAATATTGCAAAAATGAATGGTCCAGGTTTTTGTTGTATGTACTTTGCACATTTTTGTACAGCCTAAAGCAACCGCTAAAAGACCCTGGAATTCAGTCTATACTTTATATGCTACCTGTATCAGGAAAATTGTGCTAAAATGCCCCTAAGTCGCCCCGAAGGAGTGCCACCTGGCCTCCCTACATACGGTCCGTAATACCACACTTGGGTGACCTATGCTATCCACCGGCTTCCGATAGTCATCTCTCCCACACTAAAAGGTTCATCTGGGCTTAAATGCCGAGTTGGCAAGAACTGCGTTCCGTGGAGATAGACCGAGTATGTAGTAAGTAAAAGCCTTTTCGGGTTTATGCGCGCTGATGTGTTTTTAAATGCTGCCCCCGCCCCCTTCTTTTTCCCTCTTTCTGCAGGTCACTTTGGAACATCGATTAAAAAATACGAAAAAGAAAATGGTGATCTAACGGACGAAGAGACGGGAAAAAGGCGTTCGATTATGGTGCCTACGCACCCCGAATAATACAACCAAAAATAATGTGCACTCATGATTAAGCACTCTACACTTAACTAAATAGGGAAAGGTTTAAAGAATATTCTGAGGTGAGGTTTACTCTAGTATCCTCCGTTTGGAGGACTAGGAATGTTGTCAGTGTTTAGAAATTACTACATCCTTTCCACACCCTCATGAACCGGAAACTCAGAGCTGCCCTATTGTTCTCCCAACTGACACCCACTGTTGCCTCCGCCTGGAAACGCATTTAGCCCGACCAGATTAGTTCTTGACCAGTTGCCAAAGGCGTAAGTGTGTAAAACAACAAAGACCAGTAAAGGCAGCCGACAATAAAAGGAAAGAAAAGGATAAAAAGAGCTTAGGATGCTAAGGATACGCAGCATACAGGAAGAGATCATTATGGCCAATAACGGTTATATGTCTTGTCTTGGATTTTTGTATATAATACATGTACTGTCTCCCTCACCCAAGTATGTGTGTACGTAATGTATGGAGCTACGTCATCCCTCTGCCTGTGTTTCCGTATTACTTAACCCCTGTTGTTCTGTGTTGTGCGCGCACTGAATGATCCATTATTGTACACGTCTCTCTCTCTCTCCCTCTCTCTCTTTCTCTCTCCATGTCATATGTGTACCGAATGGACCATTTAGAGTGCGGTCTCTCTCTCTCTCTCTCTCTCTCTCTCTCTCTCTCTCTCTCTCTCTCTCTCTCTCTCTCTCTCTCTCTCACTCACTCTCTCTCTCTCCAAAAGCCCCCTGTTCCCTCTTTCCTTGTATGGTGACGTTGTGCCCCACCGGCACAAAACTTAATTGGGTCTCCTCGAACACAAAGGTGTTCGGCAAAATTGACAGGAACTAAAAACGATTGTGACTTGCCATATTACTACCTCTCCTTTCTGCAAAACGATAGAACCCGAGTTGGTAATGAAGGAAAGGACAGGTAAGACGACGGAGGTCCCCTAATCTGGCCTTTTATAGGGGGACTATAACGTCAATGGCCTTCTGTTTTCCAGTTCGCTAGAAATGCAATTCCCAATGCACCGATCACTTCACCCCTCTGCACTTAAGTGCGGATGTCCAAAGCACCCCCGCTTCTCCCGATTGACCCCAGCTCCCTGTCCAAAGCGTCCCCGTTTCCCCCGATCAACCCCAGCTTCATGTCAGCTACCCTCGAAGCGTAATTGATGACCTTGATTAACGGTCGCTCCCCAAGAAAAGCATGTTTATCATCTGCCCCCTCCCCCTTCTTCATGATGATAACGCCCCTGCTTGCAAGAGTTAGCCGACCCCGAAGGGAAATGTAAGATTGTCGATACTTGGGTTAAAGGAAAAGGGCGAGTCTCTACATAAGGACTCGATTTTGAGTTTGATATAATACACTGTGTATAAAGGTCCAATTTCTCTCCACATACGTCACGAATGAACGCCAAACAGGTTTATGAATTCAATGGTAATGCCCTCCTACATACTCCATAAGTGATGACTTCTGACTGTGACCGATGAACTTATCTCCCACCTACATAGGATTGGGGACGGAATTGAGATGTATAAATGTCTTCTCCTGCCAGTTTTTCTAAAACATCTTTTTTACCCATTCAAAGATACAATCACCGGAGGAGAGGAGCTGGACGTGACGCACAGCCCGGCCACAGATCATGAAGCACGTGTGACCGCGACCAAAGGTGGAGCCACCGAGCAACGAGACGCGGGACGAGGCACCACTCTCAAACTCGGCAGATGAAGGAATAAAGGGCCGCCTTGAAGCCCTCGATTTGCTGACCCACTCGTGCCTGAAGTCCCCGTCCCTTTTTGAGCCCGACTGATGGGCCTGCCTGCTCGTCATCTTTTGCTCCTTTTGGTCCCTTGATGTGCTCAAAGATCTGATCCCACTCCGCCCTCTCTTCCCTTGATTATTCAACAACATCACACTTTTCGCATAACTTTTGACTATAGAATGAGGTTTTGCCACGGAAAAAGAAAGACACGCAGGTGCCCAGCATGAGGCACCCTTAAGAAAATCAGTTAAGAAACAGGACTGTGATCTAACAGCAGAGGACTGATCGCACCCTGCAACGTGTAAGGATGAATCTGAGCTGGACCTATAGCTCCACCGCCGGTGCTCAACAGCGCCAACAAAAGAAGACGGACTCTGTTAAAAAAGACATTGTGACGAAAACCCCCCTTCCTGAACTTTCTACTCACCCCCTTGACCAAATTGCTTGTATCAACTTGAACTCCTCCCTCAGCCATTTTGTATTGCTTTCTAAAATGTTTCATCGATCACTCATGCATTTAGTTTTCCAAAAGTCTCTTATAGCACTGACAAGACCCGAAGGTAGCAGAGCTCTTTCTACTGTATTTTGATGTCAGCGGAGAGAAAGTCAGAACATGATTCTATAATGTGTCTGAACGTTTTTCTTGATTATCCCCGACTAAAGTATAATATCGATCTCTAGACTTGTATGAAGAACCCAACAAATGTAAATTAACATGTATTGCATTCTGCCTATCGTATCGACTATATAGAATTGAACTTGCTTATGTAAAAAAGCGGCGACTGTTGAAAATGGCAATGTATGTGTACATAAGCGCCGTTCATTTGTGTTCACTGTACCCCTTGTTGTAAGCAGAACGAATAATTACGAAACACTGACTGTGTTATCCCGCCAGCATAAGACCCATGCACATATGTACACGACAGCTATTTTAGGCACCATGGCCTCTCTGACCGTTTGCTAAACCCCCGACACCCCTCCCCGCGCGCACTGCTCATGCAACGGCCACAAGACCCTCTCCCTCTGCGTGACCCTGCTCTAGAAGTAGCACTCCTGCTTGACCCACACCCCCCCATTTCCTCCCAGGAACACCCTTCCCCTCAGCTGACAACCCCCCCCGGCTGCGCTTGACCTCTCGACCCGGTCCCAAGTCCTAAGACCAAGCCTGGTGGATGTACATCCCCCTTTTCCCTGCCCAGCATAACAAAACCGTGATACACCAACCGAAGTGTCCGACCTTATCACCTGACCAACCTTTGACCTGATCATCCCCTCGTGCCCTGTAGGAATGTCCAGCTGAGAGGTCACAATCTCTTGTTACATTCAGGAGGGGAGGATGACATCTGAGCGACTGGTATGGGAATAGGCCTGAAGCTGGGATTCCAAGCATGCCTTTTCCCACTTCAAAGCGTCTTTATTGTAATAAGGAATGTTTGGGCATCATAAACATGTGTATAAAAGACGAAGCCTCAGAGAACTTGTTAGAGCACCTACTGAAGACACTATGCGAGTGTCCGAAATGACAGGCTCTCCTCATGAGAAATAAAACTCTATTCTTGTCTTCCTGCTTCCAGCGCCCGTCTCTTTATTTGGTAATTGTTCAAAATGGGAACTAAGAGGCGTCCTGCGCCAGCAGCCTGGGCATCAGGTGTGTTATGGGCTGACGTTTCCTCAATATCATATTTCTTATTAGAGTAAAGGTAGTCCACATCAGCACTTTTAGGGGCTATGCCAGTGATGTTATAGTTAATGATGTTAAGGAACTGCTTTTTCCTACTAGAGTGAATTAAAAGGGGAGTCTCTGGGAAGAGTGCTGGCTGCCTCAAAATCTTTGATCTTAGGAAAAGGGTCATACTCAATTTGTTATTCTGTGTAATTTAGGTTGCAGAGTGAGGAAAAATGATGTCCAATTGCAGCTGAATGCTGGAACTGAGGCCTCAGAGAAGTTAAACAATCTATCTTGTGCAAGAGAGGTATTGGTGTTAAATGTTTATAAAAATAGCCCAGAGGCAGGGCACTAATTATCTTTCTATTATATTTACCAGGGCCTCTTTAAGAAAGAATGTGATGGGGCAAAGCAGGGTATCTAAAGTAGATGATCTTGCAGCACCACTTATGCTCTTCCTCATTGGACAGTTCAGATCAGCCTTCTTGCATATAAGATGTTGGTAAAGTCAGCCATATTTAAATTTGTATGTGTAGAAAGTCAGTGCTGGTCAAAAGACTCTGTGGCAGCGGGTGAAAGCACCTAAACATTAGCATGAAAATCTCATATGGGGAAGCTTCAGGTTTTAGGTTAATAGCAAAATTGCTATCTCTACTGGATGGTCCAGTAGAAGGATTGTGACAGTATATCCCTGACCTTTTCTTAACACCTTGGTCAGCCATGGTGTGCTGACAAATACCTTCTAGTGCTTCCTGTTTTTGGGGCCTTCAACCTTCTTGATGAAGGTAAGAAGGTGGATCTTGAATTGTGTATAGGTAGAGCGGAGGCCAGGATTAGGACAGAAGATAATGTTGCCTGGTATATGCCAGAACTAACCCTGGGCGTAGTACTAAACTAGTGGAGGATTGTGGCTCAATGGTTAGAGCGGCAGACCCTGATGCAAAGTTCTGGCCAGGGGACCAGGGTTCGATTCCCGCCTCGGCGGGATCTTGGGCTCAATTTCCTCGGACCTGTTAATTCTCGCCTCGGTGCCTATTCTAATCACGGGCCCCACGCTGCAACTCTGGGCAATAGCTTGCTTAGCCTCCACACCGGCCCCAACAGTGCTAAGGATGCCTGGCTTCACCCTGGGGGTTCCCAGGAGTGGACACTTCACAGGGAAAGCCAGGAGGGGTTCCACAGCGGTATGAGTATCAGCGCCAGGAAGCCGAATAGGCAACACCGCAAGGTGACCGTCTGGTGACAGTGCGCTCTATAAATACCTTTACATTTAAGCTACGCTTGCGGAGCGTGCAAAGTTTGCGCTACTAAGCACTACACGTATTGCATGTAGCACGGTGCAAAAATGCGTAGTGGGCATTTTTTGCTTGCTCGCGGGCCTCAACGTCAAGTTGGCGGCTGCGAGCAAGCAAAATCAATATCCCGGCGAGACTTTTTCCTCGTTCACGATCAGCAACATCAAGTTGCCGATCGCGAGCGTGGAAAATTAACCTCCCGGCGATATTATCAATGCGGAGAGGTCAGGTTTCTCATTGCGAGTAGTCGTGTATGCTCGCGACCGCTCGCGATGAGAAACTACCAGTCGGCGTTCAGAAAGCTGTCGCTCGAGTACAAATCTACTCGAGCGGCAGAAAACGATGGATTGCACTGTGCAAGATGGCGTTTGCAATGATTGCACAGTGCGGACAAGCATCCAGCACTATGCAATCAGTGCGAACACCATTTTCCCTACAGCACTACGCAGTTCGCATAGCTACGCGTAGCATGCGTAGTGCGAAGTACACTTTGCGTAGCTACGCGTAGCGCTACTACGCAAACTACACCCAGGGTTAGCCAGAACGATGAAAAGAATTGACTCCAGCATGGGTTATTGTCAGTTTTGTAATTTCATTTTCAAGAGCCCTAAGACACCCAACCAATGGACTGATGCAAGACTCTATCAAGGCCTATAATTTAGCAAAGGATTTATCCCCTTCAGCTCCTGGGCTAGTGCCCACAAGACAGCATTATGGGCTTCCTAGCGTGTATTCATAAAATAACAATTGATGGATGGAATCCTGACCAATGTCAAACATTCACCCCTGTACATAGATCTGAGCCTAATTCTATTGTTTCTATGCCCACCATGCCATTGTAGTTTAAACTCACACATATGCAAATCAGTCTTGACCTTGCTCCCCATGGGAACAGTCCAGCCCAAACTGTCTATCCAGGTACTCCCTGGTCTGGAAACAAACATAGTGGGGCCTGTTTTGGGGTATCACCTCTCGTCAGCCAGGCTAGCTTGAATCCAGTGGCATAGAGAGCATGAGTCCCACGTCAGGGCATATCCGTCTCACTCGGGGTGACAAATGCAGAAAGAACAATGGATTGACGGAATGCTGAAAAATGTTGAATATTCATCACTAGTACTGAGATCTGGGCCTAAATCCATCCTTTTTCTGACCTCCAGACCATTCAAGTTTAAACCCAGCCATATGCAAATCAGTCTTGACCTTGCTCCCCATGGGAACAGTCTAGTTTAAACTATCTAACCAAGTACTTCCTGAACTGGAAACAAGCATTGTATGTCTTGTGCTTGTGTGTCTTTTGCATATTCAAACTAGGCATAGCAAAATGGTGCGGTTCTGTACCTGTGAGCTGTTACCTTTTTTCCTATTTGTGTCTGGGCTGGAATATGTAGGATGTGTGCTATCTGAAGTAAACAAACATGATTCAGAAGCCAGAGGCAGTGAAGATACAGGTAAAGAAGCAAATGTCACATAGTCAAATTTACTTGTACCACAGTCTGTTCATTGGGCTAATTCACTAAAGGTGTGACCATGTGTTCATTAAAATCCTACAACAGGTGCCTGTTGTGACTGACACTTTCTGGTTGGCTAAGGCGATGGCCCAACCAGGCGGAACCTACCACTCCAGTCAGGGTTGGGTTATAACACACACTGTGTCACCTGTGCTCATCTTGGGTAGCTTGACACGGAGCAGTCAGGCTTAGCACAGATGCAATGTGTGAAGCATTGGCATAGCGCTCACTCACAATAAATACTCTAAGTTTCACAAAATAAACTTCAAATGGGATGTATGTAAATAACTTTTGTATTCAGCACACACAATAATCAACACAACATGAACATCATGTATCGCAGGGCATAAATCACAATGACAAATATTGCTAGTAGTACTTGGCCCAAACATTTTGAAATGACATCAATAATAAGGACAAATGGGAAAATCCTATTCTAACCTCTCAGCACCCTTATGTAGTGCTACACATTGTTCATCACAGGCTCACCCGAGCAGATCTCATAATTCCATACCACACAGTTAGAGGCTGCACCCCGGGGCACAACGATATCAGAAATATGTACACACAAAAAAAGATGACACTTTTTAGCAGCACCATGAAGCTGAGGCCGCACCAGTAAAACCAATGTCAACCATAGTGTTCTTCTGGCAAGACATCAGCATGCAAAGCAACATCACCAGCCAGTTTTGTGAATCACAAGCGGTCTGCAGACTTTCACTACCGCACACACTGATTCTGCACCAATATGCAATGCAATGGATATAAGGCAAGTCCGACCAGAACGCGCTTGCAAACATACTCACTCAGCACCTTTATGCGGTGCACTGATACCCAGCAAGTCAATTGATGTCACAATGCAGACAATGAGGCCCAAGCCTCCCTCCACCCTCCAGCTCACCCTAGCTGTCCTACACACACATATGGATAAAAACCAGCCCTTCCCCCAGATTCTAGGCCACACGCAGCTGAAGTCACACTTGGACAGGGTCATCGGGGAGCAGGTGGGGGCATGTTGCAGGATTAATTAGGAGGTGGTCAACAAATGGGGGCTTGACAGCCACTCAGGAAGTTCGCCCACAAGAAGTAAAACAGAAGGGGCTCAGGGCAATAATCAGTCTCTCATAAGGGTCCCACAGGGCCTTCCGGCGTCAGCCCTGTTCTGTGAAGCACAAGGGGTCACGCAGTCTCTTGACCCACTTCGATCATTCTTAGAAGCGTTCCTTTAACCCAGTCACTCACTCTCACTACCCAAGCCTGAGCTGGGCAATACTACCTGGCAACATGATGTCGTCAGGGGCCAGGTGAGGTGAGGGCAGTTGGTCTGCCACACTAAGGGACAAACAGGGAACAATCAATGAATGGGGAATGAAGCAGGGGGAGACTCTCAGAAGAAGGAGGCCTCCAGTCGGGTACACGTCACACTCAGACAATCCAGGCACAATGGCACATACAACAAAGAGTTGCAAATTCTGCACCTCCTTAGAAATGAGGCACAACGTCTGGTGCGTTTCAATATGGATCACACCAGACAATTCCAGTCACACACAATGAAGAGTTGCAAAGTCTGTACCACCCTGAAAATAGACACAACACCTGATGTGCGTTGATACTGGTCGCACCAGGCAATTCCACATGTTCAGCATTGCCTCACGAGGTAGAATAAGGTACTTCTAAGGTTACACCCACACCTCCGAGGGCCACAATTTGTGAATCATGAGCATGCAGTCGTCGTGTCAGAGGAGAGTGATGCAGCACAATCAGAAAAGCGGGCCACACTGGATCCTGCAACCAGTGAATTCGCTCACCATCAGCAAGACACTTATGTGTGCGGAAGTCCCCACAATGCAGGGGCCACATGACTTAGATACAGGCATGAATTCTGGGGCTCTGCATCAGGCAATCCGGTCTCTGAGCACAGTTCTTAGTTCCGTGCTCAAGCTGTGCTACCAGTTGAATCCAGCAGGCAATGTGGGCACTTAAGATAGCAGCACTCTCCAGTTGTCAAAAGTAGAAGGTATGGGTTCCTCGTAGGAGATCTTTGATGTCCGTGAGTCTTCTGAAAGAACAGGGGGCAAGCCAACAAGCCCTTGGAGAGCACACTTCAGGGTGCCACAGAGAGGCAGGTAGTCATCCCTGGCCAGCCACTGTTCAGAAAGGGCACATGGTGCCTTTCAATGGCAGTACTCCTCCTTGTGCACAACAGATTCCTCTGGCAGCGGGCCCCATGCAGTTCCAGGTTCTCTGCTTCCATGTGCCGACAAGTGTATCTCTCCCCTGCTGAAGTATGACACCAGTAGTTAAACTGTAGTGTGCCTTTGATTTTGGGGGTGGTTCAAAGGGTCTCTCTTTGAACCACAGGTGTCTCCCTTAAATACAGTCCTGTCTCCCATGAGGCCGTTGAATGTAGATCAGAATCTTTAATCGGGCCAGGATCTGGCTTCAGAGTCCAAGTGCGAAAACCTGCCCTCCAATCTATCCAGCCAGGTCCTCAAATGGGAGAGGTCTGTAGTTCTAGTTGCGCACCCAATGTTTTATAGCTGTCACTGGTGAATGCCCAGATGTGCTCCCCAAGCCTCCAGTGTGGACTGGAGTCCAGATAAAAGGCCTGTAAAGAGTGTTAGAGCAGAAAAAATGCCTACTTTATAGGAGAGACTTTTCTAAGCTAGTAATGACAAAACCACCTTTAACACAGGAAATGGTTTGTTACTGTGAATCCAATCATAGGAATCATGATGAGGCTTCTCCCCTGCAATCCACTAATGCATGCAGTAATTCCAACCATTTCCCTATGCTAGCCGATGGGCAAAGCAACCCTCATCGGTAGTGAAAACACACATGGGTATTCCTCACTACCTGGGCAGGGAACACACATGTGTACCTGCCCGACCTTCCTACCACTCACTTCACCCCTTAAGATGTACCCTCGTTATGCTCTAGTGCAGAACTTTCCAAATTGTGTGTTGCCTGCAACTGGTGGGTGTGTCGCGGGCACTTATCACAAAACTGCTGCTAATTAAGAGGCATTCCTAGACACTCTGCTCTATGGGGGCCCGGGCGATTCACAACAAAGCCTCATTAATAAGTAAATGGTCTTTTAAAGACCTATGAAGTGCTTGAGTGGGCTGTGTGTGTGCCCGCGAAGCTGGGGCGAGGTGACAGAGGATGACAGACGGAGGGAGAAAGACAGAGGGAGAGAGACAAAGGGATGGAGACAGAGGGACAGAGACAGAGGGCAACAGACAGAAAGAGGAGGGCGACGGAGGGAGGGAGGAAGACAGAGGGAGGGAGACAGACAGAGGGAGACAGACGGAGGGAGATAGACAGAGGGAGGGAGACAGAGGGAAAGAGAGAGAGAGAGAGGGACACCGTGGGAGACAGAGAGAGAGGGAGATGGAGGGAGGAAGACAGAGGCAGTGAGTCTAGGGTAAACAGAAGGAGGGAGAGGGAGACAGATAGAGGGATACAAAGGGAGGGAGACAGAGAGAGAGAGAGGGGCAGATAGAGGGAGACAAAGGGAGGAGACAGACAAGAGGGAAACATACAGATGGAGGGAGACAGAGGGAGAGAGAGGGAGGGAGACAGAGGGAGACAGAGAGAGGGAGATAGAGAGAGAGAGGGAGACAGCCAGAGTGAGTGAGACAGAGGGAGACAAAGGGAGAAAGAGGGAGACAGAGAGAGACAGGGAGAGAAAGATAGAGAGAGAGGGAGAGAGAGAGAGAGAGGGAGGGAGGGAGACAGAGAGAGAGAGGGAGACAGAGAGAGATAGACGGAGGGGGAGTGAGGGAGACAGAGAGGGGTAGATAGACAGAGTGAGTGAGACTTAGGAAGACAGAGAGAGACAGAGAGAGAGGGAGGGAGCCAGGGAGGGGGAGGGAGACAGAGAGAGAGACAGACAGAGAGAGGGAGGGAGACAGAGACAGAGATAGAGACAGAGACAGAGACAGAGAGAGACAGGGACCGACAGAGACAGTGACAGGGGCAGACAGATAGAGACAGACAGAGACGGAGAGGGAGACAGAGGGAGGGAGACAGGGACAGACAGAGACAGGGACAGACAGACAGATAGAGGCAGAGATAGGTACAGACAGATAGAGGCAGAGACTGAGACAGGCAGAGACAGAGAGGCAGAGAGACAGAGAGAGAGATTGGGGAGAGAGGGGGAGAGAGAGAGGGAGACAGAGGGTGACAGAGAGAGAGGAAGACAGAGAAAGCGAGACAAAGAGAGGGAGACAGATAGAGGGAGACAGAGGGAGAGAGAGGGGGGAGACAGAGGGAGACAGAGAGAGGGAGATAGAGAGAGAGAGAGAGAGAGAGAGAGGGAGACAGCCAGAGTGAGTGAGACAGAGGGAGACAAAGGGAGACAGAGGGAGAAAGAGAGAGACAGGGGAGAGAGAGAGGGGGAGAGAGAGAGAGAGGGAGAGAGAGAGAGAGAGAGAGAGAGAGAGAGAGAGAGGCGGAGAGGGAGGGAGGGAGACAGAGAGAGAATGAGGAAGACAGAGAGAGACAGAGAGAGGGAGGGAAACAGAGACAGACAGAGATAGAGACAGACAGAGGCAGAAAGAGACAGGGACAGGGGCATGCAGATAGAGGCAGAGACAGACATAGACAGACAGGGACAGACAGACAGATAGGGGCAGGGACAGACAGATAGAGACTGAGACAGAGAGACAGGGAGACAGAGAGGGAGACAGAGGGAGAGAGAGAGGGAGACAGAGGGTGACAGAGGGGGGAGAGGGAGGGAGACAGAGGGAGTGAGTCCAGGGTAGACAGAGTGAGGGAGAGGGAGACAGATAGATGGAGACAGAGAGAGAGGGAGACAGACAGAGGGAGAGAGAGGGAGACAGAGAGAGGGAGATAGACAGAGTGAGTATGAAAGAGGGAAACAGAGAGAGACAGAGAGAGAGGTTGAGAGAGGGGGAGAGTGAGAGAGAGGAAGGGAGACAGAGACAGACAGAGATAGAGACAGAGACAGGGACAGACAGAGACAGATAGAGGCAGAGACAGGGACAGGGACAGACAGATAGAGGCAGAGACAGACAGGGACAGAGACAGAGAGACAGGGACAGGGACAGACAGATAGAGGCAGAGACAGACAGGGACAGAGACAGAGAGACAGAGAGGGAGACAGGGACAGACTGAGACAGGGACAGACAGACAGATAGAGGCAGATACAGGGACAGACAGATAGAGGCAGAGACTGAGGGAGATAGGGTGACAGAGGGAGGGAGAGGGAGGGAGACAGAGAGAGAGGGAGACAGAGAGAGGGAGACAGAGAGAGGGAGACATATAGAGGGAGACAGAGGGAGGAGACAGACAAGAGGGAGACAGACAGATGGAGGGAGACAGAGAGAGAGAGGGAGGGAGACAGAGAGAGGGAGAGAGAGAGAGAGAGAGAAAGAGAGAGTGAGAGAGAGGAAGACAGCCAGAGTGAGTGAGACAAAGGGAGACAGAGAGCGACAGGGAGAGAGAGAGAGGGAGGGAGACAGAGCGAGAGGGAGGGAGACAGAGAGAGGGGGGGAGACAGAGACAGACAGAGACAGAGATAGAGACAGAGATAGAGACAGAGACAGACAGAGACAGGGAAGACAGAGACAGATAGAGACAGGGACAGGGGCAGACAAATAGAGGCAGAGACAGACAGAGACAGAGAGGCAGAGAGACATACAGGGAGACAGAGAGAGAGGGAGACAGAGAGAGGGAGACAGAGAGAGGGAGACAGATAGAGGGAGACAGAGGGAGGAGACACACAAGAGGGAGACAGACAGATGGAGGGAGACAGAGGGAGAGAGAGGGGGGAGACAGAGAGAGGGAGAGAGAGAGAGAGAGAGAGAGAGAGAGAAAGACAGCCAGAGTGAGTGAGACAGAGTGAGACAAAGGGAGACAGAGAGAGACAGGTAGAGAGAGAGAGTGAGGCAGACAGAGAGAGAGGGAGGGAGGGAGGGAGAGAGAGGGAGGGAGACAGAGAGAGGGAGGGAGACAGAGACAGACAGAGATAGAGACAGAGACAGACAGAGACAGGAAAACAGAGACAGATAGAGACAGGGGCAGGGGCAGACAAATAGAGGCAGAGACAGACAGAGAAAGACAGAGACAGAGAGGCAGAGAGACAGAGAGGGAGAGGGAGACATAGGGAGACAGAGAGAGGGAGACAGAGGGTGACAGAGGGAAGGAGAGGGAAGGAGACATTGAGAGAGGGAGACAGAGGGAGGAAGACAGAGGGAGGGAGTCCGAGGTAGACAGAGGGCGGGAAAGGGAGACAGATAGAGGGAGACAGAGGGAGGGAGACAGAGGGAGACAGAGAGAGGGAGACAGAGGGAGAGAGAGGGAGGCAGAGAGAGAGAGGGAGATAGACAGAGTGAGTGAGACAGATGGAGAGACACAGAGAGAGAGGGGGAGAGAGACAGAGAGAGGGAGGGAGACAGAGAGAGAGGGGGAGACAGAGACAGAGATAGAGACAGAGACAGACAGGGACAGAGAGAGACAGATAGAGGTAGAGACAGGGACAGGGCAGACAGATAGAGGCAAAGACAGACAGAGAGACAGAGAGGGAGACAGAGGGAGGGAGACAGGGACAGACAGGGACAGACAGACAGACAGACAGATAGAGGCAGAGGCAGGGATGGACAGATAGAGGCAGAGACTGAGACAGACAGAGACAGAGAGGCAGGGAGACAGAGAGGGAGAAGGAGATAGAGGGAGACAGAGGGAGAGAGAGAGAGGGAGAGGGAGACAGAGGGAGAGAGACAGAGAGAGGGAGACAGAGGGTGACAGAGGGAGGGAGACAGAGAGAGAGGGAGACAGAGAGAGAGTGAGACAGGGAGGGAGACAGAGGAAGGGAATCAGGGGGAGACAGAGGGAAGGAGAGGGAGACAGACAGAGGGAGGGAGACAGAGGGAGACAGAGGCGAAAGGGAGACAGAGAGGGAGACAGAGGGAGCACACATGGTAGCAATATTATTCCACTATTTTCTCATTTTAACACATTAATGTTGCCGGCAAACGTGTGCCCTCGTTAGTGCCAATTTAACACGTGCAGACAGCAATTTGTAAACAGAATGCAACCAATTAACTTTTGAACAGGGTGTCTTACTGTGTGGGCAAATGTGTGGCCTTTCGACGTGTTGGCGCGCTTTTAGAAGGAAAAGCGCTTAACATCTTGGGTTCATAGAGTACTTTCTTTCTTCTGTAAGTGCATTACTAGCGTATGTTCATGTTCTGAATGTTCCAACATGGCACACAACGATCTGCACGCACTCTGAGATATAAACGGACAAATTTGGATGAAGCATTAAATAAATTGGTGTGCATCCTACCCTCAATGTTGATTCATGTTCTGAATGTTGCCATCCATTTTATTGCTTCCGCCCACATCATTTGTCAGAATGCATTTTATATTTGCCTGCTTGGGTGATGTCAATTCTTTGGTCTTAAGCTGTGTAGCAAAGAAGCATTTTACCTCTTGAATTTGGATGAGGATGTCAGGGGTCGAGCTTGTGGGGCTGTGTTGTAGTACACCTCTGTTTGGTATTATGTTTTCTGGAGTATTCTTAAGTGATGGCTTCGGTTGAGAGCCAGGTCACTAGGGTGAGTTTGTTTAGTTTTCGAGCATGGCCACGGGATGGAATTCAGTTTTTATGATTTCAGATGTGATAGTTCATTGTGAGCGATTAATAGTTTAACATTGTTCCTCCCATTTTAAAATAAGAAAACGTGTACAGACTTTTATTAAGGAGATATTAGCAAATCTAAAAATGTCATCAATCGATTTCTGAAATTTCATGGTTCTGATATTTAAAGCATGCTTCCAAATAAAATCAACATCAAATGGTACCCCCAGGTAAGTAAAATGCTGAACTTTCTTAATTTCTTCACCCCCAATAAAAATTTCCTTGTTTTGGATTTTTTGGGTCCACGTTTCATTATAAATGATTTAGTGCGATTAACTTTTAGCCCCAGATCATTCATAAAAATATTAAAAGAATCAAACGGTATTTGTAGGCCATTTTCTGTCCTAGCTATCAGGACAGCGTTGTCAGCATATAGTACTACGGGGATTTGCACGAGTTAAATCTTGGGGTGTCCTTCCCCACCTGACATAGTTGTTCTCCCAGACCGTTACTAAATAATAAAAAGAGGAATGGGGTCAGCCCTGGACACTGTGTTAACCCTATATCGCAGGGGGAATTCTTCAGTCAAATGTCCCTTACTCCTATAGCGTGCTGAGGTGTGCTCATGAAGCCTGCTGTACAAGTGATATTTGTAAAATTATGGAACATAATTTACTCCAATTCACTGTGTCGAAAGCACAAGCTAGGTCCATAAAGGATAGATGAACACACCCCTTTGTGCTTTGGTATACTTTTGGACAATTAGTGCTAGATTTAATGTTTGTTCCACAATTCCAAGTCCTGGCTGTAATCCAAACTGATAGCTCAAGAGCGCCTGATGTTCGTGCGCCCAAAGTTCTAATTTGGCCAATATTTCCCCGCCCAAGATTTTTATTGGACAGTCGATTAGGGAAATTGGACGATAGCAGTGAGGTTGGGTTTCATCCCCTTTTTAAAAAGCGGAACTATAAGGGATTTTTTGCCAGTTCTTGACTACTGGGCCCACTATTGCAGCCTATAGGACATTTGTTATCTAAGTGGCCCAAAAATCTGGTAGATACTTGTATAGGTCAACCGGAATTCTGTGCGGGCTCAGGGCTTTCTCTGGGAGACAATTTTCTGTAGCCAACAGTACATCACCCACCTCTATTGAATTACTTAGGCTCTGAATGGATCTTATATCACAAGGGGTTTTTAGGGCACAAGATCTATTTACTATCCTTGATTTCAGGGAAAAGTTTTCCGAAAAATGATTTACCCAGGCTTCAGCTGGGACTATGGTATCTAGTTTGGGCATTTTATCTCTAGACGTAGAGATTGAGTTTACCACCTACCAAAAAGCACGCGAGACTTGAAGCGATTTTTAGATCTTCCCAGGCCTTATCCTTCAAGTACCGTTTCCTTTCTCCAATTACCTTTTCATAATATTTCCTGGCTTTTGTTATTCAATCCTTATTCCTCTGATTCTTTTTTAAGGCAGACTGTAAAATTAAGTAAATAACACCATTGAGAAATCCTTTGTAGAAAGAAGTAAGTTTAATCCAGAGAATAAAAAGTCCAATCCATCAACTAGCAGGAGTCAGGTGCAACTGACTCTTCACAACCATGTAAGATTCCATCTCCATGGTGCTAATCAAAGTGAAACACAAGCAAGCATAGAACATACACTGGAAAACATGGAAAACATAAAGGCAATTGAGAATCATAAATTGAGCACTATATTACATACCTTCCTTCCATAATAACAAAGCTTATTTATCCATTACAAAGTCCTTGAATTCCATAGGTATTGTTTTGGTTCTTGCACTTCTCTCCCTTAGATGACTAGTTGGGGGAATAGACACATCACAGGATGGTTTAATAAGGGAATCCTTCTTCAAGAGAGAAGTGTTTTTGATGACAACAACCCTATTGAGATTCCAAATTCGAGAATATTCAGTCTTAATTGCATTGGTCAACACTTTGATAACCTTATGAGGTTTTTGAACCAACCCAGATGCCTTTCATCCAAAAGGGGCTTTGATCATTACTAAGTCACCAACTCTTACCACAATAGTATTGACTGCTTTCCTGACACCTTACCTTTGTTTGTGTGCCACCACTTTATCTTTTTCTTTGTTTCCAAAGATCATCGAAGGATACATTTTCCTTATTACATTCAATATCATTGACACAGAAAGGCACCACAAGAGTGCTGGGATGTCTTCCCTTAAGAAGATCAAAAGGGGTATGTCCAGTCGTTGCATGAGGGGAGAACCTATAAACCTCACCCTTTTTGTTTGCTTCTTTCTTCCAATCCAGTCCATTCTGTTTTGTCATTGAAATCGACTCTTTAAGTACACGAACAAAGCGTTCCACCATACCATTCGTTTCCGGATGATAAAGTGAACAGCGTTTGTATTTTATAGAACACTTTTGCAAAAATGTTTCCATTTCACCCAACACAAATTGTACACCATTGTCAGTTAATAAAAATCCAGGTAGGCCTTCTTGCACAAAGATTTCTTCAAGGATATAAATAACATGTTTAGAACCAATGCACTTGTAAATTTGATTTCTGGCCATGGTACATGTCAAATAAAATAAACACATACGTTTCACACCCATCACCAGTGACTGGACCTAATATGTCTAAGGCTAATTCTTGTCAAGGACCTTCAGGACGCTCCCTGATGGCCATGGATTGGACCCTAGGTTTAAGACATTTTTCACTTAGGGTACAAGGTATGCACTCCCTAAAAGATCGTTCAACCAGAAGATCAATGCCTGGCCACCAGTAATTAAGTCTCAGTCTTTCTTTGGTTTTAGACATGCCCGAGTGACCACTGTGAGCCAGCTTTATTAACTCCTCTCGGAACACCAAAGGAGGAATTAATTTTTAACCCTTGAAGATGAGACCATCAACGTCAGACAATTCATT
Organism: Lissotriton helveticus; assembly: GCF_964261635.1. Classification (NCBI taxonomy): domain Eukaryota; kingdom Metazoa; phylum Chordata; class Amphibia; order Caudata; family Salamandridae; genus Lissotriton; species Lissotriton helveticus. The sequence goes on from NC_136067.1 coordinate 1,116,259,409, forward strand.
TCTAACATTCCAAAACGTATCCAAATCACCATCAACCTTTTTATTCCACCCTTTTTTAATTAAAGAAGACAGTTCTTTAAAACCTTCATCATTCTTGCACTCCTCTCTCAACCTTTCTTCTTTTATCCCATCATGTTCAATGTTACACGCCCATTCATTCAATTCGTCATCCTCGATGTTTAATTCATCCTCATTGGAGTGTACAAGTCATGAAAGAGTATCTGCAATGCAGTTTCTTGCACCGTGTAAATACTTACATCAAAATTATAGGTTTGGAGCCACAACCCATTTAGATATTCTGCTAGAAATAGCATCAATACATTTTCAGTAAAATACTTCACATAAGGGTTTGTGATCTGTCCTTACACTAAATTCTGTGCCCCAAAGCACATTTTTTAATGTCTGTGTGGCCCAATGTACTGCCAGCGCTTCTCTTTCAATTACGAAGTATCTAAGTTGTGCCCCTTTTAGACTCTTGGAAAGAAACAAAATCACATTAACCTCATCATCTTTTTCTTGTTGTAAAACTGCTCCAAGACCCTTCATACTTGCATCTGCGATTAGCACAGATTTCAAAGAAGGATCAAAACTCCTAAGTTTCGAAGTGTTTTTAAATGTGCTTTTAAATTGTTAATTTCTTCTTCACATTGTAAAGACCATTTTAAATCAACTCCTTTGCATAACAACATCCGCATGTTGACACTTTTCTCAGCAAACCCTTGTACAAACTTACTGTAGTATTTAATCATACCAAGGAATTTCATTAACTCTTCTTTATTGTTTGGTGAAGCTAAATTTTTTTTGGCTTCAATCAAATCTTGTTTAGGTTCTATACCTTTCTCTGAAATAGTGTGTCCAAGGTAGTTTATAGAAGATTTCCTGAACTTGCATTTATCCAATCTGACTGTGAGGTTGTATTGGCTGAACCTCTCCAACACTTGTCTTACCCTCGAATCATGTTCTTTATCATTACTTCCAAAGATTAAGACATCATCCTGATAGATTTCCCCCCTAAGCTGATCTTGCAAACCTTTTCCAAAGCCCTTTGGAAAACTGACGCCGCCGAAACCAAACCAAAATGCAACCTCATCAATCTGAAAGTTTCAAATGGAGTGATAAAGGCGGTGTAATCTTTAGAATCATTATCTAACATAATCTGATGGTATGCAGATTTCAGGTCTACAGTAGAAAAAACTTTTGCATCCTTCAAATAACATGAGCATCTCAGAAATTCTGGGAAGTGGGTACCTATCAACAATAACCTGTTTATTTAAAGCTCTCAAATCTATGCATGAATGCAAACTTTCATAGGATTTGCGAGCTGCGACTACTGGCGCAAACCATTGAGTCCCTTCAACTTCTTCTATAATCCCATCTGACTTTAATTTATCCAAATATTTTTTTCATTTCTTCCTTCACAGAAAAATGTACACTGCAAACTTTACTTGAAACTGGCACTGCTCCTGAAACCAACTTAATTGTATGCATATAACCTCAAAGACAGCCCAGTTTGCTGCTGAACAACCTGTGAAAAGATGTCGTAAGATTGGAGATATAGCCCTCATCACCATCATTGGTATCAATTAAATTCACCTTAAAATGTTCTTTTAACAAGATTGGGGGATCACTATTTGGATCCAACATAACCCCAAGATCTTCTGGGTGAAGCCAACTTAAAATGCTATCACCGTTGTGAGAGACATAAACTTTACCAGAAGTGAATCTCCCTTTGTATTCTATCAACCTTTTGAAATAGCCTATAAGTTTGATGGGTTCACCACCATAAGCTAGGGGTTTAATATCCTCTCTAACAACTTTAACCTTATCCTTTAAGCACTGGGAATAAAACTGTCTCAACACAATCGATATTTTGGCTCCAGAATCAAACAACATGCGGGTCCCTTTTCCTTCAACCATTACCTCATCAAAGGGGCCCTTCTTACTTTTACTGGAAACTTGTGAGACTATCTGTCCACAATCAAAGTCTGAATCAGAATTGTCTTCCATGCAACTACTTTGAGAAACCAAATTCACTTTTGTTTTGGTTTTCTTTGTCGGACAAGCAGCTGTGAAATGACTAATTTTTTTTACATTTTGCGCACGTGAGATACCTGGGGGTGAGGGTTACTCATAATATTGCGGATTTGGCGAAAACAAATTTCTTTAGAGTTAAACAAGAAGTTTCGGTCATGCTTAAAGGATGGATGAATTTGCCTTTATCGTTATATGGCAGAACTAATTTAGTGAAGATGATGATCCTGCCAAAGGTAACTTTTTTGTTTGAGGTTATTCCGCTTGATTTTCGAAAGGAGTGGTTAGCCAAGCTCCAGAGCGAGATAGCTTCCTTTATTTGGGCATCAAAGGGGTCACGACTTTCGTGGAAAAAAATAAGAAGGAGGCTTAGTAAAGGAGGATTGGCTGCCCCAGACTTGCAAATGTATGCATGGGCTTTTGGGTTGAAAAATTGCAGGATGCTATTGGGTACCCGCTCTCAGTCACCAATAGGAGATTTATTTGGAGTGATGTTAAAGACTGGTGCTTATACAGACTTTGGTTTATTGTATAAGTTTTCAGATCCTAAGTTTTTTAAAAAGGTTCGGTTGAAAGTTCTATATGATTTGGCGGAGATGTGGCACAAGATTAGGAAATTCTTAAAGATACCATATCTGAGTTGTATGGCTCCAATATGGGACTCACCAGGTTCTCCACCTTGGACAAAGGATTTATTGGCAATTCCATTAAAGAGAGAAGGTTCAGTTCGGAGATGGAATGATTTGTTTCAGGAGGGGAATTTGTTGGCATGGAGTGAATGCCAACAAAGGTGGGGGCAAGTCTTCTCAAGGTATAAATACTTACAGATTCAGAGCTGGGCGAACGACTTCGAAAATCGAATTGGAATTCAGAATGACTTTGAGGCAAAATTGGCGATGGAGGAGTCGTTTAAGAAGGAGGTGGCCTTGTGGTATTGGTCAATATTGGAGATGGAAGATGGCCCCTTCTTACTTCCGGAGGTCCTGTGGGAGCAAAGCTTGCCAAAGATTGCAACGGAAAACCAATGGCAAGTATCTATGGCTATACTATACAGAGTGGTTAAACCTGCGAATTTAAGGAGAAACCTTCTGTTCACAATCCACAGGGCCTACTGGACTCCGCGCAGATTGACAAAACTTAAATCAAGCGGAGTGGTGGAGTGCGCAAAATGTAAGACCCCCAACGCCGATGACCTCCATATGTTTGTCTTTTGCTCGGAGATAAGAGGCTTTTGGCAAGACGTGAGTAACTGTTTATCTCAAGCTCTGAACCGGCAAATAGAGGTAAGCCCCGAACTTATAATTACTGGGAGGAACGACCTAGAGGAAGATAAAATTAATAACAATGTGAAATTGATTTTTTATGCTATATTACTGGCACGTAGGGAACTTTGTAAGTTGTGGGTCTCTCCCCTCTCTCCAAACGTTTTAGACTGGATAAAGTCAATGAGATATACAACCAAATTAGATATGTTGAATCACACCAGCAAAAAATCAGCATTTTGGGTACCGTTTCTTTTACGTTTTGGGTGATTGGGTATTTGGGAAATTTTGAATTGTTTATCGAACAAAGCAGTATCAATCCTATGATTAAGCCCTACGCCTATCTCGCTAGTATTTGGGTTGACACTCAGGCTCCAAGAATGAGGATGAGGTGGGCGCACCGGATGGGTCAAATGGCACCAAGGGTTGGAATACGCTGGCCGGACTCTGGGGAGGTGTACCCGATGCCTCTTCCTCGACACACTAGCGTATGAGATACAAAAACCCAGCAGGTGGAACAGTTAGTAAACTGGGTGGCGAGTTGGCCAATGAGGATAAAAAAACAAAAGAAAAACATGCGGGTCCCTTTTACTTCAACCATTACCTCATCAAAGGGGCCCTTCTTACTTTTACTGGAAACTTGTGAGACTATCTGTCCACAATCAAAGTCTGAATCAGAATTGTCTTCCATGCAACTACTTTGAGAAACCAAATTCACTTTTGTTTTGGTTTTCTTTGTCCGACAAGCAGCTGTGAAATGACTAATTTTTTTACATTTTACGCACGTGCTTTTCAGTGCAGGACACATCTTGTCATTTGCTAAATGACCAAAATTTCCACACCGAAATCATTTTGGTTGGAAAGTATTTTTTTGAAAAACGAGAACTACTAGCTTCAGAATTAGAATTAGAACCTTTCCTTGTAACATTTCCTTTAGAAGAAAATTTTACTTCATGCACTACTCCACCATTATTTTCATGTTTCGTGATAATCTCCACACATTTCTGAGAATGTTCTATGTGTTTGACAATAATAATCACTTCATCTAGAGAAGGTTCATCCTTTTGCCAAATATCATCCCTAACCTTTTGTATGTTACAATTGGTCCCTAATTCTTTCTTCAATTAAGGCACCAGATTTACATGATGACCCTAATTTCCTCAACACAGTGATATAATTTTCCACTGTTTTACCATCATGTTGATTTCTTCTGCCAAAATGATATCTTTCTAGAATCGTTCTCACCTTAGGTAAGTAATGTTTATCTAACTTGGAGATACATATTTCATATTCATTCAACTAGAATCGTCAATGTCTGGAAGGTGGTCAAAAACTTCCTGACCTTCAGATCCTAGACAATGTAACAGTAATGCAGTCCTTCTTTCCACACATAAGTTAGTACCACATACCTTTCAAATACCTTCTTCCCCTTTTGCCACTTAATGGGTGGATCACCCGGTGAGGAAAAAAAAAGGTGGTGTGGCAACGTTTTGCATAATGAGAACAAATAATGAAACATTACTGCTTTAAGTATCGAAGCAAAAGTTCAAGGATAATACTGTAAATGTGATACTGTAAAAAAATTAGCTACTACCAGTATACTAAAACACCTATTTAACCCTCTAAAATCGATACTGTAAACTAAGGTGGTAGCTTGAATAAAAGTAACAGAGATGCAAACTAATGACTCATACATAGATGAAATGGACTCTTCCCCTTCACGCTCATTAAGTTCTTATTACCATGAAATAAAAAAATCATAAATACCCAAGTGTAAATAATCGAAGATCCAAAGTACTGTCAGTTACATGCAAAAAGTAGAGTTGTGCAGCGCTATGTTAAAAGTCACGGAGTGCTTTGCTGACAGTGAAGTTTGTTGCTGAAGGAAAGCCCTCCACACATGATCAATATGTTATGTTATAAGCTGTTTTGTAACGCGCTCAATTACTACCGGAGTATCCTGGGGTGGTATACCGATGGGGAACCCGTCCTGGCTTTCCCTGTGGGATGGTCCCTACTGGGAGTCCCCAAGGTGAAGCCAGGCATCCCCGGCGTTAATGGGGCCGTTGTGGAGATTAGGCAAGCTAATGCCCAGAGTTGCCGAGTGGGACCCCTGGTTAGAGTAGGCACCGAGGCGAGAATTAGCAAGTCCGCTGACCCTGGTCCAGGACCCTGCCGCGTTGGGAATTGAACCCTGGTCCCGGGCCGACTCCTGCTTCCGGGTCTGCCGCCTCAAACCAGTGAGCCACACCACTCCACGAGTATGCACAATTGGCTCTAGAAACTAGAGTGTTTACAGGAAAGTATCTGAAGACGAAGACAATCCAAGATGGCCGTCACGTTACGTATGTAGCGTGCAGCGTAACGTGATGACGATCTTCATTGAAGAGAACATTATGCACGTTGCTAAGGTGCAGGAATGGAGGCTCACCGGAGTTCTAAGTTGAACCGCTGATCGTGAGCAGGACTTGTCAGTTACAAGTGTTGATTCATGAAGGTGAGGGCCCTTTTAAAAGTAAAACAACCCAATGTACAAAATGACGAATAGAGTTGAAAATTGAGAACTAGTCACAGCATACATCCAGATCACAGATATTGGGGCACATGCATCAACCTATTTAGGAAGTGCAAACGGTGCGAATCGGTAAATTCGTCCGTTTGCACTTCCTAAATACGTATTTGGGATGCATCAAACACTTTTTCAATATTCGCATTTTTTTGCATTTCTTAAAAATGCAAATGCATTTAAGGAATCGCATTTGTGCGATTCCTTAAATGCAATGCATCAATTTAAAAAAAAATGCGAATTTTTAAATTGGAAGTGCAAATTAACACGAGGTTGACCCTCGTGTTAATTTGCGAAAATCTTTCAAAATGCAAAAAAATTCATTTTTTACACTGTCATGTTACAGACACACATGTCCTTAGGACATGTGTGTTTGAAACATGCACTTTCAAATACATTTCAGGGGTGCAGGGGGGGTCCTTTGGACCCCCCCTGCACCCTTGGAATGCATCAACAAATTGCGAATTCGTAAATGCCTTCCCATTGACTCCTATGGGCCTTTCGGCCCATAGGAATCAATGGGATTTGCGAAAAAGCAGTTAGGAATTCGGTATTTATTTGCGATTCGGTAAAAATTGCGATTTTTACCGAATCACAAATAAATACCGAAAAAAATGATGCATAGCATTTTGCAATTCTTAATTTGCGATTCGGTAATTTTCGCAAATTAAGAAATGCAAAATGTATGAATGATGCATGTGCCCCATTATGTAGTGGAGAACTCTCTTTTCAAATAACAAATTATAACAAACTCCTCAAAAGGCCGTATTTCTTTCCAAAGAAAGACTTCCAAAGCGCAGAACAGTCCAATGAAAGTACTTGCACCCAAAATGAATTACTACACGCTGATATACGTGGATTAAGTGCACGTAGATAATGAAGACACTGCGCCCAAATTATATATATATTTTTTTTTCAGCGCTAAGACATGAAGTCGAATCAGGTCAATTCTTTCAAAGTGATGTTCCAACAATAAGTTTTGAACGCGTTGTAAACTCATAGAAATGAAGTAGATTGATTCATCCAAAGCGATTCATCCAGAATGAATTTTAAGGCGCTGCAGACACCCTCATAGGTTTACTCCTTACGGGCCCGATGTAGGTAAATCTTTTTTACCACTTCTTAAATACCGATTCATACCGAATCGGTATTTAAGAAGTGGTAAAAAAGAGGAGGGCAGATGTAGGTAATTGTATTTTTACAATTACCGAATCGGAAGGAATCGGTATTTACCGATTCGGTAAATACCGAATCGGTAATGCCCATTGATTCCTATGGGCATTGAAGCCCATAGGAATCAATGGGCATTACCGATTCGGTATTTACCGAATCTGTAAATACCGAATTTTGCAAGGGTGCAGGGGGTGTCACTTTGACACCCTCTGGAACCCAAATTACAGGCATGTGTGCCATGTGGCACACAGACATGCCCTAAGGGCATGTCTGTGTGCCACATGGCACAGGTGTGCTTGCACAGATGTGCATGCACACCTGGATTCGGTATTTCAACACCCAATAGGATTGGGTGGTAAAATACCGAATCTAAAAGGCCTGTAGCACTGGAAACAGTGCTACCTACATCAGGAATTTTCAGAATCGGTAAAATTACCGATTCGGTATTTTACAGAATCGGTAAATTTACCGATTCGGTAAATTTACCGATTCTGTAAAATATAGCCCCTACATCTCAATGTCCCATTTACCGGTCGGTAACGGCCGAATTCGGCCGTTACCGACCGGTAATGGCCACCTACATCGGGCCCTAAATGTGCAGATAGTTACACATAAAAATTATGGTTAAAATTACTGGAATGTTGCTTACTCTCAATCTTGTAAAACTCTTCTCTTACAGCTAGATTCATCATTGTCCCGTTTTGCAAATCCTTAATAGCGATTATTAAGGAATCGCTATTAAGGAATTGCAAAACGGGATTTATGTAGAAATTGCAAATAAAATTGCGATTCCTACATCTTCCTTATTTGCGATTAGCAAATTGCTAATCGCAAATAAGGATGAGATTTCAAGGGTGCCAGGGGTGTCCAAAGGACACCCTGTAGCACCCCTGAAATGAAAATGTAGACTGATGTTGCGCACACACATGTCCAAAGGACGTGTGTGTGTAACATACAAGTTAGAAAAATGCACTAAAGTGCATTTTTCAAATTTTTTGCTATTTACCACGAAGTCAGACTTCGTGGTAAATAGTGCCAAAAATTGTGATTTCGCAATTTAAAAATGGTTAATGAATTGAATTTAAGCAATCTCAAATAGAGTTTCCTCAAATGCAATTCCTCGCAATTTTGCGATTTTGCTTTTAGCGATTTTTGCATTTGGGATGATGAATCCCAAATGCAAAAATTGCGCTCGCAAAGGGGTAGATTCTCAGAATCTGGCCCTTTGCGAGACGATTTTTGAATGATGAATATAGCTGTTAGTGGTTTATGAGCACATACCAAGTCAGAGTACTAAATGCAAGACTAAGAGAGATAAGCCGTTAAGAGCCCACATCGAAGCCTCCCAACCCTTCCAAAAAAAATAAAGAAAGGAAAAAGGTGAGGCATGTGCCGAATGCTCAATTCCCAATAGTAATTTTGATAAACACTCACACTCACGTGATAAGTAGATTATATAAAGGTTGATTTCAAGCAGAGGAGTAGAAAAAAAATGGTCCTAGCTTTAAAAGGGATGTTGGGACTAATCTTTCTTCATCTGGAAACGTAGGGTTGGTTTCAGCAACTCGTCGCCAGTGTAAAATCAAGTAAATAACTCCATTGAGAAATCCTCTGTACAAAGAAGTAAGTTTAATACAGAGAATAAAAAGTCCCATCCATCAACTAGCAGGAGTCAGGTGCAACTGACTCTTCACAACCATGTAAGATTCCATCTCCATGGTGCTAATCAAAGGGAAACACAAACAAGCATAGAACATACACTGGATAACATGGAAAACATAAAGGCAATTGAGAATCATAAATTGAGCACTTTATTACACAGACCTTAGTGTCTTATAGGTTTCAGAGCAGATCTTATTAAATCATCTTTGAATTTCAGAAGCTTTTCTGCTACACTTAATTATTTGTTCTGCCATGAGGCCATTTAAATTTATGAAGGACGCTATGATGTTCTCTGATATGGTGGAGTCTGAGAGCACTGTCTCAAAATCAGCATTTGTCATAAGGGCTGTGAGAAAGGCCATCTTATTAACTTTTTCAGATTTAATATTAATGCCCCTATTTCTGTTGTTTGCTACCCTCTGCTGCATTTTCTTGTCCCTTTTCATGCTTAGAGGTAGGTTTAGAGTTAAAACAATGGAGTTTTGGTCACTCATACAACTAGCCTTGTAGAATTGTGCTATATCTTCACTAATTAAGATATGACCATTAGTCAAAGACGATATGGGATCCATGTATATTGGAATCTGGGGAGAGATAGCCACATCCAAGTCTTGTGCGAATTTCAAATTCTTAGTAAAGGCAACTCTGTTCAATGAGTCCCCATACAGTATATGTTTGAAATGCTTCAGAGGCTGATCCCCCTCATAGCAAATGCCACAAGATTCCTGAACCCTGGGGTCACAAATTCCTATATTAAAATCCCCACCAAAAATATTTGCAGATATCTGTGATATTTATCACAGTTTGATCAAAAACGTTATAATAGTAGTTAATTAAAAGCAAATTAAATAACTTTGGCATGGTAATTACAAGCAAGCAACAGAAAATATTGAGATTTACACAATTCTCCAATTGAATTATCTGCCAGTGCCATTGATATAAAAGTGAAGAAGCTCACTTTCGCTCGGCCGGATCTTGAAGGGGCAGCTGGTACATAATAAGAGGCATATCTGTCAACATGTAAAGAGTCCGTTGTCCAAGTCTCTTGGCAACAAACAATTTGTTGTTGTTCAAGCAACATTTTTGAATCCAGATTATCAATCTTGGAACGAAGACCGGCAATTTTCCATGAGACAATACCGAGAGCCTCTTGTTGAATGGTTTCACTGTTAGTCGCAGGGTGAGGTGATGCAAGTAATACTGTACAATGCTCTTTTTTTATATTACTGTACCCTCTGAAACCAATAGCAGTCAGTCTTGTGCTTCCAGGTCTGACAGGGCTTCAAATCTGTTTGAAAGAGGGAGGTGATTTGTCAATCTCGGGGAAGCAATGTTGTCTATTTTGGAGTCAGGTTGCAGTAAACTATTTTTATGTCCTATTGGGGTACAAGCTTTCATTTGGTAAAAGAAACCTAGAGGCTGTGCTCTAATACCCTCGACCTAAAAGGAGTTTTTTGCAAGATTATGAAAGATTTTTTGACCATGCATGGTTACCTGAAATTCACAATTATGCAATCCCCGTAGGATGACTATGGTGCTGGACAGTGGCGGTTTCTCCTCGAGGGCGTTGGGGGTCTGCCCAGTTACATTCATCAAAGTTCATATTTTATTTAATAAATAAATAACTGTTTCTGTAGTCTTCCCAATATATACATTGCATGTTTAGTGAACACAGGGCACTGTCTGCCCCACTCACCGATACTGATGCGGTGACAGTGGCCATTGAGTCTGGAATCTGATTCTGGTCAATCAACATGGCTGACTCTCAGTTGCAATGCTCCCCGGGTGGGCCCAACGAAGCCTTAGTGTTTTGCCTGCTGAGAACCTCACAGCCCTGAAGGCTATGATGTCATCAGCTCGGCAAAGACATAGCTTAAGGGCCCAGTCCCCACCCCCTGATGGCGTGCAGGCAAAGTTAGCCCCGGGCATTTGAAAACCAAGCCCGGGATCAATAAGCCTCCAAGTCAATCAGAGAGTAGAGAGCATTGGCACCACACCCTTTCCCAACACGTTACAGGACGTGGGGGGGACCCCAACCTGTGACGACTTGGGAAAGGGTGTGGCAGGCTGGAAGCCGAGGAATCAAGTCTGTGCAGACTCAACCTCAGACTGCTTCCTGCGTGTGAGTCTGCATTCTCCAGTGGATGGTGGAACTTATTACTGGAAGGAAACCATTGGATGGAAGCAGGTTGCTGTCTGGACTTGAAGGACTACAGTGAACTCAGGAGTCAGCAGTTCACCAGCCCATGTAAGGATCCAGGCGGGAATTTTTTAAAGCTATATTTTGTTTGTTTTATATAGCGCGAAAAATAATTTTTTTCATAGATATTTGAGGTAAACATAACGCTGGAAGTTACGCTGCGCGCCGATGGAAAGTTTATTGCTTGTGTGTTCACACCGGTTGAGGTGGCTGCTCTGCGCTCTGGTCTGCTGCCTCCGCGCACTTATGCAGGAAGAGAGCATGGGCACTGTAGTAAAAGCCATTGAAGACCAGTCAAATCTCATTTTTCCACGGCTTAGAATTGAGAACTCCCGTGGAGCAGTCTCACAACTGACCTTGAAAATGCACCTCTTACCACATCAGTCCTGCTCTTCCTCTTCCTGCTACTCCCGACACTGCCTAGGCTGGCGAACCCCATTCAAGAAGATGACAGCGGGGGACACGGAAATAAGGAGCCACAACCTCCCCCTGCCCGACCGCAACACAAACCTGAGCCACCCCTGCAAGGCCCCGCAGAGAAAGTGCCCACCCTGTATTGTCCAGTGCACCATTAAGAAGGAGACACTCCGAATGCAGATAACTTGGGATTTATCCATGCATTTGTGGCCACTATATCCATCATCATTGTTTCAGAACTTGGAGATAAGATAAGACTTTCTTATTGTTGCTATCATGGCAATGCGTTAAAATCGTTTGACTGTTTTGGCAGGTGCTATGCTTACATTAGTTTTATTTGGTTACGCAACTACAGTATACACATACTATGACCCTCATTTACGAAAAGTGACGCATCATTGCGCAGGCGCAGGGATGCGCCACAATTCCTTACGACGCGCTGCGTCAGAAGTTTGCGACGCGGATGCGTCACATTAATGGAGAAGTGTGGCTCACTGGTTAGAGGAGGCAGACCTGGAAGCAGAGGTCAGCCCGGGACCAGGGTTCAATTCCCGGCTCGGCGGGGTATTGAGTCCTAAAATGTCCATGGACTCGACAATTCTCGCTCCGGTGCCTACTCGATTCACGGGTTCACACTCTGCGACTCTCGGCAATAGCTTGCTTAATCTCCACAACGGCCCCTCGCGGTGGGATGCCTGGCTTTCACCTTGTGGATACCCTGCCGGGGTTATCTCACAGGGGAATACCAGGACGGGTTCCCTAGGCAAGCGCTTAGAAACCGCTTGGTGATTTGCGCTATATAAATTCCTGTACAATGGAATGGCGCATCATGTCGCAAGTGATGCCGTAAGCCGGAAAATAGACACGCAGACGCTGGCGTCCTGACGTACCGGAAAGTCACGCAAGTGCGGGAAAAGTGCCGTAAGTCGCAATCGCGGAACTGACGTAAGCTTACGCATCGCTGCGTCACATTTACGTTGCGTCACAATCCGGAAAACGCCAAAAATACACGCATCCATCTCCTAATTCTCCCGCAAATGGAAAAAATTGTTACCATGGAGCCTGAAGGACAGAGCAGCAGCCAAGGGAACCTTCCACATGGCAGCCAGGATGTCCAGCCACATGGCACCCAGGATGCGCAGCCTGAAACACAGGGAGAAACCCATGTCAAGAGGAAGAGGAAAATTAATTTTAGTGCTGAGGAGAACAACATACTCATAAATGAGGTCACAGACCACCAGCACCAGCTCTTTGCTAGTTCCAAGTTGCCACTATCAAAAAAAGAGGCAATTTGGCTGTCCATATTGGCAAAGGTCAACTGTGTGGCCCAATCTAAGAGGACAGTCATTGACCTGAAGAAACGGTGGAACGACATAAAGCGCCGGACTAAAGAGAAAATGGCAAAAAAAAGCAAAGAAGTAGCGGCGACAGGAGGAGGCAGCCCATCACAACAGGAAGAGCTGGATGACCTTGAGGAGCGGGTTGCGGCGATCATCCCAGACGAGTTGGTGGTTGGCATTCCAGGACAGGACAGTGCAGAGCATGAGGAACCGCAAGACACACAGGGTAAGTCCCTACAAGGGGAAATGTGCAAAGAAGGTAATGTTGTGCAGTCCATAAAGTAAGGTAGCCGGCTCAATTACAGACGTGTAGTGGAAAGAGTAGTCATGCAATGTCATGAACTGTGAAGGGTCTACAAAAAGTAATGTACCAGGGACATGCACATGTCACATTTGGTAAACACCTACCCCTGTCAAAGTAATAACATATTTACTAAGTGAAGTCCCAGCCCACTGCTGCACCTGACAAGTGCCACAAGCAGGTGCAAATATCCAACTACCCTCATGAAATACCATGATGTGATTTTGATCATGTAGTGGTGTCACAATGTGCCACACCCACAATAATAGGCCACAGACAGCCATGTAACATAGTACAACATATCATGTCATTGCACCATTCCCACATTAAAGTGTGAGAAAGCGCAATTCCAGGGCTGTTGCTGGGGGTGTACCCACAAACATCCATGTCCAATTGAGAATGTCCAATAGCAAAGTCAAACTGTAACAATGACGCTGTGCCACAAATATATGCATCCACAGGGTCTGTGTAAGGCATGCACAACCTCAAGAAATACAAACTGTTCCCTCTCGGATATACCCAACATGTAGCTTTTGCATGCAAGTGGACACATAGAAAGCGGAAAAATATGTAGATGACTGCATCATGCAGGAATGTGTCCCTTCCATGCACACAAACACTGATCCCCTGCACCGCTGGACCCCCTGCAACATGGTGCAAGTTTGCCTGGGTCGGCGCATGCCAAGCATTGTGCACCTGTGTCGTTGTGAAGGACAGGTGACACCAATAAAGAGACCCTACTCATAGTCACCCCATGCAGGCCCAAAATCTGTCATTGTACTACTTTGTGCATGATGGTTTCAGCCACATCATCTGCATATGTAAGGGAAAGTACTCATGAATGTTACTCAGCATGCGAAGCCCTGTGCCACATTACACAAGCATCATGTATAACGTATGCATGGTGGGTCTGCACATCCAAATAAAAATATCAGTAGTGGTGATGTGCAATCATTACAATTTTTTTTAATACATTAGCATCTCGCAATTGTGTCAGTACCTCACACCTGCATCATGGTAGGTATAGGGGTGAGGCAGTGCCACTGGGAGAGGCCTGCACTAAGGTAACATGTACTTGAATGATGCTCCTCACATGAATGCATGACTTAAGCACTGACCAGCTACGTCTGGATGAATGACGTATATAACATGAATAACAACATGTAGTGACATGCAGTGAATACAGCACATCTATGTTGTCATGACTTTGGGGAAAACATAAGTGTACCAATGGTGTTCTTGCAGTGAAAGAACATCCAACATCAATAGTTTGCAGGAATGTGCACCATCTCACCAAAGGCCTCCATTCATGATCTGTACCTATGCATGCACTGCAGCACACCTATATTGCAAGGTGCGCAGTGCAGATGATAAACATCCAGCAAATATGCACCATAGTTAATTATACAAATGGATCATCAGCGAGTCTGCAGCACTGTGGGCCTTATTGATGAAGGCATTGCGCCTCCGGTGCGCCACTTTTAAAAATGGAAAAAGTGACGCACCGGCGGCACAAGTCCTTCAGAAATGAGGCCCCTGAAATGTAAAACACATACATGGACGCAATGAGGGAGTACCACAAAAAAATAGTCTACGATAATGCCAAGTCCTGCAAACTCGTCAAGGTCCTGCATGAATAAAACAACCTATGAGGCAAAGCTACAGACATCACCCTGGCACTACAGACCGGTGATAAGTGTCCAACAAAGTTCACCATAAAGTAAAAAATGTCACTACAACAACTTTGCTGTACACAGGAGATGCCACAGGCAGCACCACGCAAACCTCTTCCAACACAACAGCCATACTACCATACCCACCGGGACACCAGTCAAAGCTCAATGCACCCCCTCCAACATGAGATACAGCCACTTGTGGGATCACTACAGCCCTGTCCTCATCACATCAACAATAGCACCAAGATCACCCTATTCACAGCCACAGGTGACATCTGCACCCTCCGGGACCAAGAGCTGTGAGTGTGCTCCGACACAGACTAACACCACACAGATTTGCTACACTACATGAAGCAGGATTCCAAGGAACAACGCTTAACTGGGTCACTCATCCCAGCAAGAGGTCCAAGGATCCGACTGACAACCTTCGTCTTCATAATCATGTCATTCCAATGCAGAATGCAAGAGGGACCATCTATGTGTCTGACCCTTGTCAACATCAACAGGGCTGCCTCAGCGCCATTTGAAAACAAACACAGCCTCAACATTGTATCCATTGCTGATGACAGACAGGTCATACTCTCTCACACCTAAGACTACACCAACCAAACACTTGAAATACATTGTGGAATGCATTACGTTGCAGTCTGCATGAACCACAGCTGCTTGAAAAATAATTCAGAGATTACAGAAGTCTGTGTCCTTGGAACAACTCTTTCTGCATGTAAAAACACCTGTTGGATCTCCCACTCTGATGGGAAGGGGCTGCGGCTACCGCTCAAAGAGACAGCTCTTGATGAGTCTTCTGAATGGGAGTAGGTCCTGGGTCTGCCGTAGGTGGGCCAGGAGGGTGTGCAAGGTTTTGGCGGCGAGGTAGGACAAGGATCTGCGGCTGGAGGTTGGTCATAGGATGCGGTGGACAGTGGTGAGGGGGAGGCTGGTGGAGTGGACCTGGCGTGTGGGGGTGTAGAAGCTGAGTCTGCTGTACAGGTAGGCTGCTCCGGGCCACTGGAGTGTATTGTGCGTCTGGGTCTGGAGCTTGAAGCTAATCTACTTGCTGATGGGGAACCAGTGTAGGTCTCACATTTGGGGGAAGATGTTGCTGCGGTCTGGGACGTTGACAATCAATGAGCCGTAAGTGTATTGGATGCGTTGCAGTACTTGTAGGTGTTTGTCAGGGAATCCTCAGTACAGTGCGTTGCGGTAGTCCAGTCCGCTGCTGCTCAGCGCCTGCGTCACACTAATGTCAGTCTGGGGTGGGGATCCACTTGTAGATCCAGCATAGCATGTGGAGGCAGTTGTAGCATGAGGAGGACATGGCGTCGACCTGCTCAGACATAGAGAGGGAGGAGTACTGGATGTATAGTAAGTAGCGTGCATGGTCAGTGGGTGTTGTTGCTGTTCCCAGTGTGGTTGCCCACCAGGAGTCGTCCCAGGCTCAGGGTGTGGGTCCAAGGATGAGGACCTGTGTCATGTCCAAGTACAGTTTCAGACTGCTGCTCCTCATCCACTTGGTGAGGGAATTCTGTCCCTCGTGGAGGTTTGTTGAGGGTGTGTGTGGGCCCCTGGTGATGGAGAGGATGAGCTGGGTGTTGTTGGTGTAGGAGATGATGTAGAGGCTGTGATGGCGGCCCACGTGTACGAGGGGGACATGTACATGTTGAACAGTGTTGTGCTGAGGGATGACCCCTGGGGTACGCCGCAGATGATGTTGATGGCGTCCCATTTGATGGATGGGATTTGGAGACTCTGGACGCTCTGGGTTCTGCGGGAGAGAAAGGACGTGGTTCAGTCTAGGGCCTTCAATTGGAATCATGATTCTCGGAGGTGTGTCTTCAGAGTGTGATGGCATACCGTGTCAAAGGCGGTTGACCGGTCCAGGAGGAAGAGGGCTGCTGACTTGGTGCTGGCTAGTTGGTGCATGATGTTGTCTGTGCCGGACATGTGGACTGTCTTGCTGCTGTATGTACGTATGAATCCGGACTGGGACGGGTGAAACATGTAGGGGTCTACCAGCCCGCGGCCCAATAGCATGTACATCATTACCTAGATGACCTTCGTTGGGAACGTGAGCAGGGAGATGGGCGGTGAGTCCCCGAGGGCCTTGGGGTGTGCCTTGTGCGTCTTGAGGAGGGCATTGCTTGTGGCGTGCCTCCATATTTCATGGAATGTTGCTGCATTGAAGAAGATGTAGATGAACTTGTGTAGTTGTGGTATGATCGCTTCCTCTGCATTTTTACAATAAGTGGTGTGGTGATGGTACTGGTGGTGATCCAGAGTGTACGGAGTTCATGACCTTGTGTGTTGCGTCCTTGTCGACGTAGTACCAGGATGTGCTGCGGTTGGGGCTGGTGGTCCTCGCTGGGGAGGTGGAGTCTGGCATAGTTGTTGTGGATGTGGTGGTGAACCTGTCGTCGATGGCACTAAACGTGCGCTGTGAGAACATGGACAGTGAGTCCCACACTTCTTGTGATGGTGGGATGTTGACAACGTTTGCGCATGGGTTTCTCTGTTCAATAACGATGCAGAAGACATCATTGCTGTTGTGTGCATTGGTATCCAGAAAGGTTTGGAAGGAGGAGCTCTTTGCCAATCTGTTGAGGTGGTGATGTATACACGTGGCGTCCTTGTGGACTGTGTGGTTGTGCAGTGTGTGTCCATTGAGCCATGTTCACTCCATCTTCTGGCATGTGCGTTGGTAGGTCTGGAGGTAGTCGGTGAACCGGGTGGCTCTGCTGCAGGCGTGGCTGTTGGAGGGCAACGTGAGTGGGGCAAAGGTGTTGGTGCAGTCCTACATACATTGTCATAGTGTATTGGGCACTGTCGACTGGGTTGGTGGGGTTGTAGTTCGGGCCCTGGCTGAGGGGTGTGACCAGCTGGTCTACGTTTACTTCTACCCAGCATTGGTGAGGCAGCAGTTGTCTGCAGTGGTGTGTGGTTGATGAATAGAAGGTAAAAATGATGCTGCGTTGGTCGGTCGAGAGCAGGTCAGTGGTGTGGTTGGAGGTGACGTGGGTGCCTGTTGAGAAGACGGGGTCCAGCTTGTGGCTGGCGGCGTGGGTTTGGTCCCGAGTAGTCTGCAGCCGGGTCTGGTGAGGTCGTTGATCAGTATGGTGGAGTTGTCGTCGTTGTTGTCCTTGAGGTGTAAGGTCAGGTCCCACAGGATGATGTGGTGCGTGGAGGGGAGTGTGTGGGTGCTGGGGAGGTCATTGATGGAGCAGCATAACTGAGCACAGGGTTGGTGTGCTGTACACGAGGGTCCTCTGAAGGTGGTGTTGGGTGTCGGTGTGGATGTGTATGTGCAGGTGGTTGGCGGTGTTGATGGTGTTGTCTGCATGGGTGCCGACCTTGAGGGTGGACTTGTGGTCGATGGTGACCCATACACAAAATCAGTCAGCGCAATCCCTGCGGTTCAACTTCTAGCTGTCTGGGATGTCTATGGTGATGTTGGTTGCAGAGGAGTAGTCCCACCAGGTCAAGTTTAATGATCACACATCTGGGGCGGGGGCGTCAAGCACATCCCAGAGCCACATGGGCTGTGTTCGTGTGGAGTGGGTGTTGTGGATAATGCATCAGAGGTGGTTGGGTCCACTCCATGGGGGTTTGGTGGTTCACTTGCATGTGAAGCTGCATGTGCGGCAGGAGAAGGGTCCCGTGTGTATGTTATTGTGGTGGCCTGGAAGCAACTGTTGTGTAGGATGGCATTGAGTGCATTGAGGGTACCGGCGTAGTACTTGAGTCTGGTGTAGTGGCGTTAGTGGCCACAAGGGGTCCTGGCACTGGGCATGGTCCAGGCGCAGATGGCTGCAGACTGGCTTGCTTAAGGTGTGTCTCTGGTGCGCAAGTAGCACAGTCGAGCACAGTTTGGGACATATGGGGATGTGGGAGGGAGGAGCAGCTGGTAGGCGGGAGCAGCAAGTGTGCATGGGGTGGTGGAATAGTGGCACTGAAACCAAAATGGTTTGCAAACAGGGTGTAAAATAGTTGTAATGAGGCCACTAATGGGACACTAATATGGTGGTACTGCACACCTGCCAGTGTGTACTCAGCAGCGGCAGCAGGGGCACACAGGGGGAGCTGGGTGTAGGTTGAGCAACATACCAGGAGCAATCTGTATTATCAAAATGTAACGTAATTAGCATGAAGACACAGGAAATGGTCCACACACAAACAACACAGCTGTGATGGCTATGACAGGTGGGATGATGAGAGATGGTAAGAAAGCCATGTCCCCAATCCTCAGTAATTGTGGCCTGATACCTGTTGCACATATATAGAGTGCAAAAAGCCACTTGGACTTGCTACTGTGCTGGAATGTGTACCCAATATACACCAACAAAACAGACATCAGGACATGCACTCAAGTTGAATGTTGCAAGTGTGCAAGCACTGTGTGGCCATGTGCCATGTTTTTGGACAAACATTTTGAATCCATCAAATGATTCATGCCATGTCATTTTAGGTAACATGAGTGATGATGTGTAGCTTTAACTTTGACATGTTGACACACATCAAACTCAAAAAGGGTAGATGACTCAGAATTGTGCATCTGTACACCATATGTCAGACATGATCATAAACATACATCTATTTTTTATTTCAGAGCATGGCACACATCCTCATGAGCAGGAACAAGTGTTTGAATCCAATGATGACGGCGTGGAAAGTGTACCAAGTGTGGACACAGACATCATCCAGGACCTCTTACTATCAATACAAACTCCCTCTCCCCGCACCAGAAGGCAAACCAGCACAGTGGGATCTCCGCTTGCCCAACCTGGAAGCACTCCTACGCCACCTCCCACAACATCTCTGCCTCACCACTCGCCAAACACGCTGAATTCCTTTGAACAACGTGTCGTGGATGTACAGGGGCAGTTGGCACAGGAGGTGCGTAAAGGCATTGAGAGCATGGCAGGCACCCTAGAGGGAGTGCTCCGTTGCCTATCATCCAATAGTGGCAGTGCGGAAACTGGTAGCAGCAATGATGCACCACCACGTACTTTGTTTCACGCCATGAATGAGATATCAGAGGTCATGCAGCAGAGGCACAGACAAATGCCTAACACAAGTGGCAGTCTTGAAGTGGCCAACAGGCTGAGGGAAATTCAGGACACCCTTAAAGAAATGAATGCAAAACAGGATGCCTACCTGACCAAATTGGCTAACTACCAACGTGATGTAACAGCTGTGCTTGAAAATCAACAACTCATGCTCAGTGCATTCATGCGGTACCTGATGGGCATTGAACATGATGCTGGTACAATCCCATCAACATCTGCAGCCCCTGATGTGTCTATGCCTCCCGTGTCAACTGCACCACTGATTCCACCATCAGCTGTGACAACAAACACATCTGATGAAGAAGAGTCTGAAGATTGTCCAGTCCTCCGCAGAACCATGCGTTAGCATGACATATTGTACATGGACAATACATATACATTGTCTGGTGCACATAATACTGACATTCTACCACAGTAATGATGAACAACAAATTACTGCTAGCCAATGGATGTACTATTAATTATCTGTGGCCTCCCTCCATGAGGTGAACATATGATGTTGACACTCCCGTCTCACACAATAAAAACACTACTCACTCATGCATGTCTCAAATGTCATGTTGATGTATGGACTGTGCATGTACAAACTCAACCCTACTGTATGTGTCCCTTGATCAGAATAGTCCTGTCATACCTTGCTAATTGCTAACTTGTGTCACTTACATAAATGTGCACCCACAACATGCAATGTCCAACTGGCAACGTTCATAAAGTGACTAGTAACGTGTGTACAACAGCATTGCTAATGCGCAACATTACGAATGATGACTTTAGTTCGAATGAGTAACAGTACAACTTTGTACAAGGAGGGGGTGACTGGGAACATCAGATATGCTTGCACGCTACCATGATTGTGGGTCAGTCCAAGGTGTATGTATGTGATGATGAAATATCTGACATACCACATGTATGTATGAAAGGAAAACATCAGCAGGTGGCTGGCATCAAAGGCACATCCTAACGTAAGATGAGTAGCACACAATTTTATTAACTTAAGCATGGGAATAGGGACATGCTTCACACCAGTGATTGAAACAACATCACTCAACACTCACATGGTGTCTCATGTATGAAGTCCTACAAACAATTCAGTGCTGCTGCAAAGACTGTGGCCCTCATGCCTCAATGCCTTTGATACACACTTGGTACAGTCTCCTACCACTAGATCATCAGAGTGAATGTCAACTTAGATGAACATAAGCAAGGCATACCACACAACACCTTAGCCCAAGTAAGCCACACTACACACCATCCTCTGGTGTCCACATGTCTACATGTTTCACATCACAAACACCGTGATGGACATACTTTAAGGAGCACCCACACACCCCTGCCCACAGCACATCTTCCACAGGGCTGCATCCCCCATAGCACACAAACAGTGACAGTACATGGCCTCCACCATTGAAACATGCACCTCCACAGTAATAGCAAATGCTGAGAGCTACATGACATTAGCAGTTACACCCCTGCTGACCAAACAGATGTCAAGACCCACAGGCACATCTTTCCACACACATATGCAGTCAAAATCATCAACCAGAGGGTCATCATGCACCAGTGATGTTCATAGGAACATAGAGCATCCCCAATCCTCCGCCATGACAAACAACAGCATCCAGAGGTCCCTCCTACATGCCACAACAACATCCACACAATCCTCAAAGTAGGTCACACTGGCACTCCATATACACAATACATCGCATCATTGCAAGAAACAATGTTCCACAACACACTAGCAGTTAGACTCCACTATGGCATGAGGCAAGGTAATACACCACACTGGAATGTCTCCACCCTTGCAGACCGGAGCAGATGATTCAGCCTAATACATTTCACAGCACAACACACAGAGTACTGATGCTGAGTTCCTCAGGGACTGTCCCTCAGTACCTTTGTCTGCTATGTCTACATGGCTCCGCTTGCTGAGGGCATCAGTGAACATGGACTCTGCATAGTACCCTACGCCTAATACACCCAGCTCTGCCTCTCCCTCACCAAGGTACCCAACATCACAGGACACGACTAACCACAATGGATGCGAGATGTGCCAACAAGTATGTGCCTCAGCTGGACAAATCTCCATTTGTTGTCAAAAAAAGTCATCATAATCCCAAGAACCACTACCACATGGAACTATACCTGGGGGTACCCTGGGCTGGATAAACAGTTCTGCACTCATATGTGCCACACAAACTATACATTGTACAGAACACATCCCTCACCCCGTCATTACGGATAATAGCAATATCCTCACCATACTTCTTCACCCTCTGCAACTCTGCAAGTGCATCACAATTATTGCCAACTGATGCATTGATTGGATCTGCCACACACCCATCATCATCAGCCTGTGCAATGTGAAAGCCCTCAATAACATTATCAAAAATACCCTCAGTACAAAAAAGATGAATGTCCAGACAACCGTAGGTAGACGTTCCCTGTGGCTCACATGATAATACCACTTCTGCCTGCACATACAGGAGCTCTACTGCATCCACACCCATACAGATATACTGACACTCAAGGAGCTCACACACACCTACACAGTCAGCCAGAACCCTGGGCCAGCAAACCTCTACCAATGAATCTGCTTCTAGGCCCACAAGACATACGTCTGCAATACAGACCTATCCATGGTCACATTTCCCTGCATCTACATAGCCAGGCTGTAAACCAGCTTTCTTTTCCACTTGCAGGAAAGACGGGGGTCATACTGGCCCTCAGCATTGGGAAACACTGCAAACATTGAGGTACAGTCTCAATACCAGGTGGTCCAATAAATGACGGCCCTTGTGCCATCTGACCCTCACTTGTTGTGACGTTGTGTGACGCCTAACCCTGCCTAATAGTCATCATCCATCACCAAGATGTGATGAATGATTAACTGAGAGGTGTCCTTTCCTGTACAAGTCTGATGTTCACTGCAAGGCAGACACACTTGCCCCATTGTGCAAAGGTGACTGCGTTAGCGATGAACAGGACATTGTGCTACAGTGCTGGTGAGAACAACAGGACTGCGCAGTAACTAGCAGATACGGCACGGTCCTGCACTTAATCCTGCAAAAGGGTAGCGCTACAGGAAGGCCTGCTGTGCTCCACTACGGAAAAACGTCATGAAAGAGGTCCCAGTATCTTTACACATGATTGTTGATCACATGGCCTCACCTGAGACACATTACCTAAAGTCCCTCAAGGGTGAGTATTGGCCTGTATGATTTTGTGATAGTGTAATGAACATTTGGCTTACAATAGCTAACATGTAACGGTAATCTAAGATAAGAGATCATTGTTGACATTCCTTGGCCAGCAAGGGTAATAATAATAATAATAATAATAATAATCCACATTTGTATAGCGCACAATCACCCGTTAGGGTCTCTAGGCGCTGGGGGGCCGTCGGGAAGATTAAGCAAGCTATTGCCCAGAGTCGCATGGTGCTGGGCTAACCTGCCGCCGGAGCCGGGGATCGAACCCTGATCCCCAGATTCCAGCATCAGTCGCCCTGGCCGCGGCGCCACACCTCTCCCTCACCCAGGGCTGATTTCTCTACTTCATATGCCTACAAGTACAACTTATTGTAATTGAAACAGATATTTTATTAACAAAAATTGTTCAGAGTGTTTAAATGTTATGCTAAACTACACTACACTATACAAAAATATTTATAAAATCCTACACTAATCTAATCTAATGCACTAACATCTACACTTATCTTGTCTAACTGTTCCTATACCTACCTCACACATACTACACAACACACAGATGACCCCCCACCCCCTATTCAATAATCACACATCAGGCATACATACACTTAATCTAAACACATACTAATTAACCTACCTAACTAAACAATGATATATTTTTTAATTTTTGTTTAATTTTTTATTTTTACATCTAAAAATACATTTAACATACACTATACATCAACCCCCACCCACTCCTAATAACTTAACACTTATCCTAACACTATTCCTAAGTACTACAACTATCCTAAATACTATCTAACTATTTTAAAAATATAAACACTAACAACGTTCGTAACTTGACATGTCATGGACAACGACCACAGTTGTTAACTCTGTGTTCATTCCTGCTCGTCCATTTGTTCAATGGTGGCCTTCATGTCGGCAACCATGGACAGCAGGGTGGCCAGCTGCAGTTGCATGCCCGCAACCTTCAATGTCAGTTCTTTTTGGCCTTTTTCAAAAATTTCCATTTGGCCCTCAATCTTGTTAATTTTGGCCATCAGGAGCACACCGTCGATCTCAGGGGGAGCTGCTGTTGTGGGTTGCGATTTTGTAGCAGTGGTTATCACTGGGGTCATATCCGAGGGATGTCCAGAAGTGGATTGAGTAGCAGATCCTGAACCAAGACCAGCTGGGGGTGCAACCAAACCAGATGTTGATGGTGCTGATGTCTGAATGCCTGAGGGTCCACTCTGTGTAGGAGATACAGTGTCCATCTGGGGATGTTGATCTTCACATGATCCAGTTGGTTGTCCGGAGTGCACGCGTGAGGTTTTAGCCTTTTCCTTCCGGCTCCGCATGTTGGATGGTGGAGTGGGAGTTGGTGATCTCCATGCTCCATCAGCACGTGAGTGCTCATGTCGGCGTCCCATCTGCCTGAATGAACGACCAACATTCCGTATGTGGCGGTATCTCTCTAGACGGATGCGATATTGCCTCTCCTCATCTTGTGTCATGTTTTCTGTAATGGAGCAATGACATCAACATCAGTCTGCACTAACACATTGACACCTGTACACATGCACATTCATGCAATCTTCAGTAAAAATTATCAAGGGGCTATCGTTAACAGGGCATCAATTTAAAAGCATGGTGGCATCCTCATCGATGGTCATACACAGGGATGCTAAGTGATGTTGTGTACTACCTAACATGATAAATAATCTACATGACATGTAAGGCCTCAATACATATGAGATGGTGCATTCCAATGCATTTGTCCTGGCCATGTACCCAATGCTCGCCATTCACATATGCAGGCCCCTTCTCAAAATGATGCCAGTGCATCTGTGTGCAGGCAAGGTTTGTATAGGCATTGTAATTGTGCTCTTCATACGCAGATACATAGCAAGGTATATGGAACATCATCCCTGTATGCTGCACAAGCCTACACACATGTAAAATGCACCATGGAAACAAAACATGGCCAAATTAGGATTGTGTTTCAAGGAAAGACACAGGTGTGCACTGCTATTGATTTGTGCACCGCCTCCTATCATTTAACTCTTGTACATGGGGTGCTGCTTGGGAGTAAATATGTGCTGCATTTTCACACTACGCAACACAGACTGCACAACACTTTCATGGTAGACGCATCTTGACAGGGGACGTCATATCATGGCCAGCATCAAGGCCTGGTATGTGAGTTGACTATGCATGATAAAAGTTGCTATGGCCATTTATACACATGTACATCAATGCATATTTACTACTGATGTCAATAGTCAAATCTGCCGGTGGCCCTTTTAGTTGCATAGGTAACTGCATGATTATTGTGCTAATTGATGATGGACTTGCAGCACTGTTGCATCCCTCTAACAATGGCAAGTACTGACACACGTGGGGCACAAGGAAATCCTACTTGTAGGAGGTATGTCTATGTTGTACTACAATTAGCATGTGTCATGTAGCCATGGTCTACATACACTGACTGTCACGTACCCCAAGTCTCCTTGCTCAGCATGACACTCTTCGACATCTCCATGTGCACACTTGCCACCATTGCATGCACACACCACCACAACATACAAACCTATGCCAATGACACCCATCTGGTACGGTCCCTCACCCATGACCCAGCCACAAACAAAAACAACCTCCATGAAGGAAAGATAGACGCTGCAGAATGGAAGAAGGTCAGTCAGCGGATACTGTAGACACACAATACAGAGGTTTTCATTCTTGGCAAATCAACATCCGCCAGGGACGACGCCTATTGGTCCACAACAATGGTCACTGCAAGAACCCCCACGGAGCATACACCCCACTTGGGATTCTTCAAGGTCTACTCACTCACAACTAACAAACAAGTGGACGTCATGTCATCCTTATGATTCTACACCCTGCACATGCTCGGATAGATATTCAGGTGGATCACCACCGGAACGTGTGAGACGGTCACCCAGGCCCTCATCAACAGCCAATTGTACAACGGGAAGGCCCTATACACAGGAACCACTGCCAGACTTCACTTACAATTACTACCCATAGTAAATCCATCGGCACGACTCATCCTCGACGGCCCTCACCACTGCACCATTTCTACAGGCCATATTGACCAACACTGGGTCACCGTCAACACATGGATCACGTTCTGCCTCCTCACCCACACACACACACACAGACACATGACATGGGCCCAGAATGACTCCTCAACCGCCTCTCGTTCTCACATCCTACCCGCCACCTCCGCTCCACCAGCCTCCCACTGGCCACCATCCCAAGGATTGACTCATCCACCACTGGACCTAGATCATCCTCCTACCTGGCCACCAAGACATGAAAGTCCTTTGGTGCACAACTACGACTGACCAGGACCATCTTACCTTCATTAAAGAACTGAAGAGCTGCCTATTTCATCAGTAGCAGCACACCCCCTCCCTTCAGTGCCTTCAGACCCTCACACCTGAGTATGTTGCTCTATGGAGGTATAGATGTATTGTTTGATTGTGGTCTCATTTTATGTGATAGATACTTACAGCAGCACAAGATTTTTTACTGTGTCCCTTGCACACTGTAACACCTCATACATGTGACCCTTATCATTGAGTTTATGGTTTTCCACATGGTGCCATTGAGTCCTTCACACTTCCATGCACATGTGATGTGTAAACATGCTGCATGCAAGAATGATGATTTTGGCACTGTCTGCATACTTGACATGCATGAGGAGACATTTTAAGCATACAGACAAACATAGTAAGGATTTCACACTCACCAATGGCCTTAGGATCCTTGAAGGACTCCACCTCATCCCTTGTGTATGGTGGTGGACCACCTACAAGGGAAAGACAATAGTGCAGATTCTCAGCAAATGTTGCATATTTCAACACAGTACAGAGATTACATGAGAGTCAGTGGTATCTTCAACATTGGCTTACGATGCATCCCATGAGGCAACCTGATTCATACAACAGTCTCTGGCTAAGGACTTCACATGTGAAGCACACTCTTCCACTGCATGTATGACACACATGTGATCCTTTGTTTGTGGTGTCACATTGAGATGGCATTTGCCAAATACTTGCACACTTGTCCCATATCGATTATATGTTTGCATTGTGTAGATGTATGTGATTGTGCTTTTATGGGGGACTTCATTAATAATGCAGCACACCATGGTGAACAAACGGCACAGATGCGCGAGGCATCTGTGCGGGAATTGTGGGCCATTGCTGGAGTTGCGTCGCAAGCGCAACGCAGCTCCAGCAAGGCTCGGGGATGCACCATCTGCACAATGCTGCGTCAAGACCTACGCCTGCTTCAAGCAGGCGCAGGTTTTTTACGCAGCATTGCCCAGAAAGTGACTGAGTGCAATTTCATAGATTTCACTCAGCCACTTTCATGAGGGGTTCCTGCGCAGGAAGCCCCCCCCCTGCGCAGGAACGCCTTCTTATGGCGCAGTGCTTTACAACGTTGTAAATAGGGCGCTTTATTTGCGCGGCAGTTGGTCAAATGAAGTGACGCAATTGCGGTGCAAAGAGGCACAACTGCCTAATTAATCTGCCTTTATGTATGTTGCATTTTGGTGTAGCAAAATATGTTAGATATTTAGCAAATTAACACCAACCTGTAGTTGATGGTAAGGTGCATTTTGTTCCAAATATGCACAATTTTGCTTTTAGGAAGGTGGCAGGTGATGCACACACATGGCCATAGGGCATGTATGTGCACCATATGCACACACATATACTTTTGAGGGCTGCAGCAGTGTGTCTTTGAGACACCCCTGCACCCTTGTAATAATTCACAAATGTCGATTAGCAAATAGCTGATTTGCAATAAGTGTTTTTAATGCAAATAATTCCTATGGCCCTCCTGGGCCATGGCAATGCATATGGAATTATCCCTTAATTGCAAAGTATAAACATGCTAAATTGCACATACGAAAGATTAATGATTTCCTAAATAATAGCGATTTTTCTTAATACATACCATTTAGCAAATATTAAATAGGGATTCCTTGATAATCTCAAGTTTAGATTAGCCAAAGGGTTTGTTGATAGATATGGCCCTATATCTGATGTCACAGCCGTGCAAGGGGATCATCAGTGAGGCCCCTGTAGTTTCACAATGGAATAGCTTCACCTTACAATACAGCTGTTAATACATGAAATAAATGTAATTTGACTTACCAATTGTTCCCTCGACCTCGATTTCAAGGTGGTCCAGGAGATCCTGCTCACGGTTGATGACATCAGCCCACCGATGCTTGTACTGTCTGAGGGTCCGGTCCACTCCAAATATTCGCAACATCTGGTACCGGACCCTCTCCCACCTCAGCTTCCTTTCTTGGGTTGGGTAACCCAGCAGTACCCTGCCTCCACTCCCAATCATGTTTGGGAGGTAGTGGACAATCAGCCACAGTAGCCCCCCATACTCCTGCTCAGTGAGGTTCCTAGACCTGGGTGACATTGTGACAAAGCCCAAGCCACGCTGTGTGAATGCAACAAAAAAATGTGTCTTTCACAGGAATCCCCCTAATAGTATAAATCCACTAAACAGAACACTAATCCCCCTATTATCAACTTTGAAAACCCCTTAAAACAACACTAATCCCCCTATTAATGAATATTAAAACCCCTAAACAGACAGACACCCCTTTACACACAACACACAGGTAGACAATACACAACACTACAGAGACTATTTGGACACAGTTAGCAAGACACACACTGTAAAACAACTGCAGGAGAGGACAAAACTCTCAAGCACTTTGCAAACACACTCCTACACCTCTCTGAGACTACAAAGGAGTGAAAGAGAAAGCGAAAGTATTATATAACTTCCTGTTTGTGAGCAGGGCAGGCTGGTTACATCATTTCCTGTTGCGATGCGACTCGTTTCCGTCGATGCGTCATTATTGGCATGCGAATAAAACGTAATTATGTCGCATCGTTGACTTGAAGCATGGTACAGTTAAAATATTTCCCCTTACGGTGCGAGCAGTTCTGGTGGAAGCGTCATTATTGTCATGCGACACCATCTTTATTATGTCGCATCATTGATTTGTAGCATGGCTGACTGATGACATATTACCCTTACGGTGCGAACAGTTCTGGTGGCAGCGTCATTATTGTCATGCGACACCATCTTTATTATGTCGCATCATTGATTTGAAGCATGGCTGACTGATGACATATTTTCCCCTCAAGGTGCGAACTGTTCTGGTGGAAGCGTCATTATTGTCATGCGACACCATCTTTATTATGTCGCATCATTGATTTGAAGCATGGCTGACTGATGACATATTACCCTTACGGTGCGAACTGTTCTGGTGGAAGCGTCATTATTGTCATGCGACACCATCTTTATTATGTCGCATCATTGATTTGAAGCATGGCTGACTGATGACATATTACCCTTACGGTGCGAACAGTTCTGGTGGAAGCGTCATTATTGTCATGCGACACCATCTTTATTATGTTGCATCGTAAATTAGATGCATGGCTGACTGATGACAAATTTTCCCCCCAAGGTGCGACCAGTGTTAGTAGATGTGACTTTATTGGCATGCGTCACAATCTTCATTAAAGGCACATTGCAGTTATCTGACAATGTTGTTGCATATCTTAAGTGCTGTATGTTTTGACGCTGGCCAACAGATGCGTGTTTACGCTTAGCGTGAAAGTGTCTCAACAGGAACACAAAATGTTTGTGTGTAAATATTTCATGTTTCTATATTCAGCTGAGTCAGACTATGACATGTGTTGACCAAAGTCACTTTTGGTCCTTGTGTAACGTCACTTTTGTGCGTGGAGTCAGGAATGCATGGGTCAGATTGTGACGTACGCAGACCCAACGTCACTGTTGTGTGTAGAGTCATGAATGCATGGATGAGATTGTGAAGTATGATACACCTACTTCATTTATGTGCCTGCCACATTAGTTCTATAATGCAAACTTGTGTGAGCACTGAGGTCAACTTTTTCATGGATGGTCATATTTAGCCTCACATCCACTGTGTAACATAATAATGACTGTAATGTTTGTCCTATTATTGATTTACCTCCAACATGACTTAGCAACATACAAGAAATGTTTTATATTTTTACCTGCTGTGTGATTTCATAATGTGGACTCATCTTCACCTGTGCTTTTATCATTTTCTGCACCACTAAATGGGAATGGTAAATGTTGGTTTTTGACTATTGTGAATTTATACCCTAATTTATGATGTTTTTGTGTAGATTATTACAGCATGCATTCCTGCGGCACTTCCCTGCAGCAAGCTAATAGGGCAGGAAGGTGCTGTGTCTTTGCATAGGGGATATTCCTGTGCTTTTCATGTGCGCTGACTCACAATGGCCGGCCTGCCTACCTGCACTATGTATGCTGTGTTGCATGGAGGAATATTTTAGTACAGGAACGTTCACCTTCATACACATGTGCATTCATACCCTGCACACAGACACACATGCACTATGGTGCCAGGGTACCTGTGTTGAACATACACTGGTGAGTGTGGCCATTGCAGGTGAAATTGCAAGGCAGTACAATGTAAATGGATGTGTGGCCTGATGTATGTCTGATGTCAGCCTCCAGACATGAGAGTAAATGTCATGTATACCTGGTGACCTATCCTTAGGACACACCCGTGCCGCACGGCCACCAGCTGTCGCGTGTGCCCCCCGCCTGATTGCCACTGCTCTCAGCCTCGCTGAGCTGTCCTTCCTCTGGCCAGGCACCCCGCCGCTGCTCGTTCTCCCGCATTTTCTGCCTTTTGTTGTTTAGTTTGTAACTGTACAGCATTCCGTATTTTATTCCTGTTTTGCACTCTGCTTGTACTGGTGTCCCCCCCCCCCTGTGTATTTTGTCCCCCGCTCCCCGCCACCGGGAGTGTGGACACGCCCCCTCCCTTCTGTGCCCTCCCCGCTCCCGCCTCCCAGCTGCTCCTCCCTCCCTGCACTTGGCCATAAATGGCGACCGTGCGCACGTGCAGCGTTGACGCACAGCGGGAGCGCCGAATGTGTGCCGAAGGCGCGCCAAAGGTAAGCCCGTCTGCGCCCGTCCACGCCTGGACCGCGCCCAGTGCCAGGACCCCTGGCTCCCGCAGACACCAGCCCACCCGCCGGACCTACGCCAACACCAATTTCTACGCACTCAACGCCGGCCGAAGCCCAGCCTGGTATTGAGCCACCCCGAGACGCACCAACGGACCCTTCTGCTGCCACTCCTGCAAGTTCACCTGCATCCAGACCTGCACTACACCAGCACCGACCAAGCCGAGCACCAGCAGCAACCACGTCAAGTGCATCCTGCTCAACACCCGCTCCATCCACAGACACGCCGTCCAACTCTGGAACCTGATCGACAACACATCTCCAGACGTCGCCTTCCTCACAGAAACCTGGATGAACGCCTCCTCAGTGCCCGACATCGCCATCGTCATCCCGGACGGCTACAAGATCATCCGGAGGGACCGCGTAAACCAGACAGGAGGTGGCATCACCATCATCCACAGGAACTCCATCCGCATCACGACCAACACCGACGACGCCCTCGCACACGCCAAACACCTGCACTTCCAGATCCACATCAACCCCGAGACCACCCTCAGAGGCACCCTCATCTACAGACCCCCGGGACCACGCACACAATTCAGCAAAGACATCACCAACTTCATTAGCCCGCACGCCCTCCTCTCCGCTGACTACATCCTCCTCGGGGACCTCAATTTCCACCTGGAGAACAAAGATCGCAACAGCACCACCCTGCTGGACAACCTCCCCAACCTCGGTCTCAAGCAGCTGGTGACCACCCCCACCCACTACGTCGGACACACACTCGACCCCGTGTTCTCATCCAGCATGGACATCACCTTCAGCCACGCTACCGGACTCCACTGGACGGACCACAGCTGCGTCAACTTGAGCTTCAAAAGGACCACGATCCACCACCACCAGGAACAGCTAGCACGCAGAAGCTGGTACAAGATCACAGCCGACCATCTTGCGACTTCCCTGAGCATGAACCCTCCCACCAGCGCAACTAACCCAAGCCAGGCCGCCACCAACCTCGCAAAGTGGAGCATCAACTGCGCAGACGACCTCGCCCCTCTGCATACCCCACCTAGCAGACCCCGCAGCAAGAAAGCCCCATGGTTCACCAACGAACTCGAGAGCTCAAAGAAGAACTGCCGAGCACTCGAGAAAGCCTGGCGCAGAGACCCAACACCAAACAACATGACTGCCCTCAAGCTCCCCACCCGAAAACACCACCAACTAATCCACGCCACCAAGAAACATGCATTCAAGGAACGACTGGACAGCAACGCACACAACAGCAAGGTACTCTTCAACATCGTTAAGGAGCTCTCCAACCTCAACGGCGGAAACAACGACATCACCCCTTCGCAAGACCTCTGCAAGTCCCTCGCCTCCTACTTCCACAACATGATCACGGACATACACTACAGCTTCAGCACTCAACCAACGCTCGCCACGACTGAACGAACGCCCACCACCACCACCCTCCGCGCCTGGACCCCGATCAGCACCAAAGACACCATCCGCACGATGAACTCCGGATCTCCAACCAACCCCTGCCCTCACCACGTATTCAACAAGGCCGACGCTGTAATCGCACCCCACCTGAGGGACATCATCAACGCCTCCTTCGACACCGCCACCTTCCCGGAGAGCTGGGAGCATGCCGCAATCAGCGCTCTACTAAAGGAGCTTTCATCCGACCCCACCGACCTCAAGAACTACCGCCCCATCTTGCTGCTCCCGTTTCCTGCTAAAGTCATCGAGAAGACCGTCAACAAGCAGCTGGCCGCCTTCCTCAAGACGAACGGATGCCTCGACCTCTCGCAGTCTGACTTCCGGGCCAACCACAGCACCGAGAGGTCCCTGATCGCAGCCACCGATGACATCCGAGCCATGCTAGACAGTGGAGAAACAGCGGCACTCATCCTCCTACACCTCTCCGTGGCCTTCGACACTGTCTGCCACCGTACCCTAGCGCAGCGCCTCAGCAACGTTGGACTCCAGGAGAAGGCACTGGAATGGATCACCTCGTTCCTTGCCAGAAGGACACAGAGAGTCCGCCTCCCCCCGTTCAGATCAGAAGCCACCACAGTCATCTGCGGCGTTCCCCAGGGCTCCTCGCTCAGCCCAACCCTCTTCAACATCTACATGAACCCCCTTGCAGCCATCGCACGCCAACACAACCTCTACATCATCTCCTACACCGACGACACACAGCTGATCCTCTCCCTTACCAACGACCCCGCCACCGCCAGAGCCAACCTACACGAAGGGATGACAGACGTAGCCATGTGGATGAAGAACAGCCGCCTGAAATTGAACTTGGACAAGACGGAAGTTCTCATCCTGGGATCCTCACCCTCCGCCTGGGACGACTCCTGGTGGCCCCCCGCCCTGGGCAGCGCACCCAAAACAACAGACCACGCACGCAACCTGGCCTTCATCCTGGACTCCTCCCTCTCCATGCCAGACAAGTCAACGCAGTCTCCTCGTTGTGCTTCAACATCCTGCGCATGCTACGTGAGATCTTCCGGTGGATCCCCACCCAGACCAGAAAGACTGTTACCCAGGCCCTCGTCACCAGCCGACTGGACTATGGCAACTCCCTCTACGCAGGAACCACTGCCAAACTCCACTAGATACTCCAGCGGATTCAGAACGCCTCAGCACGACTCATCTTGGACATTCCCCATCGCTGCCACATCTCCGGACACCTGAGAGATCTGCACTGGCTCCTGGTCAAGAAGAGAATCACCTTCCATCTCCTCACCCACGCACACAAAGCCCGACACAACCAAGGCCCAGGATACCTCAACAGCCGCCTCAATTTCTACGCTCCCACACACCAGCTTCAATCGACCGGCCACGCCCTTGCCGGCGTCCCGCGCATCCAAAGAGCCACCACAGGAGGAAGGTCCTTCTCCTACCTGGCCACCAAGACTTGGAACTCCCTCCCGACCCACCTCCGCCTGACCCAGGACCACCTTGCCTTCAGGAAGTGGCTCAAGACCTGGCTGTTCGAGCAGTAGCGGACCCCCCTCCCCTAGCGCCTTGAGACACTCCGGGTGAGTAGTGCGCTATATAATAGCTTTGATTGATTGATTAATGATGTATCCACATATGAGATTGTCATGCAACTTGCAGTGTAAATTTTGGAAAAATAATCATGCACAAGGGAGTAAAGGTTGTATGATGTATTTTTATAAGTCCAAACAAAAATCAAAATGCATGATGAGGATGTTATTTTTCACATTCTTAAAAAAAATTATGCACTATGTCAGCACGTCTGCGGATGCCTGCTGCTGTGCTTTGGTTTACAGGAGCATGGCCGTCCTCCTGGTCATCCTCCGGCATTTGTGGATTTAAATCAGGTCCCTCATCCCAGGGGACTTTTGTGAGCACACATATGTTGTGCAGTATTGCACAAGCCAAAATTAATTTGCACACTGTCTCTGGTGAATACAGCATACGTCCACCAGACTTGTCCAGGCGCCGAAACCTGGCCTTGAGCAGACCAAATGTTCTTTCAACAATGTTCCTGGTCCTGCAATGTGCTTGGTTGTACGCTACTTCCTGTGGCGACTGTGGGTTTCCATAAGTTGTCATCACCCACGGCTGGATGCCATATCCCTGGTCAGCTGTAATGGAATAAATGAGAAGGTACAATGAAATGCTTGTAATGGTTCTGGTCGAGTACAGGCCATATGTTGTGTGTATTATTTCATTTGGCAGTGTCCATTGGCCATGGATGTTGCAGAGAACACACCCAGTGACTCACATGCAAGACACCTTTGGCACATAGTTATGCTGGGAAATGGACACAGATTTGGACGGACATGCATTGAATCCCTATATGCCTCTACATGACCTTGGCACTCATTTATGAAGGACTTGTGCCACTGGTGCGTGACTTTTTCCCATTTTTTAAGTTAGGCACCAGCAGCGCATGACCTTAATTAATTATGCCCCTTCTATTGCTGTATATGTATATGCTAGTGCAACATTATTCCATCCATGTCCTCATTTCAGCGTAATTGAAGCAATATTAACAGTATGGCAGCATGGATGGTGCATTGTATCATACTCTTTTGCTTACCTACAAG
The DNA here is from genome assembly GCF_964261635.1 of Lissotriton helveticus. Taxonomy (NCBI): domain Eukaryota; kingdom Metazoa; phylum Chordata; class Amphibia; order Caudata; family Salamandridae; genus Lissotriton; species Lissotriton helveticus. The sequence continues at coordinate 1,116,294,442 of NC_136067.1, forward strand.
TAGGCCATTACCATACTGGCCATTCTTGAAGCGGTCATTTATGATGCAGTTCCGGAATATGAGGGCATCATGTACACTGACAGGGTATTTTGCCAGCACATTGGTAAATAGTCCACGGTGATCCACAATGGCCTGTACATTGATTGAATATGTATGTTTGCGATTTATGTACAAATGTGCTGTTGCTGCCGGAGGTACTAATTGCACATGTGTACAGTCAATGGCACCCAGCACATGGGGTAAACCTGCTATGTCATAGAATCCTTGCTTGATCTCCATCTGCTGTTGTGGATTGTTGGGGAAACTGAGGTAGCGAGGTGTCAGTTGGATGATGGCATCCAGGACAGTTGGTAGGAATGATGAGAAAGCTGGCTGGGATATTCCTGCCACTTTGGCAACTGTTGTCTGGAAGGAGCCCGACGCTAGCATATGCAACACAGCCAGGAGCTTTGCCTGTGGCGGTATGTTGGTAGGCCTGTTGGTTCCTACCTCTAGCCTTGGTCCAATGAGTCGCAGTAGATGTAGTATGGTCTGCTTCTTGAGGCGAAATAGACTTATGACCTCCTCATTCCTGAGGCCTCTCAGGACGCTCCTTTGACGGAATAGCCGCTCCTTTCTGCGGCGTTGCCTTGGGGGGGGGGGGTTTGTGGGGCAGGGGGTTGTGGTTGGATTCCCGGTGCTAGTCGTCTCCGTCTGGCAGCTACTCGCAGCATTACCACCTCCATGGTGTGGGGATAGTTGCAGCAATGTCCACTGTGGCCTCTCCTCTTGATATGTGCAGATGCGTCATTTCCTGCGCGTCCGTTTTGTAGGCGCACCAATTCTGACATAACCGCAACGATGCGCATTTTCCGCAATAGAAGCGACAAAAGTGGATAAAGTCATTAATATGGATGCGTCACTTTTGCGCGTGTTTCTCCGTAGTAACGCCCACCTTGCATACATTAATACTTACGTGTCGCAGGGCATTTTGACGCAGTGGTTTTCCATGCGCAGTGGGCTGAAAGTGGCGCATCGTCGGAGACGCGCCACTTCATTAATATGGCGCATGCGTTGAGCCGACGATGCGCCATTATTTTTGACGCACCGGCGGCGCAAGCTCTTCATAAATGAGGGCCTATATGTCCACGGTGCTGTTTGCTATTTTAGGGCTAAGGGTTCTTTGAGAAGGTTTGAAGATTCATCTGATGAACCCTGACGAAGGTCAAGCAGAAATTAAAAGAAAAGATGAAGAATATCACAGATCAAAATTGCTTATCAGGCCAGAAAGTGTAGAAATGGGAGGCAGCACAAGTTCTGGACCGAGAAAGTGACAACATTTTATCCCTCCAATATTTCTTCAAGCCTTTACTTTAACATTTTTAGCAGCGTGAGTACATAATTCATATTTTACAACAATGGTTTTCTGTAGCGACTGTCGGGAGGATCCCTTTTGTGTGGCAGCTGGTGGAACGATAGGACATTGCTTGTGCACAGGTTTAGCAGTTATTGGAGGATGAATGATAGCGCAAAAAAAGTCGGTACGAACTGTGACCATTATTGGTGGAATTGTTTTTCTCGTGTTTGCGCTTTCTGCACTGTTTATAAGCCCGGAGTCTGGATTTTAACAAACTTGTTGTCAGATGTTGCGTGGACTGGGATCTTGACAACACCCGTTTTACAATGTACTGCTGTATATACTGTACAGAATAGCGTACGTATATGAGCAATGGTTCGGGAAAGAAATGCTGTACAGCCACTCAGATTTTTGTATTGAAAGCCTTTGTCTGTTCCTCACTTATCTTCAAAACAAGAAAGTACAAGGATTTGAGTGTTTGTTTTGATTTTAATTGTTTTTTTTGGGAGGAGAGAGTGGTGAGTAGTGTTTTGGAGTGCATGATTTAAAATGTTCTTCCACTTCAGTTTTCCACAATGTTACCTAAAAATGCTTTGCCATACTGTGCTTATTTCTTTTATATTGTTGGTAAAAACAAATACAACAATATTTAAGTGGTAAATATTTGACAAAATGCTATTTTGCTTTGCGGTAATGGAAAGGTATAAATGTCCAGAAGCATTTGTATATTTTCTTCAGACATTCTGCAAACATAATCTAGAAAGTACTTACATTGCAGTTTCTGAAAAAGTGACAACCTCATTTTTTGCATAGTATTGCATACATTTTTTAGGGTTGAGCTTGCCGAGTCACCGAACACTAAACTCCTGTCAGGTTTTAGGTGATCCATATTGAACATGCAGGAAATCAATTTACATGTGATGAATTTCATATTTTCTGTTTTCTAATGTTATGAAAACCTTTGCTCTTTACTGAGTAGCCTAGCTCAGCCTTTCCATATATTTCTTGACCCTATTCATCAGTATCATTCTTAGCTTTCCAGTGTGGTATATACATTACTTGAAAGCTGCCTGATAGGCTCTCTCCTTAACTGCAGCACAGTCTAGGTATGTTTTATTTGTAAAATTATAGTCCATTACACCCTTCTGTCCATACAACTCAAATATATGGAAAAGAGAGCATTGACGGTATGAGTAGACTGATGCTGGCTTTACGTGAGAATTCATCAAATGCATAAACATGACCTTGTTTTCAGGGTATACATCTTCTAAAAACAATATATTTGAATACCACGACATAGATTTCTAGAATGTTACCACAATTGGCATTATGGCTCTTGTATTTGTTGAGTCAACATAACCTATCTAGCAGAAAAGTTCCCTTCCGCCAACATCCTTCTGAGGACTTGATGATGTTTTGAATGTGTGCACAATTAGTTTTTATAGAACAGGGCGATGAAAACTGCTTACTGTGTTTCACAGTGTTTTGTAGTGCTTTTGTGGCCTGTTTCGAAGAAGCTGTTTATACAAAGTCATTTTTACAGTACTTGGCCACTACGTTTCGCAGTTACAATGACTGGGTTTGTGTATTATGCTGACAATGTTCGTGGGCTGCATGTGAAGTGTGACCACGTAGTTTATTCAGAGTTGTAATATTTGTGTAAGCTTAAAAATAGGGACTCGCGCCACGGAAAATTCTAGCTCTCCTACTGGGTACACAGAACATTTTTGCCACTCCTCTTGGGTGTTATTGGTATGAGCAAGGAAGCAGTTTCTTCTTCTCCATGATGTCAATGAATTTTTTCAAAAGATAAATCTATCTTTTTAACAGGGTCTCAGCATGCAAATGAGCTATATTTTTCATCTAGGGTGTCAATTTATGTGCAAAAGGGACCCTTTTCTCTCCTCGAGGGACTGGGTGTGTACTATAACCAAAGGAGTTGTCTCTCTCTCTGCTCCAGACTACACTGTGTGGAAAGGTGCAATGCCACTCCAAAGTGGGAAATGTGACTGTGTGTGCATAAGACGGCGGTTCTGGGCATAATTCTCTGTGCTTCTTACAAGCATTTTTGCTTGCATTGCAAGAGCAAATGCTTTTTTATATTGTACAAAACCATTACAAGTGTATTAGTGAGTTCAAATAATAATGTGGGCAAATGATAACATAGGCATACTCAAAGATTGTCCTCTATAGCTCTTAAAAATTGGCAATTTCTTAAATGATAAATAATCCAATTGTAGTGCTTTATTACCCTTCCCGCTTTCTCAAATGTGCTTGAAAATGCACCATTTGTCCACTCTTTTTTCAAACATTTCTCGGGGGAAGAACCCCCCGAACCGCCTGTAGTATGTTTGAGCTCGCTCGTCGAAGTGCAACAATCATTTTATGGCTCACCACTTTCAAATGTCACCAGCCGCCACTGGTGCTGGACCCACCCATTTAACTCTTCTTGTAGTGAAGTTAGAATTTCTCTTCAGCCAGCAAGAGACTTTATTCACTAGGGATCCATGGGATTCATATTGTGCCTGCTAGAGCGGGGGACATTTCCCCAAACTATTATGTAAGGAGTACACTATGATGGGATGTGCGGTTGTATATAATTTTGATTACGTTGATTGGCGCCACTGGTACCTTCAGTCACTGATGGAGCAGGGTTTAAAAAAAGAAGCCTGCTCAAATTAAATACCCCCATAATACGTACTAACAGTAAGAGTAAGTGAACTAACGTGCACCTGACACAAACACGTGGGCAATAGCTTTGCGCATGTATGCACCAATATGAAATAATATATGGAAGAAACTAAAACCTATTTGCAGAATGCTTTTGTAAAAACTAATAAATGCACGACTAGGCTGTATTTGCACTCTGTAGATTGCATGTTGCATCTTGCTTTCAAAACAAAGAATAATGCTGCTTTTTGCACTTAAAGCTTATGCTAGGTAACATTAATGTGGAATAGTGCAATGTGGGTGGTAAACAGTGAAGGATTCAATATCATAAAATTAGTAAATGTTCATATCTCATTTTCTTTAGTGTGCTGGAAAGGGTGCCATCTTCATTAAATTGGCTGAAGTGGGAGGGGGTGATTTGAGGAGTGAGTCCGCTCTGTCAGAGAGGAAACATACGTGATGTGCACCGCAGAAAATTATATGGAGTTGAAGTACAGTGTGATGATAGACTGCCAAATGATGTCCATGTCGTTGAACCGGAGAAACGTTCTGTGGATGATGTTAAAAGTCATGAATGAAAGACTGTCTATTTGTAACATGTTTAGAAAACATGAGAATAAGCTAAGAACTAAAGCCTGGGAAATAATGTGAAATAATAACTTAGCTGAATCATAGGTGAAGTCACCATGGTGTGACAACGCCACCTCCTAAATCCACCAATCCACTTGCGAGTTCTGTAAAGTTTTGCAACAAATGTCAATTTTAGGGTATAATTGGGGTGTCTTTAGGGGTTTTGTTTACAGCTTAGGCTGGCAAGAGAGAGAGAGAGAGAGGCGATGCATTGCTGTCCGTCGGTTTGCAGAGAGGCCTAGCTATCCCTGACCTGTCCTTTTCCTGTCCTTTAAACCTTTGTTCCCTGATCCTATTTCGGGGAACCCCCATCATCCCGTAGGCCAAGCGGGTGGTTTTCCACAAACTAATATGTTTGTATTCTGTCTCTGATTCATACATGCAATTTGTTTGCAAATGTATTTTATTCCTGAATCTTTGTCTCTCCACCTATCCACTCCGTTCTGACTGATTGAACGTATTATTTAGATTAAACTATTGTCTCTTCATCTATCCCCTCCGTTAGGTAAATACAGTTTTGTATACGATTTTATTGAAACTTCTGTCTCTTAATCTATCCACTCCTGCAAGCATAATGTCATTGATTTAAAAAATTAGCTTCTATTTCATTCATGTTGCTGATGTGTATCTCTCCCTTTGTGAGTTTCATTATTTACATTTGTGACTGTATGCATTGAGCAAAACCGCGTTTTATTAAGACAAAGCTTCATAACTTTATTCAAGTGTCTGTGGGTATTTAGTTAACTGTATGGTTAACTTAGGATTGATAATCATTATCACCAACTATTTAACTAATTGGTCCATCTACCAAATAGAAGGAAAGTAGATTTATTTGAATTGATAGGTATTCCAAAGGCGTTTCACATGATTCAAAGGAAAGATAAGACATTGAACAAAACAAATTGACCCAAGCGCCTCAGGGTTTCTGGGTGAATGTGTATGGGCCATTGGTAAGTGTGCGAATTGAGTATTGATCCCTGATCAGGTATTGACCACGCGCTGGATCCGTTTCTGGTAGCAGAGGACGGTTTATTATTGATTAGTTTGATAATGATTATTGATTATATGTTATAACATGAAAAGTTAGTGTCCCATTTTATGTTGTCTGGAAGTTCAGGTACAGAGTAACCTGAGGAATTCCAGGAATGGAATTTAGCCTGAAGTAGGCAGAAGAAGAGTGTGGTAACACAGCCACACTGCAGAAGTACTTTTTCTGTTATATTAATACCTAAAAGCTACGAAGTGCTGTAGGTGTTATATTAGGGAAATTTTGTATATAAGTGGAGTGACTGAAATAGCGAAGGGTCCAAAACTTTAGCCTTATCATCAGGAGAGTAAAGAGACCCCTTTACACACCAAAAAGAACTCTTCTGAAATCTTGGCCTTATCCATAGAGGAGTAATAGGTCCACCCGGAGCTTGTGTGAAGAGTAAAATAACGTTGGGCATTATTAGGACTCGTAGTGAAGGAAACTCTCAGAAAAGGTGAAAACTATCTCTTTATTTAGTGGAAGAGACAAGGTAGCATTTGTTTTTGTGTTGTTATTAACAGAAAATTTGATTAAGAAAACATTGCAGTATTATTTTGTGAAGGGAGGGTCAGTAGAAGGAGTAATACTGACATCAGAAATGGCCGTGCTGGCATTGGACAAGCAGTGGGTGTGTATTGAGTTCTGAGTGGTCGGTTAGTTGGTGTGAGCCGCTCTAGCATGGGTTGAGACTTTGCTTACGCAGCAGTGCTCTGATTGGTTGGTTGGTGTGAATCGCGCTGGTATAGGACGTGAACTGACAAATAGAATACATAGAATTACAGGAAGAATTTTTGTTTGTTTCAGAAAGGTACACTAGTGTAAAAGATAAGAAAAATGAAGTTGCTAAAGAAAATGAAGATTTTTTTCAATAAGGACAAAACAATTGTGACTGGGGAGGGAATTCCGATTCCGTAGCCGAAAACACCTGCTTCTTATATGATGTTGGAACGAGGATACCATACGTGTATGTGGTTAGAGAATTGGGTTGAGTATACAAAGGGCGATGGTGTCATAGCATTTCCATAGCAGGGTACGTTTAATGTAAGGATATTGCAAAACCTGAGATATCGAATGAATGCATTAGAACCAAATTCTAGATTGACCCAGTACAAAGCATTAGAAGAATGGAAAATCGAGGCATGTGAAAGAGAGAAATATAGAGGAGGTAAGGGAAGATACAGGAGTTAGCAACATGGTTATCCATTCGAAAGTAGGGAAAAAAAGTTGAAAGATGGAGGAGAACTGTAGTAGATGAATGGTTGTATTCAGTTTTAGTTGACGATGATCAGACAGGAGGGAAGTGTAAAGAGAAAAATAAGAATATAGAGAATTCTAGTTTTAGAGATGACCCGAATAATTCTCAGGATAATGAATTGTTGGAGACTGTGATGACTAAAAGACCTTCGCCTAATGAAGAAATTGTAGGGGAAATAACCCCGAGTGATCCACAGATGGTAACCCCTCTGACTCCCCAGGTTACCAAAATAGCTAGATTGGTGAGAGAAAATGAAACAAATTTGTTGAATGAGGCTGGACTGGAGCAGGTTCAGAAAACAAATCAGTTAAGCCTGAATGCCAGAAGCATTGACAGTACCAGTGACAATTGGTCCCATAGTTCCATTGTATGGGGAAAGACAGAATTTGCCACAAGTACATTTGTTGACAGTTTCCAAGTACTGGGAGCAGAGGTGGAATAGTGACGGCAATGAATGAGAATAGTCAAATAAAAAAAAAAACTTTATTCGACTATTAAAAAACAGACAATATAATACATAAATATTGGTGCATATTAAAAAAGAAGTACATACATTGATGTCATCCATTTTCTAATTTATAACACAAAGATTTCCCTTGTGGAAATTGATTTTAAAATAAACATGGCAGTGCTATAACATGTCAAAGGATCTTTTAGGCTTACAAGGAATTTCATAGCCAATTTATGGGACCTGATTCTATGGTTAACAAACAGGGGCTTCAAATAAAAATTCCTAAAATTACAGTAAAATTTGCAGAACAATATAAAGTGTGTTTACTCTTTTTATCATAAGGACAGGGCACCTTATATGAAGCAACACAATAATGTACAATACCACATCTCAGCCTCAATAAAACGAACCAATGCTGCGGGTGAGTCACATGCAACAGATAACCATTAATTCCCTCTTCTAACATATATGTTTTGTATAAAGCCACAGTTGGTTTACTTAGTTCCATTTGTGCTCTATGATTTTGTCTAAATGACATGGCCCTAATCATTTTAACTTTTGTATTTATGATATGATGGGACCATGTACCGTTATCTGAAAACAGTATACCAAGATAGGAGAAAGAGTTTACTGTACTAATTGGGGAACCATCTATTTGAAAGGTTCTAAAAGGTTTCTTTTTAGGCCCACATACCATGGTGAACGTTCTCGATTTGTTGATTACCATCCTCCGTTGTTCCATAAAACCTGAAAAATCATCCATCAATCTTTGGAGGCCTACTCGGGTCCGTGCCAATAGTACTGCGTCGTCCGCATATAATAATACAGGTATCAGACAACCAGCCACCCTGGGTACATCAACTTGAATTTTCTGCAGGTAAGTATCAACCTCGTTAATAAAAAGGGAGAATAAAATTGGGGCTAGCACGGATCTTTTCTCATATACCCCGACCCACTTTAAATTTAGGGGTACATTCTGCCTGGTGGCCAAAGCGAACCGAGCTAGTTAGTTTTTCGTATATGCGTGAAAGAAAGTTAACAATTGCCCAAGGTGCTTCCAGGTCGATCAGCGTTTGACATAGTAAGTTGTGGGCCACTATATCGAAGACGCTACTCAAATCGGCAAAGCATAGATAAATGGAACCCATCTTTGCCTTAGTGTATTTGCCGATGAGGAGCTCCAGATAAAGGCATTGTTCAACTATCCCAAGATATTTTCGGAACCCGTACTGCACAGGCGTTAGGATGCAATGCTCTTCAACCCATTCCTCCAAACTTTTAAGTGGAACCCTACTCATGACTTTTAAAGAAATATCCAGGAGGGAAATCAGGCAATAATTTTTTGGGTCAGTTTTGTCCCCCTTTTTATATATTGGGTTAATAATAGACTCACCCCATGTTTGTGGTGTTGTTTCTTTTGCGGCTGAGCTGAACACTGTAGTTAAAATGGGTCCCCATAACTCCAGTTCCGGTTCCAATTTATAGACGTCTACTGGGACTCCGTCAGGGCCTGGTGCCCACCCCCCCCCCCCCCCCGGCGCTCTCCTGAATTGCTAGTACAACCTCTGCACATGTGACATCTAAGATGCAAATCCTCTCTTCATTGGCGTCCCTAACTAATCCCCCCACTATCTCCTCGCCGTTGTTAAACATTCCAGAGAAGTGTGTCACCCATTTTTCTGCCGGGATAAATGAACCAAACTCTGGTACATCATCATTTTAAAAAAAAGATGCATTTACAGTGTCCCAAAAGAGTATGCTGTTATGCTGATCTTTGTTTCAGTTGAGGTTATCAGATTATCCCATGCTTCTTTCTGTAAAACCTTTTTCCTATTCACTAGAGATATTTTATATTATTGTCTTAGGGATTTGATCACCAATGCATCTCACGGTGTTTTGGATAGTGCATATTTGAGCACCTGAAGTGCTTTGGTTCAGGATATACATCTTCTAAAAACAATATATTTGAATACCAAGACCTAGATTTCTAGAATTTTAACACAATTGGCATTATGGCTCTTGTATTTGTTGAGTCAACATAACCTATCTAGCAGAAAAGTTCCCTTCCGCCAACATCCTTCTGAGGACTTGATGATGTTTTGAATGTGTGCACAATTAGTTTTTATAGAACATGCGATGAAAACTGCTTACTGTGTTTCACTGTGTTTTATAATGCTCTTGTGGCCTGTTTCGAAGAAGCTGTTTATACAAAGTCATTTTTACAGTACTTGGCCACTACGTTTCGCAGTTACAATGACTGGGTTTGTGTATTATGCTGACAATGTTCGTGGGCTGCATGTGAAGTGTGACCACGTAGTTTATTCAGAGGTGTAATATTTGTGTAAGCTTAAAAATAGGGACTCGCGCCACAGGGAAAATTCTAGCTCTACTACTGGGTACACAGAACATTTTTGCCACTCCTCTTGGGTGTTATTGGTATGAGCAAGGAAGCAGTTTCTTCTTCTCCATGATGTCAATGAAGTTTTTCAAAAGATAAATCTATCTTTTTAATAGGGTCTCAGCATGCAAATGAGCTATATTTTTCATCTAAGGTGTCAATTTATGTGCAAAAGGGACCTTTTTCTCTCCTCGAGGGACTGAGTGTGTACTATAACCAAAGGAACTGTCTCTCTCTCTGCTCCAGACTCCACTGTGTGGAAAGGTGCAATGCCACTCCAAAGTGGGAAATGTGACTGTGTGTGTATAAGACGGCGGTTCTGGGCATAATTCTCTGTGCTCCTTACAAGCATTTTTGCTTGCATTGCAAGAGCAAATTTTTTTTATATTGTACAAAACCATTACAAGTGTATTAGTGAGTTCAAATAATAATGTGGGCAAATGATAACATAGGAATACTCAAATATTGTCCTCTATAGCTCTTAAAAATTTCTTAAATGATAAATAATCCAATTGTAGTGCTTTATTACCCTTCCCGCTTTCTCAAATGTGCTTGAAAATGTACCATTTGTCCACTCTTTTTTCAAACATTTCTCGGGGGAAGAACCCCCCGAACCGCCTGTAGTATGTTTGAGCTCGCTCGCCGCAGTGCAACAATCATTTTACGGCTCACCATTTTCAAATGTCACCAGCCGCCACTGGTGCTGGACCCACCCATTTAACTCTTCTTGTAGTGAAGTTAGAATTCCTCTTCAGCCAGCAAGAGACTTTATTCACTAGGGATCCATGGGATTCATATTGTGCCTGCCTGAGCGGGGGACATTTCCCCAAACTATTATGTAAGGAGTACACTATGGTGGGATGTGCGGTTGTATATAATTTTGATTACGTTGATTGGCGCCACTGGTACCTTCAGCCACTGATGGAGCAGGGTTTAAAAAAAGAAGCCTGCTCAAATTAAATACCCCCATAATACGTACTAACAGTAAGAGTAAGTGAACTAACGTGCACCTGACACAAACACGTGGGAAATAGCTTTGCGCATGTATGCACCAATATGAAATAATATATGGAAGAAACTAAAACCTATTTGCAGAATGCTTTTGTGAAAACTAATAAATGCACGACTAGGCTGTATTTGCACTCTGTAGATTGCATGTTGCATCTTGCTTTCAAAACAAAGAATAATGCTGCTTTTTGCACTTAAAGCTTATGCTAGGTAACATTAATGGGGAATAGTGCAATGTGGGTGGTAAACAGTGAAGGATTCAATATCATAAAATTAGTAAATGTTCATATTTCATTTTCTTTAGTGTGCTGGAAAGGGTGCCATCTTCATTAAATTGGCTGAAGTGGGAGGGGGTGATTTGAGGAGTGAGTCCGCTCTGTCAGAGACGAAACATACGTGATGTGCACCGCAGAAAATTATATGGAGTTGAAGTACAGTGTGATGATAGACTGCCAAATGATGTCCATGTCGTTGAACCGGAGAAACGTTCTGTGGATGATGTTAAAAGTCATGAATGAAAGACTGTCTATTTGTAACATGTTTAGAAAACATGAGAACAAGCTAAGAACTAAAGCCTGGGAAATAATGTGAAATAATAACTTAGCTGAATCATAGGTGAAGTCACCATGGTGTGACAACGCCACCTCCTAAATCCACCAATCCACTTGCGAGTTCTGTAAAGTTTTGCAACAAATGTCAATTTTAGGGTATAATTGGGGTGTCTTTAGTTGTTTTGTTTACCGCTTAGGCTGGCAAGAGAGAGAGAAAGAGAGGCGATGCATTGCTGTCCGTCGGTTTGCAGAGAGGCCTAGCTATCCCTGATCTGTCCTTTTCCTGTCCTTTAAACCTTTGTTCCCTGATCCTATTTCGGGGAACCCCCATCATCCCGTAGGCCAAGGGGGTGGTTTTCCACAAACCAATATGTTTGTATTCTGTCTCTGATTCATACATGCAAATTGTTTGCAAATGTATTTTATTCCTGAATCTTTGTCTCTCCACCTATCGACTCCGTTCTGACTGATTGAACATATTATTTAGATTAAACTATTGTCTCTTCATCTATACCCTCTGTTAGGTAAATACAGTTTTGTATATGATTTTATTGAAACTTCTGTCTCTTAATCTATCCACTCCTGCAAGCATAATGTCATTGATTTAAAAAATTAGCTTCTATTTCATTCATGTTGCTGATGTGTATCTCTCCCTTTGTGAGTTTCATTATTTACATTTGTGACTGTATGCATTGAGCAAAACCGCGTTTTATTAAGACAAAGCTTCATAACTTTATTCAAGTGTCTGTGGTTATTTAGTTAACTGTATGATTAACTTAGGATTGATAATCATTATCACCAACTATTTAACTAATTGGTCCATCCACCAAATAGAAGGAAAGTAGATTTATTTGAATTGATAGGTATTCCAAAGGCGTTTCACATGATTCAAAGGAAAGATAAGACATTGAACAAAACAAATTGACCCAAGCGCCTCAGGGTTTCTGGGTGAATGTGTATGGGCCATTGGTAAGTGTGCGAATTGAGTATTGATCCCTGATCAGGTATTGACCACGCGCTGGATCCGTTTCTGGTAGCAGAGGACGGTTTATTATTGATTAGTTTGATAATGATTATTGATTATATGTTATAACATGAAAAGTTAGTGTCCCATTTTATGTTGTCTGGAAGTTCAGGTACAGAGTAACCTGAGGAATTCCAGGAATGGAATTTAGCCTGAAGTAGGCAGAAGAAGAGTGTGGTAACACAGCCACACTGCAGAAGTACTTTTTCTGTTATATTAATACCTAAAAGCTACGAAGTGCTGTAGGTGTTATATTAGGGAAATTTTGTATATAAGTGGAGTGACTGAAATAGCGAAGGGTCCACGTCCGAAACTTTAGCCTTATCCCCAGGAGAGTAACGAGACCCCTTTACACGCCAAAAAGAACTCTTGTGAAATCTTGGCCTTATCCATAGAGGAGTAATAGGTCCACCCGGAGCTTGTGTGAAGAGTAAAATAACGTTGGGCATTATTAGGACTCGTAGTGAAGGAAACTCTCAGAAAAGGTGAAAACTATCTCTTTATTTAGTGGAAGAGACAAGGTAGCATTTGTTTTTGTGTTGTTATTAACAGAAAATTTGATTAAGAAACCATTGCGGTATTATTTTGTGAAGGGAGGGTCAGTAGAAGGAGTAATACTGACGTCAGAAAAGGCCGTGCTGGCATTGGACACGCAGTGGGTGTGTATTGAGTTCTGATTGGTCGGTTGGTTGGTGTGAGCCGCTCTAGCATGGGTTGAGACTTTGCTTACGCAGCAGTGCTCTGGTTGATTGGTTGGTGTGAATCGCGCTGGTATAGGACGTGAACTGACAAATAGAATACATAGAATTACAGGAAGAATTTTTGTTTGTTTCAGAAAGGTACACTAGTGTAAAAGATAAGAAAAATGAAGTTGCTAAAGAAAATGAAGATTTTTTTCAATAAGGACAAAACAATTGTGACTGGGGAGGGAATTCCGATTCTGTAGCCGAAAACACCTGCTTCTTATATGATGTTGGAACGAGGATACCATACGTGTATGTGGTTAGAGAATTGGGTTGACTATACAAAGGGCGATGGTGTCATAGCATTTCCACAGCATGGTACGTTTAATGTAAGGATATTGCAAAACCTGAGATATCGAATAAATGCATTAGAACCAAATTTTAGATTGACCCAGTACAAAGCATTAGAAGAATGGAAAATCGAGGCATGTGAAAGAGAGAAATATAGAGGAGGTAAGGGAAGATACAGGAGTTAGCAACATGGTTATCTATTCGAAAGTAGGGAAAAAAAGTTGAAAGATGGAGGAGAACTGTAGTAGATGAATGGTTGTATCCAGTTTTAGTTGCCGATGATCAGACAGGAGGGAAGTGTAAAGTGAAAAATAAGAATATAGAGAATTCTAGTTTTAGAGATGACCCGAATAATTCTCAGGATAATGAATTGTTGGAGGCTGTGATGACTAAAAGACCTTCGCCTCATGAAGAAATTTTAGAAGAAATAACCCCGAGTGCTCCACAGATGGTAACCCCTCTGACTCCCCAGGTTACCAAAATAGCTATATTGGTGAGAGAAAATGAAACAAATTTGTTGAATGAGGCTGGACTGAAGCAGGTTCAGAAAACAAATCAGTTAAGCCTGAATGCCAGAAGCATTGACAGTACCAGTGACAATTGGTCCCATAGTTCCATTGTATGGGGAAAGACAGAATTTGCCAAAAGTACATTCGTTGACAGTTCCAAGTAGTGTGAGCAGAGGTGGAATAGTGACGGCAATGAATGAGAATAGTCAAATTAAAAAAAAATCTTTATTCGACTATTAAAAAAAAGACAATATAATCCATAAAAATTGGTGCATATTAAAAAAGAAGTACATACATTGATGTCATCCATTTTCTAATTTATAACACAAAGATTTCCCTTGTGGAATTTGATTTTAAAATAAACATGGCAGTGCTATAACATGTCAAAGGATCTTTTAGGCTTACAAGGAATTTCATAGCCAATTTATGGGACCTGAGTTTATGGTTAACAAACAGGGGCTTCAAATAAAAAATCCTAAAATTACAGTAAAATTTGCAGAACAATATAAAGTGTGTTTACTCTTTTTATCATAAGGACAGGGCACCTTATATGAAGGACGTATCTTTATTTTTGGGAAAGCAACACAATAATGTACAATACCACATCTCAGCCTCAATAAAACGAACCAATGCTGCGGGTGAGTCACATGCAACAGATAACCATTAATTCCCTCTTCTAACATATATGTTTTGTATAAAGCCACAGTTGGTTTACTTAGTTCCATTTGTGCTCTATGGTTTTGTCTAAATGACATGGCCCTAATCATTTTAACTTTTGTATTTATGATATGTTGGGACCCTGTACCGTTATCTGAAAACAGTATACCAAGATAGGAGAAAGAGTTTACTGTACAAATTGGGGAACCATCTATTTGAAAGGTTCTACAAGGTTTCTTTTTAGGCCCACATACCATGGTGAACGTTCTCGATTTGTTGATTACCATCCTCCGTTGTTCCATAAAACCTGAAAAATCATCCATCAATCTTTGGAGGCCTACTGGGGTCCGTGCCAATAGTACTGCGTCGTCCGCATATAATAATACAGGTATCAGACGACCAGCCACCCTGGGTACATCAACTTGAATTTTCTGCAGGTAAGTATCAACCTCGTTAATAAAAAGGGAGAATAACATTGGGGCTAGCACGGATCTTTTCTCATATACCCCGACCCACTTTAAATTTAGGGGTACATTCTGCCTGGTGGCCAAAGCGAACCGCGCTAGTTAGTTTTTCGTATATGCGTGAAAGAAAGTTAACAATTGCCCAAGGTGCTTCCAGGTCGATCAGGGTTTGACATAGTAAGTTGTGGGCCACTAAATCGAAGACGCTACTCAAATTGGCAAAGCATAGATAAATGGAACCCATCTTTGCCTTAGTGTATTTTGCCGATGAGGAGCTCCAGATAAAGGCATTGTTCAACTATCCCCAGATATTTTCAGAACCCGTACTGCACAGGCGTTAGGATGCAATGCTCTTCAACCCATTCCTCCAAACTTTTAAGTGGAACCCTACTCATGACTTTTAAAGAAATATCCAGGAGGGAAATCAGGCAATAATTTTTTGGGTCAGTTTTGTCTCCCTTTTTATACATTGGGACAATAATAGACTCATCCCATGTTTGTGGTGTTGTTTCTTTTGTGGCTGAGCTGAACACTGTAGTTAAAATGGGTCCCCATAACTCCAGTTCCGGTTCCAATTTATAGACGTCTACTGGGACTCCATCAGGGCCTGGTGCCCACCCCCCCCGGCGCTCTCCTGAATTGCTAGTACAACCTCTGCACATGTGACATCTAAGATGCAAATCCTCTCTTCATTGGTGTCCCTATCTAATCCCCCCACTATCTCCTCGCCGTTGTTAAACATTCCAGAGAAGTGTGTCACCCATTTTTCTGCCGGGATAAATGAACCAAACTCTGGTACATCATCATTTTTAAAAAAAAGATGCATTTACAGTGTCCCAAAAGAGTATGCTGTTCTTTGTTTCAGTTGAGGTTATCAAATTATCTCATGCTTCTTTCTGTAAAACCTTTTTCCTATTCACTAGAGATATTTTATATTATTGTCTTAGGGATTTGATCACCAATGCATCTCACGGTGTTTTGGATAGTGCATATTTGAGCACCTGAAGTGCTTTGGTACAGGTAGCTTTGTAACCGGGCTGCTTAGTTAGAAGTCCTTTAATATACATGATTATGCAGTTAAAATTACTTATTAATACAGTTGGAGAAACATCGTCCTGAAGACAATAGGCGATTTCGCCGTGGTTAAGTGTAATTATTTGCTTTAGTGTCCTACTTGGGTCAACACCCTTCCACTTAATTCTTGTTCCATTATTCCTAAATGGAGTAATATTGGCCGCTATGGAGAAAGTTTCACCCTTTGTGCCCCAAAAGAACAAAGATAAAGCCAAAAAATTGTGGTCACTCAGAATGGAGGGGGCGATGGTGGGGTTTCCACACCTTAATATATCCAGGGTGGATACTACTATGTGGTCAATAACCGAGTACATATTTCTCCTCCCTATACAAGTTGGAAATGCAACCCCAACTTGGCCGCAACCTCCCCTATGTAGGAGGAGATCGTATTTGGATACCATCTGGTTTAAGGCTTCCCCATACTCACTGTGGCAAAAATGGTCAGCTTCGTTCCTGTCAGCACGAATATGGCAGCTTGCGTGGAGGTTTGAAGCATTACATGCCTGTATATTAAAATCTCCTATCCTTAGTAGGACATAATCTGTACTAATTGGTGCTAAAAAAGATTCTAGTTGCCAATCGAGGGCGGTTACTACATCAATATGTTTAGAATCAAAAATATTATTAAAGAATTTACTAAAATAATGTATTTCCCACCCTTCTTGCTTAGCCATAAGATCTGAGCATTAGCTTCCACTAATACAACTTTTTTAGTCATTACAGGTATTTTGTTGGAAATAAGTATCTGCAAGCCCCCCTTTGCTCGACCTGATTTTGAACCAGTTGCTGGAAGGAAATGGGATGAGAAACCATCAATATGTACAGAATTTACGCACCAGGTTTCCTGGATGCATACAATATCATAACAGGAAATAACTTTAACCAAGTCGATGTTCTTGACCTCATTTTTCAACCCGTTCACATTCCGGGTAGCTAGAGCAAACCCTTCCCACTGATGTTGGCCAGATAACCCTTTGCATATCACTCTATTTCTAGGTTGATCCCTTCCTGGTCCTTCAAATGTCTCTCTTGTATCAGACGCCATATTTGTAACCCTCCCACCCATATGGGAGATCTTTATTGTAGGTGTGACATCACCGGGCCCTAATATACTTGATTGGCTTTCATTAGAAAGGGAGGCGGGTGCCCCTTGCTGCGCTCTGTATAACGATGGCTTTAGTCAGTCACACTGTTCCAAGTCACTTAGGGGGGCAAATCTAATATAGGTTGCGAACTCTCTAGGTCCCCCCTTCATTGGTACAGTAATTTCCGTTGGTCCTCCCCTCCTCAGTAATGTCCACTCGTTCATCGATGTTGGGGAGTGTCTATGAAAGAAAATCCTATAAGGTAAAACTTTTATCTGAGTATCCCTATGTAAAACCCCCTGCAAGTAATCCACGAGGGCTCTAGGGCTGTTAAAATTCAAGATAACACAATCCCCTTCCATTGATTTATTTGTTGGGCCCAAACACTCCACCCTTCTTGCCATATTGATCTGTTTTGCGAGTGGGACAGCCCCAGTTACCCCTCTAGGGACCTGACGGGAGAGCCAGTGGAGAGATTTATTTAGCAGTTGGGTAATGATTTCCATCTGATCTTTCCCTAAGGTTGGAACATTGGCCAGAATCATGACAAGAGGCTCTGAGGCCTTAGGAAGGTGCAAAGACTGATAGGGTTTAGCAAGGGCCCCCCTGACAGTCTTTGTTTGTTCAAATAAGCGACCCTCTCCTTCTGGCCCTATAGTGTTTGGTGAATATTATTAACTGGATAGTTTATGGTGGTGACTGGTTATAGCATTTTTCTGATGAGGTTGGTTTTGCTGTACCTGGTAATCCATTTGGCTTTGGGATTCTGTTTGGACGGTAAGTGGTGGACACCTCAGAGAAAGATGACTATTTGTGTTCCCCTCCTTTATATTAGAAAGCTGTACCTTTACTTAGTAGTGGCTTAGCCGGGGGAAAGGGCATGGACATGATATGATGACTAAAAGACCTTCGCCTTATGAAGACATTTTTGGAGAAATAACCCCGAGTGCTCCACAGATGGGAACCCCTCTGACTCCCCTGGTTACCAAAATAGCTAGAGTGGTGAGAGAAAATGAAAAAATTTGTTACATGAGGCCAGACTGGAGCAGGTTTAGAAAATAAATCAGTTAAGCCTGAATGCCAAAAGCATTAACAGTAACAGTGACAATTGGTCCCGTATTTCCTTTGTATGGCGAAAAGACAGAATTTGCCAAAAGTACATTCATTGACAGTTCCAAGTAGTGGGAGCAGAGGTGGAGTAGTGACGGCAATGAATGAGAATAGTCAAAATGATCTGAATACAACATTGTTAGATATTCCGGTATGTGAGTTGATAACAGAGACCCCTCAACGAGGTATGCAATTAGCCCCAAGAAGAATAGGGCCGAATGTCACTCCAGTAGCAGGGAGTTCAGCAGGTCCTTCACCAGAAGAATTCAATAATTGGATAAAAGAAATGACAAAGTCGAAACCACAGCCACAGAGTATTAATGTGAGTCAATTAAAGGTAGATTTGGAGGAAATGATTATTGGGACAAAAAGTCAAGACAGATTAGGGACTAAGCAAGATGATGAACTGTTATTTTTGTGTAAAAGCATTACTTGGAGACCAAAGAACATACATCAAAAAATAACTGAAGCCGCTAGTGAGTATGGAGCAGACATAGAAAAATCAAAACTGTTGCAGAAATCATACAGATTGGCTTTCACTTATGCGGACCTAGAGAGTTTGAATGCGTCTGGAAAAAGATGGCAGATAAAAGAATTGATGAACATTCTGAAGAAATGGGGAGATGTAGATCGATGAAAAATGAGATGGACGAAAAAGAAAGAAGAAGAAGCTAGTAAAGGAACATCTATGTTTCCATTAAAAGAGACAGAACAGGTTGAAAGGGGGAGTCTGATGAGAGAAGTACCAGGTGGTGGATATGTTCATGTACCATGGTCAAGACAGGATATATTGTCTTTCACAAACAATTTTCCCAGGTTGAGAAAAAAAACAGTTGAGTGGTTTGTGGTTGCAGTGCAATGAGAATGATTAAGATTCATCTCAATGACGGTGCCTGAGGGGGGAGGAGGAGTGCGTACTTGGCACATCTTTGGCGGTAGATCAGTCAGGTCCATTTGTTGATGTAAAGGTGGAAGGGAATGATATTACATTCTTAATGGACACTGGTGCTACCCGTTCTACTGTGAGAGCAGCAGAAATGCCAAACCTACCCTTCTCGGGTGAAACTATCCAAGTTGTAGGAGTCTTGAATATGCATATTAGAACGCCAGTCACAAATCCAATTGAAGTTCACATTGGTTACTTCAAAGACATGCATCAGTTTGTGATATGTGACTCGAGTCCAGTAAATTTCTTGGTAAGAGATTTGTTATACAAGATGAACTGTACCATCTATTGTACACCAGATGGTATTGTATTTCAGACACCTGATGAGGATGTCAAATTTAAGATGATGTTAGCAAAGAAAGGAACAGAGGTGGATGAGTTGTATTCACTGCTTACAGAAGAGAATTTGCCTGAAGAATTAAAAAGTGCAGTGAGATCAGATGTGTGGGATTTTTCAGGAAAGGAAATTGGCCTAATTGCACATGTAGATCCAATTCAGATTACAGTAAAGGATGGTGCTGTGCATTCAAACACACCACAGTACAAAATGAGTCCAGAAGTAATTGCAGGAGTCGCTCCCGTGGTTGAACACATCATTTAACTAGGAATTTTAAAAGGAATAATGAGCAGTCCTTGTAATTCGCATATCATAGGTATTAAAAAGACCAGTGACAAATACAGAACAGTGCAGGATTTACACAAAATTAATCAAATTGTAGTACCTTGTTGTCTAGTAGTACCAAATCCAGCAGTGATCCTTTACCAAATTCCTTTTGATTTCGAATGGTACACAGTTATTGATTTGTGTCAGGCCTTTTTCTCGAGTCCTTTACATCTGGAAAGCCAGTATTTATTTGCATTCCGGTTTGGAGACCGTGTCTTGGCATGGTGCAGAGTTCCTCAAAGGTAAACAGAGAGCCCCTCAATCTTCAACCAGATCTTGAAAAATTGTCGGGAGACTTTAGTCCTGCCAGGAAATTTGGTTTTGGTTCAATACATTGATGACCTACTGGTGGCATCAAAGACATGAGAGGAGTGTGTGACAGACACAGTTGCCCTATTGAACAACTTAGCGGTAGTAGGACACAAAGTGCTCCAAGGAAAACTACAATTTTGTAAACAAGAAGTCCAATACCTAGGACACAAAATAGAGAAAGGAATTAGAAAAGTGACCCCAGAAAGTATTAAAGTGATCAAACAAATGAGTACACCCAAAGCACAAAAAAAAGTACAAATGTTTTTGGGAATGGTTGGATATTGCAGGCCATGGATCAGTGTTTTCTCACTGATTGCAAAACCTCTACAGAGGTTAACACAGAAGGATGTAAAAGATCCGATGGCTCTGGATGATGAAAGTATGGAAGCTTTTGTAAAATTGAGAAGCAGTCTATGTCATGCGCCTGCATTCGGACTGCCAGATTATACCAAGGAATTTGCGCTGTACTGTTGTGAGAGAGATGGGTGTGCACTCTCAGTCCTAACACAGAAACATGGAATGGCACGACGTCCAGTACCATATTTTTTTGCTACTTTGGATTCAGTGGTTGCAGCATTGCCCGAATATCTGAAAGCAATAGCAGTTACTGCTGTGAGTCTGGAACAAAGTGAATCAATTGTGATGGGATACCCAGTCACAGTGTATGTGCCACATTATGTTGAGATTCTTTTGCCTCGTATGCAGTATCTTACCTCTAGTCGGCTGACCAAGTATGAAAGAGTGCTTCCGGGAGCTGAGAATGTGACTGGGGTGAGGTGCACTACGGTAAACCCGGCAACCTTGTTGCCAAACTCTTGTTGTGAGGAAGTGAGAGAAGCAGCATATCATGACTGTTTGGGTGTGAAAGAACTGTGCACCAAACCCAGGCCAGACATAAAGAATGCTCCGTTGGAAGAATCAGATTGTGAGATATTTGTGAATGGGCCATGTCTGAGAAATGAGAAAGGTAAGCTATGTACTGCCTATGCTGTTCTTACCATAGAGGGAGTTCTTGAAGCATCTTGCCTGAAAGGTGTAAATTCTACACACATTGCTGAACTAATAGCTCCAATTAGAGCGTGCAAAATTTCTAAAAGCATGAAAGTGACCATATTCACTGATAGCCAATACAGATTCGGGTATGTCCATGATTTTGGACAGCTATGGATGCAAAGCGGCTTTCTGACTTCTTCAGGTTCTCCTATATGTAATGGCAAAACTGTAAAAGAATTATTAGAGGCCTTACAACTGCCCAAAAGAATTGCAGTGGTCAAATGTGCCACACATAAATCAGGAGATGAATATGTAACTAAGGGCAACAGATATGCTGACCAAATTGCACGTTTCTGTGCACAAAATTCAATGGCTTTAAACAGATCAATTGAAAGAGGAAATACTGAATGCCATCTTTTGTTTACAGCAACATTTGACACCTGGGTAGAAGTTAGACAGATGCAGTAAGAAGCAAGTGATGAGGAAAAGGAGAGATGGAACAGAACAGGCTGTAGCAAAAGAAAAGAAGACGAACTATGGGTCTATCTTGATGGGAAAGCAGTGTTAACAGATTCTTTACTTTCCCACATGGCCAGAGTTTACCATGGAATTGCACATATTGGAAGATATGCAATGATCAGACTCTTCAAGCAGTCATGGTACAACCCAAAGTTCAGGGTCATTGCAGAGAGGCTTTGCCAGAGGTGTATAATATGTCAGCAGCAAAATCCATCCAGAAAGACGATTGTTAGTTGGGGGCAAATTGGGAGAGCAGGAGGACCGTTTACCCGACTCCAACTTGATTTAATTGAGCTTCCCTCATGTTATGGTCTGAAGTATGAACTAGTCATTGTCTGCTTGTTCTCTCATTGGGTAGAGGGCTATCCCATGAGAAGAAATGACAGCCTAACAGTACCTAAACTACTTTTGAAAGAACTAATTCCTAGATTCGGAATTCCAGTCACTTTGGAGACAGATAGAGGAACAAATTATAATAATGAGATAATTCGGCTGATTTGTGCAGCATTTAAAATTGAGCAGAAGCTGCATTGTGGCTTTTGACCCAAAGCATCTGGAGTGGTTGAGCACCATAAAATCCAGGTTATGGAAGGTGTGTGCATCTAGATCACTGAAATGGCCTGATGCTTTAACCCTGGTATTTATGAGTCTAAGAAGCATTCCTGACAAAAATACGGGATTGAGTCCACATGAGATCCTCATAGGAAAAGCAATGAGACAAGCATACATACCAGCAAACAAATCGATGAGTTTTTCTGATGATCTGGTACTCGATAATTGCAGAGGATTGGCTGACCTGGTACGTACTGTGTCTCACCAGTTTGGTGAGGATGCCACTACGACACAGCCAAAACAAGCTCATGATCTGAGTCCAGGCGAATGGGTTTTTGTCAAGAAGCATGTAAGGAAGTCGTACTTATAACCCAGGTGGCATGGACCCTATCAAGCCATACTGGTGATAACAACGGCAGTGAAGTGTGGAGGTTTGCCAAATTGGATTCATGCAAGCCACATCAAGCGAGCTCTAGGTCCACTTGAATAGCAAGAAGAGCAGCAACTGGTAAGAGACTAACAAAAACCAGTGGTTGAAGTTTGTGAAGCTGATGAATCTAGAGTGACAGATTCTAATGATCTAACAGAGGATGAACTGCTGAGCACAAGTCAAGTAAAGTGGACACCAGATACTAGGTCTCAAAAGGCTGCTGTTGAGCCAGATGAAAATTAGTTCACTGCTAGTTAAGAGTCAAGTGAGTACACCGCTGAACAAGAAACCAGTGAAACTAAAAGAACTTGTGAACCAGACACAGAAGGAGAAAAAGTAGTTCAAACCAAGAAACCAAGAAAAGGTGATAATTGGCCAGGTGGGGTGAAAAGACTGAAATACACCCTAGTGAGAAGAAAGTCAAGAAGAAGACCAGACAAAGTAATGAGGTCTCAAGTCAAACAGAACAAAAAGAGTCAGAAGAAGAACTAGTACGAAAAACCAGGAGAGTGAGAATACCAAGCAGAAAATATAAGGCACCAGAATGGAACTATGTTGTTTTGGAAGAAATTGAAAGTTCTGATCCAAGTGAAGAAAAAGACAGTTCTGACACAGAAAGTTGATGAAGGCAAATTGAGACCACCTTAAATTAACTTTTGAGAACTAAAGAATGGTGGAAATTGCTAACTAAAGAAAAACTCAATGACTCAGAAGACCAAACTAAAATAAAATAAAAGAAGGGGGTAAAGAAGAAAGCTAGTAGGTGTAGGATTGCACCGTTATTTTTGTCCTGAATTTTTTTATTAGCACTCATAGGATGATAGATTTTTATTTTTATAGTATATAAAATGGCTAAAGCAGAAGTGAGTGAACCCCCAAAATCTAGTCTAAAACGTGGATGTATTAAAGCTTGCTTATGTAGTGTCTTGATGTTAACATTTTTGTGGATATTGCTAACTGTCCTTGTACCCATTCTAATGGTAACTAATGATGAAAACAATACTAATGATGTAACAAGAGAAATAAGGAGTGATGTCACTAATGAAACACCTAATACTAAACTAGAACCATTGGATGGAAGAATTCTCCATCATGATAAATTAATTATTGATTTCTCATTAAATGTGTTTACCAAGGTATTATATGAGTATGTAGAGACCAAGAACGTAAGTGACTGTTATGTGTGCATGCAATTACCTTCGTCTGTTTCAGAGGGGGTGACCTATCAGCACTTACCTTTAACATATGGTGTGTCTTGCAGAGTACTAACCAGCCTTTTCTAGGTAACGGGTAAACTGGAGTACCAATACTCTAACATAGATTTAGGGGCATATTATCAATGGACAATGATAATTATCGCTGGCGTGCTTGGTGATAATTGTGTTATCGCAGGCTTTGATAATTGTGTTATCGCAGGCTATCTCTGGATTGCATCGCCCTGGTAGTGCACTATTAACAGCGCGTTTTTCCAGGGCGAAAAAAATTCCAGAGATAGCGAGGTTATCGCCGTTTTGCAGGGAAGATCGCTGGTTTTCCAGCGATGTTCCCTGCAAAACAGCGGTAACCTTGCTGATACGACCTACAGGGTCGTATCAGCATAATCCAACCCAATGTTAGGGATAGGTAAGTCTGTATTTTAGCAGGCGTTAGTTTTTGGAGAAAACAGCGGTTTTCTCCAAAAACTAGCTTGTGCTAAAATGCTGGGGCAGCCTTGCAAATATCGCGATGTGAACATCAGCGATATTTGAAGGTAGTCCATCTGGGGTACGCCCAGCGATGCCTGCTTTGCATCTCATTAGGGATGCAAAGGGAGGCATTGGGAAAAGGGTGCTTACATGCGATTATGCATGTTAGCACCCTCTTGTAAATAGGGCAAAAGTTTTATCTCTGCTTTTTTAGCTTTTTAAGCCAAAAAAGCTGAGATAAAGCCTTTAGAAATATGCTCTCAGTGTTTACAGAAATACCGGTAATTAAAGAGTTAAATAAGGTTTTAAGTGGCAAAAAATTACAATTTATGGGAGAGTTCTTCCATATTACTAAAACTTTAGATGTAGAATATGCTTATAGGAATAACTTGACCTGTAGTTTACAGGTTGGAAGAGAAAATCTTCGTAGGAGATAGAAGGAATAGTCTCCACAGAAAGGCTGCTGAGCAGAAGTCACGAGTACCCCCGTGGGCTTTTAGAGAAGGAGATTATGAGAAAGGTGAGACATACGCTGCAATGTCCCTGGACTGGGCTCAGAAAGGGAAAATATTTTGCTTAGAACAAAAACGAACTATAATATTTACTTTATTGGTAGTAGTGAATGTGAGCACACTTTCCAAATTACTGGAGTTTGGGGATTGAAAGGTGGAACTGATTCTGTCTTTCCATGAGTTTATTATGTGTGTGGTCTATCATATGGACTGAAGTATGTATACTTTTGGGATGATTTGGAATGTCTAGTGATTGTGGCGCTACACTTAGTCCCGGTCTTTTTGTTACTCTTCTAGAGGTATTAATTTGTTATGGTGCTTAGGGAGGGGGTTATCATCCTCAACCCCATCAGTCAGATCCTGTGTGCTAGGATATGGTAAGAATATGGACCGAAGTAGTAATCAACTCAACAAAGTAAAACAAGGACTAACACGCAGTAGAAGAGCAAGTTTTTCTGAAATAGTAGGTGACATTTTTGGTGCACTGATACCCTCGGGTGGAGTTGTCCGAAATTCAAACAAATTCGAAAATTGTCCACAGTGGTATCAACGGAAACTGCTGGTGGATTTTTGATGATTGACACCAAAATGGTTGCGATCAGATCAATGCTTTTGCAAAATAGACTTGCCCTTGATATTTTACTGACAAAAGGGGTGGAGTCTGTAGAATGTTAAAAATCCAACACTGCTGTACCTATATTCCTGATAAAAGTAAAGGAATAGAGGGATATATCACGAATATTTTCAAATTACACAAGGGCTTGACCCAACTGGACGTTGATGGTGTTTGGGAGAAAATTGGTAAGGATTTCTCCTCTGTAAGGAAATGGTTTTCAACCTTTGGAAGTAGTTTATTAGGGAAAATAATAATGCTGATTGTTTCTATAGCCATAGTAGCGTTAAAGATAATGACAACATATAAGTGTTGTAAGTATAAGAGTGGAGTAAAAGAAGTGACAGAATCAAAAAATCAACGAAGAGCAAGAAAGAGAAAAAAGGAAGAGATAGAATTAGAAGACATGAAAGAAAAGTATTATGAAATTATGAAAGACTTAGATAAGGGTGCCATGAAAAGAGAGAAGAGTAGTGAATTTTAGTTAAACTAAAGATGGCACTCAGAATGGTAGGTATGCTTATGCTGGCTCCTAAAAGCCATCAGAGGGGGAATTGATGGACCAGGGTTTGGAAAAAGAAACCTGCTCGAATTAAATACCCCCATAATACGTACTAACAGTAAGCAGTACTAACATGCACCTGACACAAACATGTGTGGGAAATAGCTTTGAGCATGCATGCACTAATATAAAATAATATATGAAAGAAACTAAAATGTATTTGCAGAATGCTTTTGTGAAAATTAAATAAATGCCGGACTAGGCTGTATGATCACTCTGTAGATTGCATGTTGCATCTTGCTTTCAAAACAAAGAATAATGCTGCTTGTTGTGCCTAAAGCTTATGCTAGGTAACATAAATGGGAAATAGTGCAAGGTGGGTGGTAAACAGTGAAGGTTTCATTATCATATAATTAATAAATGTTTATATTTCATTTGCTTTAGCTTGCTGGAAAAGGGCACCATCTTCATTAAATTGACTGATGAAGCGGAGGAGGTGATTTAAGGAGTGAGTCCGCTCTGTCAGAGACGAAACAGACATGCGGTGCACTGCAGAAAATTATATGACATCTGTACTTTACATCAAAACATCAATTGCATGTAACTTGAATATTGAACACAATTATAATCATGAACGACAAATGAACATTTCATCAGTAATCCTGAGTAATACAGCCATGCCCAATGCATTTCGGGATTACACTAATCCCTTCTTCAGGGACAACTGTTAAAAACTGAAAGGGAGTCCATGTCGGGGTCCGGGTGAATGTCTCTGAGTTTTCCGGGGGTCAGTAGGAGGTGTTTCCCAGGGCATGCTGCACAGGTCATCACCAGGCAGGGACAGGGCATATGGAGGTGATGGATGAAACTGCCTCCTTCCTCACACAGTAATTCCTATCCCCTTCTTACTCCCCTGATATGGGTTCTGTGTCCAGTGTTTCCGGTGTGTGTGGCGGGTGATGGCTGCATCAATGTGTGCGGCTGACACAACAGACTGCGTGGGTGATGGGGCAGCATCACTGTGTGCCTTGGACACATCAGGGGTCGGAGCTGTGTGTGTCGATGTTCCCGCTGAAGTCATCAGGAAGCGGCACAGTGGCAGCAATCGCAAGATTAAGTAATGCAGGGCATTGACGTTCCCAGTTACTACTCGCTGTTGTCCAGCCATGGGAGACATACTTCCAGCCTGCATCTGCTCCATGGTCTCAATTGGCCTCCGCATCTGTGCCAACTCTGTGCTTTAATCGCTGGTGCCTGTCTGACCAGACAGTTCTTGTACTAGATTCATGGCCCCAGCGAGGGCAGCCAAGGTCTGTGGGGGAGCATGGTGCGTACGGGGGTTTCCGATAGGGACTGCACATGGTCCTTGATGGGACTCAGACACCCACGTATGGCATCCAGTTTATCTGCCACAAGTTTGAAACCCACCGCAGCTGTTCAGCCAACTCCACCTGGCAACTCCACACATGTTATTGGAACTCCATGTATTGGTCGGGGGATGCTGGGAGATAGCCATGGTGGTGTGTGTTTCCTGCTGTATGGTCTGTGCAGGTGGTGGGCTCACCTCGGGGCAGCTGGCCTGCCCTACTCCTGGGGATGGGGTGCGGAGGCTGTCCATTATCCTTTGGAGGGTGTCTTGACATATGTGCAGGTTGCACCCTTCATCATCAATGATGTGAGGTGTGGTGTGCCCTGTTTGAGGTGTTGTTTGTCCCTCTGCAATGTGAAAGGTGAGATGCCGGTTAAGAGAGTTATACATGTATGTCGGAGTTTTGCAGATGTTTACATTCATACTGCATGCCAATGTACATTGTCACAGTTTTGGTGGAGCTGGCTATTTGATGGCAGTCAGGGTGTTTTTTGACTACATGACGGATGTGTGGTAGTACATGTGCATTATCATCAAACAGTGTCAGGCAAAGCCAAATATGAGTGGACAGTTACTACGCATGTGCGGGCCCTGTTGTGATCCGTGGCCTATGCTGTTGGTGTTGCACTTTGTACCACATTAGTCCCAGGATGCTTGTTTATGGTCCACGGAGGACCTGGTCTGGCAGTTCGGTCTGGACTGTTCCCATGGGGCACAGGGTCAAGACTGCTTTGCATATGGCTGGTTCCAAACTGGGGTGGCGTAGTGGGGAAAAGAACGATGGATTTAACCCATATCTTTTGACTGGGGGAGAATGTTTGCATTGTCAGCATTCCGTCCATCATTTGTTTGCTGTAACACTTTTCGCCCTAAGTGGGATAGGTATGCCCAGACGTGGGTCCCTTGCTCACTGTGCCACTGGATTCAAGCTAGCCTGTCTGAAGAAGGGTGAGATACCCTGAAACCGGTCACAGGATGCTTGTTTCTGGTCCAGGGAGGACCTGGCCTGGGAGTTCTGTCTGGACTGTTCCCATGGGGCACAGGGTCAAGACTGATTTGCATATGGCTGGGTCCCAACTCGGGTGGCGTAGTGGGCAAAAGAACGATGGATTTAACCCAGATCTTTTAAGTGGGGGAGAATGTTTGCATTGTCAGCATTCCGTCCATCATTTGTTTGCTGTAACACTTTTCGCCCGTGGGATGGGTATGCCCAGACGTGGGTCCCTTGCTCACTGTGCCACTGCATTCAAGCTAGCCTGGCTGAAGAAGGGTGACATACCCTGAAACCGTGTCCCAGGATGCTTGTTTCTGGTCCAGGGAGGACCTGGCCAGGCAGTTTGGTCTGGACTGTTCCCATGGGGCACAGGGTCAAGACTGATTTGCATATGGCTGGGTCCAAACTGGAGTGGCGTAGTGGGCAAAAGAACGATGAATTCAACCCAGATCTTTTGACTGGGGAGAATGTTTGCATTGTCAGCATTCCGTCCATCATTTGTTTGCTGTAACGCTTTGCAGAATTCAGCACATGTGCATGGGTCGGTTGTGATATTGGTGATCTGGAGGGGTCCCCTTTGTGCACATTGTGTGCCAAGGCTATCAGTGACATGTTCCACGATTATTGTGGGTGTGCAATGTGCTACACATAATTGTGCAAGTGTGCCATTGTGCCTATCTCCCTCAGTCCCCCCCATCCCTAGTCGTTAATCACCCTGTTGCTGTTGGGTCAGGTCGTATCGTGCTGTGTCCAGGCCCCCAATTCCTTCCACGGTCTCCACACTGCTGACTGTGGCCATCATTTCCTCCAGGTCATCCAGCTCCTCCTGTGTCACAGGACTCCCAACTCCAGTCGCCCTTGCTGCCTTCCTGTTGGTGGAGAGCTTCTCCTTGGTTTGGATGTGCACTTCATGCCAGCCCCTCTTGACCTCCTCCAGTGACCTCCTAGACACTCCGACTGCATTTACGTTGGTGACGATGGCCTGCCATATTTCCGTTTGGGTTGCCAGTGCCGCAGTGGAGGTGCCGAACAGTTGTTGATGGTGTCCTATGACCTCCGTGACAATGATCCGGTCTTCCTCCTTCTCTTATCCTTGCCCTTCCTCGTGTGGGGTTCGGCTTGTCCTCTGCACTCGGTCAGGGTGCATCCATCGTGCTATGCAGTTAGAATTGGTTCTTTCCTTTTTTTCTTCTTCTTTTTATAGTGCATTTTCCTGCAAATCGCGTGGGATTTGCAGGGCTGTGGCTGGTTTTCTCTGATTTTTGTCCCGCGATTTGCCTCATCCCATTTTTTTTGTGTTCGCCTATCGCATTTTTGCTGCGTGGCGTTGATTTTCACGCTGTCATTTGACGCGTTATCTGGTGTCTATCGCATGCCTTGTTGTGAATTCCACATTGTCACAGGGTTATTTTCCCGCGATAGGCTGCAATGTTGAAAGTTGCGTTACGCTACTCTTGCGGTAGTTATCACACCTTCTTGTGAATATACCTCCTAGTCTACTCTGATTAAGTTCACAAGTGCAACGTACAGGTCTGATTGACACCCATGAGAGCAGTGTATTTTTGCTCACTATGCCGTCTTGTCTAAATTATTGTAGATGAGGTGCGATGACGAGCCCTGTACATATATTAAACTGAATTGGTTATGTACATCCATTGAATTGGTTTTGTACATCAGTATTTAAGACTCAGTGTTAATCAAAACTTGTTTGTCAGAGCCACATTTCCAACTTATAAATGCTTTGGTTTCATTACCTTGTAAAAGTAAAACAGCTGATAAGGAAGAGATATCACTGCGACCTTTTCTGTACACATTTAAGTCAGTTAAAAGAAAACAATGTTTCAGTTTAGTGATTTTATTTGAACTTTATGAAGAAAAAGTTTAATTGAACAGAATGGCAACAATGAAGTATGAAGTCAATAAAAGAAAAATGTAAATGCATAAAAATATATTATAATATTTAAGGGTTCGAGAAATAGATTAACAAAAGAAATTAGGAATAACATTATTAAAATCAAAGAAAAATGTAGGAAAAGTGTATGCCTAATGTGGCAGTAAACCCTGAATCTTACAACGGGAGGACAATTATAAGTATAACTTTATAGAATAGTTTCAAAAGAAATTAATACGCAGCACTGAACTCTAATCAACATGATTCTACAATAAACCACTCAAAGTAATCAAAGAAAGGAAGAAAATTAGGAGAAAGAAAAAAAACTGAAACGCTCAATAATTAAATTGGGCTAGTATTAAAATGATAATAATATTATCTTGTACACATACATCTATACATTTCACCGTTAAGAATAAAAATATATAAATGATGAAAACCTCACTCACATCCTGCAGACGTCAAGTAATGTAATTAACTCCAGGTTTCATCACGATTACTACCATGTCTTCAAGCTTCAGCGGAACTGCAGGTGATTCGTGAGTGCGCTCTATGCCTCCTTCTGCCCCAGTCTCACATTTCAAGCATTGTTGGAGCCTTAGTGCCAGGCCATTGACTCCACAAGGGTCATCAGGATTGGTTCATGTTACAGAGAATGGGTTGGTGGGCAGGCAGGTGCACGTGGCAGCCACGAGGAGGTGGGGAAACGGCCTTTACAACGAAGCCGTTTCCACGAAATCTTTAACCACGCATGCAGTACAACGCATGCGTGGTTACCACTAATGCCTTTACCACGCATGCCTTTACTACGAGGTTTGTAGTAAAGGCATATGTGGTAAAGGTAAAAAAAAAAGGGGGGGCTTGGGGGTCTCCCCCCCAAATAAAACAACTCACCAGAAGTCACGTCGGCATCAGAGTCGTTTAAGAGAAATCGGGAAAAAATGCCGTTTTCTCTTAACGACGTATGACGTCACCACGCAAACTGTCGAGGAAAAGTTTATGCGTGGTAAACGAATTCCGTTGTAACGCATGCGTGGTAAAGGCATGCGTTGCAACGGAATTCGTTGTATCGTCATATATTCGAGGAGGTGTAGCCATGAGCTGCTGAGACCTGAATGCTGCTGTGTTGCAGACCTCCGATCTACTCTTACTCCCTCCTTACCCCCACCCCCTTTTCGCCATCTCCTCATTCTTCTAACGAAACAGGTGAAACAGGAGAGATGAGGGCCAGATGATCAGGACATGCTCACTCCACCCCTTTGCCAAGTGTGCTCTTCCAACCATTGCACACATTGCACGGTAGGCTCAGTACAGGGTGATGGCTGTCATGAGGGGTGCTCCAAGCCATTCAAAGTTCATGCACAGAAATAGTAGACCTAGGTCAGAAAAACAACAGGTGGGATTTCAGTCCCTATTTGCTTTAATCGCGAAAAATACAAGCTCAACCTCCTTTGACCACAGGCAAAAAGCTGCTATGCAATGATATGATTTTTGGAAATATATATTTTCATATCTGCTTGTTTTAAGTGTAGAGGACAGTGATATTAGGAGTTAACCTTTTTGATTGGATTTGTCGTAAATTGTGCAAAAGAGAACAACAAATAAGTAAAACTGTTATCAATCATTTATAGGGGAAAGGTCACACATAGGGAGAAGACATCTTTTATTTTTTTTAAATAATTTATGTGTGAGTGAGAAGGTGACATAAAATCAAAAGGAGTCCAGCACTGGAATGTAAGTCCCTTAGCAGTCAAGAGATTTAATAATTCAGCATGAATGTGTTCCAGAGACAAAAATCATACAATGCAGTTTCCATAAAATGAATGCCAATCTGTTTCTGTTCTGCAGGAGGAGATCTGCATGGAGTGCCATCGTTATTGAAGCTCTCATGGAGGCAAAACGCAATTGTTTATGTTTACACGAAAACAAAATGAAGATGAAGGGGCTTAATTACAAGCCCCTTGCCCGCCTCTACGCCACTTATTCCCATATTAAAAGTGACGCCCCGGGCGGCGCAAGTAGCTTGTAAATAAGCCCTGCAGTTTGTTTAAATTGACGATAATTTTAGGACTCAGCCGTAGACGCATCTCTAGGTATTATACTGATAATCAATTCACTTGAAATTTGATCACGATTCTGTAAACAAAAATTCAAGTCAAAGATTATCTGGTTATGAATATGAAACTGAATAGTTTGGGCTGTTTTTTTCTCTATGAGCACATTCAGCTGTACGGGGAGAGAGATATGCTTTTGTTTTCATGTTATCAGTTTACAAAGAGAATCACTCGCCTTCTGTTAACAGACCTTGACCTTCACATTGTGCTGAAATACTAACCATCACATGCTCAGCTAAACACCTTTCAATCACTTAGATCTGATTAAAAAGATTACAGCAGCTGCCAAGTGCGCGCAGCAGCGGATTTATTAATTGCTGAATGGCCGGTACAGGCAGTGCTCGAAATGGAAATTCTAAAGTCCTAAGTGCAGTTCCTCACAATGTGAAATTGCTTGTTTGCTTTTGGGCACTACATGAAACAATATTATTCCTGTCTAGGGGCGATTCCTATAGTGGGGTTGTGGGCCCGGTACAACTCCTTGGCATAAATCACAGTTTTATTTTCTTTAGTAAGAGGTTTAAGGATATAAAGAAGCGTGTCCGTATTTTTGTAGATCCGGGCTGTGGTCACGCTGTTGTCGCTTTCCGCCAGGGTATCACGACAGTGTTTTCTAGATTTGGCAAAATGCCCTCAAGCCAGCGGTGTTGTGAACCGAGCACTCGAGCAGTGGCAGCCACTGGGCCCCATGTGCTGGTAAACTCAGTCCCACTAGACTTAGCTTTTTATGGATCCCTTCTGTCTGCAGATAAAATCTTTCCATTTCCTTTTTATCATCTTTATATCGGCAACTTGCCATAAAAGGAGACAATAATAAATACATATAAATGGAATCAAATCATTTAAACTTGTTCATCCTGAAGCAGCATAATTCCTAAAGTGCGCAAGTTTAACAATGACGATAACATGGTGCACTTAGCCATAATTCTAAAATAACCGAAGTTTTCATAAGGAGGCCTAAGGGAAACATTTTAATATAATGCAGTCTATGCTATTGCTTAATATTAACTGAGGCACAAAGACTAATTCCAGATGCAAAAACTTGGCCTTGTCGATATGTGCATAAATATGTTCATAAAAACTTTGGGGCAGATTTACAATTACTGGCGCATCCCTGCATATCGGCAGGGATGCGCCAGTAATTGTGCGCCGCAGCTCCGCCACCCTTGATGTGCCGCATTTACAATGCGGAGCACCATGGGGCAAAAACGGCACAGATGCGTCACGCATCTGTGCCCTAAAAGCGGCGCATTGCTGGAGTTACGTCGCAAGCGCGATGCAGCTCCAGCAATGATCAGGGGGGCCCTATGTGCACAATGCTGCGTCAATCCTTACGCCTGCTTCAAGCAGGCGCAGGGTTTTGACGCAGCATGGGCCCAAAAGTGACTGAGTGAAATCTTGTAGATTTCACTCAGCCACTTTTGGGAGGCATTCCTGCGCCGGAACGCCTCCCCCTGCAATGGTACGCCTATTCTGGCGCAGAGCTTTACAACGTAACGCATCTGGGAGATGCGTCACGTTGTAAATACCCCGCACCATACCGCGTATTTTGCGCCGCCGCTGCGTCACAAAAGTGACGCAACAGCGGTGTAAAAGCGGCGCAAGGGGCTTGTAAATCTGCCCCTTTTTCTTTATAGGTAACAACACTGGTACTGTTTAGCTTGACGACAAAGGGATGTGGGCTGTGGACCGACATGCACAGCAAAAAAAAAAAAAGAAAACAAAGAAAAAGATTGATGAAATGAGGAACATAGAGGAGAGCGGATAGAAAGAGAAAAACAGAAACAGCATCGGAGAGAAAGGCAAGAAAGAAAACATAAGGATGTGAGACAAAAACTAGAGGGGGAGAAAGAGGTAAGAAAGAAAACAGGGAGGAAGGAAGGGTGAATGTTAAAAAGAACGTTAAAATGTATATGGAAAGGAGAAGGGATGGGTGAAACAATGAATGGATGCAAGGTTCAAGGACGGATAGATGAATAGTTAATAGATGAATGAAAGAGTGATAGGTGAAAGGGAGCAAGGATGGAAGGATGAAGAATGAACAAATTGAGTAATTTAAAGGTGAGATAAATGAACGCATAGAAATATTGATCAGTGGATTGGTGAATGGATGGCTATATATAAAAGAGTCAAAGGATGGATGGATAGATTTATGGGTTTGTAGGTGGGTGGATGGATCGAAAGATGGAAAATGGAAGGGACGGACAGGTTGCAAGATTAGATAGGGTGGCGAGGTGCAAGATGGACGGATGGAAGCAGGATAAAATGAACAATCCTAAGGAAGCCTTGGGTTTGCTGGTGCTCGGTGTGATAAGAGGTATCATTTGAGTAGGAGTATTTTATTTTTCTGATTACTTCCTTGCCTTTGGATTTCATTGGCACGTCATAAATTATGAACGATAGACAACTCATAAGATTGGATATCAGCTTCTGAGTTTGTAATATCTCTAGGTTGCAGTTTTAGATCATGATTAACCCTTGAATCCTGATGTGTTGAGTAGGCGTCTCCAGCCGTGGCCCTTGGAGGGAGTTGCGGTGGGGCAGGCAGGCGGGGTGGGGGAGGGGCAGGGTGGGGTTGATAATCAACGGAATCTGGATGATTGCAGGTAAGTAAACAATTAAATTAATAAAACGAATTTCGTAGCGCGCCCTGCATCGCATTTTGTGATGCAGGGCACGGAACAAAATTTGTTTTATTAATTTAATTGTTTACTTACCTGCAATCATCCAGATTCCGCTGTTTATCACCCCCCACCCTGCCCCTCCCCGCCCCACCTGCCTGCCCCACCACAACTCCCTCCAAGGGCCACGGCTGGGCGTATCAATGCTTTAGGCAATTATATCAACTGTTATTTATGTGCCAAGCAACAAATGAGTATACCTTATGTTCAGTATCAGGGTTGTGTACCCCTATCAGCACAGGGAATCTGTTTACTGTCATATGAAATATACCAAGGGGACCAGGTGTATTTAAGTGAGGAATCCCATGTAAAAACTGGATGCGATAGATATTCCAAGAAACTGTAGGCATATGTGCAAGAAATTAATGCTGCCATAGCATCATTTTCCTGCTGTTACGGCAGCTTTTTTAAAAATCACATTATTTACAAAGTGCCGCAAACTGCAGTTAGCGGCACTTTTTCGACGTAAACGTGAACTTTTTGTTCGCCACTTCTGTTAGCCAGACTTAACGAAAATTAGATGCAAGGTGGGCATTCCCGTGTAAAAACTGCAGCAAACCCCACTTTGTGATATTTACAATGAAATTCCCATATGGCAATAACCCCCCAAAACTGACGCTAAGTCCAATTAGAGCTGGTCTTAAAATTGGTGCAAACACTTGGGTCCACATATTAGGTGTTTGGGTGCTGAACAGCACTGCAAGTAATATTGATGTGCTGCCCTGCACCAAAACAAAAGGACAGGATGCGCCTATAGGGTGCATTCTTGGGCCACATTCATGAAAAATGTTGCATCACTGTGGCAAAACAGTGTTGTGCCAATTTTAACTGCGCCCTCCTTGCGACACCATGGATGTGCTGTATTCAATGTATGGCACACCATGTCACAATCAATGACAGATACATCTGGACTCTTGACGTATATGGCAGCTATTCCTGACCTGTCCCGTTCCTATCCTTTAAATCTTTGTTCCCTGATCCTATTTCGGGGTACTTCCATCACCTCCTAGGCCGAGGGGGTGGTTTTCCACAAACCGATAGGTTTGTATTCTGTCTCTGATTCATAGATGCAAATTGGTTGCAAGTGTATTTTATTCCTGAATATTTGTCTCACCACCTATCCACTCTGTTTTAACTCATTGAACGTATTATTTAGATGAAACTATTGCCACTTCATCTATCCCCTCCCGTTAGGTATATACAGTTTTGTATATGATTTGTATATGAAAGACTCCAAGAGCGTTCCTAAGGCTAATAATTTCACTTTCTTTTGAGGACATAGCTGTTGACGGAGTCTGACTTTCATGCTCTTTCTGTGCTTG
This sequence comes from Lissotriton helveticus, assembly GCF_964261635.1. NCBI lineage: Eukaryota > Metazoa > Chordata > Amphibia > Caudata > Salamandridae > Lissotriton > Lissotriton helveticus. Next base: position 1,116,330,827 of record NC_136067.1, read on the forward strand.
TTCAGTATATGTAGATTTAGCAGCAATCGGGCAGGATCTTTTTATTTCTGAGTCCATCCTAGCTTCAACTTTGCCTGTCTCATTGTTTATTGCCCCCATTGCGGATGTCAGGTAGCTTTCAATGTAATTGCTTTGTGAGTCAACCTTCTCCCTTATTGGATCTAATTGACCCCCCTTTCTTTTTCCCATCATGAAGTTACAGAAGGTTACAACAGAGTTACCTTCCGGAGCTCTTCCGGTTCTTGGATGACCTCTCCACAGATGGTCTTTTTGAGCCCAATTGTCAGTTATCCAATGTAGAGACACCAGAAGAAAATTAAACCAAGAGACCGTGTCCAGCCCAGCCTCTGTCAGCCGCTGATGGGCTCAGACGGGCCTGCCCTTGGCCCGCGCTTTTCCCCGGCTCTGTCCGGGCACATCACCATGCCGCCCATGCTGCAGGAGCCCCAAGCTGGTTATGAGCGCCTCCTGCCGTGAAACAACATTGGCGGCAGCAGCTGCAAGGCGTGATGGAGGATGGAGTCCCCTGCTCCTGGCTGTGGTGGTTGGTGGCTGTGAAGGGCTCCCACGGTGCGGGAGCCCCAAGCTAGTTATGAGCTGCTCCTGGCACTAAACAAAATCATATGCGGTAGTGGCTGCAAGGTGTGAATGGGATGGAATCCCTGTCCCCTGGCTGTGGTGGCTGGAGGCTGTGACGGGCCCTTGTAGTAACTTTTCATTATAAATTACTTTGAAGATACAAAGATGACTGAATTAGTATCTAGTGTTTATTGCTTTAGAGAAGGCCTCATTTAAAAAAAAATCTTCCTGTCTTTTTCTTGTTGCTTAAGCTACATCCTGTGAAGAGAAGAACTTTTTTTCAAAGATCGCAGTATTTTCTTATGTGTTTTGCTGCTTAAGCGCTATCATTAAATCCGTGTGATCCAAAAATAAACATATGACACCTCTTGCGTCAGGTACAATTTCAAAAGTAAGTAGTATCTGAACCAGAGAATGGTCTCTGAATATCAGTTCAGGTAGATCCAAAATGTAAGGCAAAAACCATTTGAAAAATTAAACAGACTCACTGCTGCAAAATCCTCCGTAAAGACCACTTGTGCATCAGTTCTTTTTTTATTGTGCTTCTCCATCTACTTTGTAAAAGTTGCCTTTGTGAATCAGGCCCTAGGATGGTAGGATTTTATAGAAGAAATGGGAAAATCTTTCACACAAACAAATAAACAAGTGGTGGAAAATATCCACGCTCAAGAAATTCATTGAGGCACAGAGAATGCTGAGAGGCCTTAGGATTATGTTGATGCCCAATCAGGGAGAGACCGTTACAAGAATGGGGAGAGTATATTTTAAAATCCTCAATTGGATTAATAGAAATGTTGGTCAATCATGGAGACAGCCCTCAAGAAAATACAGGAACAAATTAAAGAAAATGAAAACAAAATGAGCACAATAAAAATGACAGATGAACTTTTGTCCTTTAAAATGAGCATACAAAATAATTTGGAAAAACATGATGATGATGATGGTCTGCGACAAATATTCCGAGGGAGAGTTTCACACAGGTTGCTGTCGCTAGAGGTCAGTGGCGAGTAGAGAGCAGAGGGCTGAGTGAGCAGAACGGGCTAACGGTCGGAGGACGCCAGCGGGCGGCACCGAGAGGAGCTCCTACGCATCCCCTCGAGAAAGGCCAAGAAACCAAGTGGACCGAGAGAATCGAGAGGACCAAGGCACCAAGGCACCAAGGGGCCCGTCCCGTTAAGGAGGTAGGAGGTGGGAGATTGCCAATTCCACCGCTCAGTGGAAAGGCGGAGAACGGAGAGCGGAGACCGGTGATTGGTGAACGGGCCACGCCACGCTCACCTGTCACGCCCTGCTGTTGCCTGCTGCCTATCGCCTGTCCGACGTTGGTCCGGGCACGGGCGCGGGTCAGGCGTAGGCCGGAGGAGCGGGTGCGGGTTCGGTCTCCCGGCCCCCCGGTCCCTCGGCCCTGTTCCGCAGCCTGGGGGGGACACAGCGGTTTGGTCTGGCCGGCGGCGCCTTGTCCAGTGGTTTTGGTCTGGTCTGGCCAGTAGCGCCCTGACTCACGGGGGAAACGCTGAAGATAGTGGACTGTTGGGAACTTGTATCCCAAACGCTGGTCAACGGTCAAACTATGTATAATCATAGCAATGGGGGAGGTAGAGTGAGAATCCTTTCAGTCTCCGTAGTATACTCTCTTAATCAGGAAGGGGAAAGGATCACTTGTCCTGCTTAAACCTTGGTTTTGCAGGTCGAGGAGGTGGTATCTCCCAAAATATGACCCTCATACACGTGTATGTTGGAAACTTCTCTGAGCGGTATATACTGTGTCCCCGCTTTGATACACGTGCGTGCGTAATTGTCATGTATTCCTATAGGTTCTGAATCGATCCCCCTATTCCTGACCCTATTCTAGTTAAACAAACCAACAAGTTAACTAGCAGTCAGCCCATGAGGCAGAAAACCCCCATGATGCAGATACCGTTATCTGACGCAGTCACACTACGGCACAGGAACGTGTTATCTGATTAGGTCATAACGCTTGCGATCTAATTAGACAAGCAATATTCCTCCAGCCCCTGATAAGGCATACGGAGTTCTCATAACAAATCAAACCTATGACAACCTGGGCAAAACCCTGCGGCCATTGTTTTGATTTCACCGAGAACTTTAGTAAAAGAATGTGCTAACGAGCAAATCGTATGACATCTTTATTGACGTATCTATGTCCATCCTTACGTCAATATCGGCACCTTAAAGGTATAAATATTACCGATCTTGCCATATGCAAACACACGCGTGGTGACGAGACGGAGCAGCCATACTTGCCAAAGCCAAGAGCAGAGCAGACCCCGCTGGCAGCAGCCCCGCCTTCCTGACGCACTGAGAGACGCGCTGCTTTCTCCTGCCGAGAATCCAGCACCGGCGTTTCTGGGCAGCCCTCGCAGGCAGCCTGGAATATCGAGACACGAGAGAGAGATACCATTCCTCATTCATCCTAACTTCCAGGTACAGAACTGAATAACCCCTCACAGAGAATTCTTTAGTTATTCACTTGGCAAAAACAAACTTAACTTAAACTGTAACTATCTATTCCCGCCCTCGTATTAGACCTAGGTCAGGTACACGGGGTAGGCGTATCTAGAAACACCAGTTGAGTACGTTTAGTCAAATGTATATGTGTATGTAATATATTTTATTCATTTTAAACATCTTATGGCTTAGAAACCATATCAATGTTTTTACAGTATTATTTTATACTGCTGCTCTTAATGTATGCACTTTACTTAACTATAAGTATTGCAATAATATCGATCCATTTCTCTTGTATGAGAAAAGAGACTGATCAATAAATAACACCTTTTTATTGAACACGCCCGTCTCTTCCTTTTCTCTACATTCTGATGAGACTAAGAATGCACGTACTGACTGAGTAAAATAATTTGCCTTTTGTTCACACGACTCTCGAGATTGACTCTTGATTAGGGGAGAGCAAAGTTGTCATGTTCTATGGTTGTCAGAAACTAAATCCCTTCTTGTCTAATCAGGGAAGTTAAGTCCTCCTTGAACATTCGAGAAAGTTTCTAGTGAACTCTGAGCTAAGCTGGCAAACCCAAAACTTTAAGTCTAGTATCGACAGTAGTAGACCTAGTTAACGTCTGGCCTAGGCCTTTACTGCTGTAGGTATTATTCCAATGCGCAGAGCCTATTGGGAAGATAGGAACTACACTACATGGCGCCCAACGCGTTTGGAAAGGGCGATAAAACTAACGTAAGACATTTAGAGTAACTCAGTCGTGCTTTCTCACTCAGACCCCTTTTCCCAAATACTCCAAAGACGTCTGGAGTGGGTGAAAGGTTATATCCGCCAGACCTCGCAGGAGGGAACTCCTATGTATGGTTCTTGGTATAGTCAACGTTGAAGGATAAACAGTTCCAAAATATTGTGCATCTAATCTTTGTTCCCATAAGAAACCTGATCTGCAAACAAACAAAATAACCATCCTGTCGGTAGAATGGGAGACAGTGATGAAGAAAGGGAGGCAGTTAGATTAGCAGCTGACATAGCAGAAGCTGATACTGCACTACAAAATGCAGACCCGGAGATAATACTCATCCCGGTCATTAAAAGAAAATCTATAACCTTAAAACTTATAGAAAATGGACTGACACCTAGAGGTGGTACAGTCATATTCGTAATTGAGGCACACGAATATCGGCAGACAGAGGTATACTATTCATGGATACATTTTCCAGCAGCAAATGCTGTAACAAAGTACTTCCACTATTACAAAATAGAGGAACCTCCTAATGAGTACACTCCTTTCGAGGAGGTGGAAGTACCACTCAAATTCCAAGAGCATTTGCTCTTATTTGATGGCGCCCTAAAACATAACAATCACATCACCAGGCTCGGTCCTTTAGGTAGACCAGGAGCAACGTGGCCGGTCCTGGCCGGATACACACCACATCCAGACATCGATGGGATGTCTGCACCAAACCTTTTAACACAGCTAAAACAATTAATAAAAATTCATAGACAATTAGTTCAGTATGTGATGCGGACTTCAACAATTCAGCCAGCGATTAAACTTCCACAGCTGACCCCTCACCAGGGAAACACAAATAAAATTACACCACAGAACATCCAATCCTGCCTAGGTAAAGTACCGGCTAAACGGGAACAAATACCATTCTGGTTGGCACAGAAAATTACCCAAATAGAGGCGGTGTTTCCTGACACCACCCCGCTAGAAAAACACAGGATTCTGACTATCTGTCTCCCAATGGGAATCGCACCACACATAGAGGACTGTGACACTTGGGGTACAGTCTTTGCTTCCATCAACACAAAAACGCACAGTGTTCCATCCATTTCGGTGATACCAGATGTGCTAAAACAAATTCAAGACGAATACGGTCCAGAACCTGCTTTAACTCTTGGTATGAAATTACTGAAAGACTTCAAGCAGGTCTCGGCTATATTATTAGCCAACATAAAAGGTGAAGCAGCAAACGTGGCGATCCGCCAGAGGTTAAAAGAGACAGATATAGCAGACCAACCAGCTGAAATTGCCAGAATCATAGAAAAATCCTATGAGGAACTAGGTAGAGATAGTTTAGGTGGAATACCAGTAAAACGACAACTGACTGAAAGTCCAGAAAAAATATTTTTTAATAATAATTCACCAAAAAAGAACTGGGATGGAAACAAACAATCCAATCCAAAAGAAAAGAAATTCCAGTCCCGAGGAAGGTCTCCTAGGCGAAGAGAAAAATCTCCGAACCAAAGACACAGGTCACCCCAGAGTGACCCCTCTGGGAAAAGATATAACCTTAGAAATAGGGATAATATAAAAAAGCCTGATAGATATCAAGACATTGATACGCGTCCCTCTCAGTCTTTTCAGACTTCCTCGCAGAAATCGGAAAGAAGAGGACGATCAGAACAAAGAGAAGAGCACGCCAAGTCCAAAGACAAGGAACCTGCTCAACTAAAAAAGAAATTACAATTTCCAAAAAAGAAGGTAGCCAGTATCAACAATGCCGAGAATACTGAGGACACAACTGAAAAATGGAGAGTGGGCTCAGACAATGCTAGACAGCGCAGCAGAAGTGAGCATAGCTCGCAAAGTCCTTATGAATCATCTGGAGACAGTGGACACGAATGAATATCTTCAAGTGGAAACTGCGGACACCAGGGTTAGCAAACCTCACAAGATATACGAGATAACATTACGTATAGAGGGAGATAAGACTAGGAAAATAAGGGGACTATTTTGGGATAACCTCTCCAAGGGTTATGACATCCTTCTAGCTGAAAAAGACTGGCCACCAGAGTTTGTCAGGGAGTGCCCTCATGGCGAAGAAGTAATTATGCCTGCCTTCTCAAATCAAATTCCAATTCATAAAAAATACACACTTGCCAGAAAATGGGCAGTGGCTTTAGCTCCTGCCTTATATAAAAATCATGTTGGATGGGATGAGGACTCCCCTCCTCACAAAATCCAGTTAAAATCACAACCTACTGCACAAAGGCAGTACCCAATTAAGCAAGAAGCTAAAAAACAGGTAAATGAAATACTAGATCAGCTAGAATACCAGGGGGTGATTGAAACTTGCACCTCACAAATGAACAACCCTTTGTTTCCGGTCTCCAAACCAGACAATTCATATCGTCTAGTTTTGGATTACCGACACCTTAACACATGTTGCAAAACTTTTGCAGTGCAAAACTCACACAGTGCTGCACTAATGAATAACATAGTGCACAAAAAATACAAAACAACCTTAGACATCTCCAATGGATTCTTTTGTCAAAACATAGCACCAGAGAGCAGATATTTAACTGCATTCTCAGTAAATGGCACTCAAAAACAATTCTGTCGGTTAGCCCAGGGGTACAAGAACAGCCCGGGGGTATTCTCAGCGAGAGTAACAGAATTACTTCATCTATATGATGATGAAGCATTATCTTATGTCGATGACATTTACTTAACAGATGATGACTTGGAGACTCACTTGAAAAGAGTGAACACCATAATACTTGGGTTCGCTGCAGAGGGTTACAAATTCAACTTTAAAAAATCCAGAATTGCCCATCTGACAGTCCTATTCTTAGGATATGAGTTATCAAGTGAAGGCAAAAGCCTGGCTGACAATTTCCTAGAGAAATGTGCCGTACTCCAAGCACCTAGAACACTAAAAAACTTACAGTCGATTCTAGGCTTCCTAAATTTCGGAAGAACATACATTGCAAATTACGCAGAAAGGGTCAAACCCCTTTATGATCTAATTAAACCAGATTTTAAAAGATCCAATTGGACTCAAATACACACAGAAATTTTGAGATCCTTACAAACAGACATGCTAATTAAAACAAAATTAGAAACACGTGATAACACACGCAATCTTGTGATTCGAGTCATCCCAGGGAGATGTGGATTCACATACCTGACCTCTAATGAGGGAGAAAAGGTACCAATTGCATTCAAATCACACTTGTACACTGAAGCTGAACAGAAATTCAGCAACAAAGAAAAAATTGTTCATGCAGTTCAAACCGCAATAGCTAGAGAAAAAGATCAAGCAGACGGTAGACATATCACAGTCAGAACAGCTGAATCAGCCTTTGAGGCATTAACAACACCGTGTAATTTACCAACAACAACATTGGATCCAGAATGGTTACAATGGGTGAATTCAATCACAACGGACAAAGTATACTACTACTTTGATCCAGAAATAGAAGAATTGAAAAATCTAGCATATGAAGAAACATATCCTCTGCCAATCGACATTCTGCCTTTACGACATTACGCCTGTGTAATCTATACAGACGGACATGCTCAACCGTCCGTTTGGGGAGAACAAGCATACAACCCCACATGTGAGATTACAAAAGAAGTGTGGCGCGGAGGTAAACTAAAACCTCTATTAACAAAAACACACTCAGTAGAAACTAATTCAGAACAACAAACTGAAATAATAGCATTGAAAATGGCGCTAGATAATGCGGATCGCGAATTCCCGACACTTATAGTGTCAGATTCATATTACTGCGTCAAATCATATAACAGCGATTTGCAAACATGGATTCAAAACGGTTACAAAGATGACACAGATGCACCAATAAAGCAGAAACTGCTCTGGGAACAAATAGCTCTTTTACAAAAAGAACTACCAAAGACTCACGTGACTCACTCACTGAGTCATCAGCGTGATGGCGTTCACGTTGCAGGGAATTCATTGGCTGAGACAGCCACAGCGGCAGCCACTAAATCGGCTCCCGTAGTTTGAAAAAAGCGTACATTAAAATACATTGACGGTGAAACAGTGCTGGCAGTGAAAACGTCATCAAAAGGCGACTGCTCAGCGTTACCGATCAACTATCCACTCAATTATACATACATAATCGATGCAAACTCCGTCCCTTTTGCTCGAATCCCTGGAGTGGGGGATAGAGTGATTCCAAACATGGACAGGAGAAACTTGTTAATCGCAGACGCACATATGGGCGAGGGTCTCAGACACCTTAAACTAAAAGATTCTCTGGAAGAATTACAATCACGGTACTGGTGGCCAGGCATGAGTCTGCGTCACACCATGTTTGTAAAAAACTGCCCAAACTGCAACAGAGATCGCAGTGGGGAGAGAAACAGTTTAATACCTCGTCGTTCTACTCCAGAAAAAATCAGGAGTAAAAAGGAAGGGTTGCGATTAACTTATACAGGCTAGTTCCACTTATAAATGTAGATCACCAGCACTCGGCTGACGTCCGGACTGTTATACAAAGATTTGCGAGTCTAAATGGCATATACGCTAAGAGCATGCTATGTTTGACCATTGTCTCCACTCTAGCCCTCAAGCCTGGGGGGAAACATGGCCAAATGAGCATAGTCCAGCGGGAATCTTCTCACTTCCTTCCTGAGGGTACGGGATGGTGTAAAGAAAAAATCAAGGCATAAAGCAATCTATAACGGAAAGGATATTAGGTTCGGGAGCTGGGTGGGTCAAACATCTAATAAGTGTCCAACGTAGTCTCAATAATTTGCCAAGAAATTCTCTGAAGGGATTCAGTGCGTACGAATTATTATTTGGAACTAGGATGATGATCTCTGACATTGATAGTCAGACTTCAGTGGTGAAAGAAAAAAGCTTTGATATCAAAGAACGTTTGGCTATTTTGCAGGACTTAAACAAAATAAGAAAAGACCTGAGCAACATAAAGTTGAAACAACAGCCAACAACCACTGAAGAACCACCACCTGTCCCAGCAAGACCTGTCTGGATTCCAAAAGTCGGGGATCTAGTCAGGGAAAAGATCGCGGTAAAGAAGGAATTTGGGCCTTCTTACAGAAAAGCAGTTCCTGTCTTGTCTGTCAACGGGACAAGATCAGTTGTACTACCGCCACTTGCTGGAAAAAAGGAGAACCGAGTTGTATCAATCGACCTGGTAAAACCACAACATGTGGCCGATAACAAACAGTAGGCCAAGTGGACTCCCAATAAGTAGCAGAACACCAAGGTTTGCTACCAGTACAGAGGTCCTAACAAAGAGGCTCATCACATTCGAAACGCCTACAGAAGAACAACAAGGACTATGCAGCAATGCAATAGAACTCAGACCTCTGAAAACCCAAATAAAAACATTTAGCAGAGACACACCAATCTATAATGAAGTAACAAGTGAAAATGCAAGAAACAGAAATCCTGAACCAATTGGAACAATTGACAGAACTGCATCCGGCTACTTCATAAACTTCGATGATTCCTCTGAAGGCTTCAGTGAATCAAAGACACAGCCATCATCAAAAACCTTTAAAGATAAAGCTAAGGAACTTTTGAAACAACTGAAAGAAACATATCTGATTTCTCCATGGATTGAATTTTGGGTGGGTTTTGGTGCATTTATCCTCATACTTTGGCTCATCATGGTACTTACTTTGGGACGCTTCATTGAGGGAAAATATGCTAAAATGGACACAGCAAGTCAGAAAATCAACTTGATCCTCAAACCACACACATCTTCACACGTCGAGAAAAGAGAACTTTCTTCAGCCAACTTCACAGCCAATCCGATACCTGGTGGGGTAGCCTGGGACAACACTGACTATGAAATTTATGGTCCGGTCGAGATCCTGAAATATCCACACCAAATTAAGATCTCCTTGAGTGACTTTGCAAAACCAAACTCATTTGCTGATGATTGGGACTTCGAAAGCATTAATAATATGATGTCTGACTTAGTAATGTCTGCTAAATTTACCAAACAGGATTATTTGCAGGGTTCTACAAATTATGATAGTATGTATTGCTATAACCACTATGGTAACCAGTTTTTACATAGATCTGCACAACCTAGAAATGTTTTAAATTATAATCAATGGGAACATTGTGCAACACCTCCAAAAGGGAGCTCAAGAACCGTTTACGACAAATATTCATATTTTTCAGGTTTTAACACAAGTAATGCTGAAACATTTTATTTTAAATTGTCAAACAAAACAGGGACCAAGACCATGATAACCAACACAAAATTGTTATATTCAGACTCATTCTTTGAAAAAATGAATACTTTTGGTTTTGAATATTGGGGCAAAAATGTTGAATTGAAAAGTGTTTGGGATACAAAAGAATGGCAAGTACAGGGTATAGAAGCTTTGTTTAGAGCCTGCATGATCCCAGAACAAATGATATTTTTAAATGACACTGTTTAACAAACCACCTGTCTTGGCCTAGCCAAAATCAAAGATTTAAATAAACCGTCTATTCCAAAGCCAACAATGTTTAGCAATAACTCTGATACAGATGAAGAGATAGACGTAAACCATATATTAAACCAAAACAGAACACATCCTGATTGGAAACAGTGGTTGATCTGGCCCACAGATACTAATAACTGTCAAGACAGATTCCTGAACAAAACACAGGGGTTCAAAATGACCAGGCCAGACCCTAGATATCCTCAAAGACATCACCCAGGGATAATAACAACCTACAGTGTGGGCAAATTATGCCTTCAATGGCTACAAACTTCCACACTGGCAGAAATTAAGCAACACCTAACTTCACTTACTGATGGTGCTGACTTGCGTGATTTCACTTTGGGACCACGCAAACAGCGTCAAAAGCGTTTCATAGCAGCCTCTGTATATGCAGCATACAATGAGGCCTGGAAGGTTACTCAAATTGAAACAGCAGAGAGAATACGGGAAATTGACCGTATTAATTTGGAAAAATCACTTTCTGTAGTGGACAATGGGTTAATGACTCTGTCCTCCAGAATTTTTTCTTTGGACAGCATTGTGTCTTCAGCAATCGATATATTATCGCAAGACTTACTGTTATTACAACACGGTCAGTCACAATTGCGTTCTATTGTACAGCTTGGCTGGATGTTACAAAATCTGCGTTCAGGCTATGTGCCTTGGCGTCTAATCAACACAACGTCATTATTCCAAATCTTTAACCTTACTGATAGACAAATCGGTATGGCACAAAAGGGTGCTGATTATACAATCTTGAGCATTGAAAAACTAGAAAGATTACCAATGACAATGTCAGAACGACCTGTCAGTGAATGGATAATACATGGGATAATAAATATTCCAATCTCAACCTTCAGGTTTCAATACTGCCAAAAATATATACAGGCTGGCATGTACGAGAAATTGGGAAAGGGGTACCTTAAAACAACATGGAACCTGCCCTATTCACATGCATGTGTCAGTAATAAAGGACAGAAAGTGTTTCATAGTGGCAACAATTGTGCGATGTCACTAAGTGGCACACTTCTGTGTAACGGAATTAGTTTGCATGGAGCCTGTGAAGGGAATTCATACAACCTTTCATGTCACCATCAAGGCACGCCTGCAATAAAAATAGAACCATTCTTTCAAAGACTCTATAATGGGAGTTACATTCTAATTGTAGACCGCAGATGTTGTAGTCTTATGCCCGGGACTCCTTATCTAGTAACTACGACTGCGAAGGTCAAGTGCTGTGGACGCTCGTTGTTCCCCAGCTCCTTCCCAGACAGGGAGGCAAGGGCATGGCCCGATTTGAAAATTACTTCTATTCGAATAGATACTTTAAGCAGAATGAAAACAGTGCTTCTTCAGACGCCTACCAGGCTCTCGTCATCAAAAGAAACGTATGATCTACAAGTCGCAAGGACGACTGCAGAGATACATACATTATTATCAACTAATTCCCCCGTACATTTCGCGGAAATCCTGAATGAAATCTTAAATATTTCTGATACCAATGGGGTCTCAAAGGTATTTAAGACAGTATTTTCGATGGCATTAACGCCATTCAAAGCCATACTGGGTATTTTTCCAGATTTCGTCCATTCGATTTTTGGCGGACTTCCCCTGATCTTGGGACTAATTGCAGGAATCCTATTCTTAGTCCTTATTTTTCGTTATGGCAACCCATGTCACAGACAAAACTCTTGCGACAAGGGAAGAAACAATCCTAGCAATTGGATACCGGGACCGGATATCAAAAATCCTGGGACTCTCCCGGCTTAGAGATCTGAACATGACTTGGTTTCTATCATTTCGACCAATGTGGCAAAGATGTGTTTTACCTGTATTGAGGTGTCTGCTATGCGGAGAAGAATGCGTGTTAGACACCTGTCTGACGCTACAATCGGATGCGCCGATGGATGCAGAAACATTGTTGAGCCCGATCAAGGTTCATACTTTGTGCTGCCCTCAAAGGCTACCAATCCTGATGACGGCATTCGTGGAAGCTTCACCACTACGATTGATGGGTAGTGAAGTTCAAGATGGAAGCAGCATCGAACAGGTACGACCTTCTGTCAGCAATGCGAATCAGAATGTCAATGGAGACAATCATGCACAAGATTGCATGATTACACCTATTTCCGAGTTAGTGGAACTTTCCCAGGAAGCTGTTGACAGTTTTTTCGAAAGCCTAAATGATATGATGTTCTCACCCGAACAGAAATAGAGACTTTTGAGCAAGCTCGCACACGGCGTTCCCTGAATTCGGCCTTCAACTTTAAATAATAAAGTCACATGAACTATTTTTCACTCCAGTTCACGGACAGCAACTCTTTCAGAAGCCCCAATTCATTTTTTCGGTTTTTCGGGACACTTATCTTCTGCTTAAAGTAAGAAACTATTCCTAAAGAACTAAGATTTCTATTTTTAGATGCTTTATAGACTTTAGCTGCCCGCTGGTATGTTCATAAATATTTTATTCTGTGATGGAATGGTCTCGAATCTTTTTTCTGTATTTAAGAAACCATTTCATGTGTAATTCTCATATACCAAATAAGCAATAATGTATACAAATGCGATTACTTTGGCATTATTCTACAGCTTGAGTGCATACAATATATATGTCTGCAATTTTTCAGTATATTTGAAGAATTTCAAAATGCATTTATGTATTTTGGGGTGGTAAGGTATACACACTACTCTATAGTATGTTGTACTATGTTATACTATGCCTAGATTAGTAAATATGTCCAAAGTTAGCGTGGAGTGGGTGTCATGTATTCCTATAGGTTCTGAATCGATCCCCCTATTCCTGACCCTATTCTAGTTAAACAAACCAACAAGTTAACTAGCAGTCAGCCCATGAGGCAGAAAACCCCCATGATGCAGATACCGTTATCTGACGCAGTCACACTACGGCACAGGAACGTGTTATCTGATTAGGTCATAACGCTTGCGATCTAATTAGACAAGCGATATTCCTCCAGCCCCTGATAAGGCATACGGAGTTCTCATAACAAATCAAACCTATGACAACCTGGGCAAAACCCTGCGGCCATTGTTTTGATTTCACCGAGAACTTTAGTAAAAGAATGTGCTAACGAGCAAATCGTATGACATCTTTATTGACGTATCTATGTCCATCCTTACGTCAATCTCGGCACCTTAAAGGTATAAATATTACCGATCTTGCCATATGCAAACACACGCGTGGTGACGAGACGGAGCAGCCATACTTGCCGAAGCCAAGAGCAGAGCAGACCCCGCTGGCAGCAGCCCCGCCTTCCTGACGCGCTGAGAGACGTGCTGCTTTCTCCTGCCGAGAATCCAGCACCGGCGTTTCTGGGCAGCCCTCGCAGGCAGCCTGGAATATCGAGACCAGAGAGAGAGAGATACCATTCCTCATTCATCCTAACTTCCAGGTACAGAACTGAATAACCCCTCACAGAGAATTCTTTAGTTATTCACTTGGCAAAAACAAACTTAACTTAAACTGTAACTATCTATTCCCGCCCTCGTATTAGACCTAGGTCAGGTACACGGGGTAGGCGTATCTAGAAACACCAGTTGAGTACGTTTAGTCAAATGTATATGTGTATGTAATATATTTTATTCATTTTAAACATCTTATGGCTTAGAAACCATATCAATGTTTTTACAGTATCATTTTATACTGCTGCTCTTAATGTATGCACTTTACTTAACTATAAGTATTGCAATAATATCGATCCATTTCTCTTGTATGAGAAAAGAGACTGATCAATAAATAACACCTTTTTATTGAACACGCCCGTCTCTTCCTTTTCTCTACATTCTGATGAGACTAAGAATGCACATACTGACTGAGTAAAATAATTTGCCTTTTGTTCACACGACTCTCGAGATTGACTCTTGATTAGGGGAGAGCAAAGTTGTCATGTTCTATGGTTGTCAGAAACTAAATCCCTTCTTGTCTAATCAGGGAAGTTAAGTCCTCCTTGAACATTCGAGAAAGTTTCTAGTGAACTCTGAGCTAAGCTGGCAAACCCAAAACTTTAAGTCTAGTATCGACAGTAGTAGACCTAGTTAACGTCTGGCCTAGGCCTTTACTGCTGTAGGTATTATTCCAATGCGCAGAGCCTATTGGGAAGATAGGAACTACACTACATAATCATCGGATCATTTTTTGTGTGTGCACTTAGGTTTAAGACAGTAGTGATCGTGGAAAGTGGGGGGTTTTTGTGGTGATATCGTTATTAAAAAGTCCGGACAGCCAGAAAGAGGTAAATTTTATAAATCTGGATTCGGACTGTAAATAAAATTCTAGGTGCACCCTTCGAATTGGTAAGGAATTCAAGTGCACTATGTATAGGGTTTAAAAAGAGGTCAACATGTTTCAGCCTTGGGTAGTCAGTAGATCTATAGGCTTTCTTCAGGACCAATAGGGGTGAAAACATAGTGAAATATTGTGAGAAGAATAAAGGGTTATTGACCAATCAATCAATCAATCAATCATTGACACTTATAAAGCGCGCTACCTACCCGTAGGGTCTCAAGGCGCTGGGGGGGGGGGGGGGGGCCGCTACTGCTCGAACAGCCAGGTCTTCAGCTTCTTCCTGAAGGAGAGGTGGTCTTGGGTCAGGCGCAGGTCGGTCGGGAGGGAGTTCCAGGTCTTGGCGGCCAGGTAGGAGAAGGACCTTCCTCCTGTAGTCGCTCTTCGGATGCGGGGGACGGCGGCGAGGGCGTGGTTGGCTGATCGGAGGTGGCGTTTGGGAGCGTAGAAGTTGACTCGGCTGTTGAGGTAGCTCGGGCCTTGGTCGTGTAGGGCTTTGTGTGCGTGGGTGAGGAGGCGGAAGGTGATTCTTTTGTTGACGGGGAGCCAGTGAAGGTCTCTCAGGTGTCCGGAGATGTGGCTGGTTCGTGGGATGTCGAGGATGAGTCTGGCTGAGGCGTTCTGGATCCGCTGGAGTCTCTTCTGGAGCTTGGCGGTGGTACCGGCGTAGAGGGCGTTGCCGTAGTCCAGTCGGCTGGTGACGAGGGCCTGGGTGACGGTCTTCCTGGTCTCGGTGGGGATCCACCAGAAGATCTTCCGTAGCATGCGTAGGATGTTGAAGCACGCCGAGGAGACGCTGTTGACATGCCTGGTCATGGAGAGGGAGGCGTCCAGGATGAAGCCCAGGTTGCATGCATGGTCTGTCGGTTTGGGTGCGGTGCCCAGGGCGGGGGGCCACCAGGAGTTGTCCCAGGCGGAGGGCGAGGAGCCCAGGATGAGGACCTCCGTCTTGTCCGAGTTCAGTTTCAGGCGGCTGGTCGTCATCCACTCGGCTACCTCTTTCATCCCTTCGTGCAGGTTGGTTCTGGCGGCGGCGGGGTCGTTGGTCAGGGAGAGGATCAGCTGGGTATCGTCGGCGTAGGAGATTATGCTGAGGTTGTGTTTGCGTACGATGGCCGCGAGGGGGCTCATGTAGACGTTGAAGAGGGTGGGGCTCAGAGATGATCCTTGGGGGACGCCGCAGATGACTTCGGAGGCCTCTGACTTGTACGGTGGTAGGCGAACTCTCTGTGTTCTTCCGTCGAGGAAGGAGATGATCCATTCCAGTGCCTTCCCCTGGATTCCGGCGTTGTTGAGACGCTGTACTAGGGTGCGGTGGCAGACCGTGTCGAAAGCCGCGGAGAGGTCTAGGAGGATGAGGGCCGCTGTTTCTCCCTTGTCCATCAGGGCTCGGATGTCATCGGTGGCGGCGATGAGGGCGGTCTCGGTGCTGTGATTGGCACGGAAGCCGGACTGTGAGGGGTCGAGGGATCCGTTCGTCTCGAGGAAGGCGGCCATCTGCTTGTTGACGGTCTTCTCGATGACCTTGGCTGGAAACGGGAGGAGCGAGATGGGTCGGTAATTCTTGAGGTCGGTGGGGTCCGCTGTTGGTTTCTTGAGTAGAGCGCTGAGTTCGGCGTGTTTCCAGCTCTCCGGGAAGATGGTGGTGTCGAAGGATGTGTTGATGATGTCTCGCAGGTGGGGTGCGATGACAGCGTCGGCCTTGTTGAAGACGTGGTGAGGGCAGGGGTCGGTCGGTGATCCGGAGTGGATGGAGTTCATCGTGCGGATGGTGTCTTCGGTGCTGATCGGGGTCCAGGCGTGGAGGGTGGTGGTGGGGGGTGGTTGTTCGGTCCTGGTGTGCGTAGGTTGGTTGTTGAAGCTGTTGTGTATGTCCGCGATCTTGTTGTGGAAGTATGAAGCGAGGGAGTTGCAGAGGTCTTGCGATGGGGTGATGTCGTTGTTACCTGCGCTGGGGTTGGAAAGCTCTTTCACGATGTTGAAGAGTTCCTTGCAGTTGTGTGCGTTGTTGTCCAACCGGTCCTTGAATGCTGTTTTCTTGGCGGCGCGGATCAGCTGGTGGTGTTTCCGGGTGGCAAGTTTGAAGGAGGTCCTGTTGTCTGGTGTCGGTTCCCTTCTCCAGACTTTCTCGAGGGCTCGGCAGTTCTTCTTGGAGCTCTTGAGTTCGTCGGTGAACCATGGGGCCTTCTTGCTGCCGGGTCTGCTAGGCGGGGTCCTCAGTGGGGCGAGTTCGTCGGCGCAGTTGCTGATCCACTTCGTGAGGTTGTCGGCGGCCTGGCTGGGGTTCGCTGAGCTGGCAGGAGGGTGCTGGCCCAGGGAGGTGGCGAGCTGGTCTGCCGTGATCTTGTTCCAGCTTCTGCGGGCGGCCTGTTGCTGGTGTTGGTGGGTCGTTGTTCTCTTGAAGGTGAAGTGGACGCAGCTGTGGTCCGTCCATTGAAGCTCTGTGGTGTGGCTGAAGGTGACGTCTTTGCTGGATGAGAAGACGGCGTCGAGTGTGTGTCCGGCGAGGTGGGTGGGGGTGGACACCAGTTGCTTGAGTCCCAGGTTGGCGAGGTTGTCGAGCAGGGTGCTGGTGTTGCGGTCGTTGTTGTTCTCCAGATGGAAGTTGAGGTCTCCCAGGAGGATGTAGTCGGCGGATGGGAGGGCATGCGGGCTGACGAAGTCGGCGATGTCCTCGCTGAATTGCGTGCGTGGTCCAGGGGGTCGGTAGATCAGGGTGCCTCTGAGGGTGGTGTTCGGGTTGGTGTGGATCTGGAAATGCAGGTGTTCGGCGCTGGTCGGAGTGTTGTCGGTGCTGGTTGTGAGACGGATGGTGCTCCTGTGGATGATGGCGATGCCTCCTCCCATCTGGTTGGCGTTTCGGTCCCTCCGGACGATCTTGTAGCCCTCCGGGATGGCGATGGCGATGTCGGGAGCTGAAGAGGCGTTCATCCAGGTCTCCGTGAGGAAGGCAACGTCAGGGGCTGTGGCGTCTAGGAGGCTCCAGAGTTCGATGGCGTGTCTGTGGACGGAGCGGGTGTTGAGCAGGATGCACTTGAGGTGGGTGCTGCTGGTGTTCGACTTGGCGGGTGCTGGTGCGAGGCAGGTCCGGCTGCAGGTGAACTTGCAGGCGTGGCAGCTGAAAGGTCCGTGGGTACGTCGTGGAGTGGCCTGGTGGCAGTCTGGAAGTCGGCCGGTGTTGAGTGCGATGAGGGTGGCGGCGGAGTACGTCAGGCGGGTCGGTCGCGGTCGGGGTCTTCGGGGGCCAGGGGCCTGGCGCTGGTCGCGATCCGGTCGCGGACGGGCGCAGACGGGCTTACCTTTGGCGCGCCTTCGGCACACAATCGGCGCGCCCGCTGCGCGTGACCGCTGCGCGTTCGCACGGTCGCCATTTAAGGCGAAGTGCGCGGGTGGGCGGAGCAGCTGGGAGGCGGGAGCGGGGAGGGTTACAGAAGGCAAAAAGGGGCGGGGCCAAGCGGCGGTGGCGGGAAGGGAGGGCGGGGGGCGTCGAGGTAGGCGGTAGGCGGTAGGCGGACAACAAGGAAGGAGGGCAACACGGAGGAAAATACAATGCAGTACAAAACAGGCACAAATGAACGCAACAGCAGGGAAAAACAAGTTTATCCCAGACAAGCACAAATATCCGTCAAAACAGGCACAAATGAACGCAACAGCAGGGAAAAACAAGTTTATCCCAGACAAGCACAAATATCCGTCAAAACAGGCACAAATGAACGCAACAGCAGGGAAAAACAAGTTTATCCCAGACAAGCACAAATATCCGTCAAAACAATACAAAAACCACTCGCAGCGGCGGGAGCCGGCAACGAGGCAGCAGCGAGGCAGAGGGCGGCAGGGGGCACACGCAGCAGCTGGTGGCCGTGCGGCGCGGGGGTGTCCCACAAGTGGGTCACACTCACCTGCGTCGCACGGTCGCCATTTAAGGCGAAGTGCGCGGGTGGGCGGAGCAGCTGGGAGGCGGGAGCGGGGAGGGTTACAGAAGGCAAAAAGGGGCGGGGCCAAGCGGCGGTGGCGGGAAGGGAGGGCGGGGGGCGTCGAGGTAGGCGGTAGGCGGTAGGCGGACAACAAGGAAGGAGGGCAACACGGAGGAAAATACAATGCAGTACAAAACAGGCACAAATGAACGCAACAGCAGGGAAAAACAAGTTTATCCCAGACAAGCACAAATATCCGTCAAAACAGGCACAAATGAACGCAACAGCAGGGAAAAACAAGTTTATCCCAGACAAGCACAAATATCCGTCAAAACAGGCACAAATGAACGCAACAGCAGGGAAAAACAAGTTTATCCCAGACAAGCACAAATATCCGTCAAAACAATACAAAAACCACTCGCAGCGGCGGGAGCCGGCAACGAGGCAGCAGCGAGGCAGAGGGCGGCAGGGGGCACACGCAGCAGCTGGTGGCCGTGCGGCGCGGGGGTGACCTGATTCTTCGTGAGTTTAAGGCTTCATTGTACCTGTAAAAGAGAAACATACATACACACAACAACAAACAGGGAGATGGGGTATAGGGAACATATAGTTATGTACAATAGTACCCTTGTAAATTTAAGGAACTAGAAAATGGCAATACTTTTCATTTAATCAGACTCATTTCAGGCGTCAACTCTCCCATTGTCATGCTTCGGCG
Organism: Lissotriton helveticus; assembly: GCF_964261635.1. Taxonomy (NCBI): domain Eukaryota; kingdom Metazoa; phylum Chordata; class Amphibia; order Caudata; family Salamandridae; genus Lissotriton; species Lissotriton helveticus. Next base: position 1,116,350,042 of record NC_136067.1, read on the forward strand.
GGCAAAGATGATTCATTTAATACTGTAGTGAGGTGCCCATAGTTCTAACATATTACTTGATCTTGTGCGTGGTCTATAGTGAGAGACGCTATAACTATGGCTGCCTGGTGATTGCGTTTAATTACGCTACATACATTCCGTACTGGATCAGTGAGTGTTTTGAGCGTATGGTGTTCACGTAGAAACAACAGGCTAAACATGCTTCTGGTGACCAAACAAGTTCCTTAGGTTATTCATGAATCATTATGTCGTGATACTGTGATGCGTGACTCGGTTCATGATAAGTACGCTGTTTGTGCTTTCGTTTTGGGTGCGTACCTTATTTTTATCGGAAAATTGCTTCCTCTGGGAGTTAGGCTGGACAAGAGAGGCCTTACTGTGGGGTTATTAACTAACCCCTAATCGCACCCGACCAACTGAGTACCAACAATAACCGCGCCTACAGGAATAACAATAACATCAACCCCCACCGCGACTCCCACAGTCACTTAACCCATTGCCGGTAAACTAACATCGAAACAGAGGGAGAGTGGGCCTGTGGGCTAGTGGCAGCAGGTAGTGTGAGCGCTGGAAGTCAAGGGATAGTGCTGTGACAACAACACTCCAGTACATGCCACTAAACGTCGTTTTGTCAGCGGGCAGCAGGTAGTGTGAGCGCTGGAAGCAAAGGAATAGCGCTGTGATAACAACACTCCTGTACACACCCCTAAACGTCGTTTTTGTCATCATAACCATCGCCTCATAAACGGCACAAACGACAGTAGTGGCAAGTTCTAAATTGCTACAAAAATAGAAGGGACAAAGCGAACAGTAGTAAGGAGGAGGTTCGCACTGCACCTGAATTGAAATTAACTCACAAAACAAGAAGCAAATTATCTGGGACCAACTGAGGGGAAGATGAGATCCGGGAAGCCGAGAGTAAATCCACCTAGAATCATCAGGAAGAAGGTCAAGGCCAAGACCAAATCGCCTGCCCACACCCTGCATGCGGACCAACCCCCCAGTCTAATATCCCCCACTTACTCAATTTTTGGAACAGTGAAACCCTCTGTTCACATTTATGAAAGACCCGATGTCAGTAATCTACTTAACGCCGTCAACCGTAAAAGGGCTACAGATGCCAATGACTCCGAATATCTGCAGCACAAAGATGGAGGGAAAGGATATGTCGGCAGCCCAATCAGACCAACCGGCTATAACCATAATGCCGAACGGAATTGAGCCGAACCATAACTGTGCGGAACTAGCTCATGAGGCAACGAAACGCACAATGCAATGTTCAGCCCAAGTCCATAGGGACAATAACACGCACGAACCAGCATAAGTAATGCAACATCAAACAACAGTGAATTGAATTTTGTCGCGCCTAGCAATCAGCGACCTGTCAGTACAAGGGACAGTCCTCTTAAAAACAACCCGAGTGACTCAACAGACAAGGTTCACCCTAGCAATCACTCAACTCCTAGACCGGTCTATGCTCAAATAAAAAACAAAAACCTAGGACAGTGAAAACAAACGACCCATATCTGGCCTGGAAACCCGAAACATCAATAACGTCTATCAACGATAGGAACACAAGGCATAGGGATTGCCCGTCCATTAACACAACTGGAAGTGACGCGGAGCTACCCAACACAAGCGATAAATTATTGCTTGCCGCGCTGGAGGACCTAGCAATAAGGATTCATGACTCACGGTCAGAAATCTTATCCATCTCACCAATCACAGGTCCAACGAGCAAAAAACCAGGCAAAGATCCTCAGCGGAACGAAACCGGTCCGAGAAAACAAATTACTTACACATGTAATTAACTGTGACAAGGACAACCCAAAGAAAGTATCTATATTAGAAATTTCAAGCTCCTTGACACTAGACACTGCTCCCATTGAAAGAAACTCTAACACTAAACAAAATCTAACCCAAGAACTGAAACATACAATACTGCCAAGCGGCCAGACTGATCCGGACCTGGCTATTACTTATAACAAAGACCATAGCACACAACCAGAAGTTGAACGGGACGTAAAAAGCAATTTAGAATCCATACTCACGCTGCACAAGGCATTGGGACGCATATTGGAAACATCGATAAAAACCCTAAATATGCAGTCGGATAAACTTGACGTACAAATATACTTAACCCCTTCCATGCTCATGACGAGCTCAGCTCGTCATGAGGCACACTGGAGCTGTGCTAATGACGAGCTGACCTTGTCATGAACAATGGGAAATCAGGGAATGCAGCACAGGAGGAAAATATCTCTAGCAGCCAAGGTGTTAATGCGCTCAATAGCCGAACATATAGCTGGCATAAACAAAAAACTTGACGTAATGGCTGGCACATTTAACATCCTAACAGAGCAAGTCTGCTCAAGTAAGTCCACTCACTCCTGCACTTGTCACCCAATACTGGAAAAACTCCAGGATCTGCCATTTATATTGAAGGACATCCTGCAGGAATGTAAGCAGACTAACCTTACTGCTACCAGTATTCAACTGAGTGACGACTTGATCTCTTTTGATCACGAAGTGATTCCACAAGTAATGCAAATAAGCCTAAGAATATAGAGGCAGCCAACATAGTGGCTCCGCACCAACGGCCGGCAGAAGGAAATGTTAAACATAACAATCCGAGCATCACCATAGTCAATAGACCAGAAAAGTTCAATCTAAAACTTGACACTGCCTCGATCAACCTACAGAGCAGCACTAAATCCCTCACCATCGACCAGCCCCGTGAAGTTGACAGCGGGACAAGACTCACCAAACGTCAGAAAAAAAGGGCTAGAAAAAATAGAAACCAACATCCTAGGAGCGAACCTGAATACAAGCAGACAACATCAAACTTCCCCATTTTTGAACAAGCCAAAGTAAAAAGTAAGAGTGCCGCAACTAATGACTTATCACAGGTGATGATACTAAAAGACATAAAAATCAAGGGTCGGAGGACGCCCGTAATAACTGAGGCACATGTCACGAGAACAGAACCCTCCAATAAGCGACCACAGAAAAATTTGTCAAACAGAACACCATACCCAGTAGGAGCTATCTCCCCAAAAGCCTCGGGTGCAGGGAACTCTCCGGGTACAGAGCTCCGTGACATTTTGGGATCAAATGTCACCACTGACCAAGAAGACACTATCGAGGGTCAGTCAAACAAGCCACCACCAATTAATCAACTCATATCGGGAAAACCCGAACCGCCCCCCAAACAGATCCCAAGTTCGCAGAACACAACCAAGCAGCCCATATTAATTGAGAAAGAACAAAACAATGATAAGTCTGGAAAAGTCAGGCCCAATAGTCAGGTTGTTGAAAAGACAGCCATCAATGACATAGTATCTCCAATTCTAATTACTATTTCACAGAAACTGGCAAACAACTGGCAGCAAATGTGAGCAGGAAAAATCTTGATGTCATCCAAGTTACCTTCCCAACTGACAGTAAGGACGTTAACTCTGAAATAATTAGGAAAGCAGGGGGAAGGCGTCGCTCGGAGAACTTAGTTGACCTAAATGAGCTCTTAGTAGCAATGAGGCACGTGACAAGTATAGAATATGAAGAGAAGCCATTAAGCATCCCACACAAACGATCCCTGAACAGTGTTCATCTCCCTCTTGGAAACCATCACACCGTCAACGTGAAAGACTGTGGAAGCCATAACCAAATGAACCAACGTCAAATTGTCAAAACTTGTGATAATTCACTAATGACAAAGGTGGAAGCTCCCAACGCGGGGAAGCTTCTTTTCATCCCCGAATACGAGCAGCAAGGCTTGCAAGACCATTTAAATCATGGGAACATACTTCGTCTAACATCAGCTATCCCCAGTCTTGGTTACCTTACTACAGCAGACCTCCTGTTAGTCGAGTTTATAACAACGAATGACGAGCCAAAAAAAGAGTGCACAGTCACGACATGGAGGGAGGCAGGAATAGTGACCCACATCCTCTCCGAAATGGCCAAATTTAAGGAATGGGGAATTCGTTTGAAGGAAATGGTCAAGGCAGCGTATCCGTCCCCGCTCCTAAAAAGGCACTCCAAGAGTGTAAACCTAGCACTGAGGAATCGACCAACGTGCTCGGTCCTCCAAGGAGCTAGGGGAGCTGAAGCAGCAGGCAACGAGCACCTACAGCCGCAATTGCCACTCCCAAATTGAACGCCCAGTAAGTCAACTAACACTGTAAGCCACGTTATAAAAATTCGCTCCTGGAACATTGCGGGTGCTAAAGACATTGTGAACAAAATCGGCAAAGCCGTTACCTGGGACCCATATGCGATAATAGCCTTACAGGAAACGTGGCTAACCGACCCAATTGATATACCAGGCCGTTTGTGTTATCATGTAAGTGCGACTCGCCTACAGGGTTTTGGGCGAGCCCGCGGAGGCCTTTCCGTCTACATTTCAACAGCTTTAAAGATCAGAACAACACAACTGCCTGAATCGACGGTGGACATGCAAATCTTAAAATTAGAGAGTACAACAGCGGCCACAACCAGAACCTTAATCTTAATAAACATATACGCAAATCCCAAAAAATCTCTCAAAAAACACTCTTCCAACGTATCACCTCTGTGGTCTCGAACATGCGTTTGGAACATTCTGACTGGGAGATAATTCTCACAGGCGATTTTAACTCAAACCTCCTACAACAACCGGAGGATGAAGCTAACATCAACGCCGCAAACGAAATTTGGAATGTCTCGCCGCAGGCGGTCCCTCAGGCAAGGAAGAACGACAAGGAGGGCAAACAACATGTGGGAACTTGAAAATCTCGGTCTAAGAGCATTAAACGGAAGAACCAATCAAGACAACCCTCCCTCCATGACCTACATAGGCCACAACTCCTGCTCCATACTGGACTATACACTGGTTACTTTACCCCTGCTTAGTCAAATACAAGACTTCCACATCATCGGTTCTCTGGACAGCGACCATTCTAAACAGCACTTTGAGATCAAGATGGACATACCTAAACACGCACCAGCTCCAACGCTACCAGGCAATGTCGCGACCATCAACCTGAAGCGGCTTAAGTGGACAAGTGAATCCCTCCCACGGATAGCTAATGACGCCAAAAATCTATTAGAAGAGTTCCTGACAGAGAACGCCCTGAGCCCAGACACCTGGAATAACTACTTGAAGCAACTCCCAAGGACTAACTCAAGTAAAAAAACAAGAACCTCTTTCAAATACAACATCGTATTTAATAGATCAGCACTACTATTAAAGAGGCACTTGAAAAAATTAATACATCGAGCACGTGGGCAAACCCAAAATGCTAGTCTCTGGGCGGCAGTACGCAAGGTCAGGACTCATTACAAGAAACTAATATGGACCGAAAAAAAAAATCTCCAATATGAGTTCTGGTCTAAATTACTGCAGAATATAAAGAAAGCTGACTCACGGGCCTTTTGGTTACAAGTTAACTCCGTAAATCGGACAGCCCAACCAATAAGCATGGCCTGTATAACCGAGTCGGATTTGTCTCAACACTTAACGGACACATTCTCAATTAACAACTTGACCACAGCTACAACCCTGGTTACCAAAGCAATAGACAACCCTGTGTGGGAAGACACCGCACCAGTGCACCAAGGGAATAGTGCAAAGGTTCATGGAACAATGTCATTATGCCTCAGGCAATACGATGAACAAAGCATCTAAAAAATAATTGGAAAAAGTAGGCAAGACAGCGCCCCAGGTCCAAACGGCATTCCGCAAGCCATCTACAAGGAGGACCCACAGTACTGGGCTAGTAAATTTAAGTTACTGTTTCGAACGGTAACCAACACAGGTGGCATTCCCGAGAGTTGGAGGGGGGCGATCATAACTCCAATCTATAAAGGCGGAGACCGCAAGGATCCGAACAACTACCGTCTGATCGCCCTCCTTGAAGCTGAAGCAAAATACTACGCGTCATCGATACTAGAAGACATGGCTGGATGGTCTGAAACAAACAGTAAAATACCACTGAATCAGACCGGATTTCGCCGCGGTATGGGAACAATGACGAATGCTATGGCCCTATGCCTGATCGCTGAGAAAAGTCTACAGAATTCCCAGGAGCTTTACACCGGTTTTGTGGACTTTAAGGCCGCATTTGATCGCGTCAACAGGCAAATGTTATGGGCAAAACTAAAACTCCTTGGCTTACCGGACTCAATCCTCTTGCCTATTATCAACCTCCACACCGAAACCTGGATGCAGGTAAAAATTGATAATGGGCGCCGCCTGACCAGGAAGATTTACACCGCCGATGGACTACAACAGGGCTGCGTCTTGGCTCCACATTTATTTAATTTATTTATGAGCGATCTGGCAGAAAGCCTAGACAAGGTCAACGCGCATCCTCCTAGGCTAGGCACCCTTCGTCTAACGCACTTATCGTACGCGGACGACGTGGTACTGTTGAGCCAGACAAGAATTGGCCTTCAACGCCTGTTACATGACCTGTCCGGTTACACAAAAAGGAACCTGCTAACAATAAATATCAGGAAACCAAAGACAATGCTCATAACACGACGACGTAAAAATCCGCCAACATTCCGAATAAATAATGATCAGCTGGAAGCCGTAAACAGCTATAAATATCTGGGGGTACACCTAGATAAGCACCTAAATTTCCTAGTGCACCTCAAAGACATAGAAAGAAAGGGGGCCACCTTAATGCAAGCCTTCGCCAGTTTGGCAGTCGAGCTAAAGGGTCCTCTTGTCTCCCCTTTGCTAACCGCAATGAAAGCAACATTATTGCCCACAATAGCATATGGGAGCGTTTTGCACCATGGGAAAAGCGCCACCCTCCTGGACCAAATTCCAACTAAAGTCTATAAACGGGTTTTCTTGTTATCGAATAGTTCCTCTCCAGCGCAAGTCAGACTTGAATTTGGATTACAATCTCAAGTTTTACTGAAAAAATACGAGGCCATTAAATTCTGGCACAATATCTGGAGGAACCAGGAGATTAAAATGAACGGTGCACTTTGGGAAGCGATCCAGACAAGCCCGAAATCAGAATACTTAAAGTACCTAAAGCTCTTACTAGAGGCAACTGAGCTGGGAACATTGTGGGAAACAAAACTGCCAGTTCCTTTGTCTAACCAGGTGGTTAAAAGGATTGCTAAGAAACATTTGTTTCTTAATAACAAAATAACCTTTAGCACCCAAACTCATGCCTGGATGACTATTAAATCGTATACAAGGTCTGTCCCTGCACCCTATCTAGATACTGCATTCTCGTTGACACTCAAACGGAAATTCCTGCATTTAAGGCTGGGCATTCTGCCCACAAGACTAGATCAACCTAAATGGAGACCGCAAGATACAACGGAATGCGATCTTTGTGGTGCAGGTAAACAAGACATTATACATATAGTTTACATCTGTCCAGCCATGTATCAAGGTCGTCGGCACTGGCTCAAGGACAAACTTAACGAGCAAGGAGTCCGCACCTGCCGATCCGCGATAGTCCAGATCCTATGCTCAGCGGACCCCCAACTGATCTGCAAATCAGTAAAATTCCTGGACAGTTTTGTGAAAAAACGAGGCCCGCTGCCATAGGCCTGATCCCTATTGAGATTTAAGAATATTGTTGAAAGACAAATTTGTGCTCTGGAAGAAATTATTGAAACTGGTGACAGATTCCTTGCTACATAGTCTTTATGCTTTTTTATACATTTCTTTCCCTTTCCCTCTTCCTATTTATCATTCCTTTATTATAGCCCCAAAAGCTCTTGTTTTAAATGCTGCAGAATGCTACATATTGTAATGGTTTTAATTAACCGAACAATAAAGAATTTACTTACTTACTGATGATGGTGTATCAATTAGAAAGTCTAGTACATTTCAAAGGAATAAGGAGGACTATAAATAAAGAAGGAACAATTTTCACATTTGCTAAAAGATCTTCTGAATTAAGGAAAAAGGAAATATTATATTTAACGACAACTTAGCACGTAAATAACTAAATTGTCTTTTTTAAACGAAGTCCAGCTGCACCATCAGCAACAATAATAGGAGGAAAAATATCAACTCCACATGGAAGGGGAAGTGGAATGGGATATGGCAGAGGATGTGGAAGGGGAAGCGGTCGAGGAAGACTAGATGAGGGAGACATGGAACGAGAACAACCAATGGGGAAGAGAACACAGAAAACAACAAAGAAACAAATGTAGACGAGGATGAGGTGATGATTATCAACGTGTCCACGCCGAGTTTGTCAATATATTGAGATGAAGTTGTTGAGAAGATCTTACATTTTTGCCCCACAGCACATATGACTTATGCCCAAACAAGAATGTCCATATATAAATATATAAAAAAGATGAACTTGTCAAATATATTCTTGAAAAAATTTGACAATCTGAAGCAAAAATGTCAAATAACAGCAGGATATAGCCTTCCATTACCAGAAGAGGACCTTACTATCCTCATTACCCAAGTTAATTTGGAACATGATACTGATGAAGCAAAGCTTCGCATTCGCGACGTGCTTTATTCATGAACCTCGCCCGTGTGTAATCCAGTAATAAGTTGTACGTCTTACTAACGTTTATTCTATGTTTAAACGAGGTTTCCCGACGCTTGCCTATGTGTTTTACTAAAATAATTAACTCGAGTCTTTTAAAATGGCCGCTGCTTGGAAGTAAGTGTCTGCGCATGCGTCAGTCACACTCACGTGTCCTGATGTGTTCGCGGGTTTGGAGGGAAATAGTTGCGCATGCGTAATGCATAGATTTGCCAGTAACGTGGTACTGCTCGTGCCACTGCTCTTGTGTACGTATACATGTAGCTAACATTTAGACTGCATAAGTATATTTTATAGTGATAAGTTGAAAGTACAAACCCTGTGATGTGTTTTCATAATGTTATTTCTATGTATTAATTTGTTCTCGCTTACTTTTCATGTACCGCGGGGAATGGGGGTCTGACTGAGCTGAATGCCATCTTGGAGGGCCTTTCTGCGCATGCTCCTCCATCTGGGGAACTGACAACCTTGACTGGTGGAACTTGGCCAGCTGGCAGGGATGGGCAAGATGCTCCTGAGAACTGACCTGAAAACCCAGGAAAATGGAGCCATGTGTCCCTACTCTGCAACAATGTAAAATTGTCATTGTATTTCCCTGCAGTTTCTCATGGGAACCCCAATCTTGCTAGGCGGTACCCAAAGATGCAAATTAGGCATCCAAATAGTGTGTTATGATTGGTGTGTTACCCAAATCCTACCTTAGGACCAATCCAAATTGAGGGATTCTGACACTTTGCAACATTGGGGGGTGGTACACCGTCCCCAAACTGTATATCTACCCTGGGTTCACCTAGGGAAATTGTCCGACTTGTCTGGTTTAGCTGACCTGTCACTGACCCAACGCACTCAATAGGTGACTGAAGATACAGAGCGCTGCGGAGCACTCTGTCCGAAATTGACCATAGACTAAGGTTCTACTGAACCTTAAAAGTGCTGGTAAAGCACTTTGCTGGGAGTTCGCTGATCCAATCGGGGTCTTGATCGATAGCTGCAGAGAGGGTGGAGCGCAGGCGTTGCTTCCAAACTGCGGGTGTGGTCCTGTCCTGAGCGGTCCGGTCCTGAGGGTTTGCTGTCCTGTCCTGAGGGTCCTGTCCTGATTCCTAATCTGAGGGTATCCTGTCCTGTCCTGGGTGTCCATTCTGCACCTGCTGTCCTTTGAGGGGTGTCCTTCCTTGAGGGTTTCCTGTCCTTAACTGACCCGTGGCCAGGGTTTGGTTTTCACACCAGTCTAGGTAAATATTGCTCTAAAATTCTTTGAACTTGCACCTTTCTATTTTTCTGTCTTTTGCTTCAATAAAGAGACACCTTTTGCACATGTTGATTTTTCCATGCTTTTTGCCGCAACTATTGAAACGTAAAGTCAATTGCATATTTTCTTAACTTGTTCCTATGTTGTCCTACCTTTTAGAAATCATATTTTGCATTGCAGTTTGTCATTTTCTGATATGGTCTAGAACGGCCTTACTTAATTTGTCTAAAGCACTCTTACCCTGAATACATAGTGTTTTCCTGTTGCATCTCATATTTGCATTTCCATGATTACCCTGACTTTATTTTTCTATAGTTATGTACTCTTCATTATTTTGATTATTGATTGCCTTATTCTTGTAAACTTAATGCTCAACGAAAACGAACTTTAGATAAAGCTTTTAAAACTTCCAGTTGTCCGTGGTCATTTTACAACAGTATTGAATGTTATTTTGAGTTGGTATTTTGCTGCCTTTCCCTTTACAGCTAGCTCCCTGATCCGTTGAGGTCATAGGTACCCGTGTCGGTGGATGGTAAGTCGGGTACGCTGAGTAATAACAGTAGGGAATTCACACAAATTGGTAGCAGCCCGTGAAGTCACCCTGTCAATGAATAGTGTGAATTGAAAGAATATGGGCCCGAAGCCGGAAACGGCGAAATTATTGGCTGGGTGACCTTGCGCGCTCTATCAGTTTTTCTGGCTAGCAGAGGATGGTTAGGGACTAGTTGAAGGTTAGGCAGGATTAGTCAGACTAGTTAAGTATATCAATGATGCTACAAAAGCGGCCATTCCGAGGGAACCGATCACTCTCTTGAAAGGTGTTGCTTTTTGAAAATTCATGAATTGTTTTATCATTGTTATTCTTGTTCTTATATTGTTATATGTATTATTCCATGCGTTTGTAAACCGTATCGTTCATTGTTGTCCGAACTCCCCGGGGAATTGAAAAGGCAAGTGGTGAATAGAATCCATTGTCTTGAGGTCACAGGCTTAAGGAAAAGTTAGGTGCAGGTTAGGATAACCGGGAAGCACTAACTAGGGTTTTTTTCTGAATACGGGTGTGAATAAATGTCAGTAACGAGGTTCATTGGCAAAATTCCTATAGTGGCGTAACCTAGTAAGGGTCACATCGGAAGAGTAGCAGGTTCCTCGGAGCTTGGGTGAAAGCAGAGGGGTCCGCTGGGAAACCTTAGACTCGGATATATCCCGGAGAAGTGGATGAGTTTAGGGGAATAACAGGTTCACCGATGCTAGAGTGAAGGGTAGGCGGAAGAGATCTACCCGCAGCGCGTGAAAAGTAAATGGAAGTAGTTTAGTTGCAGTAAAAGAAATCTGTCCTGTCTAGACACTTGAGCACTGTGGCGAATGTGTATTCGTTGTTAAATAACCAAGCACTAGCACTTTAAAAAGAAAGAAAGTTTCCGTTACCTTGTGAAGGGAGGGAGTCAGTCGCGAAGCGCCTCTGACGTCACTCCGTGCCGCGCTGGGATTGGTAGAAGCAGCGGGCGGGTAGCGGGGCTGGAATTGTAAAGGAGGGGTGAAGCGCCGGAGCGTGAGAACAGTCTCACGAAGGGGCCGCGCACCCATTGGCCGAGATTCTTTGAACGCGTGCACCTCATTGGTCGCACGGAACTGCAAGGCGCATTCTGATTGGAGGTGACTTTGTAAACAGAGTTAAGCGTAGAAATCGTATGTGGCACTCGTATTGTCCAGAGACTAGACCCGATCCAAGAAACCAAGGGTTTGAAAGGGATCAGTGGAAAGCCAATAGATACGATATTATGTACGGAGCTAAGAGAAAAATGTCCCTTGTAAATAGGGTAAAGAATTATTTCAAAACGGACAAACCAATTAAGTCCAGAGATGGCGTTATTGTCCCGCCACCGAATACTCCCGCCTCGTTCATGATGTTTGACCGGGGGTACAATACCTGTGTGTGGTTGGAAAATTGGGTAAAGTACACAAAAGATGACGGAATATTGGCTTTTCCGTTAGACGGTTCTTTCAATGGCAGGATTTTATTTAATTTGAGAACCCGAATGAATGAATTGCATCCCCGACCGAGACTAACGCAGTATGAGGCATTAGAGGAATGGGAAATTGAGGCTTTCGAAAGGGAGAAACCCCGAATGGACAAAGGTCTGACCAAGTGGTACCCAAGGCTGAAGCAAGAGACCAGGGATAAAAAGATGAAACAGTGGAGGCAGAGCATGATTGTTGAGGGTCTGTTTCCAATGATGCCAGCAGGTACCCCTTCTATGGGAGAGAAAAAGACAGAAAAGAGTAAGCATTGGGGAGCGCCTGGGGAGTCAGACGATGAATTATTAGATGACATTTTTACGCGAAGCCCGCCCCCTTATAATGAGGGAGCCCGACTTTCCAGTACCGGCGAGAATCCCCAGCGTCCATCTATTAAGGAGGAGGACAGATCCCTAAGTAGGGGGGGAGGTGGCCAGGTACTGCCCTATTTTGAGAATCCCGGACCCGCGGAGGTACGAGATATATATCCTAGAATGCCCATGAGCCCGGAGGAAAAATATTCCCGTGAAAGAGCCTTTTTCCCCAGATCTCTTTATGAGAACGAAGAAAAGCCATTAGGTTCAGGAATGCCCTTTTTGCAGCCTCCATATGGGGAGGAGCGCAGGTCATTTGGCACCGGAACTTTGTTCCCAAAACCAAATTATGGTGGAGGACCAAGTGAAACGCATCCTACTGCCCCGAGTTTTACGCCTCACCTGACCCCACAGATAATACCTGACCGAACCTTAGGAAGAGTACTAGATGAAAGGGAGCAAGAGGCCATAGCTAAACAGAGGACAGAAATAATTCAGAAGATCTCCCAGTTAAATGCCAGTCCTGAGGCTTTGACTATTCCGGTAACAATCGGACCAGTGGTTCCGTTGTATGGGAATAATCAAGGAAGTTCAAACCCTCCAGTTATGAACCCAATCATGGCCCCGCCGAGGCAAGAGCCCTTACTGATAGACGATCAGTCCAGTGAGTGCGAGTCCGAAGTTGTGTTCTTGGACCTGCCAAACAAACAGACCGGGAAGGGAGTGCAGAAGAGGCATAATCCTTTTAATGCGAAAGAGATAAAATTAGAATCCACGTCAGGTACTAGGAGTGTCTCTCTGGTAACTCCGGAAGAAATTGAAAACTGGAGTCGTGAATTAGAAAAGCAGACTCCGCAAACGAAACCTTTGGATCTCTACAAACTGAGGGTAGAGATAGAGGAATTAATGGCAGGAAATGTGGGATTAGACAGATTAAATACCTACTCTGAAGAATAATTGTTGTTTATGTGTAAAAGCCTTACCAGAAGTACCAGGGTGCTCCACGAAAAGCTGACAGACACCGCAGCTAGTATGGGGGTAGATATTTCAAGATCCAAGCCCTTACAAAAGCCTTACAGAGCTGAATTCTCAGACAAGGATATAGAGAACTTGAATGTGTCAGGGAAAAAGTTGCAGATTAAAGAGTTGATTGCAGTTTTGCAAAAATGGGGAGACGTGGAAAAATGGAGAAGCAGGTGGGCACGAAAGAAAGATGAGGCTCGATCCAGACAAGCCACCCCTGAGTTCCCTTTGAGAGAGGTAGACAAGCCCGAAACGTTATGCCCCATGCGTGAAGTACCAGGCGGGAGGTATGTGCACGTTCCATGGTCCAGACAGGATATTGTGTCCTTTACTAACGATTTCCCGAAACTGCGCGAAAAACCAGTTGACTGGTACCGGCAGGTGGAAAGGTTCGTAAAGGTGCAAAAATGCCTATGGAAAGACCTGGATGGATTTTTCGACATTGTGGTCCCGGTAGATCTATGGACCGAGTGTAAAATTGCCATAGGCTGGCCTAGTGAGGAGTACCCGAGGGACTCTAACACAGGGGAGCCGTCGATTGAAGTGATGAAAAAATATGAACAAGTAATGCTGCATTTGAAAAATAAGGTGCCGGCAAAGGAAACTGATTGGACCAGGATAGATAGAACCACGCAGGAGAGAGACGAGACAGTGCACTCCTATTATGAAAGGCTGTTGCAGGTGTTTAAAACGTACAGTGGTATAGATAACATCGAGATGAAGGATATGACGCACTTCATTTACAGGTTTGTAAACGGTTTAAGGCCTGAAATTTGTCAGTGGATAAAAGATAACAAAATTTGTTGGCACTCCAAAAAGATAGATGAGGTCCTGCGGTACGCAAAGTACTGCGAGGACAAGATGGCAGAAAAGAAAAAGGCACTCAAGGAAAAGGTCATGTGGGCTCAGGTGAAGCTCGCAGAACAGCAGGAAAAACAGTTGAGTAATATGGTCAAAAACACTCAGAACCAAAGTCCTGGGGGTGGGGGAGGAGGTAAGCCCCGGCCCAAAATGAGCAGGGAGGAGGCTATGAAGAAATTTCCCTGTCACCAGTGCGGAGAAATTGGACACTGGCGTAACGAGTGTCCTTATTTGCCTGACGATAACCCCAAAACACCTGATTTAACTCCACAGACGCAGAAAGAAAGACCAAGAAAGACTCAACCACACGTAAAAACGGTTCAGGTGCCCCGAGCTCCTAAGCAAGTACATAAGGGAAAAGGAACAGAGAGTGATGAGATAGAAGTCTGGGAAAGCAATGAGAACAGAAATGCAGCAACTTCGCAGTATCTGTTGAACGATACCTTCCTTTGTGATGACCAGTACTGACGGGGCCTGAGAGGGGAGGACGAGGAGTGCGTACTTGGCGCCTCCTTGCCGGTAGACCAGTCCGGACCATACATTGAAGGAAAGGTTGACGGAAATGATGTCACTTTTCTGTTGGACACTGGCGCTACCCGTTCTACTGTGAGAACAGTGGACGTTCCAAACCTACCCCTCTCGGGAGAAGCCATCCAAGTAGTGGGTGTATCCAATCAATTGATTAGTACTCCTGTTACCAAACCCATGGAGATCTCAATTGGAAACTTTAAGGAGATGCATAGATTTGTCGTTTGCGACACCAGTCCAGTGAACTTACTGGGACATGATTTGCCGTGCAAAATGAACTGTACCATCTTTTGCACACCAAAGGGTGTTGAAATTCAGACCCCAGATGAAGACGGCATTTATAAATTAATGTTAATCAGACCTGACTAAGAAATTAAACGAATGACCATGCAGGATTTGCCCCAAGAACTCCAAGAAGCAGTGAAGCCAGAGGTATGGGACTTTACTGGGAAAGATGTAGGGTTAATGAAAAACGTGGACCCCATACAGATAGCAATCAAGGACAATGCGGTATACCCCAATACTAAACCCTACAGAATGAATGCAGAAGTGAGAGCTGGTGTTACCCTGGAATTACAGAAATTGCTGGAAGGAAACATCATACAGGAAGTAATGAGTAGCCCATGCAACTCCCCGATTATGGGCATCAAGAAGCCTAGTGGCAAGTACAGAGTAGTGCAGGACCTACGAAAAGTCAACAAGATAGTGGTCCCCTGCTGCCCTATTGTCCCGAACCCAGCAGTGATTCTGTATCAGATTCCCTGGGATGCTGAGTGGTTCACTGTGATAGACCTGTGTCATGCATTCTTTTCCATTCCCTTGCATCCAGATAGCAAATTTCTTTTCTCATTTGCCTTCAATGGTCACGTGTATGTCTGGAACAGGGTCCCTCAAGGGTACACAGAGAGCCCCTCTATCTTTAATCAGATCTTGAAAAAATGTTTGGAAACTTTGGTCTTACCTGGGAACTCTGTCCTAGTGCAATACATAGACGACCTCTTGGTGGCGTCTAAAAGTCATAGGGATTGTGTGATTGACACCATTGCCCTACTGAATCACCTGAGTGAGAAGGGACATAAAGTGGCCCCTGACAAACTACAGTTTTGTGCAAAATCAGTGAAATATCTGGGGCACCAGATAGAGAAAGGTGTCAGGAAAGTGACATCAGAAAGAGTGAGAATAATTCAAAAGATGCAGTTACCCCGTACTCAGAAAGAGATCAGAATGTTCCTGGGAGTGATAGGATACTGCAGGCAGTGGATTCTGGGATTTGCAGTCCTAGCTAGGCCCTTGATAAAAATGACCAAGAGAGGAACACCAGATATTGTAGAATGGGATGATGAAAGCTTAACAGCCTTCACCAAACTGCGAGATTGTCTGTGTACAGCCCCTGCATTGGGAATGCCAGACTATACTAAAGAGTTTGCCCTATTCTGTGACACTCGCGATAATTGCGCGTTGTCAGTCCTGACACAAGATCATGGCACAACGAGAAGGCCTGTGGCATGGTTCTCTGCCACCCTGGATCCAGTGGCTGCTGGATTACCAGGTTGTCTGAAAGCAGTAGCTGCTACCTGCGCAAGTTTAGAGCAGAGTGAGTCCATTGTCATGGGACATCCGGTAACTGTGTATGTCCCACATGGAGTGGTAATTTTACTGACCAGAACAAAGACTCAGTATCTCACCCCTAGTCGGCTGACTAAATACGAGAGGATTCTTGTGGGTGCTGCAAATGTAAACATTGTTAGGTGCAGTATTTTGAACCCTGCCACTTTACTCCCCGACCCAATGGATATGGAAGGTGGGGTGGATGATGAGCATGATTGCATTGATTTAACAGAATTCAATACCAAGCCACGTCCAGACATTAAAGAAACACCATTGCCTGTGCATGACAAGGAATTATTTGTGGATGGTTCATGTCTAAGACATGAACAAGGAGGCCTGAGTGCTGCCTATGCGGTAGTCTCCTTAACAAAAATTGAAGAAGCAGGTTATCTATTTGACATAAAGTCTGCACAAGTAGCCGAATTGATTGCTATGATAAAAGCTTGCAAAATTGGGAAAAACCTACGCATAACAGTGTATACTGACAGTCAGTACTGTTATGGGGTTGTGCATGACTTTGGCCAGTTGTGGCTACAGAGAGAGTTCCTGACTTCCTCAGGTACCCCAATTCGAAATGGAAAAGTCGTTCAAGACCTTTTAGAGGCAATCCAGTTACCAAAGGAACTGGCAGTGGTGAAGTGTGTTGCTCATAAGAAGAGTATGGACACTGTATCACTGGGAAATGATTTTGCTGATCGAGTGGCCCAATGGTGCGCCAGAGATCGGTATATCGTAAATCCAAAACGAGGGGGGCCAGGAACCAGCTGCCAACTTCAGGTGTTTGAAGAAGTGCCTACATGGGATGAAGTGAAAGAGTGGCAGCAGGCGGCACCTTGGCAAGAGAGAGAGAAGTGGAAGGAAGATGGGTGTAGACCAAGACGTGTGGATGGTGTCATCTTAGGTCCAACTGGTATGCCTGTGTTACCTAGACACTTACTTAGCACAATGGCGAGGTTGATAAATGAAGGATCACACATTGGTAGGGACGCCATGATTCTAGTGTTCCAACAGACTTGGTACAGTAAAAAGTTCAGGAAAGTAGCAGAGTCCCTCTGCCAGAGGTGCCTGTCATGTCAAAAGATGAACCCAGGGAAGAAGACTGTGGTGGAACTGGGGAAAATTGGGAGGTCCGGGGGTCCCTTTGCGAGAATACAGGTTGATTTCATCACCATGCCCCGTTGTGAAGGGAAGCGATATGTCCTTGTCATGGTCTGTTTATTTTCAAAGTGGGTGGAAGCTTTCCCTACTCCCCAAAATGACGCAAAAACAGTAGCTAAGTGTTTACTAAAGGAACTGATACCTAGGTTCGGGGTTCCAGTCACTATTGAATCAGATCAAGGCTCACATTTTCAGAATGAGGTGATCGCCGAACTCTGTAAGGCCTTTGGAATATCTCAAAAGCTTCACTGTGCATACCGTCCAGACGCTTCTGGAATAGTGGAACAAATAAATGGAACTATCAAAAACAGACTAGCAAAACTGTGTGATGCATCTAAGATGAACTGGGTGAAGGCCCTGCCCCTGGTCCTGATGGGACTCAGAAGTGTTCCTGACCGCAAGACAGGCCTAAGTCCCCATGAAATCATTATGGGAAGAGTGATGAGACAAGCATGGGTGCCAGGAAGCAAACTGTTGAGTATTACTGATGATTTGGTGCTTGAATACTGCAAGAGATTGGGTGACCAAGTGCGTTCTATCTCTCGCCAGATCGGAGAAGACGCCATCCTCAATCCAACGACTCCCCTCCACAAACTGGTCCCGGGGGACTGGGTGAAGATAAAGAAACATACTCGGAAGAGCTGCCTGGAGCCAAGGTGGGGAGAGAAACGTCAGGAGATCCTAGTAACTACCACAGCAGTAAAGTGTGCAGGGGTTCCACGCTGGGTACACGCCAGCCACACCCAGAAGGTATTACCAGACGAGGAGCCTGAAGAAGAAGGGCGTCCAGCGGAGGACTCTGCAGGAGCCAGACCAGAAGTAGCTGACGACGTACAGCCCAGTACCAGTCGAGCTGCAGAATCAGCAGACGTTGGCCCAAGAATAGTTGAAAACGAACTACCAAGAGCCCAGCCTGCTGAAGGGGTCCAAGAAGCTGAGCCAGAAGTAGCTGAAGACGAGCTGCCGAGCATATGGCCAGAGGAATGGATTCCATTGATTGATCTCACTGAAGATCCCATTCGAACGAGTGAGAGACTTTGGGAAGGTAGAGAGTGGACTAGGGAGGAAATGCAAGGCACAGGCGAAGAGCCTCAGAATCTTGAGATTCACATCAAAACTGAGGAAGGAGAAGGTCAGACAGGGACAGAACAAGTGATTGATACAGAACAAGTGAATAATACGGAGCAAGTGCTCGAGACTGAACAAGTGAAGGATACAGAACAAGTGATTGATACTCCTCCACTGACTCCTGATATCGGGAAGGGACAGACTAGACATAGCGTAATAGTTCGAGCAGAAGAAAGTCCAGAGATCGAAGTGCTTGAACAGGATCAGATAGGATTAGAAGAACGTGTTCAGGAAACAGAAACAGAGACATTTGAAGACCAAACGCAAAACTGTCCTGAACGAGGCCAGATTAGTAACCAGGCAGAAGAAATAGATGCTAGCCCTGGAAACAGTCAGATAGAAGAGGAAGAAACTGAAACAGAATTGCCACAAACTAAGGAGAACAAGAGGGCCAGAGAAGAAAACGAAGTCCAAGTACCAACTAAAAGACTTAAGAAAAGAAAGCACATTGAGCCTGGATACATAAAGAAATTGAGACTGAGAATAAAAACGGTAGAAGAAAAACGTGCAGAAGAAAGGAGAAGTGCTCGCATAGCAGAACAACCAGAAGACACTTCCAAAAGAAGGAGTGATCGAATAAAGAGACAAAACAAAAAGTACAAGTCACCTGAATGGACACTTGTGTTGGAAGAATTTGAAGATCTTGATCTAACTGACGAGAGCGACGGAGAACCCGTCCCTGAGTACTCTGCCGAAGAAGAAGACGAGCCACCGTGAATTTGCACAAAGTAAGCTACTCGTGTAAAGTCACAAAGAGGGGTCGAGAAACTTCTTCTGAGCCAAAATGTCT
Source organism: Lissotriton helveticus (assembly GCF_964261635.1). Classification (NCBI taxonomy): domain Eukaryota; kingdom Metazoa; phylum Chordata; class Amphibia; order Caudata; family Salamandridae; genus Lissotriton; species Lissotriton helveticus. Next base: position 1,116,369,248 of record NC_136067.1, read on the forward strand.
GATTCAACCGTGAATGGTAGACCTAGTCGCAGCTGTTGCAAAACTTGCTGCAAAGTATGTGTATGTAGTATAGTTGTCCTGATATTAGTTTGGATAGGACTAACAATTTTCATTCCCTTTGCTGTAAGCAAAAATACTAATATTGTCCCTACTGAAATTGTAAATACTGACAGTGAGGAGCTGACAACACAGAGTGTAGCCAGACATGAGAGAGCACTGAGACAAACAAAACAAGACTTAGAAGCATCAGATGAGGGAGAACTACATTATCATGGAGTTAAGAACAGGACACACTTAAATGTTTTCGCAAACTTGTTAATACACTATGTAGAGACTATGGAAATTGAAGATTGCTATGTCTGCATGAAGCTACCTACTTCTGTAGCTGAAGGCGTGACATACCATCACTTGCCGCTGACATATGGAATCTCCTGTAGCATTTTAGCTAGTTTATTTTACAAAAGAGGACCGTTACAGTACTATTACTCTAATAATGACGTGATCTTTTCTGAGCTTCCTATACGTGGGAACTTGAATCCTGTACATACCAAAAGCGACGTGATACGATATATGGGAGACTACTTTCTGACTATTGGTGATATCGACATAGGTGACGCACACAGAGATAACTTGACTTGTTCTTTGCGTGAGCAGGAAAAGATGTTCCTGAACATGGCAGAGAAAAGGAGAATTAAAATACAAAAGAAAGCAAATGACGAAAGTCAGAAAAGACCAAAGTGGGCAGAGAACATGGAAGGCACCTCAACTGGTGGGGCGGGTCCTGCTCTGTTGCTGGATTTTGAAAAGAAAGGCAAGCTATGTCTTCACCGCGAGAAGACTAGCTATTATAATAACATTTTCATTGGTTCCAGTGAATGCGAACATAATTACAAGGTAATTGGAGGTTGGGGTTTCAAAAATGGGTCAGAGCCTGTGTTTCCTGGAATTTATTATATTTGTGGGGACAAGGCTTATTTCAAATTGCCGGATCACTGGTATGGAAGTTGCTATTTTGGCATTGTCTTCCCGAAAATATACCATGTGAATGGAGTTGCTGGAAGCAGTGAAAATACTAATGGCTTAGTGCGTAGTAAAAGAGAAAGCATAGGTGAAATAATGGGTAGTATTTTCAATGCACTGATACCTGGAGTGGGAGTGGTTCTGAACACTCACAGAATTTGCAAATTGTCCACTATAGTGGATGTGTTGTCTACTGAGACAGCTCATGGATTTCTGCTGGTCAATACCGAAATGGTTGCGATCAGATCAATGGTTTTGCAGAACAGACTTGCTCTTGATACCTTATTAGCAAAAGAGGGCGGAGTCTGCCGGATGTTGAAGGCGCAACATTGTTGCACTTATATTCTGGACAAAAGTGTGCAGCTTAAAAGATACGTGAAAAACATTACTAATTTGGCAAAGGAACTCAAACCACTCGAGGTTGACAGTGCCTGGAAGAGACTGGTAGATGGTCTCTCAAATGTAGGTCATTGGCTTGCTAGCGTAGGTAAAGGCTTATTGTTCAAGGTACTGATGCCAATTGGAATTATAGGGCTTATCCTATTTTTCATATTTGTCTGTTGCAAGTGTCGTAAACACACTGGAAAGCATCAAGTGAATGCCAGAGGAGTGAAACGAAGTGTGGATGAGCTTGAATTGGAAGAAATGAATAATCAGATATACAAAAGGGTGAAGAATTCTCACCCTACCAAAGATGAAAAAGAGAAATTGAATCGTTTGCTGGAAGAGATAGAAATGTATAAGGTGTGATAAGTTGGCATCTGGTTCCACTTATTTTTTGTGATGATAGTAAATATCATCAAAGAGGGGATTGATGAAGCAAAGCTTCGCATTCGCGACGTGCTTTATTCATGAACCTCGCCCGTGTGTAATCCAGTAATAAGTTGTACGTCTTACTAACGTTTATTCTATGTTTAAACGAGGTTTCCCGACGCTTGCCTATGTGTTTTACTAAAATAATTAACTCGAGTCTTTTAAAATGGCCGCTGCTTGGAAGTAAGTGTCTGCGCATGCGTCAGTCACACTCACGTGTCCTGATGTGTTCGCGGGTTTGGAGGGAAATAGTTGCGCATGCGTAATGCATAGCTTTGCCAGTAACGTGGTACTGCTCGTGCCACTGCTCTTGTGTTCGTATACATGTAGCTAACATTTAGACTGCATAAGTATATTTTATAGTGATAAGTTGAAAGTACAAACCCTGTGATGTGTTTTCATAATGTTATTTCTATGTATTAATTTGTTCTCGCTTACTTTTCATGTACCGCGGGGAATGGGGGTCTGACTGAGCAGAATGCCATCTTGGAGGGCCTTTCTGCGCATGCTCCTCCATCTGGGAAACTGACAACCTTGACTGGTGGAACTTGGCCAGCTGGCAGGGATAGGCAAGATGCTCCTGAGAACTGACCTGAAAACCCAGGAAAATGGAGCCATGTGTCCCTACTCTGCAACAATGTAAAATTGTCATTGTATTTCCCTGCAGTTTCTCATGGGAACCCCAATCTTGCTAGGCGGTACCCAAAGATGCAAATTAGGCATCCAATTAGTGTGTTATGATTGGTGTGTTACCCAAATCCTACCTTAGGACCAATCCAAATTGAGGGATTCTGACACTTTGCAACATTGGGGGGTGGTACACCGTCCCCAAACTGTATATCTACCCTGGGTTCACCTAGGGAAATTGTCCGACTTGTCTGGTTTAGCTGACCTGTCACTGACCCAACGCACTCAATAGGTGACTGAAGATACAGAGCGCTGCGGAGCACTCTGTCCGAAATTGACCATAGACTAAGGTTCTACTGAACCTTAAAAGTGCTGGTAAAGCACTTTGCTGGGAGTTCGCTGATCCAATCGGGGTCTTGATCGATAGCTGCAGAGAGGGTGGAGCGCAGGCGTTGCTTCCAAACTGCGGGTGTGGTCCTGTCCTGAGCGGTCCGGTCCTGAGGGTTTGCTGTCCTGTCCTGAGGGTCCTGTCCTGATTCCTAATCTGAGGGTATCCTGTCCTGTCCTGGGTGTCCATTCTGCACCTGCTGTCCTTTGAGGGGTGTCCTTCCTTGAGGGTTTCCTGTCCTTAACTGACCCGTGGCCAGGGTTTGGTTTTCACACCAGTCTAGGTAAATATTGCTCTAAAATTCTTTGAACTTGCACCTTTCTATTTTTCTGTCTTTTGCTTCAATAAAGAGACACCTTTTGCACATGTTGATTTTTCCATGCTTTTTGCCGCAACTATTGAAATGTAAAGTCAATTGCATATTTTCTTAACTTGTTCCTATGTTGTCTTACCTTTTAGAAATCATATTTTGCATTGCAGTTTGTCATTTTCTGATATGGTCTAGAACGGCCTTACTTAATTTGTCTAAAGCACTCTTACCCTGAATACATAGTGTTTTCCTGTTGCATCTCATATTTGCATTTCCATGATTACCCTGACTTTATTTTTCTATAGTTATGTACTCTTCATTATTTTGATTATTGATTGCCTTATTCTTGTAAACTTAATGCTCAACGAAAACGAACTTTAGATAAAGCTTTTAAAACTTCCAGTTGTCCGTGGTCATTTTACAACAGTATTGAATGTTATTTTGAGTTGGTATTTTGCTGCCTTTCCCTTTACAGCTAGCTCCCTGATCCGTTGAGGTCATAGGTACCCGTGTCGGTGGATGGTAAGTCGGGTACGCTGAGTAATAACAGTAGGGAATTCACACAAATTGGTAGCAGCCCGTGAAGTCACCCTGTCAATGAATAGTGTGAATTGAAAGTATATGGGCCCGAAGCCGGAAACGGCGAAATTATTGGCTGGGTGACCTCGCGCGCTCTATCAATACCACTGACTGACAGGAGACAAGAGATCGAGGAGTTTGAAACTTTGCTGACCCTACAAATTCAAAACCAAGGAGCAAATACGGCCCTGTTCCTTCTCTGGGGAACAACATTGACGAACTGGTCATTAAGTACACAGAGGGCCTTAAAGTCACATACAATAACTCAAACTTAACAAAAGGTGAAGAACATGCTGTCAACTCATTACAGGAAGGTACATCAATTGAAATAAAAATGGCTGACAATGGAGGGAATATTGTTATTGTAGATAAGACATATTACATTGCATATTACATTAAGGAGGTTGTGAGGCAGTTGGAGGATGCAGAATGCTACTCTAAACTAGAAGTTGGTCCTATTGATGAATCATTGACCACTCAAAGAGAAATTATGTGATTGGCTTGAATTAAATCTGAAAGATAAAGAAGAAATGAAATAGGTAACAGATGAGCATCTGATAATACTAACAATGTTTTTCTTATCAAAGAAACACAAAAAATCCCAGAACAGCCTGGCAGACCTATAATATCAGCTAAAGGATCACTTTTTGATCCAATGTCTAATTACATTGATTTCTTTCTGGGACCTTTGGTTAAACAACAAAAATTCATATCTTAGGGACACAGGGATTCTTGTAAGGCAACTGCAAAATGTTCCCTTGAGGGAAACATACAAACTAGAGTAAGCCTTACCACAGATCCTACCCTCAAGCTTACGGCATTGCCTTGCAGAGACAATGCAGGTCAACTCCACAGTCCCTACCCTCTTACTTGTGTGTGAATATGTAACAAGGAAGAAAGCTGGAGTACAGGGGAGAAGGTCCTGGTTTTTGGCATCCTCAAAGTGTCCAGCTGTCGAACCTTGGAAACAAGAAACAGTTGTCAGAAACTGCTATCTGTGTGTGAATTGTTCCTTTGTACTTCCCACCCTACAGTGTCACTATATAGCTACCTGCAATCAACTGTAAATTTCACTAAAGGCACGCCTGGCTGCTGTTCTGTGTAGTAGGATTTGTAATGTCTGTGTGGTGCTGATTTTCCCAGGATTCTATTAAACAGAAATGTACTTACTGCGAATACTACCTTCAAGACTTCAGCGTGGTCCTGCAGCGACAATATGGGCCAACTCCACAGACCATGCCCTCTTGTGTGTGAATACGCAGAAAGAAAGAAAACTGGGGTACAGGGGAAGAGGTCCTGGTGATAGGCATGGTAATCCCTCAATTCATCCCGCTGTCGAACCTTGGAAACATGAAACATTTGTCTGTCACTGCTAGCTGTGTTTGAAGGGTTGCGTTGTACTTCCTACCCCACAGTGTCACTATATAACTACCTGTAATCAACTGTGTGTTTTCCTGATGGCACGCCTCGTTGCTGTTCTGCGTTGTATGGTGTTGATGTTAGTTCAGTGCTGATGTGTCCAAGACTCTATGCAACAGAAATGCATAATGTAAGCCAGAAGGTCAAAAGTAACACATGGAACACATTACATTGCAAATCAAACATATGGAGCCATTAACCTTTAGGAAACGACTCGGTTGGTGCCTTTGTATTCACCATGTGTAATGTTTCAGAAAATGTTATTGTCACACTGAGGAGTATCCGCACTATCGCAATGCACACCACCAGTTTTGTCTTAATGGCCTGGTGCTTCAATATAACCAACGTATCAATGTGCAGTCTCAAACTTTGTCCAAGTGCAGTTTGTCTGGTTGTTGTTATGCACAATATACCAAGTAATCAATTCAATGCACAGAATTTGCTTTACTGTTAATGTGTTTACGTTTGTAGTACACTTCTTTTGTAAGGCCTTTGCATGCATGTGCTGTTGTTATTGGCGACGAATGGTGCATCAATTAAAGGCAGGTAGCGCTTCTGTGCGCTCAGTGAAAATACAAAGTACAAGGCAGTAAGTACCTTAGGTTATGTTTACCTTTTTCTTACAGGTGTGTTTTGGTGGGATCGGAGTGCAGGTCATGATGAGCAGGTTCGGGAGCCTTAATGCGGTAAGTGTTTTGCCCCGCATACTGTCTCTGGAGCTGATCCTGCTCTACTATTCCTTCTCCACAGGATCTCTTGAGGCAAAGTGAGCCTCATGGGAATTGTAGTGATTCAAATACCATTGCCACGCCTAAGATGGCCCCCGTGGCTGGACGAGATATTGCGAGATCTCAACAATGCTCTGCATGCCCATTAGTTCCCAAACAAACTGGCTTGCACAGGCACCAGACGCAGCATAATAAGTACTTAACCTAAGGAGGACATTATCATACAGCGGGAAATGGTCGGAACACCGTGGTCTTAACCACGAGGGTTCCGACTGCGCAGGTTAAACCACGCTTGCCTAGTTAAGGAAATGCGCGGTCTAGCTGCTGGCTGCTGGGGACGGAAGCAGGAAGACCTTGCAGAAAGAGATCTGCAGTGAGGTAAATGGGGCTGAGCTGTGTTTTTCTTGGTTGGGGGTTGTTTTCTGGGCTGGGGGTGTCGGGGGTCATTTTGTGTGCTGGCGTGGGTCGGGTAGTTTTAGGGCTGGGATAGATAAGGGGTAGTTTTGTGGGCTGGGGGTGGGTTGGGAGTAGTTTTCAGGGCTAGGGTCGGGGTAGTTTTCTGGGTTGGGGGTTTGAGGTTAGTTTTCAGGGCTGGAGATTTGGAGGTAGTTTTCAGGGCTGGGGTTCAGGGTAGTTTTTAGGGCTGGGGTCAAGGGTAGTTTTCAGGGCTGGGGGTCAGAGTAGGTTTTAGGGCTGGAGAGGGTCAGGGAGTTTTTAGGTTTCGGCTATCGTCCCACTGCGTAAGCAGTGGGTGGGCGGAGCCGAAATCTTTTGTTAGTAGTATGGGGGCCTGAACACGCCCCTCTTCTCCATTGGCTGGCCTCGTAAATGCTGGCCAGCCATTGGAGGAGAGGAGCGTCACTGAGTTCAGGGCCCGCCTTGTCGCGATTCGGGGGCGTTTCCGTGTCTTTTTTAAGTCACGCCCTCTCCTCTTCCCATTGGCTGGAATTTGACCTTCCAGCCAATGGGAAGGGGAGAGCACGCCCCCGAATCCCTACAGGACGCTGTGCTTTCCGAGCAGCGTCTACCGAGGCCATGCGGTAAGCCTCTGCCCCCCTGTTTGTGCCGTTGTTTCTTGTTTTCTAAAGTGTGTGATCATGTGCATGTGTAATGCATTTTCAGTTGAATTGCTGGTGAACAGAAAGCGAGGCTTTAAAAAATAGAGCTTCGTCTCCATATGGTTTAATTCGATTATCCTTTGTGCCGGTGCTTTCCGGTGCTTAGCACCGGCACTTATTGATCAGGGCCGGGTCTACCCCACGCTGCAACTTGGGACATCATATGGCATTGTGGTGCTCGTAGGAAGTATATAAAATTACCTCACTGACTCACTCGGCGCAAACAGTGTTGTTTTTAACACTGGCAGACTGACGGTGTTCGTTTGTCTCCCGAGGCCGAGTTCCCGTGAAGCAATACTGCGTGAAGTCAGTGTGTTAAGGCAGTGGCTGTGAGAGCCATTAAAAATATTCACATCGATCGGCACTGTAATACTATTATAGGATTCATCAGACCGTACGACTCTAACCAAATACACAAAACCGTTTCCAAATCCAATGTGAGTCATTCACAACATTAAACTATTACTGACTGGTGACGATGTGCATTACGAATTTGCCTTAGTTAGGCGGCAGCAAGCAGCCATTAGTTCAGTGTTGCACTGTTGCCTTGTGGGCGGGACACTGTTTGGGCTCAATTTGGGCTTGATTTGGTTTGGCGGGGGTAGGGTTGTGCGGCAGGCAGTGTGTGTAGATTTTGTTTTAAATGCCACGCCCCGGCAAACCCGCACCCCGCCACGAGATATCAGCAAGCGGTGACTGGTGGTTAGCCTGAAGAGTGACGACGTCAAATCAGTGCAGGCCAGGCAGCAGACCCAGTTATCAATTAAAATTAATAAAGGCAGACAGCCTCTGACCACCACCACCTAACTGTAAGTGTAGCAACCAACGCTGCTTTTTTTTTTCTTGGGTATGGCCGTGGTGGGTGCTGTGTCATGTGACGTGATGGTCACGGTCACCATGGTAGCTCCGGCTCCCGCTCCATGTGAAGAATCGATGACTGCACAGGGACTTGGCCCGGCCTTAGGTATATCTATGTGCAGTAGAACAGGCGCTGCTGACCTTAGCCACTGACAAGTGTGGCAGAGTGACTCAGAGTACAGTGTGTGTGTGTTCGCAGCAGTACCGGTGTGCAGCACAGCACAGACAAATCGATTAATTTAAATGAATTAACTCAGGGTGGTTAAAAGCTGACGTCAGCACAGCCTTAAATTACCCCAGTGTAGTTAACCACAGCCTAGTCCGGCGAGGGTTTAATCATGAACTTAAAATGCGCTAAACCAGTAAAGAAATTAAAAGAGCTTGTAGTCAGTCCTCTTCTAGAACATTTATCATAATAGGGCTGGGGTTAAGGCCCTGCCCGCTCCTGCGCTTCTTAAGTTCCAGCCCTCTCTTAGCCCGAGCAGTAGTGGCATTGTACTTGCAGTGCAAACAGTGACAAGGTGTTTTGGGGGGAAAGCAGGTGGTGGGCATAGAAGCAACATGTGAGGCACACGAGGGTAAATGGGTGACCTGGCTTGGATGGTCACTCAGTGGTTCACTTTACAGTTCACTTCAGTTCATACGTATATGAACGAAGTGAAGTGAAGTGAACTGTAAAGTGAACCACGGAGTGACGAGTTCAAGGCGAAGGCCTGCACTGAGGAATCATGCCTTACAGCCCACGTTGCTCTCTCGCCTGTATGCTTCTTACCCCCTCCCAGTTCCATAATTCTCTGTTTCTCACTTATTTGCTTTCCTCCCCCCACATTCTGTGCTTCACTTTGCTCTCCCTCGTTTGCCTCACAGCCCCTGGCGCCATGCACTGCATGCAAGTACAATGCCCTTAATGGCACTGATTTGTTTTTAATTGAGGCCGTTTTTATAAATGAGGCCATTTCAGAAATGTATTTAAAGCATCATTTAAGTAAGCCCAGCAGAGAGGGGTAAGTGTTATTTATCTAAAAATCCCCACATTGGGCGGCAAAGGCTTCTTTCACAGGACATCAGTATGCTAAGGGCACCCAAGTTTAAATAATGCTTGATAAATATAAAAATCTTATTTGGACTGTTTTTAATGATGCATATATTTTAGTAGACCCTTTTTCATTCGGAGTAGGACGTTTTATGTTCAGGACTCTGGACCAAGGTACTGAACGACCTAAGAGTTATTAGGACAGATCCAAGTGTACACTATCACGAAGGAAGGTCTGTAGTGAATACTGAAGAAGGGAAACATGGGAACAAAAAATTGCTGAAGTGGCAATGAACTACATAAAAATGTACTTCATATGTGTTGCAAATCGTCTATTTCGTATTGACTGCTTGTACTGGCCCAGGGACGGGCTCTTCTGTGGATGGCCACAACAGTTATGAGCCTGAGTTCTGCATCACCCTGTTAAGGAACATAATAATGGTTAAAGGTATCATACCAATGTGTTCATGGTCCAAAGTAGAGCCTGGCCTGGTCGGTTTTAAGTCTTGTTGGGGCTTATCATTGAGGTGCAACTCAAGTCATGTGACATAGCTGTATCATTATACAGCCTACATTCTCTATACAGGCTGGCCATATTATAGACATGATATATGATTTTGAAATGGAGGGTGTTGCTGATCAACCCTGTCTAGTGACAGGGCCGGCGCTAGGCATGGGCAGCGTGGGCGGCTGCACAGGGCCTCGCACTCAGCCCACCAGCATGGGGCCACGCACTGGTGATGTGTCCTGTTGTTTCCCTGGCGATCTATTACAAAGAAAGGTGTTGCCTGCAATTAAGGTCCATTGGAGGGGGCCCCCTCCCTGGGCCTCTCATGGATGGTGTCAGGAGGCATAGGGGAGGGAGAAGGAGACGCTCCCTCAATTGCAAGGAGACTATTCACAGACACTGTGGGGGACCCATTGTCCAGCATTTTGGCTCCCCCACAGTTTTAACTTTTAGACCACAATCAATTCTCACACCTATCGGACTGAAGGTGTGAGAAATGCTTGTGAAGTAAAAGTTAAAACTGTGGGGGCGCCAAATGCTGGACAAAGGGGCCCCCACAGTGTCTGTGAATGGTCTCCTTGCCAGGGGCCACTTATCTAAATTAGAGGGGGCCTCCCACAGTCCCTTTTAGCCCAGGGCCTCGCAAATCCAGGAACCGGCCCTGTCTAGTGATGTGTGTGGATAAAAAGGCACTGTAGAGTCAATTGGTCATCCTTGTACTTCAGACAGCTCTGATATAAATCATATACTGTGGCTACCTACCCAAAAATTAGGTGTAGAGTTTTAACTGTCAACCATGATATTTATGTATAGAGCTAGGACAATGCACGCCACTTCAGCACTTGGTGTTCAGGGCAAGTGCCATCCATCCTGGAGCCGCCTCTGAGCCCAAGGCGTTTCTATGTCTGAGAGGTGGCTAATAACAGAATTTAAATTTTAGAGGCTACTTTGTAAATCTTGATGGAAACCCCAACTTTTTGTGTTGCACCACTACTTCTACTGCAGGAGTTACTTAGATCTGCATAGTGGCAGCTCAAATTGAAAGAAATGCTTCACCTGTGATGCGAACACAGTGGCATTCAAGCCAGGTAATCAATGTAAAAATGTGTCACAGTTACCAGGAGAGAATGTATATTAGGCACACAATGACCGAAAATGATTACATTTGCAGAAGTCACTAACCTGTGAGCTTCAAGTGTTTCAACGAAGCTATGTGGAAAGGAGATTCCCCTGAGGGTAAAAAACTTTTAATCTTTTTAATTTTTTCTCTGCACTGTCTATTCTATCAAATATTTTAGACTCTGTAGATTCGACTCACACACTTTGTTGGGTTCATTATTAATGTGCAGAATTTTGTGGTGCGGCTTGGTGAGTCAGCTGACATGTTGGATGTACAGAAGTATGGCAGCAGAGGGAGATGAGGTGAAGAATAACTTAAAAGAGGGTAGGGAGGAAGGGTAGGAAGAAAGCAGAGAGAGACGGAGGTAAAGAGGGGTGAGGACGGGGTCAGATACCGAGAGAGAGATGACAGAGCAAGAGATGGTTGAGGACTCGAAGCCAATAGTGTAAGTGGGTGGAGCCTGTGGCAGAAGTGGGTGGAGCTAGAGAAAAATAGGTGGGGCCTCCGTCAAACATTTGAGCACCTGCACTTCATATTTTACAAATTAAGCACTGTCCGCCCCCATTCCCTTGCTTTCTTGCCCGTGGCTACGGTTCTATCTCTGCACCAATTAGCAGAGTGATTTATACAACAAGCAAGCAGTTTAGAGGTAATGGTACGCAATTAACATCTCATTCCACCAGAAAGACTATGCTAAATACCCTAGTCACTGCTTTTTTGCCTGGGATTGAAATCAGTGTTTGTCCTAATTCATATGCTATCTGATGTGAAGAGGACCTGCTTTGTGCCGCGCTACACCATTAATCTAATTATAGATAGCTGCAAATGAAGTGCTGCCCGAGCAGGGACGGGGAAGAAAATAGCGCTTTTGTCATTTTGCATGACTGTGAAGCGGGCTCGCGCTTCCCATGGCAGGCGGACAGCGCGCGAGGACTCCCGAATAAGCTCCGCTGACGCCTGTTGCACCACTCCTAATTACTGCAGCGGTGCCAGCGCAACTGGGCGGCGCGACGTAAATAGAGCCGTAGCAGTGCTGTCATGTTTGGATGGGGGAGAAAGTCCTCTGAGGGCTGGTGGATTAAATCGCGCATACTGACGGCTACCTTGAGAGGGCTCCGATGGAGTTGTCAAAGCATTGTGCGAGCGCAGATCCACAGCTCACCGCGGCTCAGGCAGCCTTGCCGCCCGCTCTTTTTGCCGTGTTCGCTCGGGCTCCTACGCCGAGAGTCCGGCGTCGAGAACCTCCACTTCTGAAGGGCCTTCAGCGGCGGCCATGTGGTGGCAGGACTTTGTTTCGATGGATGTGACCCTGCTTTTGTTCTTTGTTGATACTTATTTTCTGAGTCTTGTCATGTGAAGAATGCAGAATGCGTGGCTTATATCCGGCCACAGCGATTGGTCTGCCATGGAATTCTTTCCCTTTGCATTCTTGTGTGTTATTTAGGTTTGCTCTTGATCGTCCGGCTGGTGATTGTACATGGCGTTACAGATTTCGAGGCTGTAATCGGAGAAAGCTGCACCTCACTTGATATCATACCTGCCAGCTTTAAAGACTAGCTCACCATGTGAAGACGGGCGGGGGTCTCTTGCCGAGAAGTACCTACAAGCACTTTTGAACCCCACCCCGCCCCCAAGCCACCCTCCTCCCAAAACAAGACAAGCACTGGCGTTGCCAATAGGTTTCGCATTTGGAAAGTTGGAGCTATTGGTTTTGTAAATGACATTTTATATTTATATATTGTCATTTACAATGCCAATAGCTCTAACTTTTCCAAAGGCGAAACCGTTGCATTGTAAATGCTTGTTTTATTTAGGGCTTAGGGTATTGGACATGAGGTCATAGGGAGGGGAATGGGTAGTCAGGTTACATTTTACTGTTTAGAATTGGGTGGGGTAGTTTTTAGGGCTGGGCCAGGGCTGGGCTGGGTCAGGTTAAGGGACAGGGTTAGGGCTAGGGTTTAGGCCTCAGGGCAGGGGGAGGAGAATGGGTAGTCAGGGTAATAGTTAGGACTTAGGGGAGGGCGGAGACATTTTTAGGGCTGGGATCGTGTTTTTAAATAGGGATTTGCCTAAGGCAGTGGAAGGGGTTGGGGTAGTTTTAGGGACAACATGGGAGATGGGAGGGGGTGGAGGTAGGGGTATTAGGACCTCCAGGCAGGGAGGGGGTGGGGGAGTTTTAGGGACAACATGGGAGATGGGAGGGGGTGGGGGTAGGGGTATTAGGACCTCCAGGCAGGGAGGGGGTGGGGGAGTTTGTAGCTTAGGGTGGGGAAAGGGGGTTTGCAACCTTAGCCACGCATACCCCTTTACCATTCATGCCTTTACCTCGAAAGTACAGGGTTAAGGCATGCTTGGTAAAGGAATGCATGGTTAAGACTCATTATTGGTTTAGGCTGTGGGGTAGAGGCACGTGTGGATTATCCAGTCTTGCCTTTATCATACAACCTCATACAGTTAACATAGTGCTTGGAGGCTCAGATAGGCAAACATTATCATACAATTAACATCAACCTCGGGACATTATAATACAGTTAACATTGCGCTTGGGGCCTGGGATAATGCCATTTACCAACACAGTGATCTGGCTGAGATGTACCAGGCATATACAAATATGGTTAATAAGACAGAATGCCATATACACGGCGTGAATTGTATTCAACTGTGTAGTCATGTACGCTGGAGCACTCAATGAGGTTGACTCGTATATCCATGTATACTGGTGTACTACCTTGGTTGGGTGAGTGATGGTGGTAAGAACATGACTTGGATCCCTAACAACTGGTAAGTATTGATGTAACAGCGTTGTATACCAACATAGAGCATGAATTTGGAATAATGGCTTGTGAACATTTTAAAGGCTACCTTCAGTGAGCATTATTAGATCCTTGTGGAAATTATAGCACTATGCTTCTAAAAAACATCTTGGCTTGTGAACATTTTAAAGGCTACCTTCAGTGAGCATTATTAGATCCTTGTGGAAATTATAGCACTGTGCTTCTAAAAAACATCTTTGTCTTCAACAAATAAATATATTTACAACTAAAAGGCATAGCTGTGGGTTCTTCCTTCTGTCGATATTTTGGTGGGTTGGTGGGAACAAAATCTTGCTTGGTCACCAGGTAATTATACATTTATTGTAAAAGTCATCATGTGAGTGAGATTCATATATGAGCTATTCATTATTTGGACAGGCACTGAGTCAGAGTTTACACAGTATTTCAACATCTTAAATAATAATGCGTATAACTTGAGATTCACTTATATTAGCACCTCCCCAGTGGCTTTCCTAGACATAGAAATGTATATGAAGGATAATATCATACAAACAATGTTACACAGAAAACCCACATAAACTAACTCGGTCCTCATTCCAACCAGTCTTAAGTGGAGTCAACCATATGGAGAAATCCTTCAATTAAAAAGGAACTACTCAAAAGATGAAGCCTATTGCAAAGTTCAGAGATGACTCAACAATTCATAAAAAGGAAGTATCCCAGAAATGTAATCACGAAAGCAATCTAAATATCACTACCAAAAAGAATAAAATGTTCATCAGCAAATCAGATTGATCAGGGAATATTAAGTGGAGGCCAATCCAATTACAAAACATATTACAAAAACATTGGTAACGTCAATGTCTGTTGCAAGTTGTTGCCATGGTTCTGGAAAGTTATCCAATTATAACTCATAGCAAAGCAAAAAGTCTGAGGGATAAACTCACCCACAGACATATCACCCTGCCAGTTCTAGCCTGCACACATGGTGGTGTGGCCTAACAATGGTTTTTACGTTTGTTTACGTTCAATTGTATTGCACTGGCACTTTCCCACTGTGAATGTTATTGCACAGACACAGAACTACATTTCCCAAATATCTTTGAGAGGAAAAGGGAAGTGATGTAATCACAACGTTGTGCACATAGGCGAAAACAACTAAGTGATGTTATCCTGTGAACAAGGCCATGTTGGGCTGAAATGTGTGGGAATTTGTGCTTGCATCTAATGGTCACTTGCACAATAAGTTAATTTGAAACGCCCCGTTGTTTGAATACACTAGGTGGTGGACTTGTCACCCCAGAGCCGTAACTGCGAGGCACAAGAAACTTGGATATATATGTATATATCTCTGAAAAACCAAAGGATAAAGTGAAGTTATAGCTAGGTGTATTTCTTGACAATGTCAATGTTTTGAACTAAAACAACACTGAAATTCAGCAGTTACAGTTAGCAGCACTAACTATAACGTGTGCCCCACCACACACTGCTTATGATCTGACATATGACATCACTCTTGACATGCTCTATGACATTATTTATGATATCACTGATGACATCTCAAATTACATCATTGGTGAAATCACTGATAACATCATCCAATGATAGTGTAAGTTTGTTTTATGGTTTACATAGTGGTAACTTCCATATTAATTCTACATAGTTTTGTACAGCTTGTGCGTAGTTAATGAGGGGTGCAAGAGTTTACAAAACGTGTGTGCTCCTAATGCACCATAGCTGTGTAGAGGTATTGAGCACATTATACATGTTTGCAACCTTGAGTTATCAGAGAGAATTGTGTCACCCTGATCATTTATACTTAAAATGACAGTGTGTGTGATTCCGGTACTAGCCTGAATACACATGCTTGTTTACTGTATGAAGGGAGCATGTAGCATGATCTTTAGCACTTTCAGATCTTGATAATTGTAAGCAAATCGTGTTTTCTTACAACTGTTGGATAGAATGTACACAGTTATTAGTAGATTCTTTTGAACACTCCGTGGTGTATTTCTCATGAGAGTTTCACTGTTTGCAAACGGTGTGATGTAGAATGAACTCTCTCCATAGAGTAAACACTGTTTATAGCACTCAGTTCTCTACTAATATATACTTAATTGCTTAATGTAGTATTGATGTGTGTAAGGGGCATATTACAGATAAAAGATGTACATAATAGGGCTTTTTTTGAGGTATTGGCACTCACTATTTTGTCTTTCTCTGAACAGTTGTTCAGAGATTGAACACTGAACTCAGTGAGGGTTACTATATATCAGTGGGCGATTTTAATGTGAACTATGCTACCTGTAAAGTGAAAGGTTATTTGCTAACCGCATTGTTGTGGAAAGGCTACTAAAAAGTGAACTAAAGACAGAAGAAACCTGGTCAAATAATATCTATGTTTTGGATTCTTAGGGCCAGATGTAGGTAGGCGTTTACCGGTCGGTAACGGCCGAAAAACGGTAAAATCGGCCGTTACCGACCGGAATCCAGGAAATGAGATGTAGGAGATCATAAATATCCGATTCGGAAAACACGAGATCGGAAACATACCGACTCGGTAATAATGAAACGGTAAAATTACCGTGGCGGAATCTACCGTATTCATAAATACCGAGTTCGTATTTTCCGACTCGGAAAATAAGAAACGGTAAAAAATGGCCTTGGAGATGTAGGTAAGCCCAAAAATACCGATTCTGCAGAAAAACTGTATTTTTGAGTCGGTATTTACCATGGATTGAAAGCAGGTGGTAACCAAGGGAGGGCTATAAAAAAAGTCCCAAAATGCACCTCTGGACCCATGATGGCGGCTTTTTACATCATAGCAAGACGGCAGAGACTACAGGCAGCAGGAGAGAGAGAATGGCAAAGGGATGAACAAGTGTACAGGCAGAGGATAACACTGTTCCAACTGACAGAGCCTGAAATACTGCAGAGGTACAGGCAACACCCAGACACCATCAAGAAATTGATCAGGGACCTACACCCACTCCTGGACCACCCAACACCCAGGGCCCATGCCATCCCACCCCATGTCCAGGTGCTATGTAGCTTACACCTGCTGGCCTCAGGGAGCTACCAGAGTGTGATAGCTGCAGTGGGTGGCGTGTCCCAGGGCTGCCTGTCCCGCTTCTTCAGGAGGTTTCTTGACGCCATGATGCAGAGGATGGGGCATTATATTTCTTTCCCTGTAACACCAGCAGATTTAGCAAAAACCAAGACAGACTTCTATCAACTGGCACACTTCCCTCACGTGATAGGCTGCATCGATGGCACCCACGTCCCACTCTGTCCACCTGCAGCCACAGAGCACATTTACAGGAATCGCAAATCGACGCACTCCATCAACGTCCAGGTCATATGTAATGCAGGGAACCTCATCACTGACATCGTAGCCAAGTTCCCCGGAAGTACCCATGATTCTTATATATTCCAGAATAGTGGAATATACACACGCCTACTTGCGGGAGAATTTGGAAATGGATACCTGCTAGGTAAATCACAATGACACACCATGACACTCACATCAGATCTACGTCTCATGTACTTGCAATTAATGTCTATCTTTCTCCCCCCTAGGCGACAGTGCATATGCCCTGCGGTCCTTTGTACTCACTCCCTACCTCAACCCATCCACCAGGAGTGAAAGGCGATACAATGTGGCTCACAGATCTACAAGAAACGTTGTTGAGCGCACATTTGGACTCCTTAAGAGCAGGTTTCGCTGCCTCCACAAGAGTGGAGGTGCACGGCAGTACACCCCAATCATCTGATGCAAAATAATAGCGACCTGTGCAATGTTACATAATCTCGCCACCAAGGAAGGCACAGAGGTGGTGATCACATATCATGAGGACATCGATGACGACCCAGAGGAGGCAGAGTCCCATGCTACGGTGGCAGCAGCAGCTACAGATGGGAGACTGAGACGGGAAGAGGTTACACAACAATATTTCTGAGTGAGTAAAGAGACACAGGCATGAATGTAACTTTGTGTAAGTAGTTTAATTTTCACTACGCCACACCATTGATAGCTCACATTGGGCTCACAATATCAAACACTCCATGGGTGTGTTGTCACGGTTAACACCACCGTGACTACAGCCTCGGGTGGAGGGCAAAGTCATTGTTTGTGGGCACGGGCCACAGGGCGGGGCTGCTGTGGCTGTGAATCAATGTTCTCACTGTGGCCTGTCACACTTCCCCAACGCCTGCCACTCCTCCGTAAGTCTTGCACAGGAGTGCTTGCACCACTCCTGCTGGTGGACCCCTCGCTTTCCGCAGCACAAGTGTCGCCTCCAGTGCCAGTCTGATGCGCGAGCACGAGCTCCATAGCAGAGGTCATCCTGGCCATACCTTCAGTTAAATTGTTGCAGCACTGCACTATGGCATCCTGCATCGTCACTGACCGTCTGCACAGCACAGTGGTAGCAGTGGCAAACCTGTTCAGGGCCTTTGTTTGCTGACGCACATCCACACGGGCCTTGCGTCTCTCTAAATGGTCCCTGTCCAATTTGTCACACAGGACAGTCATGCACTGTGTAATATCAGATATTCCTGACGCCATAGATTGCATGCTTTCTGCCATTTCCCCTATGCCCTTGCCTACTGCTTCCAGTTTGTTATTTGTAGTGCGTGTATGCCTCTGAACCCCCATCATCGCTTTTGCCTGCAGGCGCTGCACTTTCACCATGGTGGCCTCCAGTCCTCAGAAGACACCCTGAACTTGACGCACATCCTCTACCTCCCGTGGCCGTCGCCCTCGGACACTGGCCCGCGTGACTCTGGGAGTGGGCTGCTGCTCGGTGTTGCCTCTGTCCTGTGTGTCACCCTCCACCTCCTCCTCCGATGATGTTACCAGTATTCTGCGAGGGGGCACATCATGGCACCTTATCCTTCCCAGCACTGGGGATGGTGTTGTGGGGGTGGGTGATTGTTCAGCCGCTCCTGTGTCCTGACTACCGAATAGGAGAGGGGATTGTGGATTTTGTGCTGTTGCCTCCTCAGGTATCGGGGCTGCCTGCTCTTGGTCCTTCCCTCCGTGTGATGTGCTTGGTCCGGCTCCTTCCCTCCTCTTCTCTCTAACCTCTGCTGTGCTGCGCATTGACTCTCCTGTGGACAGACATGGACATTGTGTCAGTGGATTTGTTCACCTGTGTCTTATGATAAAAAACACTTCTATTGCACTTTTGCCTGTCTTTCATTTGCCTATGCTAGTTGTCTGTTGCTCCCCTTGCTGCAATGCACGCTGACTGCTCTGAGGTATCTACACATGACTACATTTCCCAGGATGCATTGCAGGACATTAGTTAAACCTGTTGTGGAGTCTGATTTGTCCTGTGAGGGGAATAGGTAAATGGGTAAATGATAATGTACTTGCATCTTACCTGGTTTCTTTGCTCCTCTTGCTGAGCTGTCTGCGTCTCCGATGCTGTGAATGCATTCCTTCTCAAGGGTGGATGCCACCATCTCCTCGATGTCGCTGAGTCTAGGGGCTCTGTTTCTTCCTCCCCCTGTTGCAGCACTTTCCTTGCGGTGGGCAGCAAGTTTTTTCTTTGTGATGATGCGGATGTCATACCACCATTTTTTCAGGTCTTCAAGGTCACGGTGGGTGACACCAATGGCATTTACCTTGCCTTGTATTTCCAACCAGGTGCTGCGTTTGATAGATTCTGCAACATGCAGAGTTTGCTTCCCGAAAATGTTGCCGTAATGTCTTACAATCTCGGAAATTAGCACCTGCAGTTCTTCCTGGCTGAACTTCTGCTTCCTTTTGCGCTCTGCAGCTTCTCTCTGTGCCTCCTGACTCTCCATCTTGCAGTGTTGTTTGACTCAGGAAAGGCTGCTCCACACTCTGTCCTCCTGCTCTCCTGACTGTTGGTTTCTGCACCTGCATGGGCGTGGCCTGTCCCAGGTACTGGGGTGTGGTGCTTGGATCTGATTGGTTAGTTCCCCTGTGGCTTTGGATTTGGGTGTGGTTGGAGTACCTGATTGGTTCACAGGCTCACATGTTTGTCAGTTTCAAATTCTGAGACGGATATTACCGACACGGTTAATACCGGGTCGGTTTTTTCCGACTCGGTATTTTCCGAGTCGGGACTTGCCATTCATTCCTATGGGCCATGGAACCGGTGGATAAGTTTGGGTTTTTCCGTATCGGATTTTACCGTGTAGGTATATTCCGACTCGGTAAATACCGATTACGATTACCGACTGATTCCGAGTCGGTAATTGTTACAGATTTTTTATCTACATCTCATTTTCCGATTCTGAAATACCGAGTCGGTATGACTCGGTATTTAAGAGGTCGGAAAATAAAATTTACCTACATCTGGCCCTTAAAGAGGTACGATTACTTTGGGGTTCAGTGGTCAACTCACTTACAGTCAGATGTCTCAAGGAGCTCTGCTGGTTCAATGACTGTAAATGCTGTGCACTTGCCCTAGTGCCATATTCTGTTTTGATATTAAGTTTTGCATGTCAAAGAGTTATGAAGAAGATCAATTCCTGAAATGTGAATGAATGAGTTTGTTTATTTGTTTCAATTAAAAAAATTACAAAAACCATGCACAGTATATTCTTGCAAAACACCTTATTTAGTCTTACTTAAAAAAATATTTCAAATAGTATTAAATTAATACAATTGAAAGGAAAGAATGAAAACCATTAAAACTGGATATATGTTCCACCATTAAAACAATAATTTAAATTTCATCTATGTTGCCTGAACACATTTTTGACTTTCACTTAGGGGTCTTTGGGGTTGTTATGCGAATTTTGCTAGCCTTGCCTTTCCATTGGTGTCTCCAAATTAAAAAGTAGTTCAATTGCATCTGAACAAGTGCGAGGGCCATTTTCATAAAGAGCACCGTGCATACATCAGATTTGGACAAATACAGACTAGATGCGCCAATGTTTCCTCATGTTGGTGGCACAATCTAAAAGATGTAGCCATCGCAAGGGATTTCCAGCGGGCATTCATATTGTATCTTGGCAAAGCTATAGGTCTGACTGACAAAATTTGTTTTATTTAGTATCTAATTTAAAGAAGGTTTGCTTAATGTATCCCTATAGGAGCTGATTATATAACCCGAATGCTGCTTTCTGAAGTTTCAATTAGGCCCAGATCTTCTTGCTTGGATAAAAGTCTTACTTGTTTCCTAAGCACTTTTTTTTAAATATTCCAGGCTGATGGATAAAAGTTCCTCGGTTCACCATATCAAGATTTAATTTAGTGCAGGCAGTCGTCCAAAAATTCGACCAGGGGTTTTAGCCTTTTGTGAAAAGGTCTTTCAGGATTAATTTCATAGTATTGGTAGGAGCTGCACAAATTCCATAGATAGATGCCCAGTTTTCATAAGATTGTTTGTTTAAACCAAACTCCAACCATACGAGGGAGTTCGGCCTGGGCAGGAATTTGGAATATCAGTTCAAAATCGTGGCAATAGGCGGGCTGTATAATTTTCACCAATGCTCCATGAAAGCCTAATTGCCCATAAGAAATTCAGGGCAGTAGCTAAGTCTTTATTACGTTTAAAAGTGCCTCAGTGGATGGACTGTACACTTTAGCGTTAAGTTTACACATGACATTTACACTTGGTTTTGCCTTTGCTTCTGTGGAAGAAATGTGTTGGGTGGGGTTATCGTTGCTCATAAACCAAACCCCCAAATAATTATACTTGGAGGTGGTAGTAATTTTCAAGTTGCTCAATCTCCAGTGGTGTTTACGTTTGTTGGCATAACTTCCAAAGATCACATCCTTTGTTTTGTTGACATTGGCCACTATAATTCATTGGCATATTTGTAAAAACCTAATGCATCAAGTGCTTTTTGCAGTTTCATCTTTGTGTGGTCATTAGGACCATGTCATCTGCATACTACATTACAAATAATCTAGTTCACCCAAGTGTTATCACTAGCAAATTAGCTGATGATAATGAATTGCCCAGGTACCAAAACACAGCTTTGTTGAAGCCCTTGGTCCGTGAACACCTTTTTTTGTTGCTGTATTCTGTGTAAGTTTGATACATACCCAGATTTTGTAATAGAGTGCAATAATGGCATTCAGCAGCATGCTAGGTATCCCCTGGTTTTGTAATAAAGGCCAGAGTAAATTGCTGTTGACACAGTCAAATGCTGGCATAGCGAGGATGCTGTCTTACATGAGGGGAAACATCCTTTACAAAGCAACCATTATATCGCACTACACTTACAACGCAATCATTACATCGCAACATCCATTACAAAGCATGTCACTACAACGCAGGCATTACAATGCATGACACTACATCGCATGTCACTACAAAGCAGGCATTATAATGCATACCATTACAACACATACCATTACAACGCATTGTACCCCTACCCTATCCAACACTTACCCTACTGTTGCACCCCCTGGAGTTAGAATAGTAATGTTTACCCCTACACTATCCAACACTTACCCTACTGATGCCCCTCCTGAAGTCAGAATAGTAATGTTTACCCCTATCCTATCTAATACTTACCTTAAGTGCAATGTTATGGTATGTGTTGTAATGGTATGCATTGTAACGGTATAATGCGATGTAATGGAATACGTTGTAAAGGTAGTTTCTAAAAATGCGATGCAGTGTCATGCGATGTAATGGAGTGCGTTGTAAAGGATGTTGCGATGTAAAAACTGTTGTAAAGGCATGCGTTGTAAATGTATGCGTTGTAACGTCATGCATTCTTATATGAGTAGCCAGTTCGATTGATAAACCAGAGCTAAAATGTTGTCCAGTGTTAATGCTCCGTCCCTGAAGCCTGATTGGTACACAGGTAATATACCTACATCACTGACCCAGTGTTGTAATTCCTGTAAGAGGAGACGTGCATATGCCTTTGCCTCATTATCCAGCAGGGCTATCATCCTGTAATTGGTAGGATCTGCAGTGTCACCTTTTGTTAGTATTAGTTATAATAAGGAATTTTTCCAATCTTCTGGAATTGAGACATTAACTGTGCAAAACTGATATAACGGAGTGAGTATAGTTACCCAATATTCAGAGTCCTCTTTAAATAATTGGCCTGGTAAACTGTTTGGTCCTGGGGCCACATTTGTTTTGATCTTCTGTAGTATTATTGGCATACGGTTGTGCACATCAGTGAGTTTGCATATATCTTTGCTAGTTGTTTGCCTTGTCCCGGTTTTCGTTCTAGTAGTAGTCTGTTGGCCGCTTCTTCCTAAGAATGGTTGGTTATCTGTACAGGTTCTGGTAAATGGTTTACAGCACAATGCTTTCACATGGTTAATCCATATATACGTCTTGGGACTTTGTTTTGTCGTGGCCATGCCCAGCAAGTATATTAATATATTGCCAGAATTCTGATTGCCTACTTTGCCTCAAAAGACTGTAGACATATAACCATTGAGATTCTTCATGTTGTTTTTTAAGGTGCCATATATTTCTTTTATGCATGTTTTAGCTGAAATCTACTTACGATACCACGCTTCAACCCTCAACCATTTATGATAGTGGTTTGCCTGTTTCAGTGTTCTTTTACTTTGCAATATCTTGGTAAAATTAGGTTGTTGTCTGCAGCACACCTTCTCTTTGCACACAGGCCGACAACTAGGTGGCCTGGCGGGCAGCAGTTTGTACAACTCAGCCCCCATAAGTGGCCATTTTATAAATATTTTCTATCTTTTCACAGTTACTGATATCTGTCAAACAGTTATATTTCCTAGCTGCCAAACATGATGTATCAAATTTATTCCACTTTAGTCATCTCACTAATGTGAGGATCTCTTCCCTTTTAGATGAACCCATGGTATTTATACACTGAGGACTGCCTGCTTGAAGTGAGATTGCAGTAAATGAACGAGATGGTCACTGGTCTGCTGCTTTTGCTGTGAAGACTCCACGGCTTGTTCATAGAGGAAACTACTCATACAGGCATAATAAATGGTTGATTTATGACTAGGTGGAGTATGTTTTGATCTCGCAGGAATAACTTCATAAACAGACCTCAAACGATGTGGGTTTAAAAATGAATTTAGCATGTTGCCGACTGGGTTCCTGGGTAGGTAGGGTCCCTAGGTAGGACCCCAAAACAAATGGTGCTTTTTAACGAGATGTTAAAACTCCACAAAGCATGGGATTAACCATGATGACATTGGGCTTCTGTAGTACTTGTTGCTGACCCTCTTCTTCATGGCCCACCCCAGTGCACAGTCTTGTGATTGGCTGCGGAATAGATGCCATTATTGTCTTCTTCGTTGTCCAGGCTGGTGGCGGTCCTTCCCATTTGGAAGATTGGAAAGAGCTTTGCGGCATAAGTATATTTGATTAAAAAGCAGTATGTGGGGCTGCCTTGGGAGCAGTATTGTCGCTATCTGGTACTTCTAGAAACAATCGAAGTTCCTTTGCACGACGGCAGTTTATTTTTTTTTCTTGCTTCTTCAAACTTTTTTTGCTCTTTTAGAATGGAGATTATGGACTCTGTGGTCTCTTCTAGTGGCTCTGTGGGCACGTTTCTGCAGAATGAGACTTTGCCCATTGCAGTCGAATCATTTAGAATTTGGTTTCAATTCCCAGTTATGGCCAGTTGTGATGAGGTGGGGGGTATCCATTCCCACAATATTGTCACTTTGATGTTTGTAGTGGTAGTAATGGGGTGCTCTTCTTCCGGGGCCAGGACAAGAGCCCTAGCCTCTATATATTGGCCTTGCTGGTCAGTGTTCCACAATTGCCTTTGTTTCGGTTCTGTTACCAATAGCGAGAAAAAGCCTAGCAGGGCGCTAAGTTTCTCCACTATGGAGAAACATGAGCATTTCACCATATGTTGGCTGTTTATTGAGTACCATGTGCCCTCCAATTTGTCTATTTTTACTGCTATATTCGTTATAGCTATTTGATTTGAATTTTGAATTTATAGAGCGCATGCTTACACTCCGGAAGGTGCATCCTGGCCCCAGGCTGAGGAGAGGGTGAGATGAAGCCGCGAGGGCCCTATATAAGAGATGGGCAGAATTTGTCTGGGGATACAAATATCCAGGTATTTACTGCCCTTCTGAACTGTCTTTGTTTTTAACATCCTCAGGTGCATTGGCAAAAGGTTCCAGGCTTTACTTCCTAATGTGGCTACTGTTTTTCCTCCCTTGGTTTTGTACTTAAAGCTGGGAGGTTTGAGGAAGTTTGCTGATGATGATCTAAGAGTTCTGGATGTGGTATATGGGGTAAATCTGGCTGAGAGGTATGTTGGGCCTAGGTTTAGTGAGGCTCTGAAAGTGATTAAGAGTATCTTAAATAGGATTCTCTTATGCAGTGGGAACTAATGGAGGGTTTTAAGTGCTGCGGATGCTGAGGACCTGCGTGGTAGCTTCAGGACTAGTCGGGCCGCAGCGTGTTGTACCTCTTGAAGTCTTTTCAGTGTTTGTTTATTGGCTCCCGCTAGGAGGCTGTTGCAGTAGTCCAGGGGCGAGAGGATCTGTGCCACCGCAACTGTTTTCCTAGCCATTAGAGGAATTAACTCAAGTAATTTTTTTTAATGACTTGATGAGGTTAAAGCAGGTCCCTGCCACTGTCAGTGTGTGTGGTCGAAAGGAGAGAGCAGTGTCAAATTGCACTCCTAGGTTTTTTGCTACCTTAACAGTGGTGGGTGGTGGTGTCGTACCCTCCAGCCATCGAGCACTAGGCTCAAGGGGATTGTCTTTCCCCATTAGTAAAATATCTGTTTTGTCTGTATTACACCTGATGTAGTTGTTCTTCATCTATTGGATGACGTCAGCTAGGCAGAGTTTGAAATTGAGTTCAGTGTCAGTGTAATCTTTGTCCAGGAATAGAATTAATTGTGTGTCATCTGCGTAGGACGTTACTTCTATCTCGAATAAGTTATCCGTGAGATTAGCGGGGTCATGTATATGTTGAACAACACCTGGGTGAGGGATGAGCCCTGTGGCACCCCAGTTTTGATGGGATGTTCGCTAGAAAGGAACGATTCGAGGGACACTGCTTGCCTGTGATTGGTGAGGAAGGACTCAATTCAAAAGAAAGAGAGGTAGGGAGAACGTAACAATACACTCTTAGTCCCCAAATATATCGTTCAAAACAAGGAAAGAGTGTAGAAAGGCTTGCAGTAATACAACCAGAGCTGAGAAAAGGAAGGTATACAACACCAATTGGGTTTGTATAGAAAGCCCTCACTCACCAACCTGGTTGGTGACATGCTTCATCATCGGGCCCCACTGGGAGAGGCCGAATGCCTCCCCAGTGTGCTTCACCGCCAGATTTACTGCGGAGCAGTTAATGTGGAATAGTGAGTGCTAGGTGATAGTGTTGGTAGTGAGATTAAAAATGTCTAAATTGTATCAAAAATGATTTATTACTGGATCAATTGGACATATTAAATGCAATGTGTTAGAAAATGAACCAGATAGACTGTTTGGCTGTTTCCAATAAAATTATTAGTGGGTCAACATGTTTCTCCCAATGTTGATGTTAAATTACCTGGCATTCGTCAGGACCTGTAGTGGACTAAACCCCGGCGGTATGGGCACGCTAAGGCCCACCCTAACCTAGGGACGTGAAAGTGAAAAAGAAGTAAAAAGTGCAAGGAAAGGAAATTAAATAATTCCCTCTGTGGTACTCTCAATTATGGAGACCAAATTTTTTTTTTAAAGCACCTGTAAAGAAATGACGAAGACATACATGAAGAGACAAACAAATAGTTAGGTTTCTCCATTCAGAGGTATATCAGTTACATCAAGTTGGGGAAGTGACTTTGTGCTCTGGTTGTTAAAAACACATTTTTGCAATTAACGGTAAATTAAACACCCAAACAAGAAGTGGGTATTACTCTGCGCCAAGAGTGGGTATATAAGTGCTAAGTCGATCAATAGACAATGCCAATGGCGATAAACGCGGAATCAATGGAACAAATGGTCAGTGGCCCCCGGCACTCAGTGTCAGAAATAAAAACTGAATTAAAATTATTCTCACTTGGATGGTGAGAAAATTTCACACCATGGACCTCGGGAGGGGGGTGGTGGCGAAATCGGTACACCCTTGGGAAATACAAAAAAAACTATTCAGCAGTGGTTTACAATCGATCGGTACTTAGCTCATAGTGATGTTGATGAAAGCGTAGGACTTACGCCCTCGACGCCAGGCACCCGCTGGAAACCTGCATGCTCCCTCTGTAAATGGGTCCCGAAGATGGGACACAGAGCCTGACAGCTGGTATAAGTAACCCGTAAAGAGGAAAACGACAGTTCCGGGGTGGGCGTGGCTAGCGTCGGGAGACGCGGTGTCAACCAATCCTCGAGCGCGCTCTGGTGAGGATGAGCGTGCCTCTAGGCTGCAACTAGAACGAGCAAGGCAGTGGCTTTCTCGTAATGAAAAGAGATTTTGAAGAAAGGAAGCTTTATTGCGCCGAGTGATCACGGGTGATTGACCCCTCAAGGGGTAGACTCCGAACTCTGGTGGCCTTTAAAAACGGGGTAAAAACTTCACTGGGACAGATAAATGAGAGTTAGATGTGAGATCCGTTGCCCATGAATAACAGTGGCACATAGGTGCATATCGAATAAGTGCCGATATACACAAATGACCAAAGAAAATCAACATGAAGGTATGGGAAAACAGCTATTAGTTGTAGGGATTGCCCTTGAGTCAATGGGAACTGTTATAAATGAAATTAAATGGGAAGATGTATTGTACGAAACAGCCTCCTGAAATGGGAAAGGCATCGTTGCATACCGAATAAGGGGGTGACCCAATTGATTATTGGTACGCATAAAATAACCGAGGTGAGGTGTTCAGTGCCTGGGGGACTGCCCTTAGACCAATTGGTGCTGTTAAAAGTGAAATTACACTGCACCACAGTTAATAAAGCCGGTGGTGAAACTTTGAGGCCAGGCATTCATAGCAAATTGGTTAAGGTGACAGTGTGAGATGGCAATTGCTCCTAAGGCACATGGGTTGTAACCAGAAGTGTTGTAGTGTTTGGTTGGGAGGGTAATATTCGAGAGGGGTTCGCCGAATAGTGATGACAAGGTGTCAACATAAAAGCACCTGCAGAATTGGTGCTTAGCCCATGCAAAAAAATGCTGAGATGGTTGTGAACAACAAAATTATTTCAGTATTGATGACCATGGGATCTCATCATTTAGACCCGGCTTATGGGTTCCCAAGCAGTACACCCATCTCTGTTCTTTCTTGAAAAGTCTGTTAGCGGTATTGGTTCCCCCATTGATCTGTCCACCGTAGATCGTTGGTGGTGTGGTTAGTCTGAAGGAAATGGTCACTCATTTTGGTAGTTGTTTTCCGGCATCTTATATTACTTCTGTGCTCACAGATTCTTTGTTTAATCTTCCTCGTAGTCATGCCAATATAGCGTAAATCACAAGGGCATGTGATTAGGTAGATGACGTTGATTGAGTTACAGTTTGTATGGACTCTTTGTGTCCATATTTTGCCTGGTTCCAGGGCTAGTTGTTTGGTCGCAGTTGTGAGATGACAGGCGCTACAATTGGAACAAGGGAAGTGGTCAACAATTCTGGGCAGACCCCATGTGTCTGTGATGCTGCGTGTCTCTGTTGGAGTGCTTTCCTTTGTCGAGTGAGGACTAAGGAGTCTTTAAGAATTTGTCCCTTTTTAAAAGAAAACAATGGCATTTTCCAGGTCTTATTTGTACTGGAGATGATCCTCCAGTTCCTGGTGATAGATTTTTTTCATTAGATTGGACAGGCTGCTATATGTGGTCACACACGTCAGGGGTACTTCCTGTGAGTATCTTTGATTGGTCTCTAGGAGAACCTCACGCGGTTGATTGCGTGCAAGTTTGTATCCTTTTTTCAGAATGTGGGTAGTATACCCTCTTGCTTGTAGTTTTTCTGTGAGACCCGAGGACTGTTCCTTGAAGTCCTTCACGTCGCTGCAGTTGCGCCTGATTCTAAGATATTGACCATATGGTAGGTTCTCCTTTAGTGGTCGTGGATGGAAGCTAGTGAATTCCAACAGATTATTATTTGCGATCGGTTTATAGTGAGTTTTTGTTGTCAGTGATGTGCCATTAATTGAAATTACCACATCTAAAAAGAAGACTTCAGTTTGACTCAGTGTGGGTAAACTTCAGATTTTGATCAGCAGTATTAATCCATTTCAAAAATTCTTCTAGGAGGACCATGTTGCCTTTCCAAACTAGAAGCACATCATCGATGTACCGTCTCCAAAAATAAATGGAGGGAGAAAATGGTTTATTGGTTGGTAAGATGTGCTTTGCTTCAAAATCATAAACATAGAGGCCCGCCACACTAGGGGCAAAAGTACTGCCCATAGATGTACCCGTGCTTTGCAGGTAAAGTTGCCCTTTGTAAGCAAAGAAATTCTCTTTCAGTGCTATGGTCGCACAGTCAAGGATAAACCCTTTTGGTGTATTGTAGTTCCAGGATATTGAGTCCAGTGCAGAGCCAAGGACTTTTATCGTATCGTCCTGGGGGATGCTGGTGTATAGGTTCTCTATGTCCAGGGTGACTAGGATCACAGTGCCCTCCTCAAAAGATATTTCTTGGAGAAGTTGAAGGAGGCTCTTTGTATCCTTCAGGTAGGTGGGGTGTTCTGGATGATTGGTTTAAGGAATTGGTCACAAAAGACGGAAAGCAGTTCAAGCAGAGACCCGATTCCGGACACAATAGGCCTCCCTGGTGGTGGTAGTTTGTTTTTATGTGTCTTTGGCAGCGTATAAAAGTATGGAATTACGCTGTCACTGTTACTCAGGAAATCTGCCTCATTTTTGGATAAGTATCCATTTTCTTCTGCTCCCTTCACCAATTGGGTGATACGGCATTGAAGCTCTACTGATGGATCAATGTTTAAGGGGGTGTAATTTTTCTTATTATTCAGGAGGTCTTGACAGACTCTCTCATAGTCTCTGGTGTTCTGAATCACTATCCCGCCGCCATTATCTGCGGGTTTCAGTGTTTTCTCAGTATTGTTTTTGAGATTTTCAAGGGCTTGGTACTCTGCAGTACTGAAGTTGCCGAACGTGGTTGGTTCTTGGCATGCCTCTAGGTCTTGAAAGACAGCCTGTTCAAATGCTATGATTGCCGCAGGTACCGTGTGGAGAGGTGGAGTAAATGTCGACTTTAAACTGAGACCTGTGTCGCCTTTGCTGGCTTCCTCGTTTGGATCATCTTTTCCTTCAAAAAAGGCTTTTAATTTTAGTTTCCTAAACAAGTCCATTATTTCACAGTGCAATCTGAACTTATCTGGACGGGCCATGGGGACAAAGCCCAAGCCTTTTTCTAATACCTTGGTCTCTATTGGTGTTAGTTATTTGTCTGACAAATTGGTGATAAGACTTACTGGGCACTCGCTCCTGGTAATGGTGCTTTGCTGCGAGTGTGATTGCCTACTGGGTCATCTGTGTCCCAGGAGACCTGGTTGGTACATCTCCTCTTCCCTCTTCCTCTCCGAACCCTCTCTAAAAAAGGAGGTTGGTATTGGTTCTGGAAGTGGGGTTGTTGCATGAAGGCTGGGTTCCATCCCATAAGTGGAAACTGTGGTTGTTGAAAGGGGAATGATGGGGGCCCGCAACCAGGTAGGGGTGCTGGGGGCCATCTTGGTTGTTGGATGTAATAGCCCGATCTGCCCCGATTCCCTCTGTTCCCTCTTCTCCGTCCCTGTCGGTTTGAGCCGTCGCTTGACCCACTACTGTTGGATGAATTGCCATCAGAGTAGTCAGAGTTGTTGCTGTTCTTGATAGGTGGCGTGTAATTGGGGTCAGCATATGGGTAGATTTAATCAAATTCATATTTTTCAAGTCTTTTTGAAATGTAGT
This sequence comes from Lissotriton helveticus, assembly GCF_964261635.1. Classification (NCBI taxonomy): domain Eukaryota; kingdom Metazoa; phylum Chordata; class Amphibia; order Caudata; family Salamandridae; genus Lissotriton; species Lissotriton helveticus. The sequence continues at coordinate 1,116,399,349 of NC_136067.1, forward strand.
GACCTTGGATTGCATCAGGTTCTCTTTATATTCATTCAGTTCACAATTGATTTCATCCAGTTTTTTCTTATAACTAGTCAGTGTTTTTAAACTGTGACTGTTGCTTGGATTTCAACCATCAAGGCATCTGAGAGGCGTAGTGCAGTCTTGATTATTAGCACGAGCCAATCACGCGTGCAATGCCACGGGATCATGGCCCATTCCTTGCGGAATGTTGCATCATTCAAGAAAATGCGGGGAGCATTCGTTACTAAGAGACCTCTCGGTGCGGAGTTGGAAATCAGATACTGTTTGAGTATTGTTCCATGTAAGATTGTGCGGATTCTATCTCGTTTCTGTTCAGTGAGTTTGTCCCATTCTGACGTGTGAGCTACAGCTTGTGAAATGGCACGATCTGCAAAAAGGGAGGTATCAGATAGAATAGCGTCTATCTCGGATTCGGAGTAAGTAACTCCGAGATTGGCCATGGTGTTGAAATCAGATTAGTTTGCTAGGGAATAAAACAGCGAAGGAAAAACGTGTGTATTCCCAGGCTGAAAAAAGGAGGACTCTCACAGCTGTGCGCTGCTAGATACAATTCAACAAAAAGAGAGGTAGGGAGAACATAACAATACACTCTTAGTCCCCAAATATATCGTTCAAAACAAGGAAAGAGTGTAGAAAGACTCACAGTAATACAACCAGAGCTGAGAAAAGGAAGGTATACAACACCAATTGGGTTTGTTTAGAAAGCCCTCACTCACCAACCTGGTTGGTGAAATGCTTCATCATTGGGCCCCACTGGGAGAGGCCGAATGCCTCCCCAGTGTGCTTCAACACCAGATTTGCTGCGGAGCGGGTAATGTGGAATAGTGAGTGCTAGGTGATAGTGTTGGTAGTGGGATTAAAAATGTCTAAATTGTATCAAAAATGATTTATTACTTGATCCATTGGACATATTAAAAGCAATGTGTTGGAAAGTGAACCAAATAGATTGTTTGGCTGTTTCCAATACAATTATTAGTGGGTCAACATGTTTCTGCCAATGTTGGTGTTAAATTACCTGGCATTCGTCAGGACCTGTAGTGGACTAAACCCCGGCGGTATGGGCACGCTAAGGCCCACCTTAACCTATGGACGTGAAAGTGAAAAAGAAGTAAAAAGTGCAAGGAAAGGTAATTAAATAATTCCCTTTGTGGTACTCTCAATTATGGAGACCAAATTTTTTTTGCGCCAAGAGTGGGTATATAAGTGCTTAGTCGATCAATAGATAATGCCAATGGCAATAAACACTTAATCAATGACCCAGCTAGGTGCGTGTGCATGGCGGGATCAATGGACCAAATGGCCAGTGGCCCCCGGCAAAAACTGAATTAAAATTATTCTCACTTGGATGGTGAGAAAATTTCACACCATGGACCTCGGGAGGGGGGTGGTGGCAAAATCGGCACACCCTTGGGAAATACAAAAAAACGATTCAGCAGTGGTTTACAATCGATCGGTACTTAGCTCATAGTGATGTTGATGAAAGCGTAGGACTTATGCCCTCAACACCAGGCACTTGCTGGAAACCTGCATGCATCCTCTGTAACCGGGTCCCGAAGATGGGACTTATACACCCACTTATATACCCACTCTTGGCGCAGAGTAATACCCACTTCTTGTTTGGGTGTTTAATTTACCGTTCATTGCAAAAATGTGTGTTTTTTAACGACCAGAGCACAAAGTCACTTCCCCAACTTGATGTAACTGATATACCTCTGAATGGAGAAACCTAACTGTTTGTTTGTCCCTTCATGTATGTCTTTGTCATTTTTTTGCAGGTGCTTTTTAAAAAATGTTTTGGTGTCCATAATTGAGAGTAACACACGGGGAATTATTTAATTTCCTTTCCTTGCACTTTTTACTTCTTTTTCACTTTCACGTCCCTAGGTTAGGGTGGGCCTTAGCGTGCCCATACCGCCGGGGTTTAGTCCACTACAGGTCCTGACGAATGCCAGGTAATTTAACACCAACATTGGCAGAAACATGTTGACCCACTAATAATTTTATTGGAAACAGCCAAACAATCTATTTGGTTCACTTTCCAACACATTGCTTTTAAGATGTCCAATTGATCAAGTAATAAATCATTTTTGATACAATTTAGACATTTTTTAATCTCACTACCAACACTATCACCTAGCACTCACTTTTACACATTACCCGCTCCGCAGCAAATCTGGTGTTGAAGCACACTGGGGAAGCATTCGGCCTCTCCCAGTGGGGCCCGATGATGAAGCATGTCACCAACCAGGTTGGTGAGTGAGGGCTTTCTATACAAACCCAATTGGTGTTGTATACCTTCCTTTTCTCAGCTCTGGTTGTATTACTGCGAGCCTTTCTACACTCTTTCCCTTGTTTTGAATGATATATTTGGGGACTAAGAGTGTATTGTTACGTTCTCCCTTCCTCCTTTTTTCAGCCTGGGAATACACACATGTTTTTCCTTCGCTGTTTTATCCCCTAGCAAACTAATCTGATTTCAACACCATGGCCAACCTCGGACTTACTTACTCCAAATCCGAGATAGACGCTGTTCTCTCTGATACCTCCCTTTTTGCAGATCCTGCCATTTCACAAGCTATAGCTCACACATCAGAATGGGACAAACTCACTGAACAGAAACAAGATAGAATCCGCACAATCTTACATGGAACAATACCCAAACAGTATCTGATTTCCAACTCAGCACCAAGAGATCTCCTAGTAACGAATGCGCCCCGCATTGTCTTGAATGATGCAACATTCCGCAAGGAATGGGCAATGATCGCGTTGCATTGCACGCGTAATTGGCTCGTGCTGATAATCAAGACTGCACTACCCCTCTCAGAGGCCTTGATGGTTGAAATCCAAAAAGAGTCACAGTTTAAAACCACTGTGACTGGTTATAAGAAAAAACTGGATGAAATCAATCGTGAACTGAATGAATATAAAGGTAACCTGATGCAATCCAAGGTCACTAAATTTCAAAAGGACTTGAAAAAATTCGAATTTGATCAAATCTACCCATATACTGACCCCAATTACACGCCACCTATCAAGAACAGCAACAACTCTGACTACTCTGATGGGAATTCATCCAACAGTAGTGGGTCAAGCGACGGCTCAAACCGACAGGGACGGAGAAGAGGGAACAGAGGGAATCCGGGCAGATCGGGCTATTACATCCAACAACCAAGATGGCCCCCAGCACCCCTACCTGGTTGCGGGCCTCCATTATTCCCCTTTCAACAACCACAGTTTCCACTCATGGGATGGAACCCAGCCTTCATGCAACAACCCCACTTCCAGAACCAATACCAACCTCCTGTTGTGGAGAGGGGTCGGAGAGGAAGAGGGAAGAGGAGAGGTACCAACCAGGTCTCCTGGGACACAGACGACCCAGTAGGCAATCACACTCGCAGCAAAGCACCATTACCATGAACGAGTGCCCAGTAAGTCTAATCACCAATTTGTCAGACAAAGAACTAACACCAATAGAGACCAAGGTAATAGAAAAAGGCTTGGGCTTTGTCCCCACGGCCCGTCCAGATAAGTTCAGATTGCACTGTGAACTAACGGACTATTTTAGGAAACTAAAATTAAAAGCCTTTTTTGAAGGAAAAGATGATCCAAACGAGGAAGCCAGCAAAGGCGACACAGGTCTCAGTTTAAAGTCGACATTTACTCCACCTCTCCACACGGTACCTGCGGCAATCATAGCATTTGAACAGGCCGTCTTTCAAGACATGGAGGCATGCCAAGAACCAACTACGTACGGCAACTTCAGTACTGCAGAGTACCAAGCCCTTGAAAATCTCAAACACAATACTGAGATAACACTGAAACCCGCAGATGATGGCGGCGGGATAGTAATTCAGAACACCAGAGACTATGAGAGAGTCTGTCAAGACCTCCTGAATAATAAGAAAAATTACACCCCCTTAAACCTTGATCCATCAGTAGAGCTTCAATGCCGTATCACCCAATTGGTGAAGGGAGCAGAAGAAAATGGATACTTATCCAAAAATGAGGCAGATTTCCTGAGTAACAGTGACAGCGTAATTCCATACTTTTATACACTGCCAAAGACACACAAAAACAAACTACCACCACCAGGGAGGCCTATTGTGTCCGGAATCGGGTCTCTGCTTGAACCGCTCTCGGTCTTTTGTGACCAATTCCTTAAACCAATCATACAGAACACCCCCACCTACCTGAAGGATACAAAGAGCCTCCTTCAACTTCTCCAAGAAATATCTTTTGAGGAGGGCACTGTGATCCTAGTCACCCTAGACATAGAGAGCCTATACACCAGCATCCCCCATGACGATACGATCAAAGTCCTTGGCTCTGCACTCGACTCAATCTCCTGGAACTACAATACACCAAAAGGGTTTATCCTTGACTGTGCGACCATAGCACTGAAAGAGAATTTCTTTGCTTACAAAGGGCAACTATACCTGCAAAGCACGGGTACATCTATGGGCAGTACTTTTGCCCCTAGTGTGGCGGGCTTCTATGTTTATGATTTTGAAGCAAAGCACATCTTACCAACCAATAAACCATTTTCTCCCTCCATTTATTTTTGGAGACGGTACATTGATGATGTGCTTCTGGTTTGGAAAGGCAACATGGTCCTCCTAGAAGAATTTTTGAAATGGATTAATACTGCTGATCAAAATCTGAAGTTTACCCACACTGAGAGTCAAACTGAAGTCGTCTTTTTAGATGTGGTAATTTCAATTAATGGCACATCACTGACAACAAAAACTCACTATAAATCGACCGCAAAGAATAATCTATTGGAATTCACTAGCTTCCATCAACGACCACTAAAGGAGAACCTACCATATGGTCAATATCTTAGAATCAGGCGCAACAGTCCTCGGGTCTCACAGAAAAACAACAAGCAAGAGGGTATCCTAACCACATTCTGAATAAAGGATACAAACGTGCACGCAATCAACCACGTGAGGTTCTCCTAGAGACCAATCAAAGACACTCACAGGAAGTACCCCTGACATGTGTGACCACATATAGCAGCCTGTCCAATCTAATGAAAAAATCTATCAACAGAAACTGGAGGATCATCTCCAGTACAAATAAGACCTGGAAAAAGCCATTGTTTTCTTTTAAAAAGGGACGAAGTCTTAAAGACTCCTTAGTCCACACTCGACCAAAGGAAAGCACTCCAACAGAGACACGCAGCATCACAGACACATGGGGTCTTCCCAGAATTGTTGGCCACTTCCTTGTTCCAATTGTAGCGTCTGTCATCTCACAACTGCGACCAAACAACTAGCCCTGGAACCAGGCAAATTATGGACACACAGAGTCCATACAAACTGTAACTCAATCAACGTCTTCTACCTAATCACATGCCCCTGTGATTTACGGTATATTGGCATGACTACGAGGAAGATTAAACAAAGAATCTGTGAGCACAGAAGTAATATAAGATGCCGGAAAACAACTACCAAAATGAGTGACCATTTCCTTCAGACCAACCACACCACCAACGATCTACGGTGGACTATAATTGAACAAATCAATGGGGTAACCAATATCACTAACAGACTTTTCAAGAAAGAACAGAGATGGGTGTACCGCTTGGGAACCCATAAGCAGGGTCTAAATGACGAGATCCCATGGTCATCAATACTTAAATAATTTTGTTGTCCACAACCATCTCAGCATTTTTTTGCATGGGCTAAGCATTAATTCTGCAGGTGTTTTTATGTTGACATCTTGTCATCACTATTCGGCGACCCCCTCTCGAATATTACCCTCCCACCCAAACACTACAACCCTTCTGGTTACAACCCATGTGCCTTAGGAGCAATTGCCATCTCACACTGTCACCTTAACCAATTTGCTATGAATGCCTGGCCTCTAAGTTTCACCTCCGGGTTTATTAACTGTGGTGCAGTGTCATTTCACTTTTAACAGCACCAATTGCTCTAAGGGCAGTCCCCCAGGCACTGAACACCTCACCTTGGTTCTTTTGTGCGTACCAATAATCAATTGGGTCACCCCCTTATTCGGTATGCACCGATGCCTTTGCCATTTCAGGAGGCTGTTTCGTACAATACATCCCCCCCATTTAATTTAATTTATAACAGTTCCCATTGACTCAAGGGCAATCCCTACAACTAATAGCTGTTTTCCCATACCTTCATGTTGATTTTCTTTGGTCATTTGTGTACATCGGCACTTATTCGATATGCACCTATGTGCCACTGTTATCCATGGGCAACGGATCCCACATCTAACTCTCATTTATCTGACCCAGTGAAGTTTTTGCCCCGTTTTTAAAGGCCACCAGAGTTCGGAGCCTACCTCTTGAGGGGTCAATCTCCCGTGCTCACTCGGCGCAATAAAGCTTCCTTTCTTCAAAATCTCTTTTCATTACGAGAAAGCCACTGCCTTGCTCGTTCTACTTGCAGCCTCGAGGCACGCTCATCCTCACCAGAGCTCGCTCGAGGATTGGTTGACACCGCGTCTCCTGACGCTAGCCACGCCCACCCCTGAACTGCCGTTTTCCTCATTACCGGCTTACTTATACCGGCTGTCAGACTCCGTGTCCCATCTTCGGGACCCGGTTACAGAGGGTGCATGCAGGTTTCCAGCGGGTGCCTGGCGTCGAGGGCATAAATCCTACGCTTTCATCAACATCACTATGAGCTAAGTACCGATTAATTGTAAACCACTGCTGAATAGTTTTTTTGTATTTCCCAAGGGTGTGCCGATTTCGCCACCACCCCCCTCCCGAGGTCCATGGTGTGAAATTTTCTCACCATCCAAGTGAGAATAATTTTAATTCAGTTTTTAATTCTGACACTGAGTGCCGGGGGCCACTGGCCATTTGGTCCATTGATCCCGCCATGCACACGCGCCTCGCTGGGTCATTGATTAAGTGTTTATCGCCATTGGCATGGTCTATTGATCGACTTGGGTGTTTAATTTACCGTTAGTTGCAAAAATGTGTGTTTATTAACGATCAGAGCACAAAGTCACTTCCCCAACTTGATGTAACTGATATACCTCTGAATGGAGAAACCGAACTATTTGTTTGTCTCTTCATGTATGTCTTCGTCATTTCTTTACAGGTGCTTTAAAAAAAAAATTTGGTCTCCATAATTGAGAGTACCACAGAGGGAATTATTTAATTTCCTTTCCTTGCACTTTTTACTTCTTTTTCACTTTCACGTCCCTAGGTTAGGGTGGGCCTTAGCGTGCCCATACCGCCGGGGTTTAGTCCACTACAGCTCCTGACGAATGCCAGGTAATTTAACATCAACATTGGGAGAAACATGTTGACCTACTAATAATTTTATTGGAAACAGCCAAACAGTCTATCTGGTTCATTTTCTAACACATTGCATTTAATATGTCCAATTGATCCAGTAATAAATCATTTTTGATACAATTTAGACATTTTTAATCTCACTACCAACACTATCACCTAGCACTCACTATTCCACATTACCTGCTCTGCAGTAAATCTGGCGTTGAAGCACACTGGGGAGGCATTCGGCCTCTCCCAGTGGGGCCCGATGATGAAGCATGTCACCAACCAGATTGGTGAGTGAGGGCTTTCTATACAAACCCAATTGGTGTTGTATACCTTCCTTTTCTCAGCTCTAATTGTATTACTGCAAGTCTTTCTACACTCTTTCCTTGTTTTGAACGAGGAAGGACTCAATCCATGCCAATACGGTACTAGAGATGCCACTGGATTTAAGGCTTGCAAGGAGAATACTGTGTGAGATAGTATCAAAAGCGGCTGACAGGTCGAGCAAAATCAGAACTGCCTTCCTGCCTTAGTCGCTATGGTTTTTAGATTGTCTACTATTTCCAGGAGAGCAGATTCTGTGGAGCGCTTGGGACAGAAGCCGGACTGCTGAGGGCGGAGAACCATGGTAGTTTTGAGGAACTTAGGGGCATATTATCAAGAAACAGCGTTAAAATTATCGCTGCTTTAGCGGCAGAAAACTGACTCTAAAGCGGCCATAATGGGCTTGATATTATGCCCTTGTGAATTCTCATAGAAGCCCATGTTCTAGTGTGAACATGGGCTTCTATTGGAATACTCAAGGGCATATTCTTAAGCCCATTATCGCCGCTTTAGCGTCAGTTTCCTGCCGCTAAAGTGGCGATAATTTTAACCCCGTTCTTGATAATATGCCCCTAAGTTAGTTCTTTATGGAATAGTCGTTATGTGATTTTGCCCAGTATTGGGAGAAGCGATATTGGGCGGAGGTTGGAGAGATTGGATGAGTCAATGCTTTACTTTATCTATTGCTATCACCTGCATTGTGTCCATTTGAATTTACAATTTTTGCTTCTGCCATGTGAGGGCATTGATTGCAGGAGTTCGTATCTTATTTTTGAGGATAAAAGGGAACTTTGTTGAGTGCACCCGCACTGAGGTGTATACTTAGTCTTGCCATATGGATGTAAGCCGTTCAGGTCACCATCAGTGCTGTTACTTTCCAAACCCAAGAGGGGGAAACTCTGATGAAAATTATAAGACTGCGAAGCTGGAGGGTTTTGAGACAAAACAGGTCAGCATAAAAGCAGTTGCCTTGTTCCTGGAAAGTTGATAACTTTTTCCTACTATGTTATTGATGATAACTTGCTGGGAAACAAGTGCTAATGATATTTCGATGACTTTGAATTAGTCACGGCCTATATCTTTTTACAGGAAGCCCTGTCTTTATGGCCTGTCCGTTTTGATAACCTGAGAGCGAGGATAGACTTCACTTTCCAAATTCTCCATGTGCTGGGAAATCTGTGCCTGTCCACGTTCATATTCTTGGTATTGCGATAATTGGTCACCCTGTTTTTTCAAAGTCAGTCAGGATGATGAAGAGTTGTCACATGACTGCCCATTCCTAAGAGCTCTCAGTGGAGAGGAAGCTGGAGTAAAGTACCTGCAAATTGTCATAGCCTTAGGGACTTTGAGTGCAGCAGAGGTTGTCTCACAGAGGGCTTGTGTGTCTTTAGATAGTCTTTGTGTTTTACTGGTATATACTTATTAAACCCTGGTCTTCTTTTTGTCATTATAAACTCCTGTCATAGGCTTACCTGTTTGCATTTTTAATGTCAAATCTTTTTTTATTATTGAAGAGCGCAAACACATACCACGGTGTAAAACAAATGTCAGGCAGGCGCTGACCGTAATCATTACATGGATATGAAAATAAGTCATCAAAAGCAACTGACATCTTGCATCACATGTCTAGCAGCTGAAGGGATAAGAATGAATCCATGATTGGCCAGAGAACCAATATCTGTGGCAATAGGAGGAAACAAAAACGTCCCCTCTTCTCAAGGGGGAGCAACACCTTTGCCAACGTACCATGATAACAGGGCAGGGGAGGGGGAAAGGGAAGGAACCAGGGGTACAGTAGGTTGAGCCCGGATGGGCTAGCAATGGGGATAGGAAAAAGGGAAAGCAGGGGAAAAGGAAATAGAAGAAAAGGAAGAGAGATAGACACATGAATAGAAAACAGAGAGAAAAATTAAAAGGAAAAGGTGGGAGGAGGCAGGAGAGGAGGGGGGAAGAGAGTAGGAAATAGGGCATCCCAGGATGGCCCCATCAATGCCCCCGTAGGCAGCTGAGGGGAGAGTAGCTGGTTTCACATATAATGTGATTGTGCACATCACAATGGAATTTCAGCTCAACAAGCTAGGAGGACATCTTTGAAAAGCCGGAGGGCATGGAGCCGGGGAGTAGTGAAACTGGAGTATTCCAGTTTGGAGAAGTGATCGATCAGTGGTTGCCGAATGTGAGTGGATTTGGATTCTGTATGTGTGATATAGCATGTTAAGAGCTCCATCGCCATGATATGCCAGAGGCGTGTGAACCATAGGTTAATAGATGGGGAGGAGGGCTTTTTCCAATGAAGAGCAAGTACTTGTTAAGCCTACACCAACATAAGCGTGATAAGGTGCCAGTCGGAGTGGGTTATAGCAATGAGCTGCCGGGGCCATACACTCAGGATGGCTACCATATGTTAGCTTGGTATGGGGAAGCCTACAGTGTCTTTGGTATGGCTCAGGACTTCCTTCTAGAATAAGGTGAGTAGTGGGCATGGCTAACAAACATGGATGAAAACAAAATTGTCACTGATTGATAGCACCAACAGAGGGGAGAGAGGGTGGGGAACATTTTCTGTTAATGTGTAGTATGATATCAGCGGGTCATGAGTTTATTGGTGGATTCTTGTTGGGGTATGCTCCTAGGGATGTTGCGCCATAGTTGTTCCATAGGGTCTTTGTGCCATTGTGTTTTGTAGGTATGAAGCTGGGTAGGGGTGGAGTGTTGTAGCACCTGCTAGGTGTGAGAGATCAAGCCCCATGTGCTGTCAAAAGAGCATACCAGTGTCTTGAAAGGAGTGAGTAGCCATGTTGCCGGAGTTGGTAGTATTGCAGTTGAGATGCATCTGTAAGGTAAAAGTCTCTCTTTCATTGGTCAAAGGTTTTGAATACATCCCCTTCAAAGAGATCTTGGATCTTGCATCATTCACCCTCACCCCAAACTGAGAATGTTTGTGGCTGTAAGGCTGGAGAGAAGTAAGGGTTATGAGCCAACGGAGTGTTGGGTGAAGGGAAGGAGGTGAGACCCCTCAAGACTGCAATCTTTTCCCAGATGCCAAGGACCGTTTTTGTGGGAGGGGGGGCTATATAAGCACTCCAGGGTGGAGTATGTCTCGAGAGCCAGGTCAGGTCCGACAGGAGCTTACAAGCCACCGTGCAGTCCATATGAAACCAAAGCTTTTCACTTTTGTGAACACCCCATTCTGAAATGTATTGGCGGTGCGACGGCCAGTAATACACCAAGAGATTGGGACATGCTAGGCCCTCCGCTCCCTGGGTGGTGTGAGAAATGTATTAGAGAATCTCTGGCATGTCCTCCCCCAGATAAAGGAGGTCACATCACGTTGACAACCTCCTGACATCTTGACCCCATTGAGACGGCCAAGTCAAGACATAGGAAGCAGTCTCCCGGTTCCCAGGGCTTCAAGAACAGATCATCTACATTCCGACCAGTTAGCTTGAGACCATGATGACCGGGATGGAGTAAAATTTAAGCCTAGGTAGCGTAGCGAGTGCGTAGCCCATTGGAAGGGAGTAAGCGATTGTAGGTCAAGTATATCCTGTGGGGGGATAGATCGATTCAGCGCCTGGGATTTGGCCATGTTAATTTGGAATCCTGAGAGTCTCTCAAAGGATTGAAGAAAAGATACTGGTGTAGACAGGGAGGTCCTAAGAGTAGTCAGTGTAAGCAGATAGTCACCAAAGGGGATTTCCTTGATATCTGCAGTCTGGCGTATGGATATTGCCAGTGGTTCCACCATCAGGGCGAAAAGTAGAGGAGAGAGCAGATAGCCTTGCCCGGTGCCCCTTTGTATGTGTAAGGGTGGGGAGAGATGGCAGGTAACCTGAATATGTACTGTAGTAGCGGTGTAAGATGCCATAATCTGGGATATCATAGTCTGGCCCAAGCCAATTTTCTGCAGAACTGCGTGTAAGAAAACCCAACCAACCCAGTCAAAGGCTTTTTCAGGTTCTAAGGAGAGTAAGCATGCCGGAATTTCCCGGTGGTGGACCTTTTCAATGAAATACTACCCAACGTATATTATCCGCACTCTGACGCTAGCGTAAAGACCCAACCTGATGTGGAACAATCAGGTTGGGCATATATGGCTCCTGGCGATTAGCCAGGATTTTAGTATAAATCTTTGTAGCATGGCAATAGGGTGATAAGATGTGCACGAAGAGGTGTTCTTTCCTAGTTGAGCGATAAGAACTATTTCCACCTTAGACATAGTAGGGGTGAGGCGGTGGTTTTGAAGAACAAATTAAAGAGACCTAGTAAGTGATCTTGTAGCTGTGAAAAGAACATGCAATAGAATGAGACTGGAATGCTGTCTTGGCCAGGGATTTTGCCCACTAGCAAGTCTTTAAGTGCATGCTGCAGTTCGGCCAAAGTAATCAGAGCCTCTAGATGTTATGCATGGTTAAAGTCAAAGGGTGCCATGAACAGGAGGTTAGAAAGGAGGTAATGTCACCCTAGGGGTGGCTTTACTTCCCATAGAGAGTGGTGTAGAAAGAGTTGAATGCCTGCTGCTTGTCGCGCTTTGAAGTAACCAATGTACCATCCACATATTTAATCTTTGAAATATGGGCCTGTGCCACCTGGCAGCGAAGTAGGCGGGCAAGGTTGGATCCCACTTTATCTCCCCCCTCATAGTATCTCTGCTTTAATGCCAGTAGTGATCGATCCACCTTGTTTGTCCGGTGGACCCTCAATTGGCCACAGAGCAGAGCCGACTGCTTCTTGTGGTATCTAGAGGGCGCTGAGTGGTCCAGCCTTTCCAGGGCTTTGATGTCCTAGTCAAACCGGTTTCCACCAGCCGAGCATCCCGGATACGGGCGATTACGTTTGCAGTATTGACGCCTCAGGTTGTCGCCTTAAAGGGGTCCCACAGGATGGATCCTGGGGTCTCGTGTAGAGCATTTGAAAAGTAGGCTGAGATCTCCCGACATGTCTCGTCAACATTAATCGGATCCCATAGGATGTGGGAGGAGAGCCGCCAGTGGGGAGGGGAGCCTGGAGCAGCAATTCAGCATTGTAGCACCATATCCAAATGAGCATGGTCAGAGATGGAGATGTCTGAGATATGTGCCGACTCCAAGGCTCGGGTTAGCAAGTTGTTTGTATTTTTTAAGAAAGTTCCTATCTTGCAGCTTAAAAGGAAGTTTGTAAACCAGCTCACAAGTGGATAAAAGGCACTTACTTTTTTTTATGCCATCAGACTCCTCTTTCCATCTCTTTTTATATTCCAAGACCTTCCGAGGTGTGGTTGATGACATTTGAGTGTTGATAAATAGATCTGTGTTAGGTTCTTCCTGAGTCATTTTATTGAAGGTATGGATGCTAACAGGGTTATTTTAGAGGTCCTATTATTCCATGTTTCACTAAGCTTTATGATGGAAACCGACCCGTAAACCAACTTAGCCTTGTTCTTCCACCTACAGTGTGTTGCACACCTCGCACAAGAGTGGGCAGCCTGCAGCAGAGGCATGGAGCTCAACCCGACTGCAAGCCACTCCCAGACCTAGCTTAGCCACCTCCATGATCAGAGGCTCCACCGGGGACTGCAGCCGTGTTGCAAGGCCTAACCTTGCTGTAACCTCGCTGAGGTCCCTCTTCAATACGTTTCTCCTCCTGACCAAGTCCCAAAGCAGATGCCAATCCAAGCTTCTGACTTAGTAAATTAATGGTCTAGGGATGCACAAGGTGATGCCTTTTTCCCACTTTGATTGCAGGGTTCACCTTTGCTCCTGTAGTGCCGGAGGTATGCTACCTGTATAACCAATTCTAGGTCCCTTTATGCAGACGTGAAATTCCTTTCCTTCCTTTCTTCTTTTTCCCCGGATTCCAAACGTAATTTTAATTGGTAGCAATACGCTGGGCTGGGCCGGGCTGGGCTGGGCTGTAGACTAGACTTCCTCCTGCCTCCTGCCTGTAATTCTCATCCAGGGACTCGAGGACCAATCAATCAATCAATCAATCAAAGCATTTATATAGCGCACTACTCACCCGGAGGGTCTCAAGGCGCTGGGGGGGAGAGGGTACGCTACTGCTCGAACAGCCAGGTCTTGAGCTGCTTCCTGAAGGCGAGGTGGTCCTGGGTCAGGCGGAGGTGGGTCGGAAGGGAGTTCCAAGTCTTGGCGGCTAGGTAGGAGAAGGACCTTCCTCCTGTGGTGGCTCTTCGGATGCGGGGGACGGCGGCGAAGGCGTGGCTGGTCGATCGGAGTTGGCGTTTGGGAGCGTAGAAGTTGAGGCGGCTGTTGAGGTATCCTGGGCCTTTGTGTGCGTGGGTGAGGAGCCGGAAGGTGATTCTTTTGTTGACCGGGAGCCAGTGCAGGTCTCTCAGGTGTCCGGAGATGTGGCTGCGGCGGGGGATGTCCAGGATGAGTCGTGCTGAGGTGTTCTGGATCCGCTGGAGTTTCTTCTGGAGTTTGGCGGTGGTTCCGGCGTAGAGGGAGTTGCCGTAGTCCAGACGGCTGGTGACGAGGGCCTGAGTGACCGTCTTTCTGGTCTCGGTGGGGATCCACCGGAAGATCTTACGTAGCATGCGCAGGATGTTGAAGCACGACGAGGAGACGGCGTTGACCTGTCTGGTCATGGACAGGGATGAGTCCAGGATGAAGCCGAGGTTGCGTGCGTGGTCTGTGGGTTTGGGTGCGCTGCCCAGGGCGGGGGGCCACCAGGAGTCGTCCCAGGCGGAGGGTGATGATCCCAGGATGAGGACTTCCGTCTTGTCAGAGTTCAGTTTCAGGCGGCTGTTCGACATCCATTTGGCTACGTCTGTCATCCCTTCGTGCAGGTTGGCTCTGGCGGTGGCGGGGTCGTTGGTGAGGGAGAGGATCAGCTGGGTGCCGTCGGCGTAGGAGATGATGTTGAGGTTGTGCTGGCGTGCGATGGCTGCGAGGGGGCTCATGTAGACGTTGAAGAGTGTTGGGCTGAGCGAGGAGCCTTGAGGAACGCCGCAGATGACTTCGGTGGCCTCCGATCTGAACGGGGGGAGGCGGACTCTGTGTTCTTCCGGCGAGGAAGGAGGTGATCCACTCCAGTGCCTTCTCCTGGATTCCGACGTTGCTGAGGCGCTGTACTAGGGTACGGTGGCAGACAGTGTCGAAGGCCGCGGAGAGGTCCAGGAGGATGAGGGCCGCTGTTTCTCCGTTGTCGAGCAGGGCTCGGATGTCATCGGTAGCTGCAATCAGGGCGGTCTCGGTGCTGTGGTTGGCCCGGAAGCCAGACTGCGAGAGGTCGAGGGAACCGTTCGTCTCAAGGAAGGCGGACAGTTGCTTGTTTACGGTCTTCTCGATGACTTTGCCGGAAACGGGAGCAGCGAGATGGGGCGGTAGTTCTTGAGGTCGGTGGGGTCGGCTGATGGTTTCTTAAGTAGAGCGCTGAGTTTGGCGTGCTTCCAGCTCTCCGGGAAGGTCGCGGTGTCGAAGGAGGTGTTGATGATGTCCCGCAAGTGGGGTGCGATGACAGCGTCGGCTTTGTTGAAGACATGGTGAGGGCAGGGGTCTGTCGGAGATCCGGAGTGGATGGAGTTCTTCGTGTGGACGGTGTCTTCGGTGCTGATCGGGGTCCAGGCGCGGAGGGTGGTGGTGGGGGGCGGTGGTTCGGTCGTGGCGTGCGTCGGTTGAGTGCTGAAGCTGTTGTGTATGTCCGCGATCTTGTTGTGGAAGTAGGAGGCGAGGGAGTTGCAGAGGTCTTGCGAAGGGGTGATGTTGTTGTTTCCGGCGTTGGGGTTGGAGAGCTCTTTCACGATGTTGAAGAGTTCCTTGCTGTTGTGTGCGTTGTTGTCAGTTGTCAGTTGACAGTGCTATTGGAGGCCCAGGTGCCGACGAGCTCTGGGGAGCACAGGGGTAAATGATCTCAGGGACTCCGGGTCAATCTTGTGCTGTAGGGTAAGCGGGAGGTGAGTTGACCGCAGAGGCAAACTACACCGGCCTAGCACGGACCGCTTCCATCTCAGAATGGGTGATCTCACTGGCCTAGCCTTCCCTCTGCTCTTTCCACTCCCTCTGCCCCCTCTGCTCCCAGCTGACTGCACTCCATTGTCTCCAGTCCTTTGCAGTCATCTGATAGTTGTCTTGTAGTTATGCAGCACAGGACGCAGGACCATTAGGCCCAATAGGGTAACGGGGGACCTTGAGGTTGTAGCGTGGGCAAGTTTCACCGTGTCCCTGCTCTCCCATAGCAGAAAGTTCTCCTTCGCGGAACAAAGACCATGTGTGACATTGCATTTCAGGTGCAGGCTCAATCTCCAAACCTCCTGTTCTGTCTCGACACTCCTGTCTCACTGCAGACACTCCCACTCAGCTGCATGTGCTTTTCAAATACCTGAACTAAGGGATGGAATCAGGCGTAGATAAAGAATGGCAATCTGTTATGATAAATGTTAGAACTGGGGGTCTCTAGTTGGCAGGGGTAGGTACCACTGTCCAAATAGGGACCCTTGCTTCTAGTCAGGAAGAAACCCTCTGAGATAACCCCTGCTCACCCTCTAGGTAGCTTGGCACGAGCAGTCTAGGATAACCAGAGGCAATGTGTAAAGTATTTGTACCAACACTCACAGTAACACAGTGAAAACACCACAAACTGACTCCACAACAGTTTAGAAAAATAAAGGTATTTAAATCTAAACTACACAAGACCAAAACGACAAAAATCCAACATACACAGTTCAAGATTATGGTTTCAAAAGAGTTCTTAAGGTTGCGATAAAATAATCCACAGATGCGTGAAAAGTTCACAGTTGCGTCACGTTTACTCACAGTACCTTTTAGTTGCGACAAAGTTCCAAAAGCAGAAGCTTTTGCGGTTGAAAACAAGCGATGCGTTGCTCCTGAGACCCTGGGGAGGCGATGTGAGATCCCCGCTGCAGCAGCGGGTGTGTTGCGACGAATCCGGTCTGTATGGGGAGGAAGGCCACTTGTATGGATTCTGGTGCGGAGGTTCAGTAGGAAGTTTGTTCTCGCAAAGGCACGATGCGACGATCTTTGGAGTTGCAATGATCTCCAGGGCGACGTGCGCGGACCAGCGGTTATCTTCTCTCTCGTGGCTCCTCGATGTGGTGGTTTCTGCGACGACACTCGCAGCGACGTGATGCGGTCCGCAAGCAAGCGGTGCGGCGATCTCACCCAGCGACGACAGGCTCTGCGACGACACTCGCAGCGATGTTAGACTTTCCTGCACCGGTCTGGTGCGTCCCGCAAACGAAGGATGCGACGGCTCTGGCAGCGGCAACAGGCGCTGCGACGATCTCGGCCTTCGGAGCGGCGGGAATTTCCTCGCACTGTCGGGGATGCGCTCCGCAGCGAGCGATGCGATACTTTTCAATTGCAAAAGTCTCTCAAGCTTAGTTTCAAGCTTCCCAGCACAGGTACAACTTCCAGAGGCCCCATCAACTGGATCAAGCACTCTAGGAAGGACAGAACTCTCTCAGCAGAGTTCAGGGAAGCTGGGGGTGAAGTCCTTTTGTTCCTGGGACCACAGAACAGGGAGCCAGCTCTTCTCAGGCCCTTGGAGATTCCTTCAAGACAGGGGACACCGCACAACAGCAAAGTCTTTCCCCTCTCCTTGGCAGCAAAGCAACAGCAGGTCAGTCCAGCAGAGCAACAGCAGGACAGTCTTCCTTCTTCAGTTTCAGCTTTCTCCTTGGCAGAGGTTCCTTCTTGATTCCAGGATGATCTAATTTTCTGTTGTCAGGGGTACTGTACCTATACCCCTAAAAGTCTTTGTTCTCTTTGTGCATGTGGGCCCTGAGCCCGGTCTGAACCAGTTCTGGGTGTCTCCTGAGTACTTTGTTTTGCTGGCTTCTTCTTTCCTTTCAGAGTGAGGGGCAGAGTCGTCAGCCGCCCAGCAGGAGGTGGGGCCAGCATTGTGGAAGGCAGGCACAGCCCTATTCAGGCCCAGGTGCTAACTCCTCCCACCACTCCAGTTGCAAATGCAGTCATTCAGCCTAGGGCTGACTCAGCCCTTGTCTCTCTCAAACCAGACAGTCAATACACAAACAGGCCAAGGCACACAGAAAGGTCAGACAAGAGAACAGCAACTTTCTAAAAGTGCTGTTCTCAAACACAGGATTTAAAAACAACCTTTCCTAAAAGATGTGTTATTAAATTCTGAGTTCAGGGATACTAGATACTTATGTCCTATCTTGTTCCTATGGGAAGAAATACTGGAAGCAACTGTAGCCAGCATCCCCCATATTAATCTATGGAGCAAGATAGCCTTACAATAGTGAAAACGAAAATGGCTGCCATTCACTATCAGAGCATGTCACCTGCACTAGTACATGCTCTGCCTTTTACATACACTGCACCTTGTCAGGGGGGTACCTTGGGCCTTCCATAGGGGTGACTCATGTGCATGAAATGGGAAGGGTTAGGCCTGGTCAGTGGGGACACTGACCAGGAGGACATGGCAGTTTCTAAACTGCACACAGGCACTGCAGTGTCAGGCCTGAGACATCATTTTAGGGCTACTCCTGTGGGTGGCACAATCAGTGCTGCATGCCCACTAGTAGCATTTGTCCTCACCAGCCCTGGCACACCCAGTGCACTTTACTAGGGACTTCATGGTGATACAAATATGCCAAACATGTATATCCATTCAGAATAACACTTTACATAGGGAGCACTTACACTCTGGCACTGATCAGCAGTGGCAGAGTGTCCAAAGCATCTAAACCAGCAAAAACGAAATCCAGCACAGCATAAAAAATACAGGAGGTAGAGGCAAAAAGATAGGGGAAAACCACGCCAAAGATGCCAGGTCTAACACGTGTCCCCTCCAGCTGAAAGTGGGGAAAACTACCCACCCGCTTGGGAATTCTCTTCACTAAGGCGGAAAAACCTGGACAGACCATCAGCATTGGCGTGTTCTGTGCCAGGGCGGTGTTCCACCGTGAAGTCCATTCCCTGTAGGAAGATGGACCACCTCAATAGTTTTGGGTTCTCACCCCTCATTTGCATTAACCATCTGAGGGGCCTGTGGTCAGTCTGAACACGGAAGTGAGTCCCAAACAGGTAGGGCCTTAACTTTTTCAGAGCCCAGACCACAGCAAATGCTTCTCTCTCTCAATCGCACTCCACCTCTGTTCCCTGGGGAGTAGCCTCCTACTAATGAAAGCTACCGGCTGGTCTCCATTCTCCTCAGTGATTCGTGAGAGGACTGCTCCCACACCATGCTCTGAAGCGTCTGCCTGTACTATGAACTCACTGGAAAAGTCAGGTGCCTTGAGCACCGGTGCTGTGCACATTGCAGTTTTCAGGGCATCAAAAGCAGTTTGGCAGGCTTCAGTCCAGTCCACTCTTTTGGGCAACTTCTTGGAAGTGAGTTCTGTCAAGGGGCGACAATGGTGCCATATCCCTTGACAAACCGTCTGTAATACCCGGTGAGTCCTAAAAAGGATCTCACCTCTGTCTGGGTCTTGGGGGGGCTCCCAAGCCAGAATGGTATCAATCCTTGCCTGTAGGGGCGCCACCTGGCCGCTCCCCACCTGGTGTCCCAAATACACCACAGATCCCTGCCCTATTTGGTACTTGCTGGCCTTGATAGTGAGGCCTGCCCTTTGCAGAGCCTTCAACACTTCACCGAGGTGTTGCAAGTGTTCCTCCCACGTGGAGCTGAACACAGCAATGTCATCCAGGTATGCGGCGCTGAATTCCTCCAGCCCGGTCAGTACCTGGTTAACCAGTCTCTGGAATGTGGCAGGGGCATTCTTCAACCCAAAGGGCATGACTCGGACCTGGAAGTGCCCCTCTGGCGTTGAAAATTCTGACCTCTCTTTGGCCCCATCAGTTAAGGCAATCTGCCAGTACCCAGAAGTCAAATCAAATGTACTGAGGTACTGGGCAGCTCCCAACAGATCCACGAGCTCATCAGCTCTGGGGATGGGGTGTGCGTCAGTCTTCGTGACCGCATTGAGCCCACGGTAGTCCACGCAAATCCGGAGTTCTGGAGGGCCACCAGGGGTAGTAGCTTTCTTGGGCACTAAGACCACTGTGCTAGCCCAGGGGCTGCTGGAGGGCTCATTCACCCCTAGCGCCAACATCTTGGAAACCTCTTCCTTGATGCTGGCCCTGACCTTGCCAGCTACCCTGTAAAATTTTTGTTTCACAGGCAGACTGTCTCCAGTGTCCACATCATGGACGCACCAGTTGGTGACTCCTGGGGTCAGGGAGAACAGGGAGGAGAACTGACCCAACACTTGGCGACAGTCACTCTGCTGCTCTGGGGTCAGGGTGGGCGAGAGGACCACACCATCCACTGACCCATCTTGCTCCTTAACTGCCAGAAGGTCAGGGAGAGGATCACTATCCTCTTCCATTCCTGCATCTGTAGCCATAAGCATTGTCACTTCAGACCTCTCAAAGTGTGGTTTGAGGTCGTTCACGTGCAAGAATCTCAGGGGCTGCCTGGGAGTCCTCAGGTTAACCAGGTAGGTTACCTCACTTTTCCTTTCCACCACCTCATATGGCCCAGTCCACTTGTCTTTGCGCGCACAAGTCTCCACTGGCGCCATCACCCACACTTTCTGTCCAGGTTGCAATTCGACCAGAGTGGTATTCTGGTCGTACCATCTTTTCATTTATCCCTGGCTTGCTTCCAGGTTCGCCTGCTCGAGCTTCCTGAAGCGTTGTGTCTGGTTGCGGATGGCCAGCACATAGCTGAACACATCCTGGGGGGTATTCCCACGGGACTTTTCCCAACCCTCCTTCACCAGTGGGAGAGGTCCTCTAACAGGGTGGCCATACAGGAGTTCAAAGGGACTGAACCCTAAGGACTTCTGAGGCATCTCCCTGTAGGCAAACAACAGGCATGGTAACAAGACGTCCCACTTCCGTCTCATGGGCTCTGCTAGGCCCATAATCATACCTTTCAGGGTCCAGTTGAACCTTTCAACCAGCCCATTTCCTTGAGGGTGGTAAGGAGTGGTGAACGTATAAGTTACCCCACACTCCTCCCACAGAGACTTCATGTACTTAGAGATGAAGTTGGTACCCCGGTCGGAGACCACCTCTCTGGGGAACCCCACACGGGAAAAGATCCCCATCAATGCACGGCCCACCATGGGTGCTGTGATTGTCCTGAGAGGGACTGCTTCCGGGAGCCGGGTGGCATGGTCCACCAACACCAGGATGAACCTATTGCCTAAGGCTGTCTTGGGGTCCAGGGGCCCTACAATGTCTATGCCAACCCGCTTGAAAGGGGTGCTCACCACTGGGAAGGGTTGGAGGGGTGCCTTCAACTTCATTCCAGTCTTGCCACTGGCTTGACAGGTTTGGCAAGATCTGCAAAAGGAACCAACGTGCTTTCTCATCTGGGGCCAGTGGAAGTGGGTGACAAGCCGGTTCAGGGTCTTGTCTTGCCCCAGATGTCCTGCAAGAGGCACGTCATGAGCCAGACCCATTAGTAAGTTTCTGAAGCGCTCGGGTACCACCAGCACACGGGCTGTACCGGGCTCAGCAAACTTAAGCTCGCTATATAGTAGGTAATCTTCCCAGTAGATAAAGTGATCTCTGGCTGCTCCACCTGCTGCCTGATCTACAGCCTGTTGCCGCAGACCAATGAGGGAAGGGTATTCTTTCTGCACCTGGCAGAATTCCTCCCTGGAGGGACCACCTTCTTGCTGCCAATGGGTCAGCTCAGGTAGGTCTCCCAGTTCGGCCACCTTTTCCCCTGTGGGTTCAAGTCATCCCCCTCAGGTTCTGCTCCTTCTTGGACCGTGGGAACTGCTGGAGCGGGTTTCCCGCGCCCCTTGCCTCTTCCTCTCCTGGCAGGTCTCTGGGCCACTGTTTCAGGCTCCAGTTCTGCTGAATCACCCCTACTGGCTGCCATAGCACGCGTGGTCACACAGATCCACGCAGGCAAACCCAACATCTCTAAATGAGTTCTGTGTTCTACATCCTTCCATGGAGAACTCTCCAGGTTGTTACCTAACAGACAGTCTACAGGCAAGGCATCACTGACAACTACTTCCAAAAGACCAGAGACTCTTCCCCCTCCCCCACCCATTCAAAGGGAACACGCGCCAACTTGCAGAGGCGCACTCGAGCTGTCAGCTGCCACTACAGGGCGGAGTACATCAGGGATGATTTGCTCTTCATACACCCACTGACACCTCACGGATGTCTTGCTGGCTCCTGTGTCTCTCAGAGCCTCAACCTCCCTCCCATTGATGGTCACCTTCTGCCCATACTTCTTAGTGTTAGAGGGCAGTAAGGTTTCCTGGACCATCTCTCGGTCTCCTAGAGAGACAAGGGTCATAACTGCTAGCTCCCCCCATTCACTAGAAACCAAATCCCCTCCCAAAGCTACACTGGCTAATGCTGGGGCTGAAGCACCAGTAGGTGCGGGTTTCTTTCTGGGACAGCTAGGAGCCATGTGACCCACCTCATTGCAGTGATAGCAAGTAGGTGGAGCCCGGTTGTCTCTGTTATCTCTCTTGTCCCGCCTGCCCTTAGGGGGCCATGGCTGCCTAGACTTGGGGGGTTGGGGATTCCTTTCCCTGGGAACTATTTTGGGGCCCTTGTGAGAACTCCTTTTGGTTACCCTTGTCCCCCCCACTCTTCTGCTGGGGACCCTGCCCACCTTTGGCTGTGGTACCCACAATTCCTCTGTGGACCCTGGTACTGGTGCAGCGGTCCGCCTCCTTAGCAAGCTCAAAGGGGTCAGTCAGCTTGCTGTCTAAAAGTTGCTGGCGCAGCTCTGGACCACAAAGACTACTCAAGTGCTCCCAACTGATTAAATGCAACAACCCCTTAAAATCAGTTACTTTACTGCCCTTCATCCAACCTTCCAGTGCACGTGTGTACAAATTCACACACTCCATCCAAGTCTCAGATTCTCTCTTCTTAGAGTTTCTAAACTGCAGTCTATACTGCTCTGGAGTAGGGCCATACCTGAGACATAAGGCCTCCTTCATATTGGGGTAGGTCATGGCACCTGCCATCTCTAAGGGCTCTAGAGCACTCCTCCCAGAAGCCTCAAATTGTTTCCACAGGCCCGCCCCCCAATGCTGTTCAGGCACACCATTCATTCTCAATGCAATCTCATACGAAGTGAACCAGGCATAAATATCCTCACTCCTATGGTATTTCTGCACCAGGTCCTTGGGAATATATACTTTACCCCCATGCACTGGCTGCGCGCTGCCACCATTTGAATTGGCATCCACTTCCTTGGCATTTAGATCCAGCTCCCTCATGATCAACTCATGAGCCAAAAGCAATTTCTTTTCCTCCAAGGTGCGGGCACTTTTGCTCTCCTCCGCCGCCTTTTCTCTCTCTTTATCCATTTCCAATTGCTTCATTTTCATTTTTATGACTTCCAAGTCATATTCCCTCACTCTCTGATTTTCTTGTAACTCTTCTGGGGTGAGGCCCCTGCTGGAATGGTTGCTGCCAGCTCCTGAGCCTACTCTGCCCCCTGGCAGATCTGTGACTTGAAAACCATTTCCTCCACTAACATCATTTCCCTCTTGTGCCTCCCAATGGGCCTTCAAGATTCTTTGCTGCTCATCCTTCCTGTAGCCGCTCTTTATGGGGCACTCAAACTTGTTGCAGAATTGCTGAAGCTGTGTAACTTTGTAAGAATACAGCTCCTCAATGCAAAACTCTAATTCTGCTTCCTTACTGGGTGCCTCCCATTCAAAGACATGGGGCCAGATGTAGGTCGGTCGGTAACGGCCGAAAATCGGTATTTTCGTCCGTTACCGACCGGTATGTAAGAATTGGTATGTAGGGGCATATTTTTACAGAATCGGTAAATTTACCGATTCTGTAAAATACCGAATCGGTATTTTTTACCGATTCGGTATATCCAAATGTAGGTGGCACTCCTGAGAGTGCCACAGGCCTTACAGATTCGGTATTTTACCACACAATCCAATTGTGTGGTAAAATACCAAATCCAGGTGTGCATGCACATGTGTGCATGCACACCCTAGCCATGTGACAGACAGACATGCCCTTAGGGCATGTCTGTGTGCCACATGGCTCACATGCCCGTCTTTGGGGTGCTAGAGGGTGTCAAAGTGACACCCCGTGCACCCTTGCTAAAATCGGTATTTACCGATTCTGTAATTACAGAATCGGTATTGCCCATTGATTCCAATGGGCTTCAAGGCCCATAGGAATCAATGGGCAATACCGATTCGGTATTTACAGAATCGGTAAATACCGAATCTTAAAGATTCGGTATTTACAGATTCTGTAATACCTACATCTACCCCCTTCATATTTACCGACTCTTAAATACCGAATCGGTAAAATTCGGTATTTAAGAGTCGGTAAATATGAATTACCTACATCTGGCCCATGGTGATTTAGAAGAGTTACTCAAAAATAGTCAAAAATCAAAAACCAGTAGTATGCGGTGGCGTAGTGGTCTGCACTCACTAGTGATGTACACCAATCACTGTGGGTCTAGTACAAATACAAGTTCAATTTCCCACCGCTGACCAATAATGTTAGAACTGTGGGTCTCTAGTTGGCAGGGGTAGGTACCACTGTCCAAATAGGGACCCTTGCTTCTTGTCAGGGTAAGGAGGAAACCCTCTGAGATAACCCCTGCTCACCCTTAGGTAGCTTGTCACGAGCAGTCTAGGATAACCAGAGGCAATGTGTAAAGTATTTGTACCAACACTCACAGTAACACCACAAACTGACTCCACAACAGTTTAGAAAAATAAAGGTATTTAATCTAAACTACACAAGACCAAAATAACAAAAATCCAACATACACAGTTCAAGATTATGGTTTCAAAAGAGTTCTTAAGGTTGCGATAAAATAATCCACAGATGCGTGAAAAGTTCACAGTTGCGTCACGTTTACTCACAGTACCTTTTAGTTGCGACAAAGTTCCAAAAGCAGAAGCTGGTGCGGTGGAAAACAAGCGATGCGTTGCTCCTGAGACCCTGGGGAGGCGATGCGACAGCCCCGCTGCAGCAGCTGGCGTGTTGTGACGAATCCGGTCTGTTTGGGGAGGAAGGCCACTTGTATGGATTCCGGTGCGGAGGTTCCGTAGGAAGTTTGTTCTCGCAAAGGCACGATGCGACGATCTATGGAGTTGCGACGATCTCCGGGGCGACGATGCGCGGGCCAGCGGTGATCTTCTCTCTCGCAGCTCCTCGAATGGTTTCTGCGACGACACTCGCAGCGACGTGATGCGGTGCGGCGATCTCACCCAGCGACGACAGGCTCTGCGACGACACTCGCAGCGATGTTAGACTTTCCCGCACCGGTCTGGTGCGTCCTGCAAATGAAGGATGCGACGGCTCTGGCAGCGGCAACAGGCGCTGCAACGATCTCGGCCTTCGGAGCGGCGGGAATTTCCTCGCACTGTCGGGGATGCGCTCCGCAGCGAGCGATGCGATACTTTTCAATTGCAAAAGTCTCTCAAGCTTCCCAGCACAGGTACAACTTCCAGCGACCCCACAACTGGATCAAGCACTCTAGGAAGGACAGAACTCTCTCAGCAGAGTTCAGGGAAGCTGGGGGTGAAGTCCTTTTGTTCCTGGGACTTCAGAACAGGTAGCCAGCTCTTCTCAGACCCTTGGAGAGTCCTTCAAGACAGGGGACACAGCACAACAGCAAAGTCCTTCCCCTCTCCTTGGCAGCAAAGCAACAGCAGGTCAGTCCAGCAGAGCAACAGCAGGACAGTCTTCCTTCTTCAGTTTCAGCTTTCTCCTTGGCAGAGTTTACTTCTTGATTCCAGGATGATCTAATTTTCTGTTGTTAGGGGTCCTGTACTTATACCCCTAAAAGTCTTTGTTCTCTTTGTGCATGTGGTCCTTGAGCCCGGTCTGAACCAGTTATGGGTGTCTCCTGAGTACTTTGTTTTGCTGGCTTCTTCTTTCCTTTCAGAGTGAGGGGCAGGGTCGTTAGCCGCCCAGCAGGAGGTGGAGCCAGCATTGTGGACGGCAGGCACAGCCATATTCAGGCACAGGTGCTAACTCCTCCCACCACTCCAGTTGCAAATGCAGTCATTCAGCCTAGGGCTGACTCAGCCAGCCTCCTGGGGAATCCCCAGCTCCTGTCACTCTCAAACCAGACAGTCAATACACAAACAGGCCAAGGCACACAGAAAGGTCAGACAAGAGAACAGCAACTTTCTAAAAGTGCTGTTCTCAAACACAGGATTTAAAAACAACCTTTCCTAAAAGATGTTAATAAATTCTGAGTTCAGGGATACTAGATACTTATGTCCTGTCTTGTTCCTATGGGAAGAAATACCGGAAGCAACTGTAGCCAGCATCCCCCATGTTAATCTATGGAGCAAGATAGCTTTACAATAGTGAAAACGAAAATGGCTGCCATTCACTATCAGTCTGTTTTAAACAACAAGGGAACCCATTCGGTTATCTAGGGACCGTGGGTAGCTATAATTTTCAAACAACAGTGGTCCCCAAGAAAATGTAGAATCAAGTTTACAAATAAAACATAGTCCACAATGGGATCTACATTGTCCACTGTCCAGCCGGACAGGGTATTTTATTTTCTTACAATGGAAAAAATATAAAGGAATAAGAAAACAGGCCCAGTCCTGTACCGTGTTGGGAACAAACAGGGAAGAGGGATTTTTAGGCAAGAAGGAGCATTATTGGCCACTTGTAATTCAGTAGAGGTTGTAAGTAATGCCAAATAAGTGCTAGACACAGCATGAATCAAACATAATAGTTAGGCTGTGAAAACACTTCAAACAAGTCGACGTTTCGATCCCTTATGCTCAATAATGTGGGATCATCATCAGGACTAACAATACATACATTTGCTTGCCTGGTATATACATTTTAACAGACACAACCGCCTATTGGAAAAATTGGGAGGAAGGTTGGGAAACAGAAAAAAGAGAAATAGTCCCACTGTATTAGACTCTGAATAATATTGACACTGCACTTTATTCGGAACCGACTTATCGTGCTGTCTAATTGTGTGCAAGTAGTGTCTGTACACTTGAATCACGCGACCAGTGAAGTAGGTGACATGTGCGTGAAAAAAGATTTATTACTCGACTATTTGTTCAATACTTATTCAGTATTATAAAACCTTTATGATTGATATTTAAAATGTGCACAGAGGGCATTTGAAATAACTAACCATTTGCATGCATCGTCCGCATTTAATCTTCATTCGTGAGCATGCATCTCCACTCGTGTCATACACATACGTGCTCATTCAATCAGTGCCTCTCAGGGTGGATGCTTACCCATGTGGGTCGGTGGGGTTCAGGGAATAGTTAGTATCGAGGTAGACACCTGGAATTATGTGTCTCCTGTAAAATGGGAAAGAACGATCAATAGAGGGTTCTGTTGTGCTTATTGTTCAAGGTTTGGTGGCGAGTAAGGCTATTACCTGTTAAAAGTTACAGGCTCTCACATTTGCTCTGCCTCGTTTTCAGTCCGAAAATTGCTGCGGGTTACAAGGGGAGGTGATTTGCGAGGATTTATATAAATTAATTGTCTCTCGAAATTTAAGTGCGGTTGCTCGGGCTTACCTTGAGGGGAGAGTGGCCTGGGCGGTCCAGTGGTAGCTCAACCGAGTCTGTGAAAAATACTTCGTTTTAGAAAAGGTTTGCACTAAAACCGGGGAACAGACTAGCTTAGTGCGCTTAACCGCTTACCTCAGGAGTGTAGATCCTCCGTGGCGTATGTTATCCCTGGGTGGTCTGCCCGATCGCAGTCACTGTGGGGCCATGGTCAGAACGCCAGATAAGCGTGCAGCCCAGGAAAGCGAGGTAGGACTAGGCGTGTTTGGACGCCATCTTGGAATGGGGTAATATTCAATACCAAGGGATTCTTTTAGAACGAGAAGGGGCGGGTAATTGGATTGTGCTCAAGTGAAGCGGCGCAGTGACAGTGTGAATGTGAATATAATAAATTATAATTAATTACGGCGTGAGCAACACATTGTTCAATTATATACAAAATACTAGCTTGCATACTTCTGTAAAAGGAATAGATTGGTAGCCAATGGAGCAAACCCAGTCTCTCAAAGTGATTGGCACAGCTTATAGTTCATAACTGTTTCATTTTAAATTGTTCATTTCAATTCAGATTGATCCTTTCATAGTAATGTGGTCCAGTCCTCAGCACGGTTTAGGCCATTACGAATAGTGTTGAATTGGATCATGATTCTCAGCTCTTCTCTGTTGAGCATCTGTGGTAAGTTTCCCCCTCTTGGTGGAGGCTTGACGACTTTCAGAATCGTCCATTTAATGTCATTCTCATTGTGCCCTGCTGCACTGTAGTGGTCCACCAGTGGGGCATTAATTGTGCGGCACCTGATTCTGCTTCGATGTTGGCAGATGCGAGTCTTCGCTTTTTGCGTTGTCTGCCCTACATACAGTTTAGGACATGGGCATTCAATAGCGTAAATCACATTATGCGTATTACAGTTGGAAAATGAGCGCCTTTCATACGTGATACTATTGTGTGTGAAATCTTTGCCCTCCACCGTGAAGTCACAGACGTTACAGCAACCACATTTCACATGTCCTGTAATTGGGGGCAGGCCCCACATTAAGTCAATGGTTGGATTTTGAGCGGGGGGTGGCAATGCCGCTCGTACAAGGTGGTCTCTTAAATTTTTGCTCTTTTTGAAAGCGAATAGAGGCTTTTCAATGTTAAGGATACCTACATTTAGCGTTGGCCAATGTTTTAGGACTGACTTCCTGATTTTATTGGAAATTGGTGAGAAAGTCGTTACACATGCAATCATCTCTTTTTGATTTTTATCCTTTGGGGATAGTAAAACATCCCTCGGGCAGTACCATGCACGTTTCAAGGATTGTTTTATAATCCTTTTGGGGTAGCCCCTGTCCTTCAGTTTATTTGAAAGGGTAGCTGATTCCCTGAAATAGTCTTTTCTACAGGAGCAGTTTCTTCTGATCCTGAGAAATTGAGAGTACGGTAACGAGTCCCTCAAGGCCCTGGGGTGGATGCTTTTGTAACTTAAGAGAGTGTTTCTCTCGGTGGGTTTTCTGAACAGTCGTGTAAGAAGCTCTCCTTCCGAGTAGTATATAGTGAGGTCTAGAAAGGGTATAGACTTCTTATCCCACATTAGAGTGAAAGATAGACCACAACAATTATTATTGAGCCAGTGGAGAAACTGAGTCAATATTTCAACTGGTTGATTCCAAATTAGAAAAATGTTGTCTATATAGCGCCTCCACACTCTGATCCCAGAGTGGAATGGGTTAGAGTCTGACAGAATGGATCCGGTCTCAAGTTGATCCATAAACAGTATGGCCAGATTCGGAGCAAAAATAGCCCCCATGCTGGTCCCCTTGATTTGTTGATAATAGGTATCGTCAAAAAGGAAAAAATTCCTAGTGAGACAGAGTTCCAATAGCTGTAGAATAAACAGGGTGGGGACTCTGTGGGGACGTGGTCGCGTGTCAAGAATCTTTTGGATGGTAAGTAAAGCTGTAACTTGTGGAATATTAGTGTACAACGATTCCACATCCATTGTACATAAGGTCTCAAGATGGGGATCGAAATCAAGATGTTCTACTAAATTAATCATTTGCATGCTATCTCTCACATAGCACCTAGTAGATTGCACAAATTCTTTAATGAAGAAATCCACATAGGATCCCAAAGGCTCTAGAACAGATCCGCATGCCGAAACAATAGGTCGGCCTGGTGGATTTTGTGAATTCTTGTGTATCTTTGGTAAAGTGTATATTACCGGGATACGGGGTGACTTAGTGTTGAGGAAATTGAATTCTTTCTTACTAAGGAAACCATCTTGTAGTGCCTTTGATGTGACTTTAATGATCATATCTTGAATTTGTTTAGTGGGGTTACCAGGGAGTTTCTGATAATGATCAGTATTATTGAGTTGGCGCAAAATTTCCAGTTTATAAGTGTCAATCTCTTGGATGACGATCCCACCTCCCTTATCTGCGCTCTTTATTACAAGATTTCTGTTGGTTTTCAGTGTCGAGATGGCCTTCTTCTCATCTTTAGAAATATTGTAGGGGATGAAAACCTTGGTTTTTTCAAGGGTATCTAAGTCTGCAAGTACGAGTTTCTCAAAGGTGGTTACTTCAGGGGGGATCATTCCTGCTGAAGGAGAAAATGTGGATGGTGGGCGAAATGGAGTATTGACACACGGAGCATTACTGGGGTGCACTTGGAAAAAAGCCTTGAGGCGTATTGTTCTAAAAAATCTGAGTAACTCAGTATGTAATTCCATGAAGTTTGGAACAATAGTAGGCACAAATGATAAGCCTTTCTTCAGTAGCTCAATCTCTGCATCCATTAGGATATGTTTAGAGAGATTAAAAATAGGAATCACCTCTGTGTTGGTATTAGTTACCATTGGTAATAATTGTTCCTGGTTCTCCTTTCGCCTGGTGGATTTTGCCATCTTTGCGTTCGCTTTACTTTGCCACGTTGGGGAGTGTTGGACTGGCCTCTGCCTAAAAAATTAGTCTGGCCTCCACCTCGTTTGTTCGGGATACTTGGTCCTTCACCTGGATCAGAACTTTCTGATGACTCAGCCGAAGTATCTGAAAAGCCAACAAGGTTTTGGCGGCGATTGAATCGGCCCCAAGGTCTGTTGGATTGGGGATGGGAATAGGCTCTGTTGGAGTAGAAATCTTTTTGAAGATATGGGTACGTGTTTTCTACACTGTATTGTTTAATGTCCTTCTTTACTTTGTTTGCTTTTTTGTTTTCTTCAATTCGATGGAAGTCAGCTATGCTTTTTTCTAGTTGTTCCAGTAATTTCTTGCATTCGCTTGTGGGGTCAGATTCCCCTAGTTGTTTTTCTATATCCTTAATTTCTATTTCCAGTGATTTTAAGGTTTCTATCGCTATATCTATACCAAGCACTAACCAATGCCTGGAACAAGTGGTACTTATATAGCTAAAATTTGTAATATATTTAGGATTGTCGGTAAATATACCGGGTACGTTTCTGACTTGGAGGCCAACTGGGATTACATCAGCTTTAAGGTAATCAGTGAGCATTAGAACCATTAATTTTAGCCGCCGGATCTGTTTCTTCTTGAGTTTTTCTAATTGTTCTGGAAGTGGACCAGGGGTTGTGCTGGGTATTTCCGCAGTATTTGAGAGGAGAGAGGGACCTTGGCATATTTCCTTGATGTAATCATCGGTATAGAGAGGTGCGTGTGCAGACATATCAGAGTAAATACAGTAGGGGTGTTGAAATAAGGTGAGTTTGTGCTAAGCTGGTGAGAGGTACTAGGTGAGCCAGCCCTCGGCTGGGGGCTAGAAGTATTTGCTTCGGACCCTTGCAATCAAGCGATTGCGCTAAAGTCTGTTTTAAACAACAAGGGAACCCATTCGGTTATCTAGGGACCGTGGGTAGCTATATTTTTCAAACAACAGTGGTCCCCAAGAAAATGTAGAATCAAGTTTACAAATAAAACATAGTCCACAATGGGATCTACATTGTCCACTGTCCAGCCGGACAGGGTATTTTATTTTCTTACAATGGAAAAAATATAAAGGAATAAGAAAACAGGCCCAGTCCTGTACCGTGTTGGGAACAAACAGGGAAGAGGGATTTTTAGGCAAGAAGGAGCATTATTGGCCACTTGTAATTCAGTAGAGGTTGTAAGTAATGCCAAATAAGTGCTAGACACAGCATGAATCAAACATAATAGTTAGGCTGTGAAAACACTTCAAACACGTCGACGTTTCGATCCCTTATGCTCAATAATGTGGGATCATCATCAGGACTAACAATACATACATTTGCTTGCCTGGTATATACATTTTAACAGACACAACCGCCTATTGGAAAAATTGGGAGGAAGGTTGGGAAACAGAAAAAAGAGAAATAGTCCCACTGTATTAGACTCTGAATAATATTGACACTGCACTTTATTCGGAACCGACTTATCGTGCTGTCTAATTGTGTGCAAGTAGTGTCTGTACACTTGAATCACGCGACCAGTGAAGTAGGTGACATGTGCGTGAAAAAAGATTTATTACTCGACTATTTGTTCAATACTTATTCAGTATTATAAAACCTTTATGATTGATATTTAAAATGTGCACAGAGGGCATTTGAAATAACTAACCATTTGCATGCATCGTCCGCATTTAATCTTCATTCGTGAGCATGCATCTCCACTCGTGTCATACACATACGTGCTCATTCAATCAGTGCCTCTCAGGGTGGATGCTTACCCATGTGGGTCGGTGGGGTTCAGGGAATAGTTAGTATCGAGGTAGACACCTGGAATTATGTGTCTCCTGTAAAATGGGAAAGAACGATCAATAGAGGGTTCTGTTGTGCTTATTGTTCAAGGTTTGGTGGCGAGTAAGGCTATTACCTGTTAAAAGTTACAGGCTCTCACATTTGCTCTGCCTCGTTTTCAGTCCGAAAATTGCTGCGGGTTACAAGGGGAGGTGATTTGCGAGGATTTATATAAATTAATTGTCTCTCGAAATTTAAGTGCGGTTGCTCGGGCTTACCTTGAGGGGAGAGTGGCCTGGGCGGTCCAGTGGTAGCTCAACCGAGTCTGTGAAAAATACTTCGTTTTAGAAAAGGTTTGCACTAAAACCGGGGAACAGACTAGCTTAGTGCGCTTAACCGCATGTCACCTGCACTAGTACATGCTCTGCCTTTTACATACACTGCACCCTGCCCAGGGGGGTACCTTGGGCCTTCCATAGGGGCGACTCATGTGCATGAAAAGGGAAGGGTTAGGCCTGGTCAGTGGGGACACTGACCAGGAGGACATGGCTGTTTCTAAACTGCACACAGGCACTGCAGTGTCAGACCTGAGACATTATTTTAGGGCTACTCCTGTGGGTGGCACAATCAGTGCTGCATGCCCACTAGTAGCATTTGTCATCACCAGCCCTGGCACACCCAGTGCACTTTACTAGGGACTTCATGGTGATACAAATATGCCAAACTTGTATATCCAATCAGAATAACACTTTACATAGGGAGCACTTACACTCTGGCACTGATCAGCAGTGGCAGAGTGTCCAAAGCATCTAAACCAGCAAAAACGAAATCCAGCACAGCATCAAAAATACAGGAGGTAGAGGCAAAAAGATAGGGGAAAATCATGCTACAGATGCCAGGTCTAACAAGAGACCTTGTATATTCTAGTTCTGGGGTAAGCCAGATCTTCGCCTACAACACCACCAAAGGGAGTTGTATCTGTGAGGCCAGTAGCAATGGTTGATACTCTTCTGGGCTATTTTGTACATACTGTCTTGATTTTAATGCCATAGTAAATATAGAGCAATATGTATGGGAAAGTGAAGTCTGGATGATGTCATTAGTAATGTCAGCAATAATGTCATTAAGATGTCATTGGTGATGTGATAAATTATTTAAAGGAAAATGTCATGAGTGAAGTCCTACATGAGGTCATAAGCACTGCATGGCTGGGGTGCAAGTTATAGTTAGTGCTGCTAAATATAACCGCTGAATATCTGTTTTTTTTAAAAATTCAAGATGTTAACATTGTCATTGAGAAATTCACCCAACTATGACGTTCCTTTAACCTTTGTTTTTTCCAGTGAATTTCTAAGGTTTTTTTAAAAACAAAAACAAAACTTACTATGCCTAACTATAATATTACTTTAACCTTTGTTTTTTCAGTGAACTTCTGTTTCTTTTTTAACTGCCAGCTTTTTGACTGGCTGTTAGAATTTTAGAAATGAAATGGCTGCCATTACTATTCACTGTAAAAAACTGGAGGTGTTGTCAAATTAAATGAAAAATCTATATAAGGACACAGCAGAAAGGCATGCTGTCCCCCTAAGTTTATAGAGGTAGCATGTAAGGGATAACTTATGTGAAGTAAATAAATGAATATTGTTTTTAACAAATCTTTACAATTTTGTAAATAGTAAAAAGGGGTAGATGAGTTCTGCATAAACTCCATTAGTAGGAATGTATATTGTGATCATTGTTTTTGTGAGGAAGTGTATAAGAGATACATACTCTGATAAGTAGATGGTTTAAATTTACGACCCTGCAAGACTCTTGCAGGATCATGAAAAGTAGGAAAGACTAGGTAATCTTTGAATACACTCTAGTATGAACACTTGTTACCATAGAAAGGAGTTTTGCTAGAGATGGTGGAATCGGAGTCAATAATTTATGTCCATCAACTTTGTAAGTGTTATGAGTAGAGTATAGTTTCTTCCCACATTCTACTGTGCACAACTATTATCAGAGAGAAAGGTGTTAGCGGCAAGGACAGTCCCTGGACAGAGCATACTATGCACAAATGTAAACAAAGATGGAGATCTCAAAGGAGAGGCCAGTCTCTCTCCAGCCTACCATGCACATCTATCATCTGAGACAAAGTTCTGACAGAAGGGGCCAGTCCATGCACACACCTTAATACGTGCACCGTCATCTGAGAAAGAGGACTTAGTGAAGAGGTCTGTTTCTATCCATACACCCTACTATGTAACCCAATCATCTGAGAGAGAGAGGACTCGAATGGGAGGGCAGTTCATGTATACACCTTACTATGCACTCCTGTTTTCTGAGACAGAGGTGTGGCAAGAGAGGGCAGTCCATAAAGACACCCTACTATGCGCACCTATCATGTAAGAGAGATATCTGAGGAAAGAGGGCAGTTTCTCATCACACCCTACTATGCACACCCATCATCCAAGAGAGGGGTCTCACAGAGACACCAGTTACTCCATATACTCTACAGTCTAACATACTATGCACAAATGTAATACATGAGAGAGGCCTCTGTGAAGAGTTCAATCCCTCAACATACTCTAAGATGCAACCCGTAAAGCAAGATACAGGTTTGACTGTAGATGCCAGGCCCTCTCTACACTCTGACACACACCTGTGATATAAGTGAGAGGTCTAAGTGAAGAAACCAATCTCTGCTCACACCCTACTGTGTATATGTATAATTCAAGAGAGATGTGTCGGCATAGGAGCCAGTCTCTCCCCAAACTCTAGTATATACGCTTGTAAAAGAAGAGAGGTCTTAGCAGAGGGGCCAGTCCATCTGAGCATCCTCCTAGGGATATCTGTCTTCCAAGAGAAGGTGCTCAGTGGAGAGGCCAAGCCCCTCCACCCACGCTAGTACATATACCTGTCTTCTGAAAAAGAGGTTTGTGTGGAGAGGCCAGTCCCTCTCCACAACCTACTACACACCCCTCTCATGTAAGAGATGGGTCTCAATGGAGTTGATACTCCATCCCACGTACTACTATTTCCCGATAATTTTGTTGCAAACCCGCAAAAATGTCACAGGAGCAGCTCACAAGCTTAAAGGAGTGAAGCTTGCTGTTTTTACATCTGCAATCTTGCCAGAGGCTTGCAAGATATGAAGGGAATTTATTAAGCCTGCCACAAGGTGTTTTTCACTCCTGCAAGAGTCTCATGAGATCGTATGGGGAAAAGTAAAAAAAGGGCTAAGGCTCAACTAATTGTTACCATTCTTATTACATGGTTGGAGAAATGCAGTGATGTGATTGGGTGCAGAACCAGAGATAGATCAGTTTGAGAAGAAGAAGGAAGTCTCCTTGAGTTGTGCTCAGCAGAACTTGATTTATCTGAAGTTGAAGGATACTGGTGTGGTCATTTGCATTTAAAAAAAACTCCAAGTTCAGGTATTTAGCAATATATTTCAAAAACTCTGTAGTGAAGAGTTAGTATACTAATGATGGTACACTTATTCCACAATATGTTTAAAGAGTGAAGAGTTATTTGGGGAGGTAAAGATGTGTTAATATAGGGTTTGAGAGATACAAATTATAATGTAGAGATATACGACCAAGGTTTGTTGATTGTGTTAAAAAATTAAATGTACAAATTGTGTGTACTTGTAAGTAAAGGAAGCAGTGTTTTTCAAATTGCAAAGTAAAGAATGTTGTACTAAAAGCTTTAGTGTTGTTAAACCTCATTGTACATATACTTTAGCCCTATGAAATGATTGAGTGATCATAATGCTATTTCTAGAGTGTAAAGCTACATTGAATGATAGCAAATGTGCCTCAAGAAGAATGTGTTACTTATTAAACTTCTATGAAACAAGTTTGATGGAATGTTATAATATATTTGTGAAAAAAAAGTGCACTGGGTGAAGCTGTGGATTTTTTTTCGAGAAAGGAATAACAAGTTACTGGAACATTAGATATAACTAGGTGATTGTGAGTGAAAATTGTAGAAATGTTGACAAAATATACTGATGTATCACTGTTATCAATGATTGGGCTGTATGTAACTTTTAACTTTATCGTTCTTATGTCTTTTTTAAGGAGGAAAATGGAAACTTGCGCTGAGGGAAATAATTATCTGATTACATAAGCAGCAATGAAGAGCCTTGTTAAGAGAAGCAGGATTATTGTGTTGTTCAACAATAACTATTTAGGCACTGTGTATTCAGGTTGGAAGGATATGGAGTTACCTGAACAGCTGAGTACTTCAGCAGCAAGAGCTAACTCTGGACAAGATAGGCTTTGTGAACTGTATATATATAGATATACTGCTTTGCTGAGACTTTATTGTCACTTAGGGCCCGATTCACAGAACTAACTTAAGACAAAATCCTAAACTTACTACCTTTGGTATTCACAGAAGGCTTTTAGTAGTAGTAAAGTTAGGATTTTGACTTAAGACAGACTTAAGACAGACTTAAGACAGACTGTCTTAAGTCCGTCTTAAGTCCGTCTTACTCTGATAAGATGTGTTAGCAGAGAGATGAGTCCCTTCCCAGACAGCAATGCATATCACTGTTGTTCTGAGGAGTGGTGTGAAGACAGAGGCCACTGGTTCACTACACTGTACTGTATATCCAAGTTGTCCAGGAGAGTAGATACATGTTAGTGCAAAAGACAATGTTTCACTACATACTACTGTATAGATCTGTGATTTGGGGCTGTTTTGTGAGTAAACACGGAAATCCATTTCCACACACTAACAAATATGGTTAGTTCCCTGGGGATAAGTGTCAGTGGTGAGCTAGTACTTGTTATACTTAGTATGGAATAGTGGGGTCTTACATGTGAGCTGAATACCATCCCTATCCCGGAGTAAAAATCATCTCTTACACAGACGATACTCAGTTAGTGGTGGCTCTGAATCACCCCCGTCCCAGGCTACTGACCCGAGGGGCTGATTAGAGGCCGTCTTCTCTTGGATGACCTTGTCCTGTCTCAAATTAAATGGAGACAAGACGGAGTTGATGGTGTTAGGCAGTTCCCCCATAACCCCGTTGACTCCATTTGGCCAACCTCTCTCGGACCGGCACCCATAGCAAAGGATACTATCAAGAGCCTGGGAATCTGGCTGGACAAGGGGCTTACTCTCCACCCCCAGGCAATCAAACTCTCATCTGCCTGCTTTGACTTATCCGTAAAATCCTCCCCCTTCTCCCATTCAAGGCTAGAAGATTATGATTCAGGGCCTAATCCTTTCCCGGCAGGACTTCGGAAATGCTCTCTACTTGGGAGCCCCCCAATCCACTCTAAACAAGCTACAGGTGATCCAGAATTGTGCCGCACGAACCCTTCTCCGGATCCCCCGCCGCCTCCCCGTAAGATCTGAACTAAGGGACCTCCACTGGCCACCCATTAGGAAGAGAATCGAATTTAAGAGCATGTGCATTGTCCACTGTGCATTCTGGCGAAGGGGGGGCCACCATCATTCACTCTCTTGTCACCCCCTATATCCCAAACAGGCAGCTTAGGGCTGCCCATGCCTTCCGAGTCTTAACACCTAGGATTCGACGGGCCACGTGCGGGGGTCGAGCATTTTCTTTCAACTCAGCAGGGCTTTGGAACTCCTTGCCCCTTCCTCTTTGTTCAGAGCCTAATCATCTATCCTTTCGTAAAAAGTTAAAAACCCTACTATTCAGCAAATAAGTCAGCTCATGTCCCTCATTCACGCACGTTTAGTCCACAGCGCTAGGACGCCTCAGGGTAGCTATCACGCTTTATAAAAACTAATTCCATTCCTATCCTACTATTCATATTACTGAGCCTGAGAAAGGTATGAATGGAGAGGCGGTGTCTCTTTACAGCCTACTCTACACACTAGCTATCTTCATGCAAGGTCTCAGGGGAGATACCAGTCTCTCCCCATAGTCTAGTAATGTGGAATTGTATGGGGTAACTATTGTAATGAAAGAAAATGTAAATTCTTCCTCTAGTATTTTTACTGTCTTGCAAGAGTCTTGTGCGATAGTATATAGGAAAAGGGGGTAGCAAGAATCTGGTGCAAATACATTTAATCTGGTACAACAGGATATGATCAGTGAAAATGCAAATTCCACTATGAAAGTAAGCTCTTGTGAGAGGTCCACTAGAGTCAACCAAGCTAACTATGAGATCATCATGGTTCTCACGAGTGTCTCACAAGAGCAAGAGTCAACAAGAAACTGGGTAATAGTACAATTAACATGCATAATGAAAGTATAGGATAGCTCGGAAAAGAGCTTTTTTAATTAACATTTTTAACAAATGTATTTTTTTGTTTTAAACTTTTTTTTTTTTTTAAATAAAGGGTACAACAAAAACAGAAAATTGGGAGTAATGAAAAACACACCCTCTTCAAAACAAAGTGGAAAAACTAGGAAAAAAATGTTTAAACAAAATACTACATTTATGATCCTGGACAAGACTCTTCTGTGCAGCCCTGCTTGTCTCCGGAAAATACATCTGCTTGCATAAGCAGCAAAAAAGGGCTTTACTCAGATAAGCAGGGTTGTTATATGCTTGAGCAGTGAGTACCTGAGCAGGCACAGCATCCCCAGGTGGAAAAGATGTGAATGTGCAATGAGTTATGAAGCTCTGCAACATGAGCTAACTCTGCCCGAACAAGGAACTGAGGGTGCATAGCCCTCAAATGTCATCACATCCCCAAATAACTCATGCTGTGTTGCTTGTTCTTGCTGCCCCTGCCAAACTCCTTTTTGCATATTTTACATAAGAGATAGTTATCAGATTGTGTCTTCAAGGACTCCTTGAGGGGCTCAGGTGTTTTGAGTTTCTGGAACAGCAGTAGGAATCTCATATAAATCTGAGAATAACTTTCTGGTGACAGAAAACCAACAATGTTAAAGAGCTAGCCAAAAATGTCTAACCATCAGTAAAACCCAATAGCCAGTTAAAGCACCAAGGAAGGGATCTTTTTATGCTAAATAATGACATCATGGACTGCATGTACTACGATTCAAAGGATCAAACGTTTCTGGAATATAATGAAGTGTACAGCCACACCCTTTTCCCTGCTCAAACAGATTTTCTTGACATCCTCTACCATTTAACACATGTTCCTTTTTGTAAAAAATTGTATTTCGGCCCATTGATTACACTTTTTCTGGCCCAAGCCGGAGAGTATTGTGCCAGCCGGGGAGTACAGCTCCAGTCAGAGAGAAGGGCCCGGGTGTGGAGAGTACGGCCCGGGTGCAGAGATTCCGGCCCGACTGCAGACATAAAGATACGACTCGTAAATGACCTCTGAGAATGCTAAAAGTCGTTAACTTAGACTTTTATCTCAGATTGCCTTTGTGAATCTGGTGCAGAGTTCTGAAAAATATGGTAAACTGATAAAATACAGATACACGGTATCTGTGTGTATGTGTAAGAAAAACTGTATATATGCATTGGAAAAGGGGTATATGTCTGTCTGTGTGTCAGGGTGATTGAGTGAATCAGTGGTGTATGAGTGCATGTATGGGTGATTAACTGAGTGGTTTATGGGTGAGTGAGTGAGTGAATGAGTACATGTATGGATGAATGAGTGAGTGCATGTGCATATATGGTTGAATAAATGAGTAGTGTATGGGTGAGGGAGTGAGTACATGAGAGCACTTCTGGGTTAGCGAGTAAGTACATGAGTGCATGTATTTGTGAGTGAGTGAATGCATACGTGGTTCATGGGTCATTGATTTAGTGCATGAGTGGTATATGAGTGAGGGAGTGAATTAGTGAGTGCATGAGTGCTATATGGATGAGTGAATATGTCTATGAGTGTGAGGATGTGTGAGAATGATTTCATGGGAGGTGTGTGGGTGATTGAGTGCATGAGTGGTTAATGAATAAGTGAGTGCAGAGTCTGTATATGTGTGCGTACGTAAGTGTGTGACTGGTGTATAGGTAATTGATTAAGGGCATGAGTTGAAGTATGGGACTCTGAGTGACTGCATGAGGGGTGCATTGTTAATTGACTGAGTGTGTATATAGGAGAATGAATGTATGAGTGCTATATGCATAAGTATACAGGTTAGTTATTGTTTGTGTAAGTACCTCCATAAATAAGTGCCCGAATGATTAAGTAGTTCTGTGAATATCTATAAATCTGCTGCATAACAAAAAAATGTAATTACAAAACTGTAAAAACAAAATAATCAGAAGGTATGACAATAGCACTTTATCCTTAAAAACACTCTTCATTAATTTGTCTAAGCAATATCTCTGTGGTAGAAGAAGTGTTTTAAGACAACTAACAACATTGAACTGCAACCACTATTGAAAAACAGAAAGAACAAAAACATGTGTTAGTATTTAATCTCCCAAAATTACAGAAACACAAGAAAACACATTCATTGTACTAGAACACTGTGTTAAACTGTGGTTAAAATGTATTCCCTGTTCAGTGTTCTCAGCTTTCATACTTCTTCATCATAAAAAGTGGTTTGTATGAAGTATCATCCTTGAGCAGTGGGCAAAAAACAATCAATATTATAAAAAAAAGCTACACAGTAGATCACTACAAATAAGTGATACTATACATTACACTCGGTGCCAATCATGAATCCGTTTCCCTTTCTGAATTTACTATGTTATCTAAGCAAACGGTATGTAAACAATATTTCCTATATTATTATATCTGGTAGTATATCACAAACATATGTAAAGCACTCTACAATTATGGTCATCCTTTCGAAATATTCATAGCTTGTAGGCCAAATGATTTGTAAACTGATGTTGATGTAAGTACACACAATGCCATACAGTAGTACATAGAAGTTCTAGTTGAAGAAACAAAAGGGGTATTTTTTTAGTTTTGAAGGCATTTATAGTTCCAACTTAATGCTGCTGTAATTTGACTATATCCATATAGTTTTTAACTGTAAATAGAGAATGAAGTGCTTAGATGTTACATAAACTCCTTTGTTTTGTCTAATATAAAAGGACTGTTGCATTTGGAACAACATTTTGAAGACAATACCCCCCCCCCCCCCATAGCCCTAATAACATCGAAGAGGCAGATAAACCACATAATAAAAAACATGGTACACCACTTTTATATCCACAAATTGTAATCAGAACTTTGGTGGAATTAGAGATATGAGTTTGGTCCTTTCTTAGGTAGTCTTGGTTTGGTTTTTAGATTGATGTCATTGCATTCTGTCCATCCAGATTCACACTTCTAATAGACAGTGTAGTGTATTAGCCAAGCAGTGAAAGTCTTTACTGAAATGCATATGTGTCCATCTACAAAGTTTGTAATTTCAGTTTCCAATTTTAAACCACCCACTCTGCATCATTATTACAAGGTATTTTCCAGTTGTTTCTAGAAAAAAGTAAACATAACATCTGACCTGAAATTTGGACAGGTCATATTTTGGTTTGCCTTCTTCAACAATTTCTGTAAAGGCACAGTTTTAGAATCTGGTAATATAGAGTAGAGAAATCATTCAGAATTAAATACTGTGCTGGATGAATCCACAAACTTCACAGGCCTGGTTCCAATTGTAACTCAATCCAAAGAACTAATTAATTGAATTTGATTTTGAAGGTAAACTTGTAGAGTGCGAATTGCTGCCCAAGGGCGTCCAAGCGCAAGAGTAACAGAGGAGACCTCGTGGTGTGGCTAGCAGAGAGTTAGTGGGAGAAGTTAAAGAGGAAAGTCTTTAACTGCTTGCGGAATGATGAGAGGTTAGGGTTGGCTCTGAGATGAAGGGGAAGGGTGTTCCAGGTCCTGGAGGCATTGTAGGAGAACGTCCTGCCGCCAGTCCTAGTCTTTTTTTTTATTCTTGGGACCTTAGCCATAAACGTCTAGCTTGAGCGGAGGTTTCTGTTGGGGTGGTAGTGGGTGACTAAGTCTCGAGTGATCACAGGACCTGTGTTCCAGAAGGCCTGATGGGCAATACACATGGCCTTGAAGAGGATTCTCTGGCGTACTGGCAGCCAGTGAAGGCTGGCCAGACCGGCTCTCACTGATTGCCTACGAGGAAGCTCAAGCAGTGGGCGAGCCGCACAGTTCTGCACTATCTGGAGTCTGCGTAGGGTGTAATCTGGAGCGCCAAGGTAGAGCGCGTTGTTAAAGTCTAAGCGAGACTGTATTAGGCCCTGGATAGCTACCTGCTTAGCTACCATGGGTAGAAGGGGGTACTGCTGCTGAATACTGGAGAGTGCTGTTCCCTTCGTGCTCTGCCTTTTTTGATTGCAGAGCAGCGCCTCGCGGCCCCCGCTCCGCGGGGGCCGCTCGTAGGCTAAGGACTTTGCCTGTCATCTGTCCCTGGCTTTTTAGAAGTGCATAGGAGCACCAACGCGACTTTGGCGAACGGAGATCTGCACCCCAAGTCTTGAGGCGGGACTGCGAGGACCAGCGTGCAGCGCGGCGCTGATTGGCCGCAGCTGGTCCTCTTCCCGCCCCTCCACCCATCAAAAAGATTGTGGTTTGTGAGCAGCTTGGGTACTGCTGCTGAATACTGGAGAGTGCTGTTCCCTTCGTGCTCTGCCTTTTTTGATTGCAGAGCAGCGCCTCGCGGCCCCCGCTCCGCGGGTGCCGCTCGTAGGCTAAGGACTTTGCCTGTCATCTGTCCCTGGCTTTTTAGAAGTGCATAGGAGCACCAACGCGACTTCGGCGAACGGAGATCTGCACCCCAAGTCTTGAGGCGGGACTGCGAGGACCAGCGTGCAGCGCGGCGCTGATTGGCCGCAGCTGGTCCTCTTCCCGCCCCTCCACCTGACCTTCCTAGTTAACCTGTGGCAGTAACGCGCACGCGGGACACGCGCGGGGCAACGGCCGGGGCGAAGACCGGGCAAAGAGCGGGCCGTTTGAGGCCGTTCGAGTACGGCAGAGTCCGGCCTAGGCCCACACCCCCTGGACGTCAAGAAGACCATAGAAAATGCCGTTAAGATCAGGGAAGGAACGTACTGTCCAAATTAATACCACCAAGGGCGTCGTTTCGGGTCCCCTGGACGCTTTTATAACACGTGCCACTGGTATCCTGGAAAAGGAAATCGCCATGGTTGAGAAAAGATTGTCATTAGATCTAATTAGTGGAAAGCGATCCTCACTGGGGGCTCTAGCCACATCTATCTCCCCTGCACCCTCTGCACCCCATGCTGCCTTCAATTGTGTCCATACTACCTCTACGGACGCAATAGTCCACCTAGAAAATATTGGGGGTAGCCCAATAAGGGATAAAATGAAGGAAGAAAGGAATAGTATAAACGCTTCCAAAGACACACAGGGGGACGGGGAGGAGGATAATGATTCCGTGATTAGTGAGGAGCAGGATTTTAGCCAGCTCTCTGGATCTCCTCTCCTCAATCAGTCCAACATGTCTAACTCTGTCGAAAATGTTATTCCCCCTATATCCAATCAGGGCCCCAATACCAAAAAGAGAAAACGGGACTCTGGAATGTCAGGGGAAAGAAACCTAAAAACCAGTGAAGTAAACAAAGTCCAAGGGGAATGGTGCCAAGGGGAATGGTGTCAGGGGCCGGAGCCTCACCCAAACCCGTTAATACCCCCTGTGCCTAATAACATGTTATGCCCCTCTCTTTTAGCTTTGGGCTCCTCAACTACTTGTCCCATGTGCCTCAATAGTGATGAGGTTTTGTTGGCAAAAATGGAGGCCATGTTTAAAACACTACTCCTACCAGTCCTGGAGCGGACTAGGCTCATGACCTCTAAAATCGATAGTATGGAGGATTTGACCCATTCAAACCATACGATGCTTCAAGCATTACTTGGCTCAAACAATACGGGTGCTATTAATACACCAGCACCCAGTAAGGCATCCAGTAAGGTTGTTAGTAACAACATTATGGAAAAGGGTAAAAGTCTCCCTAACAAACCCATAGGAATGAATAACACCACATTTAAAGGGGGTCAAAAAACCAATACCACCTCTACCACTTCTTCCAAATTAGGAGCTAGCACCCACACTCAGGTACTAAAGCCCCAATCGAAACCAGTTGCTAAACAAAATACTGGTGGGCGTCAAACTATGGGTCCTCCCACACAACCTAATTCAAATCTTCCTCCCCCAAGTACCTCAAGAGCCCAACACACTGCTTTCACCAATCACAGGGAGGGGGGGCGTAAAAGACGAAATATTCCCAGTGTTGATCTACCACCTGAAGCAGCCTTACACACCATCGTTTTGACAGGCGTAGCACCATTAAAGCCGGGTGCTAGGGAATCTTATGGTGACCTCCGCAATAAAGTCACTTTCTGGTTGAACAAAAACTGCCCGCTACCCCCCTCCACCCCCACGGAGATATTGTATGTGAGGAGAGTAGATTGGGTGGGGCCGGAGGTAAAAGACTTAGAAGGAGATTGTATTCTTATCTCGTTCAAAGACTCATGGGTGGTAGATGCTATTAAACGAGAACCCAGGTTTGCAAGGCAGGGGGATGTTCAAACATTAGCTCTACCCTACTTCTACCCGCGCAGACAAACACCCTTTCAATCTTATCCTTTGTTTCATAAAGGTCCTGCTGCAAGACATCCCCTGGCATTAACCCCGCTTGATTGCCAGCGCCCCTTCCTTTTTAATC
This sequence comes from Lissotriton helveticus, assembly GCF_964261635.1. Taxonomy (NCBI): domain Eukaryota; kingdom Metazoa; phylum Chordata; class Amphibia; order Caudata; family Salamandridae; genus Lissotriton; species Lissotriton helveticus. Next base: position 1,116,443,686 of record NC_136067.1, read on the forward strand.
ATTTTGGCCCCCTTTCTGGCCTTGAGGCTATAGATTGACTCAACGATCCATCTAATGAGTCTTTGATTGGTAGTGTGGTAGCCCAAGAGTCCAATGAAGATAATATGGTGTGCCCAATCCAATTAACCACTCGAGTAGACGGGGAAGGAGGTCAAACGTTTGTGTTAAATAGCCCTCTACCATACGTAGCTACTCAGGGGTCCTTGACTAAGGACAAAATCAAAGTCCCAGCAGACTGTGTTAAGTACTTAGTGGTTAATGATGATACAGCAGCGTCTCATGGATCTGTACAGCCCCTACACCCTCTGCTGCCAGACAACCTGAAAGATCATTTGAAAATTTTGTCCTGGAACATAGCGGGTATTAAGGCGCGTCTTGCGTCTATGGATTGGTCAAACTTTATGGACAATTATGATATTATCCTGTTGCAGGAAACATGGGCAACGGAGCCTGTTCATAAGTTAGGCTATATTAACTTCTTCAAACCCGCAATCAAAGGAGGTAAAGGGCGGGCCGCAGGTGGCTTGCTGATCTGGGTAAAACAATCCCTGGGTCTATATCCAACGGAGTACCCGGTGGAGAGTCAGGATCTCCTCTCCATCATAATAAACAAAGGGAACAAGCAAATCATGAATATTGTTAATATTTATGCTAGAGGTCTGCCTGGCGGTCGAAGCCCACCCCTGTTGAACTTAGTTGATCATATGATTACGAAAATGGACAGAGGCATTACTACCATTCTTGCTGGCGATCTAAATTGTACTATAGAACCTGTGCTAGACATGGGAGACACCTGGACTATGGCAGATGATTCGGTATGGGGTATCCCGGACTTACAAGTGGAGAAGAGGGCTAAAGCAACAGAGGCTGCAGTGTCCTGGATGGCTTTTTGTTTACAAAATGGGTTCCGTGCATGTAATGGCCGCTCCGCCTCGGATGTGAAGGGAAATTGTACTTTCGATAATGGCCAGAGGCAGAGCCGCATTGACTATATCTTACTGGACATGGAACATTGGGCCTTGCTAATTGACATGGCAGTATTAGAGCGCCCGGAAAGTGATCACAATCCACTGTCTCTATCGTTGAAGTTACCGGGTCTAAACAGACACGAGGAGCCATCTGCCACCTATACAGGGGACGCCCAACTTACCAACGACAGGAGGAGATTGAAGTGGTCACGGGTTATGGTAGATGAGTGTTTACTAAATAATATCAATGTTGTAGTGGAGAATGCACTTAATGAAATGTTGCAAATAGATATGTCGGGGTGGATATTGGATCAGCCAATAATGTGATGGGTGTCCATATTGATTGTTTTGACCGCTTAAAAACCCTGCTATCCAAACCATGTGGGAATGTTACTACTAAAACTAATCCTTTGCCCCGAAAATGGTATAACAAGAAATGTAGAGAGGCACATGCAGCTCTCATTACAGCCATTAAATCTCGGGATATGGTTGGAGTGGGGGCTGCTAGACTTCACTACAAAAAAACCCTTAGTAAAGCTAAACGGGAGTGGGAGGATGAGTTCTGGTCAGACCTCCTGGAGGCCTCTTCCACTAACAATCAGAAAAGGTTTTGGGATTTGGTTAAATGGGGTAAAAATATAGACTCTGCTACCCCGGGAAACAATGTGCCTCTGGAGGATTGGGTATCATTCTATTCGGCCCAATTTAGAGCTGGTGATGATGAGGCTATAAATCCCTTAGGCAATGCACTCTTGCTGACCCCACAAAGTGAAAAACTCACCTTTACGGTTGCTGAGGTTGAGTTGGCGTTGGCACTTACTCTTCGAGGTAAAGCCCCCGGTATGGATCTGATCCCGGCTGATCTATTTAAATCTAATCCCACTCTGTGGCTCCCGTATATTACCAGGATAGCTAACACTTTGGCCCATGGAGCTACAGTCCCGAAATCTTGGAAAGGGGCTGAAATTGTCCCAATTTACAAGAAGGGTGATAAATCCATTCCAGGCAACTACCGCCCTATCAGCTTAATCGATTCGATTCAAAAGATAGTGGCGCGCATGGTTCTAGGACGGGTCCAGGGATGGATCGAAGCGGAGAATATTTTGTCACCCATGCAGGCGGGCTTCAGATCGGGAATGAGCACCATAGATCAGGTTTTTAGATTCTACCTGATCTATTGGAAGGAGGTGTGGTTGGGTGGTGGAACCATCTATGCTGCATTCATTGATCTGAAGTCCACCTTCGATCTAGTGCCTAGGGACAGGCTATGGGGTGTGCTGAAAAATCTGGGGTGCCCACTAGAATTACTGGACCTCATTGTAAGACTCCATGAGGACAACTTTGCGAGAGTGAGATGGGGGGGTCAGGGACAAGTGACGGAAACATTCCCCGTATCTCGAGGTGTCCGCCAGGGGTGTGTCCTGGCCCCTACCCTCTTCCTCCTTTTTATCGATCAAGTTGTTAAATTTTTCATGGATACCCCCACTGATGCACCAATGCTGGCAGGGATGAGGTTCCCTTTACTCATCTTCGCAGATGACACTCTAATCCTCTCAAAAACACGTGGCGGACTCCAGCGGGCTCTCGACCACTTCGAGGAGTACTGTGCCATCAATAACCTGGTAGTCAATGTGGGGAAAACAACATTTATGGTTTTTACAAAAAACCACTCAGTCCGAAGTTCAGTGAGGTTGAATGGAGTAAACCTCGAACAGGTCGATACCATGACCTATTTAGGGGTTACCCTCGATAGCCGTTTAAGATGGAAAGACCAGATCAATATGCAACATCTTAAACTTGCCAGGCTGACTGGTTGCCTCGTTAAAGAGCAGAAGGAATCAATCACAAAACGGGTCCTACCGGCCCTTAAGATCTATGACGTTAAAATCTCTACAGCCATTTTATATGGCGCGGATCTATGGGGCCACATGGACTTGTCTAATCTGTTCAAAACCCAATGTAGATTCCTTCGAAATTTAGTGGGCCTCCCACAGTCTACACCCCTGATCCCCCTCTGTCTGGACCTTGGTTCCCCACCTATTAATGAGATGGCAAGATTTAGGTTAGTGGCATTGTGGAGACGGATATGGACATCCCCAGATCTATCCCTCTTTGCAAAAGAACTGTCGGAAGTTAGGTCTATTAGGGGTTCAGGGAAAATACCATGGCTTTCTGCAGTCAAATCCATTCTTAAAGACATGGGCTTGGAACATCTCTGGACATCCCCACAATCTAACGTTTTCCCACCCAAAGACGAATTTAAATCACTATATTGGGCCACAACCCGCCTAAAAAGAGTCCTGCTATCCAACAAAAACGGCCTTACAGGCAGGTTTTTGACATTCAAACCTGACCTATCGAGAGAGCCATACTGGGATGTTATATCTCGACCGTTAGATAAGAAGCTGTACCACCAGTTTAGAGTAGGCGCTTTGCCCTTAAACACCTTTCTGAGCAAACGGTCTACAGGGATATCGCCCAACTGTACATACTGCCCAGGTCATGTTGAATCTGAAGGTCATTTTCTTTTTGCCTGCCCAAGGTACGGTGCACCCCGAAAGAAATGGTTAAAACCTTTGTTTCAAAAACTACCATTTAAAACAGCGATGGAAGCCATATGGGTGCTTAGGACTAACACCTCAGAACTCTTCGTGGTAACTTTGGCAAAGTATCTGGGATGGGCTTGGCTCCTAAGGCTAAAAACCAGTATGCATTAGTGCCAAGTCTCATCATCTGCATCCCTTGTTTCTTTTTTTGTAATTCTGAACTGCAATGTTGACCTTCTTATGCAATGATTTTTATTCTTATATGAAATACTCAGGTTTCTTTATTCATTAATTGAAATTTAATCCTGTTTTATCCATTTGTCATGAAAGGTTCTTTTTATTTGTATACTTATTTTTATATCTTTTGTTAGTGTTTAAATATTCCTTAAAGTATTGTCTTTCTGTGGATGTTCAAATTGAATTAGTTATATTCTTTTGTATTTTAATGTGTCTTTTATGATTTGTTAAAAATCGAAATAAAGACTTTAAAACCTGAAAACCTGGGTAGAAGGGGGAGGATTTTCTTTAGCGTCCTAAGGAGGCCAAAACAGGTGGCTGAAAGTTTAGTGGCCTGGGTATTAAATGAAAGGGTTCTGTCCAGTCACACCCCAAGGCTCTTGATGTTGTCCTTGGGTGCTGGAGGGGTGCCTAGACAAGGGGGCCACAAGGAGTTGAAGAAACAGGGGTTGGATGGGCCCCGGAGTATCAGCTCCGTTTTGTCCCCATTTAACTTGAGGGATGAGGAAGACATCCAGTTCTTTACATCCTCTAGACACTCTCTAAGTCCGCCTGTCGTTGGCGTGTTAGCCTCCTGCGCCAATGAGACCACCAGCTGGGTGTCGTCCGCGTAAGAAATGATCTTAACCCCAAAGGGGCGGACGACCTCAGCCAATGGCCTCATGTAGATGTTGAAAAGTGCGGGGCTTAAAGAGGATCCCTGAGGGACTCCACACCTTAATGGTCTACTATTGGATACAGACTCACCGTCGAATACTCTAAAGGATCTATTCTCTAAGAAGGATTTGAACCAAAACCAGGCTTGGTCCTTAATTCCGACACTAGACAAACGATACAGCAGGGTGTCGTGGCTGACCGTGTCGAATGCCGCGCTGAGGTCAAGGAGGATCACTGCCACTGATCCTCCTTGATCCAGGATTTTTCTGGATTCCTCAGTGACCATAAGGAGGGCGGACTCGGTTCCATGTTTGGGTCTGAAGCCCGTTTGGGTAGGGTCTAACAATTGGTGGTCTTCTAGAAAATTCACTAGTTGGAGATTAATGTGTCTTTCCAAGATTTTACTCACCCAAGGGAGCAGTGAAATAGGCCGGTAATTGCTAAAATCTAGAGGGTCCAGATTGTTTTTTTTTAACAATGCTCGGACCATGGCCCGTTTCCAGACAGGGGGGACTGTACCAGAGGAGATGGATACGTTCAGGACATCCCTGATGGTTGGCAGCGTGAACTGGGATGCTGACATAATGATATCTGGTGGGGCTGGATCGTCAGGGGAACCGGATTTTACCTTCCGAGCTACAGACTCAAGGGTTGCAAGGTCCAGGAGGGGGAAGTGGTCCAGAGTAGGTGGGGGCTGAAGGGGGGGGGGATTGCCGTGATAATATTGACCTGGACTGAGGGGGTGATGACTATGGGGGGAAACGAGGAGTAGATTTTGTTGACTTTTTGGTGGAAGAACTCAGCTACCTTATTGCAGTGAGTAGTGAATTTTGTTTCGTGCTGGTTAGGTGGAGGTTTAGTGAGTTTTTTCACAATTTGAAAAATTTCTTTAGGTTTTGATTTATCTAGGATAATTCTGTTCGAGAAATATATGGCTTGAGCAGCTTTGATTTCTGCTTTGTAGTCATTTATTGACTCTCGGTAGCGCCTTTTATTTTCAGGGGAATAGTCTGAACGCCATCGTCTTTCGGTTTTCCGGCAATGGCGTTTCTTTTCCCTGAGAGCCTCTGTATACCAAGGGGCAGTTTTGTGTGAGCGTTTCAGCGTGGTTTTACTTTTAGGGAGGGTGGCATCAAGAGTTTGAGTGATCCAGTCTTCATAAGCCTGGTTGGCTAGGCCAGGGTCCTCATTGTAGAGGGGTTGGTTGCTGGCGAGCTTGATGGACCATTCGTCAACTGAAAGGCGAGACCAGGCTCTGGTGAGTCTTGTGGTGGGTCCAGTGAGTGGAGGTTTGAGTGTGGTCCAGGTGAAGGGGACCAGAAGGTGGTCCGTCCATGGGAGCGGAATTGGTAGTCCGGCTTCCAGGTCTACACAGTTGCTGAACACTGGGTCCAACAGGTGGCCCTTAACGTGCGTTGGGGAGTTGACATGTTGGATTAATTGTAGAGCAGCTAAGTCGTCCACAAGCGTGGTGACTACATGGTCTAGTGCAGACTCAAAATGAAGGGTAAGATCACCTAACAGAGTGAAATTAGAAGTGGTGTAGACACGTTCTGCCACAATCGAAGGGAGAAGATTGTGGAATTGCTTAGGGGGGCCTGGGGGGCGATAGATGAGTGTTCCTAAGAAGCAGTTATTGGGGGAAAGTTCGAGACTGAAGGCAAGGCTCTCGCAATCAGGAATGGTATCAGAAGTAACTCGGCAATGATACTGTTCTTTATAAATGATTGCTAGACCTCCTCCTCTCCCCTTAGGTCGGTCCTGCCCAGTGATTTGAAAACCTGGAGGGAGAGCGGTTACTAGGGCAGGGTCGGAGTCTGTAGTAAGCCATGTTTCCGTCAGGAATACTATGTCCGGCATGTGTTCTTCTAAAAGTATGTCAAATTCCGAACTGTGTTTCGGCAGGGATCTGCAGTTTAGCATGAACATACGGTAGTCGTGAGTCAGTCCTATGGCTGGCTTAGGTTTGAGAGACGATTTACATTCTGGACAGATATGGGGGATGCTCTCAACGTGATAGCGATGTGGTAGGCAGGTCGTAGCAGGGGGCCTGAGGCTGTGAAGGGTTTCCGCACTGTAATACCTGAGCTCTTGCAACTGAGGTATAGGGGGTGTGGCCCTGGGCCCGGACTCGGAGCGGACGAGCGCAGACGAGCTTGCCTTAAGCGCGCCTTCGGCGCGCAATCGTCGCGCCCGCTGCGCTCGTCCGCTGCGCCTCCGGTAGATACACATGTTTATAGAGCAGAGGCAGGGTACGGTGGGCGTGGCCTCAAATGGGCGTGTCCCGTGGCTGGGCGTAGGTGATGGCGGCTGAAGTTAGTCAGCAATTCTCCCTGTTCAGCGCTAAATCCGCTGTTGTGAGGGTGCCTGCACCGATGAAATCGGGTGCCTGCAAGCTAGGTGAGTGATTTAAAACAATTCTAACAAGTTTTAAAAAGGTGAAAATGACGAGCGCTAAAGACTACTCCCGGCTGAGCCTCAGGAGGTTCCAGTATTATGTGCGACGCTTGAATTCAGCGCGCTTTGTAGATGTTACGGTGGGCGTGGCCTCAAGTGGGCGTGTCCCGTGGCTGGACGTGGGTGATGGCGGCTGAAGTTAGTCAGCGATTCTCCCTGTTCAGCGCTAAATCCGCTGTTGTGAGGGTACCTGCACCAATGAAATCGGGTGCCTGCAAGCTAGGTGAGTGATTTAAAACAATTCTAACAAGTTTTAAAAAGGTGAAAATGACGAGCGCTAAAGACTACTCCCGGCTGAGCCTCAGGAGGTTCCAGTATTATGATGACTTCTTAACAGATTAATGTTGTCTTCTTCTTGCTCTAACACTCCTAGCATAACCATAATACATTCTTGTGCATCTTGTTGAGTGTTGAGAATAAATATTAATAATCCGCTGCAAATATCTAAAAGGTCTTGAATGGGGGAAGCAGAATATATCACACTTCTGCCAGTCACTTAATGTTGGAGAAAATTATTTAGTGCAGAACACATTCTCTTATCTGTCTTTTGTTCAATTTGGTTTACTACATGGGGTAAATGGAGCAGTCAATTCAGAACAACATTCGCATAGCAGTTGACTCCATACTGTTTTAGGACAGGTAAACTACAATTTCAACATCATCTCGAGTTTTCTCCTCTTAGATTCTTGGGAATTCTCCTTGTGTCCTCGCATTTCTTCAGTATCCATATGGTTTTTCGTAATCTGCCACTTCGAACAGACTACCCATTTTTTTATAAACAAGGCACGGGCCTAAATGAGGAGCATATAAACTTCTTAACCGATTGTACTCTCATACACAGCTTGCATCAGCATAGATTTCTTCTCATCAAAGTCAATCAAAAACAAACCAGACAATGTTCTAATTCATTGCAATGCTACATATAACATTCCGTCTTTGAATATAGTACTCCCAATATTAACAAAAGTTGCATCTACACTTAAACCTCATGATTTGTGGATGGTTACAGCATACACTAGAGAAAGTGGGAACTGCTTTCACTGCACATTTAAGTCTTTCACTAGAAAATTAGCCAATCTGTTTGACACCATCAATTTGATCACATTTTATGACCAAGTATTCAACCTGACTTCTGTTTGGGTAAATAATGTAATCAAAGCTAAATTATACAACAGTTTGTACAGACATGTAACCGCTTCTCTAGGCCTGCAGTTTTCAATACAGACTTCACAAAATAATCCCATTTTGTGTGGAGTTTATCTGTGAGTAGTATTGAACTCCCTGATTTTCCATTTTATCATTAGTTGTAATTTCCAAAATATCTTCCTTTTCCAGTTGTAGTCATTTTGTCATTGAATTTGGAGCCCTCTTGAAGGGTTGGCATTTAACAAACTATAGACTTCTCTCCTTTAATGAAATTACACATTAGCTGTGTTGCTGTAATATTAAAAGGGAATATACTCTTGAAAAGCAACTTTCCAAAGCACATTTCCCCTCATCTGATGCTTGGCACATATTTTTCACTAATTCTTTGTATTCAACGTTTTGCCAAATATTCACTTTCCCAATACATCCTAAAGAATTTCTTGTTTCATTATATAAAAGTGTCTTGAAAACAGATTGTCCTTTTACAGGTGTTAGTTGTAGTGGGTTACCAAATAAAATAAATGCTTTCCTCCAAAGAATACATCGTAGTTTGTTATTAAAATCTGCTGCATTCCTAAATATCTGAAGGCAAGCATTATGTTTGAAACCATGCTCAATTTATTAATGATTAGAAAATTCAGTATTTTCAATTCTCTTGATACCTCATGACATAAGTCACCAGATAATTTCTGGTATTCCAGTTTATGGTCAGGTTCAACAGGTAGAATTAGTAGTATATGTAGAGCAATCCCTTGAATGTTATGAACACCTAATCTTGTTGCTGTTACTAAACATGATCAATTTGAATCTGTATTCTTCTGTTGGTAACTTGGGAGAACTTTAATTAGGAAGCTCTTCCCAGTGCCAGCTTTCCCACTGATATATAGTAGCATTGGTTTAGGCAAAGAATATTCACACTGCTTCTTTTTGTAGAGAAATCCATGCTATATAACTTCATTGTAAAAAGAAATCTGTTAATTTTTCAGTTATTCCACTTACTGTTTGAGCTCTTCTTGCTTAATGCATTGCATTCTCCTCCTCATTCATACCTATAGCTGCTTCATTTTGTATTATTTGTTCTCCAAGCAGATCTCAACTTGCTGGTGCAGAACATAAGCTGCTTTATGAATTCTCACAGTCTATCTCAGCAGCAACAGTTTTTTCCTGTTCAATGTTATCTTTCAACATTTGCAAGTAGGTCAGAAAGACAGAACACTCAATGCTGTCTTTCATAGTATTGAATGAGTCTTCAAAACAGTCATAGTCTCCAAGCGAATCTGAATCAGCACACCATGGCTTGAACAAATTCAAAAGTGCCAGGTAGAAAAACTCTCTTCTCTCTAAAGTTTGGCAGCTAAGATTCTGGTTAATTTTATTTCCATTGTTGTTTCTTACCAAACAACCATCACATCTGTGTACTGCGTATCTTTCTTCTACTATGTTTTCAGTTCCATTACTTCTATATTATAGTGCTGAAGTACTTCATAGGTATACATGTTTTGAAGATGGGGACTCTTTCTTGGGTAGTATGTATCTAGCATGTTATTTTTCAGAACGTCTATAGTCTCTGGTTCAAATTATCTAAGGTACTGTATTTCTAGGAAAAACCTTTATACACTATTATGACTTCTTGCAAGGCCTAGGCTTACCCACACAATTCCTCTGGACTTGGAGAACAAACTAGCTGAGCTCAACTTGTCTGAGCATTAATAGGAACATATTTGTCTGTGGGAAAGCAGTTTCAAACTGAAACTGTACAATTATTTGGTAAGACTGTTTTCTGCAGAAATCTCCTCTCACATTTCTTTCATTTCTGTCATCTCTGATTTTGTGATATATGAAGTCACATACAGAGCAACAAATTGTAGATCTATATTTGCATTCCACATCTTCAGAATGATAGAGTTATAGTCATTGATATATTTGGATGCCTCTGTTCTTCTCAGGTTGTATACAGGTTTTGGTGATTTCTGTGTGAGTGTGTATCTGACAGCAGATAAAAAGCAGTTCACTCTTTCTTCTGAGATGACAGGTTGTGGAAATCCAAAACAACATCTTGTGTAAAAGTTTCCTTTGCATCTGTATTTTTATGATGACAGTACTTCCCACAGCTATGAGTTAGATATCATGGAACTTGTTCTCTCAAAGCCTTGTCAGCAGTGTGTTTTGTGATGGCACATGTCACATACTGTTCTATGAAAGACAAGACAGACTCATCAGTATCTGTTCCAAACTTTGAGGCATCTTTTACCCTTACCAGAATGTGAATGTATGGCACACCTCTAGGTTGGTACTCTTTGCACCAAAATAAATCAGTTACTTGGTACTCTTTGCACCAAAAGAAATCAGTTACTTCATCAATTAGTTTAATTGCAGATCGAAGCAATCATTGCTTGAAAACTATGTTTGAAATACCTGCAAAAATGTGCAGGGTGCAAAGAATAGAGTTCTCCTGGTGTCTTTAGATTGATGTCTTTAATATTTGAGTTTACCTTTTGTAAGAATTCAAGCAGGTCACCCCACACGTACTCCGCACAACTGAGTGTTAGAAACTAAGTTGGTGCTCCTAGGTTTCTCAACATGAATTTCAGCTTACCATGACGACGATACCAATACTTGTTGGTATCACGCTGACACGCCATCAAATTAATCAAGTTGTATTCCAGATTTTCTTCTTTACCTTGAACTCTGTAAACAAGTTCCCTTGCTAACAGATTTTGCTGGTTCACTCCTGTTTTGAGAATGTGATTTAATCCATAAGATAAGCCAGACAAGTCACTCTCAAAAAGTGGATGAAATATATAGGGAATACACAAGCGAAATCTAGGGTCCTCTGAATATAGACTAGTTGATCTGTAGTCAGCGGTTAGTATTTGTATATGCCGGCCATTATACCTACCATCTACTTCAGTAGGAAAGAGATGCAAAAAACAGCAAGCCTCTAAATGTTTTTTCTACATGCTTAAGGGAGCTCCTTTTGCTTCTTTGATTTAAAAGAACTGAATAGCATTACCAATGATCTCTTTAGAATGGAGAGCATGAATACTGTAGTGTTCATAAATTTCTTCCGGTCTCGATTGATCCACCTTTTCAATATGACTTGTCAATGGTAATATGTCATCCTCCATGTGTGTAATATCTTGAAGAACATCTACATTTGTATAGTAAATGTTAATATGTACAGTATTTAATGTTGCTGTTTTATCTTTCAAAGACTTTATTTTGATTTTTAGAAAAATCATAAAAGACATCAGCATAAAAAGACAATATATGACATGTTTTAAACAGAATGAACCAGCATTGTTTAAAAAGAATAAATGACCGTTAAAACAGGAGAAGAAATTTAATATACATACAAGACAGCAGATTTCATAAAAGGAGGGATAGAGGGGGCATTTCAAGAGGGAGCTAGTGGAAGAGGCTCAGTTTATTAGCTCTTATCACCCAAGCCCATCCCAAGAACTTTGCCACTGCAATCACAATAGCTTGGTCTGTGTTGGTCCTAAGAACCCTCATGGCTGCCATGGCTACCCTGAAACTCAAATTTGTACAGATAGGGTTCAACCATTTTATTCTGGGTTTTCAGTAGGACGGGCATGTAAAAAAGAAGTGTGCAGTTGTTTCCAACACCTCAGGGCAAAACGGACAATGGCCTTCACATCCCCGTTTCCAACTAAGCATGAGGAACCCCAAAGGAAGGGATCCCGCCCTAAACTGGTGATACAGTTTTCTTTCCAGTGTGCTTATAATAATGTCCCAATATGGCTCTAAAGTCAAGGTCATCTTGAACTCTAGGAATCCAATGGTTAGGGAGTTGTTACTCTGGGATAATTGCAGTTGCTCTATATGGTTCCAATAGGCTTCTTTTAGTATTTTCTTGGAAGGAAAAGCCACTGAGGATGGAGATTCCCATAAGCGCTTCATATCCATAGCTGCTAAGGTTATATTGAGCTCCCTGAACCATGGGATGTTGCTGTTTTAACTTTTCTAACATCTACTAACTCTTGCCATATCTTTTTCTCTTGGAAGGGACACTATTGACTAGAATTACAATTGCTTTTTCCAAATCTCCCTGTACCCCTACAGCTTCCATAGTCTACTTGAAATCTAATGACAAATACACAACTCTACCTTTAGGACCTTTCTGGAGCTCAGTTGGAGGTAACGTTCCTGTCTTTGGCTCTATTGGACTATAGCTTGGAACAGATGTATACATTTTATAAGTATAGATTTATCAACATTGAAATCTTGAAGTACTTCTGTAATAGATACTACTTCTAACTTCTTATGTACTGCCCTAGCAGGAATTTTGTTTTCCTCTAACCTATTGTAGCAGTACTTACATATAACTTGCCATGTGGACAAATCAAACCAATCTTCAACAAATAAATAAACAGCAACTTGTTGCGACCTATTGTTCTCTTTTTCACCTTTTAAATACAAATCAACAGTCTGAGTTTGACTTTTTTAGTGAATGCATTGACAACAAATACAACCAGTTTGGTTTATCTGAAAAAAAACACTATTAAACGTTCTAATCTCTTCTTGGCAATTATCAACATTTATAACTGTCCTGTTCCAATACACCTGTAGATATCAAATTCACATTTTCGTTGCACATTTCTCTTTAGAACCAAAGAAAGGAAACTGGATAGCATCACAAATCTTTTGAACTTCTGCCACAGTACCATGCAAAATAACTTTATTCTTTTCTCCTAAATATAGTGCATGTGTTTTCACATAGTAAAGCCTCCTAACTAAATTTCTAATTTTCGAATAATGTACAGCTAACATTCTTAAATGATGAAAGGTGCTTTAGCACACTGTCTTTGATAGACAAGCTACTGAATGTCCTAGTAAATTACTATACTTTGCATGGAACTAATACTTTAAACATACTAATTTTCTGTTTAAAACTACTGCAAGCAAACATACATAGGACATTTCCCAACATGTCAATTGAATGCTGTTAAATACTGCAAACACTAATGCTGTTCCATTTGTATACAGGAGTGTGTCTATGCCTTCCCTGTACCTCTTTAGCAAACACATTCACTACATTTCTAGCTACCATCAGTTCCCTTTGAATAGGAATACCATTCTTTACCTCATACATTTTTCCGAATTCATCAACTGTATGCACTAATGTATTCTCTGCAAGTAGCTTTCTATGTTAAATAAAGGTTCAGTACTTGAAGTATGTATCAGTCCTGCAAAACCATGAATCCAGCAGTGGAACATTTAATAACTCTCCAAGAAAAGAAAAACATTGTTTTTCCTATGAAACCCTCACCCACCAATGTTGCCCCTTGGTGGCATAACTTAGCTTAGCACTATCCTCCACTCCCCCACTTTTTGAAGATCTCCTTTATCATTGTATAAACCCTGATTAAAGGCTCCCACTTAGTCTGTGGTCGCAGCACGCCCGATCTTCATCGAATCTAGATGGATTCGATGATGAAAGCATGCCATCAAGGGGCAACCCTGGTGGGTGAGGGCTTTATAAGAAAAACAATATTTTTATTTCCTCAGAGAGTTATTAAATGTTCCACCACTGGGTTCCTGGTTTTAGATAACCATATATAGTTGAGGAGGATGAACCCAGTACATCCTCTTACTCCCCCCTTCTTTTGACACGTATGCACAGCCGCGGTCGGTAGTAGGAGTTTCTGCAGGGCAGTGACAGGGGGAGGGTCAGGGTTGGGGGTAGTAATGTATGGATTACGGAGTTTAACAGGTAAGTAAACATATAAATTAATAAAACAAATTTCGTTGCGCGCACTGCATCGCATTTGGTGAAGCAGTGCACGCAACACAATCTGTTTTATTTATTTATATGTTTACTTACCTGATAAAATCCATAATCCATACATTACTACCCCCACCCTGCCCCTCCCCCTCCCCACATCACCGCCCTGCAGAAACTCCTACTACCGACCTCGGCTGCGTGTGCATCAGTTCACCACTAAAAAACTTTGCAAAAGTTAGTTCTATGGACAAGTCTTTTCTGTTGGCTTCGCCTCCTCATAGACAACACTATTTTGTCTAGTGTCTTTCTTCTCTTTAGAATCAAAATAAATAGCTTACTCTCGAGTGCAAAAGCCTTATCAACTATACCCTCAACACATTTCTTTTGTCTCACTGTTTTCTTCTTCTATACTTCTTCATAGTTGTTATATGATTCTGTATTACTCTACTACAGCTCATTCCAATTCTGACTTAATTAAACTGCCTCCTGGTTAAAGTCTGTCCTTTTTTGTGACCTTTTGTAGTCTTCTTTTCATGTACTTTTTCTCCTTTCTTACTGGATCTCAAACTTTGTTTTTTATTTACTTGATTTTTTACTCCTTCCATTTGGGCACATACAATTTTAAGAAATGTCTTTGTCTTCTTACTAGCAGCTCTATTCTCTTTCACCACTTTTTCTGTATTTTGGCCATTTTGGTTCTCAGTTCTGATGACATAGCATCCTTGTTGCTGTTTCTTTACTCTCTTACTTTTAGATGGCATTGTAACTGTCTGAAAACAAAAAAAGAAGATAAGCACATTTACTCATTAATTACGTAGTATCAGATTAAACTTTTTAAGCATTTGACTACCAGCATAAACAGGTCTCTGATTGTAACATAGCTAACAATATCCTATACAATTTCATTTAGGTCTTTAGGACATTATATAGATTAGCGAAACTTCAGCGTATATGGCTTACCTTTTAAACAAATAGCACAGTGCCTTACAGCATAACTACAGCCTAACTTAGTGGTGGGTTATATGCGGTAGAAGAGCACAATACAACTTGTCTATGAGTATTAAATGAAAAGACAACCCTAGCAGTAAAACTTGATGCATAGCCTCAAGTGCAGCAGGCCAAAGACAAGATGCAAGTGCTACTTCTCTGGATGGTAGACTTGAAATTGTCAGTTCTCCAGCAGATATCAGTATGAATGTCTTAGTCCCTATGTGGGAGTATGGTTGCATTTGTATGTACGTTTGTGGTTACATGAATGCCTCTGTTTGCCGCATCTACGGTTCTTGAAATAACTATGTAAGGGCTGCATGGATTGCCTCCTGGGTCTGTTAGTGACTATTTGGTTATTTAAGTGTGTTCACAACCACCTCCATTAGAGGTGCAACATAACAGTGCTGCCTGTCTATGTGAGTAAATGTTTATGTGCCTCTGTCACAATGTATATGGATGTTTTAGTGTGTTTCTGCTTTTCTACTTGGGTATCTGAGATTAAATTAGAAATAGCAGGGTGGATTTATAATTGGGCACATGTGTATCTATGAGCGCATATAGCTCACTGAAACATCAGAGTACATGTCTTATTTTTTAAGCACATACCTCCCTGCAATATGGCCTGGATATAGCCTACCTTATTGTTGAGTTTTATGTAGTAGACGAACAGTTTACGCTTTGGCTTGAAGTTTCACATGAGAAGGTTGGCCTAGCAGTAAAACTGCATGCACACGCTCAAGTGTACCAGCCCCAGACATGATGCAAGGGCTGCTTCTTTGGATGACAGACTTGAAAGTGTCAGTTCTTCAGCAGATATCTGAATGGGCCTCTCAGTCCCCATCTGGAGCTATGATTGCATGTGTATGTAAGTTTATTGGGAAATGACGGCCTTTCTTTGTGACATCTATCGTTCTCTAAATATGTCTGTAAAGGGTTGCATGGATTGCGCCCTGGGTGGGTTAGTGAGCATTGGGTTTTTTGAGTTTGTGCAACTGCCTCCATTTGCGCTACATACATAATACTTGTACCTGTCTGTGTGGGTGAATGCTTAGGTTCTTCTGTCACTGTCTCACTGGATGTTTTAGTGTCAGTCTGCTTTTCCAATTAGGTATGTGAGGTTGAAGTCTGGATGCCAGGGTGGATGTATAATTGGACACATGTGTGCATAGAGCGACCTTTGACCCTGTCACCAGGTAGGTTGCCCCCTCAGCCGCCACACGGTCCCCCTGTGCCGCTGCTGCCCGCTGTGCCACCTGTGATTACCCAGTCTGGTTTTCAGTTGTTTTCTGTGCCTTTTCTGCTGTCTTTGCTCTTCCTGTAGCTGTTTCCTCTTCTTGTCCCCGTTGCCCCTAGTGCCCGTGCCCTTCCCCCCTGCCCCCCACCCGCTCCCCTCCCTCAAACTTCCCGCCGCTGCCACCCCGCGGCCCCGCCCCCCTGGTGCCCCATTGGCCACCCTGCTCCTGCCTCCCAGCTGCTCCTCCCTTCTTATGGAGGCTGCGCAGCGGACGCACTCAGCGGTCGCGCAAGCCCGTCTGCGCCCGTCCGCGCCTGGACCGCGCCTGGTCCGCGCCCAGCACCAGAACCCTTGGCCCCCACCGAAACCAAGTAACCCGACTGAGATATAACACCACGACCCTCCACGCACTCAACACCGGCCGACCAGCCGCCTGCTACCAAGCCACTCCAAAGCGCACCCACGGACCCTTCTCCTGCCAAACCTGCAAATTCACCTGCGTCTGAACCCACGTCACACCACCCAGACCAGGCACAACAACAACCAACTCAAGTGCATCCTGCTCAACACACGCTCCGTCCACAAGCACGCCGTCGAACTCTGGGACCTCCTCGACACAACAGCACCAGACATCGCCTTCCTCACAAAAACCTGGATGAACGCCTCCTCAGCCCCCGGCATCGCCATAGCCATCCCGGACGGCTACAAGATCACCCGAAAGGACCGTGTCAACCAAACCGGGGGAGGAATCGCCATCATCTACAGGAACACCATCGACATCACGACCAACTCCAAAGATGCCCTCACCACCGCCGAACACCTACACTTTCAGATCCACTCCGACCCCAAGACCACCCTCAGAGAAACCCTCGTCTACAGAACCCCGGGCCCACGCACACAATTCAGTGAAGCCATCGCCGACTTCATCAGCCCACACGCCCTCGCCTCATCAGACTACATCCTCCTAGGGGACATGAACTTCCGCCTGGAGAACAACAATGACAACAACACCACCACCTTGCTAGACAACCTCACCAACCTCGGACTCAAGCAATTGGTCAACACCCCCACCCACTTCGCCGGCCACACGCTCGACCCCGTCTTCTCTGCCAGCAGCCACGTTGCCTTCAGCCACTCCACCGGATTACACTGGACCGACCGCAGATGCATCCACTTCACCTTTAAGAAGACCACATCGCACCTCCGCCCGCAACAGATCCCCCGTAGATGCAGGAGCAAAATCACCGCAGACCAGCTAACCACATCACTGAGCCAGAACCCACCCATCACCACCACGAACACCGACAAAGCAGCCCGCAACCTCACACAGTGGATAGTCAACTGCGCCGACGCCCTTGCACCACTGAAGAACCCTTCAAGCAAGCCCGGCAACAGGAAAACAACATGGTTCACGACCTCAAAGAATCAAAGAAATCCTACAGATCCCTCAAGAAAACCTGGTGCCGCAAACAGACGACAGAAAACATGACAACCCTCAAGAACGCCACCCGCAAATACCACCAGTTGATCCGCACCACCAAAAAGACATCTTTCAAAGAACGGCTGGACAACAACACACACAACAGCAAGGAACTCTTCAGTATCGTAAAAGAGCTCTCCAATCCCAACGCCAACAGCAATGACATCACACCGTCACAAGACCTCTGCAACTCCCTCGCCACGTTCTTCCACCACAAGATCGCCGATATGCACAACAGCTTCGGCGCCCAGACTCCACCCCCAGCCACCGAACCAACACCCCCTAAACCACCCTCAGCGCTTGGACTCCCATCAGCACCGAAGACACCGGCCACGCTATGAACACCATCGACTCCGACTCTCCTTCCGACCCATGCCCTCACCACATCTTCAACAAAGCCGACACCATCATCGCTCCCCACCTACGGAACGTCATAAACAACTCCCTCACGTCCGCCACCTTCCCAGCGAGCTGGAAGCATGCAGAGGTCATCCCAGCAAGCTGGAAGGACGCAGAGGTCAATGCCCTACTGAAGAAACCCACAGTGGACCCCAAAGACCTCAAAAACCTCTGCCCCATCTCTCTTCTTCTCTTTCCGGCGAAAGTGATCGAGAAGATCGCCAATAAGCAGCTGACCACATTCCACGAAGCCAATGGGTCCCTCGACCATCTCAGTCCAGATTTCGAACCAACCACAGCACCGAGACTGCCCTCATCGCAGTCACCGACGACATCAAGACCC
Organism: Lissotriton helveticus; assembly: GCF_964261635.1. Classification (NCBI taxonomy): domain Eukaryota; kingdom Metazoa; phylum Chordata; class Amphibia; order Caudata; family Salamandridae; genus Lissotriton; species Lissotriton helveticus. Next base: position 1,116,461,892 of record NC_136067.1, read on the forward strand.
TACTTGACAAAGAGGAAACCACCGCCCTCCTTCTCCTAGACCTCTCAGCCATCGCACCCTAATAACCCTAATAACCCGCCTCCACAACGCCGGGATCCAAGGCAAAGCCCTGGACTGGATCACTTCTTTCCTCTCCGACAGAACCCAGCGAATCCGCCTCCCTCCCTTCCGCTCTGCGTCCACCGACATCATCTGCGGCATACCCCAAGGTTCATCACTCAGCCCAACCCTCTTCAATATCTACATGAGCCCCCTTGCCACCATCGCACGCAAACACAACCTCAACATCATCTCATACGCTGACGACACCCGGTTGATACTCTCCCTCACCAAACACCCAGCCACCGCCAAACTCAACCTCCAGGAAGGAATGAAAAACGGCAGGGAATGGATGAAACTCAGCCGTCTGAAACTGAACTCAGACAAGACAGAGGTCCTCATCCTCGGACCATCCCCATCTGCCTGGGACGACTCCTGGTGCCCGCAGAACTAGGCACCGCACAGACACCCACTGACCACGCACGAAACCTGAGATTCATCCTGGACTCCTCTCTCACGATGACCAAGCAAGTCAACGCCATCTCATCTTCATGCTTCAACACCCTGCGCATGCTCCGTAAGATCTTCTGCTGGATCCCTACCGGAACTAGAAAGATGGTCACCCAGGCCCTCGTCACCAACCGACTTGACTACGGGAACGCCCTATACACAGGAACCGCAATCAAACTTCAGAAAAAACTCCAACGCATACAGAACGCATCCGCACAACTCATTCTCGACATCCCCCGCCACAGTCACATATCAGCCCACCTGAGAGACCTGCACTGGCTCCCCGTCAGCAAAAAGATCACGTTCAGACTCCTCACCCACGCACACAAAGCGCTTCACGACATAGGCCCCGAATATCTCAGCAACCGCCTACACTCCAACATGCAAACTCCGCTCCTCCAGCCTCACCCTCGCCACCCTCCCAGGGATCCGCAGAACCACTGCCGGAGGAAGGTCATTCTCCTACCTGGCGGCCAAGACATGGAACTCCCTCCCAGCCCACCCAGGCTTACCCAGGACCATCTCACATTCAGAAAACACCTCAAGACCTGGCTTTTCGAGCAGTAGCGGCACTTCTCCCCCCGCGCCTTGAGTCCCTCACAGGTGAGTAGCGCGCTCTAGAAGTGTATTGATTGATTGATATAGCTCACTAAAACTCCAGAGTACATGTCTTACCTTATAAGTATATGCTGTATATCCTAACTAAAGCCTACTTTAGTGGTGAAGTATATGTGGTACAAGAGCAGTTTACGCCTTGTCTGGGAGTTGGTGTGAAAGGTGCTTAAATGCTGACCACCAAAGATCAGAGGTGATGTATGGTTTAATGAGTGGAATGGTAAGAGAGATATGTAGGCATCATTGAAACTGCCTTTTATAGTGGTAGATATAAAAGTAGTTTGTGAGAATGTAAGTGAATTTACATGCATTACAGGTTCTATACTCTATGTAGTGCTTGGCCTAAGAGTGTGCATGTGCATAGCTAAGTTACTGAAACTCAAAAGGACAACTCAATTATTTAGGCAGAGAACACTGCTTTATTGCATACCTACAGCATATCTGACAGGTCGGTTTTCTGTACTAAAACATGCATTTCAGACTGTACAAACAGCTTTCACATGCCAAGGGAAGCTGGCAGTGACAGTCCATAGTCACAGTCTGCACTAGCACGCCTGACTCGTGTTTAAACACTACATGTTTAACTATGCCTAGCAGTCTAAAACTACACATGTGACTCACTATTAGTTTAAAGTACATATATTACCATCTAAGCACATACAAACCTGCCATGTAATTTACCAACACCTACCCTAAAGGGTATCTAAAGCATAGCAGTCAACTTCCACCATTCATGATTCATTTATGCCTACAGTGCATGTTTTCCTCTTTCAATTCTGAGTGTTGTACTTCTTTTTTGTACTGGGATAAATAGGACTACAAGTCCCAGAATTCAAAGTAAAACATTCTTTGTGAGCAGCACATCGTGTATACACATGTAAAACGTTCACATCTCCTAAAAAAATATTAAGTAGAACTTTAACGCTTAGCGTGCAGTGTTTTTATTCTAGTATTTAGACAATGCAGTAAAGCAGCACAAGTGCAAAATGCAGTTCTATGGCAACACATTATTAACCCACTTCTCACAGACCTACTCTGTACCTGAGACAAGCTGCTTCTTGGTCACCTATTAATAAATATACAGAAGCACTTACACTGCCAGTCATAGATCATCTGATGTACTTTCAAAATTGTTCTTTATATTTCATAATCCTTTTTAACAATCTCACATACACATATACCTTTAAAACCGTTTTTATTCTTAAAATTAAATGTGATTCACATACTAGAAAATTGAAATTTCTTGATGAAGTTGTTTTATTTTTGTTTTTATTAAATATTTTCATATAAGGGTTTGTGAAAACTAAGCATAAGAATGACACAACTCTATCTTACAAAGCAACCATAAGTGGCAACCTTTTCAACTTTGCACTGTCTGATACTGTGAATGCAGCAAATAAAACATACCTGCGCATTTTAGTGTTGTAAGCCAACTTCGGAATTGTTAGTATGTGTTAACCATTTCACTCACATTTACAAAGAACCCAAAATGAATGCCTATTTGTGCATACTTGTGATGTCATTGCGAAAATCGCAACATTGCGAACAAAGCAGGAGTCCAAAAACATATTTAGCTTCTTAGTTTTAAGATTTTAACAGTACACTACACTTCATTATGAAGCTCTCAAAATGAAATGAAACTCCTGTTATAGTTCAATGAGTCTAAACACCACCAATTCCCCTAAAAACAGTGACATCTCTCTTTAACACCTTTCACCCAATAAACTTTTAGCAACCAGCAGGTCACAAGTGCACACCACATACTAGAAGGGCCAAACTTGTTACAAAGTGAGCTGTAGCAGGTGTGGCTTAATGTACAGAATGTAAAGCATGTCCAAATCTGTATTACACATTCTTATCAATCATAGATCTGGGTAGTAATCCTATCACCACACTACCTGCTTTTATTCACCTACATGTTTTCAGCATCCAGTCAAATATGCATTTGTTTAACCCCTTCCATGCTGATGACGGCCCCGTCCGTCATGCAACACGGTGGGCGTGTGCTGATGATGGCTGGGGGCCATCATGATCCCGCCCACTCTTTAGAAGTGCCGCACAGGCGCAGAATCGCGGCCGTGCCCAAGGGGTTAAACCAGCAGCACACTTCCTTTTTCACTCTTTCATTTTGAAGACTGTCTTATTCAGCTCCAGACTTCTCCTGCCTGCTAATGCTGCTTCACTTAAAAATGGTTAGAGTGTGGATTGTAGGCCATAGCTATGTCTTTTTAGCTAGAGAGGCTGCTAGAAAGAGAGGTAATGACAGGGACTTGGGTTTGACTAATGTGAACATTAATTGTATTGGTCAGAGAGGGTTAAAGTAGCATCAATTGCTGCTTTGATTGAAAGCATTATGGATTCTCAACCCCCTGGCCTTATGAATATGCACTGTGGTGGCAATGGCCTAGGCACAGTGACTGGGGATAGACTGGAAATCCTAAAGAAGGATACGTTTCCACAATTGATGACACTTTTCCCTCACACTCTCTTGGTGTACTTTAACATATGCCAAAGGCAGAAATGGTGGTGGTCTAATAAATTATGTGCACAGATTAAATAAACCAGGAAAAATGTTAATAAAAACAGTTTGAGCATTCCTCTATCTACAACAACAAACAGATTTTTGACATGCCTGGAATCCATACTTTTTTTAATAAATATCTTTTATTCAATATTTGTGACAACATTGAGTATTTGCAACAATGTTGTAAATACACAAAACAAAAGCAGAAATTCGATAGATTACAGGATATTTAAAATTCATAACTATATACGAGCAATTCTATGCATCATACTAGTACATCAATGTCAAAATAACTCTAAAAAACCTGTATGAGCCTATGACTGTGTGAGAATTTGAATGGATCTGTCAGTGGCAGCATAACTATCTTAGATCCTCTGTCAGAGGGTGTGTGAGAGTTTGAATGATTCTCTCAGTGGGTCTGTAAGTAAATGAATGAGTATCTCAGTAGCACTATAAGATGACACATGAATGTCTGAGTGGGTCTGTCAGTGGATGGATGAGTCTCTCAATGGGTTTCTGAGTGGGTCAGTGACTCTTTGGGTGGGTCTGTAAGTGGATGCATTACTATATGAGTGAGTCTGTGAGTAGCTGTGTGAGTTTCCAAGTAAGTCTGTAAGTGGCTGCATGAGGCTCTCACTGTATATGAGAGTGGGTGTGTCACTCTCTGAGTGAGCCTGTGAGTGGGTACGTGAGTCTCTGACTTGGTCTGTGAGTGCATGTATGGGTCTCTCTCTGGGTCTGTGAGTAGGTGAGTGAGTGTCCGAGTGAAAGTGTGAGTGGGTATATGGATGTCTGTCATGTGAGTGGGTATGTGAGTATCTGAGGGGGTGCATGAGTCTCTGAATATGTCGTTTCAGTGAATGCATTAGTCTCTGAGTTATCTCTGAATGGGTGCTGAGTGGGGCTTTATATGGCTACATGAGTCTCTCAGTGTGTCTGTGAGTGGGAGCAAACATGGATGTGTGAGTGAGTGCCTGACTCTGAGTGGGTTTTGAGTGCATGCATGTTTTACGGAGTGGGTCTGTGAGTGGGTGCGTGAGTCTCTGAATAGATTAGTGAATGCTTACATGAATGTTTCAGTGGGTGTGTGAGTTGGTGCATGAGTCTCTGACTTTTCTTTGAGTGGATACATTATTCTCTTAGCCCATATGTGAGTGAGTGTATGAGTTTCTGAGTGAGGGTTTGACTGCATGATTGAGTCTCTCAGTGTGTCTATAAGTGGGTGTGCAAGTGTCTGAGTGGATGTGAGAGTGGGTGCTTGAGTCTTTGAGTAGGTCTTTAAGTGGATGAATGTGTGCCTGAGTGGGTCTGTCAGTGAGTGCCTGAGTCTCTGAGTGGATTTGTGAGTGGGTGCACAAGTGTCTAAGTGGATAAGTGAAAGGGTGCATAAATGTTTCAGTGGGTATGTGGTGCATCAGTGTCTCAGTGGTTGTGCGAGTGGGTGCATGAATGTTTCAGTGGGTGTGTGAGTGGGTGCATTGGTGTCTCAGCGGTTTTTTTCAAACTTTCTTTCAAAGCTATAGTACATATTATGCATGATTGCGTCCATGGTACTGTACTTATTTTTTTATGTCCACTTATGTGTGCATACATGATTCAAATGTACCAGCAGTCTAATACTTCTTTTCCAAATTGTATGCAAACCTGTATAATCATATTAAAACCTCTTGTATCCTTTTCTCACCTTCATGCTCAGATATCTTCAGGTACCATGCCATTTGCAAAAGTAATTTGAGGCTTTGTAACCCTATCTTTGATTGTCTTAGTAAAATAACGTCATCAGCATATAGTACATTTAATAAATGTCTATCTGCTAACTTAGGGGAATGAGGGTTCTCTTTGTCCTATGCATGTATTAGGTCCAATAAAAACAGGTTAAATAAATATTGCGCGAGGACACATCATTGTTTTAATCCCAATGTGGTATCAATTTTCCTTGAAAGATGTGAACAATCACATGTTCAAACTCTAGTGCAATTGTTAGAGTACAGTAATTGAATTTCTTTTAGGAGGCTAGCTGATTTTCCTTGTTGCTCCAACTTTACCCGAAGTGTTTGCTGGTGCACCCAATCAAAGGCAGATTTAAAATCCACAAAGCATAGGTATAATGGTTGCTTCCTAGAGTTATATTTATCAATTAGTATTGAAAGTGCTAAAATATTAGTTGCTGTACCCAGCCCTTGAATATAGCCTGATTGGTTTGGCAGAATTATCTGCTTCTCGGTTGCCCATTTTGATATTCAGGGGAATTGCTTCAAACACTTGTGCCTCTGTACCTTGTAATGTAATTAAGCAATAATTGGCAGGTTGTGCCAAGTCTCCGCTTTTGTAAATAGGTGATATTACAGAGCCTTGCCATTGCTCCGCTATAAGTAATGACTGAACTGCTTTGTTGAAAAGGGGGTGGTGATGGACGGAGCATCTGAACCAATCAAACACTCACACCCAGTCAACAGATCTGGGTTTAATCCATCACCGTTCTTTAGCCCACTCTGCCACCCCAGTTCAGACATGGCCATATGCAAATCAGTCTGACCCTGTGCCTCATGGGAACAGTCCAGCCCGAACTGCCAAGCCATGCCTTCCCTGGACCGGAAACAAGCTTTCTAGGACCGGTTTCTGGCATTACAGCCGTCTTCAGCCCGGCTTGCTTGAATCCAGTGGCAAAGTGAGCAAGGGACTCACGTCTGAGCACACCCTGCCAACTTATGGCAAACAAAGCAGTACAAAAGGGGGTGGTGATGGACGGAGCATCTGAACCAATCAAACACTCACACCCAGTCAACAGATCTGGGTTTAATCCATCACTGTTCTTTAGCCCACTCTGCCACCCCAGTTCAGACATGGCCATGTCCACCCCCTTTTGTACCGCTTTGTTTGCCATAAGTTGGCAGGGTATGCTCAGACGTGAGTCCCTTGCTCACTTTGCCACTGGATTCAAGCAAGCCTGGCTGAAGACGGCTGTAATGCCAGAAACCGGTCCTAGGAAGCTTGAATCCGGTCCAGGGAAGGCATGGCTTGGCAGTTCGGGCTGGACTGTTCCCATGAGGCACAGGGTCAGACTGATTTGCTTATGGCCATGTCAGAACTGGGGTGGCAGAGTGGGCTAAAGAACTGTGATGGATTAAACCCAGATCTGTTGACTGGTTGTGAGTGTTTGATTGGTTCAGATGCTCCGTCCATCACCACCCCCTTTTGTACTGCTTTGTTGAAAACTCTTGTCGGGTATCCTGTAACCTCTGGCGGAGTTCGCATAGCCACACTATGCGAGGCTACGCAAAGTCGCAAAAAAACTGCAATGCTACGCAGAGTTACAGAAGCATACGGAGTTGTTTGTTCTGCATGCTTGCATATGCTCACGCATGCTCGTGAGATGTTTTTGAAGTTTAGCAACACGGATTGCATGTTCGGGGAGAAATATCGCGCAAACTTTACCACGCGGTCACCAGTTGGCGAAGCCATCTTGTTTTCCTAGTCTTTGCTTGGTTCTGGGGCCTGTTTTTCATTTTTGTTTTTTACACTGTTTTTCTGATCCTTTTTATTTATTATCTATCCCTCTCTCCCTAAGTGTATATTTTGCGTTTTATTTCTACTCTGACTGTGTTTTTTGACTTTTTTTGACTTTTTTTGACTGATTTATATTACTGCTTTTTTATTTTCCTACTTCTTGTCCTGACTTTATTTTTTGCTTCTACATTTTCTCCCCCTGCCCACCCAGAACCATGGCTTAGATTACCTCTACTGGCTCTAGTAAGGGGAAGGCGAAGGCGCCTGCACCCAAGATCCGCCTTCCTTGCCGCAGACGGTGCCTGGAAAGGGTGCAGCACTGGGCCCTTTTAACTGAGGGGGAGGGGCCGCCCTTGTTTCTTCGTACAGCGCCACTTCCCCTTAACCTTGGCGGTAGGCGACATGCCTGGCTCCCGTTACGCTAACCAGGAGCGTCTCTTCCGGTGGGCGAGGGTGCGCCAAGCAGTGTTTTGCTGCTCTTCGGTCTGGTGCACCCATAACCAGCTGACTCACCGGTGGTCAGCCATCTTGGACTGGAGCAGGACCTGCTGGACTTGCTAGGTTTTGAGGTTGTGGGGCTTGGTGAGTAGCTAATTTATTACTATTGTTTGTTCTGTTCTGTGTTATTGCGAATATGTTTTCCCAAATAGCAAGAATGCTACTGCTTACTTGCTTGGTAAGTTAAGTTTAAAAATCTTACATGATTGTTATTCTTCTAGACATTAGATAGGTGCTCTGCGCTACTAATCTTACTTGTTTGCAACTTTGCGCTCGCTTGTGCTGATCATTATGTAAGAGAGCTTAGAGAACTTAAGTTAGGTAATGCTAGAGAGACTCCAGTCCTTTCCTTTGTCCTCCTGTCACTAACATAGTGGTGGGTTGATATGTAGTTTAGTTACATAATATTAGTTGGTAATTATTTAGCAGTCTGCGTGATGCGTCCTCCGTCACGTCACTCACTTGCTGCTGAGTGCTGACTCCAGTCCTTAGTAGAACCTTTTGTAGTTTATTAGTGAGTGAGTAATATAGCAATTAAGTCATCAGCAGCAACCAACCATCAATTTGGTGTATCTAAGTTTATGCATGCATCCATCTATGCATTTTTAGGACTAAAATAAATGGAAATGCACTTGGTGAACAATTGGTCCATCAAAGGGGGTTGATTCATTGATGATTTCGAATGACATTAAAAGTTAGAACATACTTTTGGCAATTAATTTGCAATCTCTTTGGAATAGGTGGATTAGGTCAGGTGGGACTTAGGTTTAGGATTCTGGAATCAGAATGGAACACTGGATTAATAAATATTAACTAGACGGCAATTTCCTACTTGTTCTTTGCTTTACTCTCTGTGTGCCTGACTAGACGCTGTTGATTGAAAGAGCGTTTTTATAGATTGTAATATTTTAAACAGACCGTTTTTAAAATATAGCCCTTACCTCGGCACGAGACTAGCGTTGCACCGAGGCTGAAACACAGGCTCTTCCTGTCCACAGCGCTTCTGATCCCTAGGCGCTGACACATCACTCGACCCACCTCAGCCGCCATCTTGAGGGAGGTAAGGGTTGCGTTGTAGTGGTTGGACCCTCCCGCTCTCCCTCCCCCCCCCCCTCATGTATAAAAACATTAGACCATCGGCGCACCCGCCAAAGGCAAGCCCGTCCGCGCTGGGACCGGGCCTAGGGCCATGACCCCTGGTCGGCCGACGTGTAACTACAGCCGGCGGTATTAACACATGTCCTTACTGGAGCTCCGACCACTCCCTGACCCGAGCTGTTCAAGGTTAGACCCTACTCTGGCTCTAAACGAACTCCCTATGCTCTGTCCACACTGAAAAAGCGCCATACCCTTACACACTGTTCCTGCTCATACCAATCAACTAATGAATATTAAAGAGGACACTATTATAATGGCACTCATTAATGCCCGCTCATTATGCAAGCATAGGCAGGAAATAGCTGACCTAATTACAGACTATAAATTAGACATTTTATTTGTCACTGAAACCTGGACCGACGAATCATCAGATCCAGACCTAGTTATTGCAGTACCTAACGGTTACAAATCCTATCGGCAGGACAGAGCACAAAAAAGAGGAGGTGGCCTGGCCATCATAGCCAGAGAAAGGTTCACAGTCAGAACCGTCTCCATCCCACCCACCTCCTGTGAAGCAATGCAGTTTGGTATTAAGCTCTCCTCCTATTTTAACTTCAAGGGGTTACTGATATACCGCCCCCCAGGAATAAAGACTGGTTTCCTTACCAATATTAACACTATAATGGAAACTTTAGCCACAGAAAATTCGTTTACGGTCCTTGGCGACTTGAACTTTCATTTAGAACAAGTCAATCAATCTGATACGTCTACGCTTATCTCTGATATGGAAACACTGGGGCTAAGACAACTAGTGTGCTCTGCCACTCATTCGGCAGGCCATACCCTAGATGCCATATTCTCTAACGTAGACGGTCTACAAATAACGGACATCTTACCGATGCCGTGGACCGATCACCATGCCATATTCGGTAAAATCACAATCAAGGCCCAGTTAAATAGGAAATCCACCTTAACCAACCAAAGCTCTTTCAAATATTGGAAGAACATTAACCAGATTGATCTGAAAATACAGCTGGACCGTACTCGTCCAACGGTGTCTACTGACCCCAACATGGCAACACAACAATTCCAAACCTGGCTTGCTCAGGCCACTAATCACGCAGTTCCCATTAAATCCTTGTCTAGGAATAGATCTAAACCGACTGCCCCATGGTACACTGAGGATTTAAGACTACAAAAACAAAGGAACAGGAATATGGAAAGGTGTTGGAGAAAAACCTACGATATGGCAAGCATGAAATGCTACAAAGAATCATTGGCGCTTTACAAATCAATGATCGTTAAAGCGAAAAAATTATTTTACACCGATCAAATTGACAAAGCCAAAAACTCATGTAAGCGACTATATGAGATCACGAAAACACTGTCAGGTATTGCCCCCGACCTTATTCCCCCTCCATCACAAGCACTATGCGATGCCTTGGCTAAATTTTTCTTCACCAAGGTGGACGATATATACCAAGCCTTCACCTCTAAACCACCTACGGTGAATGTGGCTCCTCTTAGTTCATCTTCGGGAAATGCTTTTCCCAGCTTTTATGCACTCACTGACGACCACACAAGGACCATGGTCTCAACAATCAAAACAGGATCTGTTCTTGATCCATGTCCTTTTTCAGTCCTCCTACCAGTTATGAAGTCCTTTATCCCAGTAATTACACAAGTCTGCAACTCCATACTGTCATCAGGTATTTACCCCAATTCGTTAAAACACACCTTACTAAAACCCTTATTAAAAAACCAGGTTTAGACAAAAACGAATTGAAAAATTATAGGCCTATTGCCAGTCTCCCTTTTTTAGCCAAAGTGGTTGAAAAGGCCATGAACTCTCAATTATCAGAATACATTGAGAGACATCGACTGCTGGATGACACACAATTCGGTTTCCGGAAATTTCACGGGACCGAAACGGCTCTTATTAAAGCCGCAGACGATGTCAGAGCTATCCGGGACCAAGGTGGGACTGCAATCCTGGTATTGCTGGATCTCTCAGCTGCTTTCGACACGGTCAACCATAACATCTTGGTCGACCGTGTCGGAAAGCTGGGCATTTGTCACTCCGCCAGAGACCTGCTCGCCTCTTTTTTGGCAATGAGAACACAAGCGGTTACTTTAGGACCTTTCCAATCTGCTCAACTCTCGCTGCCATGTGGGGTTCCCCAAGGCTCATCCCTTAGTCCGAAACTATTTAATATCTATGTGTCGGACCTTGCTAATGTCATCAAAGCACACGAGATAAGCCTAACATCTTATGCGGACGATACACAGCTGGTACTCGCCATCAAAGGTGATGGAGGGCAAGTGGCACAAAATTTTAAAAACGGCATGCTTGAAATTAGAGAATGGATGGCTACAAACTGCCTCAAGCTGAACTCATAAAAACTGAGGTAGTTATTTTTGGACCTCTGTTACCAGCTTGGCCTTCGTGCTGGTGGCCAGCAGCCTTAGGTTCACCTCCCACCCCGACAGCCAAAGTCAGGAATCTGGGAGTTACCTTTGACGAAGGACTCAACTTCATGGACCATGCTAATAAAGTAGCTACCACGGCCCATTACAAGCTTAGAATGATCAGGAATATCCGCCCCTTTCTTCCGGAGGCAGCGACTAAAACACTGGTCAGTTCCCTAGTTCTGTCGTCCCTCGACTACTGTAATGGATTATTCCTCAATGCCCAGGTCAGGGTCACGAGGAAGTTACAGTCAATACAGAATGCTGCTGCACGTCTGCTATCTGGAAAATACAAATTCGAGGCCATAACTGAAACCATAAAGGAATACCACTGGCTGACGATTCGAAATAGAATAAAGTTTTAGTCCTTATGCATAATTTATAAGGCACTTAACAATCAAGGACCCCACTTTCTCAAGGATCAATTGAAATCCTACATTCCCTGTAGACAGCTTCATTCCTCCACTCTAAACCAACTAGTGATCCCACGATCCAAAACAGTGTCTTGGGGTGATCGCCGCTTTTTAGTGGCTGCACCTAAACTATGGAATACTCTCCCGCAAAACATCAGGACGAGTTCCTCACTTCTTCAGTTCCGCAGTCTTTTAAAGACATGGCTGTTTAACCAATAAGACCTATCTCTTCTCTTATTAGCCTTCATCCTGAACAAGTCTGTGAATAGTTAGCGCCGAGACGCCTGCGGGTATTTGTTGCGCTCTATAAATGTCAAAAATAAAATAAATAAATAAATAAAATAAACAGTCCGCTAATCCCGCAATACTACTAGTCGATCAGATTAGGTCAATTGTATTGCAATAGTTGTTTCTAAAAATGTTTCTAGAGCGTTTTAAAAAATATTTTATTTGTTTCACACCATTCATCAATGTTTGTCTCTTTCTTTAATATATCTTACATGATCAGCGCCCAGGGGCAAGAAGACGACAGGGTCTGAGGCAGGAGCTGGTGATGCCTCCCAGGGCCAGAAACGCGCCTCTATCGAGGGCTCTGCTGCTGGCCCCAGTAAGTCCTCCTATTGTTCATATGAATAATTATATTTCCCTAACTTTTACTGCACCTTATTTTTTCCAAACTATTAGTTATTTAATTAAAATTTTTAACCAAATCTTCTTCGATCCATCAGTTTCTAAATTCTTGTTATCCTTGCCTCTAACTGCCTCTCACTCTGTACTACTACTATTAATCTGTCTGTAGAGTGCCCAGTTGGCCACTCTTTATTTTTAGAAAGTTTTTAAACTCAGATTCACCAATAGCTCTAGTCACTGAGTCCAATCCTTTGGGTTGTCCTCCTCTTAATCTTGAGAAGCTTTTTGACAATTACCACCAACAAAATGCCTAACCAGATATTTTACTATTTTTGAAAGAATAGAACATACGACTACTGTCTACTCTACTCTGTCTAGTAGACTAGTCCCCAATTTGTAATAGTGATGTATGTGGTTTATGTATGTATTGTATTAACTATTTTCAATCTTGCTAGTCAAAAAGAATAAATAGACGGAGGCGTATATGGCATCTACAAATTGTGTACTGTTTTTTCTAGGAGTACCGACCACCAGTGCAGGGGCCAGCGACGGGGCAGGTGTCGCCAGCCAGGACGGCGCAGCGGATACAGCAGCTGCCGCAGAGGTGGGTGTGCCAGCACCAGTGATGGGCGGTGGTAAGTTATACTTATATTCCTTACTTATCGAATATAGTTACACACTCGCCCCAAGGGTGTACACCATATGTTGAGAGAGACTTAGTTGTTGTGAACAACGTTTGAAGAAGAAGACACCCTTTACTTAGCATTCGCAATAGCATTAGCAGCAGGAGTTGAATAACTAATAGCCTCTTCTATCTGACTTCAACTCAGTTGGGAATGTTTTATGGAGAAGACTAAGAGTCAGACGACCTTGATGGATGGGTTGAACGAAAAGGAAAAGAAGAATGGAAGGAGGAAGGACGGGCGAGATGTAATATATGACTGGAAGAGAAGGATGTGTGGGATGCATAGGTGGCTGATAGGAATCAGATGCATAGGTGGTTGAAGGATGGATGGATGGAAGGTGAAAGAAAAGATGCCTGCCTAGGTGGGTTAAACTCTATGGGTGATAGGAAGAATCCTCCAGGGTGTTTCATGGGTCAAACTGTTGCAGGGATTCTGCTCCTACACAGAACTGTGCATAGAGAACTAGAACCTCAGTGAATTAGGGTGTACCAAAACTCACCTCAGTATCCAAAATCCCCTGCCAGACTAGCAATCGGTGGCTCATTGGTTCTTCCATACTCCCAATGATTAGACAACCGAGAACATGGACTTAGAACACCTCAGGTAACGTGGAACACATGAACACTCTTTCGATATACTAACATACCAATTCAAAACAAGGAGTAAATGAGGACACGTGCAAGTTTGAAATGTTTATTTCTAATGCCGTGTTCTCAGGCGCAGTATCTTAGATACTACAAGCAAACATATTATAAGCAACAAGGTTATCAGCATAGTTACTAGTCCATAAAATACAAAGGGAGAAGGCATGTTACAATGCTAAAGGGAAGAAGGCTAAATGGCATCTCAGTCTTACCTTCCCTTGCTAGTATATTATATTATATCTAAAGAAGGTTTTTTTGCGTTTTAGAAGGGCTGCCCCATACCTCTGATCTTAGTGGAAAGGGATCACATTATCTTCCACCAGCTCTCTGCATGAGAATATGAGAATATTCATCAAGTGCGTGTGCATGCTCTGCGCAGTGCATTATTAAACGTGCCAAAAGCCAGTTGGCCGCAGCTGCATATGTGTTATGTCTAGAACGTGCGCTGATCAGACCTCACAACAACGACTGTGTTCAAATAACCTTGAAGGCCTCGGCACTCACTGTTCAGACATAGCTTACCAAGCAAAGCTGATACAATAGGAAAACATATAATTCTCGTGTGAAGCAAAATATTCTACTGGGCTCAAAGCTTTAATAACAATATGTGCCGTGTGCAGAAGCAGCAGAAAGGAAAAATGGTGTTTACACTTCTAGTAAGCTCATGCTAACTTAACACAGTGCGAAGGCAAAGCCTATGTATACAACACCCTCCCTTGATCCGAGTACGGATAAGATAAGATAAAATAAGGGGCACATTTTTGGAATGCAGAGTTCAAGAACGATAGTCAGCTCAAATTTGCACAAGGTAAAAAATAAAACAAAAACATTTCGTCTTTAAAAACCCACATAGAGAAAAGTGAATGCGAATCCAATAAATTGAGTCATTGGCCATAGCAAAGTCCATAGGCCTGGGGCAGAGAAAATATATATATATATATATATATTTTTTTTAAAGAGGCTTGGGAAAAAAAAGAAAAATTGTTTGACGTCCAATAAATGACCTCGGTTAAGGGAGAGAGAATCGATGACATATCCCATCCTAACAATATATATGCAAAATAAGCAGCAACAGCCTCCAACAGGAAGTCACTGTTCTCCTCCGAAAATAGTTCAGCCATCCAATTTGACAATGGGAAAGAACATACATGCTCTTCAATTACCGAAGCCTCTAGCACCATCAGAGGACAACTCAGTGGGTTCTCAATGAAGCTGTGTGCCAAGAAATCTTGCGCTGCTGCGAACACATTCCAATGACCCAGTATTCCATGCATCGCTGCAAAGGCCATAATCCCTCCATCAGAACAAAGCAATTCATGAGCAACTAAAGGGCTCATAAACTGATTATAATCCACATCGGGAGACACCGTATTGCAGAGACACAAATCCAGGGCCCAGTCGAAATCGTAACTCAGGCAATGAAAGACAGGCTGGACACATGTAAAATAGGAAAATCGAAACGATAATCCATAAGCTGCACTTAAGGTTGCAAGAGGCAGCGCTCCATAGTACTCAAGCATTCGGTTGTGAAACAGCGCCAGACGTGACAGCTCGTCTCGAAACACAGGACATGCATCCATTTTGAATTAAACAAAACAGCAAAAGAACGCCTGCAGCCAGAGCCAGTAGTAAGGGAAATCCACCAAATAGGCTGGAAAAGATTGAATGAAAAAAAGCAGGGAAGACACCGAATATAGTTTGAAATGAAGTCACAAGGCCACTGCTTATAGCTTTAAAAAAGTGGGCCAGCCCCGTTGTGGAGGATGCATTAAAGATTGTGTGAATTAATTCACCGAAATGCAAAGACAAGTCAGTATTTAATAAAGCATGCACCTCTGTGCGGGTGTTTGCCACGTGAAGGACGAATGTCTCACGAGCAGATGTGAGCGCAACTTCTTTCTGGGACAATAGAGCTCTTATGCGCCTCATCTTGTTGAACTCTGCTTTCAAGGTCGGAATCGTGGGCCAGATGGAAACATCATGCTTCCCATGCGGGCGTGGATACATTACATTCTTACAGCAAACCACACGTTCACTGACGGTAACTACATAAGCAATTCATTTTAATATGCCACAGCAATCTTCATTGTTTAAAAGTAAATAACTCCTGTTTGCCAGTAATGTGAATGTGTATTTTCAAACAACAAGGAGCCCCAATATCGTCAGCACAGGACCTCGGGGAGCAATGATTATGAGAACAACAGTGGTCCCATGCAACATTAAATAAGTATCTAGATAAATACAGACACAATGGAACCTGTATTCGAATGACTTGTCCAGCCGGACAGTGGTCACAATCCTTTAATAAATTCAACTGGATAAATAGAGAATATCCTTCAACACTCTCTCGTCGTGGGGTACAAGCCTGTACCACATTCAAACACACAAAACACTTTAGTACAATCAAAGTGCACAGAAAGGGCTTTTAGGCAAAAAAGCAAAAAATGTTCTTTGAATCATAATATGAACAAATGTTTTCAAGATGCGCCATTACAACGACAGGGTACATATTATATACACACAGTATATGGCACACAATTAAGTCGACGGCGTTTCGATCCCACTTTTTGAATCAAAGGGATCATCATCAGGACATTTTAATAAGTGCTAATAATTACAAGCCTCTAGAACCATACGATAACTTGGCATAGGGTCAAGATAAAAGGGGTCGCCGCGATGGGGACCAATCAAATAAGAATGGATCGGTACTGGTTTAGTCTGTATCACAGGGATCTCGGCATTGCGAGCTGGATAAGGCAAACATTATCCAGCTCGCAATGCCGAGATCCCTGTGATACCGACTAAACCGGTACCGATCCGTTCTAATTTGATTGGTCCCCATCGCGGCGACCCCTTTTATCTTGACCCTATGCTAAGTTATCGTATGGTTCTAGAGGCTTGTAATTATTAGGCACTTATTAAAATGTCCTGATGATGATCCCTTTGATTCAAAAAGTGGGATCGAAACGCCGTCGACTTAATTGTGTGCCATATACTGTGTGTATATAATATGTACCTTGTCGTTGTAATGGCACATCTTGAAAACATTTGTTCATATTATGATTCAAAGAACATTTTTTGCTTTTTTGCCTAAAAGCCCTTTCTGTGCACTTTGATTGTACTAAAGTGTTTTGTGTGTTTGAATGTGGTACAGGCTTGTACCCCACGACGAGAGAGTGTTGAAGGATATTCTCTATTTATCCAGTTGAATTTATTAAAGGATTGTGACCACTGTCCGGCTGGACAAGTCATTCGAATACAGGTTCCATTGTGTCTGTATTTATCTAGATACTTATTTAATGTTGCATGGGACCACTGTTGTTCTCATAAGTTATGTGAATGTGGGCACGATTGCAGGCACAGGTGTACCTTTCAAAATACAGGCCAAATTCGGCTCATTCTGGTTACAAGAGCCATGCAATTGGATATGTCTGCACATCAAGGAGTGATCTGGTGTTTCAGTGCAATCTTCACCATTCAAATAAACTTCCTTACCCTCCCTAAGGCATCTACAGGTAAATGGAAGCGACCAAGCTTCATGGAGATAAGCACTTCAAAGAGGTTCATATCTACCAATAGCAAAGTACTTCATACACCCTTCGAACTTGAACAGAGGGAACGGGAGAGTTATTAACCCGTGGATAAGCCACGTTGCTGAATTGGCCTCTGCCACAGAAAACGGTAATGATTCTAACCTTTCAATGTGTAACATAGAAAAGGATGCATTTTCATTGACAGTAAATGCTGCTTGTCAGTCAAATTAAACGGGGCAAACAATGATGACGTGTTCATGCAATGCCATGGCACTTTGACAGCTTTTAAGGTTTGCAAAGCCCATGAAAACTGCATAATGGAACGCAATTGATTGTGATCATGGTACAAAACAGACACTTCATCCTGCACAATATCAACAACAGACGATACAATATTGTCTAACATGTAAATGCGGGAAGAAAGCGTATTAATGCTGTTATCTACAACTGCTAGCACTTTCTCCAAATTAGCCTGATCTATAGCTCTAATGCGGGTAGCCGCCTCAATCTGGGACGTTTTTCAGACTTCGTTGTAAATAGCATATATCCATCTTTTAGATCTGCCGTTAGCTGGGCCCTTTATAAAATCATTCAGATCAACATCGTCAGTCAGTTTAGACAAATGTAGTTTAACCGACGCCAAAGTGGAATGTTTGAGCCAATTCTGACATAATTTGCCTACAGAATAGTCAGTAACAGAATGGCCACTTTCAAAACGGGGATCCACCCTGACCTGTGTAAAGCCGTGAGCCAAACCCAGAAACCGATGCTGGCAAGAATCAGCACTTCTGTGCCAGAGCAACCAACCCTTAGGATCCAAACTGGATATGTTAAAGGAAGAATTTTGCAACAGAGTTTGTATCTCTTGGATTGAAAAATTAGTGGCATTATTCCAACTAGAATACTCTTCTAATTCAGGAAAAGAAGGAGCATTTAATTTTTTAGTAGTAGCCAATCCAAAGCATGCTGTCTGTGAAATTGTAGAATTCAAGAAAAAACATATGGTTTGCGATGAGGCATGCACGGTGCAAAGCCTCAGTGCCTTGCACTTGCCAGCTTTTAGAACCCCAAACTGATTTAGGGTCAATTGTATCCTTCCACAACTCATAGCCACTTACAGTCAACTGGTCGAGAAAGGACTTTGAATACAATAATTTAGTATCGGTAAGTCTAACTTTGGATGTGGATTTCCCCTTCATCTTAAAATAAAATGCATTGGGATTCGACTGATTAAAATCATTAAAATAAGAGAACCTTTTCAAAAAGGAAGCAGAACTGCCTTGTGTAGGAGCTGGACAATGCTCCCAGTGTGTATAATTTACAGTGTTTCTCCTGGTATTAGTTTTATGCAGGTAGTGATTGCCAAAATGTTGGTAAAAATATAAATCACCGTAATTAGCAGATTCTAAATAAAAATCTTCAGCATCAACGGCAGCATAATATTTCAAATCAGAAAAAAAGGCTCCTACGGCCTGAACATCCCAATCATCAGAACATATATTTTGTTTAATTACATCCCCCATAGAAACTCTAAGCACATTAGGGACATTTATAACCTCAGTGGGCCCATGAATTTGAAAACGAACAGCATCCCATACAATCCCATCTAAAACAGGACAAGCCGTGATGTTAACAAAAGCCAAGTCTCTCTTCAATCTGTGATGAGGAATGGGGAGCCAATGTTCTATTGATATGTCGAATGCATGTTCTCTCCTCGACATAGTGTCCATTGACAAGTCGAAAAAAATACACCACAAAGCCAATTGACATGAAAAGGTAAATTGAAAAAAGCACCAACCAAATGTAGGTCCAAGGGGGAATCAAAAAATGTTTTTTAAACAATTTAGCCCAAACAGACCTTTGAAGGTTTTTTCGATGTTTGTGAATCAGTGTCAAATGAAAATCTGGATTCTGTAGCCAAGCGAGTTTGCAAGTCAGGCATCGATAAGTCAGTTGGGTAAGTGTAGTCAGTTTCATCAAGTTGAGTACCAGGCAGTGTACTCAATAAAGGACTAGAAATTGCAGGCATCTCGAGGGCAACATCAGGCACTTGATCAGAAGCCGGGGCCAAAACAGAATTTCTCAAAATCGAAGGACATGAGACTGCCGGTGTCATACTATGAAGAATCGGCCACTCTGTGTATCTTGACATTGACAATGGATATATACCTGTTTTCCTTACGACCTGGAAGTGGTGGTAAAATGACTGTTCTTGTGCACATCACACCAAGCACTGGAACTGGAGTTCGATAAGAGGGACCAAATTCTTTCTTGTTTTCAATCTTCTCTCGAACCAGTTCTCCAACTTGGGGTAGCCAGCCAACTACCGGGATCTGCAACGCATCATCCGAGGTGGAGGGCAAATGTTCCTTTGCAAGACTGTCTCTCCTCTCTTGTAGACTCTGTAAAACTTTGCAATGTTCATCTACATCAAAGGAGGCAGCAACAGCCGCCTGGTCTAGACCGTCAAGGTCCGGCACAAACATCTTGATATCAAAGAGCATTTCGTATGGGGACCGCCCACCCAGAGACGTTCTAGGGAGATTATTTAGAGCACGCTGCACGCTATTGAGGTGGGCCAGCCCGTGCCTATAACCCTAGCTGTCAAAGACTGCTTTAAATCTCGGCTCATTCGTTCCACAACACTATTACCCTCAGGTCTCTATGGAGACGAAAACTTGACTTGGACCCCCAACGAAGTCATGGCATTGTTTTACGCCTTGGAGGCTAAAGCCGGACCCTGATCTGAATGGAAGGTACCACAGGCAAAAATCCCTACAAAGACACGCAAGTCTCTTATGACAGTTCGTGAATCAGCTCTGCGGTGTGGCCACACCCACACAAAGCGTGTGCATGAATCTACTGCTACTACGATGTACTTATACGCAGTATCAGAAGAAAAAGGACTGCAGTGATCTAAGTAAATACAACCAAGTTGTTTATTAGAAATGTACAACTGTGTCTCGGGTGGACGCGTAGCAGTTGGCTTAATCTGCTGGCAAATGTCACATTGAAGGACATATTCACACGTCTGTTTGTACAGTCCCCGCCACCAGAAACATTGTTGTAACTGAGATACAGTAGCCGTAACGCCCCGCATGCGCAGACGCAACACCTTCATGGGCTGCAGTATTCTGCGCTGGCCTGCGGTCCGCGTTGGGAATCAACCTTTCACCAACGTCAGGTATTTTCACATAAGGAACTTTATCAGGACTTAAGTGGTATGAATACTTCGAAGGGAACCCTTTAGGATATTTACATCCCTGCTCAGTCGCAGCAACAGCTGCCAAGATAACATCATCAATCTTACTTTTGGAACGTGTAACTGCTGCAACCAAATATGTCGATACTGCTGATTTTGCAGCCTCATTGGCCAAAGAATTTGCAACAGCGTGAACTCCCACGCGCTGATGACCGAGAGTATGAATTACAAACACGAGTGGCAACTGCTCTTTAAGCTCAGCCACTCGGACCCAGATCATTTTATGTTTTATTGTGCTACCCTTGGAATCACGAAAATCATTCTGAATCCAAAAGAATAGGTTTTCATTGTAAGACTGGACACAGTAGTAAGAATCACTCACAATAAGAGTCGTCACACTAGGATCAACGTACTCCAATGCAAGCATCAGAGCACGAAGCTCTGCCAATAGTGCGGTGCAGTCCCTTAAAGTCTGCGTGTGCATGACCCGGGACTTGAACTCATCGTTCACCATGGCACCTACCACAATGGCGCAAGCTGAAATGTATGCGTGCTTAGACCCATGCGCAACTTGCTCTGAACCATCAGTGGATATGATGCAATGGAAATCCCCAAAGGCCGCATAGTCAAAGGCGCAGGATGAACAAATTCATACTGCAAAAACTCCTGCGACTGTAGGGAGGCATCAAAAATAAATGTGACATCCGAGACATCAATGAGGCTGCCCATTGTATCCACCGTGGGTGCATAGCTTTAGAATTCCGTATACTGGCTTTCGTCACTGCCTCCAATGCAGGATACAGGGTAACAACCAACATGGGTTTTCCCTGCGACAGTGCACGTTCCTTAAGAATCGCCATCTGCACTGCTGTCAAAACTTTTTCCACAGTGTAAAACCACATTTCTGCCGAAGTGTACAAGTGTGACTTGTAAGCAATAGGTACTGTGTCTCCTTTGTTAAAAGTAAGGTAAGTGAAACCCACTGCCCCGGGGATGGTTCTTATCACCAGGTTGGTGTGGTTATCACGATTCAGTAAGAATTTAGATTCTAGAAGATCAGCCTGCAAAGATTGCAAAATAGCTGAATGTTCCGGCAGCCAGCAAAATTTGGTAAAAGTAGGTTGTATCAAAGCATACAAAGGCTTGATACGCTGGGCATATTCAGGAATGTATGTACGCCCGAAATTCAAAAATCCCAGCAAGGACTGTCATTTTTTCATGGTTGTAGGAGCGCGCAGTTGTGCGCATTTCTCCAAGAAGTGAGGAGCCAATCCTCAACCTTCATTGTTGAGCTCATAGCCCAGGAACAACACTGTGTACTCTGCAATGTGAGACTTTGCAAAGTTGAATTTGTAACCAAAGTCCGCAAAGTTATAAATTATGCGGTCAACACGACATAGATGCGCCCAAAGCTCGTCGTCTGTGAGACATATGTCATCCACATACGAACACGCATCCGTGTCCACTCTCTCTAAGAGAGAGACAATGCGGGCAGCAAACCCGCTTGGACTATTCTTATAGCCCATTGGTAAACGTTTGTATTGGCGTTGTTTGCAGCCACCTGTAAAACTGGTCCATTGGGAACTAAGACCATCTAAATTGTGGGCAAAAAAACCATTGGAAATGCCGTGTGGTTTTAAACCGTTTACGCACAAGACCATCCACTAAAGCAGAGCCGTGGGTATTCTGTACTGCACAGGTACGACAATGTGAGTTCAAATGCTGGTAATCCAATACCAAACGGAACGAGCTGTCTGGCTTGGTCATAGTAAAAAGAGGGTTATTCATTGGTGACACACAAGTTTCAATTACACCTTGATATTCCAATTGTTCAAGGATTTCCGCAACGGAAACCTTAGCTTTGCGTTGGATGGGATATTGAGGTTGAGGCTGTGGCATAGACCTTAAGGGAATCTCGTGGTGTGGGGAAAATTTGGTGGTTGTAGTAGAAACTGGCAGTAGCATTTGCAAAAAAAGAAAATGAGTCAGTCACCTGAGGGAGACTCGAGAAGGAGTAGTAGAATGAAGTACAGTACACAAGGCGACTGCCAAACAAGAAACCATGATGATAAGCAATGCTAAAGTAAAATAAAACATAACGGTGGCTTGTATAGCCTAATACAACTTATCAACAGTGGTTGACTCAACCTATGAAGTGGACAAAAGTAACCTTTAGTGCTGTAAGAATGATGAATAAATGCCGGAAATTAATTATGATGGATTATGTTCTTCTTGGAAAAAAAATTACTTGCAAATACTGAGCATGGGTGGGCAAGCAGAAGAAAATTCTCGCCCTGCTTTGAGTTAGTGTTGCTTTCACCACATCCGCCCCAGCAAGTGTGTAAATTAATTTAATCACACCTCAATATAAATCACACAGCTCGGGGAAGAGGGTTAGGGTTTGATGAATGGTTGGGAAAGGGTATTTGAGGGAAATGTTTCGCAAAGACAAACTCTACACATGGCCAACACACAATCTTGGGAGACAACCATCATAATTTCTGTTAAGGGAGAAAAAGGTAAATGCATAAATGATGATGTCTTGATGTTTAATGATGAGTAGTACTATACTAGTAGTAAAGGCCAGGGCAGCAGTATATTATTAATTATTAATATTATGCAATTGCCTTGCCTGTCTGCCCCGAGAGAGACCCAAATTACATACATTTTATGTTCTGTTGTACCGGGCTTCCTTTTCAAGCTAGCAAAGAAAATCAAAAAATAGCTATAGGGGTCAAATATATAAGCAAACATAATAAACAACAACACACACAGTCGCAAAATGATTGATCAGAAAAAATGAATCAAATGAAATAAAAGAAGACAATACTATAAGTTACTATGTTATGGGTAAATTGGGAATTGCATCTCGGCATTCATCTTGGTCCTTCCTTCCATGGACGCTCTGCCTGTCAATCATGGTTGCCACTGCTTGAGTGGCCGATGCGGATTGGTAAGGTAAGTGTGAGTTGTTTTTCCCAGTATAGCTCCGGGTGAAGGCCGGCCTGTAAATGTAGATTGAAAAACAAAAGGGACACTGAAAAATTAAGGAGAAAGGTAAAGTTAAAATGCATAAATTACAGAGGAGTGCAACACTCCTGAACTTCAGGCAATTAAATCTGCCTGTAAAAAAATTAGAACGCGAATGGCGTATCAACTTTTGCCCGACTGTTAAAATACAATACAAAAAAGCGCAAAAGGAATATAATAAAAAAATACGCACTTCCAAAGCCTTGCATTACAAAACTCGCATTGGGGAGGCAGAGAACTCCTCTAAAGAGCTCTTCAAAATTTTTAAAGAAATCTCTGTGCTTACAAATGGTAATATGTCCTGCAACGACTCTGTGGAAACCTGCAATAAAATTGCAAAATACTTCTCTGGGAAAATCACTGACATCTATGCCAACTTTTCTGGCAACCTGACTTCTGGCCATGATTTTATGGAAAGCGTAGAAGCTAGTCTTACTGAGCCCTGCCTACACTGCTTTTCGGTTCCCCCTCCTGAAATGCTTGTTAACGTCTGCAATAGCGTCAAATCAGGTTCCCCTCGTGACCCGGCCCCCCCGAAAGTCCTTAGAGCAAGTCTACTAGTACTGGAACCTTATTTTAGACACGTTATCCAATTATCCTTTTCTTCAGCCTGCCTCCCGGTAGATTGGAAGAAAGCAATAGTACTACCAATCAAAAAGAAACCCAATGTTAGTCAGGATATTTTGGAAAACTTACGACCCATCTCTCTCTTACCCTACCTTGCGAAAGTGACCGAAAAAATAGCCAATACACAACTTATGGCTCACTTAGAATCTAATAAATCCCTTCACAGCTCCCAATCTGGCTTCCGGAAGAACTACTCCACTGAGACAGCCCTCCTGAGAGCGACTGAAACTCTACGGGCAGGAGCTGACGAGGGTCACACAATGGCACTTATTATGCTGGACCTCAGTGCTGCGTTTGACACTGTAGCACACTCCATCTTGCTACAGTGTCTAAGCAAAGCTGGGGTCACCAAGGCGGCATTAGGTTGGCTAAAAGCTTTCCTTACAGACCGCAGTTTCCAGGTTCAGAGAGGCACTTTCCTCTCAGACAGCATTGCCCTAGAACAGGGGGTGCCTCAGGGCTCTGCCCTGAGTCCCACCCTGTTCAACCTTTATATGGCCCCGCTGGCAGATGTGGTCCAATCATACGGCATAAAATTAGTATCCTACGCCGACGATACCCAA
This sequence comes from Lissotriton helveticus, assembly GCF_964261635.1. Taxonomy (NCBI): domain Eukaryota; kingdom Metazoa; phylum Chordata; class Amphibia; order Caudata; family Salamandridae; genus Lissotriton; species Lissotriton helveticus. The sequence goes on from NC_136067.1 coordinate 1,116,486,480, forward strand.
CTGCTCATCTCCTTATCCCAGGCACCCACCTTAGCAGCCGCCAACTTCAAAACCTGCATGCAGGAGCTTGCAGGCTGGATGAACCAACATTGCCTGAAGCTCAATGGCTCTAAAACAGAGGTTCTCGTTATAGGAGGTAATGATGCTAGTTGGACTCAGGAATGGTGGCCTCCTTGTCTGGGTCCTCTACCTACCCCTTGCAAGGAAGCAAAGAACTTGGGTGTCTGGGTTGATCCCAAACTCTCCTTTGAGAGCCACGTCCATAAAGTAGTAGGGAAATGTTTTGGGGTGCTGAAGACCCTAAACCGGACTCTGGACCTTCTTCCTTTAGAGGCCAGACGCACCATGACCCAAGCTTTAGTCACCTCCCGTATTGACTACGGTAATGTGTTACTTTTGGGGACAACAGAAAAGAACATTAGAAGGCTGCAGGTTCTTCAAAACACGGCAGCGTGGCTAGTCCTCAGACTACCTAAAAGAGCAGCTTCTAAGCCCACCTTGGCTGCTCTTCATTGGCTTCCCATAAAAAAGAGGATCCTATTTAAAGCGCTCCTAATATGCTATAGGATAACCTCTCAGAAAGCCCCTGAATACCTGAAGGATCTAGCCATCCCCTACGAGCCCAATAGAGCACTTCGCTCTATGGGAATTGGTCTTCTTAAAATCCCCCGGATAAAAAAGGCCAGAATGGGAGGCCGCTCCTTTCGCGTGATGGCAGCCAACAACTGGAACTCCCTCCCAATGAACATCAGACTAGCAGAGACTGAAACAATATTTAGGAAACTTTTAAAAACCCACCTGTATACCCTCTAGGTCCTTCACTCTCTCCTGCTGCTCTCTCCACAGCGCGGGGACACGCCGGGATGGCGTCACCAGGCGCTTTATAAACCCCTTTATTATTTTATTATTATTAAGATCACTTTTAGAGGTGGCATGGCTAAATCATGTCAACCTACAACAACAGCAGGACAGAGCAGGACCAAGGCGCTCACCCAACCTTCACTTAGCTTAGATTTTGAGCCAGACAGAGCACGCATATACAGCAACATAGCATTTTCCAAATTAAGTAACTGAATCAATGCACTGCTGTCAGTCATACCACTACACTCGCCTCCACCACTACACAGACATGTAGGTCTTCCTTGGTTATTGTTGACTTGTTTACTTTTTAGGCCACTTCATGAAACGCCCGAGTTATTCCATCAGTCATCTCTGATGCTACTGACTGACTGCGACGAGTATAGTATGGTCATAATGGTGTCCAACTCTGTAGTGGACCGAGTGAGTCCAGATACCATATTCAAAAATGCAATGGATTGGCCTGCACTAGAAGTACAATTTTGTTATTAAACAACAAGAAGGTAAACATTTACTTGAGTGACTTTTTTTGTGTGTAGAATAGATTAAATACTAGTACACTTCATGAACAACAACACAAACACCAATCACTCAGAGTCAGCGTCCAATGCATACCATCATCATTACCTGTTCTTAAGGGGCAGTCCCTCTTGGCTCAGAAAGGAGGAAAGCTATAGTCAATTAGTCATGTTCTTTATAGGGACTCAACAAGGCAGGCACACATTTCTTATACTATTCACCATCCAATGTCTGTCTTGAGGGAAATTGATTCAGGGCGAGTCAGGGGGTGTGGACTGGAGCAGGAATAGGAGGAGTGGACTTACTTCTTTAATGACTGCACCAGTTGCAACTCCAATCCGGCAATAAAAGAGTAATGTGGTGGTGATGGATTTGTTGTGATTCGAACCAGAAAGACAGAGACACACACAAATAAGAAAGAAAAAGTAACAAGTTGAAACTGAAAGCTAAGTTGTCCGGGAAGTAGAGCTCGTCCGCAAACTCTGGTGGTTCACCCAGAAGTAGTTCAACTAATACACTACTTACATGACCTAAGTCACTGTCATCATCTTCCTGCTGTGCTACTTCAGGTATGGTGTAATCTGGATGTCTAAAGTGCTGATCCGTTTTGATCACAGTTAACCTCTCCACGTTTTGGGGCAAGAGACTGGTCCTTTACACTGTTACAACATTACCAGCTGCACTGAAAACACGCTCAGAAGAGACACTTGCGACAGGGCAAGCCAGATAGTTTATCGCCAGCCTGCTGAGCACTGACCATTGGCCCCTTTTTCCAAATCAATACACAAATGGTTTTTGATCATTGTAGACCTCTGTTGGGTCATCCAGATAGGCCTGGACCATCAGCTCAATGATCAGGGGTGCTCCGATTGCCATGCCTCTTTGGCCTTTGCCTCAACACTGGACCTAACAAGCCCTTGCCCTACATACCATTCCTGTGCCGATTCTACTGGGGCTGATGATCCTGTTCTTGCTGTTGTTGATGTTGTATTTAGTGTTGGCGGTTGTTTTGTTGTATTTGGTGTTGGTGGTGGTTTTGTCTGCTGCGAGCCAACCGCACTCACCTCAGGCTCTAAAGTTGAACTTGACACTGGCTGCCCTGCAGTACGTGTGGACTGGAGTAGCGGGCCTCTAATTCCCAGACGTTCTTTTTCTAAGCCACTGGCTTCTGCATCTATCCAAGTTTTGTACTTGGCAACATCTACTTCTGAAAAAGGTATGAATGTGTTAGTGTTCAGTACTGCTTTGTATTGTGGATCCAGAATTGTCACAGAAATGTAATGGATGGATGACACGATGCCTCTTGCACCCTTGTTTTTTCAGATAAGCGAAAGGTTAAGCACTCCACCAACTCATATGCTTCTTTTTTTTCTCCACACCTGCATACCATACAGACACCCCCTTAAGCTGCTCCTGTAGCATATGCAGTAATGGGATAGCTTGGCCGATAGTACAGTCCTCCTTGCTGACTTCATGTGTGAAGAGCTCGAAAGGAATTAGCATCTATGTCAGCCATTTAACTAGGCCCCTTTTGTACATCTCAACGGTCATGCCTTTCACAGTAGCATCTCCTCTTTGCTGACATAGTCATTGATTGGTCTGTACAGCTCAAACAGACGTTCAAGCGTGTAATAAGTTGAGTTCCAACGTATTGGCACCTCCTGGATGAGTGCTTGAACTGGCACTCTATGCTCACGTTGAATGATCCTCAGCTGCTTCCGGGCTTTAAAAGAATGGCTGAAATGTGTGCAGATTCTTCTGCAGGTGGTCAGTAATTTGCTGACTCCGTCTTATTTTTTCATAAAGTCTTTAACAATAATGTTAATGCTATACGCCAAACCCAGGACCCTGAAAAAGCCACCATCATACATGGCCCTAACTATATTACTGCCATTGTCTATGGCAACAAAACCAATGTTAAGCCCTCTTGGGTGCAGCCATTTAAAGACTTTGCTGTTAAACTGTTCCAAAATGTTTGCAGCAGTATGAGATTTCTCAATGGCGAACATTGCTATAGTTGCATGTTTCCGAGTGGCATTAAAAATCTCATTCTCAAACACCCACAAAAGAGATCCAGTGTGCAGTGATGTACATGTAATCAGTGGCTTAGCAACTGGTCCACATGTCTGTTGTCAGGTGAATAGTGTGAACAGCACTCTGCAGCAAAGCTTGTCCAAGCATTTCCAGCACGTTGTGATGTAGTGATGGAACAGGAACTCTGGCAAAATAGGACCACTGGGAAACTTCCATTTTGGGCAGATGGTTGTCACAAATTCAAGAAAACCCACCCCTTCCACAAAAGAAAATGGGAGAAGGTCCAGCACTAACATTTTAGCCAGCTTAGCATTGTACTGACGTGCTGTTGGGTGGTTTCTTTCGTACTGCCCCTCCGACCTAAACATGCTGACAATGGTAGCCTGGATTTTTTTCAGTTCTGGTGCCACTGATGCAGGTGACATCTTCTTGATGCCAGATGTTGTTAGGCTCAACACAAGTTTCATTGCAATACTCTCTTGCCTGGGACCCCTTGGTGTCTCAGCCTGCCTCTTAATCTTGTGCCACTGCGATGTTGCTAATGCGGATCTTGCCGGTACCACTGGACTGCTGGGGACAGGGCTACTTTGTGTACTAGAGAAAATGTCTCTCTCTTCTTCACCTTCCACTGTGATAGGTTCTTCTACTCCTTCATCCCTACCAACAACAATGGGTGCAGTTTTTTGTCCGCTAAAGTGCACCTCCCACTGGATCATGTGGTGTTTTTTCAGAAGGATTGTTTGGCCTCCGGTACCATAGTTTGTACCAAGCTTACCTCGACTAACACCTTATCTACAAATGGAGCATATTCAATGTTCACCTCCTTCCTGCTAACGAAGAAGAATTCCCAAACTGGGGAGCTGAACTTTCTTGTGCTGCTGGTGCCACTTCCAATGTCGGATGAAGTGGTAGATGGGCGTGGAGTTTGACTCTCTGCAGTACCTACTTCTACTGCGTCGGTTGTGCTGGATGTAGGTCACTGCCGGGCCTTTGCTAATGCAAATATTGAAGCCGTATGTGGTGTTGATGTTATCTGTTTTGTTGGTATCCATGCCACATCCATCACAGCAATTTGCGATGGGGTAATGTCGGTCTCCACTGGGGCGGGACTAGTGTCCATGATGACTGGCTCGTCATCATTATCATCCTCCTCTTCTACATCTACCTCCATAACTTTAAGGATTTCTGGAACCTTCCTTTTCCCCAGCCTTGTCTCATGGCGTGTCTCACTCTCAGATTGAGGTGGTGGCTTCAAAGTGGTGTCTAGATCACCAAAAGGGTCTCTTGCAGAAGAACTCGATGGCATAACTCTAGTTTTCCTTGCTGGGGTTCTGAAAGACAATGGATCTTCTGAAAGAGTGGCTTGCTCTTCTTCTTCCTCTGTAGGAAGCTCGATTTCCTGATCTTCGGGAGGAACAATTACTATTGTGGGCGGTGGTTGCAGCTGTTGTTGTCCACTTATCTGAGTTTCCTGTGATGATTGGGTACTATTTTGCGATAAAGATAAGACAATTTCAACATCTCTGCTCGTTGGTGTTGTCTTGATTAGACTGGTTGCCTCTGTGATAGACATGGGCTTGGGCCTTGGTTGGTGGGGTGGGGCCATTGATGCTGCGGGTGGTGCTCCCAGCTTGCTCCCAGGACACCGCTGCTGCACGCACAATTTTTTTGTTTCTCAAAATAGATCTTGGGCGGCACATCAGTCTTGGTAAGGGGCAGTTCCTTCTTCTCACTGGCAACTTTCTTGGGAGGACCTGGTTCCTTTCTTTGGGGGCATCTTGTTCAGATGTCAGCAGCATGCTGTGGCACTAGTTGAAGAGATGCCTGTAGTCACACATCATGTGACATTGTGCACAGCAGGACATCTGTCTGGCAGTACAATGGGTGATGACACCTCTTCCTCTTTTGTGCACCTAAAAACAAAGAAGCAAGAAGAACATCTGTGAAACGTGGCATTTATTGTTGTGGTTTAATTACTACTAGTAGAAACAAACAAATATAATATATAACTTAGTGTGTGGTCACACTTGTTAGTGTTAGTATTATTACATTTTATTAAAAACATAAAAGTGTAGCCATTTGTGAGACTTTGACAACAAGAGCTTTCATGGTGTTCTGTGTAGAACAAAAACAAATATGTAATGGATAAAACCTGTTTGGCATTGTGCATCACGTGGGAAGCAGCATTCAGAGAGCTGCAGCTGGCAATGGGGATGAAGCAGTGAGCCAAGAAGAACAAAGGAAAGACATGCAGCCCTATTAGCTGGCAAAAGCAACCCACTAATTTCCACCACAAACTGGCCCCCAGCGACATGGTCAGTCACAAGAAGCAGGAGCCCTGGAAAACAATGAACTCAAGCAGGCCTTTATGGCCAGACAAAGGAGGCATGCTTAACAATAATGCAAACACGAAAATCCACAGGGCTAAAAAAGGTTTCCAAGTTGTACAACAACCACACCACACACATCCAATAAAGACATTTATTTAACACACACGAAATAAGTGAAATACCCACCAAAAATACATTTTTGCAATTCAAACAAATGCCATCCATGCTCTAAATGATGTTTTAAATTCAACAGACACCACAGAAACATTTGCTACATGCACCCATGGGCCTATTGGTTGGAAAACCCATTGGCAGACTAAGCCATATAGGAAATCAATTCCAATCAATAATATTGCAAATGTGTTTGAAAATGTAGTGAACTGTGCTGCTTTTTTTTTGCTGAGTAAAAGAAGAAAATATTGCATGCAAATCAACAACAAGGCATGGGTACCACAAAGCAGGCTTGCAGGCCTAATGCAGAACCACACTGGCTGCCTTTACAAAATGGCCACCAGCCACATGGCCAGGCCACAACGAGAAAAAGTAAGCCAAGAGGAACAAAGGAAAGATATGCAGGCTTATGACGAAAGCAGCACACTAACTACCACCACAAAATGGCCACCAGTCACATGGTCACTCCCAACAAGTAGGAGCCCTGGAAAACAATGAACTCAAGCAGTCCATATGGCCAGACAAAGGAGGCATGCTAAACAACACAGCTCTAATGCAACAATGCAAAAACAAAAATCCACAGGGCTAAAAAAAGGCTTGCAATTAACATAACAACCACACCACATCTAACAAAGGCATTTATTTAACACACATGAAAAAAGTGAAACACCCCCAAAAAAGTATTTTGAAATTCAATCCAATGCCATCCATGCCCTAAGTGAAGTATAAATTCAACAGACACCACAGAAACAGTTGTTTCATGCACCAATGAGTACCTCTGGGCCTACTGACTGAAAGGCCTATAGTATTGGTAGACTACTGGGCTAGTGAATTAAATAAATATTGCAAATTAATTTCAAAAATTGAAGAAAATGCTGTGAACTGTGCAACATGTTTCCTTTATAAAATATCAAAAATTACTTACAAAGAAACAACTATGCGCCTACGGTACTACAGGCCACCCACCAAAATACATTTTTAAAAAACGAGAAAAAGTACAAAAAAATGTAGGTGCAATGCCCCAATCAAACAAAGTCTTCAAATCCAATGATGTATGATGCAGCAGGCACAAAGAGTGATCCTTCCATCTGGACAAGAACAGGAAGTTGGAGATTCTGGGGCACTTACTTCCTCTTAAAAAAAGATTAAGGACTCCTTGCACAAAAAAGTACTGCCAAATGTCAATCTGAGGAGATTTTTTATCCTAACTACTATTTTGAGAAGGTTTTGAAGCTGCTCGAGAGAGATTCTTCTCCAGATTTCAAATTCTGCATGTTCGGGATTGCAGTCTTCGCAAAACCTCAGCCGGATGTCCAATGGGGCGCCCAAATGATGTGTTCGCGATCGCACACTCTCCCGGGAACGTGCAGCCAGATACCAATTCTCGTGGCGGTCACAAACAGATGAGAAATCTCATTGGCGATCGCAGGCATCTTAGTAATTTACTCCAGCATGTGCAAAATGCATTTTGAGAGCACAAACACAAAAGAAACTCTAGTCTGCTGCGGTGCATGGAGTTTTCGGTGGCTCTGCATTCTATGCAAAACACGAAGTTGCCAAACATCTGCAAACTCTGTGAGGGGAGCAGATTTTATGCCCAGGGTTAGTATCCTGCCCAAACAGTAGGGTTATCTTCATTAAAATCAAATGGTATTCTGTTTAAGCTTGAGGCTCAGTCTTGTCTCTGTTTTCAGATGAGTTTGCATACTTGGGGGCCTATCACGATGTCGGGTGGACTTGCACCCGCCCGACACCGTCTTGGAACTGGGACTGGGACTGACCATCCTCCAGTCGGTGGTCCTGACTTCCTGATTAGGATGCGACTGAACACTGTTCTGCCGCATTGCAACATTTCCCTATTGGAAAGGCTGGCATGGAAACACTGTCCGAAACCATGCATCATGATCCCAAGGGCAGAAAGGCTGCCCTTTGGGAGTACGGGCGGGTTTCTGACTGGCTGATGGGCTCCTTGAGCCTGTCGGAAGCCAGCCGGAAGGATTGGCTGGTTTAGTTTCTGACCACCAGCATTGTAATGCGAAAGTCAGAAAGTAAACCGAAACGCAGCCCAGAAAGGCTCTGACCATTGGTCGGAGCCTTTCCAGGCTGCATTGTTATAGGCCCCAAGGTCTTCACTTATATTCAATTCCTTTTCAAGCTTTTTATGTGTGTTGTTATCCTTCTTACACATTAGACATTAAAATGTCTTGCCCCAGAAAAAATATATATGTCTTAGCGTTTGACTACATAGATTTGTCACACCTGTTCAACCAACTGTCACAATAGATGTTCCCATTCCTCCCCTATTATAATTTTATTCAGAAGACCACATAGTGTATTTTCAAGAAATTGCAGTATTGTAAACATTGGTCCTGTTGTAAGAGAACACAGTTCAAAAACACATGTAAGAGGGAGAATCGTGTCCATTCTTTCAATAAATGGCTTGACATTGGAGTAGATCAATATGGTGCCTTTCATACTCCTTTTGGCCGCCATAAGTGTGGCAGGGTATGCTCAGACGTGAGTCCCTTGCTCACTTTGCCACTGGATTCAAGCAAGCCGGGCTGAAGACGGCTGGAATGCCAGAAACTGGTCCTCGGAAGCTTGTTTCCGGTCCAGGGAAGACATGGCTTTGCAGTTCGGGCTGGACTGTTCCCATGAGGCACAGGGTCAGACTGATTTGCATATAGCCATGTCTGAACTGGGGTGGCAAAGTGGGCTAAAGAACGGTGATGGATCAAACCCAGATCTTTTGACTGGGTGTGAGTGTTTGATTGGCTCAGATGCTCCGTCCATCACCACCCCCTTTTGTACCGCTTTGGCCGCCATACGTGTGGCAGGGTATGCTCAGACGTGAGTCCCTTGCTCACTTTGCCACTGGATTCAAGCAAGCCAGGCTGAAGACGGCTGGAATGGCAGAAACCGGTCCTTGGAATCTTGTTTCCGGTCCAGGGAAGACATGGCTTGGCAGTTCGGGCTGGACTGTTCCCATGAGGCACAGGGTCAGACTGATTTGCATATAGCCATGTCTGAACTGGGGTGGCAGAGTGGGCTAAAGAACGGTGATGGATCAAACCCAGATCTTTTGACTGGGTGTGAGTGTTTGATTGGCTCAGATGCTCCGTCCATCACCACCCCCTTTTGTACTGCTTTCATACTCCTTTCTACATCAAAAGCTAGGAGACACTCACTCATACACCGAGGAGTTAAAAAGTTAGCATGCTGTTAGAAAAGATCAAAAGTATTTATTAATATATCTTCCTAGCAATGAGGTACGTTTTTACCAAGGACCAACTTATAAGGAGTCACAAAAGAGAACAAGTGTTGGCCATGTCAACACATCTGGCATTTCTATAGTGCACACAATGACTCTAGCAAAACTCCAGGGAAATATGTGTTCGAAAGAACACAAGTGACAATTAGTTATGTACACTGACACATAGACACAGATACAGCATTCCACTCAACAGCATCTCTGTGGAGGGCCTCTTGTGTAGAGTGAAGACCTACATCCTGCAACGGAGAGTTAAAAAAACACCAAAACAAATTGGTGAAAGCAAAACGTTTCTTTCAAAAATAGCAAATAATAAAATGGACTAAAAAATTCATACTTGCAAAATGTGTCAAGTGCACAATAATGTGATAGACAAATCAAACAGCAACAAAAGAAGGTAACTGACCCAAATAGCCAATGACTGAAGGGCCTGGCCCAAAGCTCAGTCTCTGTGTTTTTTGATGACATGAATTCTGGCAGGCAGGTCAATTAAAGCTGTGTTTAGCCCAACCTAAAATGTATATGTGACTGTCTCCCTGACAAGACCTTTTCAATTTCAAATTGAAATACAAGTCAAACTCAGAATATTAAACAGTTGAATTTTAATACATTTTTGACAATTTCAAAATAAGTCAGAATTTGACTAATTATATCGAAAAAGTATTTTGTATGCAGTCTTGACAAATCTCAACCAAAGTTACAAAACTTGAATTTTCCAGCAGGCCGGCCCTATTTTTTTAACCAATGTTTGTTCAGATTACATAAATTTGGCACTGGTAAAAAAACACCTGGTTGCATCCATTTGCACCATTTCACAGCTTGTAAAAAAGCAGAAGAATCAAATAATAGTTTCACCTGGGCAAAAGGAGAACACTGTGGTCTGTGTACATCGAAAGACGCAGTACATATGCATTTTCCACACTTTTCAAATATGAAGTATAATGCAAAATCAGTTTGAGACACTTTTTGGCCTAATTAGCTAAAGTAGATCGGTTTGCATTATATCCTAATGGCTATTCTTGTGTAAGAATACATTTGTTAAAATCTGTTACATATTTAAAATTATGTATGTGCAAAGCAAGTGTTAACTATTGTTTCTCAATTATTTCCCCCTGTTATGAAGCAGTGCAAAGGTTATGCAATATTGCAACAGGTGGATAATTGTTTGTTATAAAATTTTATTAAGATGTTGAAACATGCAAAGTTATAGAATCACTGCTCCATTAAGACAACAATTAAGAATCAGAAATATAAAGGATTGGTGTCAAGCAAAATTATTACAGACAATTTTCTGAAAAGCATAAAACATAATTCCTAAGCAATCATACTAGTGGCTTGCTGTACTAGAAAATTGTTTTATTTAGTGACCAGTAAAGAAGTTTACAAACCAACCTATGTACTAATAGGTCTGTTGCCGCAATCAGACCTAACTCTTGAATATTAATGCTGTAGGTCATTAATTGCAAATTACTCCATTTGATTGCATCACAGGAATGATGGCTTACTAGTGTCAACTGACCACCATGTTTATGATCATCTCTACATAATGTAATTTTCTTTTTAAATGCAGCCTGGTTTTATTAACCCCTTAACTGCTGTGACTCTATTCTGTGCCATTCCCCTCTTGTACGAATACGAGCATGTGATTCAGAAGGCATTTTTCAAAATGTATTTTTTCATACATACATACTGGTTTATATTGAGAAGGCACAAATGCAGTGAAATCTAATTGGTAATATCAAATGTTCTACTATTCTATATTACCACATGTCTTCCAATAAGATTGGTATCTCACTTGTGTGGGTAGGCCTAGTGTAAGCGACAGGAAACAGAATGCAACACATTTTTCCACTAAACACTGACCCTTATTTCAAATATGGGTAGTTGTGCATTTTGGATTCTAGCACAGGCCGTAATCCAGGGTGTGGTAACTTGCATGGCTCTCCCCTCATATTCTTTGCCTAAAATTGATTGCAAACCTTCAACATGACTAAAAAGAATTTAAACGCAACATGGACACAGTACATTGTTCCACTGAAAAGTAGTGGAGAAGCGTGGCTCAGTGGTTAGAGGCGGCAGACCCGGAAGCTGAGATTGGCCGTGGACCAGGGTTCGATTCCCCGCCTCGGCGGGTCTCGGGCTCAAAATTCCACGGACTCGACAATTCTCGTTCTGGTGCCTACTCGACTCACGGGGTCACACTCTGCGACTCTGGGCAATAGCTTGCTTAATCTCCACTACGGCCCCTCGCGGCGGGATGCCTGGCTTTCACCTTGTGGATACCCTGCCGGGGTATCTCACAGGGGAATACCAGGACGGGTTCCCTAAGCAAGCGCCTTGAGACCTCTGGGTGATTCGTGCGCTATATAAGTCAAAATACATTTACATTTACATTTATCTTGGGGCTTGTCTCTGCCGCCACCTAGAGAAACCTGTCAAACCCACACATTTTGGAAAATGAGGCAACAAGGGGAGTCCAGAGGTGTGTGACTTGTCTGGATCTCACTTGATAATTTTACCCAGAAGCCCTTGCAAACATCAATCATTGGCAAAAAACACAAATGTTCCTTACATTTCTGTGACAGAAAGTTCTGGAATCCTTGAGAGATCACACATTTCCTACCATCCAGAGTTCGAACACTCTCCCAACGGGCACTAGGTCCAGCCACATAAATGGCACAGCATTTTTATCGGCACAAGTGGGGGTAACACTGGATGGTAAGAATTTTGTGGATTCCCTTGGATTCCTATAGTTTCTATTACAGAAAGGTACTGTAAATGCATGATTTAAGGGAATCCCCTGGTTGTCTAACTTTCTAAATTGTCTGTGGTTCGTTGGTTGGCATGGGTGGTGCCACAGCATGCCCCCAAATGCTTCAGCTACTCCTATTAGATCTCTCAACATAGCACTTTAGGGCCTTTTGTGTCGTGGTCTCTTAGTCCCCCTGCACAAGTGCGGTACCGTTCTTATCAGGAGTCGTGTGGGAACTTAGGGTGGTAGGAAAATTGTGACTCCCTACAAATTCCAGAACTATCCATCACAGAAATGTAGGGAAAATGTGTGCTTTTTTCCAAAGTTTGATATTTGCAAGGGCTTCTGGGTAAAACCATCTAGTGAGATCCAAAATCCACAGCCACCCACACTGTGAAAACAGGATGGTTTTCAGGGGGAAAATATAATGTGTCCATGTTGCATTTTTATCAATTTCCGATCATGGGTACTAGGGCTACCCTCAAAAATTGGGTTCCATTTTGATATGGAAACGTGGACCTTAGCCATTTATGTAAACTTTCAATTGTTGCTGGGTATTGTGGGAAAGTGAGTGGGATCAATGTAAGTTATACCACCCTGGACACCTAAGGGTGTTAACTCCAAAAAGCAATTTGGGGTTGTTACTAAACTTTCAATATTACATCATCAGTCATATGGGGTTGTCCAAGACTACCTTGCATTGCACACAGTCCTCAAATTGAGTGAGCATAACTACCTTTGAAATTAAGGCCCACTTGCTGGGGAAGACTACCTAAGTTTCGCAGAGAGCACTTCAAAAACTTCTGTAGACTATATATTTTTGCTACATAGGGTACTCCATGACAGTGTGGCTTATGTTCAGTCCACAGTTATGTGCAGTGATGGGACAGTAATGCACTTGTCCTACGGCAAACAGTACACCACCCACGGTCTGACAGTGGATAAAGGTGTCCACTAGGCCACAAGACAGTCCATAATTTCCGGAAGTAGTGGAAAATAATTTGTACAACTGCTTGCCTAGTGGCCCATAGTAGGTATGTATCTATGCAGATCAACATAAAAAGGAGTGCCGGGGATTTAAAGACCTGCAGAAATTAACTCCGAATTCATGTAATTAAAGCACACAGAAACACTGGGGTCTGAAGAGAGGTAGAGAAACCTAACTGAACTGGAATGTTTCTTCTTTATGTTATGTTATGGTATGTTATTTTAGTTTTTATCTCCTTCCTGAATGATGTTAATAAAGAAATAGCTCTGAGTTTGATTGTAATGAGGTCTATATCTCTATCATCCCATTGTATCTTCTTGAATGTTGGAACGACTAAAAGATTGGCAATGGCCGATCCAAGTTCTCTTTTGTATCTTTTGAAAGATGACCTGAGAAAGTCTGATCCTGAGTTATGCAGTCCTTTATGGGCCAAGAAGAGAGCTTTAAATTTAGCCTAACTGCGCATGGGACAAATTCCCTCACCCCCCAGAGGTGGCTTGCTGCACCATTGGGATTCTCCTCACACCATGATAGCTGATCACAGTGCGAGCTACAACTCTCTCTCTAAGAAGATGTTTTGAGACAGTTGGTTGAAACCCTGTGATGAACTAACAAATGGTGAGGTTCGCACACCGTGCAATAGGTTGTGAAGTGAGAAGACCTGACTCTAGGACAGGCATGCAACTTTATTCATGCATGCCTGGGTCAGGGTTAAAAAAAGAGCAGTGGTCAATGACTCTGCTTCGCAGCGCACCAATGTAATTGATGGGCTTGGAGTTGGAAGCTGAAACTGAAGCAATTGTGCATGGCCTCCTTCGTTTATTTTTTAATTTATTTAAAGAATCCTCCAGTGCAAGCACAAGAGGATACTTTGAAGTCCTCCTCAGTTATGGTCAATGTAGGGCCAATGTAAACACAAAGTTGACACCCACTTTCAACAGATTAACAGAAATAAATCTTTAAAAAAAAAAAAAATAATTGTCCCCGGAACTTCTGGATCAATGCCTGATTCTAAACAAACTTTTTTTACATTCACAAATGGGAAGGGCTCCCAGTGGGACCCGTTCCCTTTTGCATCTGTGTTGTCACCCCAACTCAATATTTGTAAACTTTTCAATATTTAATGCATTACCACTCCGACTGAATATCTGAGCACTTTTCAACATATACTGCCTAAACGGGCCCTTAAAAATTTACACTTAAACCATTTCCAGTATAAATACTGATTCAGAATCCATTTCTCAACACATTTAGGGCCCCATTCTGAGTTTCCGCATTGCGGGTGATATGCCACCTCTGCACCCCCGCACTGCCAAGACTTGTGCCACCTGGCCTCCAGATTATGACTTTAAAGTGGTCTGGCAGGTGGATGGCATAGTGGTCCCAGGTTGGTGCCTCTTTCAAAGTCGGCAGTGTCTTTATAAAAGGCACCAGCATTTGGGGCCTTTGAAAAAAGGCACTGGAATGGGAAGGTCTCACAAGGTTCCTGCAGGGCGTGGACTAGAACGTCCATGCCTTGCAGGAACTGTTGTGCATGCACACAGGGGGGTACATCTTATGCCTCCATGTGTGCATCCATAATGGGAGGAGGCACAGGGGACCCTGTAGGGTCCACTTTGTTTCCTCTCTGCCACTGTGAACATGGAGGAGGTACCTCCATGACAATTCCAGCAGAGAGGAAACTCATAATATGCTTGTCCTGCCAAGCACATTGCGCTTCCTGACTGCTGCGCCACCTCCACGGAATGGCGGTTCCCTGGTGGCAGTCCCACGGTTCGTCCAACCTTCACCGCTCACCCCCACGAATCTGGCAGTACTGGGACTGCCAGACTCTTAATACGCCCTTTAGTGATTCTGAAAATATTTCTTAACCTCCATATGTGTTTGGAACTTAAGAAAAAGGGTTTTGGCATTTACTGATTCAAAGGACTTGCAAATGCTAAAACCCTTTTCCCATGTGGCCCTATGGGTGTAGGTTGAAGTGTGTCAAAAGAAAGAATGGACGGAAATATCAGACCTTTTTGAAGTTTTGTAATGTGTACTTTTATAGGTATTAACCAAGGAAGGGCTGTACACGGCAAAAATGATGTACATCTAACCCTGCTCATGCTTACTATTTGAGCTCAATCTACAGAATGAGTCACTGATTAGCGAGACAGAGAGTGGGAGGCAAGATCACAATGCTGGCCAGTGTCTACAACAACATGTTTTTTCCAAGAAGTAAATGTTTCAGATATTTCTCAGCATGGGCAAGCAAAAAAGGAAAGGACATAGAAAACACTTGAACAAATGGTAGCGTCGGGGTTACTGCTTTACTTTCTGTTTTTGTACATTTTACTTAGAAAAGCAAGGTTGACAATAGAACAGCCTCTTGAGTACACAACATAAAACGCCAGAATTATATGAATTAATGCAATTGGAGCATTTGCTCATATTGATAGCAATTTAGCGGCCATCAGTTAAATTCACTGTACATTCTTCAAATATATATCGAGGTTTATGAGCAACTTGAATGATAAGGTTTTTGTTTGAGATTTCACTATATAAAAGCAATGGCAAGTGGATGTAGTACAAATCTTTGGTGTCCTATTGCCAATTGCCTTTAGATTGTGCTCACAATGTTCAAGCGATGTGACAATGATGCCAGATGGAATTGTATAAAGTATTAAGTTAACTGTAATATGCCTGCCACCTTTTCCCCCGGTTGTATGACATAATATTTAGAATAAACATATTGTGATACACTAATATCATAAAAAAATTACGGGAACCAAATAATTGTTTTTAAATACTTAGGGGTTTATTATGATTTCATGCCGATGCCGTTGTTGAAACAAGACCGACCGACCACCGGTCGACGGGCCCGACCGCTTAATTACAATGTGACCAATCATTGTGTGGTGGCCTTTTCCCATTTCTTAATGGGAGCATGTGTCACAGCTGGAAACCGGCCATAACACAAGCTCCCATTGAGAACAAGGGAGTCTGTGTTCATCCATGCTCCCCGTGGAGGGCACCTCAAGGTGCCTGCCACAAGGTGCAGAGATCAACAGGGGGCACCATTGGTGCCCTCTCGGCCCACAACTGGAGGGGGGGTCTACTAGGAGCCCCCTGACATGCTTTCCAACAAGGTTTCCATGTCTGAAAGACCAGCATGGAAACCCTGCCAAAAACCCTGCATCAGAATCTAGAATGCGGAAATACCTTCCATTTGGATGACAGACCGACTGGCAGGCTGGATCCTGGAGCCCGTTGGAAGCCAGCCAGAATAACTGGCCGGTGTCAATTCCGACTGACTGTATAATAATCAGCTGATCAGAACTGAAAACAACGATGTCGGTCGTACGACCAACATCTTAATCGGGCCATTGGTATGTAAAATACCAAAAGACATAGTAGAGCAGACTATTGTCAAAACACAGGTAAGTATATCAGTTTTATTATATAGAGAATTATAGTTAATTGAAATGATATATTTAAAGGTTAAAAGAATAATACCATTAAACATTTTTTATCAAATAAAGTTAACAAAATAAAGATAACACCTAAAAAAATCAAGCATTATGTAAACAGTTAATACAAATAAATTACATTAAAATGATTAATAAGATTTGCAAGTGAAACACAAATTTATAACAAATACTTAAAGCAATTTGAATCAAAATTAAAATAAAAAATATCACAAAAAATACACTTAAGATATATAAACCAGTAGGGAAAGTGGTGGACTGTGTAGGGGTCATATTTTCAATTCCCACCTAAACACAAGCAAAAGTAAGGAAAGCGTTGAACTTTGGAGGGGTCAGAACTAATATTGACACTACCATGTAAGCAAACCTAATTTTTCCAGGGTACAGAATTAATATTCCCCCTCCAATTTAAGCTACATCAGGGAAAGTATTTGACTTTGAAGGGGGTAGATTTACTATTTCCACTCCAATCAGGGAAAGAGTATGGAAAGATTTGGATTCTGGAGGGTGTAAGATTTAGAATTTCCCCTTCAATTAAAACACCACCAGGAAAAGTGCAGGGCTTTATGGGAATTAAGGTAGGTTTACTATTGCACTCAAATCTGAGCAACAGTAGGGACAGTACTGGACTTTGGAAAGGTCAGATTTACTATTCACACTCCTAAATATTTAAAATAAAAACATTTAAATGTGAAGTAAAAAACATTTACATTTTAAAATGTTCTTCAAAATAATAAACATGTTCATTAAATATAAAACAATACCATTAATTAATACAAATGTTATATTACAAATAAAAACATTATTAGAATGTTTTAATTAAATGTAATAAAATCAATAAATATAAATGAATTAACACAATTAAAAATCAGCAAATAATTTAAATACTAATTAATCAATTAATGAATGTATGTGCATATGTAATTATCAATAAATACATCTATTCAATCAAAAATAATAATAATTATTTTTTTTATTATTATTTTTTTTTCCTCATACGCCTCTCCTCACCCGATGTTGTCGCGGATCCACCCTGGGGTGTTTCATCTCATATAGCGGGCGTAGTGTTATTAAGGAGTACAATGTATCTCGTTCGCCCTTCCTCCTTACAACACAACTTCCACCGAGACTCTAGAGAAGCTTCATCATAGGACTATTATTTCATCTAAGTCTTTGTCCCCCCCACCATCACCCATAGTGTTGTAAGAACGGAGTCCAGAATTTGCATCTCTTCTTATTTCCACCAGCCTTATCTAGCTTTGCTATAGCTCTCATAGCTCTTAGCCAAGTCAGCTTGGACGGAGGGTCCACAGATATCCACATTTTGCAGATTTCCCTTCGAGCAACCAAGATGCCATAAAACACCAATTTCACTTTATCATTATAGCCCTTACCTTGTAGGTCTGCCTTTCCCGTCATAACAAATTCAGGGCTTACCTCCAATTGTTGGCCCGATGCAGTGGACAAGCATTTACTCACTGCTTTCCAGAAATCTTCTATCCCTGGGCATGTAACAAACGTGTAAGTTGTCTTCGTTCGGGCTATTGCATTTGGAGCACCGCACTGTACCGCCATCTTTGAATTTCGCCAATATTTTTGGTGTCGAGTACGCCCTGTGGAGAGTGAACAAGTGGTTTCTCCTTAAATTCGCAGGTTTAACCACCTTGTATAGAATCAACATAGATACTTGCCATATATCCTCTGTCGCAATCCTCGGCAAGCACTCTCCCCACAGGGTCTCCGGCAGTTCGAAGGGTCCATCTTCTAGGTCCACTATCGACCAATACCACATCGCCACCTCTTTTTTAATCCGGGTTCCCAAAGCCAGTTTCTCTTCAAAAACGTTATAGTGACCGAGTAAATTTTCCTTCCCTGCAGCCCAGCTTTGTATCTGCAGGTACTTAAATTTAGAGAACTTATTGCCCCACTTCTGTTCGCAGTACCTCCACGGTGCTAAACTCCCTTCTAAAAACAAATCCCCCCATCTCTGAGGTCCTACTATTTTTAATGGTGCTGCCAGAGCATCTTCGGTCCAACTCAGAGCTCCTGGTGTATCCCAAATTGGTGCCATTGCACTAAAGTATGGTATCTTTGTTGCCCTCCTAACTCTATACCATAGCATTGCTAGGTCTTTCAAAACCTTTAACCTTATTTTCTTAAAGTATTTTGGGTCGGCAAATTTGTACATAAAAGCGCTTTGATTAGTCTTCTCCGTTCTTAACAGTGCTGAGAGTAGTATGCCAATGTCTGAACTCCCTGGGGTTCCCAAAAGCATTCTGCAGTTCTTTAACAAAAAAGCCCAAGAGTAAATTTGTAGGTCCGGGGCTGCCAAACCTCCTTTCAAAAGTTTTCTCCTAATTTTTTTCCAGGATAAACGTGATACCTTAGATGCCCAAATAAAAGACCCAATCTCACTTTGCAGCTTTCTAATATCCTCCTTCTCGAACATAAGTGGGATAGAGTCAAAGAGAAAAGTTAACTTGGGTAGCACCATCATTTTCACGAGATTAACTCGGCCGTATAGTGTTAGCGGCAAATACGACCAGCCTCTCATGGCCTGAGATATTTCTTTCCTTACTTTAGCAAAGTTTACTTTAGTAAGATCCTTAATGTTTTGTGTTATTTGCACCCCTAAGTATCTTATCTCTGTTTTGCACACAGTGTCTCCTGCATTTAAGTTCCAGGACATAATTTCAGTTTTGTCCCTATTTAAGCGATATCCAGAAACCTCACCAAATTCCTTCGTTATGCTTTCTATACAGCTCAATGATTGATGTAGTTTAGGGGTTAAAATGACTATATCGTCCGCATATAGCCCTATCTTTCTGGCCCAACCTTGAAACTCAAAAGGAGGAATCAACTCTGCCTCTCTTATTCGACACGCTAAAGGTTCTATATAAAGATCGAACAAGAGAGGAGACAAAGGGCATCCCTGCCTTGTGCCCCTCATTACTTTTATTGGTGGGGTTAGATTCCCATTTACTAGTACCCTCGAAGTGGGTGACTGATATAACCGTGTCAAGACCGAGCCAAAATTGACCCCCATCTGTATATGAGCTATTAACTCTTTCAGATACACCCAGTTAACACGATCAAATGCCTTGGCGGCGTCCAGGGCAACCACCGCCAAGGGAAGATTATATGTAGCTGCTGCATCTATACTGCATATAAGGGAAAACGTTAGCTCCTTTAGATACCTCCCTTTAATAAACCCCTTCTGATCTGTGTGTATTAGATATGGGACAACTCTAGCCAGCCTATCTGCCAGGATCTTAGCAAACAGCTTATAATCGCTGTTTAACAACGAAATCGGCTTATAGGAGTCCATATATTTTGGTGATTTCCCGGGTTTAGGAATAACAATGATGTTTGCCTCATTCCATGACACTGGGAGGGCCGCATCACCTAAGAAAATATCATTAAAGAGCTTCGTTAATAGGGGTGCTACGCTCCCCGCCACTGCCTTACAGACCTCGGCAGGAAGCCCGTCTGGTCCTGGTGCCTTCCCTTTTTTCACATTACTTATAGCCCTCTCAACTTCTCCCAACGTTATCTCTTGATCTAATAATTCCTGATGCTCTTCCGTCAATGGTTTTAAAACCTACACCCAATTATCTGTTGCATGTTTAGCCGGAACAAGGTCCTCCCTATACACCTCTTCAAAATATCTATAAAAAGCCTCCGCAATATCCTTTGTACCAGTAACAAATTGTCCTTGTTCACCATCTTTCACTTCTTTAATTATGCTACGTACCCTCTCACTCCTAGTTTTCCAGGCTAATAATTTACTTGTAGCCTCACCATATTCAAAATGAGCTAATTGACTAGCCTCGTATTTTTCCCTAACCCTTTTAGAAACCACTGCAACCATTTCTCTTTTTAATTCTTCCAAATCTTGAACAATCTTTTCTTTAGTCTCGCTACTCACTGCCTCCACTAGCCCTCTCTCCTTTTGACGGACTCTTTTTCCAAAGATTGTAGCCTACTGAAGTATGCTCTTCTTTTACTAGCCGCCAGTGCTCCCAATCTCCCTCGGAGAAAAGTTTTACAAGCCTCCCAAACAACATCAATTTCCGCTGACCCCACATTGTGTTTTACAAATCCATCTATTTCCTGCCTGAGATTCTCTATCAACTCAGAGTCATACAATATGGTTCGATCCAGCCTCCAGACCGAAACCAAACCGCTCACCCCTATCTTGACCACTAAAGTAACTGCTGAATGGTCTGAGAGATGTACCCCAACATGAAAGATCTGTTTCGCTCTCTCCAACAATCTTAAATCTATTAAGATATAATCAATCCGTGATCTATGACGGTATTTTTTATTGTAATAGGTGTAGCCTAGTGCTTGACCTGACCTGTGTCTCCACACATTGCATAAACCAAACTGATCTATTACCCCCTTAACCCTATTTGACATTTTACTGTTTACCTGCGCCCTACTGTTTGAAGATCTGTCCAGTTTATGATCCAGTACCGTGTTAAAATCTCCAGCAAGAATAATATTACCTGTAAGACCTACCATCTCTTTAGTTAATTCATCCAAAGGCCCCACATCGTCCTGATTTGGACCATAATACCCTATGATGTTGTATACAAGGCCACTAATTTTCATGGTAACAATCAGCCATCTTCCTTTAGTGTCAGCTACCTCTCCCTCGATAATACAGTCTACCCCCTGTCTAACCAACAATGCAATCCCTTTTGTTACCGCCGATTGCGGAGTATAAAAGACATGCTTCAGCCATCGCTGTGATGCAAAATATTTCTTGCTCTCCTCCCCGGTTAAATGAGTCTCCTGTAGAATCATAATGTGTACTGAAAGATCCCTTAGGTACTTCATTATCAAGTCCCTCCTAGACTTTACTCTTAAACCATTTACATTCCACGAAGTCAAGGTCAGCTCTGCAACACTACCCCCCATCCTCACATACCCCCTCGGAACTCACTAACACCCAGGTGAGAAAATAGCTTATGAGAACATTTTTTAACTTTTTCTTCCCTACTCCCCTCTCCCCAACCCCCTCCCCTGCCTTCCTCCCACTTCCCCCCAGTCCCCCCTCCCTGGAAAACCCAACCAGCTTCCTTAGGCCCTACCAAGGCCTTTCGAGTACCCGTTATGGGAGGTATGGCGTTTTTCTTCGCTATTTTTCTTATGCACGAAAAATAAGCCTCTATGCGTCCAGTCCATTCTTCTAGAGCCTTTTCCAATTACACATTTCCGGCCTGACATTGATCCAGAAAGGCATCCACATCCTCGACAAACCTAAAAGTATGCATTCTATTCTTCCACATGACTTTTAAAAAAGCCGGAAATTTCAGTTGCACAGTAGCTCCCATACTTCTTAATGGCTCGATCCTTTTGCCCAGCTCCCATTGTCTGTTTGCTGTCACCACCGATAAGTCCGACCTGACCTCAACTCTAGAGTTGACAAAATAAAGATAACACCTCAAAAAATAAAGCATTATGTAAACAGTCAATACAAATAAATTACATTAAAATGATTAATAAGATTTGCAAGTGAAACACAAATTTATAACAAATACTTAAAGCAATTTGAATCCAAATTAAAATAAAAAAGATCACAAAAAATACACTTAAGATATATAAACCAGTGGGGAAAGTGGTGGACTGTGTAGGGGTCATATTTTCAATTCCCACATAAACACAAGCAAAAGTAAGGAAAGCGTTGAACTTTGGAGGGGTCAGAACTAATATTGACACTACCATGTAAGCAAACATAATTTTTCCAGGGTACAGAATTAATATTCCCCCTCCAATTTAAGCTACATCAGGGAAAGTATTTGACTTTGAAGGGGGTAGATTTACTATTTCCACTCCAATCTGGGAAAGAGTATGGAAAATGTTTGGATTCTGGAGGGTGTAAGATTTAGAATTTCCCCTCCAATTAAAACAACACCAGGAAAAGTGCAGGGCTTTATGGGAATTAAGGTAGGTTTACTATTGCACTCAAATCTGAGCAACAGTAAGGACAGTACTGGACTTTGGAAAGGTCAGATTTACTATTCACACTCCTAAATATTTAAAATAAAAACATTTAAATGTGAATCAAAAAACATTTACATTTTAAAATGTTCTTCAAAATAATAAACATGTTCATTAAATATAAAACAATACCATTAATGAATACAAATGTTATATTACAAATAAAAACATTATTTGAATGTTTTAATTAAATGTAATAAAATCAATAAATATAAATGAATTAACACAATTAACACAATTAAAATCAACAAATAATTTAAATACTAATTAATCAATTAATGAATGTATGTGCATATGTCATTATCAATAAATACATCTATTCAATCAATAATTTATTGTATACACAATAATAAAAGTATACATATTACAAGCTTTCTACCCTTATCCCCTTAAATCTATCAACTGACTAATTGTCTATTTCTTATGAAGTAAAAAAATATATATTTCATGTGAAATGTTGCAAATATACTAAAACAAACTAAATACTTATATTATTTGAGTACTTTTAACTTAAAATAGTAAAATAATTAGGATTTGCCAAACTATTTTATAAAATTATATGATAGGCAATTATATAACAATGAAAGAAATGACATACTTGAAAAAACTGTCTACGCGGCTAATTTCCGACCACAGAGGCCAGGAAGTTTCCCCCATCATATTATGATGCAACTGCTGCTATCCTGGTGGTCTCAGCTACAGCAGAGCACTTATACATGAATATATTGTTGCAAATGCATACAAAATCACAGAAAACATGTGAAGTGTACACACATGCTTGACTTATGTGGGTATATGCCTTGTGCACCATATACCCCATGGCGGAATGTGCACAGCCCTTTCAATGGGCATACATACCACATAAGGACTTACCTGGCTCTCAGAGCCCACAGGATTGCAGTCATAGGGGTGCAGCTGCTCAGGTGAAGGGGGGCCTAGAGGAAGTGATTCACGCTGGAGACTGCTGGAAAGAAGCGGATTTGGGTGAGTATACACCCCAAATCCATAGTTTCCACAGTCGTTCGGACTGGCACGGTCAGTTTGTCGGAACCCACATCGTAATCTGGACGGCTGTTGTAGTACTGCCTTATATATGCTGTTTTTCTCCAACCACCATCTCGACAGTTGAAGAAAGGGTGTCGGAGTCTGTGGTCTTTCAGCAGTCGGTCGGAGTACAGGATGCATACATCGAAATCCAGCGATAGGACCAACCACTTCCAATGAGACTGCAGCAGTCTGATCACCTCCGACAGGACATGGGGAAGTCAGACTGACCGGCATCATATTCAGGCCCTATATACTTACCTTCAATATTAAGTCCCACAATATTTTTGAAATCCCAATATTCTGGTCTTTGTAATTTTGTCTCACAATGAGGATGCTTCAGTGAAAAGGAATAGCACTTTATGAATAATAATTTTCAAGAATTCCTGTTCTTTGTACTCTTCCAAATCCAATAAAAAAATGTTAAATCACTAGGAAGACCTATTGAATCGGATTGTCAATCTAAATAAAAGCCGGTGGCCATGTATGCTGTTTTTTCATTTTTTATTTTGTTTATAAAGTACCATAATGTATAGCGCAACTATCCCCTTTTACATTTTCCAAGATCAATAGGACATGCTCCACATAAAAGTGAGTTATAAGAATGGCGTACACAAATGAATCAAAATATCCAACCGATTCTTAAAATTCAGGAAACTAAATTTAGACCCATGAGGGGTAGAGGCCCTTAGGGGAGAAAATAAGCAGCAGTTGGTGAGAATGACACCTTGGACATGCCTATGGTCAGAAGAGACACCTGAAAATTAATGAATGAAGACAAACCGTCACTTGCTCTTGGCCAAAACTGGAGGCATATTTACAATATTTTGGCATAGGGCAGTGTCACAAGCCTTACAGCTGCACTGCCCTAAATTAAAATAAAAGGGCAGGAGTGTGCCATATCTACAAGATACAGTGTTTTCTGGTCCCTTCTGCCAGTGTACAAACTGCAGGAGAGGGCCAACGCAGGCACCCTTGCACTACGTTGTCTGTGCTATAGGTATGATTGTTTTTGTGCAGGAAGAAGGTGTTTTCCTCATTCTGTGTCTGCTGCTGAATGCAGCATATGTAAAAAGAGGAAAGAAGTAGGAGAAATTTAAATTATACAAAAGGGGATGATGGACGGAGCGTTTGAGCCAATCAAACACTCACCCCCAGTCAACTGATCTGGGTTTAATCCATCACCATAATTTAGCCCACTCAGCCACCCCATTTCAGACATGGCTATATGCAAATCAGTCTGACTCTGTGCCTCATGGGAACAGTCCAGCCCGAACTGCCAAGCCATGTCTTCCATGGACCGGGAACAAGCATCCTGGGACCGTTTTCGGATTCATAATCCTCATCAGCCAGGCTATCTTGAATCCAGTGGCCAAGTGAGCAAGGGACTCACGTCTGAGCATACCCTGCCACACTTAGGGCGAACAAAGCGATACAAAAGGGGATGATGGACTGAGCGTTTGAGACAATCAAACACTCACCCCCAGTCAACTGATCTGGGTTTAATCCATCACCATTCTTTAGCCCACTCAGCCACCCCATTTCAGACATGGCTAAATGTAAATCAGTCTGAACCTGTGCCTCATGGGAACAGTCCAGCCCGAACTGCCAAGCCATGTCTTCCATGGACCGGAAACAAGCATCCAAGGACCGGTTTCGGATTCATAATCCTCATCAGCCAGGCTATCTTGAATCCAGTGGCCAAGTGAGCAAGGGACTCACGTCTGAGCATACCCTGCCACACTTAGGGCGAACAAAGCGGGACAAAAGGGGGTGGTGATGGACGGAGCATCTGAGCCAATCAAACACTCAAACCCAGTCAAAAGATCTGGGTTTGATCCATCACCGTTCTTTAGCCCACTCTGCCACCCCAGTTCAGACATAAAATTTAAATTATGCCAGCTTTGGGAAGGTGTTAGTTTTGACACTGATTTACGCTATGTTGTAGATCTGGGGTAGTGTCAACAACCATGGGTGTTGCATGGGAACACCCACAGCAACACCCATGGAACACCCCTTCCACGCAGAGTGAGGCATTGCCTTACTCCATCTTTACAACTCAAGAAAAGCCATGCAGGGCTTTGTGTGACTCTATAAATATGGGCCGGCACCAGGGCCGGACTGGCCATAGAGGGCACCGGGTATTTATTACCGGGGGCCTGCAATATTTGCAGGGACGGTAACAAAATCGCCTAAAACCTGCCCTGGCACACCCAGCCGACACAGTCTGCCACCAAAAGTATCAAGTCCAAACATGTGCTGTCAGTACAACATATAAATGTGTTTTTACACAGTCCGCATCAAGAGAGGAAAGATCCAGCTATCACTCCTAAACATCGCCTCAATCACTAACACAAGGAGCTTAAACATATTTCAGTTTATTTTCATTGTTATAATGTTGGTAAAATAACCATCTCAATATAGCTATGAAAAAAGTACTAAGAGGCAATTCAGATTGTTGCATTTCTTATTGAAATCCCTATTTGCCTAATTATGATCTGATGTAGAATGCCTCTCCTCATGATGATGGTCAGATATTTTCATGTTAAAACATATTCTATTAAGCCCAGTGATGCTTTGGAATCACCCCCAATGGATACTGATTAGCTTTAATGTGAAACAATGTTTATCATTGTTGATGGTAAACAGTGAGCATGAACCAGCCCACACCTGCACCTCCTTGCCTTTCACCTTTATTGCACATTCAGGTGGGACATACTCCTCACTAGACTCCATTGACTGACCATCACTTCAATATCTCCCTAATCCCTCTATTGAAAATCAATTTAGTCACTGGGTACTGTCCATCCACCACATTTACTGCACTCATCAACTTCCAGTTATCCGCCATCTTGCACATGCTTGAGAATCGACCCATCTTTTTAAATGTGAAACAGCTGCTCTTAGCTGTAGGGCAATTGATCACCACAGCCTTGTGATGCTCGCTACCATGCCTAAAGCACGCTCGCTTTTTCCCAACATTATCAGTTTTCCCTTCTTTCTTCTCTCCTTCATTACCCTTATGGAAGGATTTCTTCACCACATCACATGCCTTCTCCAATTTACCTGCTCCATTTACGGCAGCACCTCCCAATTCCTTGACATATAGAGAGATGTTCTCCACATGCCTAGCCACTTCTTTGGTCTTATCCAAAGTAGGGTCTTTTAGCCCCTACAGCTTCTCCTGGATCTGAATATTGTTAGCCCTGTTAATCATTTGTCTCTAACAATTTCATCCAGGAGTTCTCTAAATGTACATGAAACTGCCAACCTTCTCAGGGCTGCCACATACTGCTCAGTGGTCTCCCCCACAGCTGCATGCGAGAAAACTAATTGTATCTTTTAACCACAATACTGATCTTCCTGCCAAAAGTTTCCTTCATGACTCTAATCGTAGTGTTGTACTCATCGTGCTCCTCTGCATCAGAACCCTCATCTGCATTTTCCATTCCACAACGGGTTTTGGTAGAGTCTTAAGAACCTTTCTGCCTTCCAGCCCCAAACTATGCTATAGAATGGCCAATTTTCTTTTGGCAACAACGCATCTCTCCCTGTAGCCTCCAAATAAGTTTCAAATGTTTTCTTCCAGGCTTCCCATCCTGTACATGGAACCCCTGGATCTTGTAAAAAGACGAGAGGTGCAGATATAGACTGAGTTGTTGTGACTAAAAAAAACACACCTTTGCAAATATAGGGAAAATGCTTTTTCCTGACCCCACTCACAACAGGACTATTCTGGTAACTGACAACTTAACTCACAATAAACTTACCATCAGGTCCTCCAGTAATATTAGTGATTATCCTCTAAAGTAATTACGAAGCTATGTGCATCAGCGAAAACAACCTTCAATGAGCACACTGCTGTGCGTGTCAGCAAAAATACACTTCAATGCACACACTGCTGTGCACATCCACAAAGTTGCCTCCTCCTGCTGGCACTGCTGCCAGCCACAGTAAACAACTACTAATGCACACACACTGTTGTGTGCATCATCAATGTTTCAGTTAGTGAAAATGCACTTCAATGGGCACACTTGTGCACATCAGCAACATGTTTTCCACCTGTGGGTGCCGATGCCAGCCACAGCAATTAACCATTCATGCGCACACACTGCTGTGGGAATCAGCGATGCTTCCACCACAAGCTGATGTTGCTTTGCTTGCTTTTCATTTGACCAAATGCATGTACTGAACGCACCCTCAAATGCAAAGCCAGCAACATTGACAACGCACCCTCCAATGAACAGCCAACAATCTTGACGATGGCAGCCTCATGTCACAGTCTCTTTAGTTACTGATTACACCAACACACCTTTTCTGTCACACAAACAGGGAGCGTGATCGTCACCCCTTAGAAAAATCCCAAGCCTTTTAACAATGCTTCAGGATGCATGCTCCGTCACACTTAATTGATGCCACTTGCAGGTAAGCGGTTCACCTCCAACGTTCATAATCAATTCTGGGGCTCAACACGCCCCTTGAAACCACTATAGTTTGGCGTGCAGCTCATATTGTATACTGTACATCACCTCACACCTCCATACAGATCGTCAATGACCCAATGCAGAGCACTGTTTCGCACACTCCAATGGGTAAAACTCTCTCATCTGGCTACAGGTTCATCCCCAAACAGTTCAAAACATTCACCACACTCGCCTCAGTTTGGGCATTGCTGCAGGTTGTGCTTGAGCTGCATCACATAGGGCATAATGATTGCCCTTTTCTGACCAGAGGTCGTATCCTTCTTCGAACTGATAGGAAACCGGAATCTTGCTAGCAGTCCACAAAATCCTCATAATCCGGGTGTCCTCTTGGTCAGCATCCCACCCTTGTAGCCATTTTTAAGAAGTCAGGACCCGGTGGGGGTATAACTGAGAGTTTTTTTTTTTAGATGTTTACAATGACCCCTGGACATCACGATCCTCAACAACTGTCTGCCACCAGCCTCTTAGAACCCAGTGACCGGATTCCAATAGTAGAATTGCTGTGTTGCCTAGGAACAGCATCAATAGCCAGGCACATTACTTCACAAAGTACAACAGTTGTAATTATGACTGGCCCTACCATTTAATTGTATACAGTCTAAAATACTGGACCTCCAGCAATGGACACAAATCATTTTTTATACTAAATGTTTATTCTTTATTCCATTTGTGCTAAGCAATATTATCTCATGCCTTTATAATATTTTAACACAACTATCATTTTGATTTTTTTAAACTTGCTTTGGGTTTCTTTATTAAAGCTATCTAGTGATTGGCAGTTGATGTCATAAATTATCTCCACAAGTTTGTATTCCAATAGTGTATTTTATTGACTGTTAAAAGAATCTCTGCTGGATTTATGTCTGGTTGTGTCACTAAACAAACTGATTATGTTTAAAATGACATGGAACATTTTTAATAAGAAACATTTTTTTGTTTGAATTTTTAAATAAGATTGGCACAATTCAATCACTTTTTAACAAAATTAAAACAGTAAAATAAATACTTTTTTTAAAGAAAACATTTTTATTTTATGAAAAAACATATAAATTAATTATGTTGTTTTAAACAAAAAATGAAAACAGGTTAAAATTCCATAAGTTCTGTTTTTGTTTTTTAAATAAACAATAAATTCTAAAGATATAACCAAAAATAAAATGTTTAAATGGCATCAGCCAATGAGCTTGCCTCCTTTGGACTACAACCTTTTACCTCCTAAAGGGCATAGTCTTCATTCAGGAGCTGATGTTATTCAGGCACCTTTCTTATTGGGGATTAGGGTTTATGGCAGAATGTTTTGTTTGTTAAGAGAAGGATCATCCTGCAAGGGAATGGGAAGGGTAGGTGAGGGTGTGTGCATGTGTTGTTTTCGTGTGTTTTGTATTTGTGTGGTGTGTGTATGATTTTTGCTTCAGTGTGCTTGTGTGTGGGTGTGTCTTTGTGTGTCTTGGGTGTGTCTTTGTGTGTCTTGGGTGTGTGTGAAGTTTGTGTCAATGAGTCTAGTTGTGTTTTGGAACTTGATTCTCTTTGGTTATTCTTATGTGTCTCTTTTATCTGTTATGGTGGGTGTTTGTTTAGAAGGTTTTTTGCATACATGGTTGGGTAAATATTATTTAGCTGTTTTGTGGTTGTGTGGATGTTTGTTTCTTTCAGATTGAATCATAATTGGTGTGTTCTTTCTTTGTTTCCCCTTTTTCCATTTACTGTGATTACACAAATGTTTAAATAATTGTTTCTGTTTGCTAATTTTGTCCTATATTGATTTGGTAGGAAAGCAATTTCTTTCCCACAGAACCAGCATTACTTCATATCTTCCCACCCAGGGTCTGGGGGGAAGGGTTTACCCCATTATACTAGACGTAAATATGAACAACACAAATGTTAGGTTTGTTTTCTATTTAAAACAGTTGGATTTATAAATATTATAGTCTTCTTTAATTTAGAGACCAAATAAACATTTTGGCAGAGTTAAGATCTGGAAGAGATAAATATTGTTTAGTAGGATTATCATTTCTTTAGAGTTTATTTACTCATCCAGGAGAAGGGCAATGATTGCCATATGTGGATCTCCCCCTTACATTGAGGCAAACAAAGGGGCCGATTAGGATAGCGGACGGACTTGAGTCCGTCCGCGACCCCTGTGGAGGAGGGAATGTCCGCATGGGCTGCGGCGTTCCCTCCGAGCAGATTAGGATGTGACCGCCAGGGTGGCGGTCACATCCTCTATCTTTAACATTGCGGCAGGTGCAGCTTCAAGCTGCACCCGCCGCAAGGTTAAAAATGCATGCATCGCATTTGCATGCACAAAACGGCAGGCACCGCGCAGTGCCTGCTGCTTTGTGCACGCAAACGCAGGGGGGTACCATAGGTACCCCCCATGTGCACCCCCCCACCCCCCCTTCACCCAGCGGCCCCCAAAGTGAAAGTCTGTATGCTTTTCCACGGCGGAAAAGCCGCCGCGGAAAAGCATGTCTTACCCACTATCCTAATATGCCTGGCGGTGTCTGGTAGACACCGCCAGCCATGTTAGAGCTTTTCCGCCGCAGTCAGAAGGCGTCCCCCCAGTGACCCCCCAGCCATCCTAATCTGGCGGGGGTCTTTGAAGGCACCGCAGCGTTTTTTCCGCATCCTCCGGGCCGGCGGACACTTCCGCCGGCCCGGAGGATGCGGAAAAACAGCAATCCTAATCGCCCCCTAGTTGGGAAATTCACCTGGTAGAGGCCTTGCATCTTGAGGGTGATGTTAATGCCCATATACCTAATATATATTGTTGCCCACTGACACTGAATCTACCTTTTAAGGTCCTCCACCCATATCAAAATAAAGTTAGAGCTTAAGGTAATTTCTGTTTAACTTTTTT
The DNA here is from genome assembly GCF_964261635.1 of Lissotriton helveticus. Lineage (NCBI taxonomy): Eukaryota > Metazoa > Chordata > Amphibia > Caudata > Salamandridae > Lissotriton > Lissotriton helveticus. The sequence goes on from NC_136067.1 coordinate 1,116,517,270, forward strand.
TACAAACCTTCCTGAAAAAATATTTTGTGTTAAATGTGTTACTTCATACATACATCAGTAATACCTACACACTTGTTGCTACTCAATGAATCAATCAGTAAATTAAAACTTTATTCAGCCACGTTCTGGCCATAAAAGTACATTTTACATGAAAACACGTGTGTTGTAGATTAAAATACACAGGGTTAAAATAAACTCAGAATAAAAAGACACGTTCTAACGACCCCGGTCATAATTGTTAACCCGCCAGATTATTCCTCTTGCGAATTGCCCCTGATAAGATACATGCGACCCCGTAACAGACAAATGGGGGAAGAAAGCATTTGTAGGTAAATCAATGCTGGCCTGACTTTTGACGGCAAAATTGCAATCTCTTAAAAGTGGTAGGATGTATTTAACTTGCAGCTCTGTATAAAACCCACAAAAGAACATAAAATGCAATAGGTCACACATGGACATCGTTACAAGGAGCCTAACTTTGGGAAAAACCTTTGGGCACAGTTATGAGCCACTGGATACAATTAAATCTAATTCTAGTTAAAAGAAAGCGGTGATGCGCATTGTTGACAAATGACTAAAATTGTTGAGTTAAAATACCAGGACTTAAAATCATAAAATATCTACACATAGGTTTCATGAGTTTATTTGCTTCTCTATCCCACTGTCTCTTCATTAAGAATTGAGTTTTTAGAGTTTTCACAGTTTCAGGGTGCAGCTTTCTGCGTTGATTTAATAGCTCTGGTTGACCAGGAGCTAAACGCTGCCATGAAATGTAATTTATCCAAGGAATTTCTGCAGCTCTATTCATTTTCATGCAGTCCTCTAAGATGGTCTGGTTTAGATTTGGCTTTTCTCTGGACCAAATTTTTAGCCACCATATCAGGGGTGCTACAGCAATGTTATCTGTCAAGTAGCCCTGCCTTAGTTCCTCATGTATAATATAAGCTGGAATGGTGGAGGGAACAGCTAGGAGTTTACGTAAATGTTTGTTTTCTACTCTTTGAAGTTCATCACAATCCTTGTAACCCCAAACCACACTACCATACACTGTCATAGTGACACATTTCTCATTGTATATTTTCAGCAGTGGTTGTAAGGGTTTGCTCCCTAATCTTTTAGCGAAATCCAGTGAGGCTCCAGCTGCTCTAGCCAAGGTGTTTTTCTTTAGAGTACGCTGTGCTACCCAAGTGCCCCTGTCATCAGATGATACACCCAAATACGGATATATTGGCACATTGGGTAGCACTCCTCCTTTACAAGGAAGGGATGTATTCCCCCTTTTTAGATAACCAATTGACATTATGTGAGATTTGATGAAATTGACCGCAAGATCAAGAGCTACCATAAAATCAGTAAAAGTGTTAACCAAGGATTTCAACGCAAATGGGGTCCTGGCAATTAAAACTGTGTCATTCGCATTAAAAGTGCTGGGATTGATTTAGAACCTACTCTAGGGATGTCTAGACAAGAGTTAAACAGCACTGCCCCCAAACTATTTATATACAATGTAAATAAAACCGAGGCAAGAATGCACCCCTGCCTTACTCCTCCTTTAGCCTTCCAGGGATTAGATGGCATCAGTGCAAGACACGTATTAAATTCGTGTCCATCCCTATTTCTGCTAACAAATACCATAGCTTGGACCTGTTTACCCTATCGAAAGCGGACGTTAAGTTCATAAAAGCAAATTACATATGTCCTTTTTTGCTAGGGTATATTTTAACCCTGGGAGTAGAACTTTGCTTGCTCGCGGTCCACAACGTCAAGTTTTTACTCATTCGCGATCAGCAACATCAAGTTGCCGATCGTGAGCAAGGAAAATAAATCTCCCGGCGAAATTTTCAACGAGGGGAGGTCAGATTTCTCATTGCGAGTGTTCGCGTATGCTTGCGACCGCTCTCAATGAGAAACTACCAGTCTGCATTGAGTACAAATCTACTTGAGCGGCAGAAAACGACTGCTTGCACTGTGCAAGATGCCATTTGCAATGATTGCACAGTGCAGACAAGCATCCGGCACTGTGCAATCAGTGCAAACAGCATTTTCCCTATTGCACTACGCAGTTCGCGTAGCTTGCGTAGTGCAAAGTGCACTTCGCGTAGCAACGTGCATCGCGACTCCGCAAACTACACCCAGGGTTAATATGTTTACTGATAATCATGAGTAGATTCATACATTGTTCCACTGTACCCCTGCTCTTTCAAAAACCAAATTGTAATTCTGACAACACTTCCTTTTCTTCCAACCAAGTTGCTAGGTGATCTAAAATTACTTTCCCCATTATTTTTGCTGCAGAGTCCAACAAGAAAATTGGACAACAACATCCCAGGTCTACCCTAGCACCTTTAAAAAAAAAAAATGGGAAAAATCACCGCCATTGAGCATGAGTGTGGTTGACCTACTCTTACAACCGCATTAAACACTCTGGTTACATTTTTTGCCCATAAACCCGGGTCTGACTTATAGAGGTCCACAGGTATACTGTGAGGACCAGGAGCTTTTCTGGCATACATACCCTCAATTGCTTTCTTAACCTCTTTTACATCAAGCGTTAAATTGAGTGGTAAAGCACTAGGTACCCAGGAAGGGCCTATTGTTCAGTTCCAACCTCGGCATATATCTGTTCAAAGTGGCTAAATCACCGGTCGGCTGGAATTACACACTCTACTTTTGCTACTCCATTTCTCTCAGGTCCTTCAGTCACATCAGTGTAGGTAAGCGTCAGAACCCAAACCTTTAGGGATTTCAGGGAGCACAGCACTCAAAATGCTTTTAAGGGGGCCTTCACTGCTTCTGGAGAGCTGTGATTTTACTCCAACAACCTTTTTCTGCACTGCTGCCTGCGGGTCTTTTAGAACACCAGTTGTCAACATTTCTGGCAGTTGCATCGACATTTTCTTTTTTTTGTGATCCGGGCTGCCCTAATGATGCTAATGAATGAAGTTACCAAGTTTTTCAAAACATTCTAAATATATAACTATCTAATAGTTAATAATAATATTGGATTCAAATTATCCTTGATATTATCGTGTGTCTATTTGATGTAAAAATCATGCCAGTTATTACCAATACTTTAGTATTTATTAGGAGAAAAAGATATTCTATTTCAAAATGTTAACAATATGTATTAATATATTACAAAACATCACATGCTCAAATGAATGTCTTAGAACATAACTTTTCTAAATCTTGAAAAAATGCTTCTTTTGTCTATTTTTTTTAAATATGAATATTACTTTCTTTATTTAGTTTTTTTTTATATGTGGTTCATATAAAACAATTTAATAGTAAATGATTAATAATGCTTTTTCTCAAAATTAAAACATATAGTTTACATTTCATTCTTTTTTTATTTAATGATGTATTTGGACTATACCAATAATATAATGATCATAGCTTGAAATGTAAACTTCCTACCAATTCTGAAATGTATTTGAAATATTTAATTAACATATTGTTAAAGTGATTTACTTTTGAGATTAACACTTTCATAAAAGTGTGTGTGATTATTTAAACTATAATGTGATAACAAAATGTGTCTTAATTTGAGAAATAAAATTACACTTGTGTTTAAAAATGTATTAGACAATTTGTATGGTTATATTTTTGAAACATTTCTATTAAGATACTATTAGATTCGATAATTATTAAGGTAAACTAAACAAAACATATTGTATCCTTTTCAATCAATCAACCATTCAAAAATCTTTCTTTACGTACTTTAGTTACATATAAAAAAACATTAAAAAGTACTTTATAGAAACATACATTAATCTTACTATAATCCATAACAGTGCATAACATATACTGCAAAACATTTAGTCAATCTTCCTTCTTCTGGAATTCACAGCCAACTTAAAGAAAGAACCCAAGCACTGACATACTTCATCAGTACATACCAGGCCCGATTCACAGAACTAACATAAGACAAAATCCTAAACTTCCTACCATTTACTCATTTTGTAATTCACAGAATGCACTTACTAATTGTGGTATTCACACAAGGCACTTACTCATTAATGAGTAAGTGCCTTGTGTGAATACCAAAATGAGTAAGTGCCTTCTATTAATACTAAAAATGGTAGTAAGTTTAGGATTTAGTCTTAAGTTAGTTCTGTGAATTGGGTCCAAATTTGCAAACATCTGAGGGCAACTCTGCATCTGAAAAAATGATATCTCGACAAGTTGCAAAACAATATAATTTGCAAACATTTAAGAAACAAATTAAGTGAAGCAGGTTTTTTTTTGAAGAATGGTCACAAGGGCAACCTCTCAAAGTTTCTCTATTATTAAAGCCCAATGGGAAACAGAGCAGATGGTGAACTGTTCCTGCACTAAAGGGGCAACACAAAAAGTTGATGAACAGAATGTTGAACATTGTCAAACATTTACCGCAAATCAGAGATTTGGGTTTAATCCATCGTTATTTTGTTCGCCGCTCCACTCCAGTTTGGACCCACCCGTATGCAAATCAGCCTTGACCCTGTGCCCATGGGAACAGTCCAGCTCCTACCTGGACCGGAAAACAAGCAACCTGGGACCAGTTTTGGGGCATCGCCCGTAAGCAGCCAGGCTCGCTTGAAACCGGTGGTGTAGCGAGCACGGAACCCACGTCTGGGCATACTCTTCCCACTTCGGATGAAAATGCAACACAAAAAGATGAAGGACGGAATGTTGAACATTGTCAAACATTCACCCCAGTCACAGATCTGCGTTTAATCCATTGTTATTTTGCTCGCCACGCCATTCCAGTTTGTACCCATCCATATGCAAATCAGCCTTGATCCTCTGCCCCATGGGAACAGTCCAGCCAAGGTCCTCCATGGACCGGAAAACAGGCATCCTGGGACCTGTTTCGGAACATCACCCCTTATCAGCCAGGTTAGCTGATGAGGGGTGAACAGGGGAAACAGGAGTGGCCATTCTTATCGTCTTATTTTCCATGTCAGAGAGGGCTTCAGTCCAAATTTTGCTTTCAGAATGACATAATTAAATATTGATGGTGTCCAGCTTTCTTTACTTTCTCTTTCTGCTTCAGACTCGGATAAATATAAAGACTTCACAGCCTCCTTGTCTCCCTTGGTGAATGAAGATAGTAAATAAATAATTCTGGACCGTCAATGTATTTCAAAGAGGACTCAACTTAGGCTAAGCAGGGGAAGAGTAAACCATTGTCTAACTGCAGGCAATCTTTAATGATATCTCTGTTTAGTGACGCCTCTCCAGATTGAGATTCATAATAGTATGAGAGCTAATTTGATACTGTCCTCAAGGTAGCTCCTATTAATGTGTTTAACATGGTAATATTTTGAAAGTAATCTAGCCAAAACATGTGCTAAATCTATAACTTTTTCCACATGCATCAGCTAATAACTTGATTAAAAAACATGACCTTTAATATTTTCCTCCGTACTTTAATAATTAAAAAAACAAAACTAGGGGCGCTAGGTGGCGCACGAATGGAATGGCTGAGCTTCGGTGAGGCTCCCGTACTCCGGACGTTTCTTCTTTATTTATCCTATGTTCCTGCGTATATTGGGGAATAAAAAGACCTAAACTAGGATCGGAAGACGCTGGTACTGCATGCGGTGAGAATCCTGTCGCTCTCGAGCGAACAACCAACGAACGCCACCGGCCGACATTTCTTAAGCGGCGAGACCCCTGGGACACCCTGGAACTAAGCCCGGGAGGGTGCAGCGACGCAAGAGCCGTGGCGACCACGTGGTGAGTGGGCCGCGCGGCAGTGAAAGACGGGACGCCCTTGCTGCGATATTTGTATGTAGCAGCGGACTGCTAATAATGCTGATGGACGAGATTAGCACAACTTCTGAGATGGTGCCCTCACAGGGGAAGCAATCGTGCAGGAGGGCTGGCAGTCTTGGTGAGTGCTGAATGCCCCGGCTTCCCGCAGATTATAACATGGCGGTCGGTGCCGGCGAGTCCCGGGGGGGGGGCAGGTAATGGGAGGTGATCCTACTGCCAGCCGCAGTGAGAGCACACAGATAGAAACTGCTAGCACAGAGAACTGAAATTCTTTCAGCGAGAAGGCGTCAATGACACTGTGAAGCAACGAGGGCGTATGTTTGCTTTATGAGTCCGGAGAAATACACCGGAGTATGCGCGCTGTCTGGGCCCTGGCTATTCTTGCTTTGCTGAGTGCGGGGGGGGTGCATGGATTACATTGGATATTTTCATAAGCACCACTAGTGTCAAGCGGAAGGGTGCCACGCATTATCTATGCTATTGGAGGGAACTGTGATTGGTCTCGCGACTGGAACAAACTGCAGGCAATACACACGATCGCTGTTGGAAAGTGAGCTCCGCCTGTATTAATCTCTTTCACAGGGAAGTTTGCCCAGCCATTGTCTTTGACAGGGTGCACACGGGTGTGATTTGCGATGCTGGACGTTGATGCCTACATTGGAGGGGTGTGTGATATGTGCGTGGTGCTTTGTGGCACTGAACTTTGGGGTTCATAGTTGGTCTGGGCCTCCATCCAGTCAAGAGTCTATAGCTGCAATTGATACATCCGATTCCCAGCCCAACCGGAGACACCGAAAAACATTTTAGTGTGCCTGAGCTCTGCATGGCGCGCCAACCGTGCCTGACGTTTGAAACCAAAAAGAATGGCCGCCATCCGCCTTCAGAGGCAGAGAAGGGGGAAGTGGAATCACCCCCAGAGAAGGGTGCTACAGCGAGCAATGACATGCAAACAATCCTGTCTGAGGTGCGTCAGGGATTCGCAACAATGGCGGACAAAATGGACACTCTCACCACCCTCATGGACGCGTTTGCTCACAAGTCGGAAGGGCACGACACGCGCCTCAAAGAAGCGGAGCAAAGGATTTCGGATACGGAGGATGTCATGTCGCAATTGAAAACTGCGGTATCCCAGATAGACAAACTGCTGAAAATCATAAATGCTAAGAATGATGATATTGAACCCGAAACAGACGTAACAGTATCCGAATTTTGGGCGTGCCAGAAAGCACGAACACTGGCAGATTAGAGGGCTATGTAGAGAAAATGCTGACTACAGTGATTATCACAGACGCATTATCCCCACAATTCATTGTGGAAAGGGCACATCAATCCCTCGGCCCTAGACCCCCTCCTGGAAGCACGCCCAGACCCATCATAGCAAGCCTCCCTAATTATAGAAACAGGGACACTGTGTTGAGAGTGGCTAGAGAGAAAAGACAGCTGAACTTTGACGGTGTGTCCTTTACCATCTTTCCTGATTTTACAACATATGTGCAGGAGGAGAGGCGCAAGTTCAGTGCAGTGAAACAGAAGTTGCGACAAGTGCAGGTAGAGTATGCCCTGCTGCATCCGGCACGCCTACGGATCACCTACCAAGGCACTCAGATGATCTACATGAAACCACACCAAGTAGAGGAATTCTTAAAGAAAATAAAGAAGAAGAAGGACACGGTTTCAGGGCAAGATGATGATTGTGAGACGCACCTCTCTGATGTGGAATGACACTGTTCAAGGATTGCGGGGCAGCTGCTCGATACACACAGGGAGATCAACGTGAGCGCCGCACGGACTGACAATATTCATCGCACAAAGTGTTCTGTGATCGACGTGGCTGCATGGAAGTGCTCAAGGAGAGTGGGACACTGACAATAAGAAGAACCGGACACCCTCGCTACTAGAAGGGAGGCAGATTACCTGTCGTAGGTCTCCTATACAGGGGTGAGGTGCACGTGAGCCACCTGGAGGGTTTCCCGCAATGGAAGTACCCCTACAATATTGTGTTCTTTTTCTGTTTGGGGGAGTGGGGGGAGTGGAGGATACTGGCATAATTGGGATGCTTCAGTGGGTGGGGTGAGGTTGGGGAAGGGAAGGTTACAGCGTTGATGGCAGTACATTGTATTATGCAGCAAAGTCATGGGGCGTACAATTACGACTGTTGGTATTTTATCTCATGTTGATGGATTATCAGTATAGTGACTCAGGACAGCAGGGGAGAGGAATGACTCAGATGTGAGGGTCTTGTCATGGAATGTCAGGGGGTTGAATAATGCGCGGAAATGCAGGCAAGTTCTGGCGTATCTCAAAAGGCAGCAGACACAGGTAGCATTGCTGTAGGAGACGCATATTCACCCACAATCTCGCAACACGTTTGCCAATAAATGGGCGACCGTCCTGACGTTCTCTTCTTACTCCTCATATGCATGAGGCACTGCCATTTTAATTAAGCATTGAGTCCCCTTTGCACTGGCAGGTACAATATCGGACCCTCAGGGGAGGTATGTCATTGTGTGGGGGAGAATTGGTAGGGATTCTGTGACGATTGCGAATTGTTATGCCCCCAATGTAGATACACCTGAATTTTTCACAACTCTATGGGGTAAAATAATAGACATAGTGTATATGCATGTCATATGGGGGGTGATTTTAATGTCGCTTTGTTTCCTGCACTAGATAGGGCTGATGCTACAGTACAGTATCATAACAAATCTCGTGAGGCGATGACTGGCATAATGGAAAATGGGGGTTGGTGAATAATTGGCGTTGATTGCATCGGATGGGGCAGGAGGGGACCCATTTTACTTCATACACGGGGACATGGGCACGATTAGACTACTGCTTCCTATTCAGAGGATTAAGTGTGGATCTTAGACATGCTGCACATCTCGCTAGAACATATTCCGATCATTGTCCCGTGAGCGTCACGAACAACGTACCTGGTTATGCGGTGCAATTGGGTGGTGGCAGCTCCCTTTTTACCTCCGCTTAGCTTGTGGCCATTATTTAGAGCTGGGCTGATTTTTTAATATTTGAAGATCGATGTTTTTTACTGTGTGCATTTTAATCTGCCTAACCCTTTTTTGTTGTGCAGGAACATCGCGGGGGTGCTTTGACTCACCCGTTCTTCTTTAAAAGCCTCTCCTGGCCCCTTCCACCGCGGCTGCTGTTCCGGTCGTGTGGAGGGTGGGCGGCCATCTTGAGAGTAGTCCTTCTCCCCAGCTGAACTGGTGGCAGCGTTCTAGCTGGGGGAGAGAGGACACAGCATAAATTCAGTGGAGGCTGTGAGTCTTTGCGGTGCGATTGGGTGGTGGCAGCTCCCTTTTTACCTCCGCTTAGCTTGTGGCCATTATTTAGAGCTGGGGTGATTTTTTAATATTTGAAGATCGATTTGTTTTTTACTGTGTGCATTTTAATCTGCCTAACACTTTTTTGTTGTGCAGGAACATCGCGGAGGTGCTTTGACTCACCCGTTCTTCTTTAAAAGCCTCTCCTGGCCCTTTCCACCGCGGCTGCTGTTCCGGTCGTGTGGAGGGTGGGCGGCCATCTTGAGAGTAGTCCTTCTCCCCAGCTGAACTGGTGGCAGCGTTCTAGCTGGGGGAGAGAGGGCACAGCATAAATTCAGTGGAGGCTGAGTCTTTGCGGTGCGATTGGGTGGTGGCAGCTCCCTTTTTACCTCCGCTTAGCTTGTGGCCATTATTTAGAGCTGGGTGATTTTTTAATATTTGAAGATCGATTTTTTTTTACTGTGTGCATTTTAATCTGCCTAACCCTTTTTTGTTGTGCAGGACCATCGCGGGGGTGCTTTGACTCACCCGTTCTTCTTTAAAAGCCTCTCCTGGCCCCTTCCACCGCGGCTGCTGTTCCGGTCGTGTGGAGGGTGGGCGGCCATCTTGAGAGTAGTCCTTCTCCCCAGCTGAACTGGTGGCAGCGCTCTAGCTGGGGGAGAGAGGACACAGCATAAATTCACTGGAGGCTGTGAGTCTTTGCGGTGCGATTGGGTTGTGGCAGCTCCCTTTTTACCTCCGCTTAGCTTGTGGCCATTATTTATAGCTGGGGTGATATTTTCTTATTTGAAGATCGATTTTTTTTTACTGTGTGCATTTTAATCTGCCTAACCCTTTTTTGTTGTGCAGGAACATCGCGGGGGTGCTTTGACTCACCCGTTCTTCTTTAAAAGCCTCTCCTGGCCCCTTCCACCGCGGCTGCTGTTCCGGTCGTGTGGAGGGTGGGCGGCCATCTTGAGAGTAGTCCTTCTCCCCAGCTGAACTGGTGGCAGCGTTCTAGCTGGGGGAGAGAGGACACAGCATAAATTCAGTGGAGGCTGTGAGTCTTTGTGGTGCGATTGGGTGGTGGCAGCTCCCTTTATACCTCCGCTTAGCTTGTGGCCATTATTTAGAGCTGGGGTGATTTTTTAATATTTGAAGATCGATTTTTTTTACTGTGTGCATTTTAATCTGCCTAACCCTTTTTTGTTGTGCAGGAACATCGCGGGGTTGCTTTGACTCACCCGTTCTTCTTTAAAAGCCTCTCCTGGCCCCTTCCACCGCGGCTGCTGTTCCGGTCGTGTGGAGGGTGGGCGGCCATCTTGAGAGTAGTCCTTCTCTCCAGCTGGGGGAGAGAGGACACAGCATAAATTCAGTGGAGGCTGTGAGTCTTTGCGGTGCGATTGAGTGGTGGCAGCTCCCTTTTTACCTCCGCTTAGCTTGTGGCCATTATTTAGAGCTGGGGTGATTTTTTAATATTTGAAGATCGATTTTTTTTTTACTGTGTGCATTTTAATCTGCCTAACCCTTTTTTGTTGTGCAGGAACATCGCGGGGGTGCTTTGACTCACCCGTTCTTCTTTAAAAGCCTCTCCTGGCCCCTTCCACCGTGGCTGCTGTTCCGGTCGTGTGGAGGGTGGGCGGCCATCTTGAGAGTAGTCCTTCTCCCCAGCAGAACTCATGGCAGCGTTCTAGCTGGGGGAGAGAGGACACAGCATAAAATTAGCATGTCGCCATTAGCGCACAGCGGTCGCGCATGGCGGGCGCGCCTTAGGCGCGCCAAAGGCGCGCCAAAGGTTAGCCCGTCCGCGCCCGTCCGCGTCTCGGACGCGACGGACGCAGGACGGGCTACCTTACAGGTTTGGAGCCCAGATAAAACATCGATGGTGTATACTCGAGAGAGTCTGCTGGCGCTCCGCACGCCGGCTGAGGTGGGACTGAGGTGTGTAACAATAGATCCAGCTAGTCTTAATTCCTGCTCTGCTTGCGGTTTTCATTGCAGTATCAATCAGTTTATTTCGTCCGGTTCTACTTTAGGTCCAGATTCTATTTTTGCTGCCTTAATTAATGCTCGCTCAGTGAGTAAGCACACAGCAGAGATCTTTTCGCTGTTGGAAGATGGTACACTGGATCTGCTGTTTATAACAGAAACTTGGCTGAATAGCTCATGTGCCCCTGACATTGAGCTGGCCATCCCCAGAGGGTTTAAGATCCAGAGGAAAGATAGAGCCAGCGGTAGGGGTGGCGGATTAGCCATTATCTTTAGGGAATCATGGATCCTTAATATTGAAATTACTGATGAGATAGTTGAGGAGGAGATTGTGAACTTTTCTTTGGTTTTGTCGCCACATTTTACATTGGGAGGTTCCCTTATTTATCGACCACCAGGCCCCTCGGGTCCTTTCCTTAAAGCTCTCTTGGAGATTCTGGTTCCCCATGCAGTGAGGTTTTGGCATTTTCTACTGCTTGGTGACTTGAATATTCATGTTGATCGTTCTGATCTTCAGGAAAGCAAGATTTTGCATGACTCTCTTGACTTGGCCTCTCTTACCCAATGGGTTTCTTCCCCCACGCATATGGGTGGGCATATTCTGGATGTTATTTGTTCTAACTTTCCCTTGAAGGTCGAGGCCCCTCAAATTCTTACTTGGACTTATCATCGGCTGATTAGATTTACATGGTCGGCCATGAAAGATACGCCCAAGTCCTGCAGGAACACGTGCCCTTCGAAGATCAACATAGGCAATTTTATTGCCTGGCTTGATCAAAATAGGCCTATTCTGGGGACTGAGTTGGATTCTGCACTTCAATTATTTGATGGGTGGATGGGAGCAGGGATGTCCGCCTCGTCGAAAGGGTCTAATTCAAGTAAAGATAGGTCGACCCCCTCGCAACCTTGGTATTCGCCCCAATTACGCATACTTAAGCTTGCTTGTAAAAAATTGGAGCGGGTGTGGCGGATGGCTTACTGCCCACAAGCCAAGGTGGCATACCGCATGGCACAGCGGGAGTATTACGCCAGTATTAAACTGGCTAAATCTGAATACTTTGTCAATAGAATTGAGAAGGCCAACAATAACAGTCGTGAATTTTTTTCTATTGTCAAGAGTTTTCTCTCCCCGTGTGCTGAACAGGTATCGGTGAAGCCTTCTACTGAGTGGTGTGAGATTCTTTCTTCTTTTTTCTTAGAGAAAATTGCCAAAATACAGCAGAGTCTCAGAGCTGTTAATGGTGGGAGTAGGATTTTTGATAATGTTAGATCTACAGCGCCTCCCACCCATACGTTGGAGGCATTTTCCCCCCCTCAGTGGAAGACACGTTGGTAGCGATTAAGTCTTTGAGATCTGGCGCCCCTGGTGACTTTTGCCCGGCTCGAGTGCTGGCAGTAGTGGCAGAATCAGTGGCAAAGGAGGTTTCGCAAATAATGGGCTTATCCTTTAAGACATCTAAGGTTCCCGAGGAATGGAAACAGGCAAACCTTCTTCCCTTGTTGAAGAAGACGGGAGCTGATCCTGCTGTGCTGGGCAATTATCGACCAATTTCCCTGCTTCCAGCCATGGCGAAAATTGGAGAGAAACTTGCTTTTCGTCAGTTGAATGCCTTTGTTGAATCTTCTGAGGCTCTCCACCCTGCTCAGTCCGGTTTTCGTGCAGCACATAGCACGGAGTCAGCTTTGGTGGAGATCACAGAGGCTATTAGGGAGTGTCTGGACAGTGGCGGCAGAGCGGTTCTAATTTTATTGGACCTCTCTGCCGCGTTTGACACTGTCCCGCACTCCCTCCTTCTGACTCGATCGGCTGAGATAGGTGTGTTGGGTTCAGCACTGGAATGGGTGAAATCTTTTTTGTCCGACAGGTCTCAGCGGGTTTGGATCCCGCCTTTTTCTTCCTCGGCCAAGCCTCTTACTACCGGGGTACCCCAGGGGTCTACATTGAGCCCCCTGCTTTTTAATGTTTATCTTACCCCGCTTATAGTGATGGCTGAACAAATGGGGGCCAAAATTATAGCGTACGCTGATGATACGCAATTATTATTTACATGGCCTGGTACAGCAATAGGCACTGAGGTTATTCGATCCTGTCTTTCTTCGGTTTTCAGCTGGTTAGCGGCGGCGCAGCTGAAATGTAACGAAGATAAAACAGAATTTTTGTTGTTTGGCCAATTTGTGCCTAATTTTAGAGAACTCCTGTGGCCTCCGGATTTTCCCCTGCCAAGTTCAGTTACCATCCCTGCAAAGAACTTGCGAGTATGGTTTGGGGAGGATCTGAGGTTTGAGGCACACATAAAGAAACTTACAGAGGTGTGCTTCGGGTCTCTTAAGGCTATGAGAAAGTTCTTTCCATATCTCCCTTCTTCGGCAAGAGAATCGATCGCGAGGGCTTTAATACTATCACGGCTCGACTATGCCAACTCTCTTTTCAGTGGAACTCCAGCCTTTTTAGTCGCTAGATTACAGATCATTCAAAACGCGACGGCGAGACTTCTCTGCAATGTGCCCAGTAGTGAGAGTGTACGCATCCATCTGAAAGAACTACATTGACTGCCAGTATTACGAAGGATTACTTTTAAAATCCTGACACTAGCATTTAAAGCAGTCAATGGCCTTGGGCCTTCGTATCTGAAGAAAAGATTTAGCCGCTACGCCCCCACTCGATCTCTACGTTCAGCTGATCATAATTTGTTGAGCGTACCACGCTTTCGGCGAGTGTGCCTTGGAGGCCAGTCAATTGCTGTCCTTGAGGCATCTGCCTGGAACACTCTGCCACTGTTTTTAAGATCAATCCAGAATTTTGTACCTTTTAAGAAGGCACTGAAAACTCATCTTTTTAGATTTGCTTATTAGACTATTTTAAAATTCTTCTGTTTTTTTTGGGCCACCTGCTTGTTTTTCTCTTCTTTCGCGCCAGGATACTCTGGCAGTAACAGAGCGCATTATAAAACAGCTATAAATAAATAAATAAATAAAAATAAATGACTGCATTGCTTGACTTAGTTTTTTGAACTGAACTGGAGGATGACTTAAAGGATTTCTTCATACGGAATAAAGGCTCAGTGAATAGTGTGTAGACTATATGGGAGGCCTTTAAGGTCACCATATGAGGGTACTGTGTTTCCAAGAGCTTCGGGGTCTTGAGGGGTATCCAGTGGACGCTGAGGACTCTAGAGCAGGATCTGAAGGAACTTCAGGACCGAATGGTGGAGGGAGAAATTGGGCAGGTGCAGAAGGATTTTAGGGTCAAATTGTCTGCCTATAAGGAAGAAGCGGCCAGGGAAGCGAAGTTATGGGGTCGACACTGTGTGGCGCCGAGGTATGTTGAGGGAGAGCGCCCGGGGAGGGCCTTGGCTGAGATCACCCGTTGCCCACGATTTAACAACACTATATTGGAGATAGAAACACAGGGGGGAGTGGTCTGTCAAGATATGGTAGGCATTTTAGAAACCTTCAAGACCCATTACATTACTTTCTGGGGGACGTGGCGATATGCTGGTTCAGCGATGTTCATAGGCAATTCCTTAGTGCTCCGCTAGAGACCGATGAGATAAGGGACGCCATCATGTCATTAAAGAACGGGAAGGCACCGGGCCTGGATGGCTTACCTGCCGAATTTTATAAGTGTTACATTGACATTATGGCGCCAGTTCTACGTGAAATATTTGAAGAGTCCTTGGAAATATGGATACATCCACCCTCGATGCGGGAAGTGTTCATCACATCCTTGTTAAAACCCGGTAAACCTCCTAGGATGTGTGAGTCTTATAGGCTTTTGTCTCTAATTAATTGTGACACAAAAATATTTGCAAAGGTCTTGGCCACACGACTGACACTACTCATGGATAAGATCATTCTCCCTGATCTTGCAGAGAATGGGTTTCCCTTCAATATTTATATCCTGGATGCAGCTGCTGTATTGTCGGCCGTCTGCAAGAGTACTAATAAATTGACATCTCTCTACTGCCCTATCCATACCGCGGGGCACCGACAGGGGTGCCCGCTATCCCCATTACTTTTTGCTATAGCGATTGAGACGTTAGCATCCAGGTTACGTCAGATTCACCGAGATAGGGCGTTTCACTGTTTCCAGCGACAGATTTTGCTATCGCTTTATGCTGACGATCTCACGTTATATATTAGGGAGCCTGAGCAAAATATTTACCCCCTCTTGAGGGAATTTTTGGTGTTTGGGCGACTCTCAGGTGTTAAAATTAATTGGGGAAAATCGCGATTTTTCCCACTTATGCCGGCGGTCGCTAAATTCCTATTAGACTATCCGATTGAATGATGCGAATCTGATCTTAGATACTTAGGTATACAAATATCTAGGGATAGGGAGGAAACACTGCGTTTGAACTATGGCACAGCAATAATGAAGCTGGCGAATAATGTCACCCGATGGATATCTCTGCCCTTATCGCTGGCAGGCAGAGCCTCTCTTGTTAAGATGGTGATGCTCCCCCAATTCCTATATTTATTTCTTAATATTCCATATTACCCCAGAGCATTTTTCTTCAAGACCCTTCGCACTGAATTGATACGATTAGTGTGGGGCGGTAAACAGCCTCGACTTAAATGTTCTGTCCTCACGCAACCGTATGATAGGGGTGGATTTGATATCCCTGACTTAGAGACTTATTATGTTAGTGCGCAGGCTCACTTTGCCTATCACTGGATGTCGCCTACACCATTTATGCCCAAAATAGCTGCTGAGGATTGGTTGGCCCGGCCTATCACACGCATGGAGGCGTATGGCACGCAGTCTGGGAATGCAACTCCTATATTCCCCACGACTCCTGCTCACATACCACCGAGACATGGTCCTTTACAGGAAGTGGGTTTCCGTGCTATGTGTAAACGGCTGCGGGTTGTTACGTGGGGAGATCTGTTTTATGAGGGGAGGTTGCGGACGGTGGAACACTTGTTGCAGGATACACACCCCACACCTCTGGAGATTTTCTATATGTGAGGTTACGACAGGGAATAAGGGAGCTTCTCCCGGATTTTCCCTGCAAACTGGAATTCTTTGCTCCCTGGGAAACACCTGGTATCAGGGCTATATCGTACAATAGGAGCACACAAGCCTGGTGTTGATAGCTCAGCTCGCACCCACTGGAGTAAAGATTTAGAACGAGTGATAACTGATGATCAATGGAAATACTGTTGTAGAGTCACGGAATGGGTTTCGTCTAGTTGCAGATTTAAGGTCATACATTACAAATTTTTGCAACGTGTATATTACACCGCAGCCAAAAAATATAAATTTCGCCTCTCGGATAATGACAGATGTGACAGGTGTCAGAGAGCTGGGGCAGGATTCATGCATCAGGCATGGGAAGGTCCGGCGATATGGGAGTACTGGTCACAGGTACATGAGGCCTTGGAGCAAATGATGGGCACTACGCTGGAGAGAGATCCCTTGATAATGATACTGCGTTATACAGCACAAGTACCCAAACAAAGCAGGATGTTTTTGGACATTGCTTTACTACTGGCTAAACGTAGGGTGGCTTGTCGCTGGGGTAGGGGGAGGGCTCAGAAATTTAAAGAATGGATACAAGATGTTATTTATTGGCAGGAGCAAGCTTCTGTATATGCAGAGACCTTACCGATGGCCTCTCGACAAAGGGATGTATGGGGTCCTTTACAAACGTATCTCTTACGAGGGGTGGAGGGAGAATCTGACTCGTCTATGCTGCAGGAGGAGTGATTGACAGAGGGTCAGGTTGAATCGTCCTGGAATCATGTGTGCCTCACATAGTCATGCCATTGTTTCTGTGAATAATGTCTACAAACATCTCCTGTATATGTCGTCCTCGAAACTGTGGCACAAGGCGCTGACAGGTTGAACATCGCCGTCATGCTTACTGATATGCTGTATTGTAATATTGCTATGTTGCCATGAACCTGATCTTAGAGATGCTATAATATCTACAAAGAACTGCTGGCACGGTAGGGGAATACTATTGGGACGAGCTGCCGCAGATGCTTTACCTACAGACATGAACTGAATATGATGCCAATGCCTATGATCACTTACGAAGTGTATGCCATGCTGTATGAATATGCACATTTGATGTTATTTGAAAAATGATATAAATAAAAAAACTAGCAGACACATTTGTTTACTTAAATATGTATGTAAAGGAACAGACCTAAAAACATATTAGATGTTCTGTTTGAATAATAAACCCAATGGAACAGTTGAAGGCTACTTTTCAAGATTGTAACACATGGAAAGAAAAAGATTTCTCTTGTAAAAATAAGGTTAAAGGTTTCTTTACATTTCTTACATATTGATAGAAAATTTTGATTCATACAATAACACTTTATAAATACATTATTGTTAGTAACAATACATTTTTTTCCAGTAAATTAGCTATTTGATGTAATACAACATAATAGACATCAATTTAATCTTAAGAGAAAATGTACAACATATTTCTCCATAAAAAGACCATACCTGAGATCCTGGTGGACCTCACAATTGACAGCAGTTCTTCAGGGACAATTTTGCTACAATAAAGGGTTCTTCGTCAGTGAAGTTGGGATCCCTGTCACCATTTGACTTTACCATTTTGTGATCCAACAGAAAAAAATTGAGCAACAATGTTTGAGGGGTGGGAGGTCATATTGATTTTTGGGAGTCAAGAGATAAAATGGCTGCAAGGAAATGTGTTCGCCTATGTGAAAGTTATATAAACTAAAATGGAGAAATGCATGGCATCCCAACTAAGCCTTAGAAGGTATACAGCACAAAAACAATGAATCAACGAATAACAAATCAGAGTGCATTGTTCTAAATGATCCTTCGTCTGTGATGGAAAAAATTGACATCCTATAGGTTCATTAATTATTCTGTAATCACAATATCTTTGCCTGACATTATGATGAACTGTCATCATTTAGGTGCTACAGTTAGGAAAACAAGTCTAGCTTAACCATACACCATTTTTGGAAAAAAATGAATATTTCTACATATCAAAATTTGAAAACTCATTTTCCCTTCAAATATGCTGAATCCAAAGAATATGAGTTTTAACCAAGGTCATGTTTATGGTTTAATAGAAAGGAAATAAGATACAAATATTATTTTATCACATTCAAAGTTCTCTTGATGTCACTAGTGCTTGAAGCTACAGCCACACATATCCATTGATTATAAAATATTCTGTAAGATGCATACATTTGGTTGAATCTTGATACATACATACACCAAATATACACTGCATTAAGTAACTCCTAATTTATGTAGAAGGGTATGGGAGCACACTGCCTCACATCATAGCACATTTCACCCCTTAGCATTATGGTAAATGCAGTACAGTCTGTGTGCTTACTTGAATATTAGCTGTAGTTTTTCACCGGAGTTGGTGCACCCGGTGCTGTAAATCTCTAGACAA
Source organism: Lissotriton helveticus (assembly GCF_964261635.1). NCBI lineage: Eukaryota > Metazoa > Chordata > Amphibia > Caudata > Salamandridae > Lissotriton > Lissotriton helveticus. The sequence continues at coordinate 1,116,535,688 of NC_136067.1, forward strand.
GTGTTCTGCATTTTATCCTTCATCAGTAGAGATAAAAAACAAGAATTACATTAGAGGTTGGTAAGAATGCTGACACAGTCCTCTCAGGTCCCACTACCTCTCACTGGTGCACAGGTGCATCACCAAGAGCTCATCAACCCGCTGGCTCAAGGAATCTTTTTAAACAGAAGGGAGGTGCGAGAACACTGCCTCACATCACAGCATAGTTCACCCCATAGCATTATGGTGAATGCAGTACAATCTTTGTGCTTACTTGACATTTAGCTGTACTATTTCTATTTTATTAGAGATGAAGAGCACTGTCTGCACCAACTATGGGAAAATACTACAACTAATATTTATAAAAGAGCAAATTGTGAACTGCATTCACCATAATGCAAAGGAGCAAACTGTGATGGGATGTGAGACAGTGTGATCCCATCCCCCTTCGGTTTAGAAAGACTCCTAATTTATGTATTAATATTTTCTTTAAAATGTATTTATTTAAAAAAAGAATAAAATGATTTATTTGTTCATTTCTTCATTTTAAATATGTTCATAAAGCGATGCCAAGAAGAAGTAGACTAAGTAGATGAAGAGCACACAAAGCTCTTCCAGATGTGGAGATCATGAAAGAATATCATATTTTTAAGAAGTTGTGGCTAGATCGAGCAGCAATAGAAGCATTAAGACAACAATTGGAAGGTGATTTGTTTGTAAGATTTAGAGCTCTAGCAGCTCTTCCTCCTATTGTCAAGAATTCACTTTCTTCCTACCAACATCACATGTGACTTCTTACTTCACTTCAGATCCCAACTCTTTCAGGAGAGGTTTGCTTCAGTGGGGTACAAATCACAACTAGGGAGCTAGTGGAGAGGACTTTTGGACTCCTGAGGGCGTGATTCCATTGTCTGGAGAAGTTTGTTGGAGCCCCCTTCTTCTCACAGGAGAAGGTCTACAAAATGGTTGTATTGTGTTGTTTGCTGCACAACATTGCCCCATGGAGACTAATTCCAATCATCCCTGATGATGATTATCATGGAGAACCCTAGGGTGATGTTGTAGAAATGCATCAGCAGAATGACATTTATGGTGATGGAAATGCACTTCCACTTGAATTATTTGATAAAATCTTTGAATTATAGTAAGCTTGCAGGAGACAACAAAATTTTATTTAACGGCATATTTGAAAATATAAAAAAAATTATATCAATGTGAAAGTGAACTGCTATATCTATGTTCAAAAAAGCATTAATTATAATAACTTTAATGAACATTTGGATTCTGATTATGGCTAAATAGAAGACTTCTTTGGTTTTTGAAAAGCACATCCAAGACATTGGAGTTACAGTTGAGAGGGTTAAGTCAAACCTCAAGTTGAAAACATTGTTCTTCTCATGGTGTAACACTGCAGATAATAATGCACTCTGAGCCCAAATCACTGTAAGCTATGACACACTTGACCTTGAGGCAATGTTAATACATAAGCTGCCCAGTTACAGTTACAGTTGCAGGAAAGGCCATATTCCTGTAGGTTGGAGATGGAGGTCAGCCAAATGATCCTTGCAGTTAATTTGTTGCTCAGGATACAATGAGAGTCCAGTACTTTCACAGACAGCAGGTTCACTATTCTACAGATTCTTCCACAGACCAAGGAGTGTTTTGAAGTGGGGCGCTGAAGATGCCACCTTTATAACTGCTACTACGTAGAGGGTGCAAATGACCCCTGGCTTTAAATTAACCATTAAAAAAGATATACTTGCTCTAACCATACCCACTATTGTACCTTTCAAAGTGACAGAAGTCTTCATCTGCATTAAAGATTGCCTATTAGGGCTGTCTGTGTGTGTATGTGTAGTATACTATGTAAAACTATACTGTCCTCACACAACTCAAAATTACAAATATTCTTTAACAGGGTTGCTAGTACCCACAGCAATCCTGGAGGAAGAGGTCTTTAAGGAAAAACTCTGAATTGTGTAGCTCCCTCCCAATAGATACACAAGATGTGTTGTTCCGTGCTGCTCTCCCCATTACAAGTGTACCCAAATTGTAATATTTAAACCACCAGCGGAGTTGGCAAGCCTTTTAGGTAAATTGAAAAGTATTTCACACTGTGAGCTTCTCATAGCACTGACTCAGCCTTGGTAGAAATATCAGAAGCCATTTGGGACTGCCTGGATGCCGCGGGAGGGCAGCTCTGATTTTTGCTTGACCTGTCGGCCACCTGCAACACGGTCCCACACTCACAGCTGCTCACTTGGGTCACCGAGATTGGTTTCTCTGGCACTGCCCGGGGCTGGCTTGAGCCCTTTTTGGGAAGAAGGATGCAACAGGTCTCCACCGTCCTCCTCATCTCCGCAGATAGTGGCCAAGGGTGTCCCTCAGTGGTCTTCCCTTAGCCCCCTTCTTTTTAACATCTCCTGTTTACATGGGGAAAAACAGGGAATTTGTTTCCTCTGCTAAACACTGTTTGAGCTCAGTATTCAGGTGGCTGGCAACCGCTCAGTTTAAATGCAATGAAGAGAAGCCAAATTTCTCCTTTATGGAAAATTCCCCCCTAATTTCAAGGAAACGCTTTTGCCTGCTGAATTTTCCATGCCTTTATCAACAGGGAAACCCACCAAGGACCTGGAGGTTTGGTTTGATGAGAACCTTTCTTTTTCCACTCAGGTTAAGAAGCATGCGGGCAACTGCTTCGGAATTCTTAAAACCCTCCGGAAATGTCTTCCTCTTCTCCCTAGGGTGGCGAAAGAAATGGTCATTTGTACTTTGATCCTTTCCCGGCTGGACTATGCCAATGCCCTCTACGTCGGCATCCCTGACTATTTACTGAACACTTTACAGGTGGTCCAAAATGTGGCAGCCAGGCTCCTTCTGACATCCCTTTTAGGAGCAGTGTGAGACAACATATGTGCTCACTGCACTGGCTTTCTGTGGCTCTACGGGTCAAATTCAAATCCCTAGTCCTTGCGCATCGAGCCCTCAATGGCCTAGGACCTACCCACCTACAGAAGCGGATTTCTTTTCATGACCTATGAGATACCTGAGCTCTACATCCCAATTTGTAGCCCAGGTTCCCCGCTTCAAACGACAAAGGTTGGGCAGCAGCTCTCTTGCTCTGAAAGCTTCCTTGGCATGGAACACACTACGTTACACAACCTTCCTTTTTGTTTAGTTCATCCCTTTCAACCCCTCTTGGTTTCGCACCAGGACTTTCCACGGAGTATCTGTCATCACTATAAAACAAAATAACATAACAGAACACAACACCGTGCTGTAAACAATCTGACTACTGTCATTTGAGCTGACAGGGCTGAGGTGACAAAAGATGCCTAGTGGCATGTGTGTTACCTTCTTCTACTTGTATCAGCATAGGCCTCACTGATTCTAATACAGTTTGTGTGACCAGGCTATAAAGCATTTTGTCAAGGGCACTCAAACTACTCAACACACATAAAGCCCTTTGTCACTCTACACAAACACTGCATTATCACCTACTCAAATTATATTGACTGACTTCCATAATTAATATAGAAAAAAGCTCATTACCTTCTAGGGCATTGTGGCATGCAAAAGGTAACTTACAAATATAAATGTTTAAATATAATACTATACATGTTTGGTTAAGACTTTTATTTACGATTCAAAATACCTCTTAACACAAGTCATCCATTTTGTTTGTGCTTAAAAACGAGGACTCCAAATAACGGATGTACGGCATTACGACGCATACTGTTACAACGCGTGCCGTTACAACGTGGTTTTTTCAACGCAAGTCGTTACGACGACTTGCGTTGGAGAGGGTGCGGACTTAGGAATTTTTTAATTTACTACTCCAACACCAGCCTACGTACAGTAGGGAATGTGTTGGATAGTAAATTAAAAAATTCCTTGTCCTGCAGCGCCCTCCAGCGCAAGTCGTGGTAATGACTTGCGTTGAAAAGACCGCGTTGTAACGGCACAGCGGTGTAACAGCCGCGTCGTAAAGGCTGTTCACCCCAAATAACATATGTAAAATTAAAACCAGCCATTATCTGTGGAATATGCAGGCTAGTTATATTGCAATTAAATATTTATCCTTTTTCACCCCAATGTCATATGAAACAACCAAGATAATTATATGGTACTTTAAAATTCCATGTACCCTGCCTTATGTGAAAGAAGTTTTCATTTTAAAACTTTAATTTGAAAATGTTTGCCTATCATTAAGTAATGTGATTTACTGATCATGCTTTAATAATGCACAGTCAGGCTACAATAGTAGTCATGGTAAAATGTTAGTAGGCTCATTGCAGTGGTTGGTATGATGGTTGACTAAGACCACTATTGATATTTAAGTTAAAGGCCCAGCGCTTAATCCTTACCATATAGGAGTGGATTATTTGTAAACTAAATATACCTGTCTGTTGCAGAACAGTTACAAAATGTTATTTTGAGTGGCAGAAGCACTTTGCAACTTGTTACCATAAGAAAAACGCACATAGTTTGATGTAAATCAACTACAGGGCTCGGATCGAAAGTTACATGTGTGTGACTCTGCAATGAGGCTATTTTACAAACAGAATATTTGTACATGTAAATACAATTTTGAATATATATTGAAAAACTACATTTTTACATTTTATTTCATGCCATCCTGTTATCTGTTGAAGCACTAACAAGCAATAGGTGGGTAAATGGAAAAACAAGATAATGTAATCATGTAAATATTTGGAAAGTAAAAAAAAATAGTTATATGTAATGTGAAAAGTAATATAAACAAGGTAATTCCTTGAGGTCATTTTTTTTTATTTAAGTTTATGATGTTCCCAATAAGGTTTCTGCCACATGTGTTAGCCACCCTTAAGAAAGGATTTCAGCTTAAATCTTGTTCTTTGATTGTTTTGAAGGTATGTATGTGATTCTAATGTTAGACATACAGATCTTAACCAAACCTGATCACAGTGCCGCGGTGAACATGTATGTGTGAATACTCCCAGGGATAGCACTATAATGTTTTTAATAAGCTGTATCAAAAGAAAATTTGAGTAACAAATATTTAGCACAATTGGAAGCTGGTATGGACATGTACTTCAATGTTGGCTAATGTTTTTTTTGTGTTCAAAATGTTTATTGAATTTTCATGATAAATCAACAATAACAAGAAACAATACAAAAAATAGCACCAAACATATACCCAATACCAATAGAAAATCAAGAGAACATCAATTAAATTGCAATAGGTAAATAGTAAATATAATATTTATAGGAAAGAAAAAGAGGGGGAGGGAAAGGGAGAATCTATAAATATATTATAATACTGACAAAAAAGAGTTACTAAAACTTAAACTTTGGATTATTATAATAACAATAGTTATCTTGAAATAATACATATCTAAGACGATAAATAGATATCAACTGCTTTCCAAAAAGAATGATATGAGTTAGAATTATGATTAATACCATGTAAAGATAACTGACCTCCTCTTCTAGTAGAAATTAACCCAAGACCACCAAACATGAGCAGATAATAAAGAAACATCTTTCCAACATGTAATGGATTTTAAAGCAGCTGACAATAAAAAGTTGAAAAGTTTACCTTCTAATTCATTTAGCTTTTGTGAAAGAACAACAGATTTCCAGATTATTAGTTTGAATGAAACATCTTCATGAATATTGAATATATTTTTATAATAAACCAAGCTTGAGTCCAAAATTTAAAAACAAAAGGACAATCATAAAGCATATGCTGTAATGAACCAGTATGTAAATTACAGTGCCAACAAATTGAAGAAGGAAGAAGTTTAGCATGGAATCATCGAAATGGAGTGCATAAACAGTTATATAAATCATATGAGTTAGTTTGATAGAGCGAAACGCGTAACCAACCAGAAATACTATTAAGCCAAATAGCTTTCCATGTATCAATAGATAAAGAGATTGAAAGTTCATTATTCCAAAAAGTTGAGATCACATTAATGTCGGTTCCTTGAGACATGGATTTTTTTTAGATAGTATAGAGATACCATGAGGTAAAGTGTAAACAGTTTGAATATACATTGATAAGTCTGATTTAACATTAGAAGGAATACTATGAGGAAATTAATCTAAAATGGAGTTGCATACTGAATCATATTTAATAGAATCAGAAGAAGCTAAAAGGAATTTTGTTTGTAAAACGTCAAATGATAAGAAAGCATTATTTTGATAAACATCCTTAAGGTAGAAAATACCAACTTTAATCCATGAGGACCAAAATATAACATTTCTATTAAGTTTTATGACTGGGTTATACCATAATGACATATCTTTGTTCGAAGATAAAGGTGATTGAAAAATTAAATCCAAATCATTAAAAATTAGTTTGGTGGATTTTAAAATACCAGATTTATGTAGACTTGTTAGACATAGTTAATAAAGTGGCTAATGGAAAAGGTTCTATTAACATTTTTTTCAATTAAAAGCCAAGTAGGGGGACTAGTCAAGAAAGATTGGTTAAACCAAATAGAGCTTTGTTTTAAAATAAAAGCTTTATGATAATAAAAAAAATCTGTTAATCCAAAGCCTCCATTACTCTTGGGTATTTTTAATTTTTTATAACTGATATGAGATGGTTTATTATTCCAAAGAAATGTGGAATTCCAAGATATTTCAATGTATCTTTTTGCCACATGATATCATTTATGGGTATCATATCAGGAGTACAATAAATATTTAAAGGAAAGAATTCAGTTTTATTATCATTTAACGTATATCCAGAAACGGTGGAATAAAACAAAATAATGTCAAGTAGGGAAGTGAATAGGGATAAAGGATCACTAATAAATAACAATACATCATCAGCATATGCTAAAGTTTTAATAATAACATCCTTGATATTAATTCCTGTAATATTATCAGCATTTTCTTATAGAAACAAGTAAGAGTTCGATACCAAGAAGAAACAAAAGGGGGGAAAGTTGACAACCTTGTCTTATACCTCTGAAAAGAGAAAATTGATTAAAAATGTGTCCGTTAATAAATAAACCAGCTGTAGGAGTAGAGTATAAAGCAGAAATTGTACTGATAAACATGTCATCAAAATTAAATGATAATAAAGTATGAAATAGAAATTGCCAATGAACTTTATTGAATGCTTTTTCAGCATCCAATGCGAGAATTCCTGACGGTTCAGACAAAGTAGATCCATGTTCAATTACGTGCAACAGAGTTCTAGTATTATTGGCTGAATATCCATTCTTCATAAAACCAGATTGATCTGGATGAATGACAGATTCTAACACAGAGGATAATCAAGAAGCAAGTATTTTGGAATTCAATTTACAATCTTGGTTTATTAAAGAGATAGGACGATAATTTGACACAAGTGTAGGGTCTTTATTAGGTTTGGGTAATACAATAATTACAGCTTCAGTAAAAGAAACAGTAGTAGTTCCCGTAGAACCAAACAAAGTGAAAAGTTGAAATAAATGAGGGATAAGCTTCAACTGAATTTTTTTAATAAAACTCAGCAGGGGTACCATCAGGACCAGGGGATTTATTTTTTTTAAGAGATTTTATGGCTAAAAAATGTCATCTTGAGTAATAGGTGAGTCAAGTTCAATTTTAACAGATTGAGAAATCTTGGGTAAACCACAATTTGATAAGAAAGAATCAATTAAGGAGGCATCCTCAAAGTTAGGTTTGTTATATAGGGTAGTATAAAATCCAGGAATTCATTAACAATATCGTTTAGGGATAGAGCAATTTTATCATCAGCGCCATGAATTGAATTAATTTGTGTTTTATTTTTTTTGATGCGTAAATAATTGGCTAAAAGTATTTCAGATCTATTAGCAATAAAAGCAAAATTGGCTTTGGAATTTGAAAGCTGAATGCCAGCTCTTCTGCTAAGGCTTGAGTTAAACTCATATCTATGTTTTTGTAATTTAAATCTGTATTGAGGGTCATTAGATGTAATAAAATGTCTCATATTTTACAATTTGTTTATCCAAATTTTTTATATTTTCTTAAAAAGTTTTATTGTCATGGGACATAAGAGAAATAGTAGCACCTCTAATATAAGCTTTAAAGGCGTCCCATCTATTCACCATAGAAGTAGAGCCTTCAGGGTTAAGAAGAAAATAATCATGTATATCATTTAAGAGTTTAGGTTTATTTTGTTCATTAAGAACAATACTAGTATTCATTCTCCATCTGGATTGCGTTGTAACATTAGAATTCAACTTCAAAATAAAAGAAATTAAGGCATGGTCCGAAATATCAATATTACCAATATTAGAAGTAATCACAGAGTTAATTAGTTGTCTGGAAAATAATAGATATTCAAGCCTAGAATGAGAATTGTGTGGGTTAGAAAAAAATGTTTACAAAAATTCTGTGGGAAAATGCAGTCTCCAAATATCAACTTGCTTTCTAGTTTGTAGAAATGATTCAAAAGCAAAGAAAACTTTAGGAGGTCGAAAGTTAGCAAGCAATAATCTATGTAATAAGGGGTCAGATATAACAATAAGATCTCCACCAACTATAAGAGGAACTTTACCCAATTTGAGAACTTCAGTTGTCAGGACAGACCAAAAGTGAGCATCATCAGCAGTAGGACCATAAACATGTAATAAAAACATAACCGAATCATGAACTTTAATTTTAGCTACAACATATTTTCTGTCTGTATCTGAAAATTTGCTCAGAATTTGGCAATGTTGTCTTTTTTCAAAAAGGATAGCAATACCATTTTTTGCCATTTGCAGGAGATGATACAGTACTAACAACCCATTTTTTAAAATTTACTCTAAAATGTTGTCATCAATATGAGTTTCTTGTATAAAACAAATATACACTTCACAGCTACCCAAATAATCTAACATTTTCGTACGTTTAACAGGATGACTTAAACCCTTAACATTTAAAGAAACTATTTTAATATTATGAACACTAGCCATTGTGAAAAATAAAGAAAACGAAAGTCAAGAAGATGAGATAAAGATGTAGAAAGAGAGAAGGGGGAAATAGAAAAAAAAAAAAACATAGAAAAAGTGACAAACACTAAACATTAAAAACAGGTATGAAATGGACACACATTTCACTAGCATGACTGAAACCGTTGGAGCCCCCTGTGTAAATAACCATAAAAATTGTCAGGAAAAATTTGTAAAACTGATGTTCAAGTAGCAGAGTCATGAGTATCCATTGAATGCAGTGAATGCTGATCCAGGAACAATCTTAAATCAGCAGGTCGTTGATAGGATTTAGACAAATTATCTTTCCAAATGGATATTGTTGATGGGTCAAAAAGACCATATTTAAATCCGAGACTTCTGAGCTGAGGACCAAGAGCAGTATATTCCTTGCGAATAGAAACCGTTTCTGTAGCAAAGTCTTGGTGGATAACATTTTTTATTCCCATTGACCATCAAAGAAGAAATTTCTCGTGCTGCTTTTTTTATCAAAACAAAATGATGGTGGCGAAGAACTTTGAAAATCATGCGCTTTATCAATTTCAAATTTTTCTGGAAATTTGATGTTAAGCAGGGCAGGAATCAGATTTGCCAAATATAATCTGCAATTGGAACCTTCAACATCCTCTGGCAAATTAAAAATCCGCAAATTATATTGTCTGTTATGATTTTCCATATCCTGAAGGTGAGCAGACATAGGAGAGATTTTCGCCACGAGTGGAGAGAAAGCTTCAATTTTAAATTTATTGTCATGTATTTTAATAGAATTATCAGAAATTTTCATTGACATGCTAGCCAAGTCTTTGCGCAAATTTTTAAACTCTGCACAATTGAGTCTGCGTTAGCACAAAGTGCTTGAATCTTGTCAAGAATTAGTGACATAGAAGGTTCACTTGACTGAACCACCTTAGATTTAACAGGAGGAGAAACTGTTGCTTCCTTTTGTTATAAGGTGTTTGCGCATTTTTATGATCCATGCTTTTGTTTGAATAAATAAACTTGCAAGGAATATAAAAATAATAAAAATGTAACAATTGCTGAGAGAAATTTGAAAATGGAGTAATAATTGCTGAAAAAAGCTTGAAAAAATCAATGGTGCAGCAGCTTTACTTGACTGTGGGAGTGGTTAGGCCAAAGCCAGGTCCTCTCCTAAGCACTTGTTCCATCCTCCTGACAGATAAGCTGGGCAGTACCTCAAAGCAGGGCTGGGAGCTGAAGCAGGAACAAAACACCACTTCCACCGATGAGCAGACCAGGAAAATCTTCACAGCATCAGGTAGGCACTTCAAAACTACAGCAACCTCATTATATGACAAAGTTTGACAGGAATATCGTCATTAAACGTGAAAAAAAATGGGGAAAATCGTCCGGAGCTCAGCAGGCAGCGGCCATCTTGTTATGCGCGCTCGCATGTCCCCCAGGTTGGCTAATGTTTACTGTTGTATCTTTACTTTGTTCTATGTATGTTCTTCAAATTGCTAAGGGGCATAATACAAGTTTGGAGGTCCGTGGACTGCCGTACTAGGGGTGGTGGTCTGACCGTGGTGAGCACATCAGTCAGACAACTGCATTTCGAGTTGGGTGTAATGGGTTTCCAAAGACCGCTGCCTGACTGCTGACACCGCCATCCAACTCCGATGGCAGCGGATGGGGAGCAGGCCTATGAGGCTGTGGGAGGCTCAGAATGTCAGTGAATCCACCTGCCGAATTAGAAGTTCCCCTACAGCCGGTGTGACTGGGGCAGTCCAACCACCACATCTGAGATGTGGAAAGAGAGGGATATGAGGGCAAACTGATCTCTACTTACCTCTCCTCATCCTCTAGTGTTATGGAGCCCATGGGACACGTCCTGCCACTGCTCTTGTTCCTTGATCATGTATAAAACCCCATCCATCACAGACGAAATTGGCAGAAAAGTCATACAACTACCTGTCGGCATAGACTTCTCTGCAAAACGATGTCCCACCATGGACCAGGCAAGGGAGTTGGGGTCCCTAAGCAGTTTACACATATACAGGAATCCTGTCTGATATTGTTTCATTAGAATAATTGAAAAAATGTGTTGGATGCTCTCCTAGGCCAAGTACATTTTGCACATGTCAGACAAAAGTCCATGTGCACTGTACCTGGGAACTGAAGCATATCAGGGACAACCAACAGCATAACCAAGAGCCATGCATGTGTAGACAATGGGTAAATTCAACTTATGAAAGCAAACACAACACCAACAGCTTGTGGTACACATCTAAATAAAGCAGCTGTAAGTTACACACTGCAAAATGGACACATGTCCATGTAGAACTCCACAAAGGTATGATCAGTTGACACTGTCCATGTGTGGACACACAAATGTCTAACTTTAACACATCAAACACATATCCAACGTACATCACAGGGAGAAGTGCAACCTAAATGATGTTTACAGTGGCCAGGCCAAGGTGAAATACTTACCACATAACATGTCACCCAATGCAATGTGTGCTGCGGTGTCTACCCCATTAGGATGTCATCCCACATAGACATTCATCCAATATTTCCCCTTGCCCTGTGGAACCCCAGTACTGGCTCCAAGGGCACATCATACTAACCACTTCAACTCGATCAGCAATCAGGGATGCAACAAGCACAACTGTACTCACACATCACAAATTAAACAATAATATCAAATAGTTTGAAAAGTAATGGCAGGGCTAATGTTTCCAAAACTAGGAATGGTTTTATTCCATGGTTTAAAAACAAAGGCCAATGGCCAGTCCATTTTCTAATTCATGCCACAGCCAGCACAAGGTTGTGCCACCAAACTTGCCCATACTGACACTGCCAGGGAACCTCCTCACAAAGGGTCATCCTTGGGCATAGCAGGCACCTTGAAGATGGTACTTGGGAAGGGGGGCAGAGCTTTAGGGAGAGTTGGGTTTGCTCTTGGGTGAGGGCTTTTTGGGGTTGGGGTGGGTTTCGTTTTAGAAGTTTTTTTAGCTGGGTTAAGGGGGTGGGGAGGCTGTTTTTCATGGCTGGGGTAGAAAGTGGAATGGATGGGTTTGGGTGAGGGAGGGAGTTTTAGGACTTTGGAAGGGGAAGGTTGCAGAGGGGTGAGGGCAAGGGCAAAGAAGAGAGATTCACAGGGAAAATGGGTAGAGTGGGATGGAGCTTGGATTGTTAGGAAGAGGGTGTGAAAGTGTATACTAGGTCTGTTGTCTGCACTATGTGTATTGTTGGTGTCTGTTGTGTGGGTGGGTGACTGTAAGAGGTTTTGTTTTGGTGGTAGTAATGTGCTTAGTGTTGTGTAGGGGTCTGTGGCTGTTGCAGTGATGTCTGTGGGCATGGTTGTGTCAGTGGAGGGGTCAGTGTGTATTGCTATGGACTCTGTGTGTATGTTTGTGTCTGTGGAGGGGCAGTATGTGTTGGTGTGGTATCTCCAGGTATGGTTGTATCTGTGGAGGGTCAGTGTGTGTTGGTATAGTATCTAGTTGTATCTGTGGAGGGGTCAGTGAAGTGTGTGATGGTGGGGTTGTCTGCAGCTATAGGAGTATCTGTAGAGGAGTCAGTGTATATTAGTGTAGTGTCTGCAGGTATGGGTGGGTATGTGGAAGGGTCAGTGTGTATTGCTGTGGTGTCTGGGGATATGTGTGTATCTGTGGAGGGCTCTGCATTTGCTGCTGTGATGCCTGGGGGAATTGAAGGGTGGTGGGAGTGGTGAGGGTGGTGAGTGTGCATGCATGTTTGAGTTTATTGGATGTCTTGTGTTTCTGTGTGATGCTTGCGTCTATTATATGTGTGCTTGGGATAGTATTGAGAAGAATAATGTGGATGGGGAAGGGGCAGGAAGGGGGTGGAAGGCCGTGGTGGGTGGATGGATGCCATGAGGGAGCAGGCCAGAGCCTGAAAAGATAACTGTAGGGCAGATATGGCAGTGTGAATGCCTTCCAAGTAGGTAGCCATCTGGGTCAGCTGGGGCTTTGCACCTGTATGGCATTCAGCACTACAGTCTGACCCACGGAGATGCTCCTCGGGACGTCAATAGTCTCCTCACTCAGGGCAGTGGGGCTAACAGGGTCAGAGGCTGAGGTGATTTGAGCAAAGGAGGCTGCTCCCTTCTTAGCGAGCGGGAATATCCAATTGTGGAGGGGCAACAGGGAGCGTTGAGAAGAAACTGATGGAGGCAGATAAGGATGAAAGTCGGACCGATCCAGTTTGGTCTGCCATCACTAAGAAGTTTCCCCAAAGCATTACTCAGATGAGTATGAGCCTTGGCTCATGTCCTCATGTGCACTCCCTGCATCCTCCAGGTCACTGGGTCCCTCAGTATCTGACTTTTCACCTCTGGAACCACTAAGTCCCCGCCGATGTTGGCCCTCTCTCCTCTGTTTGACGTGGATGTCTCTGAAATGACATGCAACATGGGTTTATTCCAACTACATTTCCACACCTGACCATAACAAATCCAGAGATAACATTGAAGAAGTCTACATATCACACAAGGTTCATGGTTCACTCCATAGGCTCCCAAGTTAGCATGAGCACATGCATGAATGCTACATAACCTGAAAATAGTTGGGTTCACTCATGTCATAACCCCAGACAGGCCCAAATGCATGGATGGAATTATCTACACGCCATCCTTATGTCTATAGTTGGATAGTTGGTCACCTGTCATACTTTGGCACTTGTTGTCTACCATTGTAATAGGATAAAAGCAGATAGGATGGATCCAAGTATGAGATTAACACAATGCTCACAGAAGGCCCAGAGTCAAACAAATCTAAATATTACTCATAACACATTATAATGTCAAGAATGTCAAGCTGGACACCAATGTACCATCAACTACTGTTATGGCAGACATCATGTCACATGCAAATGTTCATTGGGCACTGATGATACTTTGCACTCCTAAATTACACCATATGACCACTAACTGAAAATTCTATTGAAATTTGGACACATGTAGTTTTGCCATGTATCACATTCAGCTGATAAAATTCCCGGAATACATTGTGTTGCTAACTTTCGGGAGATAGATACTCTGAATTTGCACAGTACAACTCTCCATACAGACAAATGAACATCACCAATCCTGCTTGGTGTTTGTGATGACACCAGTCATAGAATGTATATCCACAAGCCAATACAACTTTGATGGTTTTGGGTGTCCCGGAACATCTATGACATGAAGATGTGGGATCACTAGAGTCCAAATAGGCAGGCACATCATACAACTCATTGGCATTTCATACTCAGATTGCCTTGGAAGGATCAGTGTAGGCATTCCCATAGGATATCCACAGTTCTACATCTCACTCCCTCACCTCAAGCATGTGACTAGTCAGTGTTGAGTGTTTTAAAACACTATTTCAGATGAACTACAACTGGCAAATGCACACTGGCCAAGATGTAAGCATTAATGCTGATGGCACCAGTGATGTTTGCACTCTCATTTCACTGTATGACTAGTACTTACCAATGGAAACTGTTGTACAGTCACTGCTTATACTGTGAACTCTATATCATGTCAAATTCGATAGGGTTACGATCACATGAGAGACAGTGGAATTGGATGTGTACAGGTCTCCGCTGTCTTCCAAGTCAGAAAGACAATAGGCATAGCACAGAACTTTGCACCTACTACAACATTTACATGAACAATGACTCATCTTGTGTGTGCCACATGAGCCACCACCAATATGGTTGGTGAAATGCCTGTCAGTAACACTCAAAGTGTCATTATAACATGTATGACTCTGGCCAGGACTCTCCCCATTGTCGCTGTTGTTAGGCCCTCAACTGCCAATCAAGGTCTGGGTAGGTCACCACCAGTATGCGGGACATCAGGGGGATCAGGGTCTGGTGCGGACCTCTTCCACGTTGGGAGGACCTCCACGATCTTCCAGGTCCAGTGCTGCAGATCCTTCCACCTTTCCCTGCAGGGGGCAGTACACCGGTTGTAAAAACCCAGGGTCCACACCATTCATCGATGGCGCTCTATAAATGGGCGTCGACCAGTATGGATGCAATAGATGTAGAAACAGATTGCAACTGGAAGCTTGAGGAGAACGGTCAGTAAGACACACATTATGTTGACATTTAGCACAAGCCTTCATCAAGAGTCAACATATTACATGTGTTCATGTCGCATACTATGCACACCTGAAACATGGATTCATACTTTTGTGGTCATCGATTAACTAACTTCAACCATGGGCATGACCTACACTGACTGAGGCATCCCACTAACATCGTGTAGGCCAGGGCAATTCTACATGGAATGGGATGTGCAGACCATGACACACATACAACACACTATTTGCACACTCTGAAGGGTAAACTACCTGTTCAAGACTGTCCAGTTACCTTACCTACTAGGCCCACTGCATTGATGCATATGGTCCTTAGAGGTAAGTACCATAGTATACACAACATCCAAAGACTAACATCACAAGGTAAAGGCTGGTATGTGTGGCACTGAGAACTACCTGTCTGGGGTTGTGTGAACATGTTAATAACTTAGTTGAATATCCTGGTAAGTTACAATACGTTTGTGTTGATTGTACTGCCATCACAGAACACCCCTTTTACTATATGAAGCACTATAATAGTGCTGACAATCAACATACTATTGTATGTTTTGTGTGATATGGAATATTGTAGCCAAGCAGATGATTCACATTTCTAAATCGCGTCAAACGTAACCTACTATCTACACTGTCCATGTCTCCGATGTTCAACAGGCCTGTACAGTGAAAGAAACACTAATAGAAAAGTGTCAACAGACCTATGTTAGTAAAGGGACAGTCATTAGTGACAGGCATTCATTGACCCTGTGGGCCATTGTAAAGAAGTATTAGTGAAGGAGGTCACCTCAGTCACCATGCCTCTTATTATCCATACAACAGCTATCAGGGCTACTAGTGGGACAGATAACTCTTTCTGGGAACATCCATGGATTAGCAGGTCTACAGCGAAATTACTCTGTACATCAGTTCTCCTGCCACATTAACTCTGGCCCAGGCTGAGTCAGGCCCAGACTGCCCACAAAACAATGTCAGGCCTTGCTCTCTGCAGGCTTTGGCAACTGAGCAGACATGAACCTCACATTTCCACCAATTTAATGCTGAAAATGCAAACTTCAGGCCATTCTGTATGTGAACATACTGTTGTATAGCAGTCTGAAGGAGTCTGTGAGGCATAGATACCTCCCAGGCAACTGTTCCACAAAGTCTGATATGGGCTGGGGATAAGTGGGATGGTACACTTGGCTAACATCATCCTCAAATATGCTTCTAACTGTATACAGACATGGTTCATGGTCTGAAACCATCTATAACAATGCATACATACCATGTTGATACTTGAGAAATCATTATAACTACTATGAATTTGAACCCTGCATAGAGATATGCATTTAACACAAGTACAAATCACCCATATCACACATTACAATGATGGCCTTCTCTCCACCATGTACAGTGCCTCTTATTCCATTGCATGTGTGTCCTATGTAGGGACCATTCCATTTCACCAAATGACACAATATTGTTACAGTCTGGAACTCAGAGCCACATTGTAGCCTAGAGAAACAGAAAGGAAGAAGTTGAACAGAGTAAATAGCTGTATTTGAGATAGTTTCCTGTTCTTCTGGTGAGCCATAGGGCTGAGAATACAGAGGTAGGACCTCATCTACCACTGTCTCTAGCTCCTCTGGAGTGAAGGCACAGGCCTTCTTCCATGTAGTTCTTGCCATGACAGCTCCTAGAGGTGGCAGACAGCAGCTAAAAGGGAGGAGATGTTGATAGCAAATGTGCAGGAGGCAAGTGAGCTATTTTTCCAACTTGCGCGTAGATATACGCCACGTACACTGTCATCAGCGTCAGCTCACATAACTATTAAGCCATACAGTCACTATCCCCAATGTTAACCTATGGCTGTGACCTCCATGAATGCGACCACCCACTGCGCTGTCAACTACCGCCGGTGAGTAAGTTCTATTAGCAAGGTCAGGCATCCGCCATGTTAGCGGTTGGTAAAACGTACATAGGCAAAATGTATGTGGCTCACCATACACCGCAGTGGGCGGTAATACATGTAAAGCCATCCTCACTATAGTGGAAATATAAATTCCTTGTACTGAAGATGTGCAATGATGATGTAAAATGTGTACTGCTTCATGAAGCACAGATGTTCAGACACATGACTTTAGCATTACTCTTCACATACATTTCTCTGCACACTGTGACCAAGATACATTTTTGTGTTACTCCTTACATAGATACCCTGGGAGAGGGAGGAGATGCCAGCCACACGTCTACCACCCATTTCCAGACCTACACACCATGGAAGAAGAAAAAATCATCATGAAGTTCCATTTCAATTGGCAAACAATCCCGAATATATGTAATCAGTTAGAGCCTGACCTTCTACCTCACCTTAATATTCCTACATCAATCCCACCTTGAGTTACACTCATGTCAGTTTTGAATGTTTGGCCATAGGGCACAGTTCTTCAAACTGTGGGGCGTGCCCCCCCAGGGGGGCGCGACACCATCCCAGGGGGGCGCGCACTCCACCCTAGCATCTCATTGTTCCCCACTTTCCTAATCAATGGGGCACGACCTGCCCATAATTTTGTCATTTTGGAAGCAAACCATGAAAGCAGTCCGCTTTCGGTTTCACAGCACAGGAGACTCCCTGCCTCCCACCGCAGATGAAGCTTTTCAGCTCTCGGAATGAATCATCCCGGGAAGGTTAGTTCTTCACAGGAAGGAGGCAAAGTTTTTCTTTAAATTACATCAGTATGGGCATGTCAATTCTTCATAAATTGTGGAATGTGCACTTAATTGACTGTGTTAAAAACTTTAAGCTGGCTTTCCCTTAAGTTTCAATTATGCAACGATTTCATGAAGATAGTGTGGACATTTACTGAGTTGGCAACATTTAGACACATTGTACACTGACAAATTTATCATTAGTTTGAGTTTTAAAGTAATTTTGTTTCTGTGTCATGTCATGTAGGATGATTCAAATACTCTGGGGACACTCACGGTCATTTAATAGTACATTAGCAGTTCTGTGTTTGGAAAGATGGGGCGCGGATATGGTTCAAGCAGTGCTTTAATAGAGCCAGTGGTTTCCGGTACTCACCACCGGCACTTATTTCACAAGGCCGGGGCTACAATTTCTGACCCTGCAGGTGGTGGTCTCAATATTAATTGCCCAACTTCAAAATAAAAGGAACAACATACCTTGCATGGTGACGGGCTGGTATGTTTTCATAGTTAGGCGTAGGTCTCTCCAGGCAGGCGTGATTGTGTATCACCACGTTAGTGATGACGTCATCATGCCTGTCATGAATCCAAGAAGTCATCATCAATGAATGACTTGCATTCTATTCTCCGAGTCTGCTGCACCCTGCCACTACCTGAGCCTAAGGCCTAAGCCTCCCATTATATATATCTTTCTTTATTCGGTTTTTCACAAGGAAAACCATAAAAGAGCAGTCAATAGTACAATTTACACAAATACAGAAATTCAAGTTATAAATTCCGCAAAATTACATACAGGGGAAATATAAGATGAAAAATAAAAGAAGAATATTAAAATGGTAAAATGTCATCATTATTACGTTTGCAGAAAGATGTATTACAGATTTTTTCTGTGATTCATCATGATGCATTTTAGAAAGTTGAGAACAGTATAACAAACATCTTCAGATTCTAACATTTGCAAACGAAGGAATGCTGGTCGGCATTGTCTAAGGCCCCAACGTCTAATTGTGGGGAGTAACCAAATTTTTCTGTGGGGATGATAAAACTTGCAGAACATGATCACGTGTATATTAGTCTGAGTAGATTTCCCATCGCAGGGACATGGGGGCAAACTTAGATCCCAGCCTTTATTCAGAGGGAAAGCGACCAGTCTAAAGAAAGTATCCAGTCTGAGTCTGGTCATCAGCATTCTCTCGTATGTTTTAATCTGCAAGGTTAAATACGGTCGAATACCACATGTTGTCTGCACCAGGTTCGCATGGATAACTGATGGTTTTGTTGCCTCAGATGTCAGTCTCAATGTTTCTAAGTGATGAAGGGCTTGCTGCTTCAGGTCCTTCTTCGACATGCCAGCTACAGACTCTGGTTGCAGGTAGTAATTCTCAAGGCCCATGTCTTTAAGAAAATTTCTAATATAACTGAGCCACTTTACCTTTGGGGACTGATCAAGCGACATTGTGTCAGCCACAATTGACTGAGTTAGCTCATTTATATCAGATGACCAAATGCGCCGCCACAACATCAATGGTTGAATTTTGATTAAGTCCTCTAGGTAGGGAATTCCCAGTTCCATGTGGGAGGCATAGGTTGACGTGCCTCTTGGTGTGGCTAGAAGAAATCTTAAAAAGGTATTTTCTATTAACTGAAGGGCTCTAATGTCCGTATGACCCCACACTCCTGCTCCGTAAAGAGCGATGGCCTGGCACTTGGCGTTATAGATTTTCAATAACTCCACTGGAGCCCTCCTCCCCAGCCTCTGTGAGAAACTCTTTAGGGCCGCTATCGATCTTTTAAACAAATGGCATCTTGTCTCCACTGCTGGTTTCCATGTCAGCCTATCATCTATCATGATCCCAAGGTATGGATATTGGGCGGTGGTCTCAAGTTTCTGATTGGCGAGATATATCTTTTTTATGCCTTTTTTCACGCCCCCTGAGATCATGACAAACGTTTTTTTTTACATTTACTTTTAGGTCCAAACGGCTCATAAAGGTTGTATATCTATTCAGGGAGCTCTGGAGTTCGCGCGGGGTTCGCGCAAGGATGACGGCATCGTCCGCGTAGAGCAGAGCTGGGATCAGGCGCTGCTCTACACGTGGGAGGTCCTGGGCCCCCCTCAACATACCCTCCTCTAAGCCGTTGGTATAGAGTGAGAAGAGAAAGGGGGCCAGGACGCAACCCTGCCTGACCCCATGCTCTACCCCAAAAGATGCCGTCAGCTCGCCGTTCCTCCCAAAGCGAACTCTTGCCGAGGCTCCAGAGTAGAGCTCTCTCAGGAAGTCCAATAGGGGGGATCTACTTCCATTTGGCTTAGAACTGTCCACAGTTTTGAATGCGAAACGCAATCAAACGCAGCGGACAGGTCCACATAGACCATGTACACCATATTCTTCTTTGCCTGCATATATTTACCCATTATCAGGCTAAGATTGAGGGCCTGCTCTACCGTCCCGAAGCCTTCTCGAAAACCAAACTGGAGATCGGATAAAATGCCTCTTTCCTCACCCCACTGCTGAAGTCTCTCTAGAATGACTCTCCCCACCACTTTGCCAAGCGAGTCCAACAGTGAGATGGGGCGATAGCACTTCACGTCCTGGCGGTCCCCTTTCTTAAAGATGGGGACCATGATTGACTTAGCCCAAGAGTCTAGCACTCCCTCGCTAGCCGCGGCCGTGCACACTCTTGTGAGAATGGGCGCCCATAGGTCCAAATTAGATTTGAAGAGGTCGACTGGGACACCATCAGGGCCTGGGACTTTCCCAGTCTTACTTTTTTCCAGGGCCACTAATATATCAGGGATGTCAAAGGACAACAAGATTGGGTATTGTGCCTTTGTGAAGGGATTCGTTATCCCATCTGTGCTCGCATCGGCTTTAAAGATCTTTCTGAAGTGGGCCACCCAGGTGTCCTCGTCTATGGCCACCTCAATCCTAGGGGAATTATTGTCTGTGAGATAAGGGGATCTAACCGTTCGCCAAAAGGCCTCACTATTTTTTGAAAGAGCGCTCTTGTGTAGATCTTCCCAGAGTTTCTCTTTCAGTTCTTGAGTTCTTAGCTTGCGTTCTCGAGTATATAGGCGTCTAAGAAATTGGATCTGGCCCACGTCTCTCGGTTTATTATGTAAGGCAGATTTTAATTCAGATAGGGCTCTGGTGCAATTGTGGTTAAACCACCCTTCCTCACTGCTGTGTTTAGTTGAGGGGTTAGCCGTGAGTAATCCCTTGGTTATCTCTAGGATTTCTATAAAGTTATTTAGAACCTCTTTGTTGGTAGCCGAAAGGTCCAAACATTTAATTATGTTTGGGTACGCCCGATCCACCAATTGTTTTATGATTTCATTGGGATTGATTTTTTCCCATTTTATTGAATAGCCATTCTTTTTCCCCAGTTCCAACTTATTTTGGGCGAGAGTGTTGGCTATTTCGGTGTTTTGGGGTTTGTGCACAGTTAGATGGAGGTCCAATTTCAGTGCGGAATGATCGCTCAGTGGGGTGGGAATAACCTGATAGGCTTTGGCTATCGATAGCAGTCCCGGAGACAGGAAAATATAATCAACTGTCGTTTGGTGGCCTCTGCCCACGTAGGTCGGGTGGAAGAGGTTTTTTTCCAGGTTTGGGCAGTTAGCAATAACCAAATCCAAATCGGAGAGCAAGTTGTTCATTGTATTCCCCGATTTGTTATGGATAGCCATTGGATAATGGATACCCATTGGATAATTGTAGCTGGGGGCTGGCTTATGACAGAGTTAAGGCAAGGAAGCTGCAAGAGTGCATTTCGAACTTGGGAGTGAGGGCTCGTGAGGAAGAATAAACACAAGTAAGTGTGAACTTTCCACTTGCTGCGTAAACAGAGTAGTATAGCCTGCAGCCGTGCATTGCTACTATCTTCAATGTGCTCAAAGCAGCTGTGGCCACCGCAACTTTTTGTGCGCTATGGAGCCACCTGCAGTATTGGTACTCTGCCTCCCAGCATGCTAATTGCTGAGTGTGCGTGAGCTCAATAGACGCAACAGCCGTACTCACGTCTCACAGGCATTGGCAGCATTGCGGCTGGGGACAGTGCTTGTGCTGTAGCAGGCAGCAGCCACGGCCGGCAGTGGGAGTACCTGCAGGGCGGTGATGTGGGGAGGGCGAGGGGAAGGGTGGGGGGTAGTAATGTATGGATTACGGAGTTTTACAGGTAAGTAAACATTTAAATAAATAAAACAAATTTCTTTGCACGCACTGCATCGCATTTGGGGATGCAGTTTATCCTGTTATCAATTACAGCAATATGAATTAAGCCTTCCATACGTATTATGAGTAATTTGTTTATATTTAAACATTGGGAAAGTATTAGTCCTATATTACACACAATTAATGATATGTTCTAATGTTACATTGTTATCATCAAAGTGGAATTACTCGAAACATTTTCAGAATGTTAGTGTAAAGTACAAAAACTATAAAGATATCTCCATCTATTTATCTATGTTACATTTGTGGATAATACATCAAAACCTCATCAGTCTCAACTCCATCAGAAAATCCTTTGATGCCTTCTGTGTGGCATATCAACTGCATTTTAACCTCCCATGGCATGGGATTGAGCGGCCTGCGAGAACCACCACCAGTTGCCAGGACTTCTCTATGAGCTCCAGGAGCAAATGAATGTACCTTCCCCCATATGCCATTTCACCACTTCCAAATTTCATCTTGTGAGCACTTGTGGGAAGTAACTGCTTTTACCCTATCCATTAGTCCAGACCACATTTGCCTTTTCTGACTTATGTTTGTTGTTTGTACTAGGGCACCAAATATTTGAGGCTAATCCTTCATACTTTCATCAGCTATAATGGTCAATTCATTCTTTGAAATCCTAGCAACCTTTCTACCTGACATTTCTATATAGAAAAAAAGGGATCACAAAAAAGAACAGGAAAGAAAAGCATCTTCTATAGCTGCACCTATCTCAAATTGTGAGGAATAAGAAAAGGGCACTCTGAGCAGAGGCTTTCTTTTTTTATGGCTAGGAGTAGGTGATTTCTTTCTGGAGATACATAGCATTTCTTTCAACATTTATGCTGTTTCTAAGCAATGTAATTGACAGATGTTACTGTATTGTACACAATTTAAGCTTTACCAATAAAATCCATAAAATCAAGTTAAAGGAATCACACTCCTTGACAATCAACATCCTTGGTTTACCGAAAAACATACAAATAAAGTTGGTTGAACTTCATCTCACTAAGGGGCATACTTACAAGGGTGCAGAGCAGGAATATCGATGGAGAAATATCGTGGGACATTAATATCTCCGCAGAAATATCGATAGGAAGAAATATCGACAACAAAAATATAGTTTGACCGGAATATCGACTGACAGGTAAGTAATATCGATAACAATAATATAGTTGTAATAAATATCGTTTACAAAAAAATAGTTTACAAAAATATCGATTTATTAATAATGTTATGTATTTTAGTGTTTTTAATGAAAATTGTTTGTCATTTTATTATATGTTTTGGAATTGTATTAGTTATTAATGTATTTTATGTTTAATTTTGTGTTATTAGTTCCGTAGCGGGTTGTGGGTTTATAGGGGAATAGGGTGGGAAGTAATTTAATTATATAAAATTAATTGATTAATTATTGTGTTAATTTATTAATAATAGTTAAATAATTAGTTAATTATTTTCAATTAGTCAATTAATAATTAATTATGTTAATTGTTTAATTAATTTTAGGTGTGTGTTGTGGAGTTTATACGTGTAAATGGTGTGAAGGAGGTAAGTAATTAATTT
Organism: Lissotriton helveticus; assembly: GCF_964261635.1. Lineage (NCBI taxonomy): Eukaryota > Metazoa > Chordata > Amphibia > Caudata > Salamandridae > Lissotriton > Lissotriton helveticus. The sequence continues at coordinate 1,116,559,148 of NC_136067.1, forward strand.
TTAATTGAATAATTATTAAATACTTCTTAAATTAATTACCATTAATTAATTAGTAATTATTAATTGTAAATGTGTAATTAATTTTAGGTGTGTGTTGTGGTGTTTATAAGTGTATATAGTGTGATAGCTGGTAATTAATTAATTAATTAATTACATAATTAATTAATTAAATAATACAAAATAATAGATTAATTTTCATTAATTAATTAGTAATTATTAAATGTAATTGTGTAATTAATTTTAGGTGTGTGTGGTGGATATTATAGTGTTAAATAATGTGTAATTAATTATTTTTTATTATCTTTTTTATAATAATATATTTAAATGTATATATTGATTATGTTTATATTGGAAATTAAATTTAATAAAAATGTTGATAGTTTTTTTTTGTTTTTTGTTTTGGGTTCCAGCGCTTTCCCTACTATTGCACTCACTGGAGTGGAAATAGTCATTTTAACCCCTACGCTATCCAACGTTTCCCTACTGTTGCACTCTCTGGAGTGGGAATAGTAATTTTTACCCCTCCGCTATCCAACGCTTTCCCTACTGTTGCACTCTCTGGAGTGGGAATAGTACTTTTCATCCCTACGCTATCCAGCGCTTTTCCTACTGTTGCACTCTCTGGAGTGGGAATAGTAATTTTTACACCTACGCTATCCAATGCTTTCCCTACTGTTGCACTCACTGGAGTGGGAATAGTCATTTTTACCCCTACGCTATCCAACGCTTTCCCTACTGTTGCACTCACTGGGGTGGGAATAGTATTTTTTACACTTCCGCTATCCAACGCTTTCCCTACTGTTGCACTCACTGGAGTGGGAATAGTAATTTTTACCCCTCCGCTATCCAGCGCTTTCCCTACTGTTGCACTCACTGGAGTGGGAATAGTAATTTTTACCCCTCCGATATCCAGCGCCTTCCCTACTGTTGCACTCACTAGAGTGGGAATAGTAATTTTTACCCCTACGCTATCCAGCGCTTTCCCTACTGTTGCACTCACTGGAGTGGGAATAGTAATTTTTACCCCTTTGCTACCAAATGTTTTAACTACTAATGTTTTTATTTTGTTATTAAATGTATGTATTATTTTTCTTAATACTTTGATGTGTTAATTAAATATAGAATATTTATTTTATTCAAAATGTTTTATATATGTGTTTATGTTATTTTTACATAATTATTAAAGTTTATAAATTAAATAAAGATAATAATAAAATGTATTTAAGTAAATATATGTATATGTACACATTTATTGTGTTTATATTGATTAAATTAAATGTATTTGTTATAATTAGTTATAATATAAATGTAATTTAATTTATTTTGTTAATAATATTAATATTATTTAATTATTTAATTTAAGTTATATTATTTTTTAAAGTCGATATTTTTTACATCTATATTTTTTACATCTATATTTTTGAGTCGATATTATTGTACTTACCTGTTTAAGTATAGGGAGTCGATATTTTTGTAATCGATATTTTTACATCTATATTTTTGTTAACTATATTTTTGTTATCGATATTTAAACATGGAACCACTTACAAGCCCCTATCGCCATGGGAACGTCACTTTTTACAATGTTCCTGTGGTGATAGGGGCTTCACCTTATTTACAAGGTAGCTTTAAGCCACTTAACGTGGCTTAACGCTGCCTTGTAAATAAGACCCCCTTTCATGCACATATGAAAACAGCAAAAGGCCAATGACTGTTTATTCACAGGAAGGTCCCCCTACCTGAACATAAACAATCATTTTTTTAAATGCCTATTTTGCAACTTCTTTGTGTGCTCTGCATTAGGCAGCACACATTGAAGTTACAAAACGGCATTTAACCCCTTCAGCGCTTATGACGAGCTCAGCTCGTCATGAGGCACAGTGGAGCTGTGCTCATTACGCGCTGAGCTCGTCATAATTGCCGCAAAACACCCACGCTGGGCTAATTCCCCTCTTTTGCGGACGTTCCACGGGAGTGGGTGGAGTCGTGACGAGCTCAGCTCATCATGAGCACATCTCCACTGTGCAGCATGAAGAGCTGGGCTCATCACTTGCACCGCGGCGCCGCGCGCGGCCCCCTCCGCGGTGTGTGGAAGGGGTGAAAGATTGTTTATATGCAGGAAGGTCCCCCTTCACACAAACCTAAGCATTATGGTTTGCTCATTGAGTTGGGTGAAGTATTTACGGGAGGGAAGCAAGATGGCTCGCGGCGCTAAAGCCTTGATCCATTGAAAACCCACTGGGGAAATGCATCCCCCGGCGACAGAGCAAGGATGCTGAAATTGATTTTGTAAACATTAAAATAACTACTACAGGAAAAGACCTGCCAGTTACTCCCTTATGCTTGACAGCAACGAAGCAGCAGGGGCTAAGACTTACGTGTCACCGGATATAAGGAACGTTGAGCTCCGGCTTTGGCTCCAGCTGCTGGTGTTCAGGGGTGAGACACGGGGGCTTTCTGAGCAATATGAAGCCAAAGGGGGCTCCGGTGACTTGCGGCAAAACAATTCAGCAAGTCCAGCTGTTGTCCCTGCAGCAGAGGTCTGTACTGCGCTGGGAGGAAGTCCGCAACAACCCGAACTCTGAGGGCCGACAGTGACCCGGATAGAGCTCCCAGAGAGAAAGGGGAGAGGAGAAATGCCCCAGCAATGTATGCCTGACGATAGTAGAACTGCTTGGCGGTGCTAAGACACCTGAAGGATGTACTGGTGTTGGGACACCAGAGCGGGAGAAATGCTGGATAGGAGCGAGTCAGCCACCCCACAGAACCTGCAGGTAAATGGCAAGCAAGGGGAGATGCACTAATGGGACAGGCTGAACTTGCAGTGGTGGCAGTCAACCCTCCCTTAATGTGGGGTGATCAAATGGATGGAAATCAGACCAGGGACCTGCCGCTAGCTGCCGGTAATGGGATATCAGAGGCCGGAAGGGACCAAGCCACGATTGGGGGTGCTAACATTGTACTGAATGACACAACAGCTGATAATGAGGGGGGAATAAGAGCACAAATTTAACTAAACAAACCATTATATATAATGAACCCCTCTGAAGATCCTTTGCAAAGTAAATCAGGGGAGAATATAATACTGGCTGCCAAGAGACTGACTTAGACAGGAGGGCCAAAATCAAAGCAGCAGGATCCTAATTCGAAAAATGCTATTAAGGAAAGTAGGCAACATATGAGAGATATGGAAGTTGAGGCGACAGCTTATTTCTGTTCATTGCCAGATGATGCAGAATCAGTAGTGGGTTCCCCGGCCCTGACAAGCTCAAGTGATGGGGAGAACGAGAGTTTTCCGGATACCAACGGGAGAGACTCTGCCGCTACTATGAGAAAAACTAATAGGGCAGCTGGTCTCCCTGACCTTGGCCTTGGCAAAGGGAAGAAAATGCAAGAAATGAATTGGGATTATTCACCATCCAATCTGCTCATTGGGGTCTTAGGGGAGCAAACATCTGGGTCGGGAGACACCTCTACTACAACCCTGGATACCATTTTACAATCAGTTTTGGCCCACTGGGAGGAGACCAGGCAAGATAATAGACGCTCCCAGGCGGCTATTCGTAAGGTGCAGCGGTCAGTCCGAAAGGTTGCTAAAGGTTGTGGCGAGATCTCGGATCAGCTAACCACACTGGAGACAAGATATTATGCCAACCCAGCTCCAGACTGAATCGCATGAGACTAGATCAACTGATGTCCAGTGGAAGGTAGAAGATCAGGAAAATCGTCAGCGCAGGAACAATCCAAGATTTTTGGGTATACCAAAGGATGACGGGGTGCGGACATCCGCCTATATATGGTTGATTTATTAGCAAAAGTCTTTCCCAAAGTTGTAGGGCGGAATTGGGCCCATGAAATCCAGCAAGCTAACAGAGTCCCCATGGTGGGGAAACACCTTAATGAAGCTTACAGTAGACCTAGAGCTGTACTAGTCTATTCTGGGAACTACCTTCTCCTGCAGATTATATTTGAGAAAGCTAGACCGGGTAAGAAGTGTCAATTGGATGGCGTAGAGTTCTTTACACGACTAGAGTTCTGACTTGTAATCGCAGAAAGATGCTGGCGGTTGCAACAGATGATCAACTTGTTCCAAGTGAAGAGTGCACAGGCTTACCCTATGAACCGGGCCAAATTGAAAATTGTTGTAGGAGATAGATGCCGTTTCTTTACATCCGAAATTAAAGCTAAGGAATTTCTGGAAGAATTAAATGGGAAATTCTAGGGAGTGATGGACTGATGGAATGTAAATATGGTTAGGCTACTGGGCACTGTACTCTCTTTTCTTATTAGGCTCTTGGGTAGGTGCAGGATGTTTTTGGATGTTTTCATATTGGGAAAGTAGGGATCCTCCTCCTCACAATATTTGAATTTGGCTGGCATAAATCAACTACGGCCAGGAGATCCTACAGACATTCTCCTTGCAGGCTGTGCTCAAAATGACAGTTAAGAGAATCCTCTGGGCCAAGATAATCTGCAACAAGGCAATCTTTCATACACAAATGAACATTAAAATCTCCCATAATAATAATAGAATAAGTAGTGGTTTGCTTCAGTCTGTATTCATTTAAAAACCCTTTAAAATACATGAATGCTCATTTAGAGATCTGATCTCAGGTGAATTATAGAAATTTACAATTAGCAGTTTCATAGAAATTACATTGTTAATTTCTACAGCTAAACAATTAGGGGAGCCTGTATTCACAGTGCGATGTGTTCCTGTCAACTTTAGTGATGTTAGAATTTGATATTAGAATTAGAATGAATAGGCTCCCCTTTGCGCTACCTAAGGCCCCAAGAAGGGGAAACCATCAGAGTTGCCTGGTTCATACCACCCCATCTCCTTGATAAACTCAGATGCCAAGATCTACTCAAAGGCTTTAGCTAATCGGTTGCAGAGGGTCATAGCCAAACTACTCTTGCCATGGCAGCATGGTGTTATACCAGGCCGAGGAACTACCAATCACATAAGCCGGGTGATCTCGCTATTGGATATAGCAGAGGCAAATGGGGATGGAATGACTGTGATACTCTTAGATGCCAAGAAGGCTTTTGATCATGTAGCTTGGCATATCTATGGGATTCCCTTACAGAGTGGGGGTTCGGTCCACGTCTAATTACAGCCATCCGGGCGATGTACTATAGACCTATTGCAAAACTACAGGTGATGGGGAACGTATCTGGGGCAATAGAGGTAGCTAGGGGAACAAGGCAGGGCTGTCTATGCTCCCCAATTCTCTTTGCTATCTATTTAGACCCTTTTATTATTCAATTGTTCTCGAACCCCGGGATCAAACCAATAATAACTAATGGTTACGAAACCAAGGTATTGGTCTATGCGGACGATATCACTATTACTACGCCTGAACCAGAGAGAGCAATTAAAGAAATTGAGAGGATGGCGGGGGGTTTTGGGAGCAGGTCCGGATATCTGCTTAATAAGGGCAAAACACAGATAATATGTACAATGCATTGCAATATGCAAGATCAGCGGCAGATTGAATCAGCAGTATACCTGGGGATTAGGATAGGATCTGATATGGATGTGTTATGGTCAAATTATCTTGACCCAGTGTTGGATGATGTAGGCATTGAGCTAAGTCGGATGGACAAATTGCAGTTAACAGTAGTTGGTAGAATCAGCGTATTGAAAATTAAAGTTTTCCCGAGAATCTTATACCTACTTCCCTCTATCCCCCTGGAATTGACGCCTTTTGCAGTCCATAAAATGGATTCAATTTTCTTGAACTCTGTATGGTATTATCAGAAAACTAGACGTGCCCTAAGACTGTTAACACGTTCACAGGATCGAGGAGGCTGGGCTGCCCCTAATCTGTTATTTTATTATTGGGCAGCGACTTTACAGCAGATGGGTGCCTTGCTAACAACAGGTAGGCCCAGTAAAGAAGACGGCTCCCTTCTATCTACTACTTAGTCATAGGTAAGGAAGCTATGGGGCTGTTCCTAAAGCAACTTGAACCCAGTTACTATAAAAAGAACCAATTAAAATGCCTAAAAGCGACTTGGAAGGTGTGGACTAAAGTCAGCAGAGTATTGAAAATCCCAAAATACAATGGATATACCCCCTGTGGGACACTTTTGCCTTTCCAACAGCGATACATGATGATATGGCTAGAGAGTGGGAACGGGCTGGTATAGAAAGGATTGCTACTCTGTATAATAACAAACTAGAGATTATACCCTTCCTGGAACTAGTCCAGAAAATGGAGATAGATACTAGGTCTCAGTTTAAATATATCCAAATCTGGGGCCACCAGAAAACCCTGGCCAAAGGGTCTTTTAAACTCGGGGCAATGCCAGTGTTGGATATGGTTTAACGGGGAATGCAAGGTTTGGGTATATTCATAATAGTCTAATGGAAACACTTCCAGATGACCTGGAAAAAATAGAGACAAAATGGCCCAAAAAACTGGGATTTGAGGAGATAGACCTGGATATGTCTATGGAATTGGGTAAAAAGATTTTTCTCTCTGCAAATCTAAAGTCTCAAGACTATAAGACCCTGTTTAACTTGTACTATACCCCTGTGAAGCTTTTCAACTGGAGGAAGCGTGAAAATGATAATTGCCCAAGGTGTCAAGTTAGCCCAGCTGATATCATACATATGTTCTGTACATGCAGTAAACTGACACCTTTTAAAATTGGCATGGAAAGGTTTGGGTCGCAAACAATTAACCCCTTCGCTGCGGGGGTAATTTCCCCGCTGTGCTGGGGGAAAGGTGGGTGCACACAGCGCCCCCATGCTCATGACGAGCTCAGCTTGTCATGAGCCACAGCGCTCCTGTGCTCATGACGAACTGAGCTCGTCACAGGTGGACCGGCTCCCGTGGAACGCTCAGCACAGCAGGGGAATTCTCCCTGCACCTGAGCATTCCACAGGCCATGATGAGCTGAGCTCGTCATGGGCACTGGAGCGCCGTGGCTCATGGCGAGCTCAGATTGTCATGAGCATGGGAGGGGTTAATAAGAAGATTACTTTAAGCCCATCATTAATGTTATTTGGATATGACAATCAAGCTGGGTTATAATCGTCTCAAAAAGATTTTGTATTTATTACAGTGGCAGTAGCTAGATTATTGATGGCGACTGCTTGGAAGGATCTCTAATCCCCTGGGTGTACAGCATGGTTTCATCGGCTTATGAATATATATAGTCAGGAAGAGGCTCTATATAAGAACAAGGGAGGCAAGCTAAGGAGAAAGGATATAAGATCTGGGCACCTATGATCCAATGGCTTAATAGAAGATGTGAGGTAGAATAGATTTAGATAAGTTTCTATAAAACCTTTATAATATAAAGAGTGGAAAGGCGGCTTCCTGTTATTGTTACTGTTTCTGCTATGATTTCTCTCTTCCTCTGTATCATCTATGCTACTTCCCACAAGAAACAGACTAGTGTTATTAGAATGTTTTTTCTTTCCTCTCTTCTTTTAAGCTGCCGCCAATCTATAATGATTTTTGTACTTTGTATAACTAAAGCTCTGATGGATTTGTATATGGGATGTATATATGTTGTACATTGTGGTTAAATAAAAAATAAATAAATACATAAACTATCTTCCCATGCATACAGACGCCCTTGCACTATGGGGCTAGGGTGCCTGCGTTGGCGCTAGGCTGCTAAGTGTAGGGCAAGGGCAGGGGGGAACGCAGAGCTGCACCATATTCTTGTAAATATGGTGCAGCCCTGTGTTTCTAAAGTGGCAGATTGAGACTTTAAGCCAGGAAGGCTAACGCCTCTCTCTGCCACTTCCCTTGTAAATATGCCCCCAAGATTGGAAGACCTCATCAAAACCATCTCCATACTGTCACTCTTTGTTGATGATCCTCTACTGGTATCACTTGTTAAATCTGTCTTCTGTAGATGTGGCACAACCTCCTCAGGACTGTAATCTCCGTATTGAAATAAGGGGAATTTAAAAAAAGCAGAAAGATCAGGTAGATTGCACAACTTTAAAAAAAACACAAAACCAAATCTGTTGCTTCCACCGGCTTTGATATATTCAAACTAATAATACGAGTACTATTAATATTATTATTATTATTATTATTATTCTTATTATTAATAATAAGAATAATAATAATAATAATAAGAAGAAGAAGACAAAGCAGAAAAAGAAGAAAAATTATAGTTGCAATTTTTATTTTATAGAGTGCTTAATACCACAGTTTGACTCCCTCTAAAAACACAGGTTTTACTACCTCCCAAGGAAATTGTATTTAATGTATCCAGTTCAGAGTATGAGAGACTAAGCCGTCCCACTGAAGTTCAGAGGAGGATGCAGGAAGAAGAATTGAGACTGTACTTCTTGCTTGACCACTGCCATTGCAGGTGGTGCCCGGAGAGCAGCTGTACTCTCTAGAACATGACATAGAAGCTCTGCCAGAGAGGAGAGCAATGTGGGGCAAGGAAGGAGAACCCACAGAGAAGCCCCCAGCCAACATTCAGAATAGTATGCTTATGCTTATGGCATCATCCGGCTGCAGGAAAAAAGAAATCCAGTTGGGACTGGAAACAGAACTGAAGCTCCCACAGCATTATGTGTGGCACAGGTTCCTTCAGAATGAAAAGTTTAGTTTAGTTTTTCACACAGAGATTTTGATTGTCTGAAATGGAAAAAATGAGGATCAGAACGGAAACACAGATTTATGAATAATATGCCTGAAACAATTTATAATCCCTGTTATTTCCCCACCGCCATCATTCCATTTCACAAGAGAAATCAACCATTCCCACAAGGATTCCATCATCACACTATTATTTGCGAATCTTAGTGCCCACAGGTCACCCACTTCATTTCTACATTCAGGCAGGAATGGAGACGTTTGAGGGTAAGCTAGCCACTACCCATGTTTGTTGAACAAGTCTTATTCTTTTAAAAAACAAATAAAAGAAAGAAAGTGACGATCAACCGGCAGGGTTAAGAATTATACCAGTGGGTGATATGAATTCAGTTGACTTTTTTATTACAAACACAGACCTTCCTTTCCATATGATAAATTACAGTATATTCTTTTTGATTTATTTAGGTTTTTAAATAGCTGCTAACTGTTTCCTGCAGGGCTGCCCGTCATCAGTAATTCCCTTGACCAGATTTAAGATTTTATTGAGTTCCAGTGTGCTAAATGCTGCTCAAAGACATAGTAGGGTAAGAACAGGGTAAGAAGTCAAGTCTACCATTTGCCCAAACTGCAGCTCATAATTTCCAAACTCTCTGGAGGTTGTTTCAATGTTCCGTATTACTTTGTGGTCTGTGCTGGCTTGTCGAGGATTGTTTTTAGCAAAAGTATTTCTGCTGACTTAATACGAGCAGCTATGCTAAATATGTAAAGCCAGCCCACCATCATGGTGGAAGATTGCCAATTTGTTCTGCATTTTAGGACAAGTCCCAGAGTAGGAAGTGTTTTGAAATGCACAAAGTCAATAGGCTTTGAGGGAGGGGGTCCTCTCTTTCTGTCCTCTCTGTGTCTCCCATGCCTTTCAATGCTGATTCCAGAAAGGAAAAACATGCCCCAGAAGGCCAACCATCAACAAAATGTACCTTCTGACACACTTGCCATCATTTGGTTATGTGGCAGGTGGGTCATGGTGTCATGGGATTCCATTGGCATATCCAGATGTCGCTCTACTGTTGGAAACCTAAATTAGGGGAAGGAACCATACAGTTTGTGGGATTAGAGCTCCACTGATTTTCAAAAGGAATCCCATCCCACTAAACTCTACATGAATGTTCAATAACTCAAATAATTCTCTCCGCAGTAAAGCACTTTGCAACATATCTTGAAGAATGTCTAATGGAAATTCAGAACTTTGTTACTTCACTAGATCAAGCTTAACCCATTGCAGTGGGCATGTTTTAGAAATTAGAAATAACAGTAAATCCTAAATTTGTTGAGAAAGTGTCAAATCCAGAGGAAAGTCCCTCATTGAAATTTCCTTCACGAAGTGGAAACTTTAGTTAAATAGATTCCAAGAACCAATTCTCCTCTGGATTTGCCACTCCACCACAAATCACAGGATTTTGCATAGCCACCCAACTCTATTTTATGGTCTAAATGCATATTGCAGTCCTCACCACATCTTCACAATATCAGCTAGCTGGCAACACTCTCTGCTGTAGTAGTGTAACCAAGCCTTTTAGTTAAGAAAATTCTAAAGGGGACCATGACTTCCACCCAAAAAGATGGACACCATGCCATCCAACGCATTCAAGCTCCACAAAATTACCTCTAAACCATCATCTGAGGCTAATCCAGCAATCTGGATAATTTCACACATCATGTGAGTATGCTGAAACTCACCTAACTTACCTTCCAGCGAAATGTGTCCGTATACCAACCATGCAGCACCTAACCCTCACATGGGGCCTGAACTTGGAAATCACAGCAGCGCCCAAAACACTGGAATCATGACAAATGATGCTTAACAACTGAGAATAATTCTACAAATTGGACATCTATTTCCACCGTGTGAGTACGCCTAGACTCCCTTAGCTCCCCATTCAACTAGTTAATAAAGAGCCACAGGTGACCTTAGGATGGCATCCAAATGCTAAAACTACGGAGAGCACCCGACTATGAAAACGATATAAATTGAAGTTAACCTGACATCATAGGCGTGGCTTTCCCCCAAATGTTTTGCTCTTACTTCTGTTTTGCAGAATTTGTTTTTGCTGGCCTTAAGAATCTGTACACTTTACCTCTGCTAACCAGTGCTATAGTGTTTGTGCTCTCGCCTCTACACATGGTAAAATTGGATTACACTCAATTCGCACATTTATTTACTTATAAATCCCTAGTAAATTGGTACTTCATTTACCCAGACCCTGTAAATAAAATGCCACATAGTGGGTCTGCAGCACTTATTGTGACACATACTAAATTAGCCTTTTTTAAAACATGTCTCAGGTCTGCCATTGCAGCCTGTGTGCACTTTTTAACTGCCATTTTGACCTGGCAAAATAAGCCTTTCTCCAGGCTTAAACCTTCCTTTTTAATTATCCATAGGGTAGGCCCTAAATAGCTCAGTGTATTCAAATGTTGGGCATGTACTTTTATGTTTTACATGTCCTGACAGTGAAAAGCTCATAAAATCTATTTTTTACAACTGCAAGGCCTACCTCTCCCATAGGATAACATTGGGCTACCTTATTACATTTAGTAAGTGATAACTCTTGTTTGGTATCATGTAGAAATATCATATTTACACCCAAATGGATTGTAATTTAAAGCCTGCTTTAATAGTAAAGCCAGATTTTAAGTCACAATTCTGAAAATGCCACTTTTAGCCATAATCATTTGGGGCCTGTATCTTGGGTCACATGATTAGGTTTAATTGTCAGTTGGTCTTTGTATATTCCTCCCAGTCACTATCACAAATCGAGACTGATTAATGGCAGGATGGGCCATCATAACCTGATGGGAGGGGTGGAGTTGTCACCTACCACACTTGAACTTCAAAGGAGCTCTCTCAGCATACACACACAAAGAACTTAACACTAGCCTTTTGTAACTCCAGCTAGCTATCCTGGGTCCAGGTCAAGGAGGAAACAAATTCAACATCAAGATATGGAGGGAAGTCCAGAAGTTCCTCCAACTTCAAAGCTGGCGCCTAGTATAAATATTGGACCCTAAGACCAACTCTTCAGTATACTCCTGACATGTGGATACTTCAGAAGAAGGATGTTCCTGCTGCCAGAGGACTTGCCTGCTGCCTGAAGCCTGCCCTGCTTTATGAGAAGGAAGACTGGACCTGAACCCTTCATCCTAGGGTGAAGGGGCTCTAATGGTCAACTGACTGACCTCCTGTTCTGAGCTACAGGAATAAAAGAAGATCATAGGCATTGCTGCGATTGCACAGCTGACCCACTGCAATGGACAAATCTGTACCTGCAACTGGACCTGGCTGAGCCCTGCTTGCCTCTGCTGTATTTAGGTCCTCATCCCAAAGAGAAGCCTCCTATGTCTTTATCCCTAGGCTTGTATCAGTTGAGCTCTTCCTGTGAAGAAAATGAGAAATCCTAAAGCTTTAGGCTCTCATGAACTTAGATATGATATCGCTTCTACAGTATATATTACACTGATTCTTTCGAACTGGCATGTGCAGTATGTACAATGGCAGATTCTAAACATGACCCAAAAGAATAAAAAACAGGGTATAAAGGAACAAAAGTTGGTCCGAAATGTAAGAAGCAAGATCCTCCAATTTCAGATTCAATTACTAAAGGCAAAACAAACACTACTGCCACTCTGGAACTAAGTATGCAAAACATTGATGCCCTACATGATCTGCTCAATCCACAAAATCCTGCACAGATGAAATGCAAAATGACTTTACCTGCATTAAAATTGAATTTCGCCCCTGGAGGAAAAATGACAGATGCAGAATCCTGCATCAGCACCCTGAAGACCACCAGTTGAAGTATTTGGAAACTACTCCCTCATCAACCGAAGGCTGATAGCACTGAAAAGTAGTGCCGCTGAACTCGATGACCATGAAATTACACTAGCCCACAGAGTACCTACCTTCCAACCAAATCATTTGAAATAGCCAGGATGCGCATTTTCAGACCCCTAAGCTATGCCCATGGAGACATGATAATTACCCACATTAAAAAGTACAGAACATTTCTAGGGAAGGAGATAAGATTGAAATCACCCATGATTACTCTTAAGAGAATATGCTAAAAAGAAAAGCCTTCCTTTTGAAGCGAATTAGACTGAAGTCCATGTATATCCAATTTTCCTTCATTTGTCCAGCAAAACTATGAACAACACTCAAAGGAAAATAGATTTCTCTCTGGGTGAGATGACTCAGTGGTGGTCCCCTGAAATGGGTACCTGATGGTTATATACAAGTTATGCCACCTAATCTCCAAATCTACAACTATTAACAAACTAAAAGTTCTAACTTTATCGAACTTATTAAAAGCTCATTGATCTGTGGTGATATCATACTGTTGATTACTTATATGGCAGCACAGTTGTTTATCACACTTCCTTAAAAACTATAGTAAATCTATAGTGAACCATTCTACTCATTTACAGTTCCCCTTGGGCTACATTTTGCTATCTTAGCACCATATAGCACCATTATCTCAAACTGTACTGGTAGATACCTAAGCATATCTAACACTCTACTACCACTAAGAAGTATTCAAGAGCTGCACCCGGACCAGCATAACAACACTTACAACAAACATTCTCTTTACCTTCATCTTTTGATTACACTCCGGTTATAAACCTTGACTCTCTCTTTCTCGAAACATACAAATGTATGTAATGCTCACCTGACTTGATACCTATTCCATTTCCAAGCTTTATTTCGATCATTGCAGACCATAAAAGCAAAAGATAAAATACATACATCACTAACTTCTTTGAACATCACAAAATAAAGCCATTAACAATTGATTGTACAAATTTGATGACAAATTAAAAGAATATTGAACTTTAAAAAGCATTTAAAACAGTATATTGATATTTTAATAGGATCAAAGAAGTGGAAAACGGAAGGGGTATATTTAGCAGGCACTGGAGGAGTTTAAAAACTTGCGACGCCTGAGCCACATAGAGTTAAGGAAGCGGGAAACGGCAAAAACAATCAGGGGGTGCTTTCAGGTTCGCATACCTCTAAAGGCCTCCCTTATTTGTTTAAGCCCCATGTTCCTGCATATTGGTAGGAGCCAATACCTTCTAGGTACATTGTAACCTGGACAGAAGAAGAAATGTGTGTAAGGGTCTCTTCCAGACTCTCACAAGCAGGACAGCCGGCTGGGGAGGCTTTTGTCCATTTGTTTGTAAATGCATGGACCGGGAGGCAACCCCACCTAAACAGGGCATAGAGTTTCCTTGCCATGTGTGGATAGATGTCATTAAAAGGAGCCTCGAATAAATACTTGTCTTTGAAGTTAAAAAAATCAGAAGTTAAACAGCCAGCTTTTGTACTCCTTTGGAGTTCAACCAGTCTAAAAAGTCTGTAAGATTTAACTAGCTCAAGACATGAAATAGTCAGGGATGCTTACTCAGGGTGGAACATAGGTTTGGCCGGCCTAGTCTAAAGCACAGGTCTTTTATATGTACTAACCAGGAAAATTTTCCCACCCCTGGGAGCCCCAAGATCGCTTTGACTTCCGAGTGGTAAGCTGCTAGTTCAGGAGTTGCCCATAATCGGAGCCAAAAGGTCAAAGGTCGCAACTCAATTTCCTCATTTATCGGTCTGAGGCCAAGGTCCATGCATAGGGGGATGAGAGGAGTACTTGACTGTAGGCTCAAGAGTTGTCTTATAAAGTTATTCTCTGATCTGACCAGTGCACCTACAGAGCGGTGCCCCCAAAGTTCTGCCCCATACATAATTGCGCTCCTGATTTGAACTTTATAAATCTCTGTCAACGAGCCCAGTTGTCTAGATGTTACATTCCTATATAGTTTTGCTAGGCCCCTGGTAATCTGTGCTAGCCTCAGGCCTGCCTTTTCTTGATGCGGGCCCCACTCAAAGGTTTCCATCAGCGTAACACCCAGGTAGTCAAAAACTACCACCCTCTCCAACTGGGTACCATTTAAGGTGGGGTTAGGGTGAGAAGTTTTACTAGGATTAAATACCATATACTTGGTTTTTAAAGTGTTAATCTCTAACCCTCTGTCTTTACAGAACATAGAAAAGGAGTCAAGAATCCTTTGGATACCCATGGGTGATTTGGAAAGTAACAAGGTGTTGTCCGCAAACATCATTGCTGGCACCTTGTCAAGGGCAAGCTTTGAGGCATCACTGTTGACAACTTTGTTTAGTTGTTTCACCAGAGCATTAATATAGAGACAGAAGAGTGTGGGGGCCATGACACATTCCTGCCTTACACCCCTATTCACTGGGAAACGTGAAGTAAATTCCCCGTGTTTCCCGTATCTAACCTGAGCAAAATTTCCAGCGTGCAATCGCTTGATCAGGGTGAGCCGATAGGGTGGAATGCCCAGTTCCTCCAAAACTATCAAAAGTTTATGACGAGGTACCAAATCGAACGCTGATTTAAGATCAACAAAGATCAAATAGAAGCTCCCACCCTCTATTGTCACCCTCTTCCATTATAATAATTAGAGCCTGAAGATTTGGTCAATAGTACAGATATTTTTATGGAAGCCTGCCTTATATGGACTCAGAGTCTCAAGCTTGTTCATCCAGGACTGAAGGCGCTCTAGAATAATCCTGGCAAACAGCTATTGAGTTACCTCATTCAAGCGTATTGGCCTATAATTTGTGGGCAGAATGGGGTATCCCTTTTTGTATACTGGAAAAATGTTGGCCCCTAGCCAGGTATCCAGGATTTTCATGCCATTGAATATTACACATAGGTATGGGCCCCAGATGTTAGGTTCTTCCGGAAATGAGTCCCCGGGAATCTTATCTAGTCCAGGGGCCTTTTCAAGGGGTAGCTTCCCAATGGCGCTCAACACCTCGGTCAAAGTGAACCAAACCTCCTCTTCGAGGGGGTTCTCCACACCAATTAGCAGGGATACCTCTGTAGGCTCCATAAGGTCCTGAGTGGAGTATAATGAATGGAAATTAAGTTTCCAAGCTTCCGTAGCTATGTTTGGCTCAATAAGCGAACTCCCTGAGGAACTTGCCGTTGTAACCAAGGCCCAAAACTCCTTCATGTCTCTGTTGGTAAGGGCCTGTTTGATTGCATCCCATCTTTCAGACTCCCACTCATATTTAGCCGACTTTAAACTATTTCTATATAAGACCCTCCTAGTTTTATCAATGGTCTGTCTTTGTTTTTTTTGGCATCAATGAGGGCACTCTTTGCCATGCTGAAAGAGTTGTTAAACCACGTATCTTTTGGGGATCTTTTACCCTTGGTGTGCATCAGGGGATTAAAAATATTAGTTATGCTAGTGGTCAAGTCCGAATGGACGGCCATAATTTGTGTGAGTGTATCAGGAGTACTGAGAGTCTGCGCGGCCATTTCCATAACCAACAAAGGAGGAATGATTAAAGAATTGAGGGCAGCAACCTTATCCATTGATTTCCGCAGAATATCCCACCTAATTCTCCTTCTATTGTTATCTAAGGTTTAGGCTGGAATCAGAAAAAGGGCTAATAATGGGAGTACCATGAAGTTCCGGGAGCTGAAGGTCAAGTACCAAAGCATTGTGATTGCTGTCGTGTCTTGGCAAAACGGCAAAATCAATCACCCAATGCCATATGCTTGCCTCTACTAGAATGCAGTCAAGTAGAGATGATTGGCCCATTTTATTAAAGGTGTGATTTCCTGGTTGATCTGACTTGGTGCACCCATTGCAGGCCCTCAGTGCATGAGTTAATGTTACTGCATTTATCTGTAAAACCAAAGGTTTCCATGCTCTGACCGGAGGAATAAGTGGAGCAGGAATTAACCACAGAGAATCGTCAGCAGTGAGCAGAGAGTCAGTAGGAAAAGCTAGTGGCTCAAATTAGCAATTAAAATCACCTCCTGTCACCATCCTAGTATTCGGGGGAACTAGATCAATAAGGGTAGAGTGCATGCCTATGGTCTTGGATTCCTGTGCAATGGTGACTGGACGGGAATAGATATTTATAAAAGCAATCTTAATCAAAGCGATAAAAAAAAGTAGGGTACACTGGATATCATCCAACGAAGTGGCTCGCAGTTCAACAGTGCAGTTCAGGTGAGTTGCAATCCACGTGCCTAACCCTCCCGATGGTCTCCCTCTACCTCCGATAGTAGCTAGCACATCAAATGTTGCAAAGCCCCTCATGGCGGAGTCATCTCTGGCCCAGGACTCCTGGAACATGCACACATCATAATTTTTTACAAATTGTATCCAGTCAGGGTTATGAAGTTTGTTTTAATACCGGCAATGTTCCACGACAGCACCCTCAACTGGAGGCCCAGACTCGCGATGGAGTCTTGCGCAGTGGGACCTGCAATGTTTGGAGCTAACGTGGACTCCTGCTCAATCAGGGTGTATGATGTTCCAACTTGTGGTATAAAACTATTCGCAGCCCTGGATGTAGTAATAGGTTCAGAGGAGTAGGGAACTTGATTTTTTTATAATCGTGAGAAAACACCAATGGGGCCTTGTGGTCCCAGCTGGGATTCGTGCTGGGGTGCCTTTCATGTATCATGTGTCACACCAGCAATATGTATGGTCTGTAACCCAATAGTGTTTGAATTGGGCTCTCTATTGGGCCCCCCGGTCCCAATCTAGGAGAATTATCAGATGAGATCGAGAGTCAATCCACCCCTTCAAGGGCCCCAAACCTATTAGCTCTGCAACATTATACTGGGTACGAGAAGAATGGCCAAATGTAAAATGGGGTTGCAGCCAGTGAGTTGGAGCTCCTATGCCTGGGGTCCTTGGTGGTGGGTATTTACAGGTATAAAAAAAGTCCAATGTGTGTAGTTGTATTCCTGTGGGTGATGCATGACAGCTGGGAAACTGACGAGCCAAATAGTGGACTGTCTGTGGGTTACTAAAGTTGATGACTATACAGTTACAATTAATTGACTTAGAGTTCTTACCTACCCAACTCACTCTTCAAACCAGTAATATCTCATCCCCCTATCATAGGGAAATTGGCCATGCCTGGTGAGCCAAAAGAGGCCCTTAGGGTTAGATGTAGGTGGCTAAATACCAGTCGGTAAAGCTGAAATTAGGTACATTTCTGCGTTACCGACCGGTATTTAGCCCAGTGTGATGTAGATATTACCGAAATGCCATCAGTAATAACGAATCAGTAAATTAAAGGGAAACAGTTACCGATTCCTTATTTACTGATCGGTCAACACCGAAACCTCAAAATACCGAATCAGTAAATAACGAATCGGTAAAAAATCGGTAATGCGATGTAGCAAAATTCGGTAATACGATTTTGTCCAAATTCGGTATTAAAGAATCGGTAATTACCACTGACCCAGAGCAGGTGGTAATCAGGTGCAGTGCATAAAAACAGCCCCAAAAGGCAACAGTGAGAACACAATGGCGGCCCTCTACGTCATAGCAAGGCGGCTACATTTGCGAGCAGCAGGACAGAGGGTTTGGAGACGGGTTGAGCGTGTGTACAGACTGCGTGTCACACTGTTCCAAATGACTGAGCCAGAAATCCCTTACAGGTACAGGCTACACCCACACACCATCCTTGACCTGATATGGGACCTGCAACCATACCTGGAGCATCAGACACCAAGGATGCATGCAATACCCACCCATGTACAGGTACTCTGTTGCCTGCACCTCCTGGCATCAGGAAGTTACCAGGGTGTGATAGCTGCAGCAGGTGGTGTGTCACAGAGCTGCCTGTCCCGTTTCTTCAACTCCTTTCTGGACGCCATGATGCAGAGAATGCATCACTACATACGCTTCCTCAGCACACAGGCGGAGCGGCAGCAAACCAAGCTGGATTACTACCAAAAGGCACAGTTCCCACATGTAATAGGCTGCATCGATGGGACCCACATACCAATCTGCCCACCTGCAGCTACAGAATACATATACCGCAACCACAAATCCACTCACTCCATCAACATGCAGGTGATATGTGATGCAAACTTCATCATTACTGACATTGAGGCTTAATTCCCAGGGAGTACCCACGACTCGTACATATTCAGGAACAGTGGGATCTATGCACATCTGGCTGCTGGTGAATTCGGAGAAGGATACCTACTAGGTAAATCAATGTGACACACCCTGATGTATACCTTGGATTAACGTATTGGTGACCCAAATTATTGGCACTTTCTTTCCCATTTTGGTGACAGCGCATATGCCCTCCGGTCATTCATACTAACTCCATACCTCAACCCATCCACCCTAAAGGAGAGGAGATACAATGTGGCACATAAAAGCACGCGCAACGTTGTGGAGCGCACCTTTGGACTGCTAAAAAGCAGGTTCCGTTGCCTCCACAAAAGTGGAGGTGCACGTCAGTACCGCCCCATCTTCTGCTGCAAAATAATAGCAACATGTGCAATGCTGCATAACCTTGCCACAAAGAAAAGAACAGCAGTGGAACTAACTGACTCTGAGGACGAGGGTGAGGAAAATCCACTGCCAGAGCCCGGCGCAGCTGGTGTGACAGCAGCACCGGATGGGAGACACAGACGGGCTGAGATAACACGCAACTATTTCTGAGTGAGTGAGGAGACATAGCCAGTTACTGTATTTGAATGATGGTGTTTAATGACCAGTCCACACCACCAAGATCTGAAACAGTCTCCATACACCCATGGGCTACATCACCCATTAATGTACTACCATGGCTGGCTCTATTTTTTGCGCCCACGCGCTGCACTACCACGTTCCTTGGCCCCCACTGTCTGCACTGCCAGTATGTTCCTAGGCAGCGCTGTGGCATTCGCTGCGCCTCCTGGTCTCGGTGGGAGAGGGCGTAATGCTACTATGGTTAGTAGCCTCCTCACTGTTCCCCCCTCTGCTGTAGTGGCCACCTTCTCTGTTTGTAGCAGTTCAAGTGCTGTGGTCATTGTGACCATCCCCCTAGCCACATTCTGACTACAGTTTGCCATCTCCTCCTGCATGACAATAGAGCGTCTGCACATGAGGGAGGTATCAGTGGACAGGCGTTTCACCGCCTTGGTGTATGCATCCAGTCTCTAGCCCCTCCCTGCGCCTAGACAGGCGGTCCTCCTTAAACTTGCTGCAGAGCTGCCTCACAGCCAAAGCCACGTCACTCATGCCCTCAGACATGGTGTTGTTAAATGCACTGATGCGATGCGATGCATGTGTGCATTCATGTGTGACATCTCCCGCTGCACTGACCGCATCACTCTCCATTGCAGGTGCTGGACCTTCAGCATGTTGCCTTCCAGCCCAGCGAACACACTGTCACCTTGGCCCGGGATTGGAGGACTGGCTGCCCTTGCCCTGCGGCGTCTGGAGGATGTGTGGGTGTGCTCTGATGAGGACTCTGATCTTTCCCTGTTGCCGTCCTCAGCCACTGTTGACTGTTGGCCCCCTGTGCTCTCCTGCTCCTACACCACCATCTGCTGGAGGGTGGCCACGGCATGCCTCCTTCCTGACTGTGGTGGTGGTGTTGATTGTGGCAGTGGTGATGGTGTTGTTGGTGATGGCGGCGTTGTCTGGAGCTGTGGTGATGGTGGGGATGGAGAAATTGGTTGTGGTGGGGGTGGTGGGTTTGTGTGCCCTGCAGGTGACTGCTCCTCCTCCTGTTGTCTCCCTTCTGGCCTGGGTGCTTCCCTCTGCTCCCCTCTGCTGCACAGCGAGATGTCTTGCCTGTAAAGACATAATGTAGATATACTCAATTATCTGGCAGCATTTGCATTGCATTAAACATTATGCCTGCGAATCACACTGACTGTCCTCTGCATGCTAATTGCTGTCACATGCCTTTCGGTTTGCTAGACTGACTGTTCTGAGCATATGTTACTTATGACTACATCTCCCATAATGCATTGCAGGTTATGAGTAAAACATGGACTGGAGTGGAAGTACCTGTGCCTCTCTGGAGATTGGGGTTCGGAAGGGGGGTGCACAGCATGCTGCGCATGTAGCTTACCTTGTTTGCTGGCAGCTCTGGCAGAGCTGTCTGCGTCACCGATCCCACTCACACTCTCCAGCTGGAGGGTGGACTCAACCATGAGCGCCAGCGCTGTTGGTGCAGGTGCTCTGCTCCTCCCTCCACCAGTTTTGCTAGCCTGCCTCTGCCTCTCCGCCATCCTCACCTTCGCAGTCTTCCTCAGGTCATACCACCTTTCCTTTATGTCCTCAATGGAGCGCTGGGTGACCCCAATGGCATTAATCTTGCTCTGAATCGCAAGCCAGATCTGTCTCTTCTGCGATTCTGGCACATAGAGGGACTGCTTCCCAAAAGGCTTCTCATGTTCCTTGGTGACTTCTTCAATGAGGACCTCCAGCTCCTTTTCACTAAACTTCTGTTTTCGTTTTCTTTCAGCTCCCTCCTTCTCTCTCTCCTGGTTTGCCATTTTGCTAGTTTTTCTCTTTTTTGCAAAGAGAGGCTGTGTTGCTCCTGACTCCTCTGCTACCTGCCTCACAGTCAGCTCCAGGTTCAGGGCAGCTGCCTGGGTGTAGCCACTTCCTGTTTGGGAGGTAATTGGGATGCACAGGATAGGCTGATTCAACAAATTCTGAATTTTTTAATTACCGAATCGGTGTTTACCGAATCAGTATTGGATTTGGTATTTACGAATCGGTATTGGGGTTTCAGTATTTTTTTTTTACCGAAACCTTCTGAATCGATATTTTTTACCAAATTATACCGGTTCGGTAATTTTTAATGAATCTTTACGAACATCGGAGATACCGATTCCTTAATACTGAATCAGTAAAATTCGGTATTAAGGAATCGGTATTTCATGTTTACCTACATCTAGCCCCTATTTCTTAATTCCAACTGTGTTTCTACCTGCCCAGATTTTATTTCGGGTACACCAGTCAAAACTATAACATAAGGGAGTGAGGCTGGTGGTAAATTGACTGTTGGCAAGGCTGGAGAGTCCAAGCCAGGGCCCTCGCTATGTGGTAGAATGGGCACTGCCCTGTCTGTCGTCTGAACAGTGTGTATGGGTACATCTCTGCATAAGCCTCGCTGGTTCGGGGCGGGGTGGGAGCTCGCAGTGTGATTGTTAACATTGGTGTTGTGAACCCCGGTATTATCAGCATTTATAGAAGATGGGCATGGTGGACTAAAAAGGGGTACACCTCTTGGTAATGGGGATTGCTCTGTACTAGCCGTCTGTGTACAGCAATCTTTTTTCTCTGCTGGAGCCAGACAATGTGTTAACCAGAGGATTAATTAGGACACACGGGGCATGCATCTGGCCGCTGGTCCGCTTCCCAAGATGGAGCGCTAATTCTTCTTTAACAATGGCTCTCATCTGTGTCACTAGTTCCACTACCAAACTCTTCACCCACAAGGGGCAGTCAGGATTTTTATAGGAATTGGAGGGGTATTCGGCTACTTGTCCCAGTCTAACTTGATCGCCCACACTGGTGCTGTTTTCTGGACAGTTTTTTTTAATTGGACCTTTCCCTTTGCCCGTTTTCTGTCTTGCAGCTTTGGGTAAAGTAGTGTTTATTCTGCCTTTACGATTTTTGGATTTACTGGGAAAGGTTGTGGAGGTGATATCAAGGACCCCCTATGTCCCGATAAGGATTTTAATAGACTAGGAGTCGATTCTAAACTAGTTTGTACAAAAGATTGTGGTTCAGTGGATTTGGGGAAAAGATCTGGGGTGAAAGAAAGCCGCCTTTAAGTTAGCTCGATTTCGGTTGAGACTACCCCAATGGCTCTCTGGAGCATCCTGTCAATAGAGGTTTGGGGGAGTGGGGCCGGTATTAGTACCGGGGGATTTCTTTGGGGTACACAGCCATGCTTCCCCATATCTGAAAGATAGAAATTGGATAGGCACAATCCTAGACAAAACCTAACCCCTGTAGAAAATGAAGTTCAACCAACTAAGAATTTAAGCGTCAAAAGGAGATGTAAGCATAGGCCAATAAATGCAGATTAATGAGGCAAAGTCTTAACCCAAAAGGGCAAAGGTGCAAAGTGCTTAATATAGTTAGCAGCAAGGAGGGCATGTAAACACAGACCAAAGAGTACATGCTACTGAGGCTAAAAATACACTAGCCACAAGGGGAAAAGTGCAACATGCTTAATATGTTTAACGGCAAAGAGGGCATGTAAACATAGATTTGATACCACATTCATTTATCACCCTCAAACAATGTTATAATCTCATATTCATTCCTATCACAGATATTGTCTTAATATATATTGCCATCTGGTATACAACAAAGGTAAAATCTACTGTTTTAGCTTATCAAAATAAACCAAAATGTTAACAATGGTTTAACCATGTTTTTTTAGTAGGTTTAACTATGCTAGGGGGCTTTCATTACTCAGCTACATATGGAATCAAACTAATAGGATTCTAAATGCCTTTACACATACATATGCAGAGGTATTATAAAGACAGAGCCCAAACCTTCGAGGCGGGTTATCTCAGTAACCACAGCACCAATCACAACACCCAATACAGCGTTGGAAAGGGCAGTTGCAGCAGAAGGACATAGGGTATGCAGACGGCCACCATATACATTTAAAAGATAAAAGAACCGTGCCAGCAAAGTAGTCCCTTGTGGGCGTGTCTGTGTTCTGCTGTGGGTGTGTGCTGGGGGCGTGACAAACGCTGGGGGCGTGTGGTACATTCCGCCCTTCATGCCATGTGAGTCGTAATTGCGCCGCATCGAGTGGCACGCTGGGGGCGTGACACGCTGGAGCCGTGACAAACGCTGTGGGTGTGTGTCCGTGCTGTGGGCGTGTGTCCGCCCTTAGTGTCATGTGAAGCACCAATTACGCAATTGCGCCGCATCAAGGGGCACGCTGGGGGCGTGACAAACCCTGGGGGCATGTGCTATGTTCCGCACTTCATGCCATCTGGGTCGTACATTAATCAGATCGTCTGCTGTGGCCGTGTGCTGGGGGCGTCACAAAGGCGTTCACCTCGAAGCGTGGTAAGTACCCATTCGCAAGACTCCCTTGGGGGACTGCCCGTTGTCTCACTCATACTGGGGGTGCCGAATGCAGTGTGTGCCTTGGCCTGGGTGCGTCTGAAAGGGCCGAACGCAGTGTGTGCCTTGGCCTGGGTGCGTCTAAAAAGCACTCGGGCCGAAGAGCGTCGGTGTGGGTCATAAAAAAATAGGAACAGCGGAAAACAATCATTCAAGACTCACACAATTCTAATTATTAGATGGTCGCCGCTGGACCTCAAGCGGGGGCACACGCGCCTGAACGTGTCTGCGGGGACAATTACTGCAGCCTCTCATGTGTGCTGTTACTGAACTATCACATTAAACCAAATTACACGCGCCTGCTAACATCAGCCAGGGCTGTAACCGGGCTCAGGCGGCGTATCACTACACTAATTACATGCGCCTGCTAACATTAACCAGGGCTGCAGCTGGGCCTCAAGCGGGGGGACACGCGCCTGCTAACATCAACCAGGGCTGCAGCTGGGCCTCAAGCTGGGGAACACGCGAATGACCGTATCTGAATACACACATTACACACATTCTATTTCAAACCCGGACAACGTCGGGACAGGCTGCTAGTGCAGAGATAAAGCAAGCAGCACTTCAAATGTTTATTATCTGCAAGTTTAAACATGGTATGTTCTTGCGGTACTTATTAATGCCACTTGTAGTCTCTACTGTCTTAGAGCACTATTTGGGTTGGGTTGCGTGGGCAGGGGTGTGGGGTCTATCAAATTGGTGGGTTTTAGTTATTTTTCTTCTCTCTCTTCTTTTTCTCTTTCCCTAACTTTCCTTATGTTATCTCAACCCTTTCTGGACACTCGCTGGTTTAACCACTTTACAATTACCACTACCAACCACTAACAAAATTAGATATAGGGTAATCTTCCCACATCTCAAACTTAGACTCATATTTCATATACACATTTATAATGCGTACCGTACACATCATATATCTTAACTTAATGGAATTAAATACTGAGTTGAAAGACAAAATAAGCCTTGAACTATTGCCACAGATTAAAAAGTGAAATTGCTGTTCTTCAAGAACTGAGAATTGGCCTAAGTGAAGATATTTTACTACATAAAGGGTGGGTAAACGATCCAGCCTCTGCACCAGAAGTCAGAAAGAAGATTGGCCTTCGCCACACTCATCTCCCAGAACTCAGACCTTAAAATGATATCAATGAAATATGGCAATAATAGGAGATTGCTTCTGACTAGGCTGCAAATAAATGACAATGAGATTTATGTTATTAATATCTATACCCCTACTTCTGATAGCCCATACTTTTGGATTCAACTAAATGATAAAACTGTCTTTGATCCCACCGACTCCAAAATAATCCTACGCGGAGACTTCAGCCTCCCTTGTAACAGTATAATTGATGTGTACTATTAGACCGAGTAAATCACATAAATAAATGCAAAACCTGTGTAACACATATGGATTAAAAGAGATCTGGGCCTAGATGTATCAAGATTCCATTTTGCGAATCTTAAATAGCGATTTTTAGCGAATCGCTATTTAGAATTAGCAAAATGGAATGTATGTAAAAAATCGCTTTTTTTTAGCGATTCCTTATTATTCTTTAATTGCGAATTCGCATTTTGTGAATTCGCAAATAAGGAATAATTTCCCATGCATTCCTATGGGCCAGGAGGCCCATAGGAATGATTGTGAAGTAATTCTCAAATTGCGAATTCGCAATTTGCTATTCGCAATTTGAGAATTATTTCAAGGGTGCAGGGGTGTCTCATGGACACCCTGCTGCACCCCTGAAACTTACATGTGTGTGCATATGGCGCACATACATGCCCTATGGGCATGTATGTGTGTCACATGCCACCCTCAAAGTTGCAAAATGTTGGGTTGTGAAAGGATTTCGCAAATTAACACGAACCTCAAATTGGTGTTAATTTGCGATTCCTTAACCTGAATTCGCAATTGAAAAAAGCTTCATACATGGCATTTAAGGAATCGCAAAATTGCGATTCCTTAAATGCTTAAGCAAAATAAGGAATCGCAAATTTTTGCGATTCCTTATTTTGCTAATTCCACATACATCCCAAAAGATGCAAAATGTCCGTTTGCGATTCGTTAAGGCCGAAATTCTGCGAATTTCGGCCTTAACGAATCGCAAAAGGCTTGATACATCTAGGCCCTGGTGCCTAGTCAACCCCGCAGAGAAAGACATTCCTTCTTTCCCATTCCCACAACTGTTTCTCAAGAATAGACTACTAGTAGATTAAGGCAATGCAAGCTTTTCTTTTAACCCTACTATAGAACCGATAATATTCTCTGCCCATGCATGCATAACAATCTCATATACTCATTCACAATCCGTACCTCTACGGAAAGTGTGGAGAATGAATAGTATCCTTGCAGAAGACTCCAAACTTATAGAAGTGCTTAAAAAAGAAATACTGTATTGCCTTAGCAGTGATTCTAAATCCTACTCTAAACTACAAAACATATGGGACTCTCTAAAAGCTATGATCAAGCTTATGGCTAGGAAAAACAAAGAGGACAACCTCCAAGTATAAAACTTAGGAACTGCCATTAGAAATACTAAAATAAACTTCATATACAATCCAAATAAGAAAACCTTAAAACTCTAGAAAAACTAAAATATGGCTTAAATAAAATATGAAGCCCATTGTAAAACTCAAACAAACAAAACCCTCAGCTACTGTGGTCGAAGAAATTACTCAAACATACCCCATAGACTAGAAAACCTGGCGTTGCCCTATCTTACCTCTAAAACCCTTTCCTTACTAGCTCTCTTCTATTTCCAGTCTTTCTGCCTTTTCATCTGTCCTCTCTTTTATTTATTTATCTCTCTGTATTTCCTACTTTGTTTATTTCAGAACATGCTACTTACCTTCAGAATGGATTTCACATATTCACTGGAACTGAACGTAATATCACCCTATACTCAGAACTATATGACAAAGGGGCATATTTATGAGAATTGACGCATTGCTGCATTGCTGCAGCTTTATGTCAGGTAACGCTGCGTTATGGTACTTTAAAGCAACATTGATGCACCAAATGTATAGTACTGTGCACCATGTCAAAATCTCCCTTTTTGCGTTAAAAATGTTTAGGCACTGGTGGGAATGATGGCACAAAGTGTCATACCGCATCTGATTCCAATGTGACACAAAGCTGATTTGCGTCACATAGGAGTGCCTCAAAAAGTGACACATTGGAAACAAAGTTTTGCAATTCATCAATAGCATAAAAATGGAGGGAGAAGCAAGGACAAGCAGTAAGGGCAACAACCCCAATACCAGCCAAGATGTCCATTCAGAATTCCAGGGAAAGAGGAAGAGCAAATTCAGTGAGGAGGAGAACCAAATATTAATAACTGAAGCAACAAAAAATGCATACTTTCTCTTTGTCACCTCCAATTGCCAAAGGGGAAGAAGAAAGACATATGGCACTCCAGAGTCGATAAGATTAAGAGTCATGGCCAGATAAAAAGGACAGTACCGGAATGCAAGAAGAGCTGGTATGATTTTAAGTGCAGGACCAAAGAGAAACTGACCAAGAACCTGAGGGCAGTAATGTGGACCAGAGTAGGACGTGATGACCAGGAGTAATTGGACGCCTTGGAGGAGGAGGTGGGTTCAGTCATCTCAAAAGATTTGATGGCAGGAGTGAAAGGACAGGACAGTTCTGCGGTTGTGGACCAGGAAGATCTACAGGTCAAGTGTCAGCAAGTGACAATATGGTTAAAACTGTCATGCAAAGCAGTGCAACAAGACTTTTTGCTGCTCTGCACTGTGCTGTGTACAAGCGAAAGGGCAGAAATGTCTAAGATTAACTCAATTCAATTCATTAAACTTTATTTGATTTCTTACAGAAAATCATAAAAGCACATACAATAAAATCATTTGCATTCATTTTTAATATTTCACAGTCAATAAAAAATATATATATATTGACATTATTGTTATACAAATTATATGGACAGGGTACAGATCTTTTATAGTGCCTAAAAACAATCATTGTTAAAAGTTTATAATATAATAGTTTTTCTGCATCTGATTACATTCCTTAAAAAGCATGCTATAGACCTGGTAAAATCTTCATTATTTAAAAATGCAGGACGGCATTGTCTAAAACAAGTGTCTTTAAGATTGGCAGGATCCACCACTTTCTTTGTAGTACATAAAATTTGCAGAAGAGGACTGCGTGTATCATGGACTGTACTGACACTTCGTCACATGGACTTTACTTAGCATGTTCAACCAATCATTCAATAGTGGGAAGGTTATTAGTCGGTGAAAGATACCAAACCTGAAACGAGTGGGGACAAATCTATCCTGTAAACATTCAATATTTTTAAGAATAGCCTGAATGTCATGGGTGGTCAGGATCAATTGATTGGACTGTATAGTTGGCTTCACTATTTCTGCTGTTTATCTCTTTTGAAAGGTTTTCTAGTTATAGTGTACAGCTTTGGTCCTCATAATATTCCGGATGGCCCAGATCATTCATGAAATCTTGTATATTGTTCAGCCATGGAATGTCAAGCGTCCGATTGAGCTTAGTACATTCACTTATAATATCCCGTTTAAAATTGTGTTTTGTGGTGGTCCAGATCCTGTGCCAAAGAAGCACTGGCTGTATTTTTATTAAGTCTGTTATGTAGGGTAGCCCCAGCTCTTTATGACATATATGTGGAAGAACTGCCGGGGAAGGCCAAAAGAAATCATAAATAGGCGTTCTCCACCAACTGTAGGGGCTGAGTATCAGAAAACCCCATTCACCAGTGCCATATATAGCGGTATTTAAACATTTGCCTTGTATATGCTTAACAACTCTTCAGGAGTTTTTCCCCAACTTTCTTGCAAAGTTCGCGAGGGCAGCCATGTTTCTAGCTTTAACTGCCTGGGACCATGAACCCTTGTCGTCGAAGAGGATGCCTAGATAGGGGAATGTCTTTTTATGTTCTATCTTAATATTCTCTATGTATATGTCCCTACACTTTGTGCTCCCTCTCCTGCACTACATAATAAATGTCTTTGAGATATTAACTCAGAGACCCAACTGCTGCATGTTCAAGGTATAGCTAGTTAACACCCGTTGGAGCCCAATTGTGTGTGTGGCACCAAGACAGCATTGTCGGCCAATGATCGTCCCAACCCATTGGTGTAAAGAGTAAACAAAAAAGGTGCAGGACTCAGCCCTGTCTTACTTCCCCTGAACGGCGAATATAGAATTACATTTACCCTTTCTCCCGTAACATACCCTTGCTTTTGTTCTGGCATAGTGTTGCCCTTACAAAAGTAAGAGTAGAGCTTCCACACCCATATTGGCCAGTAAGGTTCCATAATTTGTCATGTTCGAAGTAGTCAAAAGCTGCAGTTAAATCAACAAAGGCTAGGTATAATCAATCCTGTTTGGTCAATGTGAACTTCCTGATTAAAATACTTACATTTAACCCCTGCTCGACTGTACCAAGGCCTGCCCGAAATCCAAACTGCAGCTCAGATAATAAATACATTATTGTCTTCTGCCCAATCTTAGAGTCTATTGAGTACAATGCGCCCCACCATTTAAACCATGGAATCAAGGAGTGATATTGGCCGGTAGCAGTCCGGGTTCTGTCAGTTCCCTTTCGAAAAGATTGGTACCAATAATGATTCAGACCATGTTGTAAGAAAGACTGAGGAGCAACAAGCTGCTATCACTCGTGTCAGTGGTGAGACCCATAGTGACAAGTTGGCTTTAAAATTGTCTACAGGCACACCATCCGGACCAAGCTCTTTTCCTCCCTTGCTAGACTTAATTGCAACATTTACCTCATCTAATGTAAAGTGAAGGTCGATTGGGTTAACCCTTGAAGCAATTATTCCCTGCGCCGGATGCATTTTGTCTGTAGTTGGCTTGTCTAGAGTGGATTTGGGTATGTTTGAATAATGCTCTACCTATTCATCCTCGCCTATGGCAATTTCTATAGTGGGGATGTCACGAGGAACCAGTAAGGGAGCGTTCAGTGCCTGCCAAAAATCCATGTAATCTCTAGCCATGTTGCTTCATGTAAGACTATACAGGCTTCTTTTTTAATGTCACCCTTACACTCTTTCAAGGCCTGTTTATATACCCATCTGCACTCTTTTACTTCTCTACTATTTCTTGGTGTTTTATGTAGAGCATGTTTCAGGTTTGTTTATACTTTCGTACATCTAGCATTAAACGATCCTTGTTACCTCTTGTGTTATTTTTTATTTACAACTGTTAGTGCCTCCTTAATTCCTCGGGTGATCTGTGCAAAGGCTTCTAACATTTCAAGGCGGACAGTTGCCTCATCAAGACAAGCTATAAAGGCTGATTGATGTTTACACACTACATTCTTAGTAAATTCTGCTGGGTCCTCTTTAGACCACCAAAGTGAATAACCATTAATTTTTTTAAGAGCAATGTCTTGAACCAGGTGCGTGGACTTACCCTTGGTATTTACCACATTTCTGGGCAATTGGATGGCAACACTCAAGGGAAAATGGTCACTTTTGCAAGTTTATGCCTTTTGATGCCTTTAAGCCCCAACAAATGTTAATTGGATATGATTATATAATCAAAAATCGAAATCGCACCTCTCCCATTGAACGTGAAATCGAAGGGTACCGAGGGAGTACATAAGCCATTAGCCAAACCTAAATCATACCGGAACAAGATCTCATTTAGACAATCCCCTTAGTTCGAATGTGGGAAATGAATGTAGTTGTTGTTGTGATCAGATAAAATACCACATTTTTCCCCCCATTGAACATACACAATCCAGTATTATAAACTCCACCCCAATAGACGCACATGTCTGTTAAAGTCCTGTTAAGTACATTATTAAGATCTGTACTCATTTTTCTCAAGAGCCCTAGGATTTGGTCTGACGGAGCGTTATTATAAAATGGTATCACAACTATACCGTGAAATTTATCAGTTTTAATAATGATAAATTGATAATGGATTTCAGAGACTGCCAAAGTTATCTTATTCACATGCATATAGTTTGACACATATGTGGTTAGCTCTCCCTTAGCTTTCCAATGTGTCGAGGGAATTGCTGCGGTTTGACAGGTCTTGTACCCACTGATTACCATATGATTCAGAAAAGGTGGTGGTGATGAACAGAGTGCCTGAATTAAGCAGACCACTCTTACCCAGTCCAAAGATCAGGGCTTGATCCATCACCGTTTTTTAGCTCACTGCACCATCCCAGCTCAGAACTTGGCTATATGCAAATTAGTCTGTTCCTGTCCCAGTGCATGATGGGAACAGGGCAAACCAAACTACCAAGCCAATTCTTATACTGGGAAGGAAACAAGCTTCCGGGGACCGGTTTCTGCCATTTCAGGCGTCGTCGGCCCGGCTTGCTTGAATCCTGATGGTGCAATGAGCAAGGGACTCACATCTGAGTATACCCTTCCACGCTTATGGTGGACAAAATGATTCAGAAAAGGTGGTGGTGATGAACAGAGTGCCTGAATTAAGCAGACCACTCTTACCCAGTCCAAAGATCAGGGCTTGATCCATCACCGTTTTTTAGCTCACTGCACCATCCCAGCCTAGAACTTGGCTATATGCAAATTAGTCTGTTCCTGTCCCAGTGCATGATGGGAACAGGGCAAACCAAACTACCAAGCCAATTCTTATACTGGGAAGGAAACAAGCTTCCGGGGACCGGTTTCTGCCATTTCAGGCGTCGTCGGCCCGGCTTGCTTGAATCCTGATGGTGCAATGAGCAAGCACTCACATCTGAGTATACCCTTCCACGCTTATGGTGGACAAAATGATTCGGAAAAGGTGGTGGTGATGAACAGAGTGCCTGCATTAAGCAGACCACTCTTACCCAGTCCAAAGATCAGGGCTTGATCCATCACCGTTTTTTAGCTCACTGCACCATCCCAGCTCAGTACTTGGCTATATGCAAATTAGTCTGTTCCTGTCCCAGTGCATGATGGGAACAGGGCAAACCAAACTACCAAGCCAATTCTTATACTGGGAAGGAAACAAGCTCCGGGACCGGTTTCTGCCATTTCAGGCGTCGTCGGCCCAGCTTGCTTGAATCCTGATGGTGCAATGAGCAAGGGACTCACATCTGAGTATACCCTTCCACGCTTATGGTGGACAAAATGATTCAGAAAAGGTGGTGGTGATGAACAGAGTGCCTGAATTAAGCAGACCACTCTTACCCAGTCCAAAGATCAGGGCTTGATCCATCACCGTTTTTTAGCTCACTGCACCATCCCAGCTCAGAACTTGGCTATATGCAAGTTAGTCTGTTCCTGTCCCAGTGCATGATGGGAACAGGGCAAACCAAACTACCAAGCCAATTCTTATACTGGGAAGGAAACAAGCTTCCGGGGACCGGTTTCTGCCATTTCAGGCGTCGTCGGCCCGGCTTGATTGAATCCTGATGGTGCAATGAGCAAGGGACTCACATCTGAGTATACCCTTCCACGCTTATGGTGGACAAAATGATTCAGAAAAGGTGGTGGTGATGAACAGAGTACCTGAATTAAGCAGACCACTCTTACCCAGTCCAAAGATCAGGGCTTGATCCATCACCGTTTTTTAGCTCACTGCACCATCCCAGCTCAGAACTTGGCTATATGCAAATTAGTCTGTTCCTGTCCCAGTGCATGATGGGAACAGGGCAAACCAAACTACCAAGCCAATTTTTATACTGGGAAGGAAACAAGCTTCCGGGGACCGGTTTCTGCCATTTCAGGTGTCGTCGGCCCGGCTTGCTTGAATCCTGATGGTGCAATGAGCAAGGGACTCACATCTGAGTATACCCTTCCACGCTTATGGTGGACAAAATGATTCAGAAAAGGTGGTGGTGATGAACAGAGTGCCTGAATTAAGCAGACCACTCTTACCCAGTCCAAAGATCAGGGCTTGATCCATCACCGTTTTTTAGCTCACTGCACCATCCCAGCTCAGAACTTGGCTATATGCAAATTAGTCTGTTCCTGTCCCAGTGCATGATGGGAACAGGGCAAACCAAACTACCAAGCCAATTCTTATACTGGGAAGGAAACAAGCTTCCGGGGACCGGTTTCTGCCATTTCAGGCGTCGTCGGCCCGGCTTGCTTGAATCCTGATGGTGCAATGAGCAAGGGACTCACATCTGAGTATACCCTTCCACGCTTATGGTGGACAAAATGATTCAGAAAAGGTGGTCCAAAGATCAAGCACTGATCTTTGGACTGGGTAAGAGTGGTCTGCTTAATTCAGACACTCTGTTCATCACCACCCCCTTTTCTGAATCATTTTGTCCACCATAAGCGTGGAAGGGTATACTCAGACATGAGTCCCTTGCTCACTGCTCCATCAGGATTCAAGCAAGCCGGGCCGACGACGCCTGAAATGGCAGAAACCGGTCCCCGGAAGCTTGTCTCCTTTCTGGTGAAGAATTGGCTTGGTAGTTTGGTCTGCCCTGTTCCCATGATGCACTGGGCCAGGGACAGACTAATTTGCATATAGCCAGGTTCTGAGCGGGGATGGGGCAGTGAGCTAAATAACGGTGATGGATCAAGCCCTGATCTTTGGACTGGGTAAGAGTGGTCTGCTTAATTCAGACACTCTGTTCATCACCACCCCCTTTTCTGAATCATTTTGTCCACCATAAGCGTGGAAGGGTATACTCAGACATGAGTCCCTTGCTCACTGCTCCATCAGGATTCAAGCAAGCCGGGCCGACGACGCCTGAAATGGCAGAAAACGGTCCCCGGAAGCTTGTCTCCTTTCTGGTGAAGAATTGGCTTGGTAGTTTGGTCTGCCCTGTTCCCATGATGCACTGGGCCAGGGACAGACTAATTTGCATATAGCCAGGTTCTGAGCTGGGATGGGGCAGTGAGCTAAATAACGGTGATGGATCAAGCCCTGATCTTTGGACTGGGTAAGAGTGGTCTGCTTAATTCAGACACTCTGTTCATCACCACCCCCTTTTCTGAATCATTTTGTCCACCATAAGCGTGGAAGGGTATACTCAGACATGAGTCCCTTGCTCACTGCTCCATCAGGATTCAAGCAAGCCGGGCCGACAACGCCTGAAATGGCAGAAACCGGTCCCCGGAAGCTTGTCTCCTTTCTGGTGAAGAATTGGCTTGGTAGTTTGGTCTGCCCTGTTCCCATGATGCACTGGGCCAGGGACAGACTAATTTGCATATAGCCAGGTTCTGAGCTGGGATGGGGCAGTGAGCTAAATAACGGTGATGGATCAAGCCCTGATCTTTGGACTGGGTAAGAGTGGTCTGCTTAATTCAGACACTCTGTTCATCACCACCCCCTTTTCTGAATCATTTTGTCCACCATAAGCGTGGAAGGTTATACTCAGACATGAGTCCCTTGCTCACTGCTCCATCAGGATTCAAGCAAGCCGGGCCGACAACGCCTGAAATGGCAGAAACCGGTCCCCGGAAGCTTGTCTCCTTTCTGGTGAAGAATTGGCTTGGTAGTTTGGTCTGCCCTGTTCCCATGATGCACTGGGCCAGGGACAGACTAATTTGCATATAGCCAGGTTCTGAGCTGGGATGGGGCAGTAAGCTAAATAACGGTGATGGATCAAGCCCTGATCTTTGGACTGGGTAAGAGTGGTCTGCTTAATTCAGACACTCTGTTCATCACCACCCCCTTTTCTGAATCACTGATTACCATAGGTTCTTCTGCCCAGGTCTCCTGAAAGCACAGAATATAAAATTTCTCAACAAAGTCCAACCAGAGGGGGGTTGTTGCTCTTTTCCGTAAACCAGTAAAATTCCAGAATAATACACTGCATTGGTCATTTTTGTTGTTATTACCTTTGTATTTATCTTCATTAACCCTTGGGGAGTGGGGCATAGTTGTGAGTAAAATATCTAGGGTTAGACCAATTACTCCCTCTGACCGTTCCATAGGATTTATCAGTAAGATATTGGGTCCTATCTTAGGGGGGTGGGGCAACTCATATATCACATAAATGTACGTTTTTCTGCCCAGTGACAATTTGTTCAGAACAGCCCAGTCCTGCCAAGTTTGTCGGGTCCATGCATGATGTGCTGCCCCATTGCAGGTTGTCCTTTGAATACTTTGACTTCTAGTGTAATGTACAACATGAGTGACCTGGATTACAAGCACCACAATACAAAGCAAAAGACCTGGACTGGAGCAGCACATCATGCATGGACCCTGGAAACCTGCCCAACCTGACTGTAACAATGCAGGCCCACTTGCACCATGAGGCAAGTGTGCTTGTCTTGGGGCTACACACCCAAAAATGGAGTGTAAAGTAATGGAATGGAATGGAGTTGCCAGAAGA
This sequence comes from Lissotriton helveticus, assembly GCF_964261635.1. Taxonomy (NCBI): domain Eukaryota; kingdom Metazoa; phylum Chordata; class Amphibia; order Caudata; family Salamandridae; genus Lissotriton; species Lissotriton helveticus. The sequence continues at coordinate 1,116,594,012 of NC_136067.1, forward strand.
TTAACTTCTCACCTGAGAAGGGAACCATGTTCTGAGTACGTGAAGGATCATGCTATAGAAAAGTGAGCTAAATTGCAATCAGAAATAAAATTGGTCAAAAGGGAAATTGAGACAAATGATACTAAGGATTTAGTTGAAAAAATGAGATACTAAGGAATGTAATTGAGATTTATCAACAATATCTAAAGGAGAAGAAAATGAGAAAGATAAAGAGAGATGATAAGGACTATTGGGAAAGGCAGATGTACACCTTTGCTGAGAAATTTGAACACATGTCTGGTATTGAGGATAGAAAGAGGGGGAGGGAAGACTGTGATGGGGCTTGATCAGCCAGCAGTATCTCTCCTACTTCTCAAAGCAGTATAGTTTCAAGTAATGCAACTACGGAAAACCCTTTAAAGGAAGGGACAATGTCCTTCCAAAAGGAACTAGCAAAACTAAGGATAAGGTAAACAACAAAAAAAGGAGCCCCAAAAATCAAGAGAAGGGGTAGGAGGTACAAAAGAAGGCAAAGAAGACGTAACAGAAGGCAAGTTGGGTATGGCAACCCGATCCTAGAGAACTTAATGTCTATGTCAACTACTATTGGGGAAGACAGGAGAGTGGTTTCTGTGGGTACCAAACATAATGATTTCAATATTGTCAATTTGTAAAATAGGATTTTGGATGTGGATGAGTTAGTTTATTGTGCAAGGGTCTTAACTTTTGCCCGGCCCAGGATGGTGACCTCACGAATGTACATGTTGACCTGTTCAAATTTGTCAGATCCTTAAAATGAAAGGACTTGTTCCATGAGTGAGTACTTAACTCTGATGTGTCTAATATCGAGCTAGCCCATACATCTCACAGAATAGCTGATGTTAAGCATGTCCAGTGCCTTCTTTCAATTGAAGACAAAGATATAATTGACATGCAATCGCTACTATGGGCAATGAATGTAGTGGAAAATATCAATGTTGATAGTGGATTGCTACTCAAGTCTATGTTTATACCCACTACTTCATACCCTTGCAGTATTCATGTATTCTACAGCAGGATAACAGAAGGTCTTTATGTATCGAAGAATCCAAGAAGGTTTGGAGGGCAGCCACAATACAACTTGTCCTCAGGAGAAAGAAAGGCAGTGGTCAGACTACGCAGTGATGATAGTATAGTAATCAGGGATGCTGACAAAGGTGGCGATGTAGTCATCATGAGTAAGAAAGACTACATTGGGGAGATCGACCGCCAACTTGGTGATAATCTTTGCTATGAACAGGTTAGGACTAATCCCATTTGTGGATTGACCTCACTTATCAACCTGAAACTTAGCGAGTGGAAAGATATTTGCTTCCTGAGTGATGATGAATATAAGTTGAACACCCTAGGTCCCCCATATAAATATATATATATACTACCAAAGGTCTATAAAAAGGGTATCTTTCCATCAGGATGAACTATAATTTCGGGGATGGGGCACCCAACTGAAAAGCTGTTGGAATTGGTCGATCTAAAGTTACAGAAACATGTACAGAACTTGCCATCACATGTAAAAGACAGTAAGGATATACCCACCAAGTTTAAGGATTTTTTGTGGTCAGAGGACCTTTACTTTGTTACTTTGAATGTGGTCAGCCTGGACACGTGTATTGAAAACAAATTCGGTATTATGGCAGCAAGATCATATCATGACATGGAAGGAGCATAATATTATAAACATAGCAATATGATTCTAGACATGATGGAATTAATATTAACAACAAACATTTTTTCTTCATGATGGATAGTGGTTCAAACAGACACGCTGGACAGCTATGGGTTCCAGGTTTGCTCCCTCTTATGCCTGCCTGTTTATGGGCTGGTATGAGAGGGAGCATGCCTGGAGCAACCATGCCTCCCCCTGGACTCAATATATAGTCTTCTGGTGGGGGTACATAGATGACATCATCTGTCTGTGGTCTGGGACTGAGAACACCCTCTCTGAATACTTCCTGTTTCTTAATGACAGCCCCAATAATGTCAGGCTTACTATGAATTACCATAAAGAGAGAATTGGACTATTTGGATCTCCATTTTTATATCAAAGATGGGACAGTGCAAAGTTCTTTATTTAGTAAAGGGAACGGCTGCAACCAAGTTTTGCATGCCTCTAGTGCACATGCCCAATCTGTGAATAAAAGTATCCCATTTGGGGAAATGGCAAGGGTAAGGCGCAATTGCATTGAAAATTACACATATGAGGCCAATATTCTGGAGACCAAAATGCCATTTCAGGCAAGAGGATATGATAAGAGGGTGCTAAACAAAGCTGAGAGTAGGATACATCAATTGGATAGGACAACCACACTAATGAGTAATCGAAGGTTCGGATATGCGGAATAGGACATTGAGATTTGTAACCAAGTACATGAATTATAGTGACAGAATCTTTAAACTTTTAAAAAAGAATTGGCACCCATTGATGGAGATTCCAAATCTACAGAGCAGTTTCATGAAAAATCACAACTACATATAGAAGGGGTGCAAAACTGAGGAATTAATTGCGCCCCACTTATGTCACATCTGACAGGCATAGAGACACCGGGCTGCTACCGAAGCCCTGTGGATTTTTCATGTGCAATTCCTGTAACATTTATACGTATGGTATACATAAAATCAGAGAGTTTGGTTACAAAAGCCAACACAGATATAAGATCAAACAATTTATTAACTGCAATACTACTTTTGTTGTTTATGTGTTGGGCTGCAAGTGTGATATGAGATATACGGGTAGCACAATACGATGTCTCAAACTGCATATTCAAGAGCACTGCAGGTCCATCAATATTAGTGACTCTAGGTACCCTTTGGCAGAACATTTCAGACAGGTCCATTCAGAGGACCGCAGTTTTTGGTTTCATGGTATCGATCAGGTTAACATTGGTGCTAGAGAGGCGGGTAAGGAATTGCTTCGGAGACAGAGGAAGGGTATGCAACGTTTACCACGCAATTTTTACAACGCAGTACCAGTACAACAAAACTTTTACAACGCAAAAACTTTTACAACGCATACCATTACCACGCAAGATTTTACAACGCAGATACTTTTACAACGCATACCATTACAACGTAAGTATTGGTAAGTATATAATTATTTTTAAAATGTTATATGTTTGGGTTTTTGGGTAAAGGGGTATTTTTAGGGTTCAGGGTCAGTTTTCAGTTTTTGGGTAAAGGGGTATTTTTAGGGTTCAGGGTCAGTTTTCAGTTTTTGGGTAAAGGGGTATTTTTAGGGTTCAGGGTCAGTTTTCAGTTTTTGGGTAAAGGGGTATTTTTAGGGTTCAGGGTCAGTTTTCAGTTTTTGGGTAAAGGGGTATTTTTAGGGTTCAGGGTCAGTTTTCAGTTTTTGGTTAAAGGGGTATTTTTAGGGTTCAGGGTCAGTTTTCAGTTTTTGGGTAAAGGGGTATTTTTAGGGTTCAGGGTTAGTTTTGGGTTTTTGGGTAAAGGGGTATTTTTAGGGTACAGGGTCAGTTTTCAGTTTTTGGGTAAAGGGTATTTTTAGGGTTCAGGGTCAGTTTTGGGTTTTTGGGGTACAGGGGTATTTTTAGGGTACAGGGTCAGTTTTCAGTTTTTGGGTAAAGGGTATTTTTAGGGTTCAGGGTCAGTTTTGGGTTTTTGAGGTACAGGGGTATTTTTGATAAATTAAATTAAATTACATTTAAATTAAATTAATTAAATAAAATAAAATTAAATTACATTATATTACAATATTTTTAATTAATTTAAATTAAAAAAATTATTATATACTTACCAATACTTACGTTGTAATGGTATGCGTTGTAAAGGTATATGCGTTGTAAAATCTTGCGTGGTAATGGTATGCGTTGTAAAAGTTTATGCGTTGTAAAACTTTCGTTGTAATGGTATGCGTGGTAAAAGTATGCGTTGTAACGTCATACATCCCAGAGGAAGGCCAAATGGATTTGCTGATTATGCCGATTGCCCATGGACACCATATGGATAATGAGTTACATAATTTCCTTGGTTGATCAGTTAAGTTGGGTATGTGCTTCTCCCTCGTACCGTGTTACTAAAAAAGGTGTTGATTACCATACTGACACCTCCTGATAGTGGTGTTGCCTACTCGAAGTGTTATTGAATCAGGTGTCGATTACCAGACTGACACCTTTTTATAGTGGTATTGCCTCTGCTGCAGCTACTTAATCTTATGACGCCTAAACTCTCATATTTGATAGGGATCCCTTACCACAATCTATTTTACCTCTGAGACTGTGTGGCCCCTGGAGATAAGGTAACTTGATTTACCACCTCTTCCCCCCTCTTTTTTACTTTATCCACCTTCTTTTTTTATATGTATATTTTTTACTTTTTTTCACTTTCATCTTTTGGCTCTCGTAGGAGAATTCATCTTGAAGGGCTAATAGCCATATATACTGTATAGGATTTTGAATAGGAATGTGGGTATCTCTTTATTATGGTACAACCAGGTCCAATTGGATTTTTTCACTTTCTTTTTCTGGTTTTGGCAGGAGTACTAATCTTGAAGAGCTAACAGCCTTAGATGTTGCATATGATTCTGAATGGGAGTGTGGAGATCTCTCTATTATGGCACAACCAGGTTCAGTTTGATTGGCTAGAAGTTTAGATATATATAGGTAAACTTTCCCAACCCGAACCTCTGTGGGGATGTAGTGGATGGGTCCTCTTACATATATAATTGTACATTTAAGATGGCCGCCGCACTTCATTAGAACAAGTCCGAGCATGCTGGCTACTACCATTATATATGTTATAAAGAATTTTGTAACGCGCTCTGTTACTAACAAGTATCCTGGCGCGGAAGGAAAATGTGGCATGAGCTGCGAGGAGGGGAAGGCAATTTACATGTTCACATTAAACAGATAGGTTTTAAGCCCTGTCTTGAAGCTGGAGATGGTCTGGGCTGCCCTAAGGTGGGGGGAAGAGCGTTCCAGGCTCTAGCGGTCCTGACCGAAATAGACTGGCCCCCCAGCCTGGTGTACTTAAATCCGGGCACAACCATTTTACACTGATTAGCAGATCGAAGGCAGCGATTGGGGACGTACAAGGAGAACCGTTTCCTCAGGTATACAGGCCCAAGCTGATGGATAGCTCGGAAAGAAAGAACCAGTCCTTTAAAGATGATCCGTTGTGCCACCGGAAGCCAGTGGAGGCTACGCAGGTGAGGGCGGACGCTCGACCTCTTTGGCAGAATGAACAGGAGTCTCGCAGCCATGTTTTGAATCACCTGAAGCAGTTGGATCAAGTAAGAAGGTAGACCGCTAAACAGGGCATTCGCATAATCAAGCCTGGAGAGAATAACAGCGCGCAACACAGTCTCTTTGGCCTCTCGCTGGAGGAGGGGGAAAAACCTGCGCAAGGCTTTAAGAGTGCCGAAACAAACGCCCGTAAGCCTTTTAATGTGGTCCTCAAACTTCAGGTCGCTCCCAAACCAGACCCCCAGGTTCTTAGCTGGGCCACCCATATATTTGGGGCAAGGCTATAGAAGGTCTCTAAAGTTATCAGGAAAGGATCCATAAAAAAGGACCTCGGACTTGTCTTCGTTGCACTTAAGCTGAGCAAGTGTTAACCAACGAAAGACAGATGAAAGACAATGCTGTACCGCTAAAGTATCCAAGTTGTCCCCTGGCCAGATGAACAAGAGTTGGGTGTCATCGGCGTAGGACATTATTTTAGCCCTCAACTGTTCAGCCAAATGAATCAAAGGAGTCAAATAAACATTAAAAAGCAAGGGGCTAAGCGTAGACCCCTGTGGGACTCCCGTAGTGAGTTTCCTGGGCAGAGAGGCATGAGGAGGCATCCAGACCTGTTGCGTCCTATTGTTCATAAAAGACGTCAGCCAGTCAAGAGCCCGTCCGGAAAAGCCAATACCAGCCAGTCTGGTGAGGAGAAGCCCATGGGGCACCGTATCGAAGGCGGCAGAGAGGTCTAGTAAAATCAGAACCGCTCTGCCACCTCCGTCCAGGCACTCCCGAATTCCCTCAGACACCTCCACCAGCCGTTTCAGTGCTATAGGCAGCCCAGAAACCCGATTGAGCAGGGTGCAGTACAAGAGATGACTAAATATAGTGATCTAATTGGCGAAATGCAATCTTTTCGCAAACTTTAGCCAATGCCGGCAGCAAAGATATAGGCCGGTAGCTTGATGGAACGGCAGGATCCAGCCCGGCCTTTTTTAGTAGCGGCAGGAGTTTAGCCTGCTTCCAGCAAGGGGGGACAGTCGCCAAGGAAAAAGAGAGGTTGACAATCTGGGTGACCTCACTACACACTGTATCCGCCACCGCCCCAAGCACCCTGGCAGGACACGGGTCAGTGAGGGACCCCGACTTCAGGGCCTTGAGTACTGCAAGGATGTCTGATTCAGTGGAGGGGGAAAAGGCAACAAACTGATTAACAGGTTCAGACACGGGTAAAGTAGGTAATGCAGGTAAGGTCTTATGGCTATCACATACAACACGTAGATCCTCTTGAATCTTAACAATTTTATCTATGAAAAAGAGGAGAGCCCTTCGCACCATTGGGCAGATGAAGGCAGCAGAGGTTGCGCAGCACATGGTGAAAGAAAACTCTGCACAATGGAAACAATTTCTTTGCTGTTGTAAGGGTGGGATTTTTCCTTCTAAAGTCTGATTACCATTTTCTGGAAATTCCCGTCACAGGTCGACTGGACCTTTTTACCTGTCATAGAATGAATTAAGAAATCTATTTACCAATAATCAACAATTTTCAACAGTTCCCATTGTTTCCCCCAAAGAACCGCCAACCAAAGACTAAGTTTGAAGATTTATTACAAAGCCAAAAACAACTGAAGGTATAAACACCTCAGCAAAAGGTTCAGAAGATAAACAGGCACTAATACAAACATAATCCTACGGAAGAGTCTCAGACGGCTCAGGAATAATACAAGGATCAATTCAAGAATCATCAGGCTAACAAGAATTGCTATAACCTGAGTTTTAGTATGCATTTATAAAAGGTATAAATTCAGGTTAATCTGTCCCTACACTATACTAAGTGGCATCCCTACTCAACAATAGCCCAACCTAATCAAGGTGTCAGCAGTGATGACTTCCAAAGAAGTTCACCCACTTTCTCTCTGTTAGTCTAGAATCTCCTCAGTCATAGCTAAGCTCTCTGGCAACCAACCGCTCCCTCTCGTCTCTCAGCTCATCTCCTCTGCCTTCTCCCTCGGGGTGCTGTCCCTAATACAAAACCCCACAATGCCGACGACACGCCTTCAGGTACGCCCCTCTCGAAGGTGTTGGTTTTCAGATTTTTCCATTATGGCACCTCTCCATCCTTGTCCGTTAAAACGTCCTTGAGTTCCAGGCTTTCCTTCGCTTCAAGTTGCTTTCTTAAATTCCTCGGCTACTCCTCCATGTCTGAGCCTAGCATCCTAACACTCATACACAATGGGCCCTTCTACTCCACTATCGGCTTAGCGCTGACCTGCAAAAGAATACATGTGAATCGGCTCACAAATTCCTAATGTTGCAATTGACTTTAGCTAAAGGCAGCTTTCTCTAAAACATTTCTATGATTTAATGCTAAGCAAGACATTTTCGATCAGGCCTACACGATTTCCATGAACTAGGCCTCTGCACGTTTATAGGCCCAACATCCTAACATGAGCAATATCCTTCGTTCTTGTAGCCTCCATCTTTAAAGCAAAATACATTTTCTATCTCAAGCTATTTTATCACAGTTTAAAAGGTACAACTATGAATTTTAATAAAGCAGATCTAGAATTACAATGGTCTACCAAACACATCTCTATGTTAAAACAGCATTATTGATTTTCAACTCTTATCATTAGCTCTCCATATAATTCTAATACCAAGTACATTAGTTCTCAGCCCTACATTGCATTTGAACGCAATTAGTAAATCCTTGATATATGCGGGTGTTAACTACTTGTACATATGATACACCCCTACAAATTTTACTTCTGCTTGGCGCTCTCTCAGTTCCCCCCTTTGATGACCTGTGTCATCATCCCTAGGGTAGGAACCGAGTTAAACAGAGCCTGTCGCCATTTTCCCCCGCTTGAGCATCTCCAACGCTCTCAAGCTTCGATATTGACTGTCCTGCAGTCTCTCCATTCTTTGCTCTTGCACTCTCATCGATCTTTCCAATCTCCTTGACCTATACCACTTGTACACTCTTACCAAACCCCACAATCCAATCACACATGCCACAACTATGATGAGATGTTTCAGTGCTAACCCAAGGAAACTCCTTCCCAGATTGGCAAACCAGTTTCCAACATGTCCAACTCCCTTGCCAACCTTCTCCCACACGTTCTCTTGTGTCAAATCCTCAATCTCATAATGAATGGCAGTAATGTTACTTATATATTTCTCCAGATCCTTGGAATTGTCTGGAATATATGTGCAACATTCCTGGACCTTCAAACGTTTACAGACTCCTCCCTCTTTTGCTAGAAGGACGTCTAAGGCAAGAGGGTTCTGTAAAACCATTGTCCTTATCGACAACATCTCACCCTCAACTAACACTAATGACTTAGCTGTACTCATTGACAGTTTATCCACCACAGTTGCCAACCGCCGTATCTTTACGTCATTCAAAATCACTCCCACCATGGGTATCACTGCTCCAAACACGTCTCCAACTATTGCACCAGCACTTTCCCCTCGCTTTACCATGGTCTGATGTCCTCCCTCCAAGAGAGCAAAATCCTCAGTATGGTAAATTTTGGGAAAAATAATCGTTAAATAACATGTTCCATACCACTTCTCTGGCAATCTTACATACGCATTCCTCCCGCAAACAAAATAAACGGTAGGAATCACCTGCACCACGCTCTGCAAGAAATCCTTCGTGTAATACTCCAATGTGAAAGTGTGTTCACAGGTAGTCTGACCCACATACACATTTTCATAGTACGTCTGCGGTCTGTGAATGCATAGCTTCCCCTTCTGCACTTCGTCTAAAGCTATCGGACCATAACTCCCTCTTGACTTGTGCTGCTTCTCCTCATCCGTCCAATCAACTTTACCTTGCCCTGCATCTCGCAACTGTTTCTGCTTTTTGTACCTGTCCTCTACTTGTTCTATGAACTTTTTCTCTGTCTCTGATAGCAAACATGTCAAATTGTGTCGGTGAGCGTATGAGGTGTCGAACTCTTGTGTTGGAATGAAAAAATACCCAAGTCTATCCTCTGACTTATAATAATCGAACTTATTCAGGTGTTTATAAGCAGGGACCTCTGGAAGCACAGCATCATAATTCGAAAAGAAATACTCAAAATGGTTTCGCCCATAAAATATGCTAAGCAGCAGACTACATGAAATCCCATATGTCAATGGAAGGTGATGGTATCTAATACCCTCATCCACTGAAGCTGGCAATTGCATACACACATAGCAGTCTTTCGCATCCATCGCATCAATGTATTCATACAACAACTTTGCATACGCATTCTGCTTAAAATTTCCCTTAGACAGATCTGTATGTAACCTACGACTTTCTTCTGCTAGCAACGCCTTCTCTGCTCCTAATTTGACCTCTTTCTTGCTAGGAGTGGTAGGTGTCGGTGTTCCCTCAACCTTCACTGCCTGCTCGTGTGGTACTACATAGGAAATTACAACTACTAAGAAAATAAAGAATATCACTCCTCCTAAAAGGGTGCCTACAATGCACTTAGCCCTACGAGTCGGGTTTCCAGCCTCCATGGTCTCGGAACAATGTAGCTCGCTTTCAGCAACAACCCAAAGTATCTTTCTTGGTTATTTGAGCCTCTCGAACCACACTTCGGAAAAAGGAAATCCCCGTTCTGTTCTTCACTTTCATCAACAATAGGCAACCCTAACCCTCCTCCGTCCTCTGTGGAAAGTCCCTAAATTTCTTCTTCTTCCACTCGGCTCTAGGTTAATTCAACAACTATTTACAAAAGTCTTTAATAATCAATGATAATATTTGCTCCAACTGCACTTAGCACGTATTCCAGAAGTTCCATGTGAAGCACAATCGATTTGTGAGATGGTATTTCTGGACCAAATGTAGGAAAAATCAGTCTATTCAGGATTAAATCACGTATCTTGCTTAGGTAAGGGGGATTAGGAACGGTGAGTGTCAGTACGCCTTTGATCTCAAGTCCTGGTACCAACAGCATCACATCCAACTTAACATTGGGATTCGTACTGGTCACTGTCACAGCCCTCACCCTCCCTGATCTCAGTACACCGGGCATCTGTCACAGGGTAGGTCCACTCAGGAGTGGCGTATCTTCGGCAAGGTACTCTCACCCTCCTTGACCTCCTCGGACCTCCTTGCTCTGTTTCTTGTTCTCCCTCTTCCAGGTCTGATTCTTCAGATACAGGGGCAAGATCTCTTTCAGAAGCCAGTCGTACGTTCAATCGCCTCCGCCTTTCAGGCCAATGAGCCTCTGCGCTTCTCACTCTCCTGTTTCTCGTTCTCACACCCTGCTCATCACTACTTTCAGCTTGCTCTGCGCTCAAATCGCCTTCGCAGCCACTTCCCCATTCAGAGGCAGACTCAGTGTCACTGTTGTCGTGATTTCCTTCTGCTTGATCAGATGAGTTACCAGCCTCTTCAGACACCTCCACAGCTTTACTTGTCCCCTCTAGTGGATCTTCCTCCACGACTGGATTTTCATCTACAAGGGGAGCTGTTTCTTCCAGAGGTGCTGGAACTCGTCGAGTGTGAGAAGCATGGACCCAGATTGGCAATCCTCCACACTTTACAGCAGTGTTCGTCACCAAGATAACTTGAAACGGTCCTCTCCAGCGCACATCCAGGCAGCTTTTCCTGACGTGTTTCCGCACCAAGACCCAGTGATCCCGGGCACAGGTCGTGACAAAGGTCTCTTAAAACCGGAACTTCTGCAGCCTGCACCTGAAGGGACACAGAACGGATGACATCAGAAAGTCCTTTGCAATAATCAAGAATCAAATCATCTGTGATATTTAGCAAGGCTGTTGAAGGAATAGATGGCAGTCTCATAGCCCTCCCCATCAATACTTCGTGAGGTGAGAGACCTGTCCTCCTGTCTGGCGTACTACACATGCTCATCAGCACCAACGGTAATGCATCTGGCCATTTCAGGGACGTAGATGAGCACACTTTCGCCATTCGGGCCTTGAGTGTTCCATTTATTTGCTCCACTATGCCAGAAGCCTCTGGTCGATAGCTACAATGCAGTCTCTGGTCAATGTTCAACGCAGAGCAGAGCATTTTCACAATTTCGCTATTAAAATGCGTCCCTCTGTCCGATTCCAAAGAGGTCGGAACCCCGAAACGTGGCACAAGCTCCCTCAACAATAACTTTGCTACTGTGAGTGTATCGCACCTACGAGTTGGGTAAGCCTCAACCCACCTGGAAAACACACACACGATCACCAAGACATACCTGAGGCGATTACACCTCGGCATCTCAATGAAATCCAGTTGCATCCTATTGAAAGGTCCGGCGGACCTCCCAATGTGACTCAATGAGACTGGTGTTCTTTTCCCAACGTTCATTTGTTGACATGTAACACACCTCTGACATACTGCTTCCGCAGCTGTTCGAAATTTTGGATTGTACCAAGTTTGTCTGAACACACGCATCATCGCATCTCTTCCCAGATGTACAGGACCATGTATCTGTCGTGCCATCGGACTCACCAGTTCATTCGGCAGCACCGCTCTCCCATCAGCCGAAACCCACAAATCCAACTCTCCTTTGACACAACCAGCGTCCCCACACTCTTTTCTCATAGTCTGATGCCTGTTCCTGCATGCTCTTCAACTCTTCCCAGGTATCAGCCACCTCAAGCATCATGTTTAACTCAGTCCTTCCCTGCGCCCCTTCAACAGTTTGTTCAGTAAACGAGTATGCCTGCTCGACACAGTAACGTGCAACTTCATCAGCATAACGATTACCTAGGGACACAAAGTCGGTACCCTCGCTATGTGCAGTGCATTTCACAATGGCTATCTCTGCTGGACCTTGCAAAGCCTCCAGCAGCAATCGGACAAATTGTCCATTCCTGATAGAGGAACCTGATGATGTCATGTAACCCCGCTGAGACCACAACTGACCGAAGTCATGAACCACACCGAACCCATATTGGCTGTCTGTATATATGGTGATCCGAATCTTGTTGGCTGCCAAACAGGCACGCGTCAACGCAATTATCTCAGCCACCTGAGCAGAGTGTACTCCTTCCAGGCAGGCCGCTTCAATTATTCCAGAAATAGTACAAACAGCAAAAGCTGCTCTCAACTGACCAGTATTGTCCCTTACACATGAGCCATCAACAAAGTAAATTTCATCAGGGTCTATCAGTGGCTCATCAACAATATCCGGTCTAGGTTTGGTGCACAGTTCAGTCACATCAAGGCAATCATGGTCTTCACAATCTTCGTCTAAGGCATTTGGCAATGGCATCAAAGTGGCAGGATTCAAGACCGAGCACCTCCTAAGGGTCACATTCTCCGCAGCAAGTGTAACCTGCTTGTAGCGTGTGAGCCTATTATTTGTCAAGGGCTGCGTCTTGGTCCTGGTCATCAACAATTCCACTGAGTGGGGAACATGTACAATCAGTGAATGACCCATCACAATACTCTCACACCTTTCAATGCTGACACCTGTTGCAGCAACGGATTTAAGACATCCGGGCAATGCTGCGGCTACTAGATCTAAGGTAGCCGAGAAGTAAGCAACTGGTCTACGGGCTCCTCCATGATCTTGTGCTAAGACTGCCAAAGCACACCCCTCTCTCTCACAACAGAACAGTGAAAATGATTTGGTGTAATCGGGCATTCCCAGAGCCGGAGCGCGACACAAGTCCTCTCGTAGCCCAAGGAAAGCCATCATACAGTCTTTGTCCCATGGTACCGGATCACTCACATCCTTGTGCGTCAGTTACTGTAATGATTTCGCCTTCAGGGAAAAATTGGCAATCCACTGGCGACAGTAGCCAACCATGCCCAGGAACATCCTAACCACTCTCTGGGTCGAAGGCACCATCATTTTCATCATCGCCTCAATCCTGTCGGGTGACACTTTCCTCTTTCCCTTCTCTATTCCGTGTCCCAGATACTGTACTTCAGACAAACAGTATTGTAACTTGTTGGGGGATACCTTGTGTCCATTCTCTGCCAAATGGTTCAACAAGGCAATGGTGTCAATCCTACAAGCATCTTCTGTCTCTGAAGCAACAAGGAGGTCGTCTATGTACTGTACGAGAATGGAGTTCAGCGGCAGTACCAGACTCTCTAGATTCTTTTTCAGCAACTGATTAAATATCGATGGGCTCTCCGAGTACCCTTGAGGGATACGACACCATGTTAGAACACGATCCTCTATTTTGAACGCAAAAAGAAATTGGCTCTCCTCATGCAAGGGGATCGAAAAGAAAGCCTGACACAGATCAATCACAGTAAACCACTCAGCTTGGAACGGTATCTGAAACAGTATCACTGATGGATTCGGTACCACTGGACAACATGGAACAACTATGTTGTTCACCTTTCGCAAATCCTGCACAATCCTGAACTTCCCGCTAGGCTTCTGCAAGCCCATGATCGGGGAGTTACATGGACTGCCTATGACTTCCTTCAGTATTCCCTGTCTAATCATGGATTCGATCACAGGTTTGATTCCTACAATCGTTTCCGGAGTCAACTTGTATTGTGGTGTTCTTGGGAACTCAGCATTCGGCCTTACTTGGATCTTAACTGGCTCAACTCCTCTAATCAACCCGATCTCCTCTCCTGTAAAGTCCCACACTTCCTGTCGGACTGAATCCCTCAAATCCCAAGGGAGTTCCTCTACTGTTAAAGCAGGATACAATTCTATGCACACGCGCGTATTTCAACCTTAAAAGCAGCATCATCATCATTCGTCTGCAGCTCCACTCCCTTGGGGGTACAGTAGATGGTACAATTGAGTTTACACAGGAGATCTCTCCCTAACAGACACACAGGACTGGAATCACACACCACGAATTGGTGTTTGTCTCTAAAACTTCCGATCTTCACTGGGACCGGCTCAGTCAGTGGGTTCGCCATTCTTCTGTTTGCAACGCCTACAGCTTGTATAGTCTGTCCTGAAAGGGGCAAGTTGGGGACTACTGCAGACCGTACAGTAGAACGGGTAGCACCAGTATCAACCAAAAAGGTGGTGGGGTGTCCATCTACATCAGCCTCCACGAATGGTCCCCTCTGATCTACCTCCAGAACTGCCCCGAGGGTACAGTCCTCCTCCCCACTTAGGTACCGTCCTGTCACTGGATCAAAGTAATAGTACTCGTCCCCTTCTACTATGAAAGGCATCTGTTTGTAAAGCTTGTTTCCTGTTGAAATCTTCGGTGGCTGGGGAACTGAAGCTCTAGGTGCTGAAGTCCCCCCTTTAGCCGGCTTAAACTGAGTTACTGCTACCTTATGTACCGGAGGGGCCTGTACCTCCTCCTCCTCTTCCTGTACTTGATTTTCTGGATTATGGGGGCACTCGCGTCTCCAATGTCCGACCTCATGACACTGGTGACACTTAGTCGTCTTTTTCAGAGTCGCCAGATCTATCCTAGGTCTCGGGCTGTCCTCGTGGTCCCTTTTCTGTCCTGATTTTCTCCCCAATGTTCCACCTCCTGACTGACCTTGTCCTCCCGACTGCATCTGGACTAACATCAGTTTATCCTTAAGCTTAGAATCTATCTCGTCACTGCAATACCTCGCGTACCTCAAGATCTCATCCAGAGGCTTGTTCTGCCAACAAATTAGATGCTGTTGTATCATGAGACAGATATCAGGCCTCAGTCCCAGAACAAACTTAGACACAAACTGTCCCATGTCCTTTGGATCCATCACATCCAACCCACTGTACTGCTTAAAAATCTGCAATAATCGCTCATAATACTCGTGAACTGTCTCCTTCGGTTCCTTCCTAGTCCGGTCTATCTTCACCCAGTCGATGTCCTGTGGTGGCACTTTAGTCTTCAACCAAGTGATCGCCTGCTCATACTTTACCATCACCCTGGGTGAGGGTCCATTCGTGGTAGCATCTCGGTCTGGCTCTACTGTGGGCCATTCAACACTGACCTTACATGCTATCCACAGGTCTCCTGGAACCACAATGTCAAACAGTGTGTTTAGATCAATCCACAGTACCTTTGAGATCTTAACAAACCTCTCCACCTGTTTGTACCATTCTACTAGACTCTCGCGCAACTTTGGAAACGAGTTCGTAAAGGCGGCCAAATCTCCCCTACTCCAGGGTACATGTACATATCCCCCGTGAGCCACCTCCCGCAAGGGGTACGCCTCCATATGCATCAACCCTCCTCCCGGAGATGTCTCAATGGCGCTTCGCCTAACACTTTTTTTCCTTGACCACTTTTCCTCCCATTTGTCCAATTGGGTCCAGGTTCGGAGTCCCACAATCAATTCCTTGATGTGGGTTTTTAACCCGATCACCCTCTTCTCTTCTAGATCCTGGTCCGAGTACTGCAGTCTATGGCCACCCTGTAATGCTTTTGTCCTTGTCAAATCCACAGCATACTTATTTGCTAATTCAGACAATTTCTCATGAGCTGTCCTAGCCCTTCGAGTAACATCTTTCGCCACAAACAACAGTTCATCTGGTTCATAGAGTTCGATTCTCTCTAGTGGCAATGTGCCTTCCGCTATTTCCTCCACTTCTGATTTAAGTCTCATCACATCGATCCTTCTTGCCTTTATCGCCGCCCTCAATGTACCTTGGCTAGAAGTTCCATTAGAGTCCCTCCCTCCACAGTCCTGACTCACTCGTCTGTCCTCCTCAGGTGTGTTATGGGGAACCCTTTGGTTTTCCCAACTTTTACGGTCCCACTCCTGTCTATGATCACTAGGCGCGTGATGGGACGCCCCCCTACTTTCCACACTTCCGCGATCCCATTCCTGGTTGCTTCCGCTAGACGCGCAGTGAGACACCCCCCTATTTTCCTGGTTTCCATGGTCAAAATCATCCCTCAACCTGTTGCTCTGGGAATCCGCAATCGTGTCCCAAGTTCTCAAATTAGGCCTTAATTCCCTAAGTGACCTTGGCCGTGGTCCTCTCAAATACATCGGTCCTCTCAAACCCCCCTGCTCTCCAGATGAGTCTGCCGATGCTGCCAAAGGGGTGCTCCTTTCTACTGGCCTTGGCAATTGGCTCCATCTGTCCGCCACATTACTCCTTCCTTCACTGTCACTTCTCTCCCCCTCTCTTTGTGGTGGACCCTCCCTTTGTATCTGTTCTGGATTGTACACTGATACTATGGGGCCTATGGTAACAGGTACCGTAAGAGCGTCTGGCAGTCTCTGAGAATCAACACCCTCTTCTTCTGGTACATTTTGTACCGTAAATCTTCCCACTACTCTCGTCCTTGGAGAAAGATGAGGTGCCCTTTCTTCCTCCCCTGAGCCGAACCTGTCCCCTAAGGGGCCCACGCTGCTCTCCATTGGGACGCCACCGTCCACAACAGATGCTTCCCTGCTCATTGCTGGTGCTGGCTTTTCCACCATCTCGGGATTATATGGAGGTGGTCTCTCCGACAGCAGTCTCTCTATCAGGCTGTTGTCTGTCTCACTGTCCTCGTCCTCAGTACTCCTTCTCTGCGCATCCCCTGTTTTGACCAACAACGGGTACAACCTGTCCCCTTCGATGGTCTGCACTCTCCACCTCTTGGCTAGTGCATCCCATCTCGCATCTTGAACCGCCCTAACTGATCTTTTCACTCTTTCTTGTCTCCTATCTCTGTTCTTTTCATGGGCTGCCCTGATCCACGCATTTAGTGCTTCCAACTGTGGTGGTCTGGGCAAAGGTCGCAACGCAGCCATAATCGCTTTTAGCTGATACAGCACCTCCAATCTAAATGTTCCGTATTTAGGAAAAGTCAATTCCTCATTTCCGTCAGTCATCTTACACCAATTCTCAAGCCACAATATGGTATGCAACCCAACATTCGTAGCCATATAATGGGCTGGGGTATCCTCGGGTGGAGCCTCTTCCCCACCCCGAGGTTCTAACTTCTTTTCACCTTTGAAACAATTTCGCAACACTTTTAAGCATTTCATGATGAAAACCACAACGTTTCTTTGTTTACAGCGCTCTTTTACTTTCCAATGACAATCCACCAATCCCAGCGCGGCTCCACACTAACCGGCCTATCCCAGCGTGGCTCCACACTAACCGCACTATCCCAGCGCGGCTCCTTCTGACGTCACTCGCCTCCGTTTCGCAGCAGTTCCCCTCCTCTTTCAGCTCGTCTCCCGCTCACGCATGCGTCCCAATCATACACTGGAAATGATCACTTCCGACCAAGCAACCACCTCCTTGACTGTACGTCCACAGTCTGACTGTAATTGTCACCTGAACTGGCAAATGTCTGTCCACGAAACGACCGGACAATCGCCTTAGCTGATAAGTTACAAACACACGGCAACTTCCGACCAGCGTCTGTTACCCACGCACTCACACATTCGTTCCCCCTATCTCGGTCCTGCGGGCGATCAATGGTACCTCATGACCCCCTTAACAATGGTCGACAATTACTATGGGTGTTCGATACACCCGAACCACTTAAACTCCCCCTCGAGTCTAAGATTTTCACCGGTTGCGCGCGCTCACAACCTGATCTCCTTTCACACTACAGGCACTCAACTCCGCAAAACAAAACACCACAACAATACAACATAACTCCGCAATCTAACAACGCATGACCCTTTTTCAAACTCACTCTCTTACGACCTGCTGCTTTCTGCCGCATCGTCACTTTCCATCAGTTTCCAAGGAACGCCATCCTCCGTCCGCGACTCTCTGGATGCTCGTCATTGGATCTCTATGGGCCTCGGGGAAATCTCAACCTACTCTAGATTACCCTCAGTCCAGAAGATAAACCATCCTACTCTGCTACCAACTGTAAGGGCGGGTTTTTTCCTTCTAAAGTCTGATTACCATTTTCTTGAAATTCCCGTCACAGGTCGACTGGACCTTTTTACCTGTCATAGAATGAATTAAGCAATCTATTTACCAATAATCAACAATTTTCAACAGTTCCCATTGTTTCCCCCAAAGAACCACCAACCAAAGACTAAGTTTGAAGATTTATTACAAAGCCAAAAACAACTGAAGGTATAAACACCTCAGCAAAAGGTTCAGAAGATAAACAGGCACTAATACAAACATAATCCTACGGAAGAGTCTCAGACGGCTCAGGAATAATACAAGGATCAATTCAAGAATCATCAGGCTAACAAGAATTGCTATAACCTGAGTTTTAGTATGCATTTATAAAAGGTATAAATTCAGGTTAATCTGTCCCTACACTATACTAAGTGACATCCCTACTCAACAATAGCCCAACCTAATCAAGGTGTCAGCAGTGGTGACTTCCAAAGAAGTTCACCCACTTTCTCTCTGTTAGTCTAGAGTCTCCTCAGTCATAGCTAAGCTCTCTGGCAACCAACCGCTCCCTCTCGTCTCTCAGCTCATCTCCTCTGCCTTCTCCCTCGGGGTGCTGTCCCGAATACAAAACCCCACAATGCCGACGACACGCCTTCAGGTACGCCCCTCTCGAAGGTGTTGGTTTTCAGATTTTTCCATTATGGCACCTCTCCATCCTTGTCCGTTAAAACGTCCTTGAGTCCCAGGCTTTCCTTCGCTTCAAGTTGCTTTCTTAAATTCCTCGGCTACTCCTCCACGTCTGAGCCTAGCATCCTAACACTCATACACAATGGGCCCTTCTACTCCACTATCGGCTTAGCTCTGCACCTGCAAAGGAATACATGTGAATCGGCTCACAAATTCCTAATGTTGCATTTGACTTTAGCTAAAGGCAGCTTTCTCTAAAACATTTCTACGATTTAATGCTAAACAAGACATTTTCGATCAGGCCTACACGATTTCCATGAACTAGGCCTCTGCACGTTTATAGGCCCAACATCCTAACATGAGCAATATCCTTCGTTCTTGTAGCCTCCATCTTTAAAGCAAAATACATTTTCTATCTCAAGCAATTTTATCACGGTTTAAAAGGTACAACTAAGAATTTTAATAAAGCAGATCTAGAATTACAATGGTCTACCAAACACATCTCTATGTTAAAACAGCATTATTGATTTTCAACTCTTATCATTAGCTCTCCATATAATTCTAATATCAAGTACATTAGTTCTCAGCCCTACATTGCATTTGAACACAATTAGTAAATCCTTTATATATGCGGGTGTTAACTACTTGTACATATGATACACCCCTACAAATTTTACTTCTGCTTGGCGCTCTCTCACTGTTGTTTGCTTTTTCAATTCTTCCTGCGTAATAGCTACTCTTAGCTGTGCTAATCGCAGCATAGTAGTCCTTCTGGGCAGCTCGCAGAACAATCTTCGCCTCCGGCAAATACTCTTGCCTCCACACCCGTTCAAGTTATTTGCACCCTAATTTCAATTCTCTTAAGGTGTGGGAAAACCATGGTTTGGAGGGAGAAGACCGCATCCTACAGATGCAGCCCTGATTAACAGAGGTGGCTGAACCCTATTCCACCCAAGTATTAAAATTACTGACGGCCTCACCAATCTCCGAGGCCAAAGAAGGACGGACCCGGGATAAGGATGCAGCCAGGGTGACTAAGTTAATCCTCTGGGAGTGAGCAATTGAGGGAGCGCCCCCAACCCCAGTGGCCCTTTACAGCGACCAAGAGACCCTGACCAGCTTGTGGTCCGACCACGTCACACTTCCAGGGCAGGACATTCTGATATCGAAATTAGTACAAACCAAATCTAAAAGGTGGCCGCCCACATGGGTTGGAGATTGAACCCATTGTTTAAGGTGGGCCATGGTCAAGGTCTCACCTAGGCGCCTGGACTCAGTAGAGTCCAAAACATCAACATGAATGTTGAAGTCCCCTAAGAGGAGAAACTTCGAAAATCTCAATGCACGCAGTACTATGACCTCCTCCAGGGCCTCAATGAAAGGCCCAGCATTTCCCGGAGGCCGGTACACCAGGGTGCCACCCAAAGTAAAATGTGGGTTGAGCAGAAGAGAAAAATGGAGCAGCTCCGCATCCTTCAGCTCACCTTGGGGTTCACAGGAAAAGACCCATATATCCCGATAGATCACGGCGACTCCGCCCCCTCTTCCCAGCGCGCAGTCTACCCTCGTGATCTTAAAACCTCTCGGGATCGCTAACTCCACCACCGGGGCACAGGTATCATTAAGCCAGGTCTCGGTGATAAAAAGAAGATCAAATTGGTTCTCCGCCAAGATCTCAAAGACATCAGCGGCATGCTTCACCAAAGACCTAGCATTAACCTTTTCGGCGCTGATGACGAGCTCAGCTCGTCATCAGTTGCGCCGCTCGCACGCTGATGACGAGCTGAGCTCGTCATGTAACGCGGCTTTTAGAAAAAAGCCGCGTAGCGCGAAAATGCCGCAGCGCGCATGCGGTTAAGTAGCCCCGCTCTAATCAGCGTGGAGTCAGTGCTTTCCCATTTAGAGCAGCCGAGCGTAGGTCGAAAGTGAAAGTTACACACAGAGCACGCTCGAGATGAGCTGTCAGCAACTCCCCAGGGCTTTCCAGCTCCACAACTAGGAGCATTAAGCGCTATGAGATCCTTATGCGAGTACCTTAATCTGGTGGGCTGTTGCACGCGACGCAGATGAGCAAAGGAACTGGCACTGGGCACGTCCGCGGCACGGACGGGCACAGAGGGGCCCTACTTTGGCCCTTTGGCCCGCAGACGGCGCGCCCGCTGCGCGTCCGCGGGAGCATTGCTATTTAAAGCCCAAGCCCCTCCACCCGGCTAGACCGCTGCCTACAGTCAGGCGGGGAACCGGGACTTCGGGGAAGATGGCGCCCGACCCTGCCCTCCACAACAATCGGCAAAGAGGAGCCGCGGTGGAACGGGGCAGCAGGCGTAAGTAAGTTAAATACACAAGCACAGTAAAAAGTCAAAGTTTTAAAAGTTTTAAAAAGCGCAGCAGGGGTAGAGAGCAGAAGAGAGTCCCTCGCAGTCTGCTAGCCACATAAGCAATGCTCAAGGCGCTGCCACCACCCTGAACAATCGCCCGTAATATATCGTCGGATTACACTGTGGTGTCAATACTATTATGGTACACTTAGGTGTAATCTGAATGGATAGGAATATGCTTATGACTAGGTTATTTTTAGGACAACCAGTATATTCATCTGGATTGGTTGGAGCATTTTTGTTTGCCGTATGGCCGTCACACCATAAGATATGTCTATGGAGTTTAATATAATTTTTGTTTTGATATGTAACATTCAGTAGGAATACCATACATGGGTTCTTCTATATGTCGTAATGTATACTCCAAGAGGGTCGATGCATTTTATAAGGACGAGCCGAGGCTTCACTGCGAGACACATCAAGTCATCTGGAATTTCAGTTCTCGATTGGATGTACCGGGGATACGTAAAGTAGAGTATTTAAACATTAGGCAGCTCAGCTTGCGCTTCCAACATAACTTTACTATATGGAGTACATTGTTCATTATCAGGGTGAGTGTATATTGGTTCTAATTCTGTTCGAGCCAGGAATTCGGGATGAGGGTCAGTTAACGACAGTGCGTCCGCTCCGTTGAGATTGTTGAGCGCAGCAGTTAATTTATCTGCTAACAACACTGGAGTGTTTTTGAACCTAATAATGTCGGAACGTAAACTGAATCTAGACTGGAGAGCGTGCTTCTTAGGTTGTTAGTCGGCAGTACAGGTGCTTTTAGAATCTAATAATTGCAGAATTGTATATAGTGAATGGGGGTTAGATTGGGCCCCATCACTTGTTGGGGTTTCCTCTGGGCATGTGTTATGAACTAGGTTAGGGCAGGTTAGTTACATGTTATGTTTAGATATCTTGGGTGATGGGGATGCTGGACTTTAACATGGTAAAACAAGCCAGCTGCATGACGTATCCGAATATGCCGAAATGTATGGATTAAGCAGGGTTTTATAACTCGACTATGATGTAATATCTGCTGTTAAATCTGGAATATAAACAGCGTCCAACAAAAGGATGGCAATATTTCGAAGCAGGGTTGGAGTGTATATTACAGCGAGTGACTACTAACTATGCAAATGCCTGTGTTTGCTGTAAGCATGCTTAGAGGAAGTGCAGAGGTCAGATTGGTTACCAGGTAAAAACGCAAGAAGAAGTGCGCATTCGTTTAAAAAGTATGAGAAAATAACATTGAAAAACATTAGCAATGGATGCGTAAATGGGGTGACTTCTGGATGAATATCTAGCACATGATTTCCTTAATTATGTTCTTTCACCGATTTGTTTGCATATAAGTGACAAATGCTATTGTTTGCAATAGGTAACAAACAGGGGGGCACCTTGTGGCCCTGGTGGAATCCACACTTGACAGCTTATTCTGCTGGAATTATGATATTGCACATAACTGGGAAACAACGTACCTTTACAAAAAACTGAGTTGAGATATGATGACGTTACTATAGGGTTGCCAAATGGTAACAGATGATTTTTGAGTGAATGAATGTATGTACTTTAGTCGATAAAATGTTATCATAAAAGTATACACATTCTTTACAATATAAAAAGAACCACCAATCCATTCGTACATACAATTGTACGTTAAAAATACAAAAGTATTACTTTAAAAATAGTATATACAATAAAAACAGAAATTAACAATCACATAAAAGCAGCATAGCATAATCCGTATAAAATCATCTATGGGGGAGATTGCTTTATCCTACGCAGGCGAGTCTGCCAGGCGCTGCCCAGGAATTTTGCTACCCCACAGACCATAACTAGAGAAGACGTATCGGTGGTGAAAACCCTCAAGGCCATCTTATGACACCTAAGGCCTAGCTCCTTACATAGTGGTTTTAACCATGTCTTCCTTGCACCCCTATATGCTGGGCATGCAAAGAGGAGATGAGCCACGGACTCCTTAGTGGCTGCACACCCAGGACAGGATATTACTGGGGAACTTGGCTTTTTCCACCCTGCAGTAATTTCATTCACCGGGAGGGTCCCGAACCTTAGTTTTAAATAGAGTGATCTGTCCAGGGGTTTTTGTATAAAGTCTAGGAACGGTTTGAGTTTCCTTACGGGTTTAAACTCTAGGAACCGCTCTGTAAGGGTACCACTTTTTGCCTCTACACAAGTCCTCCTCCTGTACCCAGTCCCAATATAGTTTCTTCATTACTTGCTTAGGGGGTGGAGTTTGGCTAGCCCATATTTCATTCAAACCTAGTTTTAAAACCAGCTGTCTAAGGTTACTCAACCACTTCATCTTATTACCCGAGTTGAGTAAGATTAGTTCATCCTAGACAGCCGCATAGTTTGAAAGTTCTGGGGTCCTTCTCAGACGTACCCAGAAAAGTAGCGGGTGCAGACAAACTATGTCTTTCAGAGAGCGTCTACCCGTATCTTGTCGTAGGGGTATTACCGGAGTAGAGATGGGGAGTGACACCAATTCTCTCAGGAACGTATTTTCTAATGTCACTAGATCGGTTGTATTCTCGAACCCCCACAGCTCAGATCCATAGACTGCCGAAGGTAGGGCTTGACCTTTGTACACCGCGAGTGCCGGGGCTACAGGTTTACTCATAGACTCTCGCTTTTCCCGTAGGATCGCTCCTGAAACTCGTTTGTGATTTAAAAGCATTTTAGCCAAATGATCCTTCCAAGTCATCCTACTATTAACCCTTACCCCCAAATAGTCGAATGAGTCTACCAGCTCCAATGGGGTGCCGTTAAGGGAGACATTGTTCTTGAATCTTTTTGAAGGCGAGATGGCCATAAGCTTCGTCTTGGTAGTGTTGATAATAAGACCTCTATCCTCACAAAACGAGCTAAAGCAATCCAACAGCTTTTAGAGGCCAGAGAGGGTTTTAGAGATCAGGATGGTGACATCCGTAAAGAGCAGGGTGGGTGTTTTTTCCCCCGCCAGGGATGGGGCGTTGGCTGAGTCCTCCCTCAGATGGTCCACCACCCAATTCACAAAGAGGGAGAACAGAGTCGGCGCCATTACACTTCCCAGGCGGACTCCTCTCCTCACGGCCACCCTCTCTGTCAACTGGCCCTGAGTACCCCATCTAATCCTTGCATAATTCCCCTCGTGCAATTTCTTGATAAATTCAAGAAGGTTGATGGGGAGGCCCATCTTTTGTAATACATTCCATAATCTAGAGCGTGGCACTAGATCAAAGGCTGTTTTAAGGTCTATAAACGCCAAATACAGGCTGCCCTTCCCGATGGTCACGGCCTTCCAATAAATAGCGAAGAATCGGAAGACCTGATCCATTGTGCCCACCTTCTGCCTAAATCCTACTTGAAAATGGGAAAGGATGTTCACCTCTTCTATCCAAGACCCTACCCTTGAGATAATGACCCTGCCAACCACCTTCTGGACCACGTCTATCAGACTGATCGGTCTGTAGTTGGCAGGGTCATCTCTCGCCCCCTTTTTGTACACTGTTACCCACTCCACCCCTTCCAAGAGTCTGGAACTGGATGGCCCCTTGAAATCAGATTCATTATAAGGGCAATGAGGTTTGCCCAGGTTGTAGGGTCGTTTAAGAGGTGATCCCCAGGTAGCCCGTCAGGACCTGCCGCCTTTCCCGGGGACAGATGTTTGATAGCCGTTTTTACCTCGGTAGTGGAAAAGGGGTCTTCGGGAACCATAAGGACTCTACCATCACTATCAAATACTAGGCGTGGAGGGTATGGCTCCACTGCACCACAGTACAGATCATAAAAATGTGAGTGCCATTGTTGTTCCGTTATGTGATTAGTGATGGGTTCCAATCTCCTTCTCCTGGCTTTATTGATTAAATCCCAGAATAGGAAGGAGTTATTCCTCTGGGATGCAGATTTAAGATCCTGCCAATGTTGTTCTTCCCATTCACGTTTAGCTAGCACTAATGACCTAGCATAATCCTTCCTAGCCGGTCTAACCAGTGAAGGATTCTTTTTGAGCAAGGCTGCTGTTAGCGCCATCCTTCTGCCTCTACAGTGAGCCGTATACCAGGGGTTGCTTGATTTTACCTGGGACTGATTCCGTCTACCACTACTACCCTGTATAATGAAATATTGGCCCACTTTCTCTATTGCGTTTTTATAATCTAAGGGGAAGGAAAGGCCCTGAGAACTTTCTGTTACCGCTGCAATTTGCTCTAGGTCTGCTATCGTCTCTGCTAAGTGCTCGCTAATCTTGCTTAGGTTCCCTTCCTGGGATTGAACCCTATCCCATTTCAGCCGGCGGTTGTAATTGAAAGGAACAACCTCCTTAGTTTGCATTAAAGGGGCTTTGGTTCTGTTATCATTTTTTGTGCCCCACCTTAACTTCATGCACAAGGGGTTATGATCACTATCCTGCGACGGTATTACCTCCATATCAATTAAATCTCGCCACAGGTTGATGTCTAATAAAATTTAATCTATTCGTGACAGGCCATTAAGCCTATTAAAGGTATTTGCCCCGTCTGGATCAGATCTTGTCCTGCCATTTAGCGCTCTCATGTTATGTTCCAGGGTCGGGGCATTGATCTGAATTGCCCTCGGGGACCATTTTCTAATAGGAGCTAACGTCAAAGCAGGTATGGACCATCTAGTATCTTCCTCCTCTATTCCCAGGCAATCTTCCCTACTCGGAGGTTCAAAGGTGCAATTAAAATCACCTCCTACGATGGTTTTAGAAAGCGGGGGACTGTTAGCTATTTCTACCTCTAGGGCTGCTATTGTGTTAGATATTTGGGCCCCAGCGGACTCTCTAGCATAAACATTATATAGGTCTATCTTGCCGTCCTTATCTTGCCCTTGGATTGAAAGATGTAGAATGTCCTCAGTCAACGATTTGTGGACGGTGATGTCCCAGTTTAATGCACTCTTGATCCAGTCATGGAGGCCCCCTGCTGGTCTACCCTTCCCAGAGCTTATTGCGGGGGAGTAAAAAGTAGAATACCCATATTTGTATATAGGGAACATGCTCCATGTCTCTTGGAACATGCAGATGTCAAATTTGTCAAGGAGGTTATTCCAATCAGGTATGACCAATTTTTTTTGTAGCCCCGCGGTGTTCCAAGAGAGCAATTGTATCACCTTCTGGTTCATTACCGGGACAGTTGTGATAACTCCCTTATTCCTATCCCTCCCACCAGGGATTAGCTCTGTACCATCTGCGCTAGTATTTGATAGCTTCTGGGCGATGCTACTGTCACCAATACCCACCGGTAGCCCTGTTGACATACTCAAACTACTACATACTTGGGGTGAGGAACTCTGCCACACAGGGCGCCAATCAACCAGTTCCAGCATGCTATACCTATTCCTTTGTGGGAATTGTGAAAGTAAGGGGGAATACGGCTCCCAAGATGTTATTCCCTGTTGAATTTTTGGTGGTAAAATGTTCTGGGCCACCTCCTGTCTCATACCTCTATTCTGTCCAAAACTCCGATGGGGGTGTGGTAAAAATATGATAAATGCAGGGGGAAAATTTGGGTGTTTGCCCAAGATGGCGACCTGCTGCAGATATATTCTACTGCACGGGTGCTCCTAAAATTGATCACATCGCAGTTTCCTGCGATAGTTTTAGGCCCAGTCCCGATCCAGTCTACCCTTCTTACACAGAGTATTTCACCAGAAGCGTTAGAAGGGAGAGGCCTATTTGAGTTAAGCCATTGTATGCATTTGTTTTTTTAATTCAGAGTGGTCCTCACTTTTTCCCTGACTTAATGGGGGGACCCCAGCAAGGACCACAACATACGGTGTGGACTCTGGAGGGAGATCAAGGGTGGGCAAAACTGATAGAATCCCCTCCTCTAAACGATTTCTACTAGCTCGGGATTGTCGGTTTGATAAGTCTGGTCTGTTTTCAGTGGACCCCCTTGGAACTGTGCTTTTTCCAACATCTACCATTCCCACCCTAGGCAGAGGAAAAACAGAGTCAGAGGTAGAATTTGCAATTACCTGAGCCGGTACAGCTGGTGTATTCTTACCGGCTGGTGGAATTTTAGGGTTGGAAATAAGAATGGGCTTAATAGTGATAGGGTTCCCTGATGGACTGATCGGCTGTGGTCTCCCTAGGCCTGAAATATTAGTCGTAGAGATCAATCTATCAAGCCTAGATGTCAATGGTTTAAAGTGGGAGACAATGATCTGTTCTATGTGAGCTTCAAAATCAGATAAGAGGTGTGTGACCCAAACAGGAGTTCCAAGAGTGTGCGGAGAAGGGGCAGCAGCAACCTGCACACCATCAGTCGGGGTTGTAATTCTATTAGCTAGCTTTTTATTTTTCCCTTTCTTACTCCTCGAGCGGCGTTTAGGAGCTTTTCTGGCTACAGAAAGGGGAGGGGAGTTAGAAACCTCTGGGATGTCAATTACATCCTGTTCAACTTGTGCACAAGGCAACTCTGCAAAAGAGTACATCAGGGAAGAACTGAAGTCAGGGGGATTAACAGTGACAGCAGAAAAATCCCCAACAGACTGGAAAGGGGGGATAGCCGGAGTAATAGATAGTCGCCTCTCCGTGTTCTCTATTGCAGATGCCACAACCCCAATCGCCTTCTGTAACATTTTTTCGATGGCAGTGAGGCTTGGGAGAGGTTGTGCCGTGGCAGCCTGGTGCCTAGTCCTGTGGCCAGAGGAAGCAGGCTTGGACATTTTGCCCTTATCGCTCATTGATACAATAATATTGGAAGGACCCACAATGCACTATACTTATTACAATATTCACAAAGGTCTGAGAACAAAGATGAATTTTGGGAATTGTAAATGTAAATGTAAATGTATTTCGATTTATATAGCGCACAAATCACCCAGGGGTCTCAAGGCGCTTGCTTAGGGAACCCGTCCTGGTATTCCCCTGTGAGATACCCCGGCAGCGTATCCACAAGGTGAAAGCCAGGCATCCCGCCGCGAGGGGCCGTAGTGGAGATTAAGCAAGCTATTGCCCAGAGTCGCAGAGTGTGACCCCGTGAGTCGAGTAGGCACCGGAGCGAGATTTGTCGAGTCCGTGGAATTTTGAGCCCGAGACCCGCCGAGGCGGGGAATCGAACCCTGGTCCACGGCCGATCTCAGCTTCCGGGTCTGCCGCCTCTAACCACTGAGCCACG
This sequence comes from Lissotriton helveticus, assembly GCF_964261635.1. NCBI lineage: Eukaryota > Metazoa > Chordata > Amphibia > Caudata > Salamandridae > Lissotriton > Lissotriton helveticus. Next base: position 1,116,622,118 of record NC_136067.1, read on the forward strand.
CTTCTCCACCTACTGCAAATTTATGGAATGATTAAATCAATTGTCCAAGATGTAGTGGATTTAAAAGTACCTTTGAGTATGAAATACTTCCAAAAGAAGGTGGCAGGATGTTAAGGGGGTGGCCCCGCCCAGCCTCCTTCGGCCTCTGACGCGCCTGCCCTTGGCACGGGCTTGGCCCGGCTCGTCCCGCGTGCGTTCCCGCGACGCGGGGGCTGCGCTGTAATTTAAGGCGCCTCCGGGCGCGGAAATTGCGGTGGCGTCTTCTGCCGTAAAGGAGCCTGGGACTCGTAGTCCTCCTCCTCCTCTCGGCGGCCGCAGGTGTAAAGTAGCAGCGGCGGCGGGAGGGGGGATCTAAAAGCCCGACTTCCCCGAAGCAAGGCCGGCAAAACGAGGTCACTGGAAGCCCTTCTCAAGTTCCAAATACAAGAAGGCACCCCTTCCTGTTACTGGTCCCAACAGTCACGGCTCCTTCACCCCACTGCTTACAATCCGTGACGTCTCGCACCAAGTGTCCTACCTCTCCAACACAATCGGCAACTCTCCAACACAATCGGCAACTCGGGCCATTTTCCCCTCCTCCACCTACAGCGAAGGCCCAGCTGAAATGCTTCCCCAGAGGGCTCCACCGTTGAATTCCCTCCAGCGGCTGCAGTGTATCCCAGACGGCTTCAGCCGCGCCCAAGTCCTCGTGGCGGGAGCCGCGAAACACAAGCGGCTACAGCCGCGTTCCAATCCTCGCAAATAGCACCCCAGGAGCTGGCAGCTGTGACCCACCGGGGGTCAACAACACTTCAGGTACTGTAGCACCCTTCAGGCGGATGTAGCCAGAGGAGTCGTCGACAACGGCCTCTGTTTGTTCAGGAACAACTTTCATTCAGTACAGTATTTCTAGCAAACTGTGTACTTGCAGGTTCTCCTTTCCTTGTATGTATGGTCTCTGGATCCCAGAAGCCAAAGGGTTCTCGGCTGAAAATCTGTGGGTTGCTTAAGGTGACCACTAGCTTTGAGTCGTCTGGTGGCTATGGTAAGACATTACAGCATGGGGTGTAAGAGTACCAGGAATGGAGTGGAATATTCCAGATTCTACCAAGAGGTCCTTGGAGAGCCTGGACTCAACAGAGAGCACAGAAAAGTCGAGATTCGCTCAGGAAGCGCAGGACAGCAGCGTAAATATCAACAGGAGTTCAGCTTTAGCCGGGGTGGGGCAGCGTGGGGCCCACTCTAAAGCCCTCCGTGAAGCCCCAGAACAGCCGTGCCGCCGCCTCCTGATCCGGGTAGCACGAGAGCCAGGGGGCCATCGCCTCCACCCTAACCGGTGTAGGCGCCCTTCTGTCCAGGGTGGCCCCGACCTCTGGCGTTCCTCCACTGTTCGGAGGGCGTAGCGAGGGTGAGGCACTGAGTAAGGGCATGTTTCCCGCCGCATTTCGAGCACTCATGCTTGAACTTACAGGGGTACCTGGAACGATACCCCTTATTGTAGCTCCAACAGGCCCCTGTGGAATACCCCCCTGGCTTGGACTGTTGTCCCGAGACGATGTTGCTGGGCACCGTTCCACTCCCCGCCCCGCTTTGGGCGGGACGCGGTGGAAAGGACGATAAACAACCGGCAAGCCGCTGGCCGTGTGCGTGGACGCAGTGGAGTGCGTGGACGCCATCCACTGCACCCAGAGTTCCTGATCAACCTCCCTCCAACACTTCTCGGGATTCGCACTAACCTTGGCTCTAAACTCCTCATCATAACTCAGCCAGGCAAAACCCCCGAACTGCATCTGTGCCTTGCGAATGATGTCCATGTATTTGAAAAGCGCAATCGCCCTGTCCAAATACTTTTCACAGTAAATACTGGCATAAATCAAAAACGCCGATGTCCAGTTCTCCATTGTCACTGGCACCCTGGGGCGCCTCGTCAGCTCCCACTCCTCCTTCTTTGAACCCTCCTTAGCCTGCACCTCCCTACGCAGCAACTTAAAGACATCCACAAATTCATGCCTCCAAATCCTAGCCCTGAGTTTCTCAGAGAGATGCGAGCCCAACGGCATCGCCAAACCCATATACGGCAGTTTCTTCGGGATCTTCACCCCTTCTCCTCTTTACCATCCCCTTTGTCTGTCTGCACCCCCGTAGTCACCGACTTACCGTCCACTTTCTTACAATCCTCAAGTGGACCGCCCGAAGGCTTCTCCGGCTCCCGGACTGACTCGTCCCCCACTCCCACTGACCTGCAGGTCCTCTTATGCCCCTCCCCCCCCCCCGTGGACCGTCCTCCCAGGCTGCCCACCAGGAACCCTCACCTGCGAGTGCCTCGGGCCGTTCCCTGGGCCGTCCTCTGGGTGCTGCCACCTGGACCGCCGCCGTCCCAGCCTTGGTCCTCGTCACCGCCGGGGCCTGCAAAACACCAATGTCGCCGTTGTCCACAGCGCCCCCAAAGCCGTCTGCGTCATCCCGCACCTCCCCGTCTTCCAGCTCGTCACTCTCTTCACCATAGTCCAGCTCAAGCACCGGTTCCAGATTCAGACGCTCACTCTCCACCTCTTTCACCGCTCTCTTCACACCTTTCTGCACGCCCCCCGGCCACGCTTTCCAGACACCACCCGCGCCGCCAGAGCCCGAGCCCTCGGTGGAGGGACAGCCGCCGCAGACTGCCCTGCTGCTTCAGTCCTGCGTTTTGGAGCCGTCTTGCCAGGCACCCCCGGGCTCTGCCGACAGCCGCCGGCTTGGATCCCCACCCGCCCCTCAGGTCGCTCCAACCTGAGCGGGCCCCCGCACCATCGGGCCTCAGAGCCGTCCTGGCCGTCCCTACACCTGCCATCACTCTCAAGGGGGTGGAAGGGTCCTCCACTGCCTTCTTGGCCCTGACTCTCCTAAGCTCCTCTTCCCGTTCCGCCTCCCGTTCCTCCTCAGAGGTCGGGATGGGGGGGCCCTCAACTTCATGACCCCACACTGCACCCACTCTGGCCCTGGTCTGTTCAGCCCACCTAACCTCCAGGATCTGGTCCAGGATCCTCTCCCCTCTAGCCCTGTCCTCCCAGGAAGCAGCGCCCCAGATCTGGGGGGGGGGGGGGGGGCGGGGGCGGGCAGTATCCGTAAAAATCAGCCCCCGGATAAAAGTAACCCCCTGTGGCATTCCAGGCACCCAACCAGGACCCCCTCCCAAGGAAACCAGGGCGGACGGCCCACCCCGGCCCCCCGGGGCCCCCATCGCCGCCTGCCTCGCGGGGGCAGGGGTGCCTGCCCTGGAGCTAGTGGACAGGTCGATGGGGGCCTCCTCCCCTGCTCACCCTCCACCGTCCCAGTGTCCACAGTCAAGTCAATCCCCAGGGTGGGTGGTGCAGGCTGCCCATCTAACTCCGGGCCCATGTGCCCTCCTGAAACTCCTTCCGCAGTGAAAGCGGGCCGAGCAAGGCTGCCCCCCTGCCCCTCCCCCTCCACTGCACCGGCCGGCGCGTGAGCAGGCCCCAAAAGCTGAGGCGCAGGGGCCGCGGCCGTCACAACAGCTCCCGTGGCCCCAGGCAGAAACTCGATCGGGGGGAAGGCCCGCGGGGGCAGGCTCTTGCTTTTCCCGCCCCTCGCCGGGACCCTGGGCGCTCCGCCCCCCTCCGATCGCTCCCCTGCCCTCCTGACAGGCCACGACTGCAGCCTTAACCCCGGCTGAGGCAGCGCGCGTGCCCCTGGTGGCCCCCACACACGCCTGTCCCAACACACCTGGTTGCAGGAGATCTTCGCGCCCAGCCCGCGCGAGCAGCAGCAAGGCCGCCCGGACCTCCTCGGACGTAACGCCCGACATCGTGCCGAATATCACGCGTCAGGCGTATGAAAGGAAACGGCTGCCGTGCAAACAGCCCCCGACACTGGATGAAACTCCACAGACTACTTATTACGCTAACTTAATGAAACACTGCTCTACACTCCTTTCTTTCTCCCTCCCGATGGTGCCAGGCGCACGAAGAGGAAGTTCCCTTCCTCCCCTGCACCTAAATACCCACCCCCTAACTCCTCCCCTTCCCCTGCCTGCCCCATCCTGCGCGAAAGACCCTGGGGGAAGACTAGTCTGCGACTTTGCTTTCCCCGGGGCCCGGCATCGCGACCGCGACGCGCCAATGTTTCAATATGCGCGGGCCTTCCAGCACATCCCAGCACAACACGACATGGATGGCACCATTCACCCTACTCTCCGCGGCTCCTCCTCAATTTCACTCCGGGGAACGGAGCTGCCCTGCCGACCCCAAGATAGCTCTCAGGCCTCTGGTACAGGGAAACACATCGGGCCAAAGTTGCGCCGCAGCCGTCCGCCGTCCGCCGTCCAAGGGGCTCCGACCGGGGCTGTCATCCGCCGGGGTCCGCAGCTCAAACTAGAGACGGGGCTCAGTCACAGCGATCGGTTCCCCCAAAGCACGGCCTCCCTGGCAATGCCTAAGGTCACTTCATGCACAGCGATGGCCCTCCAGTCGTGCAGATTAGAAAAGGATTAGTTCTCGGCCAGCAGAACGCACTCAGCAAGTGGCCATCTTGCAGCACGGCAGACCACCCTCTGCCTTAGAACCCAAAATAATAATTTTAGCAATACTCCTCGCCAATTGATGATTCACTCTTTTTTTGTTTCTATGTAGCCTTTTTTTGTCCTATTTGTATATGATACTGTTTATGCCTTTGGCATATCTTCCACTTACTCTTTTTAATATATGTAGAGGCTCCCGTTAGCTAGGATAGTTTGTAAATGATTATTGGAGGTATCTTCTTCTTTTAAACAGTCTCCGAGTGTGTTTGCTCATTGGTATTTAAATGAAATTACATTTTTCTACAAAACTTTTCTACTGTGTTTTTAAAAACTGTTAATCTTTACTATTACCTGTCATCTTGGTTCTTTTTTCTTATTTATTTTTGTTATGTTGTTATGTTATTTGGGTTCTTCTATAGCGCAACGGCTACTCCAGTAGGAGTGTCCCGGCGCTTTGGCGAAGAAGTCCTTTAGGTAAAGGAACATAACTGCAGAATAAAAGTAACAGCGAAGTTAACTGGTAAAAAGCCAGGTTTTTAATGCCTTTCTGAAAGACATCAGACTAGGGGCCTGTCTGAGAGAAATGGGAAGCTCATTCCAAGCGCGCGGGCCAGGTAATGAAAAGAGCGCCCCCCTTGTCTGGTTCGCTTGATGGACGGAACGACCATTTTTGACAAGGAGGCAGATCGCAAAGCTCTGCTCGGCTTGTAAAGAGCAAGACGCTTCCTAATGTACCTAGGGCCTGAGTCGTGAAGGGCCTTGTAGGTCAGTGTCAGGCTTTTGAAGAGAGCCCTCTTGGCTATAGGAAGCCAGTGCAATTCCTTCAACAAGTCAGAAGCACTAGCTCGTCTAGGGAGTCCATAAATAGCCCTGGCAGCTGAATTTTGGACTACTTGAAGTCTCCTCACGAGATATTTAGGGAGTCCTAGATAGAGGACATTTACATAGTCTAATCGCGACCCGACAAGTGCTTGAACAATGATCCTTCGATGGTTCATAGAAATCAGGGGGAGGAATTTCCTGAGCATCCGCAGGATCCCGAAACATTTCCCGGAGAGACAGGATATTTGAGGCCCAAAGGTTAACTCATTGTCAACAATGATACCTAGGTTTTTAGCCTTGGTACTTGCATTTGCAGGTGGAAACAGGTCTTGTGGCCACCAACTTTTCCAGTTTGGTTCCGAGACACATCCAAAAAAGAGCAGCTCCGACTTATCGGAGTTGCATTTTAAGCCGTGTCTTTTGAACCAATCAAAGACTGCTTCTAGGCAGCCTCTGATACGGATCCCATCGAACACCTCATTCTTGTCGTATGTGAACAAGAGCTGGGTGTCGTCAGCGTACGACACGATCTGAGCGCCAAACGACTCCGCAACCTCTGCAAGGGGGGCCAGAAAGATGTTAAAGAGCAGGGGGCTAAGAATAGACCCCTGAGGGACCCCCACTTCCAGAGTTGCCATAGCTGCGGAGTGAGGTGGCGCCCAGATCGTTTGTCGACGGCTAGCTAGAAATGATTTGAGCCAGTTCCACACCGTCCCCCGGAGACCACAATCCCAGAGTCGAGTTAGGAGGGTATCATGGGGAACGGTGTCGAACGCCGCCGACAGGTCCAACATGACCAACATGGCCTTTCCTCCAGTATCCAAGACCTCTCTAATGGCGGTGGTGACTTCAAGTAGCGCGGTCTCTGTGCTGTAATTCGCACGAAACCCAGATTGAGTAGTGTGCAACAGATTGTTATTCTCGATGAAATCAGAGATAGATCTGTGCACATGTCTTTCCGCCACCTTCGCTAGAGCGGGGAGGAGAGAAATAGGCCTGCAGTTGGCATGTATGATGGGATCCAAAGCTGGTTTTTTTATGAGTGGAAGGATGAAAGCACTCTTCCAAGCCTGGGGGACAACGCCAGAAGACAGTGAGGAATTAAGAATGGAATTGATGGGGCCATTTAGCACAAGGGCTATTTTGTTGAGGCAAGAGACCGGGCAGGGATCTAGAGGAGAGCCCGACTTCAAGCCTGTCAGATGGTCTAATGAAGCAGCAAGGCTCAGCTGCGGGAATTCCCAGAGGGTGGGTTGTGAAGAGGAGAGGGCACCAAGAGCAGCATCCTGAGGCTGTTTAGAGTAAATAGCAAGAGAGGCTTGAATAGATGTTATTTTATCTACAAAATAATGTGCCAGTTCAGTCAGCCAAGGTTCAGAGTGAGACTGAGCAGAGATACCTAGGGACGGAGAAGTAAAATCCTTAACAATTTTAAAGATTTCCTTACAGGAGTTTTCAGATTCATCTATCCGACGTTCAAGATAAGATTTTTTTCCACTCCAAATCATCTTGTGGTAGGATCTGGTTAAGTTTTTAAATTTTTCTTTCTCAAGAGGCTTGTAGTCTTTCCTCCAGGCTCTTTCTGCTCTCTTGCAGTTTTGCCGGGCTTCTCTGAGCTGAGATGTGAACCAAGGAGCGGAAGGACGTTTGTTTCCGGGTTTAGCGGCTTTCTCAGGCACGAGATCCGCCAGTATAGTCGTGAGCCATTCAGTGTAATGAGCTAGATCGATTTCCACATTACCTGACAAGGTGCACGGTGAACATGACATGGCCTGTAGTAGCATCTCATTAGAGAGCAGATGAAAAGGCCTGGAAAGTCGTTTAGCAGAGATGGTGGGATTTGGTCTAGGGGGAGGGGTACTTAATAGGAAAAAAGAGATTAAGTAATGATCCAACCATAATACTGGCTGAGGAGCAAGGACATTAATAGGGACGGTGGAAAAAACTTGGTCCAGAGTATGGCCCTTATTATGCGTGGGATCGTGAATGAAAGGTATAAGTCCTAATGCTGTTGTAACCTCCATGAGTTTTATTGTGTCAGGATTTGTGGCCTCATCCATGTGTATGTTTAGGTCGCCTAAAAGTAAACAATGTTCCGATTTAAGACATGGGACTGAAAGTGCTACCTGTAATTCATCCAGGAAAGAGCCTAAGGGACCGGGAGTTCTATATGCGAGAATGCCGGTACATGCCTGGTGGGGAGACAAATGAAGTGTGAAACCGAGCGCCTCGGTGTCCTGAATATTGTCTATCGGGAAGGTAGTGCAGTGCAGCTGGTTGTTGACTATGATAGCCACACCACCCCCGCGCCCAGATGTTCTGTCCCTCCTGATGATGGAATAATTAGGTGGGATGGCGTTGACTAAGTCAGGGGCCGAGGTATCACTAAGCCAAGTCTCAGTGAGAAAAAGGCAGGATATATTAGAGTTATCGAGTAAATTCCAAATATCTAGCGCATGACAGCCTAGGGAACGTGTGTTAAGGAGTAGGCAAGTGATAGTGATAGGTTGATGGATCAGTTTCGGCTTGTTGTGTATAGGAAAGCGCCATCCGCACTCAGTGCAGCCTTTTCTAAGGGCACGGCAACCAGGAAAGACAGAGTGGCAGCGACCTACCGGAGGACGGATTTTTAAGAGAGTCTCTGACGAGTAAGAGAAACACATAGCTGAAGCTGAGAAGAGTAAGGCACCAACCAGAAGTAAATGCCAGCCAGCCGTCCTGCCCCGTCTGCTACCGGAGCGCTGACGGGCGCAGACGTGCTGACTCTGGCGTGACTCCGGCGCTGAGGAGGCGCGTCAGCAAACGCGACCGCTAGCGCGGAGAACGACCGTTTCCTTAAGTACAGGAGACTGGAGCGCTCTCACCGCTCTCGCCCCCTCACCCAATATGGCCGCCGTAGAATCTGTTTACTCTGCACCTCGATCTTCAGCCCTAAAATCGGCTGGGATCGTCAAAACAAGGCGAAAATGGTGCCAAGTGGGTGCCAGGTGTGCTGAGTGCAAGCAGTGTGGAAATTCAGCAATTTAGAAATAAAATTCGGCGTTTTTTAAAAAGTACAAACACGTTGCACGCAGTAGCTCTAAGTTGCTCCTAGGGTGTTCTGATAACAAACAAAGTGTTGACAAGGCGTTGGAATCACGCGCCTGCCTCCTAGGGGCTCCTTAAGTACAGGAGACTGGAGCGCTCTCACCGCTCTCGCCCCCTCACCCAATATGGCCGCCGTAGAATCTGTTTACTCTGCACCTCGATCTTCAGCCCTAAAATCGGCTGGGATCGTCAAAACAAGGCGAAAATGGTGCCAAGTGGGTGCCAGGTGTGCTGAGTGCAAGTAGTGTGGAAATTCAGCAATTTAGAAATAAAATTCGGCGTTTTTTAAAAAGTACAAACACGTTGCACGCAGTAGCTCTAAGTTGCTCCTAGCGTGTTCTGATAACAAACAAAGTGTTGGCAAGGCGTTGGAATCACGCGCCTGCCTCCTAGGGGCTCCTTAAGTACAGGAGACTGGAGCGCTCTCACCGCTCTCGCCCCCTCACCCAATATGGCCGCCGTAGAATCTGTTTACTCTGCACCTCGATCTTCAGCCCTAAAATCGGCTGGGATCGTCAAAACAAGGCGAAAATGGTGCCAAGTGGGTGCCAGGTGTGCTGAGTGCAAGCAGTGTGGAAATTCAGCAATTTAGAAATAAAATTCGGCGTTTTTTAAAAAGTACAAACACGTTGCACGCAGTAGCTCTAAGTTGCTCCTAGCGTGTTCTGATAACAAACAAAGTGTTGGCAAGGCGTTGGAATCACGCGCCTGCCTCCTAGGGGCTCCTTAAGTACAGGAGACTGGAGCGCTCTCACCGCTCTCGCCCCCTCACCCAATATGGCCGCCGTAGAATCTGTTTACTCTGCACCTCGATCTTCAGCCCTAAAATCGTCTGGGATCGTCAAAACAAGGCGAAAATGGTGCCAAGTGGGTGCCAGGTGTGCTGAGTGCAAGCAGTGTGGAAATTCAGCAATTTAGAAATAAAATTCGGCGTTTTTTAAAAAGTACAAACACGTTGCACGCAGTAGCTCTAAGTTGCTCCTAGCGTGTTCTGATAACAAAAAAAGTGTTGGCAAGGCGTTGGAATCACGCGCCTGCCTCCTAGGGGCTCCTTAAGTACAGGAGACTGGAGCGCTCTCACCGCTCTCGCCCCCTCACCCAATATGGCCGCCGTAGAATCTGTTTACTCTGCACCTCGATCTTCAGCCCTAAAATCGGCTGGGATCGTCAAAACAAGGCGAAAATGGTGCCAAGTGGGTGCCAGGTGTGCTGAGTGCAAGCAGTGTGGAAATTCAGCAATTTAGAAATAAAATTCGGCGTTTTTTCACCTTTTATTCTTTGGATCTGATTATTAAATCTTTGTCATTCCCTTTTCTGTATACCTTTGTTTGTTCCCTATCTCTTTGTCTTACACTTCCCATTTTTTTCTATGTTCTCTTATTTTGTTCTTGATATTGTCTTATAAACTGTGCTGTTTGTAAAATGGGTTATTTTATATGTTACTTTCAGGGAGGTGGGAGCGCACCAGACACGCCCCAACGAAATTACCTTTTGCATGATGTTGTTTATTTATGTCATGTAACAGCTTTGGACATGGGCTCTGGTTTAGTCTGGATCAGCCGGACTCATATCTCTGGCGGTAGCCACAAAATTGTACTGACGATTGATGTAATCTTGAATTTGTCATTTAGTGTCTTGTTCTGTTGTGTTGATATGTTGTTATATAATTTTATTTTAGCACTGATGAAGTCCCAACTATTTATATAAATCATAAAAAAATGATGAAAAAATTAAGAATTGTGGAAAACCATTTTAATGGAGTTATTTACCTGGTGCACCTCCACACTTTTGGATGATCAAGAATCTGGTATGCAGTGGCACTGAACAACACCAGGTGCCAGAGGATGCTTGCAAAGGACCTCTAATTTAACAGAACTAAGAGTGAGCTGCTGACTAAAAAGTCTGCTGTTAGGTTCTTTCTTTTGTGACAAGTCATCTTCATTAACCCTTGGGGAGTGGGGCGTAGTTGTAAGTAAAATATCTGGTTTTAGACCAATTCCTCCATCTGACTGTTTGATAGGATTAATCAGTAAGATAACGGGTCCTATGTTATGGGGGGTAGCTCATATATCACATATATGTACGTTAATTTGTTCAGAACAGCCCAGCACTGCCCAGTTTGACAGGTCCATGCGTGATGTGCTGCCCATTGCAGGTTTTCATGTGAATACTTTGCCTTCTAGTATAATGTATAACATGAGGGAATAGGACTACAAGTACAACAATATAAAGCAAAAGACCTGGACTGGAGCACCATATCATGCATGGACCCCAGAAACGTGCCCAACCTGACTAACTAAGCAGGCCCACTTGTACTATGAGGCAAGTGTGCTTGTCTTCAGGCTACAAAGCCAAAAATGGAGTATAAAGTAATGGAATGGAATGGCGTTGCCAGAGGATTAATTTCTCACCTGAGAAGGGATCCAGGTGCTGAGTACCTGAAGGATCCCCAAATAGGATCACATGAAGAGCCATCTGTACAGTCATTAGCAGGACACCATATTGCACTCAGCTGTCTTGATGTGCTGGGTAAGATTTCTCAGGTGTTGCCTGCCATGTTAGAGACAACACTACCTCCTGCCTTGTACAAATGTATATTGGGTGGTAGTGAATGCAAGTGATACACCAGCGATCCATGAGTGTTTTTTGGAAGCATTGATGGTATGTGAGCTTGGTGGGCCCCTTGCAGTGTAGTGCCATGTAGGTGTTACTGAGCACATTGAACTGACAGTGTGTCTGAATGGGGAGCCATTGCATCTCAAGGAAGGGAGGTGTGATGTGTGATGTGTGTGCCACATGGTAGACTTAGTGATAGTCACACACTGCAGTGTTTGATAGTTTCCCACTTCTGTTGCAGCTGTGAACGGATGCCGTAGAAGAGGGCATTGGTGTACAACATTTTCCATGTGATGTGGCCCTGGGTGATGGTGTAGCAGGTGTCACGACAGAGCAAAAAGAGGAAAAGTCTGACTATGCTACATATGTTAAAGCAGGAGGATGTGAAACAGGGAAGTTTGAAGTGACAGGGTGAGGTAGGTTTCTTTTTTTTTTTTAAACTTTGTTTATTGAAGGCAATCAGAAGTACATTACATGATTGAACGACATCTTGTACATTATCCACAAATTTCAGTTCAACATTATATATAGTTACTTAGGATACATTTCCTATCATCCTCTCCTGTCTACGCAATTCCATTTCCACAGTGGGTGAGACACAAAGATCTCCCCTGTACTTGTTCCAGTGTGACCATTTGGGCAGCCCCTTGCCTTGTAGACCTCTGTCTCTGTCAACATGCATCTATCCATTTCCCTAACCCATAGGTTGATGCGGGGTGAGTTCTGGTCTCCCCAACCCTTGGCTATCTCTCTCTTTACGAGTGTGTACCCCAGTGTTGTGAACTGTTGTTCGGTCTCCATTAAGTCAGTGGTCTCCCAGATATTTAGTAGCCCCAGATGTGGCGTCAATTGTATATCTTTACCCAGGGCCTTAAACATGTGAGTCGTGGCTCCCTCCCACAATGGGTGTACCTTGGGGCATGTCCATAGAGAATGATAATATGTGGCCCGTTGGCTGCAGCCCTTTACTCACCCGTCCTCAGGCCTAGTGCCTATTTTAGCCAGTAACACCCCAGTAAAATATGATCGGTGAAGTATTTTAGGTTGGATCAGGCGAAGTCTCTGAGGTATGGCCGCCTCATGCAGGGACATTAGCGTCTTCTGCCAGTCTTCGTCCTCTAGAGGGCCCAAGTCTTCCTGCCATCGATCCCTGAGTTTCGAGAATGAATCTGGGAGGTTATTGCTTAATTTCTTATAAGTTAGAGATATTGCCTTGGATCTGAGGGGTCCATCGAGCAGGCGATCTTCAGGCGGCGACGACTCTGGAATGTCTGCGAGGGATGGAAAGGCTGTGTGTAGGGCATGTCTGATTTATAATATCTTTACGATTCTCCTTGGGATATCTGATATTTGTCCTGTAGCTCTCTAAAGGTCAAAACTGCCCCTTTCTGGCCCAGAGCTTTCACTGTGGATATCCCATAAGGTCCCATTTATCAAATCAAGGGTGGTATCCCAGTCTTCCCAACTTCTGCGTAAACCACAACGGCGTGGCTAGCGAGAGAGTGTCAGCCCAGCCCAATCGAGCTGTGACCAAACGCCAAATGTCAAGGGTATGTTTGATTGGTCCAAAGAATTTCCCCGAATTCTTCTTATCAGAAGTGTAGAGAGTCCCCATATATCCTGAGCGGTCGGTTTGGTATCTATCCAGAGCATACGCCAGATCGTCCAGGGGGAAATACACCCAATGGTTAACTGTCACTAATTGTGACGCCCAATAGTACCGTTGTAGGTCAGGAAGGGCTCTGCCCCCGTTGTACCATCCTATTGTCAATTTCTGTCGAGCAATTCTAGCGGCTCTCCCATTATACAGTAATGTGGTAACCTCACTCTCTACTGCTTTGAAGTATGAGTCTGGGATTCTGTGGAGGCAATCTTGGAGGACATAAAGAAATCGTGGAAGGGCTAGCATCTTAAACAATGCCACCCTCCCCACCAACGTTAGAGGTAGAGTCCTCCAGTGTTTCACATCTGCACGTAACCTGGCCAGAGGCAGGGCCAAATTTGAATGAAAGAATCTGGATGGGACCGGAGTAATAAAGATCCCAAGGTAGCGGAAACCGTCTGCTACCACCGATAATGCACACCGTGGTGGGAGGCGTGGCGTTTCCCCTGTCAGCATGAACAGGACTGATTTATGCCAAATTATTGCATAACCTGAGTATTTACCAAAGTTTGTAAATATGCCCAATACTACACTAATAGACCTGCACGCGGATGACAGACACAGTAGGATATTGTCTGCATACAGCGATATACGATCTTCTACCTCATCCGCCCAGCACAGGCCACGCACCATCACGGCAAAAATCAGCAGGGACAGCGGGCATCCCTGCCTTGTGCCCTGCGGAGTTCGAACAGTCGGGATGGGAAACCATTACCGTTCACCTGCCCCAGCACTCCCGTATATAGGATTCTTACCCAGTCCACATATTTGGGGCCTAGCCCCACTCTCCGTAACACCTCAAATAAATATGGCCACTCTATGGAATCGAATGCCTTAGAGGCGTCAAGAGAAAGGATCACCACATCTTCTTCAATGTACGGCCTTTTTGCCATCACATTATGCACACGACGCAAATTGAGAGCCGTGTTACGCCCTGGCATAAAGCCGGATTGATCTGGATGGGTCAGTGTTGTAATAACAGACGTTAACCTGTTAGCCAATACCTTCGCCAATATTTTTGTCTCGGCATTAATCAAAGATATCGGCCTGTAAGAACTGCAAGCGTCTTTTGGTTTACCCTGCTTGTGGATAACAACGATCGAGGCCATGCGCTGATCCAGAGGCAGCTGACCCACCTCCAAGCTCTCATCATACATAGCTTTCAAGTACGGAATAGACAAGGAGGCCGTCGCTTTTAAAAATTCTACTGGTACACCGTTGGGTCCCATGGCCTTTCCTGATTTAAGCTGTCCCAGGGCCTTGCCAATCTCTTCCATGGAGAAGTCGGCATCCATCGCGTCCCTCTCTATGTCTGATAGACGGGGAGCGTTACTGTCCTGGCGTAGTTGACAGGAGTCGTCAGCTGTATAGGCTGTAGAAGGGGTATATACCTTCTGGAAGTGATCTGCAAATAAGTTCGCTATATCCAGTGGTCGTGTTACCTTTTTCCAATCCCTGGTCATCAGCATCTGGACCCATCTGGATCCCGTTCCCATCTCTCCAGCCACGCCAATGTCCTGCCGGTTCTATCCCCGAATTCATATAGTCTATGTTGTATCGCATTTTGCTTGGCCACTGCCTGCTCCCTAGCCTTTATCCTAAATTCCTCCTGCTTCAGGAACAGCGATGACTTGTATCGGGCAATGGAGTAAGCGAATGTTCCCTCTCCTTTTCCAAGAGTTCATTTTCCACTTTGACCAGGAGTTCATGCTGCTTAATAAGGTATCCTGTCTTTAACGACCGGGCCACCCCTTTGATAACCACCTTAAATGCTTCCCATATTATTTGTGCAGAATCTACTGAACCCACATTTTCAGTGAAATAATTCCCCGTCTGCTTGCGGAGTTCGTCTCGAATATCTGGGTTACGTAGTAACTATGGTTGGATCCCCAGGGTGGCGGGGGGTTGACAATCCCAATGTGTATATTGTGTGCAGACCGGCGAGTGGTCTGAAATCCCGCTAGGCAATACGGTGTATTGTGCAAATGAACCCACTGATGACAGATGCGTAAGAAAGCAATCAATACAAGAGAGGCTGCGGTTTGCATTGGAGAAGAAGGTACACTGCTTGTCAGTGGGGTGGAGCACCTGGCCCACATCAGTGAGACCTAGTTCTTGTATGAACTCCGGTAGTTGGTTGTTAGCTCTGTCCCGGGGCCTAGGTGGGTGTCGGTACTCCGTTACATCTATCGTCAAGTTGTAGTCTCCCCCCATGATTAGCACCCCTTCTTGAAGTCTGGCTATATAGCTGCCTAGGTCTTCCAACGCCGTTTTGGAAGCCACGTGTGGAAGGTAGACCGATACTAGGTTGACAGTTTTCCCATCCCACTGTGACTCCACCCCCACAAATCTGCCCATCCAATCCGTCCATGTCTTGTGTACGATTAGCGGTGCGGATCTCTTCACTAGGACTGCCGTGCCCCTGGAGCCCGTTGTGTAGTCTGAGTGTGTCAAGAGTCTATATCCCCATCTCGTGAGGGCCTTGGCTTTCTGACCCACTAGGTGTGTTTCTTGTAGCAGGGCGACGTCCGGTGAGTGTCTCTTTAGATAGTGTTGCACTATGCCCCCCCATGTCTATATTTTACCTCACGCCCCCTTGTACAGATCAATTCTGCGTAGGAGAGTACATCGTATTGTATCGTATTGTATACATGACAACTGTCGTTCAACCTTCAATATATAATTACCATATTGTGAGTAGGAAAGAAACAGCATTATTCTATGCAATTCTACATTAACTAACGTGATAATATATTGTAGCAAGTCAGTTCGATCATCAATAAATAACCTAAGTCTATGCAGTTCTACATTCACTAGCGTATTCAAACATCGTAGCAAGTCAGTCCGATCCTCAATAAACCCAACAACATTAAAAGAAACCCTACCCCCCCACCCTCACCTCCTCCCCCCTCTCTGCCCCCTGCCCGTGGATTCAAAACTACCCACCCCCAAACTTGGCAGAGTGCTTTTCTCGCTCCCCAGAAAGGTACTAGTACACGGGGAAAGTTGCCCCCCCATGGGTCAGATCATGGAAACTGAAAATATAGTCATCCATTCTGTAAACATCGTAATTCCCCCATGATATATGCAGATAGACAAACTGGGCATACCTGTACTTGGAGTAACTTCTCGATAACAAATCACACAATTTTAAGCAGAAACCCCCATCTCCCCACCCCCCAACCCCATTACTTGCGTTCTCTTGAATGTCCCAGCATGGGCCGACCATGCCCAAGGCCCCCGAGTCTCATTCCTGTTCTTCCAGGTGGCTAGGGTTATCGTCCGGGGAGTTATTGTCCGGTCCCTCCTGACCATCTCTGCGCTGGCTTGGGCGGCTCCGCCGGTCTCTTCTCTGCTTTCCTACTGTGGACCATCCCTCCATTCACTCCCAGACAGCCTCTGGCGAATCGAAAAACCATGATTTACCATCCGATTCGACCCTCAGTTTCCCAGGAAATAACATTGCATACTTGATCTCTCTGTCCCTCAGTTCCCTCTTCACGGCCCGGAAGCTGCGTCTTTGTGCCTGAACTTTAGCTATAAAATCAGGGTAGAAGGCGACGTCGTAGTTCTCTATCTTCAGAGGGGGTTCAAGCGTGCCGTCTGTAAGATGATATACCTATCTCGGTAATTGAAGACTCGCGCTATGATGGGTCTCAGGGGGGGGCTCCAGGTTTCGGTCTGCCTCTTGGCACTCTATGGGCCCTTTCAATCGAAAAGTAGGAGGACAGAGTCTTCGACTTGAGGTGTTTCGTGATGAGGTCCTCCACAAATAGATCCACGCTAGGCCGCTCTGCTTTTTCCAGAACCCCCAAAATACGAACATTGTTGCGGCGGGCTCTTCCTTCGTAATCGTCTAGTTGCTGTGACATTCTGTCTAAGTATGGGTGAAATTTGCGAATTCGCGGTATGCGAATTCACGCGAAAGCAAATTCACGGTCCGCGAAATCCGCGAATTTTATTTTTTGCGTGTTCGTGGGGCTTTTTGCTTGTTCGCGGGGCTTTTTGCGTGTTCGCGAGATTTTTTCAGCACGGCTACCGCGAGGTTACCCATGCGGTCGTACATGGGCTAGTTACATGCTCGCGTTGTGCAATTGCGTGCTCGCGTCCGTTTTTGCGTGCTCGCGGACAAAAAGTCTTGTGACCATGCAAAAAAATCCGCAATATTGCGAATTGCGTATTTTTTGACAAATTTGCGCGATTGTCAAAAATTCGCAAATTCCACGAGCGGAACGGATTTTACGCCCATGCTTAATTCTGTCCTGCCTCCGTTGTAGCTCAGAGGTGTCTGTCAGGAGGGCCGTGGTAACTATTTTAAGTTCTTTGACTTTCTCGTCCATTTTGCGAAAATCGGCTTGGAGGAGAGAAACCTCCACTGTTACAGAGTCCACGGATGTGCGTACTCCGCTTATCGCCACCATCACATCATGAAGGATAGCTTCAAGGGGCTTCACCTGTGGCGCCGTGCCAGGTTCTTTGTCGGATCTCGGAGAGTCGTTCTTGCCACCATTTTTAGCCCATGCAAATTTAGCCAGTTGCTTTTGGGGATTGTTCCTGAGGCCCTTTCCCCCAGTCGCCATATTGACACTGCGTCAGTAGCACCACCTCTTGATGCAGGTGGGGGAGCGGAAGGTGAGTCCAACCACCACAAGTCCTCCAATGGTATCTCGGCCGCTATATGGATGCAGCCCTGCTTGTCCGACCCAGGGCAAGAGCACGAGTCCGCACCTCCCCCTTTCGGCCTGCCGCACAGAATTCACCCCCGGGTCTTGTTTACTATGCCCCTGGGATATATCACCGGCAGTGGACGGTCTCGCCAATAGCCCACCATACACCACGCTGATCTCCAAAGGCGTTCGTAGGTTCAGTCCACAGGCCGCGGAGAGAAGCGCGCCGGATGATGCTGGACACCACCGCTGGCCATCGCCTCCCAATTCCTGACCCCAGCTCAGGGGTGTTCCCCCTATAGCCGGCGATCAACCAAGGGCTCCGCCATTCAGCAGGTTTCCAAATCTCCGCTGTTTATCCGCGCCAGTGGCTGATGACATAGGCACCCTCAAGCCTGCAATATCACCCATTGATCTGTAAGCTGGCGCACTGTAATGTTTTCCTGCGCCGGAGTATCTTAGTTAATAAGGGCCCCAACAGAAACATCAATATATACCTTTTGCTGCACCCTGCAGGGAATCATAGTGTCCATCAAAATAGCCCCAAGCTGAAGTCACGAAGTGGAACTGTCTAATTGCCAAGCCAGGACTTTGCTTAGCGTTTTGGTCCCTCCTGCCATCAGTATAACATCCCCAAAGAGACCCCACCGACCTCAATCAGCCGTTGACATCCATGATCTGGGGGGTGGGGGGTCACCACGCTCATGCCGCAGGGCCGTCTCTCGAACGCGGCTCTCAAATTGGGCCCAGCCCCAGGTCGGAACGCACAACGGGGCACCCCGGATCGGGTGACTGACCGGAGCCCCTGCAGCATACCTCAAGTGTCTCTGCCGCCACCGGTACCTTTGTTTCGCGGGCCCACAGAAAAGGCCGGCGGCCGCCACCACTCATCGCTCCCTCCCAGGCGGGCGGCGATCTCCAAGTTGGCCGCTGCAGTGTCCGCCACTTACCCCCGACGCCGGGGCCTCGCGTAGGTCCGCCTCTTCTGGGCCCACCGGGGGGGCACACCGACCACTTCAGCAGCGTACCGCTGCTCCTCCGCCTCTCGCAGCATCACCACGGCCGATCCGCCGCACCTCCGCTTCCTCAACACCGGACGCTTGTAGCTGACAGAGCACCCCTGCGCAACCATCAGCGACGGGGAGCCACCATCTTTCCCCGCATTCAGGTGGCTCGTATAGTTGGGCCGCGCTGATCACACACCGTTTTCTCCCAATTTGAGACCAGATAGCTTCCGGAGGAGTCTGGGGATAGATTGCCACACTGCCACTCTGCTTCCACTTGTGGATGACTGCGGATGGCTAAATTGCGACCATGGGGAGTCAGGAGCTACTCTAGTCTGCGGCCATTGCAGTCGGCTGCTAGCCACGCCCCTACCGGTGAGGAAGGTTTCTAGGATGATGGACAGGTTTGGGGGGTGGCTAAGGGGTGAGGTGTTTGGGCCTAGTCGTGTGGGCAACCAGGGTAGGCACATGATACAAAATATCATCAGTACCATCTTGTAAGATTCAGCATGAGCCATAGCTCTCAAATACAGGTAAGCATGTTTGTTAATTGCATAATCTATCAAATGTTGACGGTGTGGTGTCTCTTGAGAGTCAATGCATGATCTCTGTGTCATCAGTGTATGTGACTAAGTTGAGTCCGTGGGCCTGAATGATATTTCCAGAGGAGTCATATACATCTATAAGTGAGTGTGGCTGAGTGAAGAGATTTGTGCTACTCTGCAGATGAGCAACCAGGATAATGAAGAAATGGAGTGAATATCAGCGGCTGTATATTTCCAAGTGTGACTGTGCCTAACCCCTTTAGAGATGGTGCACAGTTCCTATGGTTCTGGACTGGGAAGATGACTGTGTGTGCTAGGAAACTACAGGATTCCATACAAATAAGTAAACTATTGCAAGTACATGCCCTTTCCATTCCTACAGCTTAGCATGGGTGCCTGCTGTGTAGAGTTGTGTAGATGTGTGTCAAATATGACCTCTTAGCCATATCAATGCACACATTGCATGCAAGAGAGCACAGCAAGGCAGATCGGCATGGTGTACTGTGTGAAAGGCAGAGCACAGGACCAAATCTAAAAGATGACAACATAACATTGTTTTGTCTGGAGCTGTGGGCTAAGTGATGCTTACAGAAAATGCACGCACTGGCATGGTGCAATGTTCTCAGCAGTGGTGTCAATAATTGAACCTCACATCAATGAAGCCATTAAAAAAACAAAAAACTAAGCAACATGGTAAAAGGGTCCCTTACCTCCACTCACCCTTTCAGGCAGGGCAGGCCAGCAAGCAGCGTACCTGTATTGCGATGTGTGGTATGACACAAAAAGGACCTCTTGTCACACAATGGTTGTGTGAACAATGTGAAGATATTGCTATGTGAAAGGCAACGCCAGTGTAACTTGACCTCATTTATTTGTGGTAACAGATTTTCTACACTTGTACCATAAAGTGAATAAAAAGAAAGTCTGTTTGTCACCCAAATTGCGAATGTCAACATCTATTATAGAGCACCATTAACATATTCCAATTTCATTGCAGAGGTACAAACAACACCTCCTATCCAGCAACCTGTACTGCATGAGCAACGTGTTGGTGTTGGCATCCTGCCCCCATAAGTGATGACACCTTCCAACAACTCCTGGATTTAACACTGGTAATGCAAGCTACAACCCCCTCTCTAAGAGGGAGGAGTTCAGGGATGTTTTTTGTATGAGAAAAGTGGTATTACTAAAACCTATAGAGGAGCAGGGTGTAGTGTAGGGAGCAAGAGAAAGAAGTGTATGTGACCTAAAACTAATTCAGTGGAGCATCAAAAACTTTAATGGGGCATCCAGAGGTTAAGATTAAAATAAAACACTATGAGAGTGGTTGATTAAACCTGTCACAGTACCGTGGGGGTCAACATGTTTCAGGCTTACACCCTCTGTAGAGGTGGAGCGGCTTTCTTCAGGACCAACAAAGAAGACAACAGGGTTGAGTAGGTTCTCCCCACATGCAAACAGATAGTGAGAATACAAATCCAGTGGATGGAAAGGTTTGTTACTACAAATGTGAGGTCCGCTGATCAGTGTATTTACAAGAGACAATGTGTTCAATAGAAATACACAATTGTTGTAATGCACTCTAAACAAATATTAATCAAAACAATAAGGTTTGACATACCCTCTTCGTCTTCTATAGATGGAGGCAGCTCTACTCTCTCTTTTGATCTTTCTTTTTCATCCCTCTGCCTTCCTGTCTATCTAGTTCACTCCACTTTATGATATGGACAATTAGTTCCTTAATTTGTAACTTAATTCCTGTTGTTCTCATGCTAGTGATATCTTCATCATTAAAACATGAACTGTAACCTTTCTGTCTCAAATTAAATACATTTCATATTTCTAAGCCAGTTTGGACAACATTTCATGAACCTGCCCTGCATGCCTGGTGACATCTTTACACATGAATACGAGTTAATTCTCCTGTTATGCATCTAATATGGACAAATAAAAAGTTACAAGTATCAATTCTTCTAATTCCACTTTTAATTTGGTAACATTCATTTTATTCTCTCTCACCAGAGACTGAAAAGTCATTCCGTTTGACACTTCGACTTTCATCTGAGGATTCTATTTGCTTAAGCCAGTCATCAAGTTCTCGGGCACTATACCCAGGTTGCTTAGCAGGAGTATTATTAATTATTTCTTCAATAAATGAATCCGGATTTACATTGGGCAGTTATTTCAAAAGAGACATATCGGAACTTGGAAAACACATAGGTATTTCTGTCCTGGGGGTACTGTAATTAACACTTGGAGGCTCACTTGTGTTGGGCGTGAAACGAGGTGGCAATCTTTGGGAAAATCTTATATTCAGGGAAAATCCTGTCTGTTTAAAAGTTGGATATGCACTTTCAGCACGCAAAGTATTAACTTGTGTTGGAACCAAAGGAACTTGAGAAACTCTTCTCATTGTCTGGCAAATAGTAGTGTTACCTGTGGCACCTATTTCAGTAAAAACAGCCAAAATATGTGTTGCATTCCCTGTTGATCCAGGGTTATACTGTGGGACAACAGGAGTTATAATTTCCAGAAAAGTAAGTGCATCCGGGCCGTCTAAAGAAATCAGGCTAATGGAGGTACTAATCACTGTATTCCCTTCCATTACATTAGACCTTGTATTCACTGGTTTGGTAGCTATTCCTTACGTTCAATTGACACCTGCACCACTCATTCCTTCTTGCTGAGCTTTATTATATGAGGGTGGATGGGTTGACAATAATGTGTTCAAAAGATCATCACTAGAATCGCTATGACAGGACTCTTCCTCACTGTTATTACTGCGGGTCTCTAGTTGACAATGGTTTGCACCTTTGTCCAAATAGGGACCCTTGCTTCTAGTCAGAGTAAGGGGGCTACACTCCTAAAATAACCCCTGCTCAACCCTGTGGTAGCTTGGCATGAGCAGGAAGGCTTATCTCAGAGGCAGTGTGTAAAGCACTTTGAACACATACAGTAATACAGTGAAAACAGCACAGATAGACACAACACAGGTTTTATAAAAACAAAAGTATTCTTTATATAGACTTAAAACAAGACCCAAACAACACAAATCTACAATACAGTATTAAGAAAATGACTTTAAGATGGTAGAAACAACTCAGTTCACTTTAGATGGTAAATGCGACACGTTTCTCACAAAGTACCTTTGGATGCATCACGCAAGATAAACAAAAGGTTTGCAGGGAAAACGATGCGTCGGTTCCTTGCTTCGGGGGAGGCAATTCATCTGTTCCTTACCGGAGAGGTGGTGATGCGACGATCTCGTGGTGCATCCCGGTTGCGATGCGAGAAGAGGGCGCCTCTTTGTGATGCGACGATCTGGTGCGATCCGAGAAGATGTCACCCTCAATGCGATGGGATGACGTGAAGACGATGCGTGCACGCCTGAGGGCCGTGCTGCAAACTCGGTAACTTTGGAACCACGACAGGCCCTGCTACATGCTTCTCCGAAGTTGCGACGGCAACCCTTGCAGTGGCAACACTCTTCTCCGGGGATGCGACGACAAACAGCTGCGACGGAGACACGCTTCTCCGGTGATGCGAATGCGACCCTTGTGGTGGAGACACGCTTCACCGATGAGGCGACGGCAACAGCTACGGATGCGACACGCTTCTTCTCATTGAGTCGTGCTTCAAGCTCCCAACAACACACAGGCTTCTGCAGACAGAATTCCCTGCTAGGAAATTCAGTGGGGAGCTGGTGGTAAAGTCTTTTATCCCTGAGCCTTCAGCCGGAGGCAAACACAGTTCAAGCCCTTGGAGATTCTTCTTCAAGATGATGAAAGTTGCAATAAATGTCTTTCTCCTTTCCTTGGCAATAAGGAAACCACTGCAGGCCAACCCCAGAAAGCAACACACTGGCACAGGGGCAGGCCAACCCCTGCAGATTCTCTGGTTCTTCTCCTTGGCAAATAGTTTGTCTTGATGCCCCAAAGTGATCTAAAGTTCTGGGGTCTGGGTCCCCCTTTTTATACATACAAATCCTCTGTCTCTGAAGGCATGGAGTGCCTGTACCTAGTCTAAGCCAGTTCTGGGTGCATTCTGCCAGCGCACAACTTCTTCCTTTGTCAGTTTGGGCCAGAGTCATCAGACGTACAACAGGAGGTGGAGCCAGCATTGTGGAAGGCAGGCACAGCCCTATTCAGGCCCAGGTGCTACTCCTCTCACCACTCCGAATGCAGATAAGTCTATTCAGCCTAGTGCTGACTTACCCTGCCTCCTGGTGCCACAACAGCCCCTGTCACTCACAAACCAGACATGTGATACACAACCTAGCAGAGGCAGGCTGGATGGTTAGACAAGAAAATATCTACTTTCTAAAAAGTGGTATTTTCAAACACAGAATGTTGAAACCAACTTCACTAAAATATGTATTTTATCATTCTGAGTTCAGGCATACTAAATTCGTTTTTCTACCATGTTCACTGGGTCAGTTAGGATTAGATGTTATAATCAAACTGCCCATTCTGGCCTATAGGGACAGGTAGCCTTGCAATAGTGAAAAACAAAATTGGCTGTAATTCACTATCAGGACATGCCACACACATCAGGGCATGTCCAACCTTTCACATACAATACACCCTGCTCCAGGGCCTAGCCTAGGGGTGGCTAGCTAACAGGTAGAAAAGGGAAGGTTTAGGGACTGGTAAGTGGGTGCACTTAACAAGTTGACATGGCAGTACTAGACTGCACACAGGCCTGAGACACACTTTACAAGCTGCTTCTGTGGGTGGCACAATCAATGCTGCAAGCCCACTAGTAGCATTTGAATTACAGGCCCTGGGCACACATGGTGCACTGTACTAGGGTCTGACAAGTACATCAAATAAGCCAATCATGGAGTCACTAATCCATTACATCAATTTAGCATAGGGAGCAATTGCACTGTGGCACTGAATAGCAGTGGCACAGTGCCCAAAGCATCTAAAACCAGCAAAAAATATCAAAAACAGAGGAGACAGAAGCAGAAAATAGAAGGGAGACTCACGCCAATAGTACCAGTTCTAACACTCACTTTCTACACTTTCCAACTTGTCTATCTTTTTCTTTTTCTTCTTCTCTTTCTTTCTTGTATCTGTCTCTTCACCAGTTAATGCGGGGTGCAATCTAGCTACTTCTTTCATATTGGTTCTCCACCTCTTATGCTCTGTATCCCACCTAGCATCAGCATAAGTATGCGCTGCCTTTATAGCTCATCCCTGACATGTTTCCTTCTGCCTTTACTGTGCTGCTCATTCCCAAGCATTAAGTGATTTGTACTGTGCAGGTCTAGAAGGTGGTTTCATGATGTATACTATTCGCCTCAAATTCTCAATGATACTCAAATCAAAAGTGCCATAGAGTGTAAACATCAATGCACCTGCTTTCTTCGTGATCTTATGCCATTGTTTAAGCCAAATACATGTACAGAGTCCTTCATTTATAGTCATATACTGATCTGGCGCCTCCTCGGGTAGTGCCTCTTCTCCCTCTTGAACAGGTATCTTTACAACTCCCCTAAACAAGACTTGCACATACTTAAAGAATTTCATTTTTCAACAGTAAAGTGACAACTACAATGATCTTTCATCTCAAACCAGGAAATAATTTCTTCACCAACAGTTCTCATTTGGCGTCAACAACCAATATCAGAGCAACGCTCTATGATGTAGGCAACCAATCTAAGCGCGGCTTTAAACGAACCGGCCAATCCCACCTTGGTACACTGTGACACCAATCTCACTCCTTACACAAGTCTTCACGGTTGTGTTTCCCTGCAATTTTGTGCAAAACAATGCAAGCATTTTCAACAACTAACTTTTTTTCACTGTTGGTTCACACCCACAATTATATTAACAGTATATCTAGTTATTGAGAGGCCGACATATATTCATCAAGAATTTATATTGGTGATGTATCCAAGTATGTGACACATGAAGTAAATCACTGTATTTGACGACAGTATCTCAGTTAAAAAAATAGTCTTTCATTAATTTTCTTCTTTTAAAAGGCGTCATTAGAGTAGTGATTTATAGTAGCCAACGAGTTTTGTCTTGCACAAACATCTTCAGGACTCCAATTAGTATATTGAAAGCTTGTGTCATAAATTGGTGAGTAAATTCCAATATTCTTTCAATGTCAAGTCCCTGTATTTAGTGTCAAAACTTGAATATGTGTGCTAAAATTTCGAAAAACTTCTCTGTCATATTTGCGGATCAACTTCTGATAATTACCAATTAGCAATTTAGTAAACATCACTATTTGGTATTTTAAAACCATCCTGGGATCTTAGGCCACCTCAGACCCACTAACCACTTCAACTTCTCTGCATTAAGCACCACATACACAGAACAACTTAAAACATCTCAGTAGAACACAAGTCAATCACTGCAAAACACAACAAGATAAGCATAAGCAATTTCAACAGATCAAAAGACGGTAGTGGTGGATAATCGCATTGCACATCAATAACAGAAGCAATTATAAATGGGCTGCCAAGTACAAAGTGATATCAAATGATATAGATAAGTCAAAGTGGTGCCATTCAGGGTAGACAACACCCCACTATCGTGGGTTCAAAAGACACAGGTAAATGAAAGTAACCTGTGAAACTAGTTTACAAAGACTGGGTATCCCCCGGAACTAATAACGTTTGAAACTAAAATCTGTGACATTGTTTAGTCAAGACTAATAAGGCAAAAATTATTCTTAGCACAGGAAACACAAGAGATTTCATTTATCAAAATATTCACTAATTTATTACATTGGTATCAGAAATTACTAGAATTTTCTTTACAGAACTTGCAGGGAATGACGCACTTATATCTCGATGATACAGTCAAACATTAAAGTCTCTATCATCGTAAGAAAGTGTTCCTGTCCTTGATACAGAACACAAAACCATCAACATGTCTTTCGTCACATCCGTTACTTCCTTAAGGCTCTAAAAGAACGTATTTCTTGTAAAGACTTAACTGCTCGTCAGTAATACTGCATGGTGGATTTGGAATTTTTCATTAGGAGTGGGCTTAAAAAGATTGAAATCGTGTCAAGGGCCACTCTTTCATCTTGATTTCAATAGCAAATTTGGCAGTCCATAAAGCCTTGTGTCTGGGGTAACTTACATCTTTAAAATTAGAAAATAGAGAAGACGTAGAGAGCTGTGATTCCAAATCATACGTGGCTTCTAAAGGACTATGAAAAGTCTGTATCTAAATAATTAATGGCGAACTAACAAGTAGAAAGGCAAAATTACAATTTTCCATCACTTCATAAGAGGCCAATTAAAAGTCCCTTTTATTTAGACCGACAGCCTGTTGTCTTGGACCCGTTCAGTCTGTACCGCTACCAGTAGCCCTTGACATCATTTCCATCTTTCTTAGTCTACTCCTAATGAAGTATTCCAAATCCACCACGTAGTATTACTGTGCCTCAGTCCCTGCAAATTATGTAACATTTTTTCTAGTAATTTCTAATACCAATGTAATAAATTAGTGAATGTTTTGATAAACAAAATCTCTTGTGTTTCCTGTGTTAAGAGCAGTTTTTGCCTTATAAGTCTGGACTAAACAATGTCACAGATTTTAGTTTCAAATGTTATGAGTGCCAGGATAAGCAATTTCAACATGCAACCCTATTATTATTCACACCTCTGCTGTTACAACTTGTTCCTGACCTGCTGCATCTCCATCAGTACTTCGAACGAACCATGAGCTTTAGAGGTTTGGACTGGGTTTGGACAATTTCTAAATGTGACACCCTAAATCCCTCAGTTTAGTGACAACAATTTGAAAATGCTTCCAGTTGATCCAGTGCTGTGACAACTCTCTTACCATTACTCATTTGGGTCTTTGCGTACGACTGAGAGGTGAAGGGAGTTAGCTCTTGATCAAACACCTATACTTAATAGTGTAAACCATTTGGATACCCAATAAGGACCAAGAATCAGTAAATAAAGTTAAGAAGTTTTATTACAAATTAGCTGTCACATTAATGTAAAAATCTCAATATCATGCTATAAAGGTGCAGAATAACAACTGGATAGCCAAGCCTCCTAAAGAAGTTCAGGGGCATCAGTTTGAGACCATTAAGAAGTTCAGTCAGAGCAATACGAAGAATTAACAGCAGAACCTGATGCTCAGAGAAGAGTCTTCGATTTTCTCTCCTAAGCATGAGTAATATCTAAAGTCCCCTAATTCAGAGTCTAAAACTAATGAGAATGGGTAAGTCTAAAACGGTCAAACAAATTGGGAAATTGCAGAAAAACAGATAAATGTCGGGTAATATGCATTTCAGAAGCTTTGTCAAGAGTCTCGTAGGGATAGGGAAATACATTTTAGCCTAAGACACACCTCAGTGAAAAATCAAAGGGGTAATCATAGAAGTCATAGAAAAGTGGCCAACATCAATCTGTGAGAGCACCAGTTAATACCACAAGAATTGTATGGGTAACACCCATTGATCACACCATCAGGGGCTCCATTGTCTTTTCTATTCTCATTTTGTGACATGTAACATAAGAAAACTGTCCCAGGGCAGTCTTGAGAATGACTTCATCCTTTGGTACCTGTGACTCCTTGCAACATTAATGAATAGAAGCTGTCAGTTAACACTCTGGCGCTCCATGCTCTTTGGCAAGGTTTTCTTCTCAGGCTTCCTCCTGTTAATACAAAGTTACATCTATTCTCAAACTAACAAACCATGCAAACATACCTGTAAATAAAAAGTAATGGCAGCAGAAAACGAAAAACAATACTTTATGCAGGAAGAAATACAGGCCTACTATGGTCAAGTTAAACATATTATTCAATGGAACATATTAATATGTGTGTGCCCATACAACGTTCAAATAAGAGGAAACCTCATTACAGTAGGTTCATATTACACCTTGCATAAAGAGGAAATACATTTGAGTACTTGTGTATAAATGTGACTAAAAACTACATTATGACTATCAATGCAAAAACAATAGTGAAATAATTATCTTTTCTAAAGTAAATACATTTTAATAGAGTGAGTATGGTTTTATCCAATCTCTAAAGCCTACATTATGTTTACTAAAGTTAAGGCGCACAGTGTACATGATTCCTAGTTCTACAGTGAATAAACTTCAATACTGATTTCAGGTACAACACTTTACATTAATAATGTTGGAACACCCAAGTATGAAGTGCTAAGTGCACATATATATGCATATTTGTGACGTGTACATGGTGGAGCCACAATTACGCTGCTCCAAGCCCAATGGCACGTTGTCCATGATTGATGTCATGATAAGGGAAACGCAAGGAGCTGAATGTCTCATGAGCAGTAATTGTATTGCCCCTGGCTTGGTGCTAGGACCATAAGCCTAAATGTCTTGGACAACACCAGCTGTGTTGACCAGAGCACAGGCTGCATGGCAGTCTCAGAGTGAGGCCGGGAGTACCTTTGATTTGCAGAGAACAGGATAAGGTAGTTTGCCAGAAATGCAGACTCCAGAAGGGCAAGGGCTGAGGAAGTCATCACTTCTGCTTCATAGATACAGGAGGATGAAGCTCCTGAAGCTGACCATTTGCGGTAGTCTAGGTCGCTTCCAGAGCTGCAGGGTTTGTTAGCTGCTGGGGGGACTTCTACAAGGTACAGGAGGAGTGCCATTTGCTAGTGAGACTTCAGAAGGAAGCTTAGGATGAGGTCAGCAAAGGAGTGGTTGGGAAACACTATTTTGGCAGGCAGGATGAACTACTATATAGTGAACCGATAAATCCTGAGCCAGGAACTAGCAAGGGACTAGTGGTTCTATTAGTACACAGGAACCTCCTATTGTCACTGGCCGATTAAGTGTTCTTAGCAGCATTCTTAGGGTTGAGAAAAACCCAGGATAGATTGGAAACTATTTTTGCTGGCCAACGATGTGCAGAAATACACAAAGGTTCTGTAGAACCTGTTCAGCTTGCCAGATCAGTGGTAAACAGGAGGGAAGACAAAGGCGTTCTGTTTGAATGGGTGGGAATAAACATTATTGGTCCATTTGACCTCATCTTGGTTGATGTGGATTATGCCACCAGGTACCCTGAAGCTGTACCTCTGAGGAGCATGACTGCCAAAGTGGTGGTGAGAGATCTCCTAGTTTTTTTTACCTGGGTCAGATTTCCAAGGACGGTAATTTCTGCCCGGGTAACCAACTTCATCTCTTCCTATCTGAGAGAGATGTGAGAGCAAGCTGGTGTGACATACCACTTCTCCAAGGCATATCACCCACAAACCAATGGTTTGGTGAAGTAGTTTCACAAGACACTAATGACCATGATGGGAACTCTGCCAGAGAATCTCATGGGGCTTATTACGATGTCAGTCAGAGTTGCCTCTGACCAACACTGTCTTTGGACCGACCAACCTCTGGTAGGTGGTTCCGACAGCCTGATTATGATGAGACTGAACACTGTTCAGTCGGATACCCACATCTATCTAAGGGAGCCTGTGTTATGGTTGTAAACCCGCAATAAAACAGGCTCCCACAAAGAAATGGGTGTGTGTGTGAAAAACTGCACCCTGTGGCAGGCAGCGCAGGGTGCCTGCCACACAGTGCATGGATTTACAGGGGTGCACCCTAGGTACCACCAAACGTAAGCCAAAAAAGCAGGGGGCCTTGCTACGGGCCCCCAAGGTTGCTTTCAGGCATCCTTTCCCTGTAAGAAAGGCCAGCACGTAAATGCTCTGGGAAACTGATATTGTGATCCTGATGGAGGGAACGCCATCCACAGGGGATTACAGTGCTGTTCCGACTGGCCGGAAGACTCCAAGAGACGGTTGGAACTACGTCAGAATGACTGACCAGTTCATGTTCCAACCGCCGACATTGTAATTTGGCGGTTGGACCGTAAACAAACCAACACCGTGATCAGCCCCTAAGTGTTAGGTGGGGCAGTTGTCTGAAGTCTATTTTGGGGAAGAGATGGGGAATGGGAATATATTTGCCCGTTGGATGCCAAGATTCCGTCAGTGATTGAGTGAGAGATACCTACTACCCAGACTGAAGTGAGGGCCTTTTTAGGACTAATCAGGTATTACAAGAATTTCTGGGCCAACAGTGGAAGTACAGTTACCTCATTGACTGCTTTGACATTTAGGAAGCAGCCAGGAAGGTAACATGAGCTACAGAGTGGCAAAAGGCCTTTGAGGAACAAAAGAAGGCACTATGCACTGCACCAGTACAGAAAGCACCTGACTACAGTCAGCCTTTCATTATACAGATGGATTCCTCTGGCAAGGAGTTTGAGTGATGTTGGCTCAACTGAATGAAAAGGTATTTAGCATCCAGTAGCCTTTGTTAGTAGGAGATTACTACCTAGATAGTAGAACTGGGCAGCTATTAAGAAGGATTACGTTCTGCCTTTTTTTCTTTGGCACCAGGTTTGTGATGCATACAGATCAAAAACCACTGAATTGGTTGATGGCTATGAAGGAAGGCAATCTCGAGCTGTTGAGGTGGTCTATTTCTTTTCAAGGGCTAGACTTTGTAGTGGAGCACTGAGCCAGTGGAGTGCTGATGACCCAACCTAATAAGGTTAGTTTAATAGGCCGGGATAGCTGAGGTCTGATTTGAGTAAAATCATAGTGATTACCTTTTTTAAGGTGTGAACTAAGTAGTTCCTGCGGTTGCAGATATTACCACCAACCCATGAGATAGGCAGGGTTTGGAGGTGCATTGGAAGTCTCCTTTGCGGACCAACTTATTTACTAACACAGCTCTGATAGATTCGCTATGCTGAACATAGAGGAATCTCTTTTTAATAGGATAATGACTAGTGTCTTGTGTGACAGAGTATTCTTTACCCCGAAGAAGTCCTTATGTTGTGGAACGAAATGCATCGGCTGTGTCTTCATTTGTCATAATTATAAAACAACCATTAAATGACCGAACATAAAGAGTATACAATGACAATTTGATGCTTTATTTGGGTTTTTCTCTGATGTTGACTTATTTTGATCGACTTATTGACATTGAGAATAATGTTACTTGAACAATAAGGTTTCCTTTACACTGTGGCACTGGAGTGAGACCTACAGTTTCACTCACATTTTAAAAGTTTTAGTGCTGTGAACTTAACTCGCCCTTGGCTGACATCGGGTAAGTGGTGTAGCGCTGCTCAATATAGGAATAGTGATTCTGCGGTGGTTGGATTTGTGCATAGGAAGGGTACAATGAATGGTGCAGTACTATACAGTACATCTGTGTTTAGTACAAGTAATGGATAAATGTATGCCTGAGAAGAATACATTACATGAGTGATGTAGTGAGGTGCGGTGCATGTGTGGATAAAGTATGTGATGTGCTAAGTGTATGTGTGCTTGCTTGGAGTTCAAAATTAGTGACCACAGAGGTCCGGCCAAGCATATTGTGGCCCCAGGACCACTGAGCCATCTCCAGGGAACAGTGGTTCCCTGGCAGCAGCAGTGGTCCTATGGCGGACCTACCGCCTGAGTCGCAATTGGGCAGTCAGGAGACCGCTATCTCCGTACACATGTGAGTCTGGCAGTCCTCGGACTGCCAGACTTGGAATCAGGCCCTAAGTATGCAATGGTCACCCACTGAGTAAATCAGCCTGCAATGGTACATTGTATGGAGGATCTTAGGTTTCATTTTGGGAAGACCAGGCCTGCCTGGCAAAGATACAAGGAGAGTAATCTCTCCAGATAGACTTGTGTATTTCTGCATTCCTGTGAGCTGGGCTGGGACGCTCTGGAGGAAAATGGAAGATACCCTTTACATTTCAAACAACTGTTCTTTGATTCAGTGAAGGATCACAATGAGTGGGTCTGCACACATCTCAGGAAGGGAGGCGGGGCTGATAAGATAATCGTAAAGAGCAGGGCTGGGGTGCTGGTACTAACCTCTTGATGCACACATCACTGTGGCTGACATCCAGGTATGAACTCTATCACTCCCATGAATTGTGTTGTGGACAACCAGATGTGTAGTCATCCCTGCTGTGACAGACATCTTTGAAGAAGAAAGATGAAAAGAAGAGACCACTTCAAAAGAAGCTGAACCCCAACATAAAACTACAAAGATCCAGATCCTAAATCACATGTTTGGAAAAGGAATATAAGGAGGTGTTTAATCCCCAAAACTTTCATATGCCGAGCAGCCAAACAGTCTGTGTGACAAGGGGAAGCTCTGCAGGACATCTGCCTGTGACAAGAACTGGAGGCCAAGTCCAGTTAGTCTTCCTGCTGGGTGAGGAGACATCACCAAAGGGCCCATGGAAACCAAGACCACCTGCCTTGAAACCTGTATCACCCGTGCTGGCCTGCTTGCCAAGACTAGGGTGCCTGTGATGAACAGTAAAGCATTGGAGAGAGCCAAGTACTTTGGGAGCCCTACCATGGGGACTCCCTGTGTGAGGTGTGAGGATTCTGCATGTGCACCGATTGGGCCATCACCTTTGTGTAGGATTGTTTTTAGTAACCCCTCCTTAAGCCAGGAAAGAGCTGCTGTAGACTGAGCCATGTGTTGAGTGCCTTTTCGTTCTTGCTTCATCCGTACTGCTGAACTGTGGTGTTCCTGAATGCCTAAGGGGGCCACTGGTAAAGTACCATTTAAAAGAGTGCAAAGACTTGTGACTGTCAGGTCCAGGGCGCTGAGGCTGGAAGAGCCAATCAATCAATCAATCAGAACATTTGTAAAGTGCACTACTTACCTGTGAGGGTCTCAAGGCGCTGGAGGGAGGTGGGATGCTGCTACTGCTTGAATAGCCTGGTCTTGAGGAGTCTGCTGAAGGTTAGGAGGTCTTGGGTCTGCCGTAGGGGAATGGGGGGGTAGTTCCAGGTCTTGGCAGCGAGGTGGGAGAATGATCTGCCACCGGAGGTTGCTCTTCGGATGCGGGAGGGCGAGGTCCGCGGAGTGGAGCTGGCGGTTGAGGGTGTAGAAGCTGAGTCGTCTGTTGAGGTATGCTGGTCCTGTGTTGTGGAGTGCCTTGTGTGCGTGTGTGAGGAGCTTGAAGGTGATCTTGTTGACGGGGAGCCATTGCAGGTCTCTCAGGTGCAATGCGATGTGGCTGCTTTGAGGGATGCCGAGGATCAGGCATGCGGAGGCGTTTTGAATGCGTTGGAGTCGTTTCAGGAGTTTGGCCGAGGCTCCTGCATGGAAGGCGTTTCTGTAGTCCAACCTGCTGCTGACGAGGGCCTGGGTGACCGTTCTTCTTGTTCCTGTGGGGATCCGCCTATAGATCTTGTGGAGCATGCAGAGCGTGTTGAAGCAGGAGGACGAGACGGCGTTGACCTGGTTTGTCATGGAGAGAGTAGAGTCGAGGATGACCCCTAGGTTGCATGCGTGGTTGGTGGGTGTTGGAGCTGTTCCCAGTGCAGTCGGCCACCAAGAGTCGACCCTGGCAAAGGGGGTGGAGCGAGGATGAGGACTTCCGTCTTGTCCGAGTTTATCTTCAGTCTGCTATTCTTCATCCACTCGGCGACGTCTTTCATTCCTTTGTGGAGGTTGGTTTTGGCAGTGAGGGGGTCCTTGGTGAGGGAGAGGATCAGCTGGGTGTCGTCGGCGTAGGAGATGATGTTGAGGTCATGCAGTCGGGCGACGTGGGTGAGCGGTGCAATGTCGTTTTTGAACAATGTTGGCTGAGGGATGAGCCCTGGGGTACGCCGCAGATGATCTCGGGGGCTTCGGAGCGGAAAGGGGGAGGCGGATGCTCTGGGTTCTGCCAGAGAGGAAGGTGGTGGGCCAGTCCAGAGCCTTGTCTTGGATAAAAGCATCATGGAGGCAGGTGGGTAGGGTGCGGTGGCAGATAGTGTCGAAGGTGGCTGACAGGTCCAGGAGATTGAGGGCTGTGGTTTCTAAGTTTTCCAGCAGGGCTCTGATGTCATCGGTGGCTGCGATGAGGGCATTTTCGGTGCTGTGGTTGCTGCGGAAACCCGGACTGGGACGGGTACAGGATGCTGGTCTCTTCAAGGTAGCGGGTCAGTTGTCTGACGGTCTTCTCAATGACCTTTGCCGGGAATGGGAGCAGGGAGATGGGCCGGAGGTCCTTTGGGTCAGCCTTGGGTTTTTTGAGTAAAGCGTTGATCTCGGTGTGCTTCCAGTTCTCCGGGAAGGTTGCTATCTTGAAGGAGATATTGATGGCTTTCCGAAGATGCGGTGCGATGGTGGTGCTGGCTTGTTGAAGATGTGGTGTGGGCATGGGTCTGACGGAGATCCGGAGTGGATGGTGTTCATGATTTTGATGGTGTCGTCGTCGTTTATGTTGGTCCAGGAGAGCAGGGGGTCGGTGCGGATGCTGGACGTGGGGAAGGAGGTCTCAGTGGTTGTTGAGACAGTCAGGACGTTGAAGCTGTCGTGGATGTCTGCATCTTGCGATGGAAGAAGGTGGCAAGGGGGTCGCACAGGTCTTGCGAAGGTGGGATGTCATTGGTGTTGTAGCTGGGGTTGGATATTTCCTTCACGATGTTGAAGAGCTCTTTGCTGTTGTATGCATTGTTGTCTAGGCGGTCTTTAAAGGAGGCCCTTTTGGCGGATCTGATGGGGTGATGGTGTCTGCAGGTAGCGTTCTTGTGGGCTGCGTAGCTGTCTGTCTGGTGTCTGTTCACTGAGTCATTTTGTCTGTAGCTTTCAGAAGGTTTGCTTGGAACCAACTGGCTTTCTTGTTGGCGTGTCTGCTGGAGGGTTTCTTGATCAGGGTGAAGGTGCTGGTGCAGTCGTTGATTCATTGTCTGAGTTTGCGGACGGCGGTGTAGGGGTCGGTGGGGTCGGCATGGGCTCCGGGCGAGTGTGGTGGTTAGCTGGTCTTCGGTGACTTTGCTCCAATAGCGGAGGGGGATCTGTTGGGTGCGGTGGTGCATGATGGGTTTCCAGAAGGTGAAGTGGATGCAGCGATGGTCGGTCCAGTGGAGTTCGGTGGTGTGATTGAAGGACACGTGGGTGCTTGCTGAGAAGATGGGGTCATGCGTGTGGCCGGCGGAGTGAGTGGGTATTGTGATGAGTTGTTGGACACTGAGGTTAGCGAGGCTGTCGATCAGGGTGGTGGAGTTTCAATCGTTGTTGTTCTCGAGGTGGAAGTTCAGAACCCTGAGAAGGATGTAGTCTGTGGAGGCGAGGGCGTGTGTACTGACGAGGTCGGCGATGGAGTCGCTGAACTGTGGTTGGGGTTCGGGGGAGTTGTAGACGAGGGTTCCTCTGAGGGTGGTGTTGGGATCGGTGTGGATCTGGAAGTGCAGGTGTTCGGCAGTGCTGAGGGTGTCGTCGGTGTTGGTCGAGACTCTGAGAGTGTTCCTGTGGACGATGGCGATTCCTCCTCCTGCTCCGTTGGTTCGGTATCTGTGGGTGATCTTGTAGCCATCTCAGATGGCTATGGCGATGTCGGGTGTGGAGAAGGGGTTCAGCCAGGTCTCCGTCAGGAAAGCGACGTCTGGGGAGGTTGAGTCGAGTAGGTCCGGAAGTTCAAAGGCGTGTTTGCAGGTGGAGCAGGTGTTGAGAAGAATGCATACGAGGTAGTTGGGTTCTTTGCTGGTGGGTGGATTTGCGGCTCGGATGCTTGTGAAGCTGCAGTTCCGGCAGGAGAAGGGTCCTTGGGCGCACTTTAGGGTGGCTAGGAAGCAGGTGTGTGATCGTCCGATGTTGAGT
This sequence comes from Lissotriton helveticus, assembly GCF_964261635.1. NCBI lineage: Eukaryota > Metazoa > Chordata > Amphibia > Caudata > Salamandridae > Lissotriton > Lissotriton helveticus. The sequence continues at coordinate 1,116,657,608 of NC_136067.1, forward strand.
GCGTGGAGGGTGCTGGCATCGTAGCGGCGTTGAGTGTCGTGGCGTTCTCAGGGGCCAGGGGTTTTGGTGCTGGGCGCGGTCCAGGCGCAGACGGACATGGACGGGCTTGCCTTAGGTGCGCCTGTGCGCGCGGCCGCACAGCGGCCGCCATAAGAAGGGGAGGTGGGAGGGAGGAGCAGCTGGGAGGTGGGAGCGGACGAATGGGAGAGCGGGGTGGCGGGCCGCAGGGAACGCAGCGGTGGGAAATGGGAGTGAGGAACGGCGAGGGGTACAGGATGCAAAAAAGGGTACAGAATGGCACAAGAGGGGAAAAAGGAGGAATGACAGAAACGCAAAATAAACAGTGACAACAAAAGCAATACAATTATGCTAGGGCAAAAGTGAAGCGAGCAGGGACGGGGCCGTAGGGGACGCAGCGGCTGGAAAACCCACGGGAGGAACGACGAGAAGGAGAGAAAGGGCACAGGGCACAGAATAGCACAAGATGGTGAATGGAGGAATGAAACAAAGACAAAATAAACAATGACAACAAAAAGCAATACAATAACAGTGGGCAACCTCCGGCCTACCACTAGCCACCAGGGATGAGGCATAAATGGTAGCCTGCGGGTGGAGGAAGTCCTTAAACTTCCGTCAGCAGCAGCGGCAGCTGGGCTAAGGGCACGGGCACACAGGTGGTGCTGTGCGGAGTGGGGGCGACCTGCCTAAAAAGGGTCAAGGGTCGCTCTCCTCACCGCGCAGCTGCCGCCATAAGAAGGGGAGGTGGGAGTGGACGAATGGTAGAGCAGTGGGACGGGGTCGCAGGGGATGCAGCGGCAGGAAATGAGAGTGAGGAACGATGAGGGGTTCAGAATGCAAAAAAGGGTACAGGGCCCAGAACGGCACAAGAGGGGAAAAAGGAGGAATGAAGCCAAGGCAAAATAAACAGTGACAACAAAAGCAATACAACTACGCTAAGGCAAAGTGAAACGAGTGGGGGCGGAACGCAGGGGACGCAGCGGCTGGAAAACCCACGGGAGGAATGGCAAGAAGGCGAGATAGGGCACAGGGCACAGAATTGCACAAGAGGGTGAAAGTAGAAATGAAACGAAGACAAAATAAACACTGACAACAAAAATCAATACAATAACAGTGAGCAACCTACGGGCTACCACTGGCCACCAGGGATGAGGCGCAGGTGGTAACCTGCGGGTGGAAGAGGGCCTATAACTTCCATCAGCAGCAGCGGCAGCTGGACTAAGGGCATGGGCACACAGGTGGTGCTGTGCGGCGTGGGGAGTGACTTGCCTAAAAATGGTCAAGGGTCACTCCGGTGCACATAACACCACTTACAGCAGTAACCCTTGCCACCAGGCAGGGCTGACAGTATCAATATTGCCAAAGGATTCGGGCTGCTGCCCAAAGAAAAGACTGAGGCTGTAACTCACCAGGTGGACCTGCGCTGCGAGGCAACTGCCCCAACTCAATGCGGAGGACTGCCAGAGATGCCATGGGTGATATTATAGCCTTGTTGGCTCCAGTCCAGAGCTAAAGAAAGGATTGCCATCCCCCACATGAACAAAAAAACTTACCACTTCTTCGCAAGCAGGGAGCTGCTCTAACGTCTAAGAGACTTCCTGCAGTGCTGCTCTTGAGAGACAGCCTGTGGCAGCAGATACTGCCGCGTGGACTGCAAGTAGCTTGACTTCTCCGAACTGAGCAGGACTCACAGGTAGGTGTTTCAAGGCGTCTGCTGAATTAATGAACTCTTCTGTGCTGTGGCAGTGGGGAAAGATATGAACTGAGCCAATTGGGCTCCGGGGCAATTTACTGCTAATGGTGCTGTGCCACCAAAGGCACTTTTGATAGAGTTCATAAAAGTTCAAAAGGAAGATCTTTTGAGTACGGCATAATCGTTTGTATTCCCTGATGTGGCCACCATTGACTGGGGAATAACCTTGTACACTTTGCATTAAGGATGTTGAGACAGTAATTCAACTGGCAACTACTAGAGCCCCGACTTCAAGGGGGATTGTGTTGTGCATTTGAATGTCAAATTTCTTTGAATGTGTAGAGTTAGGAATGAAATATACATTTTTCTTATAAAAACAAGTATTGGGCTGGATTTATTGTTTGTATTGTTTGCACTTTGAGTTATGAGTCACATTCACTAACCAGTATCTTCATTCCCCTGTGGAAGCCTTGGACCATCACTGTCAAGTTCAGAAGGGGTACTTTGCCCAGTTTAGCCGGATCCATATTAGGTTGGGCCCAGGAACTCAGGATTAAAGGCCATCAACCACCACGGTTTGGCCCAGCAGCCTGAGCCTGTGGAGTGCTTGTAAGCTTAGGCATCAGAGAAAGACTCATGCTTTTCAAAGTCTGGGATGTGATCAAGGTAATTGGTGTCATTGGGATTCTTGAAGTTGCCTGAACCTGTGGAGTGCTTGTAAGCATAGGCATCAGGGAAAGACTTTCAAAATCTGGGATCTGATCAAGCTAATTGGTGTTATTAATCCTTCCAGGGAATTTTAGGATGTGTGCCCTGTGATTGAAATTCTGTTGTTTGTGTGTGATTTTGACCTTAACAGGTTATCTATAAAGTCATCATCATCATCACTCTCAGCTCCTGTGTCATTATCTTGGTGGGGGATTTCTTCTTTTCTGGGACTTCATTGGCTTTTGTAGGGCAAGTGCCCACTGCCTCAATTATATATTTTCACCAGATCTTTTGACTCTTATCATCCTGAAGGTCTAACTACCTCATGATTGTTTTCAGATCTGAATCGTATATCTTTCATGATATTTCCCATTCACCACCTGTTCTCAATTGTTCAAGGCCTCAAATAGTGTGGATTGGGGCTTCATGTCATGCATTCTCTTTCTCTGATTCCCACAGTTTACTATGTGGAAAGTACTGCATAATGAAAATTGCTAATCCCCTTCTTTCTTGGTATACTGGTACCATTGTTTGAGCATACACATGTACATATCCTTTTCTTTGCCAACATCTCCCTAGCAGGTGTTCCTTCTGGCACTAATATTTCTTCTTGGTCAAAGATTTTGGAACTTTCAAAGAAAGATTTCCCATGCTTCCTCAATCATCAAGGAACACTCAAGCCCTGCAAAATATCCAATCACAATGCTGTCTTGATGTGACTGATGGCACTTCACAGTACACAAAATCTAAAGTAAGGAGGCGCACTCTCTGTTCTATCTAATCAATAATCTTATAAAATGTTTAACAAGAGTGCTGCACCACTATAGTGTGTTGGCATCACTCATGAGAATAATCAAAGACTTACAGGGATTGCCCTGTTTATAGTGTGCACTGTTCCTGTTGAACAAAAAGTTCAAAATACTCCAATCTTTAACATTTCAATAAATTATACAAGCAACTTTGATCAAAAACATATTGTGTATTTTACACTTCATTTATCCAATTCAAATCAATTTAATTCAAAATAACAGTCCATTACTGTGTTGTATAACAAAACTTGAAATCCAATTTTGCCATTACAAATTCGTTTTAACAGCTAGTTTTCGACGACACCAAAGAATCCAATATATTTCCTGGAAATGTGGCTAGTTGGGACCTTGCATTTTCCATATCAATGAAAACAACTGTTTATATTGGCCCAATGCATTTCGGAACGCACCGGTTCCTTCCTCAGGGGCTGTGTTCTAAAAACAAAACAGTACTTCATTCATATATAAAAAAATTGTTTGTTTCATGTAGAACATTATACGTTTTATCGGGTGGGGGGGTGTACCATTGTTAGGTAAAATGGTGGTCACTTAATAAAGCATTAGTATCTCATACGGTGATACTGGACATTTAAACCAATAGTGTCATTAGTTTACTCCTGTGTGCCACCCTATACTCCAAAGAATGTGACTTAAGAGATGATAGATGATAGAGTTAATGTGAAGAAAAAAGTAGAAACCAAATTAATGCAAAAGAAACCAGAAAAACGAAAAACTGCGACCGTGTGGATGCTCGTGTTTGAAATAGAAACCAAATTTACCTAATCAGTATGACTGGACACTCTGATGATGTATTCTTAAACACTAATCCTCTCTAGATAATCCTATAAAAAACATAATTGTGTAATTATCTGCTTCAATTCTTAGCAGCTATTCCATTACTCACAAGAACAGGATGAGAAACTCATCCATAAAAGTTTGTGAACTATAACTCACCAGTTGTAAAAATGGAAGACTGTATGTGTCGGTGCTCGCTGCATTGAAGTGTTACAGCTTCACGTAATTGCACAGTTCCATGAGGCAAAAGTCCTTTTAGCTTACCCTCGTTTCTATTTTAGAAGCTGTATCTTTGATTACTTCACAGTACACACCTCGACCCTAGTAGACAACTTGCCCAAAAAACTTGAGATCACAGACTTTGATGAGTTCTACCAACTTAACCTATTTTATATCGCAGTTACAATAAGGGCCTCAAACATAAGCAAAATCACACATTGCAAACCCTCAATACTAAAAAAGATCAAGACAATAATGAAAGTCCTACAAGTCCACAAATCAAAGCCACATAACATGTGAATTTAAAATCAAACTACTGCATGACGGTGAGCAGTAAAAATATCGATTTTTAAATATCGACCTACACTAATATCGAGTTTTTAGTATCGTGGGGACAGAATATTGATGTCAAGAATATCGTTGACCAGAATATCGACCTTAAGGTAAGTAATATCGTTTATTTTTATATCGACGTAAGTAATATCGAACTTAGTAATATCGAAGTAAGTAATATCGTTAGTAAAAATATAGTTGTTAATAATATCGATATTTAGAATAAGTGTTGTGTATTTTAGTATGTATTTTACAGAAGATGTCGCAGTTTGTGGATATTTATTAAGACCTTATGTTCAGAACTTGCCCTCTCATATAGAAGACACCAAGCACATTTTAAATCTAACGAATGACATAGCTTGGGAACCTGGAATGATTTTAGCTACATTGGATGTAGTAGCATTATATACGAATATTGATCACAACCTGGGATTATCTGCACTAGAGAGCTTTTTACACAAAAGACCAGCTGAAATGTATAACCACACTGTGATGTTACTGGAAATGACAAAATTGGTATTAGAAAATAATATCTTCTTGTTTGATGACGAATGGTATAGGCAAACGCTTGGAACTGCGATGGGCTCCAGATTTGCTCCGTCTTTTGCCAACCTCTTTATGGGGTGGTTTGAGGCAGAGTGGATCTGGGGCCCAAGGGGCAGAAATTGGATTGACCATATATATTACTGGGGGCGCTTTATTGATGATTGCCTACTAATTTGGAGAGGTACAGTTGAAGAATTACAGGATTTATTTGCCTATTTGAATTCAAATGATGTGAATGTACAATTTACTACCTCATATGACAAGGAACATATTGTGTTCTTAGATGTAGGGTTGTTTATTGAGAAGGGCAGACTATGCAGTAAAATGTACCGCAAAGAGACAAGCTACAATTCAATATTACATGCGAGTAACTGCCACCCAAAGAGCCAAAGTAATGCTATCCCCTTTGGGAGATGCTAAGAGCACGGAGAAATTGCTCTGAACAATGTGATTTTGAAACTAACTTACAGGACACGTCAGTCAGATTTAAGAATAGAGGTTACAAAGACAAGGTTATCAATGCAGCAAAGACCAGGGCATTGAAACTAAGAAGGGCTGAGACTCTTAAAATGAAAAAGAAATTGTTCCGGACTACGGATGGGTCTGAAGTAGTCTGATTGGTGACAAACTTTGGAGAAGGGAGTCATAAATTGTACGGAGTACTAAGTAAATATTGGCACCTGTTAAAAAGTGATGTAGATATTGCATCATTTTAAAAAGAGAAGCAGAGTGTTACTTATCGTAAAGGGACAACCTTAATGAATATAGTGAGCCCTAGTTATCCTAAACCAGTACCAAACACAAATTGGTTAAGTCAACAACCTAATGGATTCTTCTACTTTGGCCGCTGTAGTTCTTGTAGATGGGCTGTCAAGAAGAATCTGAATTTAATTACAATGACTCAGGTCTTTACAAGATTAATTCATTTATTACTTGTGATGCAACTCATGTTGTATATGTAATTGTATGCTCCTGCACTAAAATATATGTTGGGAGTACTATCCGTAGATTAAGAGACAGAATGATGGAACACTTTCGAGCTCTCAAAAACGGTGACACCAGATACCCCATTGCAGCCCATAAGGTACAAAACTGTAATTATGAAAAATCCCATGTTTTTAATTACCATAGAATTGATCATATCAAATTAGATAGAAGAGGAGGAAACAGAACTCTACAGCTAAGAAGTCTTGTGGATAATGAAACTGAGGGAAGTGGAACGAGGGTTGAATTTAGACTCTGAATTTCAATATTTTCTTGGCTCCTGAATATGCCCTGGTTAGAAAGCAGTATGTAAGATATCAATATTGTTATTCTGATCAATAATATTTGTAATTAATGTTATTGTGTATAATTGATACTGTTTATGAACTTTATGCATAGGTATTATGTCTGATTTACCTGTATTTGCCTATGCTTATTTCTCTGATGAGTTTGGGTCTCCCTAAACTCCAAATTTCCTTTCTTGTATTTCCTACCTGTCAGAGAATTTAGACATTTGGTTATGACTCGAGAATTTTTGTATGAACTACTTGCAATACTAAGCTAGCTCAGGGTGTTCGCCATCTGTTGAGACTATAATGGACCTATGGGTTCGAGACTGCAGTAATACTAATACTGATGAAGGGAGAAAAATGTCTTTTCTGATTAATTTATATTTATTTTTAATCAGTACAAATGTTAAATATCAGGCTTTTTTTAAGCATAGACCCAAATACTTCTATTTATGTCTAACTTTTGCATCCTGTGAGCAGAAGGTCGGATACGGGTAATGAATAGATAGAATTGATGTTCGCAGAATCTGGTTGGAATAGGACTAGAAGACTTAATACACTAATATTAGGTACATCATCATGCAGTATTTCTATGAGTGACAATGTTATTTCTGGCTATGCCAACCTGAATGACATGGAACTTGCTCCAACTAATGCATTTGATGAGCATTAGGTATGTATATGATAATCTGCTACTAATAATATCGTAGCATTAGTTGAGAATACCTTATGAATATTAATAACGTATTAATTGGCAAAGCACTTTACGATAATGATGTGCTTTACCACTCCAAGATGGCGCCAGCTATTTGGATAATCACGTTATAAACATCGTGAGCAATGGCGCTTGTTGTGCATGCCGCAGAATACTGTCAGAGACCTAGACGGTTAGACGGGTAAGCAAGACTTTGAATTTGTGACTCGAAAGCTTACAATTTATGAACGCATTAGAACTACGGCGTCTCGGTTACCGATAGCTTACGCGATATAATTTTTACAGGTATGATGTTATACTCCGAACATGAATATACTGAGCTAAGCGGATGGACTTGGAGCTTTACGGGGAGTGTACAAATGGTATGATTAGGATGTGTCTCGTATACTATATTTTGTGATTTGCTCACAGGGGTGACGATTAAGATACATGGACGTGTTATAGAGTCATTTAAATACTGATCACGATATATTGGTGAGTGATTTATGATTAATGGAAGTCATGTTCAAGTTTACTTAGGCGTGTCAATACACTCCCTTAACGCATATTGTTTGAAACTCGTTTCCCCCCTTATATTTATCTGCAGAATTGCATATTCATACTTTAATGGGCTATTTGGAATAGAGAATAACTTGAGAATTTAGGTGAGTCGTGTGAGGAGAAAACATTTATACAGGGATAGTGATACCCATATATAACCTCAAGAGTGGTGGCACGTAGAGCAATATGGTACTATGGATTAATTTGTTGCTTTTGGAAACTCTTTATATATCGTTTCAGAGTTTGAGTCCAACTCTTGTGAAGTAACTGGAAATTTTGGACCGTGCTATTTTGTGTTAAAGAAGGTGAAATATTATATTACTTTTAACACTTTGAGTCTTCGGTGGAGTTGTGCACTAAGGTGGATCTCTGATCCTGGTGACTTGCTGTATCCTGTTGATAATATTCTAAAGTCACTCTAGTGGTGTTGTTCTATAATCTTTTTTCTACCTACCCCTTATGAGAAAACTTTAACTCCTTATTATATTTATTTTTTCTTTTACTGAAGTCATTATGCTTTGTCCCAAATTATATTTCGGGTTTATAATGTAACATATGTTGTTTGCAGCCCTGATGAAGTCATCTGCACAGACTTGTGCTTGACGATACACGTGTAGGCTGCTTTGTTATGATTTGGATACTTTACATCTTCTGACTTTGCTGGAATACCTGATTAGAAATAAAGGAACATTTGGACAAGACAAGATTGAATTGAAGATTTTCACTTTGGACAACACCATACATGCATTATGTGTGATTTACATCTTGGTGCTTTTGAGTAACTTTGGACTGATTTCACTTTAAACTATTATCTGTATTGTGACTTTACATCATGTTTTCAAGAAATTGAATATATATATAATTTATTACTGTAATTGCTCAGGGAGGAAAGTTCTTGTGTATAAGTATATGTATATTATATGTATGTTTAACTTTTTTTTGTAATGTATTTTTATTTTTTTAAATATATGTATTAAATGTTTAGAAATTAGTAATTTTTTAAAGTACATTTTGCATTTTAGTATCAGAGCGAGTTGTAGGTTTATAGGGGAATAGAGTGGGAAGTAATTTAATTGCAATTAATTAATTATTTTTATTGTTATGAATGTATTGATAATTAGTTATTAATTGATACTTAATTTGTATTCATTGATTAATTTTGAATTATATTAATTATAATTATTTATTTATTTATTTATTTATATATGTATTTATTGTTATTGGTAATTACTTTATTGTTAATTTATTATTAATTGGTCATTAATTTGTATTAATTGATTAATTGGCAATTACATTATTTGTGTGGTTTTGTATGGGTAGCGGGTTGTGTGTTTATGGAGGAATAGGGTGGGAAGTAATTTAATATTATTTAAGTAAATATTCATTTAATTTTATTGGAATTTTTTATTAATTTGTAAGTAATTATTTGTTACTATGTTATTTATTTCACAAATATTATTTCATTAATATGTATGTTAATTTAACCCCTACGCTATCCTATATTTTCCACACTGTTACATTGACTGGAGTTGGAATATTAATCTTAACCTCTACGCTATCCAACACTTTCCCTACTGTTGCACTCAGTGGAGTGAGAATAGTAATTTTAACCCTACGCTATCCAACACTTTCCCTACTGTTGCACTCACTGAAGTGGGAATAGTAATTTTTACCCCCTACACTATCCAACACTTTCTCTACTTTTGCACTCCCTGGAGTTGGAATAGTAATTTTTACCCCTATGCTTCCCAACACTTTCCCTACTGTTGCACTCAGTGGAGTGGGAATAGTAATTTTTACCCCTACGCTATCCAACACTTTCCCTACTGTTGCACTCACCGAGGTGGGAATAGTAGTTTTTACCCCTACGCTATCCAACATTTTCCCTACAGTTGCACTGTTCAGAGTTGGAATAGTAATTTGATTACCTCCGCTATCTAATATTTGTTGTATTATTTTAGTTAATGTAGTATATAATTAATATTTTAAAGATTAACACTATATATATTTTTTTAATGTGTTATTTATATTTATTTAATTTTCATCTATATTATTGTTTTATGTGTATTGATGCATGTATAATTTATAAGATATTTTTAAAAATTATAAATTATTGTAATTCTTTAAAATTATTAGTAAGTATATATATTATATGTATATGTTTAATTTTAATTATAATTTGTAAACATTTAAAAGAAAAATCGGCTATGTTTATTTCAATTATATGTATTATTTACTTTATTTTACATTATTATTTAAGTTAATTTTAAAACGATATTTTTAACAATGATATTTTTGACATCAATATGTTTTTTCTAATATTTTTGTACTTACCATACTGTAGAGAGAATGCCGATATTCTTGACTTCGATATTCTTGCTGCGATGTTTTTGTTGGTCGATATTCTGACCTTCGATATTCTGTCAGTGATTCCTGTATGACACTGCACTCTCTCTCTCTAATTACAAACCACTTTGGTTCACCCACATATATGATTTTATCCGTGCACAATGACTTTCCCTATTGATACTTACAAAGCCACTTCAGGAGTTTCAGAACAGTTTCAACATCTCTCCACAGTTGTCAGCAATCGGGATGTAGATTGGGTCAATTTGAACCTCTGGGCAAAACCGTTGGAACCATGAAGGTGCAGTTCTTGTTTTCTAAAAGCAAATTTTTCTGCACAACTCCAATTGGTACCAAACGTGTCCAATCAGAACCCTCAACTTTTTACTAGAACTGAGGGTGTGCAAGCCCATTCAATTATGACCCGAAGCACGCCCTGATGGAGTTGGAGTGATGTAGACCCTAGACAGACTTTGGTGGTTGCAGCTGGATCTGTCTCGATTTAAGTAGCAAAGGCTGGCAAATTCAAATAGCAAAAATGTAGAACACATTTGGTACTACAAGACTGACAAACATTGAAGAGTCAACCGTAAAGGCTTTATTTTAAGAATGTTGTTCATGCAGGAGTTAATTCAATGGTGTCAAATACATTACTCAATAAATCAGAGTGCTAAGCTCTGTTAAAGTACAAAACAAATTCAGAACCCAGTAAAGTTCAGATCAGCAAAATACTGAGTATAAAATAGGGAAGTATCTGACATAGATTTGCCTTCTAAAGTAAGGGAAAGGGGCTCTTTCTTCATCAAGAAATCACACTCTTGTATATGGTTCTAAACTGAGGATTTTATACATTCACTGCAGCAATATATGGTTCACCGGTTCTCAACCAATTAGATGAAAGCAAAAGGGAAATATACACAGCTTAATACATTTCCCAAGATTCTCATAATTCTACTTCATAGAGCTTCTCTCGAGCAATGTCTGCACCTGGAATAGAAAAGTTACACAGTATTTGATTCTCCCTGGGACAACTAGGCTTAACCTTGAATGTATATACTGTAGTTAGAGCAGTCTGCAATAGTTGTCACCCTTCTCTGTGGAACACATTTAGGGGCTTATTTATAAACCCCTTCCGCCACTTTGCGTCATTTTTAACATGGGAAACGTGACACAAAAGTGGCGCAAGGTGCTTGTAAATATGCCCCTTAGTTTGTATCTAGTGAGCCATGGAAATACAAGTCAATTCATGTGGTAAAATGAAATATCAAAGTAAAGATGGAGTCTGAGGCCAAGTTTGCCTTAAGCTTGCTAGAATGCAAGTTCTAATTACGGCACCACACTATGATTCAGCAAATCAGCTATATCACAATACCAACAAGCCACTTAGTATGACATACAAATTTCAGCATCTTGAAACACTCAAAAAAAAGTTAAAATTCATCACTCTCTTGTCTTGTCGACACTTTTTTCCATGAGAAGATTTAGCACGTTTGTGATATTGTTTCTGTATGCGCTTGTTCTGTGGATTTTTCTACTCTCTGCCCTTTTCTTGCCACACCTCTGATAATTTTCCCCACTCACAGAGGCATTTACCAGACAACATTTGCTGCCCAATAAATCAATTTCTCCTGTGGACCCTTGTCAATCCCAATGTGCTACACTCAGTGACAGACATGGTAAAATACCCATAAGAGTATTTGCAGCATCTCTCAAGGGCCACTTCATTCCTACAACTACAATTGATGCATCAATAATGAGCAATTTCCACCCTATCTCATTGCTACTGCTACCAGTAAAAAGTCTCAAAATTGGAATGAGACACACTCCATTCTTGAGTCCATAATTTGGACTTTTGACTTTACCATGGCAGAGCCTACCCTACTTGTGATTATTGATGACATTAGACTTCTGAGCGATCATGTTGAGTGCCTCTTTATCTTCCTGGATCCCTCTTCAGTCTTTGACATGGTTGGCAGTGATTTCCTTCAACACTGTCTCTCTATGATAGGTAATTATACAATGAGGTGAGATTGCGGCACACCCTCCAAGTGAGTTCAACTGAGTCAGCTTAATCTAAGGATGGTCTGTTATCTTCGGGTGCCGAGGATTGAGTCCCTCCTGGCCGGTCGGGACTCCAAATTAGAAGAAAGGAATGGGGGGAGTGTAGGGGGCGCCTACACTGCTTCCAATGGCACTCCCGGTGGAGAGAATATCTCTTTCAACAGGTTTTTAAGAGTGTAACCAATGTAATAAATGAAAAAATACGGTTCATCAGTCATCCATAGTAGTTGATTTATTTGAGGAGTCACATATTTTAATCATAGCAACTTCATTCGAATGGTGTATAATCGCATTATAATCCAAGGTATCCAATTGCAATAATGGTGTCCCTATGCATTTCGGGACTATCTCCCTTTTTCAGGGGACAATTCGCAATCTGTAATAGGAAATGTAAAATGTCAGGAAGTGGAAGAACCTCCACAGGATAAGTAAATCAAATGGGGATAAAAAAACAAAATATAAAATATAAAACGAAGTTGGACACTAAATCATGCCGGGAAATGAGATGGTGTAAAGGGTTACCGAACGGGAGTGAACGGGTCTCTGAACGAAGATTGTGGGAGGTGAACGCAAAGTCCGCTAACGTGTGCGTGCGGAGAAGGGTTTTAAACCCAGGGCGGGTCATGGCTAAACAAAGGTGAGAACGAGATCTTGGTTAAAGCAAGAGGTGTTCAAATAGAACAAAGGTACCTGGGGTGAAAAACGGCCAAATGAAGAAAGTGAATTGTGGTCAACAGTGAGCCAAATAAAGAAATAAGAAAGTTAAAATAAATGTGGCGACCAAGATGAAAAGTGCGTGATATGCGTGCATCGATCACCGATTTAACCATTGACAAGAAGAGCAGTGAATAGTGCAAGCTTACCGGATAGTTGTGGAAAGATTTCGCTGGAGGCTCTCGAGCGTGCAAAGAACCTGGTTGAAAACGCGGAAGTAAATAGAGGTGACCAACGACGTGACGTGCGTAGTACAAATTAACGAAGGACTCACGTTTGGTGAAGGTCTACACGGAAAACATAATAAAACACAAGGTGATCGTGACTGAAAAACTGAAATGCAATCTAAAGGATCCACAGGGTGTTAAACAAGTGGGAAAAGTTAAACCTGAAGAAAAAAAACATAATAAATTTCAGGGATGGAAACGTGAAGGACAGGCACATAAGGGCGGCCATATTGGGTGAGGAAAGGAACAAGGTCAAAGAAAGTCATGGGAAAGAATAAGAGTAGAAAAAGCAAAGAGTGGTGCAAATTGCAAGATATGTAGTACAGGGGATGGTAAGACGGAAGGAGATGAAGAAGTAGCAAGAAGTGGTAAGGCGAAAAAAGAATAAAAAGTTAAAGAATGGGTATGAAAGAACAGGACAATAACAGTAAGTGTATCGAAACGGGTAAATCAAAGAAAACAGCTGTATTCAATTCTGTCGTTAAGGCCTTTCGGGTGGCAGGCATCCAGTCTTTTCATCCAAACAGTTTCTCTTTGTAAAAGTCTTTTTATGTTATCTGTGCCCGGTCTCAACGGTACAATCTTCCAAAACAAGGAACCGAAGTTGGCTGACGTTGTGGTGATGCGCGGTAAAGTGGGCCGCGAGAGGTGCTTTCGTGGTCTTGTTCCTTATAGTACTCTTATGTTCAGTTAAACATACTTTTATTTTCCTCTCAGTTTTGCCTACGTAAGGTAGTCCACATGGGCATTTAAGCAAATACACAACATTTTTAGAGTCACAAGTGGCATTGGTCATGAGTTTAATGGTTTTACCAGATGATGGGTGATTCACAGTGTTACCTTTGATGATATTGTTGCAGTGACTGCAGTTAAGACAGGGTCTAGTTCCCATGAAATGGGTGGGTGGTTCGGTGGGTAGAGACTCCCAAAAATTCTTGATATTTTTAGATCTTTGGTATGCAAAGAGTGGTCTATGGTTAAAGATCCCGTGAAAATCAGGTTTGTATTGGATCATATCCCAGTTTTCCAAGATGATTTTTTTGATGGCAATGCTTCTGGTGGAGTATTTTGACACAAAAACTGGTCTCTGATCGCTGGTTTGTGCGATAAGTGGGGTCAACAGATCCTGGCGAGTCTTAGACAAAATACGTGCTTTGGCCATTTGTAAAGTGGATTCTGGGTATTTCCGATCTCTGTACTTTTGTAGGATCTTTCGCTCGGAAAGTTCATATGATGCAGGTTCTGAACAAATTCTTTTGACCCTTAATAACTGAGAGTAAGGTAGGTGTTTCTTCAAAGGTGTAGGGTGACAACTGGTGTAAAATAGAGCATTGTTTCTATCCGTAGCTTTCACAAACAGGTCAGTGACTAGTTAATTATCCTGCAATGTCACCTGAACGTCCAAGAAAGGTAGACTCGTGGTGCTTACGGTGTGGGTGAATTTAATGTGGTCATCTAGGTTGTTGATGTAAGTGAGAAACTCGGAAACTTCCTCAGGTTGACCAATCCAAATTAAAAAAATTTCGTTGATGTACCGCCACAGGGTACGGATGTTTTTTATCCATTTGTGGTTGTACAAAATGTGGTCCAGTTCCATGCAGTGCATGAAAAGGTTGGCGTAGCTAGGTGCAGCGCAATTACCCATTGAGGTACCAACTAACTGTAAATAGTAATCATTGTTCCAAGAAAAATAGCTGTGATAGAGTGTGAATTGTAATAACTCTAGTAGTAGGACTTTCAAGTCATCGTCGATGGGATGGTTCAACAGGAATGATTCAATAGCTTCAATACCTCTGTTGTGGGGTATCGATGTGTACAATGCACACACGTCAATTGTAACCAGGGTGTAGATGGTGTTGGGTTCGAGAGTCACTTGTTGAAGACGGTTCAAAAAGTCAGTGGTGTCACGTTAATACGTTGACATGTTTTTAACTATGGGTATTGGAGATTGTACCGTTAAGACCAGGCACAGATAACAGAAAAAGACTTTTACAAAGAGAAACTGTTTGATTGAAAAGACTGGATGCCTGCCAGCCGAAAGGCCTTAACGACAGAATTGAATACAGCTGTTTTCTTTGATTTACCCGTTTCGATACACTTACTGTTATTGTCCTGTTCTTTCATACCCATTCTTTAACTTTTTATTCTTTTTTCGCCTTACCACTTCTTGCTACTTCTTCATCTCCTTCCGTCTTACCATCCCCTGTACTGCATATCTTGCAATTTGCACCACTCTTTGCCTTTTCTACTCTTATTCTTTCCCATGACTTTCTCTGACCTTGGTCCTTTCCTCACCCAATATGGCCACCCTTATGTGCCTGTCCTTCACGTTTCCATCCCTGAAATTTATTATGTTTTTTTCTTCAGGTTTAACTTTTCCCACTTGTTTAACACCCTATGGATCCTTTAGATTGCATTTCAATTTTTCCGTCACGATCACCTTGTGTTTTGTTATGTTTTCCGTGTAGACCTTCACCAAACGTGAGTCCTTCGTTAGTTTGTACTACGCACGTCACGTCGTTGGTCACCTCTATTTACTTCCGCGTTTTCAACCGGGTTCTTTGCACGCTCGAGAGCCTCCAGCGAAATCTTTCCACAACTATCCGGTAAGCTTGCAGTATTCACTGCTCTTCTTGTCAATGGTTAAATCTGTGATTGATGCACACATATCACGCACTTTTCATCTTGGACGCCACATTTATTTTAACTTTCTTATTTCTTTATTTGGCTCACTTTTGACCACAATTAACTTTCTTCATTTGGCCGTTTTTCACCCCAGGTACCTTGGTTTTATTTGAACACCTCTTGCTTTAACCACAATCTCGCTGTCAGCTTTGTTTAGCCATGACCCGGCCTGGGTTTAAAACCCTTCTCCGCATGCACTTGTTAGCGGACTTCGCGTTCACCTCGCACAATCTTCGTTCAGAGACCCGCTCACTACCGTTCGGTAACCCTTTACACCATCTCATTTCCCGGCATGATTTAGTGTCCAACTTCGTGTTATATTTTATATTTTGTTTTTTATCCCCATTTGATGTACTTATCCCGTGGAGGTTCTTCCACTTCCTGACATTTTGCATTTCCTATTACAGATTGCGAATTGTCCCCTGAAGAAGGGAGATAGTCCTGAAATGCATAGGGACACCAGTATTGCAATTGGATACCTTGGATTATAATGCGATTATACACCATTCGAATGAAGTTGCTATGATTAAAATATGTGACTTCTCAAATAAATCCACTACTATGGATGACTGATGAACAGTATTTTTTCATTTATTACATTGGTTACACTCTTAAAAACCTGTTGAAAGAGATATTCTCTCCACCGGGAGTGCCATTGGAAGCAGTGCAGGCGCCCCCTACACTCCCCCATTCCTTTCTCTATGATAGGTACCCATTACATCCTCCTTGTCATTTCTTTCTTAAATGTTCTCCTCTCCCAACTGTTTTTTGCCATCCTATTGCACTCTGAATTCCATTGGGGATCATTTCTTAATCGTGCCCTGTTTCATATGTATGGTCTTCTTTTGGCCAGGCTCTTGTGCTCCTTTAGATACTCTTTAATGTAAGCTGATGACACAGAACGTTTCATCTTCTAGATGGCCACTTTCGTGGTACTCAAACAAAATATCATGAGTGTCTCGGTGCAGTTATGTTTTGGATGAGTGCCAACTCAATGAATTGAAACAGTGACAAGACTGGCAATGCTGAAGTTCTGAGAGGTGACAGTCATCTATCCCCACGTTCAGAGGGCTGTTGGCCATACTTGAATCTTGATCCCTCTTCTGTGCCAGTGGTGAGCTACCCTGATTAAAGCAGTTCCTTAAATCATTGATTTAACATTCAGTTTCAGAGCTACCAGTTTCATTACTGCTCTCAGATCCTAGTCCCGGGGTATTAACAATGCATGATTACTTGCATTTTATTATTTTTTTAAAGTTTATTTATTTATTTATTTATTTATTTGTATTTATTCATTTAAAAAGTTTTATATAGCGCTGGCTAGACCCAAAGGTATCAGAGCGCTTTACATGAGAATCAACAATGTAACAGAAAAAGATCAACAATTACGTAATACATCAAAAAAGATTGGGAGAGGAGAGAAATGAGTGAGAAAAGTAGTGGAGGGGGCAGAGGAGGTGAGAAAGGGAGGATAAGGGAAGTGACAACAAGGAGAGACGAAATGAAGTCTGTCTAAAGGCCGACTGGGTAGATGACGACTAAGGAGGGAGTCCACGGCCCATCTCCCCTATAGCTAAACCAGCTGGCTCCATCGGGCATCAGACAAAATAGTGCATTGCTCTACATGCGACATTGTGTAAAATACAATTTTATTTTGATGATTGTATAGTACATAAAACTAAGTACAGTTGTTCCATCACTGCTATTTTTCTTCCTTTGTCAAAGATGTTCCTTTGAATGTATCCAATTTTGGCTCAATTCAAGTGGCACCCTAATAATAGATAACAACGCTAATCTGCGGTGCATGGTTCGTGGGAGACTCTTGCAGTGATTTAAAGTTGGGGGCCTTAAATTGTTCTACTCTACAAAATAATCCGGAGCAACTGTTCTTAGCTTTTTGATTTGTGTGGACAGTTGCATTCCCTCAAGGGAAGGTGTTGTGAACCCCAGGGGTCCACAAACCACAAGGTATGAACCACTGGTCTAGAGGATGTAGCTCTCTATTAACATTTTGCCCATATTCTCGCTGGCTGCAGTATTATGTAGTTTTCGGGAGTTCAAGATCTGCATTAAAGGACAATGTCTACTCGCCTGCCTATGCACACTGAGTCCAGTGTACAGGCATAGAGTTAACTAATGCAGTAGATGCAATAGCACCGATGCATGAGATTGTTAGGGTTCCACCGCAGCCCCATTAGGTATGATGATATTTCCGTGCTTGAGCTGGGCCTTCGGCATTCTTGCTGTTACAGCGACCACAGAAGAATGTATGACAATGTTTAATTCCTGCAAGCAGTCAGAAAAGTGTACACAACTCTTACAGAACATAAAAGCATGCTTCAAACTCCAGTCTATTTTGAGAACAATAAATGATGAAGAAACAGCAAAAGAATGCAAATCTGAAAAACTCATCTTTCTTTGGTGCTTCTAAGGCCTATACAGAAAGTGTTGTTCCTTGTGTTCCATGTCATTTAAGGCAACTCACTAAAATCAACTTTTCCTGTGAGTAAGCATGGCAGTGGGGGTTTGGTGGGGTAGCCGGGTGAAGGGAGGCTTGCCCCTTGGGCAGTTTGGGAGGGAAGGGGCAGGCCTGCGGGCAGGCCATTTTATAAATTTGTGGGCTCTCTATGTGTAGCCCTATAGTAGCCCAATTTATAAGGTCCTACTAGTGGGGCTCCCAGCCACCATTTTAGATTTGGTGAGCTGGTGGCTAGGAGCGGAGAGTAGCAGTTAGGAAAAATTTCAGTGGTTGATCTGTTAGGCAGTGTAATGTTAAAGCAAATATCAACATTCTCCTACCTGAAGTATGGAGGAGTATTGGGTCCTGGAGGTGCTGCAGGTTCGTCGTGCCCAACTCGGCAGGCTCTGAAAATCGATGAAGGCATGCAGAGTGAGTGAAAGGAAGCGGCCTCAAGAGTGTCCACTAGGGTTGAAGGCGAAGCATCATCTGAGGTTGGGAGCAGCAGCAGGCCCAGAATACAAGCAGATGCGGCACCTGAGCCCAAGGCAAGCAGGTCTGGGGCCGCCTGTGCTGTCAGGAAGGGAGCGAAGGCTTCGAATGACTCAGAGAAGGCGGGGCTGAGGCCGGACTCGGGAGCATTTCTTAGTACAGAACCATGAATAAGGCATGTGCTGAGGCCCAGGCGGAGGTCCTGTACACAGATGGGGGGGGGGGGGCAGAGTCTTCTTTTTGGGTTGGAGTGGTTGAGGGAACATGGCCCAACCAGGTGCGGAGGCTCTGAGGGAAGACACAGAGGTCACTGCAGGACTGGGGGCAGATTATGGGGGCTGGGATGAGGGCCAGGGACAGCAAGGGGGGTGTTTGATAGGCCTGGGCGGTAAATTTCATTACGCTCGTGGAATTTGCGACATTTTGACATTTTCGCGTTCCGCGGAGAGCGCGAAAATGTCAAAACTTTTGCAATCTGCCGTGAAACTGAAGTTTGTTCTTGTTTGCGCTTTAAAATGCATTCTTGCTCGCGCGGTAGCGACTTACCGGGTCCCTGCGTTCGCCGATGAGTTTTCCTACTCGTTCGCGTGTGCCACGAGGTGTTGGATTGTTGGTAACCAACCGCGCTATCTCTCGCGTATTTGCGATCGCGAACACGTCATTCGACCCGGAAGGGAAATAAGCATTGCGAGCAAGATGGCCATGTCCTTTAGCGACCGCATTGGCAAGTTAGAGGTACATTTCCCCGTGAGCACGCAAAAACACATCGCGAACAGGTGGGAAAAGCAATCTCTGCATCTTCACGAAAGTTCTGCATGCTCGCGTAGATTTTGCGCAATTTCGCGATAGTTTGCGAAAGTCAATTTTGCAAATTCCGCCCACCCCTAGTGTTTGATCTGTTAGAGCTGGAGGAGGGGGGGAGGAGGGCATACCTGGGGAATTAGAGCCCACTTGGGGCACAAACGCCTGGAAGGGCTTGGATATCTTTACATCATGGAATGATGAGGTGAGGGGTTAGACAGGGTGGGAAAGGAAGATGCATACATGGCTCAGAGTTGGTCGCTGCAGGGAGGAGTGGGGCCATATATCAGAGATGGGTGGCATGGGGGCCAGGGGAAGGTGGTAGAATTGGTTTGGGGGCACACAGGGGACATGAGCAGGGCGTAGAGCAGGGCCCGGTATCAGCGTGTATTGCCGCCATGCTGGAATGGAGGGGGAGACAACAACAGGGAGGTAGCTATGGAGTTAGGGGTACAAAGTAGATGATCAGAATGAAACTCATGACAGGGCAAAAAAAGGGGGTTAGACCAGGCAAAGAGCTTGCAGGGAACCAGCACACCAGACCAGGTGTTTGTTTTTCAGGGTGAGGAGCAGCGGGTTGCAGCAGACTCAGCAGAGCTGGGAGCGGCTTGCTGCCACCGAGGCAAAGGGAGGGGGAAGCCCAGAACGGTGCACCCGATACCGGCGGGGGAACCATTCGCAGCCAGCATATGTAGGCCCAAAATGACCTTGCTGGCTCCAACACCCTTCAGGCCTCGATGGACCACCGGACAAAGAAGAACAATAACAAATGGGTGAGGATGCAGGAGTAGGACCAGCTTGTACAATCGCCTTGCCAGAAGCAGGGAGACAGGTCTGGTTGGGACCCGAATGTAGAAGTACAAAAGGAATGGCCCCAAGAGTTGGGACAAGAAGAACTAGATTTTGATGGAACAAACCTTGAGGAAGGTGAATTACGAGAGGAGGATGATAGGGAAGTGGGGACAAAGTAACGTGTCAACTAGTATGTTTCGGATACCAGCAGAAAAGGCACTGAAGGTGTCGGGCCGCAGGGAGGCCAGCAAAGAATCTACAAGTATGAGGTCACTGGCGAGGCGGACTGCAACTGTACAGGCACTCTCCTTGGAGCCAGGTAAGTCCATTGGTGCAAAAGCGAAGCCCGTAATGGATTCAGTGGGAATAGGGGGGAGGGGCATGAGGGTGGAGGGGGAATATAAGGAAAGGGAAGTATGTCACAGACGTAGGAATAGGTACTGATGATGTAGGGAGTGCAGGAGGTGGTAAGGTGGAAGGTGGCACAAACACTGGGAAAGCATCCATCGACGGTGAGTCAACAGAGGGTAAGAAAGAAAAGCCAGAGAGTAAAGACCTGAAGATTAAAAAGCTCCCTTACATGGGGTGACAAAACCCTTGGGAGCACATTTAATGCTAACAATAAAGGAACACATATGGAAAGGGGAATATGTAGAAATGCTTAAGCTACAGCATAGGGAGGTGAGGCAAAAAAGGGTCAAAAGAAGAGGAATGCGAATTGGCCAAAAGGCCATGGGTACCATTGACGATAGAAAACTGGACAGCGGTGTTTTCAATATACGCCAGCGTTTATTGCGAAAAATGTCCAGAGGGTTGCGTAGCGCTATTTAAATACCTGGATGTGATCCGGGAAGCTGAAATTACCAGTGGGAGATACGCAATATGATGAGGAATTCAGAGCGCGCATTGAATAGCTCCCTGAAGCTAAATGAGGGGAGCTAGACACAGATTTGTGCAACATCCCATCGGGGCAGCAAAAGGGGGAAAGACAATATTTACTGCCAGTGGTCTCCCTATAGTTTATCGGTCCTTTCAAGGGAGACCCACACGGGGAGGGGTGGTAGGTACAGGAAGGGGTCAGCCGCGGGCTGTGGGGGCTCCTTGGGATTTCAACAAGGGTTTGTGCACACAAGAGTTCTGTAAATTCCACCACGACTGCTCAAATTGTGAAGGTTGGCATGTGCTGGTCAACTACCTTGCGGCAGGGTGGTTACCATAAGGGAGGTCCACAATGGCATCAGTCTGTAGCCAATGTGGGGGCCATCAACAACAGTTTGCAGGCGCTCATGGAGATAAGGGACCCCATAGGCTTGGGCCAAAATGCTCATACTCCGGTTAGACTGGAGAAATTGGAGGCAGACCTGCAGGGCTATGAAGATCTGGGGGCAGCACAATTTTTGAGGGACAGTTTCAGAGGTGGGTTTCATTCAGGTTACTTGGGTCCTAGACACAGTAGATGGGCAGAGAACTTGTGTTCAGCTACTGAACATAAACAGACAGTGCAATAGAAATTGGACAAAGAAGTACTGGAGGGGAGGATGGCAGGGCCGTTTGAGGACTGGCCCACAGAAAAGTTGATAAATTCCTCCATCAGGTATTGCCAAAAAAGGAGACAGGGCAATACAGGCTGATCCAGCATTTGTAATGGCCAGAGGGGATTTCGGTCAATGACTTTATTGATGAGGAATCTGCCACAGTGTCATATTTATCGGTTGATGTGGTCATGTCACTGGTCATGACGTCAGTCACAGCTGCACCAATGGCAAAACGTGACATAAAATCAGCTTTCCGTTTGCTTCCAGTCCATCCAGATGACTGGGACCTTCTGGGTATTCATTTAGAAAGGAAATGGTACGTGGACAATGCGATGGGCTGCTCTAGTTCATGTGCATTGTTTGAATGCTTTAGTACATTTTTGCAATGGCTGTTTTCACAGCACACAGGGCACTGTTTGGTGACACATTATCTAGACAATTTCTTCTTTGTGGGCTTCCTTGGCTCCGCGGAATGCCAGGAAGCACTGGAAAGTTTTAAGAGCTGATGAGGGTGCTTGGGGTGCCTATGGCACTGGAAAAGACAATGGGTCCAAGCACTGCACTGTCTTTTTTAAGGATTGAGATTGATTCTAGGGCAATGCAGGCCTGCTTGCCTGAGGATAAGAAAGGGAAAATGCTGGAACTGCTAAAAGACATGTTATCACGAGAGAAAGCGAAAGTCAAAGAAATACAGGTCCTTTTAGGTCATCTCAACTTCGCATGCAGATTAGTGATGGCAGGGAGGACTTTTTTTAGGAGATTGGGGCGGGTACTGTCAGGTTAACATTTTCCTCAGCATCACATGCAGCTTTCTGCTGGCGTGAAGAGGATTTGAGGATGTGGAAGGTGTTTTTACAGTCCTTCAACAGGATTCTGCTTGCAAGAGAAGAAGACCAAAAGTGGGAAGTGCAAATATTTTCAGAGGCAGCTGGCAGCTTGGGTTTTGGCTTGCTTTGGCAAGGGAGGTTGTGTGCAGAACAATGGCCAGTACAATGGAGGGACGGTGGCATGAGCATGACTTTTCTGAAGTTCTTTGCCTTAGTTGTAGCGGTAACTCTGAAGTGGGGAACAACTTGTTCACAAGAAGGTTCTTTTCCGGGTGGATAATATAGTCGTAGTCGAGATAGTGAATCACCAGTCGGCAAAGGATGAGCAGGTTTGGAAGCTGTTGAGAGTTTTTGCCTTTGTTGTTTGTGACATGACATAGCTTCAAGGGCATTACACGTCCAGGGTGTTGACAATGGTATAGAGGATGCCTTGTCTCGTTCCCAGTGGAGGAGATTCCGTGGGCTAGCCAAGGAGGCCGACAGAACCCCTACACCACTGCTGCCGCATTTGTGGTATGTAGGCAATATAGGATGCTACAACTGATGGTACGGTCGCTAGTGTAATACACCAGGGTAGCTTACAGTGTGGCCTGGAAAGAGTTCATGCTGTCGGGTACCCAATGGCGTGTGAAGGGATGGCGGCAAGCAGAAGATGTCATACAATTTATTTTGGACCTCATAGACCAGGGTTTGTCTTGGATCACTGTCGCCGGGAAGCTGCAGGTATTGCCTTTGTAGGTAAGATAATATGGGGACACCCACAGGCAGCAGGGGAAATAGGAACAAGAATTTTAGAAAGGTGGGCGATGGAACAAGGACAAGGGAGAAATCGGAGGAGGCCACTGTCTTGGTGGAAGCTCAGTCAAGTGCTGGCGGTACAGCCAGAAATGTGCAAAGATGAGTTAAAGATGCGTATTTTCTTGACACTGATGGTGTGGATGTTTTATGGGGCCTTTATGGTGTCGGAGCTGCTTAGTAATAAATCGGGTGGGGGAGTGAATTGGCAGGATGTGGCCCTGCGCAGGTCTGGTGTGCAGATATGGTTGAGCCAGTCCAAAACGGATCAGAGGGGGCAGGGAAAATGGGTGATGCTATTTGCAGTCTACCCCACTCTAACTTGCCTGCTTCGATGGCCGTCACGATGGTTCAGTGTGTCAGGGGTATTCAGACATGCAAACGGGGACAAAGTAAAGGTGTATTAGCTCCTGGCAGTCTTGAGGAAACACATTGGGATGGATGGAGCAGGTTTTGGGACCCTCTCCTTCCGCATTCGGGCAGCATCAGAGGCGAGTAACAGAGGTTGGGGCAAGAGGACTTCATGCTACTGGGGCGCTGGTCGTAGGTCTGTTACAGCCACTAAGTGATAAAAGAAGAACAGGTTGCATGCGTGATGGTTAACAATGTTTGAGACTCATGCTGATTTTTCTCGTTTCAGGTTCTGTGCCCGGCCCTCAGGCAGAGGAGATGACCATCTGGGTCGTGGGGCACTCCTTTGTTAAATGGGCCCAAGTGCAGGTGCGCCAGAGCTATTTTGGGCAAAATTTGGGATTTAACAAATGCTGCTTTAAAGAAGTTTGGAAAGGCAAAGGGGGCATGAGCTGGAAAGAGTTGGTTTCTAGTTTAAACAGTTTGATGGTGGGTGGTGAATGCCCTGATATTCTGGTGTTACACCTGGGGAAAAATGACTTGTGTAAAGAAAATAGTGTTGTATTGATGCAGATCATGAAAAGAGGTTTGGCACTGATCAAGGAACAGTGGGCAGGTTGTTTTGTCTTATGGACTGAGTTTGTACCTCATAGAGTGTGGTGGGGAGCAGCCAACCCAGGTTCTGTGGACAGGGCCAGACGGAGGTTGAACATCAAAATTGCACGTTTTTGTAGAGGTTTGGGATTTGGCAGGATTTGCCACACAGAAATACCTATTGATGCAGTAGAATTTTTTAGGGGACATGGTGTACACCTTTCAAGGATTGGCATGCATTTATACCTGGAGGTTAGGGAGGTTTTGGCCAAGACCTTAAACGTGCAGAAGCATATGGGCAGATGGCCCTTGAAGTAGACTCTGATTGGGAGGGCAGAAAAAGAAAGGGTAGTGGACACTCCCCCTCCTTCTCTGGGTGGCAGGGTTTAAAAAGTTGGCCAGGGGTGGCAGCCGTTTTTAGTTAGCGTTGGCAGTTGGGAACATGGCCAGGGAAAGGTTAGGCTGGTAGTTTAAGGTTCCGTTGTAGACGTTTTGTTGTTTACAGTTTTAGAAAGGCAGATATATGAGGTTGGTTAAATAGAACTACATATTTTTAACGGTAATACATTGTAATGTTGCTAATATGCTAATAGCAGGGTGGGGCATGTTGAGGGGATCGTAGGTGTGGGGGCGGGGTCATGGGTCAGGTATTGGATGTATAGCCAAAATTGGTTTTTGTAAGGCAGTTGCCAGGTATGGTACTGTAATGTGCACCTGTTTCAATAAAGTGGCCTTTTTCACACATAAAATGGTATCAGGCTGGTCTGCCCCCCTCTCTCCCAATGGGGGTTTGAGGGGAAGCCGAGTGAAGCTAGGTCTGCCCCCCGGGCTGTTTGGAAGGGGCAGGCCGGCCATTTAAAAAATGTTGGGTTCTCTATGTGTAGCCCAATAGTAGCCCAATTTATAAGGTCCTGCTAGTGGGGCTCCCAGTCACCATTTTAGGTTTCATGACCTGATGACTGGGAGTGGAGAGTAGCTGTTAGGAAAATGTCCTCTTCCTCCCGCCTCAAAATTTTTATTAGATTTTGTGGGGTTTGTTGCTTTAGAAAAGGCTTTCTCTGGGCTAGCTTTTAGTATTAGGAAGGGGAGTGTTTAGAATGTTCTTTCCTAATACCGAATAGCACTGGTGTGTATGAATGTGTTGCGAACGGAATGGCGTTGCAATGTTTATAATTTTCCAACTGCGTAGAGGAGGTTGTAACCCATTCACAAATGGGAAGGGGTCCCCAAGGGAACGCTTCCACTTTGTGAATGTGATGGATGAAAACATTTTTAAGAGCAAGCAGTGGACCCAGGGACCACTGCCTGCTCTTAAAAATGAAAAGAAAACGTTGTATTTTTATTTTTGTAATACAGTCCGTTTTCCTTTAAAGGAAATGGACTGCGTTACACAAAAAAACAATATTGCTTTATTTAGAAAGTAATCACAGACATCGTGGTCTGCTGACCCCAGTAGGCCACCATTCCTGTGATTGTAGCCATTTCTAATGAGTCGCAAATTTCGACCTGCCTCAAGAATATTGATGAAAAACGTCAATTTGCAACCCATTGTGAATTGCAAACAGTGACTGAGACGCTGTTGTGCATAGCTGTTTGCATTTGTTCTAATTGTGAATCACATAAATTCGCAATTAGGAAATCGCAAATGAAAGTATATGTACATCTGGTCCTTAATACCTTTCTAGCACTTGATTTTTCACACCCAGCTCATGTTCCTGATCAAGGGTCAGGATGGCATAGTGCTGTGCACAAACACCATGACGTATTTGGCCAAAGTCACAAAGGTAAACTTAAACTTTTATGTAAGTTTACTGCTCTCCAGTATTCACAAAGGTAAACTTAGACCAAAAGTCCAACTTTACTGCTGTTCGGTATTCACAAAGGTAAAGTTAGACCAAAAGTCTAACTTTACTACACTTTGGTATTCACAAAGGTAAAGTTTTTTTTTTAACTTTATTTATCATTATTCCGACATATACAGTCAATGTTGTCTTAACTGTTGCTTCTGCTGAAATATGTTAACAGTTCCACTCATATGCGCCAGGAAACCCATGGTGTCAGTGCGCTCTACAAATATCACATAACATAACATAACATAACATAACATATGACACTATCATGGATATTTGTACACAGAAATCAAATTAAAATACAAAATCACAAAATTTCAATATATGATTATCACAAGTTAATCTTTGCTCTAGACACATCATCCCGTAGCAAGCAAATCTCCCACCACCTAATTAACATTAAGCAGTGAAACCGTGCAAATGTCCATGCAGTCTTTTCCACCCATGCCAGTCGGAACTATGCCATCGGGAGTTTGGGTTGGGGCGTCAGGGTCCAGGTTCTGTAAATACATCTTGAGTGGACTCCAGATATATTTTGGTCGGGACTTGGGTGGAAGTAGTGTGGCATATAGTTCGCAATTTGTGTTGCAAAAAGTGAGACTTGCAAAAAACACAGTTGATGGACAGAATGTAGAACAATGTCATACATTCACCCCAGTACAAGGATCTGGGCCTAAATCCATCGTTTTTTTGCACTCCACACCACCCTGGGTTAGACAATGGCTATATGCAAATCAGCTCTGACCCTGTGCCTCATGGGAACAGTCCAGTCCGAACTACCAAGCCATGTCTTTCCCAGACCGGAATCAAGCATCCAAGGACCGGTTTCTGGCTATCAGCCTTCATCAGCCTGGATAGCTTGACTCCAGTGGTGTGGAGAGCCTGGGACTCACGTCTGAGCATACCCAGCCCACGGTATACACCCGTTACGACGCAACTTTTACTCCGCACTACCATTACAACGCGGGCATTACAACGCATGACATTACAACGCATTGCGCTGGGGGGCGCTCTAGGATAAGAGGTAAGTTTAATTTACTATCCAACACCTTCCCTAGGGTCCACGGGGACTGGAGTTAGAATAGTAAATTATACTTACCACTATCCAGCACCCCAAAGCGCTATGCGTTGTAACGGTATTCGTTGTAAATACCGCGTTGTAATGGTACGCGGAGTAAAAGTATGCGTTGTAACGTCATACATCCCCAGCCCACTCGGGGTGAAAATTGCAAAAAACACAGTTGATGGACAGAATGTAGAACAATGTCATACATTCACCCCAGTACAAGGATCTGGGCCTAAATCCATCGTTTTTTTGCACTCCACACCACCCTGGGTTAGACAATGGCTATATGCAAATCAGCTCTGACCCTGTGCCTCATGGGAACAGTCCAGTCCGAACTACCAAGCCATGTCTTTCCCAGACCGGAATCAAGCATCCAAGGACCGGTTTCTGGCTATTAGCCTTCATCAGCCTGGATAGCTTGACTCCAGTGGTGTGGAGAGCCTGGGACTCACGTCTGAGCATACCCAGCCCACTCGGGGTGAAAATTGCAAAAAACACAGTTGATGGACAGAATGTAGAACAATGTCATACATTCACCCCAGTACAAGGATCTGGGCCTAAATCCATCGTTTTTTTGCACTCCACACCACCCTGGGTTAGACAATGGCTATATGCAAATCAGCTCTGACCCTGTGCCTCATGGGAACAGTCCAGTCCGAACTACCAAGCCATGTCTTTCCCAGACCGGAATCAAGCATCCAAGGACCGGTTTCTGGCTATCCTCTGTTCACTAACGATCATGGCGCAGTAGAGGTTCAGCGTTTCTAGCGACCTGAACGATTGAATCGGTCCCGAGGTTATTTTCAACGCTGTAATTTGGCTACAGCGGGCGCCTGAGTAGATTGAGTCTATAACGTAAGCACTGTGGATGTGCTGGACTGTCGCTTGGATGTTATTGGGATACACCATAAACAAAATATTGGACAGAGGATTGTGCCCTCGATTTTGGCAGCGCTAACTTGTGGATTTGTTCATACTGTTATACAATTTTATTTCAACTAGGCTGACTGCAATTTTGTGCAGGTAGATGTGTTAGTTTTTCCCAAAGTCCTGAAGAGGCCTGAAATGGTGATAGGCCGAAACGCGTTGACTGTCTTTACATCTGACACCCGATAACATGGAATTGTTATGCGAAACACTTTGTGGAGAGCCTCAAAGAAAGAAGCATAAGTCACTTTCAGCTTCAGAGACTCTGCTATTATATATTGGGGTGATTGAGATAAAGGAATTAAGGCTTTATAATATACCATGAATTTCCTTGCTTAAAAATATTGGGCTTCTGTTGAACCATCAGAATAGGGTTTTGTATATAAATGTGTATAACAAGAAAGGCAAATGTATATATATGAGTTCAAAAAGGTGAAAAAATAATCAAAAAGCTTTTGTGAAAAAAGTGTTGGTTTACTAAAAATTATATTAACCAACTTTTCCTGTTTGTGTTATTTTGTAAAATTTGTCTTGATAGCTACCAGATGAATAGATTTGAAATTAGAGATTCATTGTACAAGTAAGTAAAAGACAGAAGACAGATAATTTATAGTATTTGGTCTTCCTAGAAGTAATCTTTATAACAATACCATAGGCATCATTGTATTTAGTTTGTTTCCATAGGGAATAAGCACATCTTGATGGTAACATGAATAGGCAAAGCTGGCTTGCGCAACCAGTACTAATACAATCTTAAGGCCGGAGCCCTTAGCCTCCTCCTTTAATACGGCAAAGTCATGGTGTCCCATCGTATCCTAGGTTGTTTGCCCCCCATGAGAGCTGGACAAGGTGTGACCAGAAGGTCTTATAAAACCTGTCTAGGAGCGGGGTGGGAATGTTGTGAAACATGTATAGGAACTTCAGGCGAACAATCATCTTCATAAGTGTGCCGGACATAGAAATTGGGAGCCAGCGTTCTATCTGCGCTTCAAGGTTGTGTATGGCTGAACCGCAATTTAGCCATAGCATCTGTTCTGCTTCTCTATGTATCTCTATATATCTAAATATATAGAGCGAGTCATGACACCACGTCAGCAGGAATCCGCATTCCCATTCAATGGTGCCCGCAGTCAAAGGGAACAGTACGGACTTATTCCAGTTATTACCCAATTCCGAGTATCCACCACAGTGAAGAATCTCACTTATTAGTGCATCTAGATTGGTTTGAGGGCAGCAGACACACAAAACAATGTCGTCAGCATAGAGCGAGATGAGGAGGGGGCCTGTATTAAACTGTATACCTCTGTGGAGAGGTTTCTCCTGAAAGTGGCAGACCAAAGGGTCCATTGCCAATATAAAAAGTAAAGGGGATAATGGGCAACTTTGCCTGGCACCACTCGTGAGAGTAAATGTGGTGGATAATGTGCCATTCAAGCAAAGTCTGGCAGTGGGAAAGGCGTAAAGCAACGCCGTGAGGTCTATGAAACCCTGGGAACGCCTAATTTCCTCATTACAGCCTATAAAAAGCCATACCAGAGAATCAAATACCTTTTCGTAGTCCAACAGGACTGCCGCAGCCGGGATCTCTGGCGTAATTCTATGTAGCACCGCAAACAACGTATGCAAATTCAGTGCAGTGGACCTATGGGAACGAAACCAGATTGCACTGGGTATATGATACGATCCAAGAGTAACGCAAGCCTCAACGCAATAATTTTGGCTACGATTCTGTAGTACAAATTCAAAAGTGATAGCAGCCTATTGGATCCGCAGTTCAATGGAACTTTGCCAGGCTTGGGCAGTAATACAATTACAGCTTTGCGAAGTGTTGGGGGCAATGATTTGTTTTCCAAGGCTTCATTGTAAACCTCTAGAAGGTATGGTGTGAGTAAATCTTCATAATATATGCAGGTGAAGCCAACTAGCCCAGGCACTGTAGTGCCGTTTAAGGTTTCTATGGTGCAGACAATTTCCTCCTTAGAAAATGGCTCCACCAAGAACTTCTGCATGTAATCCTCAAGCCAAACCATAGCAATCTCATTAAAAAGGCCTTGTAGTCATCCTCATTTTGCTGTGCATGCGTACTGTATAAAGTTGTGTAATATCGACAAAACTCATCCCTAATTTCCGCTGTGTCTGTATGAATCTGTCTGTCTGCAGAACGAAGAGATGCAATGTAAATATTCCCCACACAAGGCCGCAACAACTGTGCCAGCATGCGTCTTGGCCTACCCCCCTCTCCATTCCGCCTGGCAGTGACATATTTCCCCAGGAAGCTTGTTTCGCTCTCCGCCGCATCCCTGAATTCTGCCAGCAGCAACAAGAGATTGGCCTGCTTAGCCGGGTCTGAGTGTTTGAGTTGGTCTATGTCTAAGGCTTTCAGACGGTCATCTAAGCGAGCAAGTGTGCCCCTCAATGATTTCAGTACCCTGGAGTGTTTTGCAATACATTCCCCCCTTATGTATGCCTTAAATGCCTCCCAAACAGTCGCCCACATGCTGACAGAGCCCACATTGAGATCATAATAAGTCACTATGGACTCTCAGATTTCAGCCGAAAATACCATGTAATTGAAAGCCTGACCCAGGAACCTCCACTGCCATTCAACACCCTCTGGCCTGGGAACCCGGATATGCATACTGACCAGTGAGTAGTCGGAGTATGTTCTAGGCAGATGGGTCATAGTGCGAAACCAGGGAGCCATGGTACGGGATACAAGCCAAAAAGTCCAGTCGTGTCCAAGTATTATGGGGGCTGATTAGTGAGTGTAAGCAAAGTCGTTGGGGCTACACATGCGCCATACGTCCGCTAAACAAATAGAGCCACTGTTGTCCCTAAGTACTCTATTGACTCGGGTTTCCTGGCAGGGAAATCTGCCGTACTGTCTAGGGTGAGTTGCAAAAGTACGGTAAAATCTCCCCCAAAGCAAACATAGTCAGCACCCAAGAAGAGCAACTCGGCATGCAGCGAGTGAAAGAAATCATGGTCATCCAAATTTGGTGCATAAATACACATTAATGCAATGTTGTATCCCCTTAGCCTCCCAGTCACCAATGTAAAACATCCCTCCCTATCAGTGTTCACTTTATGCAGTTGGAAGAGCAAACATTTGTGTTTAAGTATGGCAGTTCCTCTGGAGTACGTGCTATAGTTCGCAAAGTAGCAGTGCACACCCCAGCTAGAGGAAAACGATGTAGGGGAGAAGGGGGACACATGCGTCTTCTGCAGAAAAACCACATCTGCCTTAGGGCACTGCAAATAGTTCAATACATGTTTCCCTTACCTGGCATTATTCAGACCCCTCACATTCCATGTAAAAAAAAATTATGTCAGAAAGGTGGAGAGCCTACCCGCCATCATCACAAGTGGTCATAACTGTAAGGAACATGAATGTGTCAACATGAGCATGCGGAACATCATAACAAAGCAGTCTTGTCAATAACAAATGATACCATATAACCAAAGAGAACCCCACCCCCCACCCACCCACTCATCCCCTCAATCAAAAATCAGGGGAAAACCCACAATACCGTAATAGTGTCAAGCAAACCTCATATTTACCATATGGAAACATAACACGAAATATGCAATCACACTGGGGGGGAGGCAACACCTCGCCTTGTCCCCGTAAACCTTAAAGCTTGTGTTGAAAATAGAGTACAATATGGCTGGAGCCCAGAGTCCACAATTTGAACCATCAGGAATAGGAAAACCTGGAAAGAAAAAATTAAACAAATGTACTTTTATACTTATGAACGTTACGCCATGTAAAAGTCCTTCAGCTCGCTGAAAACAATTCCATACTGGAGCCAGAGTTCGCCATCAGAGGAAATCGCTCTGGCGTGGGCGATTTTATCAGCGGCCCAGCATTGGAGCGGATTCTAAGTAATTCTTAGGCCTCAGCATGAGTTTCAATAAACTTGGACCTGTCATCGACGTCAACGTTCAGTTGTGCTGGGTACAGCATACCATATTTGAGACCGGCGTTGCGTAACGTGGTTTTATCCATTGCAAATTTTCGACGGGCCTCCTGTACCACCGCCGTGAAGTCGGGGTACAAAGAAATGGATGAGCCCTGCCAGCCCAGCAATCCACATTTAGGTGCCATTCGCAATGCAGTGTCCCTGTCTTTAAAGATCAGGAGCAGTGCCAAGATGGGGCGAGGTGGATAGCCAGGGTTGGGTTGTGTACCAAGGGTTCTATGTGCCCTTTCAACAACAAAAGTGGCAGTGAAGGGCTCCCGTCCAAACAAGCCAACTAGGTTTTCAACAAACTCATCCAACCGACCCTTGTTAGTTGACTCTGGCAGGTCCATGATGCGAACGTTTTTGCGTCTTCCCCTGGCTTCAAGGTTGTAAGAACTGGGGTCACCAATTCCTCGGCGGTAGCTTGGCGCGAGCGGGAAGGCACCCAAAGGCTAGGTGTAAAGCAGAAGTGCAGCGCACACTCACACTGAAACAGGGAACACACACAATAAAATGACACCACACCAGCTAGTCTTTTTAAAACAAGATGCTTTTATCTAAATTAGGCTCATTATTGGTAAATATTTCATTGTAATCAATTCAGCAGTAACTCATTAGGCAACATTTCATTGTATAGGCATAGATGAAAACCATTCCATAAAAACACAGGCAACATTTCATTAGATAGGCATAGGTAAGTTCATTCCTTGAGAACTCAGGCAACATTTCATTATAAAAGAGTAGGTAAGTAATTAATTCCATGAGAACTCGATCAGCATTTCGTTAGGTAGGCCTAAATATCAACATGGGCCCTCAGCAGGATCAATAAAACAGCATTTCATTGGACCTTAAGCACAAGAACCCCTATTTGCATTACACGTCATTAATATCAATTCAAGAAGTCTTTATTCGATTACATAATCATAAGACATTTACATTTAAAACAATATCAGTAATATCATTAGAGTTCATTCCTTGTCATGTGCAAACTTACAAAATTCCACTTAAGAATAATCCAAAGTTACTCCTTCTGTACATACAAAAATACAATATTTTAGAATAAAATACATTTAAAATAGGCAGTAAGTGCCAAAAAAAAGGCTGCCGCAGTACAATGAACCAGAATTTAAATAAAACCAATTAACACATTCACATCTTTCACAGTGTTAACTGCTCAGTCTGTGAGCACGGCTCTTCCACATGCCATGTGAAAATTTGGCGATCCCGATTATAGTTACATCATTTCCGTCTGTTTTTAAGATCCTTAACGCTTCAGAGCCAGAAGTAATCCCCATCATCTGACAAATGGGCTTTAGCCATTTATGCCTCAGGTTCTTATAGACTGGGCAAATGAAGAAAACATGGGCAATGGTTTCTGATTGTGTTGGGCAAAATGGACATTCCATACAGGAACCTTTACCGCATTTACCTGTGAATGATTTAATAGGAAGGGTGCCTATCCTAAATTGGTGGTGCCATTTCCTATCACTTAGAACCGTTATAAGGTCCCAGTAAGTCTCGTAAACGGGTACATGTTTGGTCTCTTGACAGAGAAGGACTCATCAAACATGAATAACGTTTCATTGTTACCATGTTCCAGTATAGCCCCTTTAACTCTTTTTGTGATGGAAACGTACCATTTATTGGATTTTGCCACAACATATTAAGCCCCAAATCACTCAGTGTTGACTTTACCTGCCTCGGCCATAACATTTTTCCCGCACTGTCTGCATCCCTAACCTCCAGCAGGGCGTGCGCATACTGGGTTAGCTCGGGGGTAACCCAGAGCCTCCTCCAGTAGGCCACAGGTCTAAAGAGAGCCACATCCTCTAAATACTGGCTTCCCAAATCGTAATAAAGCGGTATAAGAGGAGTAGATTGAGGCAAGCCCGTAATAGCCCTCATAAATTTATTTTGTGAAGTCGAGAGTGCCGATAAATTACTAAAACCCCATAATTCTGCCCCATACAAAATTGAAGCTGTAACTTTTACATTATAAATGTTCAAAATAGGGGCAATCGGCTTTGTATGCGATAACCAGTGCTCTTTTAGCAGAGCACCAGACAATTGAGCATGTTTAAGCAGCAACTGGTCCAAGTGTGGTTTCCAATTAAGTTTCGAGCTTAGTGTAATACCGAGGTAAGTAAAAACATTTGTCTGCCCAAGTATAACTTCGTTCATGGTAACTCTCCCTTTTACTGTTTTCTGTTTGTGTAAAACCATGAACTTTGTCTTATCTACGTTAATTATAAGACCAAAGTCCTTGCAGAATAACTCAAACCTTGCTATGGCCGTCTGCAGGCCTTGCTGGGTTTTTGAGAGTAGCAGGGTGTCGTCGGCAAACATTAACAGGGGTATTTTACTTCCATTTAAAGTCGGAGCATCAGTGGGGTCATTCTCATAATACTTAATCACCCTGTTTATGTAAAGAGAAAATAGAGTTGGTGCCAATACACACCCCTGCCGAACCCCTCGTGCAATCTGGAAACTATCAGTCACTTGACCTTGCTAGCCCTCTCAGACTTGGGCAAAATTTGCTTCATGAAGTTTAATCAGAAAAGCCAATAAGTGCCGGGGCATACCCTGTTCTGCTAAAACATCCAACAACTTGGCTCTCGGGACCAAGTCGAAAGCCGACTTTAAGTCTACAAAAGCGGCATATAATCTGCCTCCATTAAGGATCGCCACACGCCAATAATTTAAAACAAATCTAAAAACCTGGTTTATTGTACTTTGGTGTGAGCGGAACCCCGCCTGCAGAGGTGAGAGGATATTAAACTCTTCAATCCAATCTTGGATTCTACTTAAGACAAGCCTGGCAGTCACCTTTTGTAAATAGTCAATTAAACTAATGGGCCTGTAATTACCAGGATCTGATCTATCCCCTTTTTTCAAAATTGGTAAAATCTCCACCCCTTTCCATGACTCAGGGATTGGGGAACCCTTTGCAATAGCATTCACTAGGGTCTATATGTATGTTACCCATAGCGCCCTATTATACAAGAACAGGTCTGCAGGAACACAGTCAAGCCCGGGTGCTCTGCCACTTCTTACGCTGTTAAGAGCAGCTTCTACTTCCTGTTTAGTAAAATACAGTACAAGTGTACCAACTTGTTTATTCAGTGGGCCCTGGGATTATTCACAATCACCGGCTTCAATAGTAAACTGTTTTTTAAAATGCAAAACCCACTGTTCAGGCGCTACATGGTTGGTCGGTGGTTGGCTTGTTCTTCCCTTACCTCACTTTACCAGGTGCCAAAATCCAACCATATTCCTATCTAAACTAGCACCATATAACTCTTGCCAGTGTTCTTCATCCCATAATGTATTTGCTTTATATTGTACTAACTTGTACTCCACTCATGCTTGGCGGATGCTATCCCTGTTCTTTGATCTTATTGCCAAGGCTGATGCTTTGTAAGCCACCCTACAGGTATTCCCATACCCTGAATCTGCGGGTACCTTTGCGGAGGGATTCAATTTTGATACATTAGGGAAAAAAAGCCCTTGAGCTTATTAAAAAATTCATTATGTACCATTGTAACTTTGGACTCATTTCCTTGGTCATCTTCACAATTTAGGAGATCTGCAGTTGCCTTGGTCACCAAAATATTGATAGCCTCCATCTGATCCTCTTTAAGTTTTATATTCGACCATTTTACTCTCCTGGTGTCATTGCTTAAATGAAGTTCTACTCCCACTGGGAGACCCTCATCTAGGCATTTGCCTACTAGTGCAAATGCTAACACCAGGGGGCTATAATCACTCTCCACCCTCTCCTCTATGTTCATATCAATTACATTTAGCCAGTATTCCTTATTGACAAGTATGTAGTCGATACGACTACTTCTTGACCCGCAACTATAGGTATGGGAGCCATTCTTGTCGGATTTCACCCTCCCATTAACCGCCCTAAGTCCATGCTCCAGGAATAAAACTTTAAGCTGAATAGCCGCCTCCGACCATTTCTTGATCGGGCGAGGGTTAATTGAGGGATGTCCCATGTCAGATCTTCCTCTTGTCCTAATTCTATGTCATTTGAGTCTAATGGCTCAAAAGTGCAATTAAAATCCCCTGCCACCACTATATCTTTTTCTCCTTTGTACTGATTAAGTTAGGAATCTAGAAGGGCAATAGTGCCTGAACCTTTTCCTCCAGGCAGCCCTCTAGCATATACATTAATTATTATAAGATCTTCTGCGCCATCTCTTCTTATCTTGATTGCTAATATATCATTACTATCCGTATCCAACTGCTGAACTGTGTACCTATCACTCTGCCTTACCCAAATAATTAGCCCCCCCCATTGGTCTGCCCCTATGCGCAGCAATAGCGGGTTTGTAAAAATTAATATAAAAAAACAAAGGTGATGATGGACGGAGCGTTGACAATACAAACACTCACCCCCAGTCAACTGATCTGGGTTTAATCCATCACCGTTCTTTAGCTCACTCTGCCACCCCAGTTCAGACATGGCCATATGCAAATCAGTCTGACCATGTGCCTCATGGGAACAGTACAGTCCGAACTGCCAAGCCATGTCTTCCCTAGACCGGAATCAAGCTTCCCAGGATCGATATTGTCAACGCTCCGTCCATCACCACCTTTGTTTTTTCTTTGTTCGCCCTAAATGGGCAGGGTATGCTCAGACGTGAGTCCCTTGCTCACTTTGCCACTGGAGTCAAGCAAGCCCGGCTGAAGACGGCTGTAATGCCAGAAACCGGTCCTGGGAAGCTTGATTCCGGTCCAGGGAAGACATGGCTTGGCAGTTCGGGCTGGACTGTTCCCATGAGGACAGGGTCAGACTGATTTGCATATGGCCATGTCTGAACTGGGGTGGCGGAGTGAGCTAAAGAACGGTGATGGATTAAACCCAGATCAGTTGACTGGGGGTGAGTGTTTGTATTGTCAACGCTCCGTCCATCACCACCTTTGGTTTTTCTTTGTTCGCCCTAAGTTGGCAGGGTATGCTCAGACGTGAGTCCCTTGCTCACTTTTCCACTGGAGTCAAGCAAGCCCGGCTGAAGACGGCTGTAATGCCAGAAACCGGTCCTGGGAATCTTGATTCCGGTACAGGGAAGACATGGCTTGGCAGTTCGGGCTGGACTGTTCGCATGAGGCACAGGGTCAGACTGATTTGCATATGCCATCTCTGAACTGGGGTGGCGGAGTGAGCTAAAGAACAGTGATGGATTAAACCCAGATCAGTTGACTGGGGGTGAGTGTTTGTATTGTCAACGCTCCGTCCATCACCACCTTTGGTTTTTCTTTGTTCGCCCTAAGTTGGCAGGGTATGCTCAGACGTGAGTCCCTTGCTCACTTTGCCACTAGAGTCAAGCAAGCCCGGCTGAAGACGGCTGTAATGCCAGAAACCGGTCCTGGGAAGCTTGATTCCGGTCCAGGGAAGACATGGCTTGGCAGTTCGGGCTGGACTGTTCCCATGAGGCACAGGGTCAGACTGATTTGCATATGGCCATGTCTGAACTGGGGTGGCGTAGTGAGCTAAACAACAGTGATGGATTAAACCCAGATCAGTTGACTGGGGGTGAGTGTTTGTATTGTCAACGCTCCGTCCATCACCACCTTTGTTTTTTCT
The DNA here is from genome assembly GCF_964261635.1 of Lissotriton helveticus. Classification (NCBI taxonomy): domain Eukaryota; kingdom Metazoa; phylum Chordata; class Amphibia; order Caudata; family Salamandridae; genus Lissotriton; species Lissotriton helveticus. The sequence goes on from NC_136067.1 coordinate 1,116,695,340, forward strand.
TTGTTCGCCCTAAGTTGGCAGGGTATGCTCAGACGTGAGTCCCTTGCTCACTTTTCCACTGGAGTCAAGCAAGCCCGGCTGAAGAAGGCTGTAATGCCAGAAACTGGTCGTGGGAAGCTTGATTCCGGTCCAGGGAAGACATGGCTTGGCAGTTTGGGATGGACTGTTCCCATGAGGCACAGGGTCAGACTGATTTGCATATGGCCATGTCTGAACTGGGGTTACGGAGCGAGCTAAAGAACGGTGATGGATTAAACCCAGATCAGTTGACTGGGGGTGAGTGTTTGTATTGTCAACGCTCCGTCCATCACCACCTTTGGTTTTTCTTTAAAAATTAATATAACGGGGGGCGTGGTCAAGATGGCGACAGAGTAGGACGTGCTGCTGAGTCCCTCCGGCGCCGCCACCAACTTAGCATTGTTTAAAGCTTTAACCTCGATCAGCTTTACCCTCTTGCCCGCAGCGGAGTGCCCCGGGGCGGCATAGCGAGGTCCGGCGAGGTGACCTCTCCGGCAGAACTGCTTGAAACGCTGCGGCAGCCGAGCCGCGAGGCCTGCGGAGGAGTGGCCTGGGAGGCCTCGGCCTGGATTGAGTGGGTGCCCCGGGAGCCTCGCGACCCGGCGACTGCCGGAGGACGGCAAGTAGGTGGGATTCCTGGACCGCCCGGCGGTGCGATTGCCCCGCTCCACGGCAGCCCCTCACTCCGCCGACCTAAGTTGACCCCTGCACCGGGGAGATGGCCAGACCGCAGCGTGGACACGGACGCTTCTAGCGGGCAAGGCCGGGGATCGGCGGCTGCTGGGGGAGGGGCGAGGACCTAGCGGTGCATTCTTCGCCCGCTCCCCGCCCGGTCTTTTTGGCGGGTCGGTGACTCTCTGCAGCGGGTGATTTGGGGCGGCTGCTTGGGCCTGGGGGAGGCTCCGCCTTGCGGCAGTCCCGGCTGCGGGTCTACGGGCTCCCTTTGTCCCCTGGTGGAATGCTTGAGTGGGCCATCACCCAGACTTGGCCATTGCCTGATTCGGTGGTCGGGGGGGGGCTGCTGGCCACGGCGCCTTCGACTGGAGGCGGGAGGGACGCCTCGGGAGCCGGTGAGGTCCCTGGAGGAACACGCGGGCCAGTCCCGCCTGAGTGTTGATTTGCCCGCAGACGCCTCAAACACAGGACTGGGGGTCTTTGCCCACGACCCCCGGCGGAGCTGGGAGCGAGTGCCGGTGCCGGCCGAGCGGAGGGGAGCCCCGCTACGAACAGCTTGGGCTTCTAATCCTTCCAATCCCCTGGGCCTGGAGCTAGTGGCGGCGATCACCCCTGGCACACGCCCTCCGAGGTGAGCTCTCGATGGGCCGGTCCTGGTCCGGAGACCTTCAAGAGCCTGCGGTGCGGCCAGGACTCACAAGGCCCGGTTCTACACCCACGTGCGAAGAGAGAGGAAAGACGGAGCCACTGAGGGATTGCGGTTTGCTCCCGGGATCCGTTCTGCGCTTGGAGAGTTGCCTGGTCTGAGCTGCACTTCTGGTGATATACTGTGGCCCCTGGGGTTGGCGCGGACTCCTGCGTGCACGCTAGTCCCGAGCCGCGCTGTCCGGCCACACCACCTGGGACGATCTCGCTGCACCGGTGCTGGCCCTACCGACGCGGCGACGGCGGAGGAGCCCCGGGACGACCAGAGGCAACCCACATTGCTGATTGGGATTCATAGCTACCGCGCCATCAAGAAGGAGTGCATCCGGCGTAGGCGCGATGACTACCAAACAGCGTAAGGATAAGCCGGGCAAAGACGCCCCACCGAAAGGGAATCAACAGGTGGCATCTCCCGGACCCAGCGTCTCACCTAAACCGAGGGATGATGAGGCACCCGCCACTAAGGCCTTTATGCTGGAACTTTTCTCTGCCATTAAGGAGGATATCTCTGAGCTCCGCTCCCAGCTGGCTTCGGACCTTCGTGAGGTGAGGAGAGACGTGGATGGCATCGGAGAGCGAGTGGCTACGTTGGAGGACCACAACCTGGGGTTGGCGGGCGACGTGCATCAGCTCCAGCAGCATGTGATCCGGCTCACTGAGCAGAATTTAGATCTCCAGGCCCATGCCGAGGACTTGGAGAATTGCTCAGGCCGGAACAACATCCGCATCCGGGCTGTGCCCTGGGACGGCGAAGCTGGAGACTTGAGGGGGTATGTGGAGGCACTCTTCTTGCAAATCCTGGGCGAGGAGGACATAAACGAGATTCGGATGGACAGGGTCCACAGGGTCGGACTGCCAAGGCGCGGTGGGGCCCCTCCCCCCGATATCCTGGTGTGCGTCCATGACTTTCAACTGAAGGAACGCATCCTTCGAAAGGCTCGGGAGACTCCCTCCTTGCAATTCCGGGGCCATCATCCTCAACTGTACCAAGACCTGGCGGCATCAACACTTCAAAAGAGGCGGGAATTTCAACCAGTGTCCACCATCTTGCGTGAGCAAAATGTATCCTACTCCTGGGGTCATCCCTTTCGATTGATCTTCAGATGGCAAAACAGATTGGTTCAGATCAGATCCCTGCAGGCCGCCAAAGATCTCCTGGGCCTGGAAGACTCTGCCCCCTCCATGAGCGCTGGCAGCTCCCCGTCGAGAAGGAGGCGACGCTCCCCGTCCTGGCACAGAGTGGGACGAGAGACTTCACCGAGGAGGCCCGATCTTACCACTAGTCTGCAGGAAAGAGGCGCAGTGGTGGCCTCCGTGGCATCGGTAACGGAGGCACCGATGCAAGGTAGCTCTGGGGCGGCCTGAGCCCTGGGTTGACGATTAGAAGGCGCCAGAGGGACCCCTCCTCTTCAGGTACCGTGGGTATTATTGTACTTTTGGGAAGACAACCCAGTACGAGACCTTGGGGGCACGCTCGATGGTGCCCTGACCGCCACCCCTTGGGGGGTCCTATAGACTTCCACATAATGGAACTGTCAGGATCGTTGTTCTTTCTTGAGTTTCTCTTTCTTCTTGTTGCCTCCTTCTGTTCTTCTAGTTCTAGAGCGGAACTCCCACTTCTTGGGAGGAGGAAGGGTTCTTGGGGGGTTGTTGGGGGTACTGGGAGGGCTGGGACTGGGGGGGTGGTGGTGACCTGGATGTATGGTTCGATGTAGCTGTGGCTTTCTGGGATGCTGTATGCCTGTATTTTGTCTACTCTGACCTGGGCCCGAAGGCTCTATGTGCTTTCCATTCTGACTGCGCAATGTTGCTGGTTCTGTTAGGTTGGTCTGCTGATGCGCTTGTAAACGAGATGGCAGGGAGGATTCTATGGCTGATCCGGATGGGGTTGGGGCGGGTGGTGGGGTTGGAGGGTGGAGGGGGAGGATTGGAGAACGGATGGTTGGATTGTGTTTCCTTGGTGTGTGGGCCCCATGGGTTTACTTGCTGGGGTGTACTAATGCACACTGCCCTGGGGCGACTACGGGAGGGGGAGGCGGAGGGAGCCATTGGCAGTACGCAGGTAGCGGGGGTAAAGTCATTGCCTTGTAATGCCTCTTAGTATTGGCATGTGGAATGTGAAGGGGCTTGAACTCCCCGCAAAAACGCCAAAAGGTGTGGAAATATCTGAATAATCACCAACTGGATGTGGTGGGTCTCCAGGAGACTCACCTGGCACGCAGAGATGAGCTTCGCCTCAAACATAAGAATTTCCCCCTTATTTACAGATCGTCTGCCTCCACAAAACACAGGGGGGTTGGCCCTTCTCTTCCGTTCATCCCTTCACTTTCAGCCTGTGGGGGTGCACAGCGACAAGGATGGCAGTTGGTTGATGGTCAAAGGTCTGGTTTGTGGTAGATTGTGCACCTTTGTGGTGCTGTATGCCCCTAATGCTGGACAAAATGGGTTTCTCCAGGACCTGCTGCGGAGGGTGGAAGATTTTGTGGAGGGAGACCTGTTCCTGTTGGGGGACTTTAATCTGATTTGGGATAGGGTAATGGAAAGCTCTCATCATCAGAGGTCTACTGCTGGCTTGTTCTCCACCGAAACACAACGGCTACTAGGTGACTTGGGATTGGTTGATGGCTGGCGCTCCCTACACCCCCAATCTTGGGACTATACCTACTTCTCCCATGTACACCACTCCTATTCCCGCCTGGACCACATTTTCCTGAGTCAAGCCCTTAGAGGAGATGTCCGCGACTCCAGTATATTCCCTCTCTCTGTTTCTGACCACAGCTTGCTGGTGCTCGGGCTACAATGGTCTGCGAGGGGTGAAGGACAGCGCAAGTGGTACTTTCCGGCCTCCCTTGTTCGGGACGAACCCTCCTGCAAGGGACAGCGGGAAGCCATCCGGGACTTTTTTACCCTTATTCCCGTGTCTGACACCTCCGTCTTCATCACATGGGACGCCTTTAAGGCGTCCATGAGGGGCACCTACTTGGCCCTCAATGCTCACCTCAACAAGTTGCGGTGGAAAGAACGTGAGGAGCTGGAGGACGAACTCGCTGCTCTTGAATAGGCGCATAAACTGAATCCTTCCCGGTTGACCCTTCGCCCCTTAACTGCGGTAAGGGGGAAGCTCAGGGCCCATTACAACAACAGGGTGGAGTTTCCCTGCTTCGCCTACGGCACCTCTCCTACTCCCAGGGGAACAAGGTGGGGAGACAACTGGCCCGCCAGCTTCAGGATAAGAGGGAAAAGGACTACATAGGTGGTGTCCGAGAGGCGGCGGGGACTCTGCAGGATAGGGACGAGGCCAAAGCCGATCTCTTTGGACGCTTCTATGCCGCACTATATACAGGTGAGGCCCTAGACTCTAGGGCTCAACTGGACTATTTAGGTGGTCTGCCCTTACCTCAGGTATCCACGGAGTGGAATGAATTATTAGCTGCCCCAATCACTAGAGAAGAAGTGTTAGATGGCATCAAAGCACTGAAACTCCATAAGGCCCCTGGGCCAGATGGCTATACTGCTCTTTTTTACCAGACGTTCGCAACGGAGGTGAGCGACTTCTTAGTCACTCTTTTTAACACCATGGCGGAGGCCGGGGAAACGTCCGGATCGATGGCAGAGGCCGTGATTTCGATTATCCCCAAATCAGGGAAGGATCCGACTAAATGCTCCTCATATCGCCCGATAGCTCTCCTTAATGTAGACGCCAAGTTGTACTCCACATTGTAGGCTCCAAGATTTGCTACCGGCGCTCATTCACCGAGACCAATCCGGGTTCATTAAGGGTCGCCAGACCCACGATAATACGAGACGAGTTATACACCTGATTGAGAAGGCTAACAGACTCCGAATACCAGCGGTCCTGGTGGGTCTCGATGCTAAGAAAGCCTTAGATCGGGTGGACAGGGGCTTCCTGTTTCACACTCTGACCGCCTTCGGCTTCTCGGCTAAATTTCTTACGATGATTAGAGCGAATTACAATAGCCCCCGCTCTAGAGTAGTGGTAAATGGCCACTTGTCGGCATTTTTCCCGCACTCCCGTGACACCAGGCAGGGCTGCCCTCTCTCCCCCTTACTCTTCGCCCTGAGTATTGAACCATTGGCACTAGTGGTGCGGGAGCATGAGGAGATAAGGGGTCTCCCCTTTACTGGGGAACAACACAAAATTACCCTCTTTGCTGATGATGTTCTTTTGTCTGTTATGGATCCGGCCCACTCTCTCCCACACGTCCAGAAGGTGTTACTGAGCTTTGAGGAAGTGGCGGGTTTCAAAGTAAATTACGATAAATCGTATGTTCTCAATCTGACACTCTCCTCAGCGGAGGTGGACATTGTGCGGCCTCTCACCCCACTGCCCTGGGCCTCCCACTCCATCCTGTACCTAGGGGTCCGGCTGACGCCCTCGATAGGGAAATTTTACTCTGCGAACTTCCCCCCGTTGCTGGCGCAGACTCGAGCGGACTTGGACCACTGGAAACAGAAATATATTTTGTGGCTGAGTAGAATACACGCGCTCAAAATGGTCCTCCTGCCCAAGTTTTTATACCTTTTTCAGGCACTCCCTATACCGATGGAAGTGGACTTCTTCCGGCGCCTCAAAACCCAGATGCTCCGCTTTATCTGGCAGGGGGGGGCGCGATTCTCCTTTGCTACTCTGCGGAGGCCGCGGAGGGCAGGGGGAGTGGGCCTTCCCGATATGCACCTATACTACAAAGCTGCGCAGTTACGGGTCTTAGTGGAATGGTCCCAGCAATTTTCGGAAAAACATTGGCTGCACATGGACAGAAGCGTGGCGGGGAGATCAATCTGGGATCTGGCGTGGAAACCTAAGAAGGATAGGCCCAAGAACGTATACATCAGTACCCCCACTGGCACCACCCTGAAGGTTTGGGATACAGTGTCTGGTGATGAGCGCTGGACTACGTTCCCATCCCCCTTCACACCAATACACTTTATCCCGGCCTTCCCGCCGGCATTGCATGAAGGCCCTTTCGAGGTATGGAGGGAGGGAGGCTGTAGGGCTCTTAAGCACCTGTTTCATGGCCATACCCCGCTTACCTTTGCAAACTGTATGCGGGACTATAGAGTCCCACCCTCCGAAAGATTCCACCACCTCCAACTGCTTCATTGGGCCACGTCCCCAGTTATCACTGATGCGGCCACAAGGCCCCCCTCTCCCTTTGAGGCCTTCATCTTACGGACCACTAACATGAGGGGCGTTATCTCCTTCCTTTATAATCTACTGCTTACTACCGCCGTGTCGCCTAGCCCCCGGTATATGGGACATTGGGAGGAACTCCTTGGACGAGACATTTCTGACGGGGAGTGGTCATGCCTGTGGCGGGACATCGCTGCACATAATCATTCTCTGGACTTGAGGGAGGCCCATCTTAAAACCCTCATGGACTGGTATCTGTACCCGTCCAAGCTACATCGCATCTTCCCGTCCTCTTCGGACAGATGCTGGAGAGGCTGTGGTTTGCTGGGGGATTTCCGCCATATCTGGTGGGACTGCCCGATCATCCGCCCATACTGGGAAGAGATCCTGTCCCATATCAAAGGAATCCTTGGTTACCCAATAGCTGACTCGATGGCCATGTACTGCTGGGTCTTCGAGACCCGGCGCTTGAACACCAGACCCGGGCGGACAAAAAGACCTTGTGGCTGTGTATTGGGGCTGCCAAACTTACTCTGGCTGCGGCCTGGAAAAAACCAGAGGCCCCAGCGATTTAACGGTGGCATGCAAAGTTGTGGCAACTGCTGAGTATGGAACGGGTGGCGGACATCTTCCTGGGAGATTTCAAGAATTTTATTTTGCGCTGGGGACCCTTGGTCCGCTTCCTCTCGAAGGGTTTGCCATCTGCAGTATGCCCGTCCACGGTGCGAGCTCTCCATCTATTTCAGGTATGAATGAGACTCAGGTTGAATGAATGACTGCACGTTGTCACCACCACCAGGGGGGGTGGGAAGGGTGGGGGGGGTAAATTCTTTACTGGTTCGTTTCTTGTGACAATCTCGATGAAGAATGAGGCGTGTAAGGCACCGACACAGCAGGCGAAGTGTTTGGCTCTTCTATTCCGACCTCACAGAGCGCACCACCCATTGAGACCCTGAACTGTGACCAGCTTGGTCTTGAACTTGCCTGTCCTATTGCATCATTGCACTGCTGTCCGACTTGAACGGTGGTCGCTCTTTAGAACTCTTCACCCTTGTTTTCAGCCTCTACTTATGCCCCCTGTATGGGAAGTTGTGCGAGATTGTCGCTTATTTTTCTCCCTTCTGTTTTCTCTGATAAAACAAATAAAGATTTTACAAAAAAAATTAATATAACCAGATCTAAATACTGGATCCACTAACCAAGTCTTTTGTAACACTACAATATCATTAGTGTCAATGAAAGATAGCCAATCGGATGACTGTAGTGTATTCTGCATCCCGGCAATATTCCACGAGATGAGGCCGGAATTACGTGCCTACTTTCATAACTCACCGCCGTTGAGCATCTTAATACCTCCTTCCACAACACATGAATCATCTCTGGCTATTTGTGGACCACTATCCTCAATCTTGTGTTTCAAGGGGACTTTCACCTAACTCTGTGATAGTTTCGTTATTGAATGGGCCAACTAGAGGGGTGATTATTTCGGATTGACACCCCCCCCTGTTGATGCCTGTTTTTATTATGACTCATGTCTCCTGTGGCCCTTTTATCCAGGTACACACCGGTGCAATCTTTTGATGAGAAACCCAGTCAATCATTTTCTTCCAAAGTGCTCAGTGCCTCATACCGGTCACAGATTGGGACCACACAATTGATAGGGCCTAGTACTTGTCCCAAATTCCTGTGGATCCCCCCTCTATGGGATAAATTTGCATGGTAAGAGAACCCTAGGGGGAGGACATTAATAACATTTTTCCAAATTGTGGGAGAGGCTGCCCTTTCCAGTATACACCTAAGTAATTTAGGAGACCTAAAACTTATAACTACTCTATCCCCAGCCATACCTTTTTCGGTGTTTCCCTCCCAAGCCACCCTTCTGACCATCAGGAATTCCTCAAATAAGTGATTCCCAAGCCCCGTTTTTACATCCAAGAAGTGAAGGGCCTTATTTTTTAATGAAGACCAGTGTCCCTCCTCACGTGATCCCAGATGCGGAACATTTGCCAACACTATAGTATATGGTGTTGCCTCTGGGGGTAGATCCAGAGAAACCCCTGCAGCCTTTTCGCCCCTACCCTCCACCCGAGGCCTCAACACAGGGCCATTTGACGATTGGTTGCATGAGTGTAACACATTTGTAGTTGTTGACACCGGTACAAGAGGATTACAGGGACACACCAAAGGAGGGGTAGGGTTTGGGAGATCTGCGTTGGCTAATGTTTGAACTTGTAGACTCAAAGCATTTCCTACCCAAGTGGGCCCTAGGGCTTCTCGGATTCCACTCCCATTACATTTAGCTGGAGTTTTAAATAAATGATCTTCTATTTTAGCTAGTCTTTGGTCTATTGCTGTTAATCTGCACATGAGAGGATCAATTAAAACTAAAAATAGATCTTCAATCTGCTTTAGGAAGGTTTCGTTAAACTTTTTGGGGTCTGGATAAAGCTGCCCATGCTGTGGTCGGTCCCTACTTGCTACATCAACCCCAGTGTGTACTACCTCAGCTAGTGGCGCTATAGTCCCTCCCCTTACAGGATCCATGCTCCTATTCTTGGCTACTTGGCCACCTGTACATTGGTCCTAGGGGCACCGGGTGCTTTTCTTTTCTTATTTGGGCAGTGCTTCCGGAATCCACTACAACTTTCTTTTGTCTTGTACGGGCCTTATTATCCGAAACTACAGAAGTACTAGATATCCTGTCTTCAACTGCCTGTTTGGGGGAGCCTGTTTGGGATCTACCTCTGGACGATAATAGTGGCTGGGAGCACATTATAGGACCAGAGATTAAGTCTTCGGCGATAATTGGTCCAGAGGGTAGGCTTAGTGGATCTAATGAGAGCCTCCATTCTGTGATCTCAATTTCATGCATAAGCACACTTTCTGAACGAATAAGAAAGGTATCCAGGGTCCCTACCAGTCCTGTCCCCCTTTACATGTATTCCTATTCATATCTATACCAAATTATCTTAGGAACAATGCACAAAAACGAAAATCTACTATAAAATTTACAAAATGATCTTGATGATCAGTCTCCCCCTCAATAATACAGCCAATCCTCCTCAAAGTCTTACTTAGAGTCCGGTAGTAATGTTAGGGGGATGGCCCAGCATCTTCCGGTCGATGACGGGCGCAGGACGGGAGGCGGGAGCCCCAATGCGCTGAAAAGCGCCGCCTGGCTCTTCCCCCGTGATGCGTGAACGTGCGCTACATGGGGGAGCTGGGAGTTGGAGTTCGGGGCAAATGCAGCTGGTCCGGTGGCGGGAGCAGGAGCGGGTACAGCCGGTCCTGTGGCAGGAGCAGGAAGGGCTGGTCCAATGTCAATAAACAAAGTTATCCCACGCTGCGGGAGACCCAATGCGCTTAAAAGCGCCGCCTGGCTCTTCCCCCGTGATGCGTGAATGTGCGCCACACGGGGGGAGCTGGGAGTTGGAGTCCGGGGCGGAAGCAGCTGGTCCAGTGGCGGGAGCAGGAGCGGGTGCAGCCGGTCCGGTGGCGGAAGCAGGTACGGCTGCAGCGGGTTGTCAGCATCCGGGAGGGGCCAGGGGTAGAACCCAAGCAGACACACCCTGGAGATCTGGGATGAGTGGGAAGAATTAACAGAGTAGTGCCGGTTCCTTGAGAGGCCCGAGGTGGAGGAGAGGTGCAGGAGAGGTGCAGGAGAGGTTGAGGAGAGGTGTATAGGTGCTGGACTCAGCAAGCCTGCTGTGGGCGGCCAGTGCTGCCTCATGTGCCACCGGGCCCGCACTCCCTCAGTGTTGGGGCCCTCCCCCGGGGGATTTCCACTTGAATTCCGGACTCGTTGTTGTGTGGGCCGGTCAAAGGAGGCCTATGCAGCTGCGGCGCTCTTCCTGGGGCCTCCCCTCAGACCCAGCGTAGCTCCTGGCCTTCCGGGACTCCTCACAGGCCGGGAGCCAATCAGGGTCTGCCTACTGCGGGCGCGGCAGCAGCAGCCAATCCGTGAGTGGTGGGCTGAGGGCGAGGCCGGTGACGTGGCCGGCGCCCCAGCCACGTGACACCGCACTCCTTGGCTTTACTAGGCCCGGCGCGGCCTACCGGGCAATCCCGCAGCGGCCCTCCCCCAGGCTCAGGGGACCGCGCGGTGGATACAGGAGGCGCGCAGGAGGACGGACGGTCCCAGCAGCGCTTCCGGACAGCACAGATGATGCCGGGCGGCGGCGTTGATGGGAGCAACAGTAGGTGAGCTCTCCGAACTCCGCAGCACCTTGGGGGCACCGCGCATTGAGCGGCAATGGCGCTTTACGAGGCAACAGCGCCTAGAAGCACAGGACTGCAATGGGGCACACAGATAAGACCTGGGCTGCAGCAGTAAGTCAGGCAAGCAGCACTTTAGGAATGCAGCGCTTTGGCATTCCCAGGCACAGTCTCTTAGCTTCAGGTCAGGCACAGTTCTGGGCAGGACAGTGCAAGGAGGTTTTAGCGCTGAGAAGTGGGAGCGCTTAGAAGGCAGACAGTCCCAGCAGCAAGCAGTTCTGGCAGTTCAGGGCAAGACAGCTGAGGCAGGACAGTACAGGGGGGCACAGCTCGAGCAGGGAAGCACTTGGATGGTGCAGCCCTGTTACCTGCTTGATCCCCCAGCAGTCCTCACTGTAGGTGGGTGCTTCCTTGCAGCTCTGGATGGTTTCTGCGCCCTTCCTATATTGTTTCTTGGGGGAAGAAGAAGGGGGGTTGAGTTGGTGGCACAGAGGCAGGATGGTTCCCTTGGCTCACTGGAGGGGGTTCCCTGGGTTCCGCAACGCTGGGCCAGATCAGTGGGTTTGGTAGAGTCCCTCACCTAACTTAGAAGGCAGTGCCTAGGCCCAGTCACTCCCAGTGGTGTAGGTTCCTCCCCTAGGCCCTACCGCCTAAACTCCTGCAGAGGTTCCCCAGGTCCAGTGATGCCCCAACTGACTGGCAGGTTTCCCTCCTTTCCCTTAATACCCCTAGGTCAGGTGACCACTCTCTGGAGGCGGCAAAGTGTAACCCCTCCCCGATTCTGGAAGGTTCCAGGAGCTTCCACAGTCTGGGCTATGGGCAGAAAAGGCGGGATGCCATTGGTACTGTATCCTACTGTCCCAGCCTGCTCCTAGCTACTAGTGTGTTACTAAAAAGCCCACTCCTCAGTAGCAGTGGCCTGTGGCAGCCATGTTGGTTAGAGAGAGCACCTGCACCTTAGCACTGATTAGCAGCGGTAAGGCACCCAGAGACCTAGGTCCAACAAAAAAAGATGGTGGAAAAAACAAGGCAAGGGCGAAAAAAACGGGGCAAGACCACCCTAGGGCTGACAGGTCTAACAAAGGTCTTTGTTCTTCATGGCAACATTCATTTAGTAGACCTTCAATCCTCTCTAACCGTTACGTTGTTTGGGCTGCAACATCTTCCTAGTGTGAGTTCCTGCCCTCCACTGTGTCCAGTCTTTTAACGTGCTGGTCCAATCGTGCCCCCGTTCTGTCAAGGTTTTTCTCGAGAGTGTTGAAGTGAAAGTCTAGTGCATGGAAGCCTGCTTTAAGTTCTGCCATATACACCTCATTTCCCTGCACATTGGTCTGAGGGGGAGCAGCAGCCTGATTGCCACCTTCCGCCATTGCAGCGTGTTTCAAATCCGCACCACCACCTGTCTTTTCAAAGGTGAGTTTCCGCTGCTTTTCCCTTTGTCCATGGCCTTAGAATTGAGCCGCAAGGGAAAGTGTCACAATTGCCTTGGTGCAATGCAATGTAATCCGCCCACACTTGCCAAATCAGGTAGCAGCCTGTGAGGAGGAAAGCAGGCACCCGGTGCACCTCCCGCAGATCTCAAGCGTGGCCCCCAGCGAGGTCTTCTGGCCGGTGTGTATCAGATCTACCAGGCCTCTCCAGCTACCCTGCCAAGATCTGACCGCAGCCGTAATTTCACAGTGAGAGGGCCAGCCCACAACCATGCACCTCAGGAGTGCAAGTGGGCCACTGTAATCACGGCCTCGCCGAGTACCCCTGAGACGAGTCTCGCTGTGATGTACTTGCGGGAGAGGCGCTGTGGCATGCTAAGATGTGGAAAGAGGCCATGGGCCACAGGGGAGAGAGAGCGTCTGTCAGCTGGGGCCACCGGCATCAAATGCAGCCCTGATGTGGGACTCGGTGTATTGCAGGCCCTGAAAAACCATATGTGGACTTTCCCACTGTCATCCGAGGAGCCTTTGTTGATCAGGAGCACCATGCTGAGTCTACAGCAGCAGGGGGCCAAAGCGACTCCTGCGTGAGCCCCGCAGCCGGCCGCCGCAACCAGCACGGGCACCCGCCAAGTCCAAAGGGGCCGTGCCAGCAGCTCGGGACGGCTGGCAGGCCACAATTGAGGCCACAGATCGGTCCCATGAGACAGGCCCTGGCACACACATCACGGGTACAGCGGGCCCAGGCCTCCAATATCCAAAAGTGAAGCACCGCCGAGATCGGGATGGCCCAGGGAAAGCAGTCACTGATAAGCAATGCCACTTCGCGGTGTGTGGGCTCCGTAATGGCCTGAGAGTTTGGCGGAGCTCCGAGACTACATGGCCATCTTGGTCGGCGGTCCAGCCACGCCCCCTTAACAAAGGTAAAGTTAGACCAAAAGTCTAACTTTACTAGTAGTAACTTACCTTTGTGAACACCGAAAGTAGTAAAGCTTGACTTTTGGCCTAAGTTAGATTTTTGGTCTAACTTTACCTTTGTGAATTGGGCCCACATGCTTATGTAAGAAATCTGCTGCACATAATAGCTGTTCATTAACCTGCCAGCATTTATGAGCCTGAGAGGTAATGGTGGGCATTAAAAAGCATGAATTGCACTGCAGGTAACATCAATAAGGCTATAAACCCTCCCCCCCAAAATAAATAATAATAATAATAATAAAAGGGAGCACTGTGAAAGCCAGAGCTTTCGTTTACATAATAAGGAAAAAAAGCACTCTCTTCTACTGTAGTGTTCACTCAGCTTTTTCTAATGTGGCTGCTGATTCACAGAAGGTTGTCCAGGGGCTTTCATTTGATTTCGCTGAGAGCAAAGAAGCTGGTGGAATTTGAAAGTGGTAGGACGCAAGAGCAATTACCACATTTGTGCAATCGAAGGGATGCTGACATTGCTGAGGTGGTTCGGTGGGTACTCCCCATGAGAAAATGAAGCCATTACTACATATAAGAGTGCCTTGAAATACAAAAGTTTAGGGTAGGTGCTGTACAAAAGGAAACATTTTTGTAGAGAGAACATCCTGAGCACACACATTTAACCCCTTCCCTGCAGGGGTAATTCCCCCATGGTGCAGGGGCGGGGGGGGTGAGCGCGGCGCCACAGTGCTCGTGACAAGACCAGCTCATCATGAGTCACGGTGGAGCTGTGCTCATGACGAGCTGGTCTCGTCACGACCCCGCCCACTGATGAATTCACCCGCACAGGCGGGGAATTAACCACATGTGGGCAGAGCGGCGCCGTTATGATGAGACCAGCTCGTCATGAACACAGCTCCATCGTGACTCATGACGAGTTGGTCTCGTTACAAGCACCAAAGAGGCTAGAGACACTCTCAGATGTGCTAATTGTGTCATTAGCACATCTGAGATCACCCTAAAATATCTCAGGATCGGCGATGTACAAATGGAAGTCTCTACTACCAGTCAGCAGAGAAAACAAAGTTGCTGTAGGTTGTTTGGGCTAGAATATTGGAGGCTTTGTTGGGAGTGTCGTTAACGCACTACTCCGGCAGTCAGAGTTTTTGCTGTATAAGAGGTCCACACATAATGAGGCAGGAGGGACAACATGTGCATCATGATTTATCTAAGGGTGGCCCATGTAAAGAGTACATCTTAAACTCATGTATTGCAAGATGGTCTCATATGTGCAAATGAAGTCATTAGCCCCTATGAGGGTCCCTTGAAATATGAGCACACAGGATGGGCGTGAAAGAGTGTAAACATTTCCTATAGAATTAAGCATTACTAATGGCAAACCTGCCTTGGGCTTCAGACTTAAAACTGCATCTAAAAAAGTGAATGCAGACATTTGGTGCTGCAAAATGATAACATGAGGCTTTGATATTTTTTTGTCAGATGCTTTCTACTTAATAACTCTTGTAAAACATTGCACAATTAAATCATAGTTTGATTTAATGTGGCTAGTTTAGATTTTGTCCTCACTATAGAAAGCGATTTTAATTTGGAAAAATGTTAAATGTGTGCAGTAGAAGAATATAATGTGTACTGAATTAATAAGACATTTTAAAGTATAGAACCCAGAAAGCAGCTCATGATTTAGCTTGTGCCAAGAACTCCAAGTTGATCTTCGGGATAAGGAGATGAATGTTTCTTCTCATGTGAAAGAAGGATGCCTCGCATAATTTACTGTTTTTCGAAAAAAGAGTTTGGCCCATGTGGACAGAAGTGGGGTAAGGGCCCAAATACTTTGTGAAAAAGAAGAAAGGTACCCACACTTCACTTTTCACACCATTCAATTTCGGATGAAAAAAGATAAACAAAACTTAATATGTTTATCTTGGCAATTAATTGTGCCGTTTTATTCAATAAAAAGCAACCTTTGCTGAGTATTCTTTAAGTCAAGAGAAATACCATTGCCTTTCATGTACTAACCATGAATGTCGCGATGTCTAATTTTTACAACACAACACAGAAACATGAATCAAATTACATATACAATGTGGAAACATATAACTAATAAATAATGTGCAAAAAAGTGATATCATATCACACAAAAGGGAAGAAAATGTCAAAGTATTTTTCAATCACAACATAATGAGCACTTAATCACAATATTTGACCGATAAGCGGACTTCCAATGAGTCTGCTGAAAACACAACCACCGCTCGGTAGAAGTGTTAGTTGGCTTCAAATTCCTAAGCAGTTTATCTATATTTCAAGACTTAGGACTTGATCCTGTTCGCCTACGCGTTTCGAGTTTGGGAGGGTTCTTCACAAACTCTCATCAGGGCCAAATGAATTCTTTCCCTCGTTTCTTAAACCTAATAGTGAAAACATAAACAAATTGTGGACACTCGTTATAAATTGCTCCCCTCAATCTGCTCCATCCTTCTCATATGTACAACTTTTAAAATGGAACATACCTCAGGGGACTTGAGGTAAGTTCAGTTGATCCAAAGCAAATTTCATGGATTCGTAGAGTCTGTGCGCCTTTCTAAAAAAACGTGTTTTTACATCAGATACTGATTGTGTGCAATTTTAGCAAGTTAAAATGCAAATTGGAAAAAAAGAAAAGACAAAAACCAATTGTCTCGTACCTGAATCTAAAGTAAGGGGAGAGCCTGTTGTATTTCTGCCGTTTCCTATTTAGGAATATTGCCACTCGTTTATTTTCCTCGTTGTTTTCACATACAGCACTGAAAGACATTTTTTTTTAAAATGCGGATTACCCACTTTCAGTAATAAATATCACCTTGCTCCCAGATGTTGTATGCCGGAGCATAGTATAACTTACTGCGTTGTTTTTAAAGTCGTCTGAAATTGAGAGTGTTAGGAGGCTCGCGGGCCCCTCAAGAGCGTCTTCGTTTCCTGAAGGTACCAGGGTGTGTCCGGTCTCCCTTTAGGCTGCCACCAGTTTCAGTGATCCTACATGAAGGAACACGGGCACTGATTATTTGTGATGCAATCACACATTATGCTTGTGAAAGGCTTGTCAAACGTTAAACGCCGAACACGAGTCTTGGCTTTTAATCGTTGCGGTGAAGGGCGCGCACAGAATTGTTTACAAGCGGCGCGGCTGCATTTCCGCATCCAAATTCTAAGGTTGGATTTATGAAAAACGGGGGCACTCTCTAGATGAAAAATAATGCGGAGGCTGCCTGTCTGTTGCTGAGGCACAGACGCTGTGTGGCATGGCACCTGCTCGCATTTCCTTAGTCAGTCGGACTGTCTGCACGTACCTGTCAGTTTGGCAGCGCGTTTCACTTCCTCATTCCTTTACACAGAGTGAATGGGAATTCAATTGCACCGGCCTATCTAAAAGGTCCGCTGTTTTCTTGACCAATCACGGGTGGCCCGTGTTGGTCTTCCAAACTGGTGCATTATGGGACTTGTAGTTTAGGTGTCTGTTCACTATTCAAAGTCTGGTGATTGCACTAATTGAATTGAGGCCAGTGTTAATGGTGTCAAAGCGAAGTATGAGGTAGGCCTCTTTGCGCAACAGTGCCTTCTCAACATTAGGCGATTTGTGCTGTGGGTCCATCCCAGCTAAGACTGTCCATTTAAAATCCGTTTCTTTGTGGTTGGCGGACAAAAAGTGCTCGACCATTGGGGCATTTTGGACTTTTTTCTTTAGCCGCGAACGATGTTGCGTTATCCTGACATTTACTTGCTGGCATGTTTTCCCTATGTACAGTTTATTGCATGCACACAGAATCCCATAGATGACATTTTTGCTTTTGCAGTTTGTGTGTAAGCTATGTCTCCATTTCCTACCATTATGGCAAAATTCATCTCCTTCCACAACATTATTGCAGGCCACACAAGTGCCACATTTATGGTGGCCTGTGATTGGTTTAAGGTTCCATTTAGCCAACAGATCACTTTTTGGTTTCTGTATGTGACTGTGAGCTCTAATGATCTGTTGGCCAACACTTGGATTTTTCTTCATTGCAAAAATTGGCTTTTGTAAGGGAAATTCCAATCCCTCCAACAAGTGCCAATTACGCAGAATGATTTGTCGAAATGTATTTGTGTGGACCCCATAGGTGGTGACACAAACAAGTTTCTCCAACTCCTTTTTGTTTTTAACTTTCAGCAATTCTTCTCGTGGAGTGAAGCGTGCTCTTTTTTTAGAATGCTTCAAAAGTTTTTTGGGGTAGCCCCTTTTGGCTAATTCGTCGCAGAAGGTGTCTGCGTGTGCATTGAACTCATCGAGTTCAGAACAATTACGTCTAATCCTAAGTAGTTGACCATACGGAAGGTTCTGTTTTAAACCCTGCGGATGTGCACTTTTATAGTGTAAGATTGTGTTTTTGTCTGTTGCCTTCTTGAATAGGGTAGTAGTGAACTTACCCCCTTCAGTGCAGACCGCCACGTCGAGAAATGTCATTCTTTGATTACTGCAATCAATGGAAAATTTAATATCAGGATGTCTTAGATTTAGCCATTCATGAAAGGCCATGAGCTCTGTCTGGCTCCCCTGCCACAGGAGCCAGACGTCGTCAATATACCTCAACCATTGTTTGATGTTTGTGCTGTAGGGGTTATCCTTATAAATGAATTTCTCCTCATACTGTGACATGTACAGCACTGCCATTTCCGGAGCATAGGGACAACCCATAGCTGTGCCCTTGACCTGGACAAAAAATTCATTTTCAAACTTGAAATAATCACTTTTCAATGTGATTTGGGCCAAAGATAGAATAAACGCGGTAGGAACTCTATGTGGTCTTTCATGTTGTTCCAAATAGATTTCCATCACCTCTGCGACGAATTAGCCAAAAGGGGCTACCCCAAAAAACTTTTGAAGCATTCTAAAAAAAGAGCACGCTTCACTCCACGAGAAGAATTGCTGAAAGTTAAAAACAAAAAGGAGTTGGAGAAACTTGTTTGTGTCACCACCTATGGGGTCCACACAAATAAATTTCGACAAATCATTCTGCGTAATTGGCACTTGTTGGAGGGATTGGAATTTCCCTTACAAAAGCCAATTTTTGCAATGAAGAAAAATCCAAGTGTTGGCCAACAGATCATTAGAGCTGACAGTCACATACAGAAACCAAAAAGTGATCTGTTGGCTAAATGGAACCTTAAACCAATCACAGGCCACCATAAACGTGGCACTTGTGTGGCCTACAATAATGTTGTGGAAGGAGATGAATTTTGCCATAATGGTAGGAAATGGAGACATAGCTTACACACAAACTGCAAAAGCAAAAATGTCATCTATGGGATTCTGTGTGCATGCAATAAACTGTACATAGGGAAAACATGCCAGCAAGTAAATGTCAGGATAACGCAACATCGTTCGCGGCTAAAGAAAAAAGTCCAAAATGCCCCAATGGTCGAGCACTTTTTGTCCGCCAACCACAAAGAAACGGATTTTAAATGGACAGTCTTAGCTGGGATGGACCCACAGCACAAATCGCCTAATGTTGAGAAGGCACTGTTGCGCAAAGAGGCCTACCTCATACTTCGCTTTGACACCATTAACACTGGCCTCAATTCAATTAGTGAAATCACCAGACTTTGAATAGTGAACAGACACCTAAACTACAAGTCCCATAATGCACCAGTTTGGAAGACCAACACGGGCCACCCGTGATTGGTCAAGAAAACAGCGGACCTTTTAGATAGGCCGGTGCAATTGAATTCCCATTCACTCTGTGTAAAGGAATGAGGAAGTGAAACGCGCTGCCAAACTGACAGGTACGTGCAGACAGTCCGACTGACTAAGGAAATGCGAGCAGGCGCCATGCCACACAGCGTCTGTGCCTCAGCAACAGACAGGCAGCCTCCGCATTATTTTTCATCTAGAGAGTGCCCCCGTTTTTCATAAATCCAACCTTAGAATTTGGATGCGGAAATGCAGCCGCGCCGCTTGTAAACAATTCTGCGCGCGCCCTTCACCGCAACGATTAAAAGCCAAGACTCGTGTTCGGCGTTTAACGTTTGACAAGCCTTTCACAAGCATAATGTGTGATTGCATCACAAATAATCAGTGCCCGTGTTCCTTCATGTAGGATCACTGAAACTGGTGGCAGCCTAAAGGGAGACCGGACACACCCTGGTACCTTCAGGAAACGAAGACGCTCTTGAGGGGCCCGCGAGCCTCCTAACACTCTCAATTTCAGACGACTTTAAAAACAACGCAGTAAGTTATACTATGCTCCGGCATACAACATCTGGGAGCAAGGTGATATTTATTACTGAAAGTGGGTAATCCGCATTTTTAAAAAAAATGTCTTTCAGTGCTGTATGTGAAAAAAACGAGGAAAATAAACCAGTGGCAATATTCCTAAATAGGAAACGGCAGAAATACAACAGGCTCTCCCCTTACTTTAGATTCAGGTACGAGACAATTGGTTTTTGTCTTTTCTTTTTTTCCAATTTGCATTTTAACTTGCTAAAATTACACACAATCAGTATCTGATGTAAAAACACGTTTTTTTAGAAAGGCGCACAGACTCTACGAATCCATGAAATTTGCTTTGGATCAACTGAACTTACCTCAAGTCCCCTGAGGTATGTTCCATTTTAAAAGTTGTACATATGAGAAGGATGGAGCAGGTTGAGGGGAGCAATTTATAACGAGTGTCCACAATTTGTTTATGTTTTCACTATTAGGTTTAAGAAACGAGGGAAAGAATTCATTTGGCCCTGATGAGAGTTTGTGAAGAACCCTCCCAAACTCGAAACGCGTAGGCGAACAGGATCAAGTCCTAAGTCTTGAAATATAGATAAACTGCTTAGGAATTTGAAGCCAACTAACACTTCTACCGAGCGGTGGTGGTGTTTTCAGCAGACTCATTGGAAGTCCGCTTATCGGTCAAATATTGTGATTAAGTGCTCATTATGTTGTGATTGAAAAATACTTTGACATTTTCTTCCCTTTTGTGTGATATGATATCACTTTTTTGCACATTATTTATTAGTTATATGTTTCCACATTGTATATGTAATTTGATTCATGTTTCTGTGTTGTGTTGTCAAAATTAGACATAGCGACATTCATGGTTAGTACATGAAAGGCAATGGTATTTCTCTTGACTTAAAGAATACTCAGCAAAGGTTGCTTTTTATTGAATAAAACGGCACAATTAATTGCCAAGATAAACATATTAAGTTTTGTTTATCTTTTTTCATCCGAAATTGAATGGTGTGAAATGTGAAGTGTGGGTACCTTTCTTCTTTTTCACAAAGTATTTGGGCCCTTACCCCACTTCTGTCCACATGGGCCAAACTCTTTTTTCGAAAAACAGTTTAGGGCGGGTTGTTACCCGAGTGAGTCAGGACAGGGACAATTAGTGTCTCGAATATATTACTAAATTGATCAAACCTATGACAAGGAACCCTTCCTTGTCAAAATATGTCAGAGAAAGAAACATTGTCTTTTACGGAAAACCATATACAAAATTTGATTGCTTCTAATCCCTTCTCAGGTCTTTCTCTAAGTACTACTGCAAAACACCAAAATGAGGCAGACAAATTAACTCGTCTCCAAAAGAAACACATTAGGACAGAATTGCATGGGCATTTCCTTCTACAACATTTGCGGGCCGGCACAATACCTTGGGGTCTACAAGTCAAAAATATACCGGTGATCTTTGTGGAGGATCCGGAATACAAAAAACGTTTTAGCTATATAAACACTAAATGCAGCAGAGACCTCATGGTCCACACAATTGAGACTGCCCAACGTTTATGTAGTGAGGAAGAGAAAGAAATTGCTGAACTTATAAAAGCCATAGCCGATAACAAAACTGAAATAGAGGCTAAAAATCTATTGGATAAAATTGAGAAAGAAATTCAAACCTTTAAAGATATTACAATTAACACCAAAACTGCTCAGTTTGAGAAAGACTCCAAATCGTTCAAAATAGAACAAGTGTATCCTTTTTTAAAAGAGGATTATTACACTACTGTTGATTCAAAAAGGGCTTTAAACTCATACCAGGGCAGGTCTAGGACAAGGTTCACCACTTTTTCTTCCACTTCATCATCAGGATCATCTCCTGATCCCAACCAAGGTCAACAAAACAAAAAGGGTTCAAATCAATCTTTTTTAGGAAAGGGCGGTCAACAGAACGTCCGCTTCAAAGCACCATGGGAAATGCGGACAAGGAACAGGTACTACAACAATTAGATGTGTCGACAATAGTTAACCTTTCCAATAAAACCCTCACTGAGGACGAAAACACTATTCTGAACTTGGGTCTCAAATTAGTACCAAATCGTCGGACGGATTTCACAAAGCTCAAACTTGAAGCGTTGGATTTTTGCCGTAAAATTAGATTAAAAACTTTTTTTGCTGGCGCTGAAGTCACCATGAGTTTTGAAGCTACAGGCCTCAGGGAAAAATCTAAATTTTTGCCTACTAGTAATATTCCTAAACAGGTATACGCTTTTGAACAAGCGGTCCTGTCATCCCTTACAAAATTGGAAAAAAGTAAATCATTTATTCATCACAATATCAGTAAGGGTCAACTCAAAGCCATAAAAGACTTGAAATCAGATCCATCAATCATCATCAAACAGGCCGACAAGGGTGGTGCGGTGGTTGTCTGGCCCCGCCCAATGTAAATGTAAATTGATACTTGTATAGCGCACTACTCACCCGCAAGGGTCTCAAGGCGCTTGTACGAATACCGCTGTGGAACCCATCCTGGCTTTCCCTGTGAGGCAGTGCTTAATTTGTGCCGGTGCTTTCCGGTGCTTAGCACCGGCACTTATCGGTCAGGGCCGGGTCTACACGGGATGTCAGCTGCTGCCTGCTCACTGGACGAATCGCATCAGTTCTCTGACACACATTCCAGAAATGAGGAATATTCCTATCTCCCTTTCTTTGTGTCTTGCAGCGCTGAAACTGGCTGCCTACGCCAGGTGCCAGCACGCGCCCCGGCGTTTCTGACACCTGTGTGCACCCCCGGCCGCAGCAGACTTCACTTGAAAGGCAGAGCAGAAACAGTTAATTTTAAGATCTGCTCAGTGCTGCTGCAATGTACTCCGAACAAACCTGTCAGCGGTCCATGCTGCTCACCGCTTGGGGCTGGCTCAGCTCAGCTAGCAAGCTCTGGATACATTTACCCGGCGTAGCATTCTGAATCACGTGCGCAGGTCACAGAGTGCAGTGATTTGTTGAATGGCTGCAAAGCCAAGACTGGGCACTAAAAGGCGGGCCGGGTTGGCGCCGGCGGTAACTATGTGCCATTTGTGACGGGGCCCAGAGCTAAGTACACATGACCAGCCGCCCAGAATCATGATTGGCCGGGCATTCCCATTCATTGCCATTGTCCATCAGGCGGGTCTAGTGGGCCTCACCGAATTGCTCTTCTCGTCTCGCTCGGTGCTAAGAAGTAAGTGCCTCCTGTGTGAGAATCAATGACTTTATTTAATGACAGTAAGTTGCTGCTTGTGCTATAAATGAATTTGCTCCCGTTACTTAAGTTGAGCAGAGTCGCCCCAGCAGCTCTGTGAGCGATGGTTTATGGCAGCACTGCGCAGTGCAACCGTGAGCTGTAAACGTAAAAAAAAACGTTGGTGATTTTGAAATACAGCCAGCCAGAGGTTGCCTGGCTGTGACCTACAATGTGACTCACGAGTTGATCAGCTTGTCTTAGCCTCGTCAACACTGACTCTCAATACTTAATGTCCGTTGTCGTCTGTGGCACCGGGCGGCTCGAGGGAGTCCACTGACTTAGTCTGACTCTCTAGGCAGCAGCTGATAATGAGATCCGACTGTGTTTGGGACTTTCACATCCTCTTGGAAACTCGAGTTGCAACCTGGCCCCCCTGCCCGTGTCCAACCTGGGCAAAGAGCGGCCTGGAATCCAAAGGGCTGTAAAGCATCATGCGAATATTATTGATTGCCAATGGCAGGGCAGGGGTAGGAGCCAGGGGCCCCAGTCGGCATAGGCTGACTAGAAGGAAGGATAGTCTCATTGTTTTTTCATGGTCTTGGACTGCCGGCCACCTCCCCCCTTACACACTGACTGAATTACCCAATTCAACCAGTCAACACATGGGGGTCTTTGGAAGTCAAGGGGGGGTACAGGGCCCCCCCCCTGGCCGTATTTATTAAAATATAAAACAAATCAAAAATTTTAATCAAATAAACATTTCTGACAATTATTAAAATGCACACTTTTCAGAAGATTAGATTGACATCCGTTTCGACATGGTATGATGGGCTAACCTTAACAAATAGCTAGTACAGCGTGTTTCCTAACGTAATCTAATCATCCTGAAAATTAAACTGCATTCTAATAAAGTCCTACGGCAAGGTCGCCAACCGGTGTCAGATCCTTTTACAGCTGCGCTCTCACGTTGAAGATGCGCATGCGCAACCCAGGGCACGTTACACCCACGTGCGCTCCCTGAACTCCATTTAACCATAACAGGAGGGCCCAGACACTCGCGCACCTTAGTGACGTCATAGTGTTGTGAGGGGTGGCTACCAGCCTGAGGAAAGCGTAGACTCCCTCCCCCGCACCCTTTAAAACGGGATATCATATCCTGCCCCTGAAGTTCTGAGAGAGACCAATGGCCCCTCCCGCGGGCGGCCCCTTTCGTGAATGGGTCCGCCCCCCCGTAAGGACCTTAAAATGCTGCTCACCGATTAATGACCTTACCGCCAGACACACATAATAAATACGACATTGCTATTCTAAAAGGAAAAAAGGCCTAAGGAGAAAATTGTTAATACACAGTAAAGCACAACACATATACATATACACATACTCCTGTAAGCGGAAAAAAGGCCTAAGGAAAGAATTAGTTAAAATATCACGACACTGCACGATATTTACATCTGTTCTTCCTTCCAGTAAACGGAAAATACAAGGCCTACTGGATCAAGCCCCCTAAACCTATAGTCCGGCACATTGACAAACCTGCTACTTACCATTTGTCAGGCCCCAAAGGACTGCTAACAAGGGATGGAGGGTGGGGAAAATTACACGGCCCCACGGTGGGGCGAGGAGCGAGCCTGGGAGCGCGGGCACAAAGAGGCCGCTTCCCGCGCTCCCCAGGCTTTTTACCCTTTCGCTGCCGCAACCCCGCCCCCTCGCCCCGGAAGCACACCAGTACTTCCGGGGCGAGGGCGCGGGGCGAGCGGCCCCGAAAGGGACGGGGTGTTGGAGGGGCCGGGCCCCGCCATGCTTGCGTGGGGGCCTATTGGCCCCCCCTTGTATCATGGTCTTGGACTGCCGGCCACCTCCCCCCTTACACACTGACTGAATTACCCAATTCAACCAGTCAACACATGGGGGTCTTTGGAAGTCAAGGGGGGGTACAGGGCCCCCCCCCTGGCCGTATTTATTAAAATATAAAACAAATCAAAAATTTTAATCAAATAAACATTTCTGACAATTATTAAAATGCACACTTTTCAGAAGATTAGATTGACATCCGTTTCGACATGGTATGATGGGCTAACCTTAACAAATAGCTAGTACAGCGTGTTTCCTAACGTAATCTAATCATCCTGAAAAATAAACTGCATTCTAATATTTTTAATAAAGTCCTACGGCAAGGTCGCCAACGGGTGTCAGATCCTTTTACAGCTGCGCTCTCACGTTGAAGATGCGCATGCGCAACCCAGGGCACGTTACACCCACGTGCGCTCCCTGAACTCCATTTAACCATAACAGGAGGGCCCAGACACTCGCGCACCTTAGTGACGTCATAGTGTTGTGAGGGGTGGCTACCAGCCTGAGGAAAGCGTAGACTCCCTCCCCCGCACCCTTTAAAACGGGATATCATATCCTGCCCCTGAAGTTCTGAGAGAGACCAATGGCCCCTCCCGCGGGCGGCCCCTTTCGTGAATGGGTCCGCCCCCCCGTAAGGACCTTAAAATGCTGCTCACCGATTAATGACCTTACCGCCACAGGCCAGGTAGTTTACCGACTATCTGGCCCCCCCCCCAAACCGCCTACACTGAAAGGTCATAACTTCCTAATCCAAAAACCCTCTACCCCTGCTATTTAATTCCCTATCCCTAGGGCATCCCCGACTCTGTCCACTGGACCCCCCACCCTGTGAGTAGAGCCTCTAATAAACGTCAACCCCTCATTATCAACCGACTGTTAGTCTACTTGGTCCTGCGATGACCCCCTGTGGGATATTCTGCGATTAATGTGTATGAAATAGTTTCTCAAACCAAGTGTTGATCCTCTTTATCGAGTGATTCTTCACCGAGTGACTCCTTGCACTCGCCTAGTCCCCCCCCCCCTTTTACGTGCAGCCTGGGGGAAACTGAGCCCCCCCTATGGTGCCGTCTGTGTCCTATCACCGTTACCCCATGTCCTAACATGAATGAGGGTGTGGGGGGCACGCCTCTCGAGGCTCCCTGCAGATGCTATGACCGGGGGTATCCTGGTACTACCATTCTACCCTTCCCACTGGTATACTGTCCAGTCTGCTAACCATCCACACCCAGCCACTACGCCTGGAAAGTGTTAAGTGTATGATACTACTTCTACCATGGAAGTCCCCACTTCCTGAACCGGGGAAACGAGGCGTTGCATAGGCCTATCCTTCCTGGGGTTGCCGAGGCTAGGAATGCACACCCTTGTGTACTGTCCCATCTCTACCGTTGTCACTTACCAATTGGTGATCTATGCATATCATGCTGACACTGGTGGCCCTGCGTGCACAGGCGCCGTTACTGTAGGTATACATTTTCCTGTGACGGCAAATACTGCCATTTTTTGTGAAACCACATCCTGCCACATTACTGCCGCCAGCCCCATATAAGGGCTTACACACCGAAACAATCAACTCTGTGTTGGCACCTCCTGCGTCCTTTAATCGCTCGCCCATCACACTTGCGTTGTTGTTTGCCATCCTCTACCTGACGTCAGCATCCCTTGGGCTGTCCACCTGTAGCAGCTATTGTGATGTGGAGCACTCCAGATATCCACCATGGACCCGGCCATACATAAATGAAAAGGATAAACACAAACCATTAGTGTTTCTGGCGATAACTGCTGTACACGTGCTAGTCTTACATTGCCATCACTTGCTAAGTTTAGATAAGACGCCAAACACATACTCATTAACACTCCCAACTGCAAGTGCTCAGCACAGCCTCAGTTTGTGTCCCATGTAATGTGTTTCGATTAGTGTTACGGAGAGTGCCTTGTAGAATGACCTTCATTAGAGAATAATATCCAGTGTGCAGTACAGTGACCCCGTGCATGGGGCCCACCGTGATTACCATAGCGCCCTCATGACTCCTCAAGGACGATACACAGTGTGAAGTGCGGTGCCTACGGCACATACAAGGTTACTACAATTCTGTAGCAGACCAGGACATCACCACCTATTCCTGGTTTTCTACCCACGTCTTTTGGCGATAGGCACATACATGGTTATTACAATTCTGTAGCAGACCAGGACATCACCACCTATTCCTGGTTTTCTACCCACGTCTTTTGGCGATAGGTTTGAAAGGGACAGTCTGCTTGGCACAAGAGCCTCTTTAGTTCCCCACTTTGACTTCTGGTAAATACCATCCCAGTCAACCAGACATGATCGCAAGCATCCCCAGAATCTTAGTGCTAACATGAGATGACCTGTGAGATAAAGGATTTTCCTTCGCGTGGGCCCCCATGTGTCACTACTTTGGGTTCTTCCTAATGGCCCCCCGCTCTAAAGGCTGCAGGCCTTGTCAGGATGCCTGCCGTGGTCCGTATACCACTTACTTGATATATGGTCCGGTACGCCCCTAGGGCACTACGTATACTGTGCTAAGTTACTGCGTGTTAAATAAGTTTACTGACTGTAATTCTTTGCCTCATAGCCTCCTAATGGGACCAGAGGGATGTGTTTAGAATAAATACCTATATTTAATATCCACCTCGTGTGGTATAACTTTCATTCCCTCACTCGAGAGATTTTATACTGGTAAAACCAAGCTGCTTTTACCTCCCTACCAGCCTTAGCCTGACGGCTGGTCTCCACAGTTACCACTAGGATAGCTTTACTACTAAGGTTGTCTTTAACCTGCCCTCCATAAGGGTAGTTTGGACTGGTGTAATGTGCCCCCTAGAGTAGTGGGCAGCGTATGTCAGGGAAACCTTCCCACACTATGCTCACATAATTTGTCTCCCTGATCTGGCTGGGTCAATGTTTAAGGCCTTCTGAACCGTCTACAAATCATCTCACGGAAAAGGAGAAACACTGCAATAAAATGTAAGAAATGCAGGCAAAACAGTGGTAACGCCTCAGATTCCCACTCAGGTTTCAATAAGAAATCCACTTGAGGACGCCCTTTTTTGGTCCCAGTGGCCAAGCCCTGGAAGTCATCGCCACCTAAGATTCGTTGCATTCAGTAATGCAGAGTTCAGAAGAGAAGAGTTGCTAGGATAGCTTACTCATAAGGTTGTCTTTAACATACCCTCAATAAGGGTCTTTAGACTGGAGCACTGTGCCCCCTAGACTATTGGGCAGCATATGTCAGGAAACCCTCTCGCACTATGCTCACTTAACTTGGCACCCTGACCTGGCTAGAACAATGTTTAAGGCCTTCTGAACCACCCACAAATCATCTCAAGGAAAAGGAGGAACACTGACAAACAAACTGTGAGCAGTGTAGACAACAAGAGTGGCAACACCTCAGATTCTCACTCAGGTTTCAAATAAGCAATCCACTTGATGACTCCCTTTTTGGTCCCAGTGGCCAAGGCCTGGACGTCAAAGTCCCCTAAGACTCGTTGCATTCAGTAATGCATAAAGTTCAGAATAGAAGAGTTGGATGTTCATGGGATAACCACATGACGCACCCCCCCCTAAGAATGAGCAACATTCGACTCTTAATACCAGAGCCACGGCAGAATGCTAATCTAATCCCTATGTTAGGCTTTCTGCCCTGAGTTGCAACAGAACGTGGTTGACTTCTGTGCTTGGCAGAGAAACAGATTTTACTAGGCAATGTCTTTTCCTGAATGTGTCACCTGTCTTATTTGACTAAATGAGCACGTCACAGTCTGTTTTACTGGTATCTTGTTAAGGAAATTGGTTTACTGGCACCAATAGGCAACCCGTAGGCCAGTTCATAATGACTTCGCTAGTGGGAAGTTGCTAAAAGGTGTCAGTGTGCATATCGCACGTTCCATATACAAACCCTTCTTGGACCAGGTCATGATCGAGTTCATACCTGCACTTTCTTTCTCCTAGCGCTGAACTATGAAGCAAGATGTTTCGGATTTTTCAGGACGGCTGCCTTGGCCCTGTACTCCGAAATATATATTGTGTGACATAAATTTTTTGGACCATCTGACGTCCACTTTCAATCGTGCAAGGGAAGAGTTTCTGCTTCTCAGTGCAACCTTGGGGTCTCCCCCTCACGCGAATAGAGGTAGAGGCCTCGTGTCACCCGAGACACCTTCAGCCACTCCTGGCTTTTTCCCCAACCTGAAAATTGCATCCCGGGAAAATGTTTCCAGTTCAAACCTGCACAAGCTAACGGTCAAAAACAAAACCCATGCCAAAACAAAACCCATGTCCCACTTGGCACTTACAGTTCATTCTGCCTATAATATCACCCACGTGCTGCTTGTCAGGCACGAAAACTGTGCAGATTGGCACCCTTTACAGTTTATTCAAATGAAACCTCGCACAAAATTGTTCTTGTTGCTCCTCCCTGAAATACCCAGCACTCCTCTGCGACCCACGTGTGGTAAAATAATCACAAACCAACACTTTGAGCTAAATGATAAACCGAGAGCTTCATTACTTCAATAAACCAAAGTTAAAAGTACGTAACACATTTGAAATTTACATTGGAGGCGCCTCTCCTTCCATTTTCCACTTTAAATTCCACCCCGTCCATGTTTGCTCTCAGAGTCCCTACTCTCCCCTGGTTAGACGAGCATTATTGGCAGCAGCTCCCAGTCTCAGCTTGTGGCCATTTTGAAACTATTAGAAAGCGATAGCGGGGCACCATGGCAGCAACAGTCTACACAGACATCAATCTAATTATTCATTCAAATGATCATGTTCTGGATAATGCAAATGAGGTCCCAGATCGGTGCACACCGAATTATAGCAAGCTGCAGTGAGATTTCTCGCACGGTTACATTGCTAAGCACTTGCAGCCATTCCTATGCGCAAATTTGCAATGAAGGTTGTAACTTGACTTGAAGATACAAAGCTTGTTACGCAAGTATGCATTGTTAAACATTTTTGCCTTGGGATGATGTTATCTACTCAGCAGCCCTTGACATACGCTAATGAATGCTGCCTAATTTCACCACGTTAAAACAATGCACAGCACTTTTCCATAATATTCCTGGCGCAGTTTCCATGAACGCCGTTTCCATGACCTTAAACTCAGCGCTAACTACACGCTTCTATGATTTGTAAATTGTATATAAAACAGCGTCCCCTTCAGTACAGAACGAAACGTTTACCACTGCATATTGCTGTTCCACACTCCCACGGCTTACTTGTAGATAAGGCATGCTCTCTGGGCATTACTAAAGCATTATAGCCCATCGCAAAAAGTGCTACTGTAGCTTTCATAACACTTATTGGGTGCATATTATAAGGTCTCCGACTGTGTTCAGTTTTTTAGTAATTCTGCACTCCCACATCATTATAAACTGTTTTGTAGACTAACACCGCATAAAACCGTGATAAACATTTAAGTAATTCATTAAATATATGCTCAATCTTTTCATGGCACGAATATTTTAAAATAACTAAATAACGATGTTAGAACTGCAGTTCTGCAGGATTCCTTTCTAGAAGGGCTGTTGAGTGTGTGAACGCCTGTCACCAACTTACTCATACACATAAAAACATGCGAGAGAGACAATTGTGCGACCAAATCAATTGCATCCTTATTTGCTCCTAGGCCATGCAAGCACTAACAATGGTGCCGACAGCGCAGTGCTCCAATGAGACATTGCTGGGAACTGTACCCTATGATACACCCATACATTCAGGGCTGCCGAGGAAGCTTTAGCGGCGCCCTCTCCCCCCTCCGCACGGCTCCGGCACTAGTATTGTCAAAACCCCCAGTATGTGCCCAAGACAACAAACGTGCGCCATGGAAGTAAGCCCTCGCAGGTATCAGCGCACCGCAAAACACCCACTCTAATGATGGCAGCCTTCACTTGTAGCGTGCCCTCTCGAAGCAACTTAACTTAAAAATGTTCCTGTATCTCCGAGGACGACGCCGCTGCTCTCCCTCGGACCGGAGACCCGAAGCCGATTCATCCGCACTTCACAGCACTCCCTCGCGCGCCATGATTCACCCGCAGCTTCGGGCCACTCCACCCACGGTGTCCGCTCCTTCACACGATCTGGCTCCTCCGCCATTCCGGGTGACTTGCTAGCTTCGCTCCCTAGTAGGAGACCGCACACCTGCAGAGGGGACAAAATGAAAAGAGATTACGGGCCGCTGGGGGGGCCCGGGTGCTGCAGCATGTTCCGTGGGCAAAACACTCCACCACAGTTGTCGCCCCGATGCACGTCGCTCCACGTTGCCCGCTACTTCCCAGGGCACCTGAAATGAAAAACGAGAGAAAATAACCGGAGTCCTCCCGCTGTTCTTCCGCCGTACGTCGGCTGAAAACCAGGCGATCACCGAAGCCCTTAGAATCCGCCGGCACCTGAAATAAAACAAGAGAGAAAATTACACGGCCCCACGGTGGGGCGAGGAGCGAGCCTGGGAGCGCGGGCACAAAGAGGCCGCTTCCCGCGCTCCCCAGGCTTTTTACCCTTTCGCTGCCGCGACCCCGCCCCCTCGCCCCGGAAGCACACCAGTACTTCCGGGGCGAGGGCGCGGGGCGAGCGGCCCCGAAAGGGACGGGGTGTTGGAGGGGCCGGGCCCCGCCATGCTTGCGTGGGGGCCTATTGGCCCCCCCTTGTATTTCTGCCGGCCTGCAGGCAACACACGTGTCAAACTAGCGCAGGTCCGATGTTCTATTTCTTGCCTCAGCCTTTCCGGTACAGTGAGCAGGAGCACTGATGCCAAAGTTGAAGGACCGCAGTCGAGTGTAATGTGTGCCACAACTCTCTGCAGCACTGAGCTCCTGACAGATGACAGTTTGATCAGCTTAGAAAGGGGAGGAGGTTAGCGAACTTCTTTTTCAGGTATTTTTTTAGCCGTTTCAATATCTTGTTAGAGCGTCTCATTGTTCGCAAGTGTGTAATTCCTGATATTTATTTCTGTCAATGCACTCATTCCTTGGTTTGACTTGCGAAAAAGTGGCAATCTAAGTGTTACACATGTTGTCATTGAATGCCACTTCTAAGTACACTGAAATCATGAAAATCAAATGTGTTACATAAGAAAACTGAAAACTTGGCAGCTATGTGTAAGTGCCTACGTGATGGTATAATCTCCTAGGTATACTGGCTTTGTACTTGCTATGCTATAAAATGTGCTTTTTTAGGCTAGCGCCTGGTCAGTGAGAACGGCAGTCATGGTTAGTGCCCTTCCATTTCTTGTGCATTTCAGTGGTTTTAAGATCTTTGTAGAGTTTTTTGTTACTTAAATGGGTGCAATTTCTGCTGTTTATATGATACCCTTGTCTTCATTGCTTGATATTGCTCATAGTCGTTGAAATGTTACTCATATTTACACTTAAAATATGAAAATGACACACATAGCAATTTGGAACCTTGGCAGCTACGCTCTGATCGGAGACGATGTTAGGGTGCAGCGGGTGGTGCCACCACACATGCCATCAAGTTCTGCGGGCGCCATTTGCGCGTGAACTCCAAAGCACGCACCATTGGAAGTCCCCAGGTAACGCGCTCTCGGAGTCAGAATGCACGTGCAAAGGTCTCAATAACGCATTCATCCGAGCTTGGTGCCCCGTACCTCTACATTTGAGTTACTGGTTCAATTTGTGGTTTCTGCGTGCATCTGGAGGCAACCAAGCAGCGTTTATCAGTCAGTAGCCCTTCTGCACACTGGGACGTGAGTGATAAAAACAAATCAACTTTTGCATTCACTTTCATTTGCCGTGTTTTTTTTGTTGCTAAATGTCAATACAGAGACATTAAAATACTTCCTGCCAGATTCATGTGTAATAAACGAGGAAAACAATAATCTACTCTGAATCCTCACGGAGGCCTGGCAGAGACGGGCAGGGGTCATAGCCATGGGCGTCCGCAGGGGAGGGCAAGGGGGTGCGCTTGCCCCCCCCTGGATCGCCGGTCCCATTCCTTTTGGTCCGTAATGTTCAAGATTACAGCAGGCTGTTCCCCTGCGAGAAGCCCCAGGAGTTTAAATGATCTCTCACTTGGGGCCTCTTGCACTTGTCTCTGAACTCTAGAGGCTGCAGAATCCCCTACCCGTCCTCGAGCAGACTGTAGACAGGCCCATTGTCATTCTGTCTGCTGCTAATCAACACATAAAGAATGACAATGGGCCGTCTGCATTAAACGTGCCTTGAAGGCGAGTGATGAAGTTAACATTTTGCCCCTCCCCCCGGAAGGTGAGGTTAAAATGTTGCCCCCCCCTGGAAACATTTCTGCGGACGCCCATGGTCATAGCGAGAGCTGGTTTCACTGCTCCCTCCTCCCCCTCCTGCAACCAGCAGCACACGGTCCATTAATCCAGCCTTTGCAGAGGTGTGCAGCCCTGGAATTGCCGCTCGCATCCTCAAAGTAAGTGAGTGCCTCTAAAGTAATCTCTCACTGCTGAATTAGCCTGATACAACTTTCGCCGGTGTATGTACTAGACGAGACATGTGTATTTTGTCAGTGGTGTTTATGTTGTTTCACTCTCGTGAGCACACCTCTGATGCACGACTACAGGGGGACTGAGTTACCTCCCCACCCACCTGTTAAACATACAGCGGGCTTGTAATAGCTGCCGGCACATCTTTGTGAAAAAGGCCTCATTAACCCCAAACTGCCTTCTGGCAGAAATCTTCTTATTTTTAGAGTATGCCTTAGATTGACAGCAGAGTCCCTGCAGTGTGAAAGAGCACGGATGGGCGCGAATCCTGCCAGAATGTTCTGCAGCACGTACTTGAGGGACGAGCAGTGACTAATGTAAATATACCCATAAAAACTCTTCTTCGCCAATCAGGTCACCCGATGACCTGGGATCTCTACTACCGAAGCCACCAGAGAGAGCCCTTTAAATCCTCTGGGCCTCTCCCTGCCTGCAGAAACTAATTTAAGTGTTGCAGCGAACTATTGTTTTAGTTTAGAGGGGTAGGTGCTGTTGACACGCTGACTCTGGCTGGCACGGATGGCAGCCGGTCTAAGAGCACGTAATAATAGAAGTCATTAAGTGCCACCAGCCAGAATATAGCACTTCTTGCAGTGAAGACATGCTGCTTAGCTTCGATGACGTCTCTGCTCAGGCACACACACACATTCTGTAATTCAAGTTCACTTTTAAGCTGTTATAGGCTTCTCATATTTTATATTATGGTATATTGATTAGTATAGCGCACTAATCCCCCAAGAGGGTATCCGGGTGCTTGGGCAGTTGTGTAGGTGTGAGGTACTCTAGGTGCTTATATGACGAGCCAGGGCTTCAGCTTCTTGCGGAACTCAAGAAGTGAGGAGGTGGATCTGATGTGTTGAGACTTGTGGATGTGGGTAGACCCAATAATGG
Organism: Lissotriton helveticus; assembly: GCF_964261635.1. Taxonomy (NCBI): domain Eukaryota; kingdom Metazoa; phylum Chordata; class Amphibia; order Caudata; family Salamandridae; genus Lissotriton; species Lissotriton helveticus. The sequence goes on from NC_136067.1 coordinate 1,116,729,142, forward strand.
AAGTGGGTGGAGCCACTGAAGGAAGTGGGTGGAGCTGTCAAAGTGGGTGTGGCCTCCTAGAAAAATGTGAGCACCTGCACTTAATATTTTACAAATTAAGCACTGCTGTGAGGTGTCCACTCCTGGGCACCCCCAAGGTGGAGGCCAGGCATCCTTAGCGTTGTGGGGGCCGTTGTGGAGATTAAGCAAGCTATTGCCCAGAGTTGCAGAGTGGGACTCCATGATTGGAATAGGAACCGAGGCGAGAATTATCAGGTACATGGAATTTTGAGCCCAAGACCCGCCGAGGCGGGGAATTGAACCCTGGTCCCGGGCTAGACCTCTGCATCAGGGTCTGCCGCTCTAACCATTGAGCCACACTTCTCCAATGTACCTACTAGAAGGTAGGAAACATGTAGACAATTTGGAATGGTATCGAGCGGTGAAAGATGACCCGGTGGCAGAAATCCAAGCCAAAATTGCGGGCATTACCAAGGAGGCATTAGAAAGTGGCTTCTTGGGTCCAAAAGAATTTGAATTCCTAAACAAAAAGTCACCAAGAACGCCTGTTCTTTACTTTCTACCCAAGATTCACAAAAACAACACAACACCCCCAGGTAGACCAATCGTCTCCGGTTGTGATTCAGCCCTCGAGCCGGAATCAAAATACATTGATTTTTTCCTCAAGCCTTTTTTGCCTGAGGTAAAATCGTACCTAAGGGATACTATTGACTTCATTAATAAACTCAATGAAATGACATTTGACTCAGAAACGCAATTGATGGTAACGCTAGACGTTACCTCTCTTTATACTCAAATTCCCCAAGAAGAGGCCCTTGAGGTGATGGAAATCTATTTGGAACAACGTGAAAGACCACATAGAGTTCCTACCGCGTTTATTCTATCTTTGGCCCAAATCACATTGAAAAGTAATTATTTCAAGTTTGAAAATGAATTTTTTGTCCAGGTCAAGGGCACAGCTATGGGTTGTCCCTATGCTCCGGAAATGGCAGTGCTGTACATGTCACAGTATGAGGAGAAATTCATTTATAAGGATAACCCCTACAGCACAAACATCAAACAATGGTTGAGGTATATTGACGACGTCTGGCTCCTGTGGCAGGGGAGCCAGACAGAGCTCATGGCCTTTCATGAATGGCTAAATCTAAGACATCCAGATATTAAATTTTCCATTGATTGCAGTAATCAAAGAATGACATTTCTCGACGTGGCGGTCTGCACTGAAGGGGGTAAGTTCACTACTACCCTATTCAAGAAGGCAACAGACAAAAACACAATCTTACACTATAAAAGTGCACATCCGCAGGGTTTAAAACAGAACCTTCCGTATGGTCAACTACTTAGGATTAGACGTAATTGTTCTGAACTCGATGAGTTCAATGCACACGCAGACACCTTCTGCGACGAATTAGCCAAAAGGGGCTACCCCAAAAAACTTTTGAAGCATTCTAAAAAAAGAGCACGCTTCACTCCACGAGAAGAATTGCTGAAAGTTAAAAACAAAAAGGAGTTGGAGAAACTTGTTTGTGTCACCACCTATGGGGTCCACACAAATAAATTTCGACAAATCATTCTGCGTAATTGGCACTTGTTGGAGGGATTGGCATTTCCCTTACAAAAGCCAATTTTTGCAATGAAGAAAAATCCAAGTGTTGGCCAACAGATCATTAGAGCTGACAGTCACATACAGAAACCAAAAAGTGATCTGTTGGCTAAATGGAACCTTAAACCAATCACAGGCCACCATAAATGTGGCACTTGTGTGGCCTGCAATAATGTTGTGGAAGGAGATGAATTTTGCCATAATGGTAGGAAATGGAGACATAGCTTACACACAAACTGCAAAAGCATAAATGTCATCTATGGGATTCTGTGTGCATGCAATAAACTGTACATAGGGAAAACATGCCAGCAAGTAAATGTCAGGATAACGCAACATCGTTCGCGGCTAAAGAAAAAAGTCCAAAATGCCCCAATGGTCGAGCACTTTTTGTCCGCCAACCACAAAGAAACGGATTTTAAATGGACAGTCTTAGCTGGGATGGACCCACAGCACAAATCGCCTAATGTTGAGAAGGCACTGTTGCGCAAAGAGGCCTACCTCATACTTCGCTTTGACACCATTAACACTGGCCTCAATTCAATTAGTGAAATCACCAGACTTTGAATAGTGAACAGACACCTAAACTACAAGTCCCATAATGCACCAGTTTGGAAGACCAACACGGGCCACCCGTGATTGGTCAAGAAAACAGCGGACCTTTTAGATAGGCCGGTGCAATTGAATTCCCATTCACTCTGTGTAAAGGAATGAGGAAGTGAAACGCGCTGCCAAACTGACAGGTACGTGCAGACAGTCCGACTGACTAAGGAAATGCGAGCAGGCGCCATGCCACACAGCGTCTGTGCCTCAGCAACAGACAGGCAGCCTCCGCATTATTTTTCATCTAGAGAGTGCCCCCGTTTTTCATAAATCCAACCTTAGAATTTGGATGCGGAAATGCAGCCGCGCCGCTTGTAAACAATTCTGCGCGCGCCCTTCACCGCAACGATTAAAAGCCAAGACTCGTGTTCGGCGTTTAACGTTTGACAAGCCTTTCACAAGCATAATGTGTGATTGCATCACAAATAATCAGTGCCCGTGTTCCTTCATGTAGGATCACTGAAACTGGTGGCAGCCTAAAGGGAGACCGGACACACCCTGGTACCTTCAGGAAACGAAGACGCTCTTGAGGGGCCCGCGAGCCTCCTAACACTCTCAATTACAGACGACTTTAAAAACAATGCAGTAAGTTATACTATGCTCCGGCATACAACATCTGGGAGCAAGGTGATATTTATTACTGAAAGTGGGTAATCCGCATTTTTAAAAAAAATGTCTTTCAGTGCTGTATGTGAAAAAAACGAGGAAAATAAACGAGTGGCAATATTCCTAAATAGGAAACGGCAGAAATACAACAGGCTCTCCCCTTACTTTAGATTCAGGTACGAGACAATTGGTTTTTGTCTTTTCTTTTTTTCCAATTTGCATTTTAACTTGCTAAAATTACACACAATCAGTATCTGATGTAAAAACACGTTTTTTTAGAAAGGCGCACAGACTCTACGAATCCATGAAATTTGCTTTGGATCAACTGAACTTACCTCAAGTCCCCTGAGGTATGTTCCATTTTAAAAGTTGTACATATGAGAAGGATGGAGCAGGTTGAGGGGAGCAATTTATAACGAGTGTCCACAATTTGTTTATGTTTTCACTATTAGGTTTAAGAAACGAGGGAAAGAATTCATTTGGCCCTGATGAGAGTTTATGAAGAACCCTCCCAAACTCGAAACGCGTAGGCGAACAGGATCAAGTCCTAAGTCTTGAAATATAGATAAACTGCTTAGGAATTTGAAGCCAACTAACACTTCTACCGAGCGGTGGTTGTGTTTTCAGCAGACTCATTGGAAGTCCGCTTATCGGTCAAATATTGTGATTAAGTGCTCATTATGTTGTGATTGAAAAATACTTTGACATTTTCTTCCCTTTTGTGTGATATGATATCACTTTTTTGCACATTATTTATTAGTTATATGTTTCCACATTGTATATGTAATTTGATTCATGTTTCTGTGTTGTGTTGTAAAAATTAGACATCGCGACATTCATGGTTAGTACATGAAAGGCAGTGGTATTTCTCTTGACTTAAAGAATACTCAGCAAAGGTTGCTTTTTATTGAATAAAACGGCACAATTAATTGCCAAGATAAACATATTAAGTTTTGTTTATCTTTTTTCATCCGAAATTGAATGGTGTGAAATGTGAAGTGTGGGTACCTTTCTTCTTTTTCACATCGCATAATTTACAGCATGTAAGCTGCATTATCTAATTAGGTGCTGGAAATGTTTAAACAAAGTCTTAGTTAATTATTTGCTTTAGAGAGAATAGAAAACACACATACTTTAACAATACATTACCATGTGATGCTTTAATGATTTTTACTTAAATAACATAGTTCTTTTGCAGCTAATGTTATGTATATAGTTAAAATAAAATATTTCTTTGAATAAAGTTTATTAGATGAAGTTATATTAAATGAGACACAGAATATGTCATGGGAAGGATTTCACCTGGCTGATGGATCACCTGTGCAGACAAGAGAGAGGTGGCGAAGAGAATGCTGGTTTTTAATTAGATGCAGAAGGAAGATCATGCCACCTGCTTTGCAACAGTTTTCTGACTTATAAATGCGTTCCTAGTTTAGGAGTTTCATACCTGTGCCAAAGAGACAGGCTTGAACAGATTAAGAGACGGAGACCTGCAGAGGAGTTTCAGACTTCGATGTTGAACTAAAGGGAGCAGAGCAGATGTGATTTGCAGATGCAGGAGAGGACAGCAGAACAGATGCAGATGAAGACAGACTAGATGCAGGCTTTGTTCCATTCTGACTTAATACAATCCCAAACTTTATGCTTTGATTCACTGGCTTTGCCAAGGCTTATTTGTTCTATGCTTTTTTGTCTTAATGGGAGATTCTGTAATTATTAATTCTTGATTTAGCTTCATGCTAATCTCACTCTTGCTTTATTGCTTTCTTTTCAACTCTTTAGGAGTTCTGACTGACATCATTTGAATCTCACTTTCATAGAAAAGGTATTCTTTCCTTATGGAATATGCTTTATGCAAATAATGATATGCTCTGTGCTAACTTTATTTTTCTATGATTAATTCTGTAACCTTATTGATACATGACTAATGAATGTAGAGTCAGCGAATCATGAACTTTAATTAGAAAATAAATCCCTCTAAAACTACTCACAAGTCTCATTATCGGCAAAAATGTTTCTTTGCATTTGATTACTTGCCTGTGTAATTTCAGGAGCTCTTTTGGTTGAAATACTGTGGGCAAAGATTCATCACCTTTTGAATAGATAATGGGGTGGAAAAAGGGTCATAGTAATTAAAGGTTAATTTTACCACATTTACAAAATGTTCCAACGGGAGATTCATGCCAGATTTCACCATTTTTTTTGTATGGCTACATCCTAAGCTTAAATATTTCAAGGTGCTCTCATACGAGATAATTACCTTATTGGCACATATGAGAGTGTTTCTAAATACATGAGCCTTGGACGTATATTGTGTTGAACGGCTCATCCTGTTTAGTTTTCTCCTTAAGGCTGGTTCGGATGATACCAGGGATCCAGCCATGTGGCTGAAATCAAACACAACACAGAATGGCATGAGGTGCGAAATGCTTGGATTACTTACCAGTAATCTTAGTTACTCCACTTCTTCCTTATGGTCCCAATGCTTACTCTATGAGTGAATGTGCCCATTAACTTCTGCCTTTCCACCCCTTTCCAACCTGTTTCTTTCATAACCCTTGAACCTCCTGAGGCGAAAAGCCGGGAGATAGATGCTAATTGTTTTAAATATTTGTGTGTCACTTGGAATAAACTCTGCTGATTTTAGAGCACTTTACTCACCTGGCTCCACAGGACTCGGTCCTGGAAACTCACCGCACAGCTGCCCCAGCGCTGTCAGCGGGAGCACTAACAACCACGGCGCCATTGTCGGCGTGCTAATAGGCCACGCCCCCTTGGAGGCCACGCCCCCTCCGAGCAGGTATTTAAACGCTGAATGAGAGCGTCGCCTGCCAGAACCCTTGAACCTCCTGAGGCGAAAAGCGGGGAGATAGATGCTAATTGTTTAAAATATTTGTGTGTCACTTGGAATAAACTCTGCTGATTTTAGAGCACTTTACTCACCTGGCTCCACAGGACTCGGTCCTGGAAACTCACCGCCCAGCTGCCCCAGCGCTGTCAGCGGGAGCACTAACAACCACGGCGCCATTGTCGGCGTGCGAATAGGCCACGCCCCCTTGGAGGCCACGCCCCCTCCGAGCAGGTATTTAAACGCTGAATGAGAGCGTCGCCTGCCAGAACCCTTGAACCTCCTCAGGCGAAAAGCCGGGAGATAGATGCTAATTGTTTTAAATATTTGTGTGTCACTTGGAATAAACTCTGCTGATTTTAGAGCACTTTACTCACCTGGCTCCACAGGACTCGGTCCTGGAAACTCACCGCACAGCTGCCCCAGCGCTGTCAGCGGGAGCACTAACAACCACGGCGCCATTGTCGGCGTGCGAATAGGCCATGCCCCCTTGGAGGCCACTCCTCTCCTTCCCCCCACATAAAAGTATGTGTCTTTACCGTACGCGCAGCGGATGGGCGCAGCGGGCGCGCCTAAGGCAAGCCCGTCTTCACCCGTCCTCGCCAAGTCATCGCCTCTCGCCAGTCCCCCTGCTCAAAAAACGCAGACGGCACACTGGTATGGTAAAAATCCTCTCTTGGCACTTAACCCCGGCCCACGATGCGATAAGCTAGAGGGCTGCTTGGGACTGACTGCTCTCCATTGTAAGTCCTGTAATTTATGTATACCTGAACCAAATCTACCCAGACACAGGGCCACCAGTAGGAATCTTTCCTCGCTCACAATCTCTCACCTTAATGTCAGGTCCCTGGTTAAACACCATCCTGAGGTTCATACGCTCTTGACAGATGACAACCCAGACATACTGTTCCTGAGTGAAACATGGCTCAAAGACGAACTAACCAGCATCCCTAATCTTACGCTACCGGCTGGATTCTCCCTGACCTCTATCAATATAGACGCTAGAGGAGGCGGTATTGCAGCCATCTATAGAACATCATATAATTGTACCTTTGTTAAGGAAGACGTTACGGGATGTGAGTGTGCTCGCTTTAAAATCACCACTAGCCCTCACTTCTCCTTATCTGGCCTTTTCATTTATAGACCTCCGGGGCCCACCTCCAAATTTATAGAGGAATTCCTAGAGACTGCCCATGCCCTAGTTGCTAGTTCCCCCAACTTCACGATCTTGGGGGACTTAAACCTCCATTTTGACTCCCTCTCGGATCCGACTATTAGTAATCTCCTAGCAGATCTCACAGCCTTGCATCTGACCCCTCTTATACTATCCCCTACTCACTCCGCTGGCCACCTACTCGACCCGGTTTTTACTAATATTCTGGATGTCAAAGCAGACCATCCAAAACCTATGGGATGGACTGACCATTTTCTTGTCACATTTGTGATCACGGCCGCCATCCAATCCAAAAAGGTGTTGCCCGCCTCCCGTCTTAAACGGCCCTGGCATAAACTTCATAAAATGGACTTCCCCGCCAGTTTAGGTGAACCCAATTTGGAAATCACAAGTGACATTAATATGTCTTATGCCGCTTTTCAGGAGTGGATCATCAAAGGACTCGACACTATCATACCAGCCAAGTGGACTAGAGGAAGGAGTACCCCCTCTAACCCATGGTATGACGAAAGCTTGAAAACTCTTAGAAAGAAATGCAAAAGAGCGGAACAATCTGTCTGCTTTCCGTAAAGCACTAAAAACGCACCTCTTTCCACTTCTGTAGTCTCTTTTCCTTCCCCCCCCTCCTCAGTAGGTTGTGTTGTGGTTCTTAGCGCCGGGACGCCCCGTTGCTGGGGCAGCTGTCGCGCTCAACAAAACACATAACATAACATAACATAACATTTCTGCTACTTAGCTGGAGCCTTCACCATAAAGCCCCTCCTGCCCACCAACACTTCCTGTTCCACAGAAGCACCTTAGTAGCGCTTGATGAAGGAGACATTAATAAATAATGGGATGAGTAAGGAAGAATCAGATTAATAAAGATCACTTATACATAATCCGAGCATTACCTGCCCACGCAAAAAAAACTTCTTCAGCTGAAAGACTTCAATCAGACTGTAAAGAGATGAATGAATTCTTCACTTATCAGTTAGACTATGACACATAAATAAACTGAAAAATAAAAGTTTCTTCAGGCTTCATGGACCATAAAACAACCTATGATCAGAAGGCAAATTCGGAAACAAGAGCTACATGCAAACTGTAAAATAAATGGCGATGCCCAAAAGGCAGCTTTATTGATGTCCCTAATGGATACTCCTGCCAGATCAGTCCAGGAAGTTCCAGGAAGTTGCCATTCCCCTGTAATATGCATTTCTTTACCACAGACATGATGGGCATAAGGAGATCACCAACTTTATTGACCGTGCCTGCATGGAGGATTAAGGCTTTCCTCCCTTTTTGACTAAACCGAAATGAATAAACAAAAAAAATCTGAAACTCTGTAACTGTCCAATTTATTTAAGCCTATAATTGCCCACAGTATATCCAGAAAATGAAATAAAAAAATCTGGAATACTGTTGTCAGTTTCTAGAGCGTTAAAAACAATTGTTTTATTCCTATGAAAGTACGTAAATTTTTTAGGAAGAAACCTCGGATCTAGGAAAATAATAATTTGATCCTGAAGTGGAGATGTAGATACACTCTGACTCTCAATTCACCAAAGCCACTAATAGTGGTGATGGCTACTATAAAGAAGACTGTGAGCATAAGAATTTCTCAAAAATTGTCTCCAAGAGCTGAAACTGAGCCTTTGCAAAAAAGATAAAATACAAGGAAAACGCCAAGAAGTTATGAACCTTGGGCTCAGAAGATCAATTCTCTAAACAAACTTGAGTCAAAGGTTGAATTTAAGAAAGGTCATTCCGAGAGAGGAGCCACGCGCCGGTCTAGAATAGCTGCGTGAGTCCTCGGCTCCGTGCCACCCGTCCCCCAGCCTAATTATCTTGCAGCATGTCCTGCACCTAAGGCATATCCCTCGATGGCGGAACTGAAGCAGACCCCCTGGCAGCAACTCCGACCCCTCTGAGACACCAAGGGTTGGAGATATCAGGCTTGCAATTGTGAGGCCTCTGGGGCACCTGACCAGGGGACTCGAGTGGGCCATTGGCCTGGGTGCAAGTGCCCAACCGGACCAGAAGTGCCCGGCCCGCCCCCCTCCTAGCAACTTGGAGGCGCCTTCACTGGAGAGAACAAGCGGGGGGCGCGTTGTGAAGAGAGCCCCCGCCCCCTCCCTGACGAGGGAGCCCTGGCGCGAGGGAGAGGCCTGACAGGCACGGTGGCACGGATGTGACAGGTGAGGTGGGGGTGTGGCCACCCGACACAAGTGTGGGGGTGAGGCTCATGGGTCCGAGTCAGGCTGTCAGCTGCAGACTCGATGAGCCCTCCCCCCCTTGCATTTGAAGATCCCAGAGGTGCAATATTTGCATAGGAGGTGGACACAGACACCTGAAAAGCATGCTTATACATCCTGGGCTGCATTTATCGCCCGCTGTGAGGGTGATATCCCAGTGAGTGCTGATCAGTGCATGGCCCCACTGGAGACTGCCACCGGACGTGGGAGCTCAGTGGCTTTGGCTTGTCGGGCTGGGAGGTGGATACGCTGGAGTGGCTCTGTGGGACCCATCCCGGAGGCCCGTTGCCTGTGTTGTCGGAAGGGCATTGACTTTCGGTGGCTCGGGGGGACCCCTGTTATGCCTCTACCCTGGAATTGCTCCCCTGGTCCTGGGCCGAGTGGCGGCAGCGCAGTGGGTTTTGCTACGTGCAGCCTGGCTGGAACCTAGATTAATATACCTCATTGGGTTGGCGACGCAGGGGCCCAGGCCCGGACTCTCAGATGGCGACCAGGCCCGAGGTGGACATGCTCCAGCAGAGGAAGTCCAAGGGGGCGAGACAGGTCCAGTCTAACAAGTTGGACAGATATAGGATGCCCAAGGGCTCCCCCACCGATTTGAGACAGGCACCACCGGCCGGAGGTGACTCCTCAAGCTCTCCGTCCGAGCCGACACTGCTTGATATCATGGCAGCGATAGATGGGGTCAAGTCGTCCATGGGGCAGAAGATGGAATCCCTTGACATCAAGCTGGACACTGTCATCATCGAGGTCAATCTCATTTGTGTAGACCTCAGCAAGGTCAAGGAGAAGGTCAAGTCGCTTGATATAATGACCGTTAGCCTGACCGACGACGTGGTGCTACTCCAACGGGAAGTGAGGGACCTCAAGACGTTAAACTTCCAAGGCAGAGATGCTATCCTGAAGGCAGCCCGCCTGGGGCCCCCTCTACGATATGAGAACACCACCCTCACTTCCTTCCCGGACTTCACGCAGCTCGTGCAGAAACAACGCTGAAACTTCCTAGCTGTGAAGAAGAAACTAAGAGACAAGGGACTGAAGAATGCTATGGTGTTCCCAGGCCCCCCTCAGGTTGGAAGTCGACGGGAAGGTCTGGTTGTTTGATAATCCAGAGGTGGCCTCGGACTGGCTTGACAGTCGACTCCCCGGCAGCCTGGGGGAGCGAGGGATGGGCGGAGAGGACGCATCGCAGGTACGGGAATGAGAGCAGAAACGGAGCGCTTGGGACTGGTGTTAGCGCTGCCAGGGACTGGGACCGTGGCCTCGGCATGACCCTGGAGGCCAGTCAGTCAATACAGGCTATATTCGGTTAAAATTTTAAAACCATCTAAGCACAGTACAATACAAAATTTCGTAACGTAAAAATACACTACATACAATCATTGAGTGTAATTAACAGTATACAAATATGCATATTTTATGATTAATGCAAAAAAAACATTTTAATTGCCTAACCCCACGATAAAATAATACTTGGAGTTCAAATAAATAATTTAAACATTTTTGTCACCCATTGAGTATGCTTTATAAAATTCCCTAATAATTTAATAAATTTTCATATCAATAAAAATGTCCTCTTTCATAAAGTCACTATATGTACAAAGATGCGGGAATTGGTATCACAATTACTGCATCTTGTCTCTTCGTCTAATTGCCCCCGTGATGTAGCTACCTATCCCAAAGCACACCAACGGGAACCTCAAGCATTGCAAATATGCTAAGGCCGGCCTAAACTGTTCAAAGTTACAACCCTTTAACAATGGCAATATAAATTTATTGCGTATTAAAACATAAAAATCGCAGAAAAAACCTATATGTAAAGTATTCTGCTCTGAGAAAAACTTGGAAAACCTTTTGGAAAGGATAATAGCCATGGGAGCATGTTATACTTGAGTCTTGTCAATACAAACAAATGAAATGGCTTGTTTATATAGGTCAAGTATGGCTGGATTCCTCTTCCTGTGCTCAGCATTACAAAGCTCCTGACTGAAGGTTTGACCAGCTCCCCTTCTTCCCTCATTAACATTGACCTGTTTATGAACTGGGATTTTATGGCTTTAATAGCCACCTTGCTTAACGCCCTCGGGTTTGTAAACAGGTCGGGACTGCCCAATATATCCATTTGTGTTTTAATATATCTGAGCCATGGAATGTCAAGGGCTCTGTCTCAGGACATACAGTCCTGGATTATCAATTGATTTAGGTTAGGTGATTGTTGCGCCCAAATTCTTAGCCAGCCTAATAGTGGGGCCACAGCAATCTGCAATCTGATCTTGAATGTAGCCAACACCCACGTCCTCGTGTATGTTACAAGTAGCAGCAGATGCCGGGAGCGACAGCAATTTTCATAAAAAGATATTTTCTGCTACTTGTATTTCACTAGCATCTGTGTAGCCCCATACCTCACTCCCGTATAACGCCATGGGGACACACTTTGCATTATATATTTTCATGAGGGCTGGGAGTGGCTTTGAACCTATCCGCTTTGCAAAACCCAAGATGGCCCCCGTAGAGCTAGACAGGCTGTTCTTTTTAAGATTACGCTGCATAACCCATGACCTTCTTTCATCAAATGCTATCCCTAGGTATGGGAAGATTGGTACTTTAGTGAGTTCCAGGCGTTTGCAGAAAAATCTTGCCTTTTTCGCCCGCTTCCCACCTATTGTCATAGAGTGTGACTTCTTGAAATTGGTTATTAATTCGAGAGAGTCCATAAAACTAATAAAACGATCTAAAAGCAATTGCAGCCCTCTTCCTGTTCTAGCCACCAAAACTGCATTGTCTGCATATAGTAATGCTGGAATCTTTTTTAAACCTACTCTTGGGATATATTTGCAAGATGATATTAATGCATCTCCCAAGTTATTTATATTAAGCGAGAACAGTAAAGAGGCAAGGATACATCCTTGCCTTACTCCTCATTTAACTGGCCACGCTTCAGTTAAACTCCCATTTTCGTTATAACGGACCGCTGCAGTATTGTTCGCATGTATATCAGCCAGGAAGGATACTAGAGTAGATTCCAGCCCGATGTCAGAAAGAGAGGCCCATAACTTTTGCCTATTTACAAGGTTGAAAGCAGTGGACAAGTCCATAAAAGCTAAATGGATGTCCCCCTGCTTTACAACTGTGTACTTTCCTATGACCAAATGTAAATTAATATCACATGAGTGGGGCGTGGTCACGTCCCAAGCAAATGCACAGCATATTGTGCCATTACGGCCTGCATGTATCTGAATCAAATTATTTGGTATTTACTCTGTGTTATCATTCTTATCGCAGTTTTTGTCCCATTTTTCCAAATTCTGAAACGAGTCCACACGTTAGGTATACATTGCTTATTTTCAAGTTTCTAGTGTCCAAATGTGTCTGAGACTTTTCATAAGAACACGACTGAAGCACAGGTTCCTTTCAGGCAGCATTTTATTCGAAAAACAAATGACCCAATGCATTTCGGGCATAGCGCCCTTCTTCGGGGGTCGCTGTGAAAGATCATAAGAAAACGTAATTACCATCTGCAGATTACATAAACATTAACAGTCATCATCACCCTTTCCTAACCGATTCTATTCTCTTCTATGCTCTCAACAAAAATTAGTTAACATCATGTCTGCACGTTTTAACACACACTAAATGACAGAGAAATGCCATTTGCTGTGAACCATATTTCTACCCTTTCCTTATTTACTCATTCCTTCTGCATCTTTTCCTTTACTTATTTATCTCAGAACAGGCTCCAAATTTAGCATTTAAGAATCATATGGATTTCACTCTCCTCTTCACCCTAGCAGTGTACAAGCGGTATTCTGCCTTTCACTCTCGTATTGCCTCTCACGTTATCGTTCTCCTTTCTCTACCCACCTACTTTCACCCAATAACCTTAAACTCCCATAGCGTTTCAACTGCCCGCTCACGGTGCAAATTCACTTCCTTTATCCCTCCCATATAGATGTTTTGTTAACTGCTATTGCACCACTCCATACAACGTTGCTATTACACTTTTTTACATACCTGCCAAATTGCCGTTAAAATCCCTCCACCCTCGCTGTTTCTTCCACCAAAATCCAAATGCATCCCACAATCCCTCTTGTTTTTAAACCCATCCCTTCAATCGCCCCATAGGTTCACCGGTTCAAAAAGCTCCCATTCTCCCGATTTTACAATACATTGCACCTGGTACTTTAGCCTGCTAAACTTCATTTCCCATAATGCAGTGTACTAACCCTGCACTTGCAGGTGTCGTGCCGTGGCATACAATCAAAGTTAATCACGTCATTCAAGAGCAGGTTGAGCGTTAATAATGTAAATATAAGGTTTTCATAATCATTTCTTCACAGAAAAATGTCCTTAACAAAATCGATTTCCACACCATCTGTCACGAACCACTTTGTTGTTCAAACGTGTGGGCTCTTATTTTCTAATATTCTCCTTGTTGTTTTAATCCGTGGGTGCTTCCTGGTTTAGGGCATCAGTTATGAAAACATTTATGAAGAGTCAGGATGCACACCTCATGTTCATATTTTTATCAATCTTAATCAAATTCTTTTCAGTATGTACAAGGATAGCGTGCAGATTGCTATAGCGCCATGCCCTATGGCACTCAGGTACTAATATCACATGAGTGGGGCGTGGTCACGTCCCAAGCAAATGCACAGCATATTGTGCCATTACGGCCTGCATGTATCTGAATCAAATTATTTGGTATTTACTCTGTGTTATCATTCTTATCGCAGTTTTTGTCCCATTTTTCCAAATTCTGAAACGAGTCCACACGTTAGGTATACATTGCTTATTTTCAAGTTTCTAGTGTCCAAATGTGTCTGAGACTTTTCATAAGAACACAACTGAAGCACAGGTTCCTTTCAGGCAGCATTTTATTCGAAAAACAAATGACCCAATGCATTTTGGGCATAGCGCCCTTCTTCGGGGGTCGCTGTGAAAGATCATAAGAAAACGTAATTACCATCTGCAGATTACATAAACATTAACAGTCATCATCACCCTTTCCTAACCGATTCTATTCTCTTCTATGCTCTCAACAAAAATTAGTTAACATCATGTCTGCACGTTTTAACACACACTAAATTACAGAGAAATGCCATTTGCTGTGAACCATATTTCTACCCTTTCCTTATTTACTCATTCCTTCCGCATCTTTTCCTTTACTTATTTATCTCAGAACAGGCTCCAAATTGAGCATTTAAGAATCATATGGATTTCACCCTCCTCTTCACCCTAGCAGTGTACAAGCGGTATTCTGCCTTTCACTCTCGTATTGCCTCTCACGTTATCGTTCTCCTTTCTCTACCCACCTACTTTCACCCAATAACCTTAAACTCCCATAGCGTTTCAACTGCCCGCTCACGGTGCAAATTCACTTCCTTTATCCCTCCCATATAGATGTTTTGTTAACTGCTATTGCACCACTCCATACAACGTTGCTATTACACTTTTTTACATACCTGCCAAATTGCCGTTAAAATCCCTCCACCCTCGCTGTTTCTTCCACCAAAATCCAAATGCATCCCACAATCCCTCTTGTTTTTAAACCCATCCCTTCAATCACCCCATAGGTTCACAGGTTCAAAAAGCTCCCATTCTCCCGATTTTACAATACATTGCACCTGGTACTTTAGCCTGCTAAACTTCATTTCCCATAATGCAGTGTACTAACCCTGCACTTGCAGGTGTCGTGCCGTGGCATACAATCAAAGTTAATCACGTCATTCAAGAGCAGGTTGAGCGTTAATAATGTAAATAATAGGTTTTCATAATCATTTCTTCACAGAAAAATGTCCTTAACAAAATCGATTTCCACACCATCTGTCACGAACCACTTTGTTGTTCAAACGTGTGGGCTCTTATTTTCTAATATTCTCCTTGTTGTTTTAATCCGTGGGTGCTTCCTGGTTTAGGGCATCAGTTATGAAAACATTTATGAAGAGTCAGGATGCACACCTCATGTTCATATTTTTATCAATCTTAATCAAATTCTTTTCAGTATGTACAAGGATAGCGTGCAGATTGCTATAGCGCCATGCCCTATGGCACTCAGGTACTAATATCACATGAGTGGGGCGTGGTCACGTCCCAAGCAACTGCACAGCATATTGTGCCATTACGGCCTGCATGTATCTGAATCAAATTATTTGGTATTTACTCTGTGTTATCATTCTTATCGCAGTTTTTGTCCCATTTTTCCAAATTCTGAAACGAGTCCACACGTTAGGTATACATTGCTTATTTTCAAGTTTCTAGTGTCCAAATGTGTCTGAGACTTTTCATAAGAACACGACTGAAGCACAGGTTCCTTTCAGGCAGCATTTTATTCGAAAAACAAATGACCCAATGCATTTCGGGCATAGCGCCCTTCTTCGGGGGTCGCTGTGAAAGATCATAAGAAAACGTAATTACCATCTGCAGATTACATAAACATTAACAGTCATCATCACCCTTTCCTAACCGATTCTATTCTCTTCTATGCTCTCAACAAAAATTAGTTAACATCATGTCTGCACGTTTTAACACACACTAAATTACAGAGAAATGCCATTTGCTGTGAACCATATTTCTACCCTTTCCTTATTTACTCATTCCTTCCGCATCTTTTCCTTTACTTATTTATCTCAGAACAGGCTCCAAATTGAGCATTTAAGAATCATATGGATTTCACTCTCCTCTTCACCCTAGCAGTGTACAAGCGGTATTCTGCCTTTCACTCTCGTATTGCCTCTCACGTTATCGTTCTCCTTTCTCTACCCACCTACTTTCACCCAATAACCTTAAACTCCCATAGCGTTTCAACTGCCCGCTCACGGTGCAAATTCACTTCCTTTATCCCTCCCATATAGATGTTTTGTTAACTGCTATTGCACCACTCCATACAACGTTGCTATTACACTTTTTTACATACCTGCCAAATTGCCGTTAAAATCCCTCCACCCTCGCTGTTTCTTCCTCCAAAATCCAAATGCATTCCACAATCCCTCTTGTTTTTAAACCCATCCCTTCAATCACCCCATAGGTTCACAGGTTCAAAAAGCTCCCATTCTCCCGATTTTACAATACATTGCACCTGGTACTTTAGCTTGCTAAACTTCATTTCCCATAATGCAGTGTACTAACCCTGCACTTGCAGGTGTCGTGCCGTGGCATACAATCAAAGTTAATCACGTCATTCAAGAGCAGGTTGAGCGTTAATAATGTAAATAATAGGTTTTCATAATCATTTCTTCACAGAAAAATGTCCTTAACAAAATCGATTTCCACACCATCTGTCACGAACCACTTTGTTGTTCAAACGTGTGGGCTCTTATTTTCTAATATTCTCCTTGTTGTTTTAATCCGTGGGTGCTTCCTGGTTTAGGGCATCAGTTATGAAAACATTTATGAAGAGTCAGGATGCACACCTCATGTTCATATTTTTATCAATCTTAATCAAATTCTTTTCAGTATGTACAAGGATAGCGTGCAGATTGCTATAGCGCCATGCCCTATGGCACTCAGGTACTAATATCACATGAGTGGGGCGTGGTCACGTCCCAAGCAACTGCACAGCATATTGTGCCATTACGGCCTGCATGTATCTGAATCAAATTATTTGGTATTTACTCTGTGTTATCATTCTTATCGCAGTTTTTGTCCCATTTTTCCAAATTCTGAAACGAGTCCACACGTTAGGTATACATTGCTTATTTTCAAGTTTCTAGTGTCCAAATGTGTCTGAGACTTTTCATAAGAACACGACTGAAGCACAGGTTCCTTTCAGGTAGCATTTTATTCGAAAAACAAATGACCCAATGCATTTCGGGCATAGCGCCCTTCTTCGGGGGTCGCTGTGAAAGATCATAAGAAAACGTAATTACCATCTGCAGATTACATAAACATTAACAGTCATCATCACCCTTTCCTAACCGATTCTATTCTCTTCTATGCTCTCAACAAAAATTAGTTAACATCATGTCTGCACGTTTTAACACACACTAAATTACAGAGAAATGCCATTTGCTGTGAACCATATTTCTACCCTTTCCTTATTTACTCATTCCTTCCGCATCTTTTCCTTTACTTATTTATCTCAGAACAGGCTCCAAATTGAGCATTTAAGAATCATATGGATTTCACCCTCCTCTTCACCCTAGCAGTGTACAAGCGGTATTCTGCCTTTCACTCTCGTATTGCCTCTCACGTTATCGTTCTCCTTTCTCTACCCACCTACTTTCACCCAATAACCTTAAACTCCCATAGCGTTTCAACTGCCCGCTCACGGTGAAAATTCTCTTCCTTTATCCCTCCCATATAGATGTTTTGTTAACTGCTATTGCACCACTCCATACAACGTTGCTATTACACTTTTTTACATACCTGCCAAATTGCCGTTAAAATCCCTCCACCCTCGCTGTTTCTTCCTCCAAAATCCAAATGCATCCCACAATCCCTCTTGTTTTTAAACCCATCCCTTCAATCACCCCATAGGTTCACAGGTTCAAAAAGCTCCCATTCTCCCGATTTTACAATACATTGCACCTGGTACTTTAGCCTGCTAAACTACATTTCCCATAATGCAGTGTACTAACCCTGCACTTGCAGGTGTCGTGCCGTGGCATACAATCAAAGTTAATCATGTCATTCAAGAGCAGGTTGAGCGTTAATAATGTAAATAATAGGTTTTCGTAATCATTTCTTCACAGAAAAATGTCCTTAACAAAATCGATTTCCACACCATCTGTCACGAACCACTTTGTTGTTCAAACGTGTGGGCTCTTATTTTCTAATATTCTCCTTCTTGTTTTAATCCGTGGGTGCTTCCTGGTTTAGGGCATCAGTTATGAAAACATTTATGAAGAGTCAGGATGCACACCTCATGTTCATATTTTTATCAATCTTAATCAAATTCTTTTCAGTATGTACAAGGATAGCGTGCAGATTGCTATAGCGCCATGCCCTATGGCACTCAGGTACTAATATCACATGAGTGGGGCGTGGTCACGTCCCAAGCAAATGCACAGCATATTGTGCCATTACGGCCTGCATGTATCTGAATCAAATTATTTGGTATTTACTCTGTGTTATCATTCTTATCGCAGTTTTTGTCCCATTTTTCCAAATTCTGAAACGAGTCCACACGTTAGGTATGTGTTGCTCTAAATGATTCTTGCTCACTGCTCCATCAGGATTCAAGCAAGCCGGGCCGACGAGGCTGAAATGCCAGAAACCGGTCCCCGGCAGCTTGTCTCCTTTCTGGTGAAGAATTGGCTTGGTAGTTTGGTCTGCCCTGTTCCCATGATGCACTGGGCCAGGGACAGACTAATTTGCATATAGCCAGGTTCTGAGCTGGGATGGGGCAGTGAGCTAAATAACGGTGATGGATCAAGCCCTGATCTTTGGACTGGGTAAGAGTGGTCTGCTTAATTCAGACACTCTGTTCATCACCACCCCCTTTTCTGAATCGTTTTTGGCCACTATAGGTGTGGCAGGGTATACTCAGACATGAGTCCCTTGCTCACTGCTCCATCAGGATTCAAGCAAGCCGGGCCGACGAGGCTGAAATGCCAGAAACCGGTCCCCGGTAGCTTGTCTCCTTTCTGGTGAAGAATTGGCTTGGTAGTTTGGTCTGCCCTGTTCCCATGATGCACTGGGCCAGGGACAGACTAATTTGCATATAGCCAGGTTCTGAGCTGGAATGGGGCAGTGAGCTAAATAACGGTGATGGATCAAGCCCTGATCTTTGGACTGGGTAAGAGTGGTCTGCTTAATTCAGACACTCTGTTCATCACCACCCCCTTTTCTGAATCGTTTTTGGCAACTATAGGTGTGGCAGGGTATACTCAGACATGAGTCCCTTGCTCACTGCTCCATCAGGATTCAAGCAAGCCGGGCCGACGAGGCTGAAATGCCAGAAACCGGTCCCCTGTAGCTTGTCTCCTTTCTGGTGAAGAATTGGCTTGGTAGTTTGGTCTGCCCTGTTCCCATGATGCACTGGGCCAGGGACAGACTAATTTGCATATAGCCAGGTTCTGAGCTGGGATGGGGCAGTGAGCTAAATAACGGTGATGGATCAAGCCCTGATCTTTGGACTGGGTAAGAGTGGTCTGCTTAATTCAGACACTCTGTTCATCACCACCCCCTTTTCTGAATCACTAAATTAGTTTGAGCAGGCTGGTGAGTGAGGTCAGCTATAATGGACGTTAAACTCCCCTCTGCCATTTGTCTAGTAACTGGCTGTAGCATTTCAGGCTCATGCCTGTCCTGCAGTCAGCCTTGGTCATCTAAACCAGATAGAACCTCATATCTGTTTGATACCGGAGTTGGTAAATTGAACCCACCTTGTAATCTTGCTTGTGGTTTATAAAAATAGCCCAAAGGGAGAGCAGCAATACATGTGGTAATAAAAGAATAATCCTGTGCTTCCAAAACCGTTTGAACAAAATCACACCTATTAAAATTAGTGATGACACAGTCTCCCCTTATTTTTTTGGGCGAGTTCCCAAGCCAGGCCACTCTGCGAACCATCAATATATGGCTTGAAAGAAAGGGTCTAAAGGCATTGTGCCTAATAAGCCAATCCACCGTTTTGTTCTTTAGTTCGGCCCAAGTCTCAGTTTGGTCTACCCTCAATGGGGGGACGCCAGCCAAGACTACCACCAGGGGGCTTGCTGCTGGGGGTAAATCTATAACGTCTTGAGCTGCTTTCGGCCCACAGCAGTGGATTTGGTTATCAGGCCCGCATGCTTGCCCTATTTTGGGCACGGTTTTCAGTCCAGTTGGGTTATTCACAGCTTGCACTTGGTTCACCCCTGGGTTCTGTAGATTACTTTTTGGGGCTGGATTCTGCTGTGATTCGCCAACTGCTCGTGTCTGGCTATCAAGAGGGACACTCCCATCTGTCACTAGTGGTTTTAGGGATCATTAACGGCGGAGCGGCCCGAGCGACCGACGGCGCCAGCCCGAAGCCCTCGGCCGCCTCCTGCAAGCAAGCACCCTAGGCACAGGGCCCGGCCCAGCCCCGGCGCACCCCGGCCCTGCGGAGCGGTCCGCGGCCACATCCAGGCGCTGGGGTTTTAGGACCGGGACTTCGGCGGGCCTCTTCCCTCCCGGGCGACCTGTCCCTCTGCGAGGCGGAACCCAAGTTCACCCGGCACGGACACCGAACTGGCAGTGCATCCCCGGGCTGGTACCATAACCCTCCCCGCGAAAGGCCCTGGCGCCGGCTGGGCCCTCCCGCGCCCGAGTCCCCGGTCCCGAGGAGGTGGCCCGGAAGAGAAGGGGCCGAGGGCCTGCGAGGGGACCCCGGCTCCTCTCGGTGGGAGGCGTGCTGGATAGGGGGGGAACTGCCAGCCCGTATGGGAGGCAGATCGTTTAGGTACTTAGCGGCAAACCACTGGAACAAACTTCCGGTCGATCTACGCTTAGAACCGGCAGAAACTAAGTTCCGCGCTAAATTAAAAACCTACCTATTTATCCGATAGGCTGCCCGCCCGTCAGCTAAACTTCCAGCTTCTGCCTCTCTCACCTTAGCGCGGGGACACGCCGATGTGCGTAACTCAGCGCTCTACAAATGCCCCTATTATTATTATTATTATTATTATTATTAGGGCAACTTTCCTAACATTCCCAATGTTCAGAGGGTTTGCAACCATGGAATTTCCCTGCTTGCTCATAGTCCCTCCTAACTCTAAATTCCCTATAGGAGTCGAGGGTATGCCTTCTCCCCTCGCATTTAATTGGTGTACGCTATTTCCTTCTTTAAAATCTTTGGCCAAACTACTAATCTTACTCTCCAAGACCTCTAGCTTGGACCAAAAGGGGGCGAGAGAAGACGATATCAGTGACTCCATGGGCACCCAGAAAGCCTGAGAGCCCCCTGGATTACTTGGGTCACTTACAATAGAGGTAACAGCTTCCTCGTGATCATGCCTGGCGTAAAAAATACTTGTCATTTTAGCCTTGGGGGCTTCACTTTTCCTTTTGGTCTTATTTTGTGACCGAGTTGCTGGGCCACCCCTTGTACGTTTTGCCAAAGGCTCAACCCGACCGCCATTTGCTCCAAAACATTCACTGGCCAGCCTTTTTGGCCTAGTGGATCGAGTGTCACGAATTTCCCTCATGTTAATAGTTGTGTGAGTGTTAATGTCAGAGGGAATCTCATCAGGACGACTGGATACAATAAGGGGATTTGGGGGTGTCACACTCCTATCTTGAACAGCCACAGAAACAACATTTACCACATCAGTAATACACTCAACAAATTATTGATTATGCCCAGCCCTCACTTCAATTATTGGACTTAGGGCTATACCCCCGTGGCCCCCTGTGAATGATCTAAAATATCTACATGAATTAAAGGTTGGGCCGTAATCTCTGGGGACTTGACAAGTTGAATATGGCCCATAGAAGAACTTTTTTGGGCAGCATAGACTCCTAGTGAAAGCCTTTTCTCTGTTAGCATTATTTCCTGCTGGAGCATATTCCCAGCTCTAACCAGAAAGGCATCCATAGTACCAACAAAACTCCCCCCAGCCCCTGATTTTAGCCCCAGTCCATTATACTTAAAAGTCATGACCCCCGAATTACGCTACACACCTTGTAAGATTCAAGATATCCAAGTGTGCTCAAGGGAGATTTTATCATGCAATTTAAGGAGCTATTAAGTATCTGGGAAGCACTGAAATGGGATTAGGTAGAGTGGTGGTTACAGGGTGCAATCAAGAATTAAAAGTATAGCACTCTATCATCTACCATCAACTTTAAATTGCTTTCTTTGTCCCCCCAGAATCAGGCAATTATACGACCCAATATACCTAATTGAGGGGCACAAAACTTAAGCCCAGCATAAACATAAGCAAGGCCCTCCTGTTACAATACACACTCTAGTAACTCAGAGTAAGTAGATGCAGATAGTCTTTTCAAATGGGCTCTGGTACTCGCCGATCGCCACCGTGCATAAAGTGTAAACTACTAGATTAGATTAGATTACTTTATTGTTTGATTATTTTAAATCTTACAATGTTCAATTTCAAAACATACTTTTGGTATTTGAAACCGATAACGGAAAATGTCATCATAAAATTTATTAAAGATCCTTAAAATAATTCATTTAAAACTTGGTCTGCTAATTTTGTTTTTACTATTAATAAAAACTTCACAAAGGCAGCATTCATGCCTATATCATTTGATTGGAGACAACATTTCAAGGCTTGCCTATATGTCCATATTCCGCGTATATTAAAAGGGACTTTAAGTAGTACTTTCCTTTCATTTTGGAGACCCGGACAGATACAGAGCAAATGGACAATATTCTCCTCTCCACAGTTACATAGTCTACATAAAGAAATCCTTTCAGTGATTTTCCAAGGCTGGAGGTGGCAAGTTCCCGGTAGGATTCCAAATCTTGCTTTGAGTAGGATTTGTTTGTTTTTTCCTGACCATGGTGTTTCTGAGTAGTCTTGAACCTTCTTTGCTTTGTATCCATTTATTATTGTCCAGGCATGTTTTCTTTTTTCTCAGGCTATCTTTATCGTTTACAATTGATAATTGGTTTGTCGTTCTACTGATTATTTTCTTGAACAAAGCATTCATTATGGTATTTTCCCAAATTGGGGTTACCGCAAACTCTTCTATAGCTTCTTTAAGATAGATTGATGCTGCTGCCTTTGTGTTCTTACTAATCTCCTTCCATAGTAACTGTGAAATTAAATTATCTTGATCATTTTTGATCCGATTCCAGGTTTTAATGTAGTGTCCCTTCCTCGCATAATATTGATTAGTTAAACCAAACTCAAGTCTAATTTGGGCTGGCGAGGAATTAATTGGGAGTTGAAATAGTAATTGATATGTTTTAGATAGAGCTTTATTTATTGTTTCCGTATCCTTCCCCATTAGTGACTCACTGCCGTATGTGATTGTTGGTAGCAATTTTGCCCCTATAATCTTGAACAGCGGCCCATATGTAAGGTTGCCCAGTGATTTTTGCAGGATTCTAAATGCAGCGGTTAGGGAGTTAGACTTCCTTTGTATGTCTCTCATTTGCGGTTGGTAACTACCCTTCTCATCGAACAATACTCCCAAATACTTATATACATCAACTTGCTCTAGTTGGGTGTTTTCCATATACCAACTACATTTTCTGCCATGATCTTTGTTTTAGTTTCATTAATCACCATCCCCTTTTCCCTTGCATAAGTAGATATTCCGGAGATTAACCGCTGCAGCACGATTTTTGTTTGGCTTAGCAGTATGGCATCATTGGCATATAGTAAGTTTGAAATATGCCTATCCGCTAATTTCGGAGGGTGAGCATTTAGTTTGTCTAGAGTCCTTGTCAGATCTGCCAGGAATAAATTGAAAAGAAGGGGGGCCAGTACGCATCCTTGTTTTAACCCTTCGTTGGCTTGGATTTCCTTCGACAGCGTCTGGCCATCCCCCATCCTTACCCTGACCCATGTTTTGCTATACAGGAGCTGAATCATTTTCAACACGGCCCTGGGAATATTCATTTCTCTGAGCTTTTTCCATAGTCAATTCCTGTGGACACAATCGAAAGCTGATTTAAAATCAACAAAACAAAGATACAATGGCTGCTTAAGTCTAATTGAGTTGTCTATTATTAGAGATAATGCCAGGATATTTTTTGATGTCCCTAATCCTTTAATGAAGCCAGTCTGATTCTACGGCAGGATCTTACTTTCTATTGCCCAATCGTTCAGCTCGGTAAGCAGGATCCTAGCAAACAACTTGGCATCTGTGTCTTGCAGTGTGATGAGCCTATAACTTTCTGCCATCGCCCAGTTCCCTTTTTTGCAAATTGGCGTGATTAATGAACCTCGCCATGATTCCGGAATTACGCCTTTTTCGATAACTTCATTGAATACCTTTTCTAAATGCACTGCCCATAGCTCTGGATTCTTTTTGAATAGGGCAAAAGGCATACCATTCGGTCCTGGTGCCCCATCTTTCTGTTTTTTAATTAATTTTATTAGTTGATCTTTTGTTACTACGATTGCAGTTTCCGTGTCACCCTCATGGGTATCTGTCGGTTGGTTTCCAGTTTTTTCTATTAGCATACCGTTATGGTTTAGATGTTTTCTGAGAAATATCACCCATTCTTGCTCAGTTAGAACGGAGGAAACAACCCTTTTGTTTGGTCTAGCCAAACCATTTATAAGTAACCAGAAATCTCTTGAATTTGTCTGTTTGCTTTCATGGTATATTTTTGCCCAAAGTACCTGTTTTGCATGATTTTCCTCATTCCATATTAGTTTCCTCAAGTTTTGATTCACAGCTTTCAGTTTGACTGATGTTTCCTTGTTAGCAGTAGATTTCTTGATTTGCCTTAGCATTCTATTTCGGGTTCTTTTTAATTTCGTAATAGTATATGACAGGTTTATGTTTGAATTATTTTCTTTTTGATCGTGATTTTGATTCATTTTATTCCGCCGCTGGTAATAAGATTGGGGTTTAACCAGAATGGTAGTACATTTTACCCATTGTTCTATTGAGTTTTCGGCTATTCTTTCGTTGAAACAGTACCCTAATATTTGGAAAACTTGTTCATTCATCAAATCCTTGTTCCTAATGGTCCAAATTAGTTTTTTATAGTTAATTGTTCCAATATGACTCGGGACAGTTAGGTATGATTGATTTGCCCTATTCATGAGGTTAATTGTTATTATCTGCTGGCAGTGATCACTGTCCGTTACTTTCTCTATTTGATAAGCAGTGATGTTGTGGAAGGCATTAAGAGATATCATTGTGTAGTCAATCCTTGTCCTTGACTTGTTATTAAAATATGTATAAGCCGGAGGCGCATCTTCTTTAAATCGACCATTTGTTATTCGCATGCCCATTGCTTCCATGTCTTTGACGAATGTAATGCCCATTTTATTGCTGATAGGTTTGATTTCTTTACCTAGATTCTGTTGTGGGATAGACCATTGATAATTCTGTGCTTGGCAAGTGTCATCCCTTGTAAAGGGTGTCATTAAATTAAGATTGAAGTCCCCAGTCATGATATACTCCACTAGAGGGTCTGCCAACATTAATTCCAACAGAAGTTTATTCAATGTTCCGCAAGTTGATTCCCTACTAGCACGTGTTGGCTGTATATAAACATTAATCAAATATGCAGTCTTTATTTCCTTTTTCGTTGTTTCATATTTCAATTTAATTATTAGAATATTTGCACTTTTTGACTACAGTCGTTCCTGCTCAACCTGTAAGTCTGTTGAAATGAATATTGCTAGCCCTCCGCTCGGGCGGCCAAATTTGTTGTTTTTATTTGCATATTCAAAATGACCGTTGTATCCATGAAGAACAAATGGTTTGGCTTCCCACGTTTCTTGTAAGAAGATAATTTGGGACGGGAACAATATTGAGTCTATATGTGCATTATGAACCTTAGCTCCCAACCCGTTTATGTTCTATGAACACATTCGCACTAGTCCTGTCTCATCTGCATTTGGTTGTAGTGCACCTAGTAGTATTAAACCATTGTTCCTTATTGTTGTGTAGTGCCTTGGTGATCAATCTTTCATTTTTACACACATATCCTTTTGAGTCAACCATCCTCCCGATTTCTTGGGTGATATTCCCCGAGCGTTTTTAAGGACTGGGACTACTTGTCTGTCTATTTTAGCCTGCTTAGTATTTTCTTCAGCGATAAGTGGTGTTGGGTAGAACTTTGGGGCTTGTTTTGTAAGTGATATACCCCATGCTTTGAATGCATGATGTTCGCGAGAATCAATTCCGCTTCTTATCGGGGAATTTAATGTAATTAGTGTGGGAGCCTGTAAACTCTCGTTTCTTGTCATAAATTTGATAGAGTAGATATCCTGCTCTCTATCTTAGAGAGGGACGGAATTGACTTGAATAATCTGAGTATATTGCCTCGATTCAGGGTGTCTTGCCTACCTCTGGACTCAAATTCAGGTTTGAAAATAATTTGTATCTTATTGTTTGGTGGGTGATTCTGCAGGGAGTCTTTTTCGGTTGTCGGATTTGTTTTGTATGTGATTCTTTTTACTCCTTCACTACTTTCTATAACCAACTGGTCCCATCCTATAGCTTTTGAACTGTCTTTATCTTCCACACTCATATTAGGTTTGGGGGATAATTCGGATTTTACCCCAGCATGTTGATATTGTTGGTTAGTAGTTTTTATTGTTACTTGTATTGGTGTTTCATCCTTCCTTCTTTGGTAACTATTGGTTAGTGGACCAGTATCTTCTTCCTCCTCCTATAGTAGTATGTCATCATCAGATTTGGGTGAATCACCCAAGGCCCTTTTGTCCTCTGGCTGTTCCATTATTTTCCTTACCTCCAGATTTATTTTTTGATCAATGCTCATCCATTCACATTTAGGTTCTGGATTCCTCGTAACGCTGTTTCCATCCTGGTCACTTTTATCGTTCTTTTTAGGGCTCGGACTCCTCCCCACTGTAAGTGGGAGGAGTTAGAGAACTAATGTTAAAGGAGAAAAAAAAGAAGTATCTCCTAGGGCTTTGGCCGAGAGAAATTCCACACATTCCTTAGCGTGTTCTGTCATCTGGCCAGTGATTCGTCTTCGTTGTGTTGTCGTTTTAATAGGCTTGAAGTGATAGGGTAAATGTAGTTTTGTTCCGCCATTTTGGGCATATTTCGTTCGTGCTCGCGCAAAGAAGTACATTAATTATAATTAGGAGCTGTCAGGGTGCCTCCGTAAGTGAATCCAGATGGCCGGGCGCGTTCACCATTCAGCCTTACTGTTTGGCTATGCGGTCACTAGATGGCGCTGTGGCGAACAAGCTCGAAGTTGCTGTTCGAGGAAGTGAAGGCGACGTGGATGTGTGAGCGAGGATGAGAGAAGCGTTTGTTTCCCCTGTTACCACCCATCCACGGATGGGTGTAATGTCGTGATCCGCTGGAGAGGTCAGCAGGGGGACGTCTGCCGGCTCTTATGGGCTGGATCAAGGTTTGTTAATTTTTATATTTTTTTGCTGTAAAGTGCCTTGATGGCTGTGTAGCGTAAAAAAACCTTCTAAGCTCAAATTTTAAATATTTGCTATTAACAAGATGCCTCATTGTGCTTTCACCGTGCTATGTCACTTGTCTGCGCCCATTTATTAGGACTGAGGCCTACTTACCTCAATGTCGACACAATGAGGCGTGTGTACACTCGGAAGGCTGGATGTACACAAACACCTCGCTTGTGCCCCCGGCCACGCCTGGCAGGAGTAGCCTGCTTTGCCCAGCCGGGTCCACATACCGTACCCGGCCAGCCAGACACCACGCCCGCCGGCCCAGAGGGTTTTCTCCATTAGGCAGAGCAGCCGGGAAGGCCGAAGAGAGGCCCCTTCTGTGCACACAGATGGATGTCTGCTCTCCGGAGGCGCTGAAAGGGCTGGGTAACCGAGAGCAGGTCTCACACCCGAGGATTAACACGAGAACCTCACACCTCCAGGCTAAATATACTCAGAACCACGCGCCACCCTTGGTATGGAGCGCGAGGCCCGCCACACGACGGAGTGTGCGGGGGCAACCAAGCCACAGCTCCACTGTGCTCAAGATCACACGAGGAGCTCCCCCGAGCTGAGGGTGACCCCTCGCGGTCCGAAAAGGAGCTGGGAAACCAGGTTCGAGTCTCGGCGGCAACGGCTCACCAGCCTGTGATTCTGGGAAAATCACTTCCTCTCCCCGTGCATCCAAAAATGAACGTGTAAGCGCCCCAATACCTTTGGGTCGAGTTCGCGCTATATAAAACTGCAAAAAACATAGAGATAAAAAAAGAGCAGACTAGATTGAAAATTGCAATTCGAATAACGACGCAAGACTGGTTCAAGGTCTGCACACCAAAAAGAGTCCGAGGTCGGCCATAAATACCAACATTAATGAAGTGTGTGGTGTACAAGGTATGCCAGTGCTTCTTGGCGTAGGCATGTGCACTGCACCACTGCAAGGTGACACTTCCCATATAATTTTTATCGGGCACCCCTAAAGTTAACATGTGCATAGAATATGTGTTTAGTATATCCAACACCTGCACTTCGATCTGGGGGTGAACCCCTTCCATTTGGGATAGGCCGGGTGTGACGGATCAGGGAGAACGAATACTCACACCTGCAGGTTACAGCTCATGCTTTTCGTACAGTTTTCCCTGCTCACTATTCTGCTGGAGTGTCTAGAAGTGAAACACGCCCATGGCTACTGAACGTATGAGAGAGGTACTTGCATTTCACTGGTGTGATGGGTCCGCGGCCTCACGCATGCACCTCGGGGGTCTGTGTTGGAACCCAGGGTCGCAGGCTGAATCTGCGTGAATTCACCCTGCCTTTCATCCTTATGAGGTCGATAAGAAGAGTACATTGAGCTGAACACCACGCCCTGTACAATGACACTTGATATGTTAAAGTTGCAGTGTGTGTGGGGGGGGCGGGGTAAGGGGAGATTAAGTGATTTGCCCAGAATCACAGGATGTTGAGCCGAATACCATTTTCTACTATAGGTAGGCGCATACCTCTCTGTTGCAGCAAGAACCTTCAATCATTTAAAATGCGATGCGATGCCCAGTGCAAGTTGAGTCACAAGTAATATATAGGCTATCGGATAGTCTGTGTTTCATTGATAAAATCACATCGACACATTATTTATATATTAATAATACAAGGTTGAATTTAAGTCTGTGGAGATACATGCCTATCACACAGCTCGCGTGCCATGGACACTCTCTTCAGATTCCCCCTCACAAGCAATGTACCCACACGTGTCATTACACCAGTATTGGAGGGGGGGGGGGTTGTTACACAAAAGCATATGTTACCTGCAGGGGAATGGGCGTGTCAGTCAGAGTGAGTATGTCTTGCAAAGTAAGTGAACATGGCAGTATTCGAACAGCACCGCCCCGTGCCCCATACAATTTGAGTTTTACTTCTTTCAAGGACAGGAGTAAATTAGTATGTAGAACACAACAAGGAATGACTGACTACCCCACACTGTATGGTGATCTCGAGGAAGCGGGTTCCCTTCTCTTTGCAAAGTGTTCGGACATTTCTAAAATGCCCGCGATACTCCTTCGACAAAGAAAAGCGAAGCATTTGCAAAAGAATTCCAGAAGTACTCCTGGAAACCACGACATGACAACCTTCAACGCCTGGTCACGAGTAGGAAGCGCTATATAAAAATACACGTGAAATCTTCCCACAAGCGCCCCGCTACCCTCTGAGAATTTCAATCTCCTACAAACACAGGAGTAAATATACAGGAGTACTTTTTTTTTTTAACCACAAATCGAAGCCTGCAGATCTACAGCGGGGTACACATTCCTGCGTTGTCTGTACAGAATTGAAACATTCCTCTGCGGTGCGGGGCTCTGCCAGCACAAGCGTTGGCATGCGGCGGCCAATCGAAAACAGAAATGTTCTACACGGCATAATGACAGCTCCATTCCGCGCAATTAGCTGCTCTCTAAACTGAAAGAAAAATGTCAACAAGAGGCGCATACTTGAACTGTGCTGTCAGGGTTAAAAGGGCGCCATGATGGTTCCGCGTCTCCCGGGCTGATGGCTTCAAGCCAACACCCAGTTACAAAACCAGCACATGTCGATGCGGCTGATAAGGGATGCCAGAGGTCTCAGCGCCTGGAAAACAATAACGGACCGGTGCGCTACTGACGACGAATCCCGCGTCAGACAACTCAAGTTTCCAGGTCCAATGAACGACTATCTCTGTCAAATCAGATGTCTCTATGTTGGAAAAAAAAAAGTCAGATGTCTCTGCGTTTTGTTTTGTTTTTGCAGTTTTTATTTGCAGTTTTCTATAGCGCTGATTCGACCCGTAGGTATTGTAGCGCTTTATACGAGCACCAGCTACTTTACCCAAGAACACATTAGGGACACAGCCTGCGTTTCTGTACAGCGTTGTCTTGCGACAACGCCACGCCACAGTGGTAGTGAGTCTACAAACACATAGAGGCAGATTTACAAGCTCCCTGCGCCACTTTTGCGTCACTTTTTGGGAAAAGTGGCGCTAGGGGCTTGTAAATAAACCCGTGGGTATACCTAGGCCGTCTCTTCCGGAGAGTTGAGGTCTGTGAGCGAAGACCTCTGTGTCTCCTGAAAGAAACACGATCCAGGAAGGTCCGGCTATATTTTGGTTCTGTGGTGCTGGGTCTATGCTGACCAGTGACATCAGAGGCTGCATTATAGATAGAGCGCCCTTACAGTGCACCTGTCAAATGTTGCGCAGAGAGTGCTTTATTAGAATGAATGAACTGCCCCAGGGCAGCCGTGAACTCGCGCTGTCCTGGGACAGCCAATACACGTGAAATACAGAGCAAATGTTTAAAACCTGCTCTGTATTTCACTATGCAAGTGTCAACCCATCTGCACTTTTAAGGGGGATTAGAGGTACCCTTGCAGGCACGTGCATTGAAAGACTACACTCACTGCAAGGGGTTGTTTAGGGGGGATTCATAGACCACCCTTCCCTTCCTCCCTCCCAGAGGGCTGCCTTTAAGAGGCGCACTGAAAGTGTGGCACCAGTTTGTGGTGCACTTTGTACCTCTTAAAAGCAAGTTTGCTTCTGCGCCTATGTCAGTTATACAGCTCGGATCCATAGACAAAGTGATCCCCTCATTTGCTTGGGGCCACGCCCCCATACAAATGAGGGAACACTCTTTCATGATAGCGCTGGTGCTTCATGTGCATCAGCACTTTTTGTATTACAGAAGGGAACACGCAAGCGTCTGCGGCCCCTTCTGTAAAACCATTGTGCCCCAGGGGTGCTCAAAGTAGGAGCATATGCACATGGCATCCCGGGGCACAATGTATAATAAGGGCCCACATCTCTAAAAACATGGTGCTTTAAAAAGCAAGTCTGTGTTTATGAACAAGCTAGTGTAGCCATCAGCCATGTTAAAATGGTAAACAAAATAGCCAAAATGGCTGCCAGCGTCATGTGTATGCGATGTTACATATGTACATTCATGCAAACCACATGGTGGCCATTGTAGAATGGTTTAATTCAGGATGACTGCTGTGTGTTTGCAAACAAAATGAATGTGCTTGGGGGTAGAAAAAGAAGAAAGCAAGTAAGCAAGTAGACCTCACCAACTATGCCCCTCTCCCCCCCAAAAAAAATAAAAAATAAAATTCTAATAAAGAAACAGGGAGCATGACAGGGATGGAAGAAGCAGAGAAGTATGAGATGAAGAAGTCCCGTAACGCACAAGAGGGGATTATAAACAAGCATTGAAAATGCCAATAGGTGTCACCTTTGCGTTCTTTTCCACTCCCAATGCCAGTCACTCACTGTGCAAAATAGTCAGTCGATGAAGTGGATTGACCTATTACTCAGTATTGTATGATGTGTTGGGGATGGGGCCAAATTGTGAATGACACTTGGCGCTTTACAATACTTTTTATAACAACAGTTGAACCGCATTGTAACAGTTAGGAACATAATTC
The DNA here is from genome assembly GCF_964261635.1 of Lissotriton helveticus. Lineage (NCBI taxonomy): Eukaryota > Metazoa > Chordata > Amphibia > Caudata > Salamandridae > Lissotriton > Lissotriton helveticus. The sequence goes on from NC_136067.1 coordinate 1,116,760,646, forward strand.
ATTCTATCCTTCCATCTGTGTGCCCATCCATATCAATATTCAACCATTTGCAAGCCTATTTATGATCTATCCTTCCATTCATCCATCATTCCACTCATCTATCCCTCCACCCACCCTTTCACCCGTCCATACCTCCATTCATCATTTCATCGTATCCGTTCGTATACTCATCCATCCACTCTTCCACTCATCCATCCATTCACTCATCCATCTAACCATTTAACCTTTCACCCATCCAGCCATACTTTCACTTATCCGTCGGGATCAAGTTCGCGCTATATAAAACTTTATAAATAAATAAATATACCCAATGGAAAAAGGAGGCTAACTAGAAGTCCATATATGTAAGTATACATGTACGTATTTTTTTAATATTTTCTGTTTATTGAAACCATGAGGCTGCTGAGACACTTTAATTTGTCTTTACACCAGATTTTAAAACAGCCACATTATACAATAAATAGATGCCAATGTGTGAACGACTTTTTATGTCAGAAAGATATATTGTGGGCTTCCCAAGAACATACAGGGGCTCGGAGATCCATCATCGCTTATCATTGGTTGGATTTCTTGTCTGTTTTACTTGCCTACTTATTAATAATGTCCCAGCTTGTCAATCCTCCTTTTCTCTCCTATGGAGCATGGCTGGCTTCTATGCTTCCACTGTTTACTTTTCCATTACTAATTTTTAGGGCTCGGACTCCTCCCCACTGAAAGTGGGAGGAGTTTCGAGAACTAATGTTAAAGAAGAAAAAAAAGAAGTATCTCCTAGGGCTTTGGCCGAGACAAATTCCACACATTCCTTAGCGTGTTCTGTCATCTGGCCAGTGATTCGTCTTCGTTGTGTTGTCGTTTTAATAGGCTTGAAGTGATAGGGTAAATTTAGTTTTGTTCCGCCATCTTGGGCATATTTAGTTCGTGCTCGCGCAAAGAAGTACATTAATTATAATTAGGAGCTGTCAGGGTGCCTCCGTAAGTGAATCCAGATGGCCGGGCGCGTTCACCATTCAGCCTTACTGTTCGGCTATGCGGTCACTAGATGGCGCTGTGGCGAACAAGCTCGAAGTTGCTGTTCGAGGAAGTGAAGGCGACGTGGATGTGTGAGCGAGGATGAGAGAAGCGTTTGTTTCCCCTGTTACCACCCATCCACGGATGGGTGTAATGTCGTGATCCGCTGGAGAGGTCAGCAGGGGGACGTCTGCCGGCTCTTATGGGCTGGATCAAGGTTTGTTCTCAATTAGCTGCAAATGACATGTTTGTGTTCGTCTTCTCGTTGCTGCGATCACACTGTTCTAGCGTTTCACTGGTTGCGCTTCACTGTGTTGTGTCTGTCTCTGGTACCCCGAAATACTGCGATCCTGAGACGTGGGTCTGTGGTTGTCTCCTGAAGCCCCCCCCCCGCCCCCCCGGAATGCAGATTGTCAGGCTCTGTCGGAGATGGCGTCAGGGTGCGAGCAGCAGTGGTCCAGTGCTGTGTGATTGCTTTTTTTTTTGACAGACACCAAACCCTCCGGGCTTTTCTTCGTGTCTGCTTTGTTTCAGTTCCACGTACCTGCCACTGGCCTGGGCATCCCTTCTGGGATAACTCCGGATTCCTCAGATAGGGACAGTCAACAGCACATGATGGACAGGAGCAGGCAAGCTATTCTCTGGGCTGGATAAGGGCAGGCTGGACGGGTGGATGGGAGAAATGGATGAATCGATAAATGAAACAATTGGAGGGACGAGTGCATAGATGGATTTAGCAGGCAGATTCCAACCATTGAACTGGGTCCCTGTGGTGAAAAATGGAGCTGTCATGATCAGGATGTATGTTGCTTTGGAATTGGAGGGTAGCGAGGTTATGGTAGCTGAAACCTGGCTCTGACGTCACTTGAGAGGACCACGTCACTAACCACCACACACGTGTTCACAGTATGACTTGAAAGTTGGCAGAATGCTTGGATTCAACTTGTGGTTTTGTTACTGAACATGCATTAGGGCGCCCCTTCCCCTGATGACAGTGACGTCGTCATTATTTTCACAGATGGTGCATTCAGGCCTCCTTACCGTAAACACTGCTGAGGGGAAGGGATGGTAGTGACCAACAGCAGCTACAGGACACGCCCCGTTTCACTTTAGGCAACAGTTCATATTGAGGACCCTGTTGCCAAGTTGCTGCAGTGGCAGCTGATGCATCTGAGGCAGAAGGAGATGCAGTGACCTGCCCAGGATCACACATCTTGTGAAGAAAGGAAACCTGAGTTTAGAGATAAATATCCACCCCTCGCTCTACTATGATGTAACTACACTCAAAACTCATAGTGAGAAAACGCATCATACATTTTCCAGTTATTTCCGTGTCTTCATGAGGCCAGCTTGTGACAGCGCTGCCACATCTGAGAAAGTCGAGATACAAAAAGCATACGGAAACACAAATCAGTATGGAAATTCCAGGAGTTCGGACAGGCATTGCACACGGAAAGCACAGCGAACGTGGCCTCAGAAAGAGGGCAGCGAAGAGCTAAGCCCATGCACCTCAGTGTACTGGCTGAGCACGTGACCCATTATCCACTCAAATGTATTTCCACACTTAAATTATTTCATGAACCTCTATACTGCAATCATTTTTTGTCCGTCAAAACGTACATGTGATGATGTTTGACACCATCCCGTTCTTGCACAAGTACTACCACCTTTAGTTACATGGCTTAAGAGGTAGTGGTTGTCTTTTCTTCTTGTGTCATCTTTATGCAGCATGTCAGAGAGAAGTTTGGTAATTGGCTGAAATTGTCCTGTGAAGGTGACCTCAAAATATCTTCCTACAAATAACTTTTATAGAAACAAAACAGACTCTTGGGTGGAATATAGGGTGCCAAGTAGGGTATAAAGGTTACCTCAGTGTTACTGCTTGCCAACCTGTGCTTTAAACAGTCTGATTAATGAGCTTAAACAAGTAAGTGTGCATTTTATTCCGTGCAGCTTTTAGTAGCTGATTGTTTATACATGGTATCAATGAATATTGACGAATACGCTGCAATTGAAGAAGGTCGTGTGAAAAAGGCACTCGCTGGTTATTGAATTGATAGGTTGTGCAGTGTCACTTCCTGTGATGTCAATTGTAGTGGAATAGCAAGTGATGTCTCTTCCACTAACATTTTGGTCAATAATAGTATTTGATGATGTTCAAATTGTGTCAATTCCTTCATTGTAATTACGTAGAAGTAGAAGACATTTTAAAATTACTAAAGTGTGTCTATTTTTCGTGGTTTTATCTTCATGGACTTTGACTGAAAACGTTGCTGTTAGTACATTCATTTAAAGAATTGTATGCTTATGTGGGCGAGATACAAATACAATGTGTGAGCCCACCATAAAGCCCAGAGCAGGGAGGTCGGGTTAAAGATTTGTTTTAAATCTGAAGAAGTGAACAGAATGCATGTGTTAAATGCTAGAGTTTGAGTGTCCGAAGGGCAGCTTTTATGACGTATTAGTTGAAAACAGCCACTGTACATTTCATTTGTTTTGAAGCAAAGCTTTTGCATCTTTGACATATTCCCAAACGTTATCTTCCCCAATCGAGTTGTCATTCCATGACATTTCAGTGAAATTTGAATAAAAAAAAACATTGTTACGACCTGTGAGGTAATGAACGAGATTCTACCTCGCTCAGTTACGTAGCAGCGCAGACCATGATCACGGGGGAATCTCATGTTCGCCGTCGATGGGTTTTATTTGTGGAGTTGTGAACCCTGTGAAAAATAGGGGTTTTATGATTGGCTCTGGCTCCAGAGATTGAAGGCACTGTATCTTCATGTTGTTATCCTTTTTACTGCTTCTGAGAAAGTTCATTTCTTTTCCCCTCTCTGTCAGCTGTAAACTTGTCCTTCTTGCCTTGCCTGGGCTATGGCCACTCTCTCTCCATCTCAGCCCACTTTCCATCCCACAGCACCATTTCCAGCTGTGCGCTTGCTGCTGCCTGACACTTTTCAATGAGCAGATGTCCTGTACTGATAACTGACTCTTACCCAAGTTGTCTTAGAAACTTTCATTATTTTGTCTAAGTCCCTCAGAATTTTCTCTTCCCGCGTAGGTTTTTAGACGCCTCTGATAAGGTGCCTTTATAATCCTGTTTTACTTAATCTGTAACAATTGTTGCTGCTGCTGCCAATAGACCAGTGGTAGGATTCTAGATAAAGATAGAAACTCCACAATCACACCCAAGCACTATTCTTGTATTTGACTAAAATCACATCTAATATACCAATACTTTTGCCTCTGTCGTTTGGAGTATTTTATTTTTACTGATGAGATGCATTATTCTTCTCGTACTTTCAAGGGTATCCAAGCATCACATTCCGATGTTAGAGTAGTCCACACTTGCAGTGTAGTATAATGGTTGCAAGAGATGCTCAAGTAACTGGCCAGCAGATGTCTGACCCGGAGCCCCACTGTACCTCTACACACGAAGCAGTCATCTCACGGGCATGCCTATCCTGACCAACAGCCCGAAGGTTGCCCTGTGGCAGGGGACACCCAAAGGAAGTTACCATCCGTTGGGTGAGCGTAGTCATAGAAGTGTTTAGATCCTGCCAGACGGCCCCAAATACACAGAAAGATCATCTCTGCTGACCTATTTGTAACTCCAATCCAGGAATAAACCACCTGCTCCTGTGAAACTGGGCTCAGTAAAACCTCTTTGAAGGTAGGCTGATGCTCCAAGAGAAGACTTTGACAATAAAAGATGAATGTGACATTTGTTCAATACTGCCCTTTAATGCACTAAAATAAAGCATCTTACATGAAATAACTCAACAAATGCTCAAATATGTGATTAATGACATCGCCACAAAGCAAGGCCTCTTTAATGAATATGATTAAGAGATATCTAGGTCAGATAGACTCAAAACACAACTTCTAGTGAGCCAGAAGAACTCCACCAACACATTGGCATTTACAATGCCATTAGCTCAAACTCAAATAAATCCGAGCCCGATTGCATTTCTAATGCTTGTTTTGCTTTGTTTTGGAGCCCTTTACATGGACAAGTCCCTTGGGTAATTTTGAATCAAATAGTGGAAAGTATTTGTTGTTTCCTGTCGTGTTCAATATTTCAACCTTTTTTTCTTCATTTGGTAATCCTATTTCCTGCCCTTTCAAGTCTATGGTTTTCTTCTGTTTTTGACCTACAGCAGTGTCTTTCCCTATCGTGTATGTATTCCCGTCTTCGTTTGTTATATTTTCTTTTTCCCCTTGTCCCCTTGTATTGTAGCTCAGTACTTGGTTTTTTTATGTTTCCTTGCTTTATGTCATTTTTTTCTTTGGCGTTTGGACAGCGTAGTGAAGCCACCAATGTTATCTTCCTTATTTTAATGTTCTTCCCTAATTTCAATATCAGTATTATCCTCCCTTTTGTGGTCCATTGAATTGTTCCTCCAATGTATGTATGTCCATTATATGATTTTTTCCACTTTGTGCTGCTCTTTTTGTGTGATTGTTTGTAACTAATATATCTTCGATGCCCTTATCATTTTCTATAAGACTGTTAAGTTCATTATCCAGCTTATTGATTGTTTTGCTATTTTCACTATTGACTTGTAAATGTAAATGTAAATGTAAATGTAGTTGAGCTTATATAGCGCACAGCTACCCGCAGTGGGTGTCCCGGCGCTTGCTTAGGGAACCCTTCCTGGTATTCCCCTGTGAGATAGCAGGGTATCCACAAGGTGAAAGTCAGGCATCCCGCCGCGAGGGGCCGTTGTGGAGATTAAGCAAGCTATTGCCCAGAGTCGCAGAGTGTGAACCCGTGAGTCGAGGAGGCACCGGAGCGAGAATTATCGAGTCCGTGGAATTTTTAGCCCAAGACCCGCCGAGGCGGGGAATTGAACCCTGGTCCAGAACCGATCTCAGCTTCCGGGTCTGCTGCCTCTAACCCCTGAGACACACTTCTTTGTTTTCATAGTTTTTGCCTTTTTTTATTTCCATGGTTCGTGTAGTGTCTTCAATTATACTGTTCAAAATCTCTGGTATTATTGCAAGTTTGTCTATGATTGGTGAATAGAAATGTTCTGTAGGTATTTTCTCATTCTCTTTCTGGGCCCTTATTATCAATCCATTTAGCTGAGCGATTTTATTGTCAATCCCTACAACTGTATTTGCCATCATTTTTAGGCAAATTGGTATATCCATTTTGCTGGATTGATATTGTAATGCCTCCAAAGTAAGAGTCAATGTTTTATAGAAAATATCCCAACTTATCTCAAAATTTTGATGTTTTATTCCCAATTGGTTATTTTGTGTAATTTTCTGCTTAGGGCATTCATTTCCTAAGACTGTAGTTTGTGTTGCCGTGTTGTTCTCACAAGTTTTTTCTATAGATACATATTCCACCAAGCTTTCATTACCTTTTTCATCAAATTCATTGTTTACAATCCTCTCTATATCTCCCCCCCCCCTTTCGTTTGACATGACTCATGCCTTGAAGTTCGTTGTCCTCATTTATATCCCACCTATTTTTATATTCATGAATATTCAGTAGATCTGGCGTGATTTCGTTTGGTGGTATATGTATATGTCAATTTGTATATCCATTTTGCTGGATTGATATTGTAATGCCTCCAAAGTAAGAGTCAATGTTTTATAGAAAATATCCCAACTTATCTAAAAATTTTGATGTTTTATTCCCAATTGGTTATTTTGTGTAATTTTCTGCTTAGGGCATTCATTTTCTAAGACTGTAGTTTGTGTTGCCGTGTTGTTCTCACAAGTTTTTGATATAGATACAAATTCCACCAAGCTTTCATTACCTTTTTCATCAAATTCATAGTTTACAATCCTCTCTATATCTTCCCGCCCCTTTCGTTTGACATGACTTATGCCTTGAAGTTCGTTGTCCTCATTTATATCCCACCTATTTTTATATTCATGAATATTCAGTAGATCTGGCGCGATTTCATTTGGTGGTATATGTAGCCTTTTATTTATTTCTACATTTACTTCTATGGGCATCCTTGGCTGTTTTTGCTCCTTCATACATTCCAGATTAACTCGGTTGATTTCGTAGATGTTGTACTCAATATTTGCAGTATTGCTACTTATTTCATTATTCACTACCTCATATGTACTTGATGCATTCGATTTAACCACTTCCTTTGATTTTTCATATTGATGTGTCCCTACCTCTGATATACTCATTGAATCAGTTATATCTAGTTTTTGTAGTTGTCCTTGGTCAGTCATCCCTGTCGTTGTAATTACCCTTAGTAGGTCATTATCCGTGATTTGTGCTTTGTTCTCCTTTTCGTCTTTCAATTGGATTTGCGATTTGCCTATACTCTGTTTATTGATTATTTCACTGGTTATTGTTTTAATTGGGGTCTGTAATTTATTGGTTTCCCCATCTAATTGTTTTGTCATCAGCACCCCAGTTGGATCCTTCATGAATGTGAATTTCTCTGGTATTTTACCTGACTTTTCAAACATTCTCGCAATTGGGGAGATTAACGAGTGGTTTGGTTCAACTGTATTTGATTTAACCTTTTTTGCTACTCTTGATGGTTGAATTTTCTTCGTGCGTTTTACCGTTGATCCTGTTGTTCTCTCCTTACCAGAACGCATAATTCACCAATATTCCCCCAACTGATCGCTTGCGTTTTCCTTCCGGTTTATCACTTACTTTACTTCACTTCACCAGGCTTGAGTTAGAGCACAGTAACGGAGAAAAAGAAGAAAATGACGGTTGAGACCTGTCTTCCGTGCTTTTCTTTTTTTTTTCAACGCCTTTTACAGCCCCGTAAAGGCTGACTCCACCTCCCCAGCCTGTGTGCTCCTCTTCCCTACAGGCTCAGTCACTTAGTTATAAAGATGTCAATGCCCAGTCCCCCAATCCCCCCGCCAGGTGGCGTGGTACTGGGGCTTTGAGATAACAAGCAACCAGATGACTGCGGGTACCGGGAACACCAGCCGTCGGGGTCAAGCAGTGGAGGCTGGTAGGGACTAGGCGGATGCTGATCTATAGAACGGTGGGTCCGTTGGGCAGGTCAAATCCAGATTCCAAATCTGCTGTGAATCGTTGTGTGAATTTCCCCTGTTTCCCCTGTTTTAGGTATCTCAGATATTTGAAGCCCCACAGCTGCAGCTACGTTCCGCGACCCCTACGCAATACCACTTATGTTCTGTTGTGTTATGCAGCTTAATTACTTGGCCTGGCTTAACTATATACTGTAGACCGCTGTTCAGTTTTGGTCCCCACAGTCCTACCTATTCTGAAGACATGGTATTCGCCTCTGCTTAGTGTGGCGCAAGGGGCTTCTTTCAATCAAACTCTGGTTAGACACTGCTTAGACACTGTTACCCCCGATTACCCCAAGTTACCCCAAGTTACTTGCCCTTAGTCGCAATTTCAGGACCAGCTGATGAAGGCAAAGACGGGGCTCGGGGGCAGGTATCAGGCAGGTGTCGGCCTCACCCCTTTGTGCTTGTGGTTGCACTTATAGTTGATTGTCAATTGCCACTTGCCGACGGTTCTGCCTTGAATGTGGGTGAATGCTACTAGTAATAGTACATGCACTGGGTTACCTCATGTGGTCTTGTGAATGTTGTTGGCGCTGATCCCGATATGCCTCCTGTGCCCTCTCCTCCTTGCTGCTACTGCTTACCGCTAACTGCTCACTCCTCTCCCGCTCATGTGCTGTGGCTGCGGCAGCGGTGACGGCAGCGGTGTACTGCTCAACAGGCTGGGAAACTGACTAACCGAATATAAGAATGCAATAGCGAAAAGGAAAAAGGAGCTGAAAGAAGAGCTCTGGAGGGAACTAACAGATCCGGAAACCCTAGCCAGTAGCTCCAGATTCTGGGCCGCAATTAACTGTTCCCCCTTAATAAGATCAGGGGGCCAGGAAGCGGGTTCTAACATCACGGAGGAAGAGTGGGTGGCCCACTTATCTGGAATTTTTAAGGGCACAGATACATCCTCTGTTACACCTGAAGAGAGATTGGGATTAGACGCTATGGTGTTCTCAGAAATAGAAATGGTTGAGGGAATTAATAAACTTACTAACAAAAAGGCGCCTGGCCCCGACGGCATCCCTCCCGATCTATTTAAATCCAGCCCACCATTTTGGGCCCCAATTTTGACCGCAGTGGGTAACGCTGCGGCCGTAAAGGGTTACCCAACTTCCTGGGGAGTATCAACATAGTTCCCGTCTTCAAGAAGGGCGACCGCAGTTGTACCTTAAACTATAGGCCCATCTCCCTAATTGATTCTATCGTCAACGTTTTAGGGGAGTAATATTGAAGAGGCTGACGACCTGGCTGAGGCCAACGAGATTATCTCTGATACCCAATACGGATTTTGGTCCAGACACTCAACCACGGCCCAATGCCTTAACCTTTATATGATCCTGAGTAATTACACTCTCTCACGCCCAGGGACCATCTACATGGCCTTCATGGATCTTTCCTCTGCTTTTGATTGCGTCAACCGAGGAAAGTTGTGGCAATCCGTGGAGGCCATGGGGGTGGATCAACATCTGGTGAACTTCCTTAAGGATCTCCATAGAGATAAAAAAGGCAAATGTTAGATACTCTATGGACCTCAAGGTTACAAGAAATTTTAATACTAGACGGGGGGGTCAGGCAAGGGTGCATCCTGGCCCCCTTTCTATTTAATTTATACATTAATGGCCTTGAAAGTCACTTGGTTGGGACAGGGACCGACTATCCGTATGTGGGCCAGCGAGGACTGCCCGTCCTGCTGTATGCGGACGACGCAGTCCTCCTGGCCCGCACCCCGAAAGAGCTTCAGACTCTGTTAAACGCCTTCCACGTGTTCATGAACAGTCGTGACCTGCACATAAATAACACAAAATCGTACGTAATGCAGGTGGGGAAAAGAGCAAAACAACACCACCCCTTCTTGGTAAATGAGACTAGGGTACCCACTTGCACCTCCTTTTCATACCTAGATGTTCTCTTCGATAATCAGTTAAACTGGAACACCTTGCTGGCCAGAAAAAAGAGAGAAGTTACCAGGGCCAATGCAGCATTATTTGACTTTGCCGCAAGATTGGGTAACAGACCGGTGGCTGCTATGCTGAAAGTATACCGTGCCAAGAGCATTGCGATAGCCAGTTATGGTAGCGAGCTATGGGGACACTGTAATCTAGAGGTTCTTCAAGTGGCCGAAAATAAATTTTTAAAACAGCTTTTGTGTGTCCCACAGGGGACCCCAAAATATGGCGGTGCACGAAGAAACTGGCACACTATTCATTAGTGATTCACTGCCCTTACGGCCGCTCCTATTTTGGCTGCAATGCTGGCTCAACAAACAGCTTGGTTTAACCCATAGCCTTCTTAGAGAGGCGTTGAGCCTGGATTACATGATCAAAAACCCCTGGATGAAATATCTTAAGACCAGTTTTAGCAAGGAGTGATGCCCGGACTTGTTCTCAAACCCGGCAGGAATCACCAAGAAGGACATTGTGTACATTAAACAGTCCTTTGCGATACGAAAAAGACTGGAAAGGGAGGAAAAGGAACTGTGTAAGCCCATTGTACGTCTTCAGATAACGCTCAAAACTACGCCCAGTGTAGAACCCTACCTGCTCTGGCCATTAACGTCACACAAGCGGTTTTTACTAACCAGGTTCCGGTTCAACTTGTTCCATCTACTTTTAGCAGTCCCGAGGGGATGTCACAAAGGGACAGTGTTAGCAACCTGTGGCTGCGACAATTTGCTGCACTTTGTATTATTTTGTAAATTTTACGAATTCCCCAGGGCTTTTTTATCATAAACCTCTTTTAAAAAGGCTAAATTTTGTTCAAGTTCGACCGGCCTTATTTTATTTACAATTGTTAAAACCTGACTTTACACCTTTTGTGATTGGATTCTTAAAGTGTTTAATGAAATATAGGAAATGCTTGGACCCCCAGTTTGTATAAAATTAATCCCTGGAAAAAGGTTTATGTAAAGTAAACTTGTTTTATTTCAGCTGACGTGTAAGTGGATTTTTAAATTGCGAATTCTTAATGTTTTTAACTATGAACTTTTATGGTTTTGTATCAAAAAACCGAATAAAGTTATTTGAAAGAATGAAAGACTAACCGGCAAACTGCAATTGCCCGGAGCGAACTCTCTAGCCCGGATGTCAACTACTTGTTTAGAGCAGTGATGGGTAATGACGAGGTACTTTTCGCGGAACTTTTCGCGGCTCCTGCCGCTATGGAGAAAATTTCATGGCTCCGTAGGCTGTGAGGAGGTTTTTTTGCGGCTGCCGCTGAGGAGAGTTTTCTCGGCTCTGGCCGCTGGGGAGAGGTTTTTCTCGGTTCCTGCCACCAAACAGAGACCTTCCCGGCTCCGGCTCCTGCTCCTGGCTCCTGCTCCGGCCCGGCTCTGACCACTGGCCGCTGGGAAGAGACTTTTGCGGCTGCGGGTGCCAATACGAAGCTTTTCCCGTTTCCGCCGCTTTGAGATGGTTGAGATGGTGCTAAAGGCTCTGTGGAATGCCCGGAGATGGCCTCACACACCCAGCAGCCGCTCAGCTCGTCGCAGCTCCCTCGCAGCAGTGGGAAACTCCTCCTCCTGCAGAATCACTTCCTGGTCAAGACTCTGTTCCCCACAGACCAAAACTACTACTAACCATAATGTCTGAAATGTCGGGGAAAGGGCCCAGCCCAGCCTCGTCTGGCCTCGGACGGCCTCAGACGGTCCTGCCCTTGTCCCGGGCTACTCCCGGCGCTCGGCGCTCCGCTGTTTTCAAGCACCTCCGGGTGCAGTAGTGGCGTCACAAGTGCGTCGTGGCCCCCGGGGCACCTGGAAAATGGAGTTCCCGGCCCTCGCGGCGATGGTGTGGCAGATGGCGCAGCCGTTTCCCTCACGGCGGCAATGGACGCAGATTGAAGGAGCCGTTTCCCTCACGGCAGGAGCAAAAAGGTCTAACGTCGGGTCCAGTAAAGAACAGGTCACCCACTGAGCGCTCGGCGCTCTGCTGTTTTCAAGCGCCTCCGGGCGCAGCAGTGGCGTCACAAGTGTGCCGTGGCCCCCGGGGCACCTGGGAAATGGAGTTCCCGGCCCTCGTGACGATGGTGTTGCAGATGGCGCAGCCGTTTCCCTCACGGCGGTAATGGACGCAGATTGAAGGAGCCGTTTCCCTCACGGCATGAGCAAGTAGGTCCAACGTCAGGTCCAGTACAGAACAGGTCATCCCGGACCCTGAAGGCATTCATGACTGGACTGGGAGGGGGGAAATGGGGCACCGGCCCTTCTCCTCATTACTACCTTTAGTTAATCAGTAGATTTAGAGTGTGGGGCGACAGGCATACTGCTAGTTGGGGATGGGCGGAAGCCACATGCAGGGGTGCATGGAGGGGGGGAGGGATCTGGGGTCAGTGGGGCTCCCGTCTATTGGGATCACACGGTTTGTGGGATTGTTTGTAGTTTATGTTATTTTGATCACATCAGGAGTCAACGGGGTGATAGTGATGCTTCTATGCAGGATTAATGTCTACGTCTAGACAAGGAACAGGGTTGAGTGTGCTTAGCTGGAATGTGACTGGATTAGGTGATAAAATCAAGAGGGAGCTGGTCAGCCAGTTCATTAGAAGACGTTCTCCAGATGTAGTGCTTTTGCAGGAGACACATCTTATGGGGAACAAGTGCATGGCCCTACATAAAGGGGGATACAAATTAGTGGCGCATGCGGGATTCACTACAGGGCCGAGGGGAGTCGGAATATTGGTTAAAATCTCATTTTCCCTGACAATTTAAAATACGTGGTCCGACCAGAGGGGTAGGTATGTAGGCATATTGGGTCAGTGGGAGGGGAAGTCAATCACCTTTGTTTCCATATATGTCCCACCCGGCCTACAGTCGGATACCTTTCATGACCTGGGTTTCATTTATTTAACCTTGCCCTTGGGCCTCTTGGCGTTGGGAGATGACTTTAATGCAGTCATGGACGGGGAACAGAACAGACATCCCGCCCGAACGCTTAGACTGGCGCAGAGGTGGCTCCCCGACTATCTGGACACAATGGGTCTTGTGGATGGCTAGCAAACGCGGAACCCAGACAGTGTGCAATATACACATGTCCAGCGTGCACCATAGCCTGTCCAGGATAGACTACATTCTGGTCCCAGCCGCCCAGGCACACACCCTACGGGATATGAGACATTTGGGTAGGGGCATTTCGGACCACTCTCCAGTTTGGCTCCAGATGGATTTTGACCATGCTCCTGCGGGCAGGATAGCCCCCATCAATCCATGGCACTTAAAGCACCCTACCACGAAGAAGGGCATAGTTCAGGCCACGGACATGTACTTCCTAGAAAATCAGGGTACTGTGGATTCGGCACAGACCTTGTGGGAGATGTATAAAACTGTCATTCAGGGAGAGGCCTTATTTTTAATCACGGGAAAAAAGAAAGAGCGGCAGGCTGACTTGGAGAAAGCAAAAGAGGAAGTGATAAAGTTAGAAAGGGAAGTATCGCAAGCGGTAACCTGTGAGGGTCTTCACCGTCTACGATTAAGACAAGATGAATTCGGTGGTCTTGCTAGAGACAGGGCTAGGGCACAGAGCAGAGAGACTCAGAGCAAAATTTATGAGCATGGAGACAAAGCGGGAAAGGTGATTGCGTTGCTAGAAAGAAGGGAATGGGCATCGCGACTGGTGCCGGAGCTACAGAGGGAAGACTCCAGTACTATCACTGACCCACAGGCCATCGCCGACGCGTTCGCAGACTACTATGGTGGGGTGTATAGTGCGACGGGTGTATATACGGAAGCCGAAAACGGGGAGATGGTCGGGGATATTCAATCAATCAATCAAGATTTATTTATTCGGTATTTCAACAGGATGTATGATGTTACAACACAGGCTATTACAACGCCTGCCTTTACAACGCGGTTTTTACATCGCAAACCTTTACAACGCATAGCGCTTAAAGGTGCTGGATAGTGGTAAGTATAATTTTCTATTCCAACTCCAGTCCCCGTGGACACTAGGGAAGGTGTTGGATAGAAAATTAAACTTATTCCCTATCCTAGAGCGCCCCCCAGCGCAATGCGTTGTAATGGTTTGCGTTGTAATGACCGCGTTGTAATGGTAGTGCGTTGTAATAGTTTCGTTGTAAAGGTTGTTCACCATTTCAACAACACCATCAAAGTACATAATTCACACTATAAAACATTTCATTATGAAGAAGCAGAAATAAACTAATCAAATATACAGTATTCGGCCACATCCATATTTTCTCCATTTGCAATAACAAAGATCAAATTCATTTAGTAGACCTTAATCTTTCTGCAACCCTCAAAAAATTAATCACACAAAATAATGTCAGGGGGTCTTTTGACTCCTTTAAAAAAACAAGGGCATCTCTTGCTGATCTTAAATTAGCTTTTTAAAAAGATGTATTAAAAAACAGCGTCTGGGTGCTTGATAAAATGGGCATAATAATACAACGTGAAGAGTGTCCTGTGGAGATCGATGATCGCAGCCACAGGGACCCTTTGACTCAACCGCATTAATGAATCCCGCAGGTTCAGATAAAATATGATGTAGCAAGTTGAGTCTAAAACGCGTTAGTAAAAATCTGTCATGGGGGTTGTATACAAGGGAGAGATAGGGCTGCAGCCCCCTAGAGGGTTTCACTGTCATATAGGCCTGTACGGTATGCTTACTACTATCCCTTATTTCTCGTGACCGGGTGGTAAGTTTGGAGAGCTTATCAATTACTCATACTTGATCTTGTTTTGTAATACTCTGTGGGTTTGAAAATAAATTTCCAAATCCAATGCGTTCCAAAACCCCTTTCACATATTTTAACCAGGGAATAGATATGCCTTTCTCACTCTTCAAGCAATCTGTAATAATCAACCGTGACAGATTGGCTTCCTGATTAACCCATAATTTTAGCCAGGCCATGAGGGGTCTGTTCCTCACCCTGCCCTCCAGGTACTTACAGCCAAGTTCCTCATGTACTATATATGATGGTACAGATTGGGGTACTTTAAGCAACCTCCTTAAATATTTGTTTTCTTTGGTCTGTAAGCTGGTTACATTACCCATTCCCCATAACTCTGCCCCGTACACAATCTTTGCAAGAGTGATCGAATTGTACATGGTCAGCATTTGTTCGGGAGCCCAGCGGCCCAGTCTGCGGCCAAAATTCATAACCGCTCCTGAGCTCGCTGCCAGCTTGCTGCCATGTTCGTCTACCAGCGGTTTAAAATTCAGATTTCTATCTAATAAAATGCCCAACTATAAAAAAAGTCTGCACTTTTACCAGACTTGTAGCGCCAATTTTATAATTAAAATGTTTACCTATATGTTTTGGGCCTAGCTCCATTATATATGATTTCATCAAGTTGGCAGATAGGTCAAGGCTAGACATGAACTCCACAAATCCGTCAATCAGACGTTGCAGTCCTACTGGCGTTCGGGCCAGCAGGACCGCGTCGTCCGCATAAAGCAAGACTGGAACGGATCTGCTTCCTATTCTGGGCGTATCTGCTTTCAGATTTAATAAAAAACTTTCTAACCCATTAATGTAAATGGAAAATTAGAAGGGTGCAAGTATGCACCCTTGCCTCACCCCACTTGTACATTTAAAAGGGTCTGTCTGGTCGCCCTCCAGATTATACCTCACTGATGCGGAAGTATTCTGGTGAAGGATCCTCAGAACAGAAATAAGGCCAGCATCAACCCCCAGATCAGATAAAATTCCCCACAGCTTCAATCGATTTACACAGTCGAAAGCTGCTGCCAAATGGGGTGCTGGGGTGACGCCGCGCAGCCGATATTGACGCTGCCGCAGGAAAAACACTTAGCAAACACCGCCGCCATTGCCTGCTCGAGCGCGGAGGCCACGCCCCCCGCATTAGTATTTAAGCGCTGACCACTAGCGCTCTGTATTGTGACCTGACTGACCTCCTGAGGCGGAAGCCGGGAGTGTGTATTGCCGATCTTTGTTTTTTTAAAAAATTGAATTGAATTGTGTGTGATTTTAAAACTCACTTTCCTCTCCCCCTCCCTCACGACCTCAGGACCTCTCACTTGCCTGGGGTGACGCCGCGCAGCCGATATTGACGCTGCCGCGGGAAAAACACTTAGCAAACACCGCCGCCATTGCCTGCTCGAGCGCGGAGGCCACGCCCCCCTCGAGGCCACGCCCCCCGCATTAGTATTTAAGCGCTGACCACTAGCGCTCTGTATTGTGACCTGACTGACCTCCTGAGGCGGAAGCCGGGAGTGTGTATTGCCGATCTTTGTTTTTTTAAAAATTGAATTGAATTGTGTGTGATTTTAAAACTCACTTTCCTCTCCCCCTCCCTCACGACCTCAGGACCTCTCACTTGCCTGGGGTGACGCCGCGCAGCCGATATTGACGCTGCCGCGGGAAAAACACTTAGCAAACACCGCCGCCATTGCCTGCTCGAGCGCGGAGGCCACGCCCCCCTCGAGGCCACGCCCCCGCATTAGTATTTAAGCGCTGACCACTAGCGCTCTGTATTGTGACCTGACTGACCTCCTGAGGCGGAAGCCGGGAGTGTGTATTGCCGATCTTTGTTTTTTTTTTAAATTTAATTGAATTGTGTGTGATTTTAAAACTCACTTTCCTCTCCCCCTCCCTCACGACCTCAGGACCTCTCACTTGCCTGGGGTGACGCCGCGCAGCCGATATTGACGCTGCCGCGGGAAAAACACTTAGCAAACACAGCCGCCATTGCCTGCTCGAGCGCGGAGGCCACGCCCCCCTCGAGGCCACGCCCCCCGCATTAGTATTTAAGCGCTGACCACTAGCGCTCTGTATTGTGACCTGACTGACCTCCTGAGGCGGAAGCCGGGAGTGTGTGTTGCCGATCTTTGTTTTTTTTAAAATTGAATTGAATTGTGTGTGATTTTAAAACTCACTTTCCTCTCCCCCTCCCTCACGACCTCAGGACCTCTCACTTGCCTGGGGTGACGCCGCGCAGCCGATATTGACGCTGCCGCGGGAAAAACACTTAGCAAACACCGCCGCCATTGCCTGCTCGAGCGCGGAGGCCACGCCCCCCTCGAGGCCACGCCCCCCGCATTAGTATTTAAGCGCTGACCACTAGCGCTCTGTATTGTGACCTGACTGACCTCCTGAGGCGGAAGCCGGGAGTGTGTATTGCCGATCTTTGTGTTTTTTAAAAATTGAATTGAATTGTGTGTGATTTTAAAACTCACTTTCCTCTCCCCCTCCCTCACGACCTCAGGACCTCTCACTTGCCTGGGGTGACGCCGCGCAGCCGATATTGACGCTGCCGCGGGAAAAACACTTAGCAAACACCGCCGCCATTGCCTGCTCGAGCGCGGAGGCCACGCCCCCTCGAGGCCACGCCCCCCGCTTGACGCTAGCCACAGCCTCATAAAAAATGTGCTTTCCTAGAAAGCGCAGCGGACGAGCGCAGCGGGCGCGGCGATTGCGCGCCGAAGGCGCGCCTAAGGCAAGCCCGTCTGCGCCCGTCCGCGCCAGACCGAGCCTAGAGCCCACACCCCTGGCCGGTTCTGAACCGCCTCGAATCAAATACTCACAAGAAACTCTGCACCTACTCAGAGAACCGCTAAACACTAGATGTAACGGACTTATTACCCCGGATCAGGAGCCTCTTAGATGCCCAAACTGTGCCTATAGGGCTTCGCCCTTATCCCATTCTCAACCTGCCTTCCTGGAGATGGCCCTGCTGAATTGCAGGTCACTCCCTAAACACCACACGGAAATTAACCTGCTATTAACAGAGTCGGACTTGGACGTTCTGTTTTTAACAGAAACTTGGCTGTCCGAGAGTTCCGACCCGGACATTATCCAAGCACTACCTCCTGGGTACCTTATTAAAACCCTCAACAGACCGACGGGCACGGGAGGGGGCATCGCGATTATCTATCGCGACAACCTCGCATGTCAATTCAAAGATAGCCCCATTCTCGATAGCGAAAATGTCCTTTTTTCTTTACACCTTCCACCATCTACCACACTAACTGGGGTGTTAATCTACCGTCCACCAGGACAGGTAGGGTGTTTCATAAATTCACTCATGGATGCCATCTCCTCCCTGGCTTGCGGCACGCCAAACTTCACAATCCTCGGGGACTTAAATCTCCACTTCGATGATCAAGGCAATAAACTTGCCACAGACCTAAAAACTGATCTAAATTCCTTAAATCTACAATTACTCAGCAAAGATCCCACCCACATGAAAGGACACCTATTAGATCCCATCTTCTCTAACCTCTCTAAACTCTCTGTTCAAACTCCTCTCCCTCTCTCCTGGTCGGACCACTTCTTGGTTCCTTTCAAATTCCAACTTCCAGGGAAGATCTTGGACACTCCTTGCCCCCGGGCCCCGTCACGCCCATGGAAAAAACTAGACTCTATCCTATGGGAACGCTCTCTGTCCTCCACTCTACCCACAGTCGACCCTGACCCCTCCAAAGCCAAAATTCAATTACATAAATGGATTGGCGACTCTCTCGATACAGTCCTGCCACTTAAAGCCCTCCCTCCCAATAGGAAATCCTCCAAACTACCGTGGTTCACTGAGGAACTACGTGAATTAAGACGGAAAGGCAAAAGGCTTGAACGCCAATGGAGAAAGCACTGGAACACAGAAGACAAAAGTGGATACAAAGCCCACATTAGGCTCTACAAAAATGCATTAAAAACGGCACAGGCCTCCTACTTTGAGGATCAAATAGCAGCCGCGACCAACTCCGCAAAGGAGACCTATCGGATAGTTAAACTCCTCTCCAGAATTCAGGAACCCCCACCACCACCTGACCTGGATGGTGCAAAATGCAACCAGATGGCCGAATTTTTTTCGAAAAAAATCGAAAAAATCCCGAACTCCCTTCCGGCGGCGCCAAGCGCACTAAGAGGCCCTTACCACCCGGCCTCCCAAGACACCCCGAGGTTGCTCTCCTTCCCCCAAATCACCACCGAAACGTTTCTCAACGTCCTGCACAAAGTCAAAAGCGGCGCCCCATCAGATCCAGCCCCCATCAGTAAACTGAAGCAAGTTGCCTCCACTATAGCCCCTCCTCTCACCAACCTGATCAATGCCTCGTTCAAAAGTGGCACAGTCCCAGCAAACTGGAAAAAAGCCACTGTGAAGGCTCTCATAAAAAAACCGCATCTGGACCCCACATACCCATCAAACTTTAGACCGATCTCACTGCTACCGGCGATTAGCAAAATCGCCGAGAGAGTAGCAAATCAACACCTTCCTGAGTTCCTAGAGACCAATCACCTCCTCCGCCAAACCCAGACAGGTTTCAGACCAGGACAAGGGACGGATACCGCACTGTTAGCCGTGGTCGAAGAAGCTAGGGGCATACTGGACGTAGGAGGATCAGTGGCAGTGATCCTCCTCGACCTGAGTGCCGCCTTCGACACGGTGGACCACGCAACCCTTGTTCATCGTCTTGGACTAATAGGAGTGGCGGACTCCGCTTTGGCTTGGATCTCATCCTTCCTTGAAGACAGGTCTTTTCAAGTGACAGATGGACACTCCATCTCCAAGGCCCAGGCACTCAAGTGTGGGGTGCCTCAGGGATCCTCCCTGAGCCCCACACTTTTTAACGTGTACATGGCACCCCTCGAGGATGTTGTTAAACCTTTTGGGATCAAATCAATAATGTACGCCGATGACACTCAGCTTGTCGTTTCCCTCAACCAATCAGACAACGCCCTCTCCAATCTATTCAGCTGTCTGGAAAAAGTGCACCAATGGATGTGTGAGTCCCGGTTAAAACTGAATGGGGAAAAATCAGAAATACTCCTTCTGGGAAACCCAAATAAAATCCCCACACCCCTTCCCTGGCCACCATGCATGGGATCTCCACCATCCCCAAAATTCTGAAGTAAAAAGCCTAGGGATATGGCTGGACCAGGATCTCAGTTTTAAAACACAAGCAAGGAAAACTGCGGGAACGTGCTTCGGCCTTATGAAGATGGCACGAAAGATCCTCCATCTACTCCCCCTTCAATCCATGAAGCTCTTGATGCAGGGGCTGGTGAACTCCAGGTTGGACTATGGGAATGTCCTATATCTGGGGGCCCCAGTCTCTGTAGTCCACAGACTTCAATGTGCACAGAATGCGGCGGCAAGAATACTCACAGGAACTGCAGCGATGAACTCAGCCAAGCCAGCTCTTAGAAGTCTGCACTGGCTGCCAGTTAAGGAACGGGTCAACTTCAAGACCCTGTGCATTGCTCACAGAATACTGCACAATGAAGGCCCTCCCATCCTCAGGCCTCTTGTGTCCCATCAACAATCAATCAGACAACTTAGATCTAACTCCCTCTCCCTTGCAAAAGTCCCCAGAATTAGAAAAGCCAGAACAGGTGGTCGCATGTTTTCGTACAATGCCCCCAGACTGTGGAATGCCCTCCCACTTTCCCTGAGGCAAGAACAAAACCACCTCAGATTTAGGAAAAGACTGAAGACCCTTCTCTTCCCCTGAGCACTCTCCCCATGACCTCCCACCCTCCAGGACTGTGGTCACTATCGCCGGGATGCCCAAGGGTAGCTGTGCGCTCTACAAAACCCAAAATCAAATCAATCATCAATCAAATCAATCAAATCAAATCCATAAAGGCTAAGTAAACTTTCTCCTGTCTAGCAACTGTGTATTTCGTGACCAGTAAATATAAGTTTAGACACTGATCTGTCGTGGACCTCCCTGCCCGGAAGCCATACTGGGCTTCTGTGAGGATGCTGTTTTCTTCTTCCCATTCCATTAAGCGGTTCAGGATAGCCCTACACATTACTTTGGCTGTTACATCAATTAAAGAAATGGGTCTGTAGCATTTGGGGCTATATCTGTTACCCTTCTTAAAGATTGGTACTATGGTCGCAGTTGACCATGAGTGGGGTGAACCCGATACTATGGCCTCATTTATGACTCTTGTAACTACCGGGCCCCATAGTTCTATGTTGCTTAGATAAAGGTCTGGTGGGATCCCATCGAGGCCAGGGGCTTTATTTCGTGTAAGGCCCTTTATGCCCCCCTCGATCTCTTTTAGGGTAAATTCGATCCTCTCAGCTACGATATCCCTATGTTCATCTTGCTCATCTTCTAGCATGGTCCCTTTGTTGTATAGAGCACTAAAATGTTCCACCCATTGTGCTGGGAGTACATTTGTTGCAATGCTGGGGCAATCCCCACCTTGAAAACAACGTTTATTGATTATTTGCCAGAACCTGGTGAGATCTCGTTTTTCTGCAGCCTCACGTAGATCTTCCCACGTTTCAGTTTGAAGAGCTAGCTTACGACGCCTTACTTCTTGCTTGTAGTGTGTTCTACAGAGTGCAACCCTTACTCCATCTCTTGGTTTTAGTTTAAGGGCAGCTCTGAGCTTTCTCTGGGCCAGAGAGCATCCCCTATCAAACCATCTCTGGTTGTGCTTTTCCTTCCCTTTCCCTGTCACATGTATTAAGCAATCCACTAGCCTGCCTATCTCCTCAAATGCCTCAACCACCTGTGGCCCTTTGTACCCTGGGTTTAGGCATACCTCCAACTGCTGTTTCCCTTTGGAGACTAGGGACTTATAAAAACATACACTATCCATTTTAGCCCATTTTAGCCTTCTACCTTGGTCTGTAACCGTCTCCCTAACGTCTTGTAGTCTCATCTTTTTACCTCTATTCACTTTTGCTACTGCAATGCTCACTGTAAGAGGGTTATGATCGCTAAAGCCACTGCAATCGATGTTAAATCGTAAAACTCTCTCTTTAAGTAAGCGGGAAACAATGACAAAGTAAATATATGAGCTACATCCTCTACCTTTAAAGGTTGGGTTGACCCCACTTTTGGGGTTAAAGGATAAAAGATCCATTGAATCGGACAAATCAAAATTATTCATAGTCCCGTTGAGATTAGCTCCATCTATTGTATGGTGAAAATGAGCACCCTCCACTAGATTACAAGATGCCCAATTTTCCTTAAATGGAATCAGCCGAGGACATAAATGGCAGTTAAAATCACCTGCAATTAAAAACAAGGGAGCTTGGGCATTTTCCGTCTTTTCAATCTGGATTCCAAGTTGAACCTCCAACTCCTCCCCTTTAGAACCTCCAATATTATAAAAATTTACTATGATCAGATTGAGATCCCTGGTTTTAAACTGAACTGCGAGCATACAATCTGATTTCCA
The DNA here is from genome assembly GCF_964261635.1 of Lissotriton helveticus. Classification (NCBI taxonomy): domain Eukaryota; kingdom Metazoa; phylum Chordata; class Amphibia; order Caudata; family Salamandridae; genus Lissotriton; species Lissotriton helveticus. The sequence continues at coordinate 1,116,782,807 of NC_136067.1, forward strand.
GTTGAGATCTGTCCAAGTCCCATCTAGAGTCAGATGCACCCACAGAGCAAGACCTCCTTTCGCTCTACCTGCCCTAGATCTTACAGCCGGAATCCCAAACAACTTATATCCCTCCAGATTAAAGTTAGTTGGGTCAACTTCCCATGTTTCCTGAACACAGATTACATTATTAAATTTATTTACATAGTACAACCATTCCTTATTATGAAATTTAGTTGAACGTCCCGCCATATTCCAAGAGAGCAAACCTACGGTGTTCCACTCATTCAGTTTTACAGATCTCCTGGCAGGCGGACATCCCTCACTAGATTTACCCACAGTTATTATTCCTTTTGGTGAGCTACTTCTAGTTTCCCCTTCTAGTGTGTTTGACTGTCAGTCGCAGTCTTCTAACCCTGACAGAGCCCCAAACCTATTTTGTAATCTGATGTTGTCTGCTTTGTGATAGTTTGGAGCCAAACCTCCTAGAGGAATACCCCATTCTGTATTTTGTTCAGGGGTGTAAAAGTACCTTAGGGGAAGTGATTGGATTCGAGTATATGGGCGAAATTGTCCCTCATTACAAATGAATTCAGCACATCTTGTGTCCCGGAAGTTAACAATAATGCAGTCACCTTCAGTTGATTTTACCCTTATTCCCACCCAGTTTACTCTCCTAGCAAATATTATATCTGGACAAACATAGCTAGGCAGTGGCCGATTGACATTTAACCAAAAAATACACTTATTTTTTAGTTCCCTGTAAGACTCCCTCTTGCCATATTCTAATGGTGGTACCCCTGTCAGAACTATCACATATGGGGCAGAATCCGGGGGGAGATCAATTGTTTGTTGTTTCTGCACAACATAAGTTGTAGGGGGTTTGAGGGTTGTTTGTGATTTTTTTGAAGGGCTAGAGCCCTTCACAACTTTATCCTTGCTTGCCCGTTCGGTCAGGGGTGCCCCCTCTGAAGTTCTCTGTGGGATCATGGTACTAGAAGCTGATGTATTCTTAGCTACAAGGCTTTGAGCTCCTTTAGTGGGTACATTAGGATTGGTCAGAGCATCAGAGCTAATACCTAGAGTACCTCGCCCCCCCATTTGACTGCCTGCCAACTGGGTCTCTTCCCTGAACCCCCCTTGCATGTGCTGATGACAGCAAAAGTTCCAAACACACCAGTCTATTTTCAATTCGGTCCAGTCTTTCGTGTATGGGAAGGGTAAACTTATGTACAGTGTTTTCTATTTTTTTTCCAAAAGACGACATCCGATACAAGTGGGGCATCTCCTTCCCTAGGTCGCAATACGGTTGGACCATCCTTTACCGGTAATGATGAGTTTGAGGCACTTATTGACAAGTTCTCTTTGGTCACGACCTCCTTGGTTTTTTTCCCTTTTCCATCTGCCACTTGATGTTGTAGTCCTGTGCATTTCCTTTTGGCTTTTGGGCCCTGTGCCTGTTGTACCACTCCAACTTTTGCACATCTGGCTGATCTAGTTTTCATATTGGGAGAAAGCTGCTTCTTAGCACGATTACATGAATTCAGTCCAGTGTCGGGGCTTACTTTCCTACAATATAATAACACTACCATCCCTCGCCTCAGTGACAGACCCCGTGTCATGTAAATCAGTCTCAAGGGGAGTAGGTGATCTTGCTCTCGCCAGACTGCCCAGTGAGGACCGCTTGTCAAAAAGTGGGTCTAATGATAATCTCTTCTCAGTGAGTTCGATATCTTTGGCCAGGGCTGTAGAAACTCTTATCAGGAAATTGTCTAGAGTGCCCATTAGAGACCCACCAGTACTTCTCCCACAATTTTCTGCTTCAGGTAGGGATGTAGTCATGGTTCACACAATCCTAGTGGGTCAGTGGATATTAATCTGAACTACGCAATAGTTAGTAGCTGCAAAACATGCAAGGGACTCACTGACCTTTAAAGTTGTGGCTGTTAGGGGGGTGGCCCGTCCCGTCCTTGGCCGGTCTTGAACGGGCTTAAACGGGCCCGCCCTTTGCCCGGGCTTCGCACGGCGTCCCGCTCACGTCCTGCGACACGGGGCTGTCTGCTGTTTAAATGCGTCTGAAGCCGTGTGATTTGAGCGCCGACGCTGAGCCTGCCGGGTAAAGCCCCAAAAAGTCAAAAAACACACACAAATCACCACAATCCAATGCCATTCAAGCCCTCAATGATGTTTAAATTCAAGACACACCACAGAAAGACTTGGTCCATGCATCACTCACTACCCCTGGGCCTACTGGCTAGTGAGTCCCGGGGCGGCGGCGCGAGGCTTAGCGTCTTGTGACTCCTGGCGGTGGCGGCGTTTGGACCTGGGCTCTTTCGTGACTCCTGGCGATGGCGGCGTGAAGACCCCGACTCTCTGCAGTCAGGTAAGACTCTTCCGCTCCTGCCGGGCTGTCCGCTGTTTAAATACGCCTTCTGGCGCTCTGAAGCCGTGTGATTTGCGCGCCGCCGCTGAGCCTGCCGGGTAATGTAGTCCCGGGGCGGCGGCGCGAGGCTTAGCGTCTTGTGACTCCTGGCGGTGGCGGCGTTTGGACCTGGGCTCTCTCGTGACTCCTGGCGATGGCGGCGTGAAGACCCCGACTCTCTGCAGTCAGGTAAGACTCCCCCGCTCCTGCCGGGCTGTCCGCTGTTTAAATGCGCCTTCTGGCGCTCTGAAGCCGTGTGATTTGAGCACCGCCGCTGAGCCTGCCGGGTAATGTAGTCCTGGGGCGGAGGCGCGAGGCTTAGCGTCTTGTGACTCCTGGCGGTGGCGGCGTTTGGACCTGGGCTCTCTCGTGACTCCTGGCGATGGCGGCGTGAAGACCCCGACTCTCTGCAGTCAGGTAAGATGGGGATATTCAATTGCCCATGTTGTTGGGCGATAATTGGGATTATTTGGAATCCCCACTTACATATAACAAAGTAGCACAAGCCATCAGAGGAGTGTATTCCGGGAAGGCCACAGGGCCAAACAACATTCCCATAGAACTTTACAAATTGAGATCCAATAGAATTGCTCCATTTCTTCGCTCTATGTTCGAAGAAAGCAGGGACAGGGGGCAACTACCATACGACCAGTGCGTGGCTAATATAGTGGTCATATACAAGGAAGGTAAGCCTAGGACACGCTGTTCGTCCTGTAGGCCTATCTCGTTGCTCAAGGTGGAGCCTAAGGTCCTGGCAAAGCTGCTGGCAATGAGATTGGACAAAGCTATTACTACCTTGATACATCCGGATCGGTCAGGCTTTCTGCCACACCGAAATACAGCCCTCAATTTACGCCGGTTACACGGGGTCCTGGGCAGGACCCCAACGATACTGGAACCGGCGGCGCTAGTGTCCTTGGACGCCACTATGGCCCTACCTATTTGCAGTGCTGGATAAACTGGGTTTCGGCCGAGTATTCACGGGTTGGGTACATCTTCTATATTCGTCTCCGATGACCCGAGTAATAGTGAATAACCGCAAGTCCCTGGATTTCCAGCTGGGCTGGGGCACCAGACAGGAATGTCCCCTGTCCCCGCTCCTTTTCACCCTGGCCTCGGATTCGTTGGCGACATGGGTCCGACAGGACCGCTCGATACGTGGAATGCGATGGACAATGAAGTTGGAAGACAAAATCTCACTCTATGCAGATGATATCTTGCTTTACCTTACCAACCCAAGGGGATCCCTAATTTGTTTTTTGGGCATATTGGCTATCTTTGGGAGATATTCAGGCTTCGCGATAAATTGGTCCAAATTGGTGCTCTATGTCAGGGGTGACACTCCGGTCATTTCAGACACCTGCCCGATACAAATTGCTCCTGTGGGATTCAGATACCTTGGTATTTATATCACACTAGACCCAAAGCTCCAATACGCCAATAACACAAGCCCCCCCTTTGACGTGTTTTAGAGAGGATGTGGTGCGCTGGAAGGCTCTCCCGCTCTCCCTGTTAGGCAGAGCGGTCCTTTTTAAGATGATGGCTCTGCCCCGGTATTTATATGCGCTCCAGAATTCTATGGATCCGGTTCCTGCGTCTTGTTTTAGGGAAATAGAATCCCTCCAGAGGCAGCTACTATGGGATGGGAAACCCTGTATAGCATTCTCCAAGCTCACCCTTCCCTGGTATGACGGGGGTATAGGATTGCCAGACCTAAAGAAATACTACTGGGCCTACCAATTGGCGGCGGTGAATCACAGGATATATGGACACCCAGATGACACCGGATACTCTATGGATCATTGGCAGCTACCGGGGGTGATTATACTAGAGCACTGTATGCCAGGCCTCACAGATTCCCAATTACAGATCCCACAGCACACGCCGTCCAGGTGTGGCATGCGGCCAACAGACATCTCAATTGGGAGGGGAAGTTCACACTGGCCACCCTGCTCTGGAACTCGGAGAGGTTGGGAAGTCGATGGAAATCCAAGGGGATTGATAAATGGGACATGATTGGGATCTCACATATAAAAGGCGTATGGGGGAGGGAACAATACACGCATTCGATTACCTTAAGTAGCAGTACCAATTGGACAATCGCGAATATTTCCGCTACCTCCAGGTCCGGCATGCACTGCTCATGCATATTCCCAGGGGCACGACGCTCCCAGATGCTTCTTCCCTTGAAGATAGAGTGTTGGATAGACACCTCCCTGAGAAAACCATCTCTCTGATATATAAGAAACTTGTAAATAACATGGAGGATTTATTAGTCATTATAAGACGGCGCTGGAATGAGGATGGTTTGGAGCTAGAGGATGAGGACTGGCAGGAGGCGGTCTCCTCCCCACGGGTGGTGGCGATCCAGATGAGGCTGAAACTGGTACAACTTAAGATACTGCACAGGTCATACATCACAGGGCCTTGTTTGGTCCGTATGGACCGCTCGGAGAGTGGAGAGTGCAGGAGAGGTTGTGGGGAATTGGGGACGTTCACGCATATACTTTGGCATTGCCAAAGTGTGCAAGCGTATTGGGGAGAGGTCCTCCGCATATTGCGGGCGGTCCTGGGGATAGATCTGCCGCCAGAGGCGCGCATATGTATTCTGAATGTTTGGGAACCCACCGACCTAAACGCATACAAGAAGCAATGGGCAACATTAACGTTTATGATAGCAAAGCGGAATATCGCCCAGATGTGGGGAGCCAGCCAGCTGCCCCAAATTGAGATATGGATAGAGGATTTAGACTGGTGTATGTTTAGAGAGAGGTAAGTTTTTTCTGCCATGGGCTTCACCGGGAAATGGGGTAAGACCTGGGCAGCTTGGAACCACTACAAGGACGATGTCTGTGCCGCGTCGGCGGGTCAGGAGGAGGCAGAGGCACACGAGTCCCCTTGATCCAATAAACTGTCATCACTGTATAACATTTTGGATGTATGGAACGTCATTGGGAAATTTGGAAGATCTCTGTGTGTCACCTGATGTGTTTCTTTGTTGATTTATTGTTTAATAAAAAGAAATCTAAAAAAAAAGAAAAGTCATTCCAAGGCCATCAAATTCCCTAATTGCAGACCACTTTAACCTCAGTGTAGACGCGGGTAACCCTGCAGAAATTGGAGGATATTAGGAAATGTTGTAGTGATAGAAGAAAATACAGCTATCCCTACACCCTGCATCAAAGGAAGCTTAACAATGACCATAAACCCTTCTTAGTAAACCTCCTTCTAGACACATGTAGGGAATTGGAGACAGAAAGAGTAATACCCCTCATCAGGAATCCTTATCCTCCAACTTCTAGACCGATCAACTTAATCAAATCAGGGTTTCCACAGGAAAAGTAATGTGACAGGGGTATATGAGTAAATGGCAAAGTGCACACCTAATTGTAAGGATCCACGAGCTGTTTCTGCAGGAGTGCCAGGAACCGTTGACAGGCCCAACCCTTCCCCCTCCACCTCTTGCGTCTATCAAACCCTAGAACGCAATCATGATCTGGAGGGAAAGGAGGGAACAAAACAAGGAAAGCAAAGGGGAAAAATGGACTCCACAGGCAGTGTCTCCCAACCGGCTGGAAACAGGAACTACAAGAAAGAAGAGAGTCAAAACAATGCATAAATCACATACTTCTATATCTTGACATCGTAATAGGTGGGTTTACCGATTTTGTGCTTCTGGAATCCCCGTACTCTATCACTGCCTACAAGGTATGTACAGGAAGTAATTGACCTCTTCTTCAGAAAGATTCTAAAAACATAAGGAAGATACAAGTAAGACACCCTTCGCCTAAGTGATATGTAGTGCGTGTACTCAAATGAGGAGTCAGGTATTACCTTATCCAGTTCCAGGAATCTGGACTGAAGTACGTAGGTTTATGAGTTGGTTGTTCCAGGTAATAACATCTGTATATACAAGGATACCTTCATTAACTCAATACATCTATCTGATTAACGGTAATAAGTCTATAGAAAGGAAAGGTGCGCAACAAGCGCGTTACCGTAATCTTCTTAGTTCTCAGCCTGTGACGGATGCCAGTCTTCCAAATCAGTGCAAGTCCGAAAATGACTATAAGGAGGAATAAACTGTAGCGATGTAAAAGTAAGGACCCTGGGCGGACCACAACTACCACAATGCCCCAGGAGGGCTACAACACTTGCCCTGCCCTAGTCCGGCCGGCCGACGGAACAATAAGTCCGTCCGGCGGGCGGAACCGGGAGGAGCAGGCTGGCCTCCCGAGGAACAAAGGAGCAGAAGATAGCCGGCACCAGGGGGGATAAGGGGAAACGCTAAGTCCACTTAAATCAGAGGACTGGGATGAAGCGAGAGGAGAAAAGCACCTCTCCTACGTGAGCAATGAAACTCCCTTCTGAAAACAAAGTGTCTCCACGGAATAGGACGAGGAAATCCAGAACCTCGTAACTCCCCAGACAATGTAGCAGGACGTCGGAAAAGAAACAACCAGGACCCCACAATAACAACGGGGTTAATGGCTAAACGGAAGTGACGCGACGATAGTCTCACGATGCACTAGAACGCGAAGCACTGGTATGAAGGGAAGTCAGGCTTTTAGCTCCTGCCTGACCCCTTCGCACAAGCGCGTTCTCCGGCGTCCATCTTTGTCTACTTGCAAAGACCGATCCGAAAACTGGCAGGCGTGACACTAATTCACCTGGAGATGCCGTAGGAGGAGGTTTTCTATTCAAAAAAGGAAGGACACAAAACAATTTCACTGACCCTCATTGAAGACTTTTGAAGACTTTGTGGGTCAAAGGAATTAGGTAAATTGATATAGAAGCCACCTTTACTAGTGGCTGAGTAAAGCATCCCTGTCCACTGCCTGTACATCTAGAGAGGAATAGAGGAAGTTAGGTGATCTGAAGAGATGCTTCTAACCCCATCTGCAGTATCCACTACTCTGTGCATATCTATAAGAATATGAGTGAACAGCTAATGAATTGAGAGCAAGAAAACACCTTGGTAAGAGAATCTGCCCAGGAGACTAGAGAGTACATAATTTAGATAGACCTGAGGTCTAGGAGGTTATGTCCAACCCAAGAACAGTTTCACTGTGCTAATTTATTCAGGGAACTGGAACCAGTACTGAACCGACAGGTTCAAAATAGGAGACATATATAATGTTAAAGACCCATAGCATTGTGATAGTTTATTGCCATCCTCCAACCTATGCTATGATTAGTACCATTGAGACGGGGAGCAGATAAAAGTTCCCTTGTCTTGAGATAGAAGTGTCAACCACCAGGAAAGACTATCACGGACGGAAGTGAAAAATGGGAATTGGGACTTCATAATCCTGTCAATGATTTAAGATGTGGTTTTTAATGTCCTAAGTGAAGATACACCCAAGCAATGGCAGTCAGAGTTGCCACCTGAAGGGGGCAACAAAAAAAGAAAAATGGGCATACCTCAATAATAAGAACTACACCTGGAATCTAGGAGATGTACAAGATCCCAGAATGTGACAAAGATGGCTCCTATATATTCCAATCTCTTGGAAATGGTAATGACCAGTTGATCAGGAAACAATAGCAATACAGTGCCTGTATGGTGAAGTCTAGGTCCCCCACTGACTGGCTCTGGAATGGAACAGATAGTCTAGATACAGATGGATTATCACCACTTAAGCATGCAAAAAATCTACAACTGGAGCCAGGACCTTAAAAATCCTGGGGAAATGACTTTTTTCAAATGTTACGCCTCATAAGTGCCAGTGGAAACTGCCAACATCAAACCTGAGAAACCCATTATAAGGGGCAACTAACTAGCTGTCAATGTAGGCATTCTGAAGGTCAATGTTTTTAAAGAAATCATTAAATCACCTGAGGCTTTTTAAATGAAGCGCACCCCACTAACATTATCCACAAACCTGTCTCCAAGAAGCCCAAATAAAGTGTATTTCTAACAGAACTGGAAACATCTTTCCTTAGTAAAAAGCCTGAGGGGGGGCGTGGCCAAGATAGTGACAGAGTGTGATGCATCTCTCCAGCTGCTCCATCTCAACTAGGCCGAGAAACCTCCTCCTGCCCCTGTCTATGCCTTGCCTCAACCGTATTTGAAGATCGCGAGGGTGAGGCAAAAAGCAGAGTCATGGAAACTGCATGATCTCACCGATCGAAGCAAGCGAGATCGGCTCGAGAGAAAGGGTATGGCGGTGACAGCCTGATGCCGAACATAGTGGAGGCAGCCGGAGATGAGGGAGAATATCTCCATCGCTGGGTGCCGACCCCAAACGCGGACCCCAGCACCACACAAAGACGATGCTGAGACAACTCTGCTAGCAACGCGGACTGCTGTGCCCAGGCCAGAGCAAGAAAAAGGGATGGAACATTTGGGGACAACAGGCGTGAACCGGCCTCCAGGAGGCAAAGCTGCTGGAAAATCCCAGGCACGGCGCAGAGACTCCGAGAGCAGGGAGAGAGGCTTAAACACAAGTCATCAAATCTCCCCACTGAGGGGTGAGTCCAAACCAGATAGGGAGTGGGGAAGCCCATAATAAAGAGTGCAAGGGCCGGACCCCAAATGCGAGAGCAGGCCAAGGAGGGGAGGGACTGATCAGAACCGGCAGTCACAGCAAGGTACCATTCAGGCTATTACCCCATATCCATCACAGGGTCCCTAATGGCAGATTAAACCAGCTGAGACATGGTCTGCGTGAGACTCCCCAAAGATGCACCTGGGCCCCATAACTGCGGAAGAGGCCCAAGTGGGATCTGGGAAGGTCTCCCCTCTGGGCAGTGAGTCAACCACAAGCTGGAACAGAGGGAGCTGTGGCAGGCACAGAAGAGAGAGGTCCTGAATATGATACTAGGCCTCGAGCAATGAGTGGCTATTTAGACTTATAGGCAACAATAGTTGATCGGACAGGCCATTGCTCTGGCCCAGCACAAGGACTTGGGCGGCAAGCTAATCTAACTCAGGGTGGGGTTGGCCTGTGACACAGAGACCCACCCCGGTGAACAGAAAGATGTGCCTAGAGAGTTCCCGTGGCATGGGCTAAACCCACAGATATCACCATAGCTAAAGGCAAGCATGGAGTCCTGTGTACCTTACGTGGCCACAGACTTAACAGAACAGATCGGCGCCATGATAGATAGCGGGCCAGTGCCTGCTGCAGTTAAGGTCTCGCAAGGAACATGCCATGCTTACTCAGGAGGAGGGCAAAATACTGAGGCTAAATATAGAAGGGTCGAGTCAAGGACTGTGAGGCCCGAGCACTCTAGAAATCATAACGCCTAGGGCAGAGGAAGCTGAGGCGTAATCATATGGCCTACACCCTACTTGTATTACTTGGATTGAACACTTAATGACAGGACTAGGCACAAGAGTGGGAATGCTACCAGATACGGACCCGCAGGGGCCCTCGAAGATGGCCGCTCATGACCGAGTTGTGGAGCACACGTCATGAGACACGTAAAGACATAGCCCACCATACGCTGCAATGGCGTCCCGAAGGAGGCTCTATTACAGACATGCTTGCTAAAACAGGAGGGCCTCAGGAAAGAGAGCATAAAGAGTACAAAGCAGGGCCTCTTCCCCAGCACAGGAAAATTCGGAAGCACCAGTCACGCATCCATACCTAGAAGCCTTATTCTGAGGGCTGAGGGAAGATTTACTAGCGGTCAAACGAGACTTAGCAAGCAAACTACACACGGTTCGAAAAGAGGTGACAGACATTTGTCAGCGAGTAGACACCCTAGAGGAACAGAGCACCTCATGCGATGAAGAAATCGAACAATTGCAGCAGGAAACCATGCGACTGTTGGAGCAACAACTGCATCTCCAAGCCCATGCATAGGATTTGAAAAATCGTTCAAGGAGGAATGATATACGTATCGGGGAGCTCCCAGAAACGCAGAGGGAGACAGCATTGAGACATGTGTCTCAGAACTATTTACACAAGTCCTTGGAGGCACCATGGAACATGCAATTCATCTAGATAAAACCCACACAGTGGGTTACTGGAACTCTGGAAGGGGATATATTCTGGACCTTTTAACATGCATACACAATTTCCAACTTAAAGAAGCAATCTTGAAAAAAGCCTGTGAGCTGCTCACAATTCTGTTCAAAGGACACTTCCTCCACTTGTACCAAGACCTCCCTGTCTCAAAACTCCTGAAGTAATGAGAGTTTTGACCCATCACTATCTTCCTGCTTGACCAGAAAGTGCTTTACTCATGGGGTCTCCCATTTCGCTTGATCTTCAAATGACATGGCCAAATTTGGCTGCTCAGGTCTCTGTCAGAAGCACCAGTGCTACTACAGATCGACCTGCAGGAGAACCCTTGGGTAAATGTCCCTCTGATTAAATGGAGAAAAGCTAACATAGAGAGATGGAGGAAGGTACTCGGAGAAAGCAGAGGGTCTGTCCCAGATCCTAAAACAATGGCGACCAAGAGGAAGGCGCTCGTGGCCAAGCTGATAGAGGACACGGGCATCAATGATCTGGCTTGAAGTGACATAGCAAACAAAAAAGAAAGTGCGGGGGCTCGGGGCAGAGCGGAGGACAATAGGATGTACCACACCACCCCACACTATGGACTCTTTACTGGCATGTCGATGGCACTCCAACGGCTGTTGCCAATCCAGTGACTTTGGTACATAACAGGTTTAGTTGTGGGTTTTTTATTTAAGGGTGGCTGTCAGCAAATCTATCTACATACGTAGGTCATAATACAAATTCCTGGGCAATGGATATGGGAGGGAGGACATACTGAATGACGCATATGAAACCCTACAAGACACATATAGGATGACAGACTCACAAACCCTACGAGTCATGACACTTAATGTTAAAGGGCTAAACAATCCAGTAAAGAGAAGAGCGATACAAATGTGAAAACAGACATATGCCTCCTACAAGAGACGCACTTATTGAGACTGGCATAGAGTCAAGTGCAGAGACTTCCCACAGCAGATTTTCTCTTCATTAACTCAGAAAGCTGCAGTGGTGGCAATACTGTTTTTCAAGGGAAAGTAGGAACAAAATTAGCAGAGATCAAGGGCCGCCTTCTGGGATATTGCATACATTTCGGCACACACTCATTACTGGTGCGATTGGTATATGTCGCAAACGAAAGGTGGGAACAGTTTTTACAGGACTCATAAAGAGATGTGTTGGTGCCGCAGGATAACTGGGCATTATTGGGTGGAGACCTGAACCGGGTGTTTCCCAACAATTTAGATCGCTCGACTCAGCAGACAGGGGATAACAAGGGGAAATAGCGAGGGGGTAGCAAAGTGGCTGTGGGAACTTGGCCTGAGAGATCTATGGCAAGAGTTCCACCAAAAAATGAGGGATTATACATCCTACTCCCATGCACATGATCATATGCATGCATGGACTATTTTTTAGGCTCACCAGAGGTGCAGCTAGGGGTAATAACAATAGACATAGAGTCTAGATTCTTGTCAGACCATTCAGCGGTTCAGCTGGAACTCGCTCTTCCACCCTAACATAGAAGCTCTTGGGGCTGGCGCTTTAGAGAGTCTATGCTCTGCCACCCAGAGATGATCCAACAGGTAGAAAAGGCGATTACAGAATACTTAGAGATCAATGACCACCGGAGACTGCACTTGCAATGGTACGGGATGACCTAAGGCAGTAATTGGAGGAGTCCTAATTGCTATCTCAGCAGCTGAAAATAAGGCCGGATGAGAAAAACGTATGGGACTCCTGATACAGGTGCGAGAGCTTGAATGTATCCACCATCGCACTGGTGCCCTGGAGGCAACTGGAGTGAGCTAGGAAGCAACTAGCAGGATTAGACTTAGACCATCCTGAATACTCGATCCTTCGCCTCAAACATGCATACTACCTATGGGGTAACAAATGTGGGAGACTGTTAGCCACCAAACTCAGGGAACAATGGCAAGACAATACTGTGGAGGAGTTAGAAACCGAGTCAGGAGAAATGATAACCAGGAGTGATGCTATAGGGGCTAGATTTGGAAGCTTCTATAAAGAGCTATACACGGCACAAGACATCCCCCCCTAGCTGATAACCTCTTATTTAAAAGCGCCTACTGTGACCAAATTAACAGACGAACAATCATTAGATCACCCCATTAAAATAGAAGAGGTCATAACTGCGATATCGAGACTGAAACTTAACAAGTCACTGGTCCCAGACAGCTTCTCAGACGTGTTCTACGACACATATGTATAATATTGTATAATATTGCCCCCCCTGCTTACCAAAGTATTCAACGCAGACACAAGTGTGGATACACTACCACCGTCGATGCTTTAGACCTCCATCACTGTCATAGCAAAACCAGGCAAAGATAGGGCAGACTGTGGGTCTTACTAACAAATATTACTCTTGAAAGTTGATTAAAAACTATTCACCGGGATATTAGCAGCTCGACTGGCCCCACTAATGCCAGGACTAAGTGGCCCCTGATCAGTTAGGATTTATCCCCAACAGGCAATACTCAGACAATACTAAGCACCTTCTCCACTTATTGGATAAAGCACCCTGTTCACAACGGGAATTTATGCTACTTTCAATTGATGCAGAGAAAGCTTTTGACAGACTGTGTTGACAATACCTAACATTGGTGCTGAGGCACTTTGGGTTCGGAGACAAATTTTGCCCTTGGGTATTGAGCGGCTACGAGCAACCACAAACGTTGTTACACGTAAATGGTAAAACCTTCTAGAGCTTTCTGATCCGGCGTGGCATAAGGCAGGGGTGCTTTCTCTCCCCATTGGTTTTTGCCTTATATATGGAACCATTTGCCCAACGAGTGAGAGACAACCCTGATGTGCAAGGCATCCACTTTGGAGACGAGGACCATTGCATTACACTTTATGCAAACAATGTCATTGGCTCCGTAGACGATTCAAAAGTGTCCCTCCCGGGTTTTTTAACCGAAGTTGATCACTTCGGACTAGTCTCCAGCTCCCGCATAAACGTGTCTAAATCACAAGCGCTGAACTTGACAGTTGCCCCAGAGACACAAGAATATTTGATGAAATCATACTCGATCAATTGGCAATCTACTGTCACCTACCTAGGGATTTGCTTAGCTTCAACCATCCAGGAGATCACAACGATCAGCTACAAAGACCTAGTGGGCAAACCAAAAGCAGACTTAGCCCGGTGGCACCCATATGCACTGTCATGGCTAGGATAGGTTGCTGCCCTAAAAATGACGGCCCTGCCAAGAATAGTATATGTGTTTTTGACCCTACCTCCTTTGGCCCCCACCAGGAGCACTTCGAGGGCCTTTCACTCTTTCGTATGGACAAACAAAAGGCCCGCATGTGAAGAGCGCTCAGCAAACAAGAACCAATGGAGTGAGGCTTAGGAGTACCATTCATAATAAAGTATTTCCAAGCAGCCCAACTCAGATTCATGGTGGAATGGTCCCACTCAGAGTCAGAAAAAGCATGGTTATTAATGGACAGGGCACTGGCAGGCTCCCCAATGTGGAAGATCCCTTTCTTAGAAAAGACCAGTCACACCCAGACTCTACCTATCAGAAATTACTGCCCTTACACTTAGTGTCTGGGACTCACTGGGAACAAGGAGTGGCCTCACATCATCCCGTCCCCTTTGACTCCTATAGTGGGGAATACATCCTTCACGCCAAGAATGAATAGCAAGGAGTACAAAGTTTGGCAAAAACCAGAGTGCAGATCAATAGGTCATCTATTTGATAAAAAGGTCCCGTTCCATTCAATTCCCTGAGGGCAGAAAGATTACACACAAATCAGACACTGGGTGATAAACCAAGAGAGTGAGACTAGAGAAGCTGCACAGAGATATTAAACCACCTTTGAGAAATGGCTCTTCAGCAGAACCTCAGACAAACGACTAGTCACTGATTTATATAAACTCCTAATAGACCCTGAGGAAGAGATGAAGTTTGCAGCACAATACGCTGGGAGCGGGAGCTAAGGAGGGAACTAACCCAGAAAGAGTGGAGAGAAATTCACTTCAGGGCTAGACAATCAGTCCCCAAAACATCCAGTACCGAAATGGCAGTGAAGATAGTCTCTTACTGGTATCTGACCCCAACCCGTCTACACAAAATTGACCCCACCCGAGATAACAAGTGCTGGGGGTGCAATGCATCAACAGGCACACTAACACACATACTCTGGGACTGCTCAAAACGGGAACACTTTTGGGAGGAAATCCTAACCAAAATATATACACATTTCATGGCCCATCTTCCCAGGTTCCCTTCATATATAATTCTAGACCGCCCCAACCCACTCAATTACCCACTCACATCAAGAAAAGGTAGACATATAACCCTAGCACTTAGAGCAGCACATCAAGCTATACTAGCGCTATGGGGCACGGATAGAATTCGAAAAAGACTCACCTGGCTGTACCGGATATGGGACCTACTGGGTATGGCGCACCTCTCCTCAACTCTCAGGTCAGAAGGAGACACTTTCCGGGAGATATGGCACTCATTTATAACACTCTTATCGCAATAATTCACTGAGCTTACCTGTCCCCTATATCTTAAACTATTAAGACTAACAGAAGCCCCCCACCCAATAGACACACCTGAAGACTCAGGAGGCAATTAGGTTAACAAGAAAGATTAAGAATTTAGGATCTGCAAGCACCCGAGGGGGGAAGGCGAAGAAGGGCAGGGAGTTGGGGGCTTTTGTTACATATTACTGTTTGTTTTCACTGTAACAAATGTTGCATCATAGGCTGAATGTTGACGTTGAGATGAACTATAGAAAGCCTCATTATATTACAATGGAACAATAAAACAAATTTAAACATAATAGAAAAAAAAGTCTGAAGAAAAAGCCAAAAGCGAACCGCTACTGGCCGCATAATTCCCAGCATAATCAGGAAGTCTGATTTGTATTGTTTCACCCTCCTGAATGCCAAGACAAGGATCCACATTGGGCGGCTTTAGATTGAAAACTGGACCTGTTCTGATATAAATCGGTCCTCTTCTATCTGTAGCTGCCAGAGTCCAGGATTTCTATTTATGGCAAAATGGCTGCATATATTTTTTGTCTCTAGAAATATTTTACACAGTCCTTCTTCAAGCTCCCTTATAAACAGCTTAATGCCAGAAAAAACAACCTTAGGAGGTAGGTCCTCTAAGCCACTTCCAGATTCCAATTTTTAAAATGTAGAGGTTCTCTAGCAATTACAGACCCTGTTAAGGACATTGCAGAGGCTCTATGTTATCTGATGTAATATTAAACAGAAATTGGGATGAATCTCCATCCGACCTGGTAACTATGAGAAATCTTAAACCTTTTGAATGTACAGAAATCTTTAGTAAGGAATGAAAGGCGTAATCTCTACAGATCTTAAATCTTAGTGTTAGGCTGAGACCCGCATAATCTCTCCTCAGAGCACTCTTAAGCCTCTTATCAAGTGGATCAGATAAGACAGAGTCCTCGGAATGAAGAGAATGTCTTTACCCACAAGATCTGCTAACAAGGGATTCACCACAAGGAGTGGTGGCAAGCTACTCTCATCCTTAAAAAAGGATACAGTTATCCCATAACCTGGGAACGGACACTCTTACTGATCATCCTCCATCAAATTATTCTCTCCTGTTGTGAAAGAGAACTCTCACTCCTCCTCACTATGACCTGCAGAGGCCAAAAAGGAATAGGATCATAGGCAAGGGACGACTCCAAAAGTATCAGAAAAGTAAATTGATCCAGAATTACAGTAGGTTGTGCTAACGCCAAGACTCACTACTCATTCCTCAGTTCCAAAATTGGCAGCTTTGAAACGGTCAGGGCATATTAAATACTGAGGGCCTCATTTATGAAAAGTGACGCATCGCTGCGTGAAAACAGCGATGCGTCACTTTTCATTGTGCCCTCCTTGCGACACCAATGATGCGTCATATTTACAGTATGATGCATCATGTCGCAAGGAGTTACAGATCTGTCAGTATTTCTGACGTATCTGTAGGCGCAAAAGTGACGCATTGCTGGAGTGTGTCACAAAAGTGACGCAACTCCAACAATGTGCCCTTTCACATGGGGCAAGCCCCATGTGAAAGGGGCTGTGTCAGGGGCTGTGTCAGTCTTATGCCTGCTGTGAGGCAGGCGTAAGATTTTGATGCATTTGAGTCCAAGAAGTGGCGCAGTGAAATCTCATAGATTTCACTGCATCACTTCCATGACCCTTTCTTGCGTCAATGCGCCCCCCCCTTGCATACATTATACCTAGCACAGGTATAATGTGGCGCAGGGGTTTACAAAGTGACGCATCTACCTAGATGCATCACTTTGTAAATATGGCGCAACAAGGCGCATTTTTTACACCACTGGTGCGTCACTTTTCACAAAAAGTGACGCACCGGCGGCGTAAAAGTGACGCCCAGCCTCATAAATGAGGCCCTGAGTACATACACCACTGCAGAATTTAATAGGAAAAAACTTGCACCTCCCAAGAGCAAACAAGCACTTCAAAGAGGGAGCACCTGCAACTTCACATCTACCCTTATGGCACTGCCGATTCTTTATGGTTGCCACCAATATTGAGCTATCACCTCAGATGGGGAAGTAAGAAAAAGCAAGCATAGTTCATTACACTACCTCAATTCTGAACACGGCTCACAGCAGCAGCTCATTACTAGCAGGACGCTGCTTCTAGTCATGACAAGCATAAGATACTGTGTTGCTCACAAACTGTCAAAACAAAGCATAGCTTGTGGTGCCCCCAGCAACCACACCTAAAGAAACAAGCATGGAATCGGAAGCCATGACAACATTTGATTGTGGTGTGCCCTTGTAGCTGTCCAACTCCAAAGTGAAACAAGCGGTGCCCCTAGCAGCTGCTTTAATAAAAAACATTGTGGCGTACAAACAGCCATTGAAATTGATAAAGTGTGAAAATATGAGTCGCCCAAATACATAAGTAATTATGCAAAAGGAGCCACCATGACAAACATAAAACACGGCCCCACTCACAGCTGTTTAAAATAGAATAAAGTGCAGAGCACCCCCTGCAGCTGCCACTAAGGTAAACAAGCATGGAATCAGTAGCTGCAATATAGTTTAATTATGGCCTGCTCTTCAGTCGTACAACTTTAAAGTCAAACAAGAGATGACACTAGCAACCACTCTGGTCAAATAACTAAAACAGTAGGCAACACAAAAAGGAACAAACAAAGGTGGAGGGGGTCTGATGGGGGTACGAGATTAAAGACCTGACAACACCCTGCCCCTATTGAACTAATGAAAACACATAAGGGGTGCTAAGGTCCGTGGTGGCCTCGAATGTCTAACGTGTACTCAAAAGATAAAGGTATAGACTGTAAGAGTGAGAGAGCAAGGCAGAGGTGAAGTGAACCCATCAGCCCACCCATTGGCGGAACTTCATCATCTGGGTTTAAGAAACGCCAGCCTGGTATCCACTAGGTGTCTCACCTTGAGGGAAATGTGAGTACGACAGCTAGTATATGGTACACCAGTGATGGAAAACTGGGTAGTAGTGTATAAAGGACTGTGGGAAGTGGAAAAAGTTGCAGTGTACAAAGCATGTGTGCTATTGAAAAAGTGGTGAGATAAAATTGACTAGCATGGTGCCTAATAAACCTTTATTCAGACGGTCACCATGGTGCCAAAATTAAAAGCAGAGTGTGAATGGATGTAAGCATATATTACCATTCATAGGTGAATCAATTGGTCGACATGTTTCAGCCTAAGAAGGCTTTCTTCAGGACCTAATAAGACACTACTGCAACTGTGGTAGTAAAGATAAAAGTAAAGGTACATACCATGCTAGAAACAATAACCTACCAGCCTTATGTGAATAAATTGGTAGGAGATGAAGTCATGGTATTATGAAACCAACTGCTCCTGAAACACAAAAACAGTGTATACAGACAAACAGGTACACATGTTGTGAATACTAACAGAGAATTAATGTGAAAAATGAGACATAAAGGACCACAGAGACATTGCTCTATTACTGTGAATTGATTAATTAATTAATCACTCACCCGCAATTTTGTTGGGAGATGGCCTCACCTCGCCTGGCGCTCGCTCAGGACAATGAGGCCCGCTCTAGTAAGAAGTACAGAAAGGAAAAACACCAACAGAATCACTGAGTTTGCTGGGAACCTATCTATTTCTTAGACCACTTTGTGTTTAAGAAGGCAGAACACAAAAAGCCAATGAAATTCACAATATAAGAAATAAGGGATGCCCAAACAGCCAGCACTTTAGGAAAGTAACAGGCTCACTTTACACTAGAAGAAATTATAACCAAATGGGGTCCCAGCACTCTTAATGAATGAAGATTGTCCCAGTAAACCCTCAAACAGCCCTCACAGCATAATGGTATGGCACAAAAAGGAACAGGAATTGTTGATGGGGAGGAGGGGCTTTATGGTTAAGGCTCCAACTAAGTAGAAGAAAGAAAATAGACAGCTTGGAAAGAGGAAGAATGGAAGTGAATGATTACATTCACCCATTGAGTAAGTAGTGGGACAATGAAGGAGAAGAGGATCCTTGAGGCTGAAAGCACACACGCAAAACAGGATAGCAGGCACAAGTCGAGGAAGGCTACAGTCTGATCCTGGCTTAGCCGCAATCAGGACAGGCCCTGCACTGTTCCACTCTGTACTGTCCTGTAAAGAAATGGCATGGCTGGGCTAGCACACACAGGCCTTAGTAGGGTCATCGTCTGCCAGTCATATGCCAAGCACTGTTGCCCTCAGCCTCCTCAAGTCGAGTGCTCTAGTAGTGAGCCTATGCGAAGTATCGGGATAAAGAGGAATATGCTTTAAACAGATACACTGCTCAGAGTATCTGTTTACAGAACACAAGTATCTGTTTACAGAACACATGCAACCCAATATCACAGAGTCTCATGACTCTGTGACATTAGATCACATGTCCTCAATCCTTACACAGAGAGCATGCTGTAACCTCGTCATTTCCCAAGTTGTCACAGGGTAAGGTGAAGCCAGTGAAGCTTGCTGCCCCCCCCCCCTTAGATGACTTGAGCAAGTGTGGGTGTTTCATTACAGCCTGTGTAATGCTTGAAAATCATTCCCAGGAAAAACAGAGCTTATGCCCTAGATGCCAGGTGCTGCTTTAAAATTGGACTCTGCTGCATGTCATTAGCCTCTTGAGACCACTGAGAAATGCATGCCAGGGCTCGCTGTAGGTCAGACCTAGCCTGCTTTAGTAATAAACTAAAATAAAATAAAACGAGTTGGCACTTGTGCACTAAGCAGGGCTTTGTTATTCAGTTCAGTCTGTGAATGCTAAATGCTTTTACCAATTACCCATCCACATTACCTATAAAACTGAGTGGGCTTCAGATCCTCAACCAGGAGCTGTCCCTGCAAAGCTCAATCAGCAAAAAAAAAAAAATTGTTTATGTTTTTCGACTTCTCGTTTTCCTCTTTCAGCAATCCCTTGGCCCACAAAAACACTGGAAGTATGTTAGGAGGTAGCAGCAGAGAATATTCCTTTTGCAAGTGAGAATGTTCTGGGCCATTTCTTCCAAACGAACTCTGGTCAATATACCTTTTTAGTAGCCTGAGGGGAAAAGCCATAACGACAATTTTAGATCGTAAGGTACAATGGGATCATCTTAGATCAAACAATAAACGTCTTAGTTAATAACTTGAAGTTAAAACTTTATTACAAACTCAACGCCAGACTGATATATATCAATCGCAAGTACATACCATAAAAATACAAGATTACCAAAGGAAGACCAAAGCATCATACAATATTGGTTCTCGACACCAAAGAACATATGAGAATGTTTGTGGTAGCAATACAGAAAGTAAAGAAAAGGATTTTATCATTAGACAAATGGTTTCAATCCTTCTCTCCATACATCTAAAAGATTCACAGTATCTACTAACCCCTAACCTGAACTAAGGATAGGGAAAACATTATTGAATCAAGGAAGCAAGATAGGTTTTAGCACTCAAACCTCTGGAGAAATTATATAAGTAAGGAATCATGCATAGCATGAAGCCACACAATCAGAGATGTCATGAGAGTTCTGTACCTCTCCAAGTCTAAAGGTGGGTGCACAAAGTACATTCGAGAAATATGACCTCATACACATCTCTGCACTTTTCCATGTCCCAGAAGAGAACTTGGTGCCATAAATACTACCTCCATATTCCAGTCTCTGCTTCTGAAGCATCATTGGATTCCTTCCTTTGTGTATTAGTAATAACTGATAACGCACCCTTTGTTCTTAATTAATAGTATTTGACCTTGACAGTTCTTCCTCGCCTCACTATCTCAGAAATACAATGTGCATTTTACTAACTAATAAATGCCTTTGATCTGCACCTGTCTTTCGTGTTAGTGTTAAATGTCTCACCTGTAAGGAATTTGCGGTACTAGTAGTCAATTTGTACACTAAGATAGACAGCTTTCTAATTTTCAAATCATTCAGAAATACTCCTATTACGTCTGCTGCACTGACACCTCATTTAGTTCTGGATTTCTTTTCCCATAGAGGATCATTAAAATGTTCCACATGATAAATCTTCAGAGAAACTATGCCAAGATAACAGGTACTATGCCATCCATATGGTAATTTGAAATATACAATCTGTCCACAAATAAAATAGACTCCTGGAATCAAAGGATCCTGTCCCTTCAGGAAATGAGATTTGTTGCCTCTCACTTCAAAGTATGGCCCCATTAGCTCTCCCCTAGACTTAACAAATCTATATAACTCTGTTCAACGTGTAGGCACAACTTTCTAAATCTTTTGCAGGTAACTTTCCTTTTTCCTGGTGTTCAACTTGTTCACTACTCCACTTGTGAGTTTCAAGATCCTGATCAGTTTCAGGTTTAGACTTTAGGTCTCTCCATCTATCCTCCACCAAATTCAAAAATGTATTTCCACCTCTGACATCTGTTAGAATCCTTGACTCGCCACAGAAACACAATGGATGTAGGCTCTCAAAGCCCTCCTCCCAGTGACACCAGACTACACCGAGTCTACAGCAAGGGGAAAAGGGGAATGGGAAAGAAAAGAGACCACTACTATCTGACAGGTGGGCTCCCTCTCACTGGATTTTTCAGTTTCACAGTATCTTCCGTGTAGTGCTTTTGACTTCTGTGTGAGGGAAAAGCTGGATTATAAATAATAAAACATTATGATTGCTCTTCTAACTAGGTTGATTCATTGCTAATTCTACATTTCAAAGATAACATCATACCAGCCTTATTGGAGTTTTTTGTCTCCCTTTTTTAAATTATTAACTATTACAGTTTTACAGTTTAGACTGCACTTTGCTGTTGATACACTGAATCAATTGAGTTCAGATATCTTCAACTTATTTCAGTCTTTCTTTGCAATTTATTCTTTTCCTTGTATCTTCATTCGCTGATTCCTGATCGGTAATCAACTTGACACCTAAGATCTCTTTTAAAAACTTTAGTCTCTTACTATAGTATCCTAAATCTTTTCCTGAACAAGTATCCTTAAATCATGAAAAAAGGAACTATGGACAAGAGATAGGGAAGGGAAACAAGAGAGAAGACGCCCCAAAGGTAATTGTGGTTGGGAAACCGTCATCGTGTAGCAAATAAATAATAATTGAAAGTCAGGCTTCCACCTCAGTGAGTCTTAAGTATCTGCTGGTTCCCGGTGACTTATGAATCAATTAAGGGTTTACGGTATCTGGAATAATGTCTGCAATGTTTATGAATAGAAAACTGACTCACACGACCTTCCTGCAACGAGGTCCGCTGCGCTGCGCTGCGCTGAAGTGTCCGAGCCGCTAATGCCACTCAATACCTTGTTCTGTCTTCTCAGATGACTCTTCTGAAGACTGAGCAGTTGAAAGGCAGCTGCGCAGACTCTTGATTCTCCGCTCACCTGCCATCTTTAGCGATATACCTCCGAAGCTGGAGACAGCAGGGGTGCAGATCACAGACACTCCACGCGAGCTAGGAAGCAAATTCTGCAGATGCACAGTACTTGACCACTTCCCTGCCAACCAGAAAGACTTTACTTGGATTCTCTGGATGCGATCTCTTCTGAACTAAGAACTACTACAATGAAACTTAGAAAGGAAAAGCGTTTTCTTTCATTTGCCAATATGAAAACTAAGGAGATGTCAGTTGAATGTTTATCTCCCTACAGACTAAAATTAAAATGCGCAGCTTATAATTCTAACAAACAAGAACAAAGGAATTCTGAGAACACCAGATACCTCATTAACCTGAACTAACACAGCGGCCATCTTGAACTAACTAACCTACTCGCTATTGTTTCCTAATGATTAATCACTGGACATCTGAATACTTTGCTTTTCTTAGAACCACCAGCCCTTCTCATACCTTGTATAACTACAGTAATGACACTGACAGTCCTGACAGTGCCCCCTCTTGATGGCCGAATAAATGGCTTTGGTTTTGAAGGATATTGCCAATGAAACTTCTAGGAGCGCGAACATTATCGGCTGACACCCAAGATCGCTCCTCAGGACCATAACCTTTCCAATCAAAGAGATAATAAAGTCTCATTATCGATCTCTTGGAGTCTAGGATACCTTTCACTTCATACTTAGTTCGTCCATTAATTAAGAGTGATGCAAGAATCTTAGAAATGCTAGTATGGGAAGCACATTTCCTAAGAAGTGAGACATGGAATACTAAATGAATGCCAATGTTATGAGGTACCTTCAATTTCACAGTAACATGCCCCATAATCTTTTCAATAGAATATGGACCCACGAAATGTGGTAGAAATGTTCTGCTTCCTGTCAAATGAAGGTGCCTAGTAGATAACCAAATCTGGTCAACAACGTTATTCTCTGGTGCCTGTTTTCTATGTCTATCTGTATGCTTCTTCTTATTACTTTATTTTCTTTCACTAAATAACTTACAGCTGATTTATAAAGGCTGTTCAACTCTCTTAATAAACCCTTAACTGCCGGAACCTTAGAATCCCTCTGATAAATAAGGAGATTAGTATGTCTTCCATCATTTAAGAAGAAAGGAGAATAACCGGTAGACACATTTCTGTCATTGTTATGTGCAAATTTGGAAATCCATTATAATTCTGATCATTCCCCCTCCTGAATCAAAAGAAATAACCTAAGATACTGTTCCAGTTCCCAATTTGCTCACTCAGTTTGACCATCAGTTTCATGATGATAACTGGTGGAGTATCTAACTTCTACACCTAATTCTTGCAGAGACTTTTTCCAGAAATATAATATAAATTGAGAATCTCTATCCGAAATGATGATCTTGGGAACTCCATGACTTATGACAACATTCTCACAGAACTGTTTTTGCTACTTGCTTAGCAATTGGAATTCCTTTCAGGGAAACAAAGTGACTTATTTTGTAGTAAATGAATGATTAAATCCATAGTGAGTGTATGCCATGGATGAGGTAGCACATGTAATGGTTGTAACAACCCTTAAGGAGCATGTCGGACTGACTTTCCTCTTGCACAGACTTCACAGGCAGTCACATATTGTTGAATGTGAGAATTCATATTAGGCCACCAAAAATAGCGTTTAATCAAATCTTCAGTCTTCAACATGCCCTTGTGACCAGCCTGTGGGAGATCATGACATTCTTGCAAGGTTTTCTCTTGAATCTCTGATGTTTGTAAAAATAAAGTTCCCTTATAATGCGACAATTGATTATCCAACTCTCTTTCCGGTTGTTGCTCCCTCCATAGTTGCATTTATTCAAGAGTCATATTTCTTTTCACTTCTTCTTCAAACTCTACCAAAGCAACAGTACAGATAATCTTTGACTCAGGAAGAATGGGCTTCTCCTTAACTTGATGTTCTTGTTCTTCTGACTGAATTTGAGATAAAGCATCTGCTTTCTCATTCTTATTTCCCGGACGATATGTAATGACAAAATCAAAATCAGCAAAATAAAGTGACCATCAAAGTTGCCTGGGAGTTAAAGTCTTTGTTGATTTCAAAAATTGAAGGTTCTTGTGATCAGTAAAAACTGTTACAGCCTGTCTGGCTCCAAGTATGTAATGTCTCTAATCCTCAAATCATCTTTAATGGCTAACAACTCTTTCTCACCAACAGTATAATTGATTTCTGCTGTACTTAATTTTCTCGAACGATAAGCTACAGGATGCAATTGCCCTGTGGTTTTATGATGTTGGGAAAGGAGTCCTCCAATGGCTTGAACTGATGCATCAGCTTCTAGATAAAAAAGTTCTGCTGGGCAAGCAAGTAACAGTATAGAAGCTGATATGAAACTTTCTTTTAGGGATACAAAGGCTTGTTCCGCTTCTTCTGACCAATGAAACTTTATTCCTTTCTTAATTACCCAAGTAATGGGGACTATCTTCTGAGTGAAGCTCCATGATAAACCTTCAGGAAAAATTGGCAAAACCCAGAAATCTTTTCATTTCTTTTACATCCTTTGAGGAAGGCCAAGTGACTACTGAATACACCTTCTTAGAATCCATGCTTATCCCTTTCAGGGACAAAACTAAATCAAGGAATTCCACAGTTGCTACACTGAATGCACACTTTTAGGATTTCACGTATAAATTATTTTCAAGGAGTCGAGCTAGAATAGTTCGTACATGTGTAAAATGTTCTTGAAGATCTTTGGAAAAAATGAGGATGTCATCTAAGTACACAATTGCAATCTTTACAACAAGATCTCCCATTATGTGATTTATAAAATGCTGAAATGCTGCAGGAGCATTACAAAGGACAAAGGACAAAGGAAATCACTTGATATTCAAATAGACCAAATCAAGTTTGAAAAGCTGTTTTCCACCAGTGACCCTTTTTAACTCGAAAAGATGATATGTTCCAAGCAAATCTAATTATGTATAAATCTGAGCTTCTTTCATAGTTCAGAGCCAGTGGGTATCTGTTTTTAATTGTTCTATGATTTAAAGCTCTATATTCAATGTAAGTTCACAAAGTTACTTATTTCTGAATTATTAACTATTACAGTTTTACAGTTTAGACTGCACTTTGCTGTTGATAGACTCAATTGAGTTCAGATATCTTCAACTTATTTCAGTCATCCTTTGCAATTTGATCTTTCCCTTGCATCTTCTTTTACTGATTCCTGATCAGTAATCAACAAGCACGAAAAAGGAACCAGGTAGGAGAGATAGGGAGAGAAACAAGAAGGAAGATGCACTGAAGGTAACTGTGGTCTGGAAACCGTCATCACGTAGCAAATAAATATTAATTGAAAGTCAGGTTACTTAGGTCAGGAGTCTTAAGTACCTGCTGATTCCCGGTGGCTTATGAATCAAATAAGAGTTTACGCTATCCTAAATAATACCCGCAATGTTTATGCAGGTAAAATTTCTGCAACAAGATCTGCTGCACTGCAGAGTCTGAGCCACTGATGCCCCTCAATACCTTGTTCCATCTTTTCAGACAACTCCGCTGAAGACTGAGCAGTTGGAGTTTACTGGAAGGCTCCGAACCTGATCTCTTCTGTACTAAGAAATACTACAATGAAACCTAGAAATGAAAAGCCTTTCCTTTCATGTGCAAGTGCTAAAAATGAGATGTCCGTTAAACGTGTATCTCCCTACAGAATCAAGTTGAAGTGCGCAGCTTAGAATTCTAACAAACCAGAACAAAGGAATTCTGAGAACATACCTCATTAACCTGAACTACTACAGTGGCCATCTTACACTAACTAACCTACCTTTACACTGGCCATTGTTTCCCAATGATTAATCACTGAACATCTGAAACATACTTTGCTTTTCTTTAAACCACTAGCCCTTCTCATAGCTTGTCTAACTACAGTATCAACACTCACAGTCCTGAAAACATCCAACAACTCAAATTATGTGTATGTGTATACTCAGTGTCTAATGTCTTTAGAGATACAAAATATGTGTCTGAAACCGTGGCACCTTTAAAATAAGGATTCTTATTTAAATGTCTGATAAGGGGAACTTGTGTAAGAACTACATCATAATTCAAAAAATAATATTGAAAACCGCCTTCTCTATAAAAAATATACCTAATAGAAGACAACAAGAAATACCATATGTCAGAGAGAGATGATGATATGTAATTTGCTCTGAAGCAGAAGTGGGTAATTGAGTACAAACATAACAACTTCTAGCATTCATCGTTTCTATGTACTACTAAAACAGTCTAAAGTAAACATTTTAAGTATAATCTCCTCTCGATACATCTGTGTGTAATTTCATAACCCCTCACAACTACATGTAACTATCAGGAGAATGTGGCATGGTGGGGCAACAGTAGACTTAAATTCCACTAAGATCTATGTAGCTGAATATAACACTATAAGCACTATAACTAATCCTAAAAATAAAGCCATTAGTGTGCCTACTATGATGTATATATGCCTAATTGTATTAATAACCTTTCATAGCCCTACTCCGTGTTCTTTTAAATAAGAACGTTAGACTCCTTCTGTTCCATTGCACTTCAGAACTATTCTTTCTTCCCTACAAAGTCTGTAAAATGTGTTTAATAATAAACGGTTCAAGTTCACTCACTATTAGTCACAGTATGAAATGCTTCAGTTTATCAACTAGTACACAGAACTTGTTTTGCAAAAAAAATGGAAATTAAGACACATATAAGATAAGATGTCTCAAGGCACTCAGGGGTATATTAGCAAGGGAGATATCGCCGCTTTAGCGGGATCTTTCCTGCTAAAGCGGCAATATTTTTATCGCTCTATTAGCAAGCTGTCACTAACAGCAGTTAGCGACAGCTTATAGGCGATAGCTACAGGTTTGGGGCCCGCTTTGCATGTCAGCGATATTTATCGCTAATGACATGCAAAGTGGACGTACCCAACCTGATAGCGACTGAAAGCAGTCGCTAACACAGCTATCGCCTATTAGCAAGGCAGGCGAAGCAATAAAAAAATGTGCCCTAAGCGCGAATATCGCCAGAACCTAACACCTGCTCAGGCCAGGACTTAACCTGTCTATCCAATGGGAGGTGGATATTCAGGTTAAGTTCCCATTAGCGTTAATGCCTGAATATCTCTGGATTTCCAGCGATATTCGCGCATTGAGCCGCTATCGCCGGATATTTTATCGCTTTAGAGATAAACGTTGCTAATAGCACGTTATCTCTGCGATAATATCCTACGATAGACGGCGATAAAAAAAAATGCGCTAATCGCATTTAGCGATAATTATCACTATTTGTTGCTAATATGCCCCTTAGACTTGTCAACAAAGGAAGTTCAACGGTAAGATCAAACTGGAGATCAAGTTCCCGAAGTTTCAACTGAACTTTCAGAGTGATCCCAAAATTCCCAGACCTTGTTCTCCCTGTCATTTTCAAGACAGTCTGTTCATTCAGGGGATGAGTACCTCCAGCAGGACACTCTTGCTCGCTTCGACATCCTGAGGGTTTTCTCTTCTCCTCCTTCACTCAGGTCTGGATCCTCTATATCCTCTGGGATATCTGGGAAATCACTTTCTCCTTACGGGACCAGTCACTCTCTCTCCTGCCTTTTTGGCCAATGTTTCCCTGCTGCCCCTCACCTTTCTCTAGCACTAGGCCCATTGTCAGGATATGTGTCTATCTCTTTTATGACCACTGGACTAGCCTCTCTTTCAGCAGTTTTGTCATCCAATTCTCTAGAACCCTTTTCAGGCTGATCAAGTGTTATTCCACTTTATGGCTCTTTCCCTACAGCGTGACTAACCTGCTCCTGTGATCTCTTTTTTCTGCACAACATTTGTAAAAATGGCAGGTGTGTTGCAGCAATGAAGTAATATTTCAGGAACAATGAGCCCTATATACATTATTTTGATGTCAAAACATAGGTTTTGGGGGTCAATTAGCCTTATAGAGACAGAAAATACCTCCTCAGAGCAACCCTTCACCATTTTCCAAAATGGTGGCTCTATAATGATGTGTTTTAGCCATGATATCGGTAATTTATTTTAATATTGTTTTTGTTTCAGGTTTTCTGTTGAGTCAGATTCATAAACATGAGCAAAGCAGGTGGTACCAGAGTATTGCTAACTACAAAATGTGAGGGCTCCTTCATCAAAGAAAAATGTGTTATATGCCAAACTAATCTGAAAGAAAAGCTAACATCAACTGATTCTGGACAGAAGAGAGTTTGAGATGCCTCAGAAAAATTGAAAGCTGTGGCTCACAAAAGATTGAAACTGATGGATGAAGAAGATCAAATATTTTATCATTGGAAAAACAAGGGCTACAAGTCATATACAATGGACAAATCCTGGTAAAATGTGTCAAAAAAGAGCTGAAACTAGTGAATCACAACAAGAATCCGAGTCTAATGAGAACGCAATGACAACCAAACCCAATGCCATCCACTTAGAAGATAGATGGGTAACCCTCGTCCACCTCCAACAACTGATCTGAAAGCGGAGGATATTCATTGTATTATCTGTGGCTTAGCCAGAACAGGGGCCAACGGGATTGATGAAATAACAAAGTACAGAATGTGTGAGTCTCAAAGAGCAAACATGTTTTTATATGCAGCTAGTTTATTCCAAGATGAAGTTTTCAGCCGAGTAGCTGATCTAAACAGCAAGGTTAATGTATTTGCAATGGATTTAAATGCCCACCCAAACATGCATGAGTGTATTTATTTGAGAATACAAATGTACAATAAGCTCCTAGCAGCAACATAACCGCCAGCCTTCAGTTAAGTTTGCACTCCCTGACAAAGCAAATTAAGATTTTAAGCCATTCTTGTGTGCTGGCTACATGTTCACACTCAGTGAGAAAAGAGAAATAATGGTCAACATTGATGGAATTGTACTGATCCATAATAATGAAATTACAATTTTTCTGGTGAGAATGTACAATGACAGATTTTGTTTAGATTTTGTCAGTCGAACAATAAGAGCTAGCCACTTATGGTGTTCTCACCTGATTTGACTCCTGAAGTTCTTGCTATGAAAATAGGTTTGCAGGATAGAGTAAAATCAGCAGGAACCATTTTAATAAACGTCCTGAAAGATTTAGATGTTGACTTAATGACACATTTTGTGATCCACAAAAGCTTTGTGAATCATGGGTCTCAACAAGAATGACCGACGTTGTCTTAAAATTTTTTACATCATTGTACGATATCAGCAAATCAAAACTGTTGCAAACTAAAGTACTTGAGTTTGGGAACAGAAGCCGGCAACATTGATGATGGATTTGAAGATATAAGCGAAGAAGTGGAAGAGAATCCCATGAATCGACAGGTTTATGCTGTGCAAATGTATTGCCTTTTCCAAATTATGATTTATGAATGACATCATGGCAAAAAGAAAATTCCGCTACACTTGCTGACTGCCCACACAATATATGACAAATGCATAAGTAGAGCGCTAATCACTTCAATGAATAGGATTGGTGTATCAATAAATTATATTGACATAGTACGGAACAGGAAACAGCTCATGTTGTAAAATTTTGGGAATCTGAGGGCAGACCACTTTGAGTCACTTTACCAGGAAATGATTTACAATTGCTGCTCTTGATAATTTGGAATTTGAAGACATCTCTTCTTTGTCAGGAACATCCAGCACAGAAGATACTGCCATGGTGCTTTTTCAAGAGTGTACCAATGAAGTAGCTGCTGGAAAACAAGCTTAGTCAAGTGTAGGCATAAACAAATGAAGCTGCAAACTTATAACCCAACAGCCTTGCCAACGTGTGGAAAATTAGCACAAGCCATGAAAACGTCCCGGTCTACCAGAAAGCTTCAAAGTGGCTGAGGCCATGGATCTTCTTCTACCTGATGCTGCGGTCCCTAAAGCTGAATTTATCATAATGCTTATTCGTGCATACTGAAGGATGAAGAAAAGCCAGTTAAGCTAAAAAAAATGTCCAAAATATGTGTGATCAGCTTGAAGACCAGCCTACCCTGCCAATTTCCCTCAATGAAGGTGTTTTTCGTATTGTAACTGACATTTCTATGTGCAATCCAGTGTAATTTGATGATTTTCTATCCAGTGATGGGTGTTTTCCACATGGCAAATGTTGTGTTGCGGTGCCCAGGGAGTTATTTCAGTGGATGTGGCATTGATGATGCACTTATTGAGGCATACATTTTGGGAAGCAAAACTGTTCAGTCAGTATTGAGCAGAGATCACTATCTTTGTTCGTTACAAGGTGTGCTCATCATATCTGAGGCTCTAAAAACATTGTGTTGGAATGCTTTCTGAAACAAGAATGACAAATTAGCTTTTGCCTATCTTATCTCAGAAGTAAACAAGGCACAGGGTGCACTTCATTCAAAAGGCATATTGCAAAGCTAGGCCATGTTCAATACAATCAGTTTGAAATCAGAAAGCCAAGTTTGAAGAGTTTGTCAAAGAATATGAAGAAAAGTCAGTACTCTGCAAGTACTAGGGAAATTTTTTACACATGATAGCTCAAGTTAAAAATGTGGTACATGGTGATTGGGAGCTGTGCATGAAGACTGTGGAGTCACTGATTGTGTTTTCTGAGTTCAATTGCGTAAACTACTTGAGATATGGGTCCAAGTATTTGTAAAGAGCCAGAGGTCGAACAACCATAACTCTACAGAAAATCTATCCAAAGATTTTGTGGTGAAAGACAGGGAGGGAAGCTTTAATGCTGTGGATCCAGATATGAAACTGGAGCAGGCAATCCAGAGATCACAGAAAAGCTCAAAGGGAAATTTTGGTCAGACACGTAAAAGTGAATATGCTGCTAAATGCAGCTAATTTACCATGAAGTCCTTTCTATTTGAAAGGTTTTCAGAGAGATGTCAAATTCAAAATCAATGAACCATCATGAAACTTTTCCTCACCACGAACTTGTGGGAAAGGAGGGGAAACATTTAATAAACATGTTTATAACATTCCTCATTTCAAGCAGCAGCAAGGAAACCCATTTGAAATGACTGAGCCTATCCGACTACACAACTTCGTGATCAAACACTTTGTGGATAACGATATAATGACAAGTCTACTAGATATCCTACGCAGAACTGAAGCAAAAGAGATTTGTATTGAAAAAGAAAAAGTTGTTTGACATAATCACTAAAGCTTAACTTCTGCACTTTAATTGCCATTGTAAGAGTTTTGTGCAACCAGCCACTACAAAACAGGTTACAAAAAAACAACGTTCGCAAGCACATAGAGAAATGGATGTCGCAAAGGAAGGCGTGAATTTATCAACGGCATTCTGTCGCACGATGTTCCGCCAATAAATGCATTATTTGATGGAAATGTTTTAACCAAACCAGTGATGCACAATCTTGTAAACGAGCTTGAAAAAACCTTTCACATGAAGAATTATAATTTGGAAAGGTGTCCTCATTGAAAACTGTTGTTGTTGTGGACTATTTGCCACAAATGTGAATGGTCAAGATTTTATCCATGCAAAACTTCAGAGAGGTCGTTCAAACTGTTCTACAGATATTGTAGTCAGAGTGCACCTTGCAAAAACTGCACATTGTCTTTGACTATCTGTCAAAGAACATGAGAGAATCCGATGAGTGTATACAAGCGGAACACTTGACCATGCCTGCATCAAAAATTCATCACCTACACCTGTGTGACTTGATAAATTCTAGTCATCAACATTGACCAAGACTAACTTGGAGATGTTCACTTGCCAAAACATTTCTAATGCTTCAGTGAACACTGAATATAGAATTATTGCAAGTGGAATGATTGTCAATGAGAAGTTTGTGCCTGCAGAGATATATTCGAAAGGTGCGGGTCAGCAAATTAGAGTAAGCTGATCCTCTTGTTGTGCTACATGTTGAGTGGGCTGTTCAAAATGGTTCCAATCGAGACATTTTACTATAATAAAACACAGATGTTATTATTGTGCTACTTAGATTTGTTGCAATATTCATAAGTCAAGGTTCATCAGAATTATGGACACATTATGGAACAGGTGACAAAAACACGTAATCCCACCTCATAGTCTGTACAAGACACTTGACCCAGAGATGCTCAGTGTTCTTATCAAAAGACACATAGATGATGGATGGAATGCAGAGCCAAGCAAACATTCACCCCCAGTCAAGATTCTGGGTTACATCCAACATTGCATTGCTCACCATGCCACCCCAGTTTGGACCCTGCAATATGCAAATCAGTCTTGACCCTGAGTCTCATGGGAATAGTCCAGCCTGAACTCCCAAGCCAGGTCCTCCCTGGACTGGAAACAAGCATCCTGGGACCTGTTTCGGGGCATCACTCATCATCAGCCAGGCTAGCTTGGATCCGGCGACACAGTGAGCCCGGGACCCCCGTCTGGGC
Organism: Lissotriton helveticus; assembly: GCF_964261635.1. NCBI lineage: Eukaryota > Metazoa > Chordata > Amphibia > Caudata > Salamandridae > Lissotriton > Lissotriton helveticus. Next base: position 1,116,815,430 of record NC_136067.1, read on the forward strand.
GTACCCTGCACACTTAGGGGGAGAAAGCAAAAGACAAACAGATAATGGGCTGAATGCCGAGCAAATCAAACATTCACCCCCAATCAAGAGGTCTGCGTTAAATCCATCATTTTTTTGCTCACCATGCCTCCCCAGTTTGGACCCAGCCATATGCAAATCAGTCTTGACTCTGCATCATGGGAACAGTCCAGTCTGAAATGCCAAGTCAGGTCCTCCCTGGATCAGAAACAAGCATCTTGGGACCGGTTTTGGGACATCTACCCTCATCAGCCAGGCTAGTTTGAATCCCGTAAAACACAGTGAGCCTGGGACCCACTTCTGATCAGGTGATGATCGAAATGCAGAGCAAATCACTGAATATCCAATTATTGCAGGTGGAATGATTGTCAATGAGGAGTTGGTGCCTGCAGAGATATATTCAAAAGGTACGGCCATATTGTTTAAGAACTTAACAGCAAATTAGAGAAATCTGATCATCTTGTTGTGCTACATGTGGAGTGGGGCCGTTCAAAAAGATTCCAATCGAGTCATTGTACTGTCAAAGAACACATATGTTATTATTGTGCTACTTAGATGTGCTGCAATATTCAGCAGTCAAGGATTGTCAGAGTTATGGACACCTTAGGGAACAGGTGAGAAAAGACACTTAATCCCGCCTCATAGTCTGTACAAGAAACTTGACCCAGAGATGTCCAGTGAACTTACCAAGGCACATATTCTTACGAGTGATGACACTATTAGCAACAGTGGAACAAAGCTTGGAGCTTTAACTGCTGAACCTGTGAAGTTCCTGGAAGGATGTGCTAAGACAGAAGAAGAATGTGACTTTAAAGATGTAGAAAAATACCTTGTGTGTGTGTGGAAAATGAGTACTGACTGACACACATTTAACGAACTTCGGTACAGTAAGTTCAAGAGATCAGTCCAGCTAAGTGACCTTCCACCAATGTCATATTCTTTGAGTAGGCACATTTAAAAAGTGTTCTACTTGATCAGAAGATGTGTAAATGTTTTGGATCATGCATATGTTGAGAAATATCTGTGTGAATTTGGATGGGAAGATATTGATCGGGTGCTAAAACCTACAAAATTTCTAAAGCCTCTACCCACACAACTTACATGTACATGTACTTGAAAAACCTGTGCTACAAAAAGATGTCCCTGTCGATATGCTCTTCTCAAATGTTTAATGTTCTGTAAATGTACTTCGAGCTAATGGGACTTAGCTGCAGTTTTGAGAAATTAGCGCAGTTTTAGATAATCCTTGAACATATGGCAGTGTCAGTTTTGCAGTGTTTTTTCAGAAGGCATGCCTACCTTGCATATCATTTCTCAGTAAATACGGCTAGCCGAACTGAAGGTTCTAGCAGTGGAAAAGTGATGCTGAAGGGCTCCAGCGTCACTTTATAAATATGGCGCTAAAAAGAAATCTGCAGCAGTGTCAGAAGAATTATGCTGTAGCAGCGTTATAGCTTTGTAAATCTGCCCCACAATGCCTTCACAAACGTTTGAACCACCCATACACTAGTATTTAAAGTTTAACCTTTCTATGTGTAACTGTTCTTTGCTTCAATTAACAGGGAGGCAAATCAAATAAAACAAAGAGTTAACACAAATATGGCCCCAAGTACGACATTGAAACACTGACCATATACGCCACAAAGAGAAACCCACTCTCTTACAACCAAAGCACTCCCATTTGCGGCATGCTGCTAGTCAAGAAATGCAGTTTGACACCCTCTCAGAGGTTTGAAGCACTATAAGAATTAGAGCACAATAGAATACTATACACTTTGTTAAATATTTATTGTGTTCACCATTCCACTCCTGAACAGCTCTGCCAAGACACCAAATGCTACAGTACCTCATCATATATATGTTCAATAATATTGTTGTGTATGCTCAAAATATGCATTCATCATCAGATTAGGAGCAAGAAAGAATAAGGTAGAAAGGAAAGAAGAAGCAGGAAGAGAAAGAAAAGAGGGACAAAAGCAAAAAGCATGGATGAAAAATATGAAAGTGTGAGATAAAGAAACAGGACGCCTACGGTGGTGGAAGAAAGAAGAATGAGGTGAAATCAAGTCCAAGCCATCAGCAACCCCAGCATTCAGCAGTGCCTGCGACTGGGTCCTTAGAAAGCCTTTGCACCCCAGCACTTTTTTTAATGTTTATTTATGTATTTATTTTTTTACAAATGAAACTGTGTGTACTGAGATGTCCGTGATCAAAAATGTGTTCTTCTCTGAACTCATTTATCTTTCTGTTTTAGGGAAGTCAATATTCTGCTGCAGAACTTTACCAACTTCAGTACGAGGTTGTTTGTAATAGACCACATTCCCATATTACTAATATAAGGTTTGCATCTTCCACTTTGCATCTCAAACAGGCATGGCTGTTTGCTGGACCCATTACTGGGAGTTTAACCTAGTTGCAATATATCCGATTCAATATTCTAAATTTGGTCAATACCACGTATATCCAGTGGCGGACAGTGACAATTGCAAGAGGTGTGACGTGTCGAGCGTAGCTTGCAAGCCCGAACAACCTAAGGGGGGTTCGGGCCTCCCTCCCTGTGCAGGCGATGTCCATTCTTCCAATGTGTGAATTTCGGAGTTGATCCCACGTGCACCCTAGACATCTTCTAAGAGGTATAATAGTCTCCTCGGTGTCTGGGGATTCCATCTCCTCTCTCTCGGCAGTTCCCAAGGCCCAATCTAGTCGACTATTTGGTGCCACGTGTGGCAGAGAAACAGGAAAACTCCCTTTTGGCGTGGTTTAGTTTGGGCCTAGTGGGGTCATCTTTCCACATCTGCATCAAGCACGCAATTTAAGTTCCCAGCCTACAACAGACGCTCGGCCATTTTATCTGTCACTGGAGACTGCACGTTTATGCTATCTTCCACATAGGGGATGCACACATATAAAATAGGCATACTCCTTTCTGCAGCATGACAATTTGTGTTCCCCACAATATGGCGTGCACCACAAGAAAAATCAAACACCCCTGAAATAAGAAGCTCCCGGCCCCCTATCCATCCCCGGGCAATCAGTAAACAGCAGAAAACAAAAAACAACATGTGGTCATCCACCATCCTTTGAAAAGAACAACATAGCTTCCCTTGTCCCACCCCACTGTGATCAAACTGGTTGGCGCCTTGCTTGAAAACCAGCATGTTCCAAAAGCTGATGGTCTTTGCCAACATTGAGCTGAGTAGTCATTAATTAGTTCGTTGTACTTTCTCTTTCATTATGATAAAAATTGCATTCAAGGGAGCCATGCATAATGCATTTATATTTTAAAATGACTGACGTAGCAACGTAGTTTGTATAGTATTAGGGTGCAGCCTAGCTACGGGTGTAAGTAAAAGAGGTAGTTTTTAAAGTCTTATTACAAGGGAGCTATCATGAGTTAGCTAGCACGAACGACCTTCAAACTCGTTTACTTTTTTTTCATCATGTAACATAACACTGACTAACTGGGAAGAGAAACATAACATTTCCTGGACCTGTAGGAAAAAACGTGTTTTACGTTGCTGTTGCCTTCCAGAACTGCGGCTTGCCATGCAGCCTTGTAAAATTAAACCGGTTGCGGATGAGTGAAAGTCTGCGCTAAGATCATCATGAGCTCAAGTTACAAGGCCACCACGGCACACGCAGCACAATTCTAGGCAGCCAGGGAATTGCGTGCATGCACAGCAGTGAAGGTAGGTACCGCTCGCCGCATTCACATCAGCTCGACGACTTTGCGGACGGTTCAATCCAATATCCGTTGCAGAGGTCACAGACAATGTTTTCAATAAACGCTGGTCAACCTACACACTTTGTGATCCCACATATGTTAAACATGTATTCCAACCACTGTGCAATCTATGTACAGCAAGGACTACTGAGATGAGGGGCTGCTTGGATTTACATTCCATAATACAGGTGCAGGCAAAAAAACACTGGACATTTCCACTGTGTCCAGTGGAAGGGATATGAAAAGGCCTGGAAAATGTAATAGGGTCGTGCAGCATGAGCAAAGCTTCGGACTCTTGTCCCTACTGCTTTCTAAGTCAAAGTAACATATTGTTGTTGTCTTCTCATGCAATGGGGCTAATTTTAGGGCTAGAGGAGCAAGCAGTGCAGTTCCCCTCTGTGGGTGACGCCCAGAAGGGCTTTGTACAGAAGAAGCTCTGCAACTGCTAATGAACTGACCTGGAGGCACCTCTGCCCTTGCACAGCTAGCACGAGTCCTTCCCACTGACCTTCCAACACCCCCAATTCCCGTTTTATTCCACTCTGGCGTGCGCACAAAGATATGCCAGGTTCTGATTTCTGCCTGGCATATGCTGTGCCCGCCTGAGCACAGACTGCCCTATGCGGCCTGCTGATCCAAATTGGGCAGCGATGGCGGCATCTCATAAAACCGCCAGATGCGGAGGCTGTGCCTCCATCCTATCACCCCACCACCCGGCCTCATCCACAGCGGGCAAACTTCTATCTAAACAGCACTACGGTGAAGACCAAGGGGACACACAATGCGGTGATGAATCGAGTTTCTTATGCGGCCACGGCCAGACTATGAGTGAAGTAGTCACAAGTCAACTCAATACAGGTAGATATTCTGATAGATGACGCGGTACTCCTCCTACCGCCGCTTCGCCTCCCCATCGCCGCCTCCCTCGCTCGAGGCATAGCTAACTTTGCAGTTCAGTTCAACTCTTCTTCTAACTTCTAACTAATAATCCGATGCGTGCACCACTGACTGTCACTGCACTGTGCAGTTGAGTTCATCAGTCATCCAGTCACGCACACCGTCCGCACACGACACACTGACTGTACTAGTCTGTAGTGTACACATAGAAAACGTACGTTATGACCATGAGGAACTGGATGATTGTGAAGACATTAATTGTGTCACTCGACTGACACCGTCACCGACTGCAGCAGGCCAGGCACGACTGAGTCACAAGGTCTACACCCCACTACAGTGTACAGTCCAGTCACTCCTCCTCATGACTCTGACTCATCGTTGTTGTACCAACGTACCGACAGCGTAGGGAAATGGTCAATCACCTCTGCATGGCTTGCTATAGCCACATGTGATTGGCCATACAGTGCGGCCCGGAGCACAGCCACCACCCACGCGCGGTACCATCCTACTGCAGTCTACTCAGCCAATCCTGGCGCTGCATTAACAGTGCCATTGCGCCAGGATTGGATAAGAGCAGCCCGAGCAGGATTATAAACTGCCCATAATGAGATCAGGGGCCCCGGGTCCCACTGTGTCTGAGTGCTATAGGGGAGGAGGAGGAGGAGGAGGAGGGAAGGTCTAATACGTGTGCGCATGCGCGGGCCAGTCTTACAAATTACTACTCCAGATTTTGACATGCGCACGCATGATACACTGCTGCTGCTGCGCTATTTATGCTGGCTGCGCTGTCACTCTCTGCCGCAGCCCCGCCCCCGGCCCCACTTCCTTCTGCGATGCCCGATTCTGTCGGGCTTTCCTGATAGCACAGTGCAGGTGAGTGCGCTCAGATTAATTTCTTTTATTTTGCTATTCTTTCTCAAATGCGTGACTTGGCGGTCATCCATGGCTAGTGGGGCTACACCCCAACACCCCTAATGGACGCACCGCCACTGCTATATCTACTTCCCTAGGGCATACTCACACGTCCGGAAAGTCTGCATCCTCAGTAAGTGTATGATGTAGCTGAACTAATGCCAATGCCCTCCTGTGTGCTCCAGACTGGGGCCGCTGCATGAGCATGAACTGTTTCTCACCTGAATGGGTGAAAAATATGGCTCCTGCAGTTTTTCCTCAGCCTCTACTCTGAAGCATCAGATTCATAAATTGTCTGGGTTCCTCCCTTTGTTTTTGCATGTAAAGAAGTCGAAGCAGCTAAAGAAAAGTACAAAAACTTCAACAACCATTTTCTAGGGATGGGCGTAATTTGCTCAATTCCATATAGTGTAATCACGCTGAATTATCAAATCATTTTGAGAGATTATGCAGAACTATGAAGAGAAGGGTAGTGCTGTATCTAGACTAGTAGCTTAGCACAAAAATGCCCCCTCATGTCTAAAATGGACACTATGATGCATTGTGCACTAAGAAATAGTGCTAAATGCAACAGAACAGAAATAGCAGTGTGAGCAGCCACTTGCACTAAGCTAATTATGCATTTAGGGTAGGATTTTCCATCAACTACTCCTAGCATTTGGCACTAATTTATTAGCACAAAGTGTATCCTTGTGTCCAAAATGGGCACGAGGATGCAAAAATAGTGCTAAATGCTACAGAACTTAAACGATGCCCTAAAGGGTAGTTTGGATTGGTCACTGTTGTAAACCCAACAGAACTTAAACGGCAATGCGAGCAGCTGCTCTTGCTCCATAAATGTGCTCTCACTGTAGGTTTTTCCCCCCGCATTACTCTTAATTGTATGAGCGGGTGTAATCATGTTATTATCTGTAATCCTATGTCAAGCAGTAATGCTGAATTACTTATTGCAATTTCACTCAAGCCTAGCATTTTCTACTTTCTTTTTTTAATTGGGCTTCCCATCGCTAAAATGAAACTTACATTTGTGCTCACTCTTCCTTGCTACATATCTGAGGGTAATATGATATGTTTTGGGCAAGTGCTTGTGCTGCATGAATCTTTAGTGCATGCACTATTAATATATGTTTTTGCAGCTTTTTTTAGCTATATGGTTTGTTAATGAGGGCCACTTCAATTTTTATTCCTGGGCCTATTTTACATCAATGTTTGACCCTGCTTATAAGCGACCATTATCGAAAGGGGCAAACTTTGGTCTAAGCTATCAGACTGGAAAATCACCCGCAACTTTTAAACCAACTTTTTGCGCTTCATTCAGACACATGGGTACAAATTAAACTAGGAACTTGTAACACCTTTCGAGGAAAAAACCCAACCACCAAGGGGCTGAAGCAGGGATGCATTCTTGCCCCGACACTGTTCAACCTTTTACTGTCGGATCTGTCTACAGAGGTTGACAACTGCGTCCACCATGCTCCAATTCTAGGAGGCTTAACAATATCAAACCTGCTGTATGCAGACGATTTAATACTGATCAGTCGAACCCCAGTTGACCTCCAGCACCTTATAAATACTACAAGCAACTTTTCAGACAGAAATGGGCTAAAGATAAACCTGGAGAAGTCAAAAGTGATGATCATAAATCTAAGGAAACAAGGGCATCGTCGTTGGGAACTTCAGGGCAAACTGATGGAGGTGGTCGAGGAGTACAAGTACCTGGGTATCACTTTCGACAGCAAGGGTTCATTTGAACAACACAAATCGACTATTAGAACAAGAGGGACTGCACTGGCAGTAGCAATAAAAAAAATTAAGCACAAAATAACAGGCCGTGATCTATCGCCCTTCTAGAAGTCTTTCGAGCAAAATTACTTCCTACCATCACCTATGGAAGCGAATGCATGAGAGGAAGAGACAAAGCAGTTCTGAATAAAGCAGTGTCGAAATCAATATATTTCTCCAGCCCAGCTAAGACTAGAATTCGGCCTGCAAAAAAGCAAGTAGCACGGAAGGGGGCTTATGCAAAGTGTTGGTACAAAATCAAGGGAGCAGAGAATGGTTCTATGAACTCGTATTTATGGAAAGAGATAAACAAAAAGAAAGACAATCCAGCTGTGGTCTGTCTACACTCGGCAATAAACTATTTAGCACTACAGGAGCTCTGGGAGATCAATGGCCCACAGAAAACTTTTAAAGAATTAGTAAATAAAACAGTAAAGTTATTGTTTTTGGAAGAAGTCAAATCCACCCTATCGAAAAGAGCACACGGTGGTTTGTCATTCAGAGTTACACAAGGGCCGCACCGCAAACCTACCTGGGAACAGGATTCTCAAAGATTGCGAAGGAATCATACCTGAAACTGAGGATAGGTGTTTTACCTGTCAACCAGCACCTTCCTCCTTGGCAAAGGTCAGACACAGCCACAAACTGCAAAATCTGCCTTTGAATTTAAAAACAAATCCTCCATTTATTGTGCAGCTGCAGAGGCTTAGACAAAGAGCGCAAGCTACTACTAAAACCAGCCTGGAACATGAGAGGGATCCGAACCTGCAGGCAAGCACTAAAAGCATGCTTTGAAGGAAGTGACATCAAACTAGCATGCAGATTGGTGAAATGTGTTAATATTGCAAAAGCTATGTCAAATCTAACTGTAATATAACAGAGCATGCACAGAGATCTGATTTCAAATGGCAGAAGCTTCAACTCTAAAACTGCAGTTCTAATTGGAAACCATAACCGGATACTAAATGGAGCACAATGCAGGGCACCGCATCACGGACATTGACAGTAACTATAATAGTTAAATCAGGAGTTTCTTTTTTATCTGCTTTTACCCCAGTCAATCTGATCAAATTTATAACCAACTGTTCTTACTGTAACGTATATTGAAGCTCTTTCTAACAAATGTCTTGGTATATGTGTCCTAATTTTTAATGTACGATTTTGCAAAGATTTTAATTATGTCCCATTGGACAGTCGTTTTTTTTATGTGCTTTGGTGTAGCATTGCTTTAGTTTAAAAATGTGTTTGCCTAGACATACTTTCTTAATGTATGTTACTACGTTGAATTTGAGCTTGGGATATTACCATCTTCACAGAAAAGGTACAAAATGGAGAAAGCATTGAACCAGAGACCCTCTGTCAAATGCATGAATGCTTCTTTTCCATTTTTGAGTTAATCATGTTATTCATTTGCCATGTCCTGTAGTGACCAAGGAGTTTAATCATCACACTGACACCTGATTTGAAGTTTCTTCAAAAGCTTGCACTAAGGAATTGAAAAAGCAATGAATGGATTACTTGAATTAGTGTCAACAACTCATATTTATTCGGGTTGCATGCCAGTCCTTTATTTTTCCCCACCTCAGCAGGAGACAATCATATGCATATCAGCTTTGGTTATGCTTCTTTGAGAACAGGCCAGCCCAAATTATCATACCAGGTCACCCAGAAACAGGAAAATATTATGTAGGGTGAAGATTGAGTCATATGGGAGATTTGGTGAAATGTGGATTATTAGTAGGGACAAGTAGGTAAGGTTGTAAGGTAACAATCACGATGTAAGGCCTGGCCAAGTTCTCAATAAACTATTCCCATGCTCAACCCTTGGTAGCTGGCTGCAAGCAGACAGACTTAATTTAGGAAATACAAAAAGGTGATGGACGGAGTGCGGAAACTTTTCAACCACTCACTCCCGTCAAGAGATCTGGATTGAATACATCATTCTTTCACTCAATAATTCACCCCAGTTTGCATGAATCAATATGCAAATCAGTCTTGACCCTGCTCCTCATGGGAACAGTCCATTCCGAACTTCCAGGCCAGGTCCTTCCTGGACTGGAAACAAGATTCCTGGAATCGGTTTCAGGGCATCACCCCTGATCAGCCAGGCTATCTTGAATCCAGTGGCACAGCAAGCAAGGGATCCACATTTGGGCATACTCTTCCATCTTAGGGCAACAAATGCAAAAAGAACAGATGATGGACAAAATGCTGAAGAAATCAAACATTCAGTGCTAGTCATAGATTTGAGTAAAATCCATCTTTTTGTTGCATGCCACACCATTCCAGTGTAGCCCCAGCCATATGCAACTAGCCAATCATCTTCAAATGTCGGGCTCTTTTTTAAAAGGTCCTTTTGGGGTTCCAAAGTGTCCACAACACCAATCCAAGGTACCAGAAGCTGGAGTTGTGGCTTGGGATGTTGAGACTACGTCTCTCACAGTGCACTTGGCCAAAACCTTAAAAGTCCAGGTGAATATGGTAAGCTGGTTTCTTCTTGCTGGTGATGATGCAGGTGGAGATCTTTTAACCTGTTGATTTCAGGGAGTCCCTCTTTCTCATTTTAAAGCAAGGCATAGTCCTTAGGGCTATTCCCAAGGTGTGCATCAGGGGCAGTCATTCAGAGTGCAATCCTCCTGATGCAGGCCATAGTTCCAGCAGTACAGGCCTTCTTCTTCGTATAGTCAGGCAGGGATCTGAGTTGCTGGACAGCTCTCCCATATTTATCCAGTGTGCCTGGGCGACAAGCAGGGGGTACCTATGACCAAGCGCGTACAGGGTGACACCCAAAAGTATGACAACTTCTTCCAAAGTGTAACATGTTCTTGACCCAGAAAGCACAATTCCTTTAAAATATAAAAATGAAAAAGTCTGCTGGAGGTTAGGGTCTCACAAAGCAACAACGTACTGGCATGGCTATGTTTCCATAAAACTCTCCTTCCAGCCCCTCTGCTAATTCATTTACTAGGGCTCCTGTCTGGCTTGGGGTTCAGGATGAAGGGTGAGCATGTGTTCTGTCCTATCTACCATTCCCTCAAAGAAGACCAGTTTGACTATCCAGCCCCCTCCCTGCCTTTTGTACTGCAGCTTGCAGATCTCCTCCCACCAGATGTCCTTTGTTTCAAAGCAGGCCACTTCATACCTCTTCAGTTTGGCTCAGTGTGTCAAAGGCTGGCCAATCAGGAGAGCCTGCTGGGAGGCTGGAATTTGGCTCATCAGAAAAGCAACTTCTATAACTTATTTTTTGTGATAGTTATAATACATATATTCTTGGCAAGTTATGGATTTATTCTAACTATCATTTTAAGTCTTTGAATGATATTTTTTTGCCGGCTCCTGTCAATATTTATACTCTATTAAACTATTCTAATGTTATCCTATGGAGCCAGGGTGCTACAATGGGGATAACTAAATAGGCAGTTCTTCACTCACTAGGGCATATAAAACATATTTTATTATGTCCCTGCTTATTGTTACAAGGCACCCTACTGATGCGGAACCTAGGGAGAACTTTAGGTGAGCATTATATGCACAAATAAGGTAGTTTAAGACTTTGGAAGTATCTTTAATTACCAAATCGAATTTTCATATAATTTACTTTTGAAAACAGCCTGCAAAGCAGGGCCAGCTTTAAAATGACAACAGTCAACAGGGCAGGGCACACTTAAGCACATTAAATCTGCTGGACCTCTAAACCAACATGCCTTACCTTATACTAGGGGCTTACAGGTAGGTTTTCCTATCAATTGTAATTACATCTAGTTACCATTTACTTTTTGCACAGAGCACTGCTATCACCCACTCGTACAAATCAAATAATTGGCCATCGGCTTAAGTTGTTACCAAATTGAATGTTGCTCTTGAGCCACTTTACACCACCACGCCATTTGTATCACTTTCTAAATATATGCTAGCTGATCTTGTTGTCGATGTTAAGTGTGAGGGAGCCCTCTTTGAAATGCCCTGCTCTTGACTGAGGCTGACTTGTTAGCAGCATGGCATACTATGTTAATAATAATGTCAATTACAGCTGTCCTTGAAATGTATCCATCAGCATACATATTACCCACTCTCTGTATGTCAGAAAGTAAACCCACAGGTTCATTAGTAGCTTTCAAGAACAACTGAACTCATGCCAGCCTCTGCATGCAATTAACAGATCTCCCTTTCTTTGCCTGGCATTTACAGTCGTTATATTTGGAAAACTTGTAAGAGTTATGGTTTTGAGTTTGATCCTTTAAGACAGTGTTAACTATCTCACTAGACTATTGATTTTCCAAAACAAACATATAATATACATACATGGAGGGGCTTGAGGTCAGCAGGCTTGAATCACTGATCACTTAAACTGTCATTCACATTTTGCTTCCTCAGACCACAGCATATAGCATGGGGCAGTTTGCCTGACCTCATTATTACACATTGGTTCCATCCCTGTGTGTTACTGTACAAAAACTGTGCACATAGTTTCTGTGACCAAACTAGTTCAAAGTGTGCTTATTTATAAATGTTTTATTTTAATATTAATGATCAGTTATTTGTTTTTCCTACACTTCGGTTAGTGTGTTGGATGGGTATTTATTTTATGTCTTCTTTTTCAAGCTGCATGTGTTGGATCTTTTAAGTAGCATTGTAACATTGTAGCTGCCTGTGATTTGAGTAAGGGTTGGGTTGTGATTTATTCGTGTTTTCATCACAAACAGTAACATTAAAAAATGCATTAAGCAGCGAGAAGGTGGGTTATTTAAAAAAAGCACTGGTAAAACAGTCAGATTCCTGAATTTCTTTCAAATTTAAAATTTATATTGCAAGTATATCGAAGTCATGTTTAGGGCCAGCATATTTTTTTCCTTTTTTGGGGCATATGATTGCAATAAAAGCATTAAAATAAATAAATGACCATTGCACCAGCTGCCAATGCCATACTTATTGACTTTACCAATGCTTTTTGTTTTGCAATTGGCACTCTCGCCCCACTTTGTAATATGCACGGACTAACGTACAGCCTGTAGTCAAACATCGTCCTATCAAATATTATAACACAGAGCATAAGAAAAGCTGCTTTGCCCAACAGGGGACCCTCATCCAAAACTGTCCCAATAAACTTTTCTCCAATTTCCTCATATAATATTGCGATTGCCTAATAGCAAGGATGTCTAATATCGATTTTAGCTCATGCCTCTTTCTTCAACAATCCTTCAGTTCCCATTGCTTCATTTCACGCGTTCACTTTCTTTCTCCTACCTGCTTCCTCCTTTTGACATAGATTTCCCACTTGAGGGCGTGGCTTCTTCATCAAACAAGATGGCGGCAGTTTTCTGAGCTCTGTCACAACATCAAGTAACTAATCTCTAAATAGCCATCTCCGGTACGCGCTTGGTGGCCTACAACACTTCTTTGTGCTCCCTTACATCTCTGCAACATTTTGAGCCAGTGGGAAGTAACTGTGGAGCTTCTTGTGTGCCCTGGAACCACGGTGGTAAGTTCCTGTCAAACGCGAGTGGCCGCCATTTCATAAGTATGCTGCTCGCGGGTTTGTCTGCTTTCTGCTTCCTTCTCTTGCTGCACTCGGGCCAATACCCTTGACAAATCCTTTTGTGCCTTATGAAATTGATACTATACATCCTTTTTCTTCAATCTATACTGAAGACACTTTTTTCATCATTATTCCACTGTGAAACATGCATAACTAATGAGAGGCTGCCATTTCATCAGCGAGTGGCTCGTTCCTCATATTTTTCAAACTGTCTGCACAATACTTCATCATGCATGCTGCCTATATGTCAGTATTCCCAATGGAATTCTTCCTAACCTGCAGCAAAATAGAATAACTTTTTTCTTCTACATTTTTCTTCTGCCTTCTTTAAAGAGTTGCCGCATGTGCCTGACTTAGTTCCCTAATTCCTTGAAGGCTTAAAATGCCAAGTGCTTTCTTTGGTCCTCTGACTTTCATACTGAACAGACCTTTCTGCCATTGTCATTATTTATACTTTGAGGTTTCTGCACTGTGTATATGTTATCCATTTTGTCTACATACACCATCATCATATTGCATTGTTTAGGCCATTCCAGAAGATTCTATGCACCACGTCAAAATAGGACAGGGATCCTCCATCACCTATTATGTCTTCTGATAATCCTGTTTTGGATACTATCTTGGATATTTGATGAGGGAAAGGGTCCTAAGCCTTTCATATATGCTATGAATTAATATGATAGCTGGATTCCGGGTGTGATACCACGAGCTGTGTCGGTACTGCTTATAACTTTTAACTATTTAGTTTCTTTTTCTTTACTTGGAACATGAAATAATATTGGTGATATTAAGTATGTCCTAATGCAAATTGTTTGTAATGTTATGATTCTACCATTTTTAATGAAATATTTTTCGACTTAGAAAATGTATTTATTGTTTTAAAATCGCAAATGCATCTGATTGGTCCTCAACTTGCAAAATGAATTTTGGGAAAATGGGCGCGGAAATATAAATTGCTTCTTGTTTTATATGTGTTTGTACATCTTTTATGGTTATTTAACCGAAATAAATATTTTGAATTGAAAAGCTTCAACAAAACGACGATTGGTGGATCCTTCGGGTGGGCAAGATGTTTGAGATGGAACAGCGAGTTAGCAATCTTCAAGATGTGGTTATCAAGATTCCTTGGCTAGAACAAGAAATCTCAAAACTTAAACTGCACCTGAAGACCTTGAAAACAGAAACAGAAGGAATAATCTTCACTTTTATGGATTATCAAATAATCTTGAGGGTCCTGATCTTCTTGCCATTCTAAAGAAATGTTTGCCTGAACTTCTTGGTCTTCAGAACACTCCCTCTCTCAATGTTCAACAGGCACATCGTCTTGGTCATCCTTAACCCCATTCTGCCTGACCTAAAGGTATAATATTACTATTTTGGGCGTTTACGGACCTGATCTGTGTCTTGAAAGCTGCTAAAGAATAATGTCACCTTGTTTGGTCCAGACACAATATTTTCATCCCTAAAGATATTTCTAATGCTATGGATGCTAGAAGAAAATAATTCCTTGCCCTTCAACCTCACATGAGGCAGTTGAATATTTGCTATGGCATTTTACATCCGTGTCTATGTAGAATTACCTACAGAGGCGCTTCATGATCTTTGACGACCTGTTAAACTAAAATCGTTTATTCAAAATATTTCATTTCATACTCTAGATATCAATGTTCAATGTTCCTAAGAATTGTGTTATGCACATGTTTTCTCAGTTCTTTTTCTTTTTTTTCCCAAGTATACAGCTGTATTAATATATTTTATTTTTTTATCTTTTCGCTTGTTTTAGGTGCTGACGTGCCTCACGGCAATCTTCATTCTCTTATCTTCAGATCTGGATTTCTACCCTTGGTCTGTCTCTTTTTTTTTGTTCATATCCTAGTTCTTCTTTTTATTCTTTTGCTCTTGTTCTTGTAATTATGTGAGTACTTATTTGTTTTTTTTGTTACCATGTTTACATTGGTTATGTGCTATGTTGATGTTAAGAAACAGTGGGGCAGATTTACAAGCCCTTTCCGACACTTTTACGCCGCCGTTGTGTCACTTTTGTGACGCAGCGGCGGCATAAACCATGCGCCACGTTGCGACTTATTTACAACGTGACGCATTTAGGCAGATGTGTCACGTTGTAAAGCCCTGAGCCACATGAAACCTGCGTCAGGTTTCATTTGGGCGTTCTGTCGCAGGGTGGGCGTTCCCTCGCAGGAAAGCCCTGTAGCCCTGACGCAGTGAAATCTACAAGATTTCACTGAGTCAGTTTTACGACGCTGCTGCGTCAAATCTTTACGCCTGCTTCAAGCAGGCGTAAGGAGTGAGGCTCCATGTTGAGTATGGGCGGCCCCTGTGCATTGCAAGAGTTGCGTCGCGCTTGCGACGTGACTCCAGCAATGCGCCGCCCATGCTCCTCAAGATGCGTCACACATCTGCCCCTCCTTGCACCATGATGCGCCGCATTTAAATGCAACGCATCTGTGGTGGCGCAAGGGGGGGATTACTTGACGCATCTGTTCTGGCATTCATCCCTGCTGATTTGCAGAGATGTGCCAAAAGACGTAAATATGCCCCAGTGTCTTTTTGTTGCCTTTCACTTTTTTCAGCTCATCATCCTTGGTCCTGTTTCCCTACTCTTAATCCCCATTAGGTTTAAAATTGTTTCGTGGAATATTTGTGGTTTTGAACATCCATTCAAAAGACAAAAGGTACTTACTCATCTATCAAAGTTTTAATGTACATGTTTTTTATTTTACTGGAAACTCATTGTAATGATGTTGAATCGCTTTAACTAAAACAGCAAAGGGGAGGCCAAGTTGTTTTTCTCCAGCCATTAACCATAAAGGTTGTGTTGTGATCCTTGTTCATAAATTTCTAAATGCACAGATTGCATAAACTCACTGTGATATTGAAGGTCGATGGGTACTGGTTAATGCTGTAATTCATAATAAACAGATTTAATTATTTAATATCTAAGGTCCTGTCAAGCCTGATCCTGATTTTTGGCATAATTTTAAAAGAAAATTAGCTTCCATTGATAATCCCAACATTAGAGATTTTCCCAATACCTGATTTTACTACAACAAATTAAAACACTTGCACATTCTTACTTTACCTCTAAATCCTCCTCTGTGTTACATGAACTGATTACAGCCATGTCTACCCTCAATAAACTTGCCATCACTGATATATGTAATATACTATGTAAGGTTAAATCAAAATATCACGGAAGTCAAAATGAAGCGAGTAAAAAGTTGGCTTAATAAATCAAAATTAAATCTGATAATGGGCCCATTCGTAATGAACTCAGCAATAACATTGTGTCCTCAGATATTGCTATTTCTAGTGTCTTCCAAGATTACTACAAGTCATTGTATATAGAAGATACCAACCCTGCAGAACATGATACAGATCATTCTTGTGATGGTCTTCCTAATCTTCCTTCCATCCCTGATTTATTTAAATCATTAGATGCCGACATAACCCTTCACCTATTTTTTCCCCTAAATTCCTTGAACTTTTCAATTATTTTCTTTTAAATTCAAAGGCTAATGGTTCTTTTCTGGAAGTCTTTAATGTTATTATCCCTAAACCCGGCAAGGACCACACCCTTTTAACTATGATTGCACAATGTTTGCTACAAATTATTGCATCTCGCCTTGAAAATGTTGATCCCCTTCTTGTCAAATCTGATCAATCTGGTTTTATTAAGGATAGACTTGCTGCCGATAATACCAGAATGTTTTTCCTATATTCTTGATTTTGGTTAGAAATATCACTACCCACTTGTGGCCTTATCTCTTGATGCTGAAAAGACATTTGATCATATTAATTGAAAATGTATGTTTACTACTCCCTATTGGTTTAACTTTGACCAAACATGTATTTCATTAAAATTACAGTGCTCTGGCCCTCATGCCAGTGTTTTTTTGTCGATGGACATTTTCCCCTATTTTAATTTTCATAGAGGTACTAAACAAGGTTGTCCCATCTCCCCTTTTGTTTTTTATTCTTTGTTTACACCGCTTCCTTGAACACATTCATTGTAATAGACTCATCTCTGGGTTGAAACCCAATTCCCTTTAAAGTATGTTCTCGGCTTATGCTGACAATGTATTATGAACCCCAATATACGCCCATATAGGCCTAGGTAGCTACACAACCTTTTACCTTTATGTGTCCTACCTTGCTCTTCATAACAGTTCCAGCGCTGACCATTTACCCAGTTATGTGCTAAATAAATGTTGAATAGCTTCCTTGAAATTAGCCTCATTTATTAAGCATGAGGATTCTAAGCAAAGTCCCCTGCACATGACGAACATAACAGCAGGTTTACAACTCATGGTCATCTTCATCCTAGGCCGAAAGAAATACTTTGCATAATTGCAGGTATTGATTTAGGCTCATTTGTATAATCAGACACAAAACACAGATTGTGTAAGGAACCCCAAGGCTATCATTTTGGTATAAAAGATCCATACCAACACTAGATAGGAAGAGAAAACGCTTCCACACTGACACAAGACACTGGGGTCCCGGCCTTCAGAAGCTATAATGTGCAGCGGTCTCACATACCTTGCGGGTTGTCCAGCTCGACACAAAGACGGCGTCCTTCATTCTCTCCCATCAGGTAATGGGGTTGGCTCTTTCCTAGGTAATTCTTGGCTTTACACCCACATAAATGCTAGGTACACTTAGGTACAATTAGATAGGGTACACTTGATTACTGCCATGTATGTATATGCCTGTGTATATTTACTGTTTTTAGCACCATCGTAGGATTCTACCTTTTATTTACTCTGTTGGTGCTTATAATCTTGTACATTCGTTTCTGTCTAATGATTGTCACAGCAAACATGTTTTATGCTAGAATAACACTGGTTCAATAAATGCTTATTGAAAATGTCCCCAATCGTTTATTCTGTGAATCTCTCTGAGACTAAGTAAGCACGAGTGACTAGGTGAAAAGTGCTTTACTGTTAACACGATCCCTGAAGGATTGAGGGTTGTCATGTTTAGTAGTTGCCAGAAACTATTCTCTCCTTGGTAAGGTTAGGGAGCTTATGGTGGCACTATGAGCTAGACTAAAGGCTAACATATCCTTTGGGGGCATCTTGAATACGTTTGGATAACAATCCTGCATGTTATGTTGTCTAAACATGCAGATCCTATGTATTATTAGGAACACACAACATATTCCGCCAAGGTTGATTTGTTTCTTATTTAATGGTCAAATCTTAGTTGCTCACATTGACCCAGAGACTTCTGAAGTAGGAAGGGGAAATCCGCCGCAGCTGAGTAGGTTTATCCTTTGTCTTGGCTGTAGGTTTGTTTAAGCTTAAAGAATTGTAGTTCCCCACACTTCCACAATGTCTGTCCAAGACCGCACTACAAATGCAGGGGAAGGAGAGCTCGAAGGAGCTCTTAACATTTCAGAAAATTGCAGGCATGTACTTACTAAGAAAATAGTAGATTATGGCATCCCAGCAAAGGGTGGAACTGTTAACTTCGTAATTGAGGCACAAGTGGCATTCAGGACAGAAGTATTCTTTTCCTGGATTAAATTCCCACCTGCAGATTCAAACACACATTTGTTTCATACTTACATTCCAGATGAGATACCTGAAGAATGCTCTACAGACGAGTACATAGAAGTCCTGTTAACTTACCAATAGCAAATAAATTGGTTTAAAGGCCCCCTCCCCCACACCACAGAAAAAGTGAGACTCGGTTTACTCAGCAGAAATAGAGCGACTTGACCGGTCCTAGCTGCTTACACTGCATCCAGAAATTGATACATTGCCAGAAGCAGACTTACATACACTTTGCAGAGAAATAGTAAAACTGTACAGAAATCTTACATGGTTCATAATGCGAAAACTTACAATTCAACCTACAAGGCTCACTCACACTGGTCAACTGCAAGTAACCATGAGAAAAATTAGCCCAAAATGCTGAAAGTGATTATGGGAAGAATGCCCACTAGACTTGAGCATATGCCATTCTGGATAGCGCAGAAAATAGCACAGCTTGAGGCAGTATTTCTTCATACAGGCCCACAAAAAAAACAGAATAATGACAATTTGCTTGCCAATGCCAATGGTAATAGCTCCCCGGATAGAGGATTGTACCACTTAAGAAACAGTTTTTGCAGCCATTTATACCAGAACTCATGCCATCCCCTCAATAGCAGTTATACCAGAAGTATTGAAACAAATACAGAATGAGTTCAGGGCAGACCCTACTCTGGACTTGGAGATGAAATTGATAGGCAGTTTTGCCCAGGTATCAACAATTATGTTAGCTAACATATAAAGGGAGGCAGCTATACGCCAATGCATTAGGGAAGTCACTCCTGCTGAAACAGGATCGAGAACTACCTAAGATTATTGAAGAAACCTATGCTTCGCTGGGTACAGATAACTCGGGAGCTAGATCAGTGAAATCACACATAACCGGT
Organism: Lissotriton helveticus; assembly: GCF_964261635.1. NCBI lineage: Eukaryota > Metazoa > Chordata > Amphibia > Caudata > Salamandridae > Lissotriton > Lissotriton helveticus. Next base: position 1,116,834,744 of record NC_136067.1, read on the forward strand.
AATCCTAAAAAGGATACGTCAAAGCAAGCACCTGATTCTTCTAAAATGAAATGGGATAACAAACAATAAAAAAAAAAACATCACAATCATGGGGTGGGTCTCCTCAACAGGAGTCCTCTGATAGAAAATATAACCATAGGAACCAGGACAATATTTAAAAAAACAGACAGGTATCAGGATACTGATACACGTTCCTCTAATTCCTTTCAGAGTTCATCAGAAAACTTGGAGAGGGAAGGAAGATCATATCGCAGATCAGAAGAGCGAGTCAAGACAAGAGACATACATTGCACTTCAGACTACATTATCAAACAAGAAGATAAACCAAAAATTAAACCTCAATTTGATAAGAAGAAGGTAGCTGGCTTTACAAAAAGAAATGCCCAGGCTACTGAGGACTCTACTACTAAATGGGGACTGATAATTCTAGATAGCGCAGCAAAAGGAACAATAGCTCGCCAGATCCTGATTGAATTTCTGGTGACAGAAGCATTGAATGAACGTATCACTGTGGAAACACCTGATACTAGGGTAAGTGCCCCCTATCAGTTATATAAAATACACTCCAAATGGAAGGGGACATACCAAGAAAAGTGAAAGGTCTCACTTGGGAGAACCTGACTTATGGATACAATATCCTTTTGGCTGAAAGAGATTGCCAGCCTGAACTCATTATGGACTGCCTTAAAGGGCGAAGACATAATATAACCAGCCTTCTCCGACCTCATTACAGAGTCACTAAAACATACGTATGAGCAGGAGAAGGCTGTTAGTGCTAGCTCTCACAATCTACTGCAATCATGTAGGGTGGGATGCTGAGTCACCTCACCATAAAATCCAAATTAAAACTACTCCTACACTGAAGAGGCAGTACCCAATAAAACACGACACTAAGAAACAGGTCAAGGAGATCTTAGATCAACTTGAATACCAAGGTGTTACTGAAAATTTCACCTCTTCCATGAATAATCCTTTGTTTCCCGTAATGAAACCCAACAATTCATACCGTCTATCTTTAGACTACAGGTATTTGAAAACATGCACAAAAACATTTGCAGTACAAAATGCACAAAGTGCAGGAACAATGAATATCATTGAGCGGAAAAAATACAAAACAAAACAAGATATCTCAAATGGATTCTTCTGCCAGATTATAGCACTTGAAAGCACACATTTGACTGCATTTTCAGCACTCGGCTCGTACCACAAATTATGTAGATTGCCCAAAGGATATAGTAATAACTCTGGGTTGTTCTCAACAAGAGTATCAGAGTTACTTCAAAATTGTGATGAAAAGTCTTCCACTCAAGTACTCATACAAATTAGATACGCAGATTCCAAGAGTGGGGGATAGTGTAATACCAAACATGGATTGCAGATTAAGTTTAATTCTAGCTGTACAAAAGGGTCTGGGTTCAGCGCACGCAGGTATCACTGCAACTGTTTCATTAGGGCAGCAGGGTTATTGGTGGCCAGGACTTACTAAAGAGACTAAGGGTTATGCCCTTAAGTGTGACATCCATCAGCAGATGAAAGGTTCCACCGTAACACGTCTATCGAAAACTAACCCTGGGCGAAGTACTACGCTACGCTCACGTAGTTTGCGAAGTTTGCGCTACTTCGCACTAGACAAATTGCACATAGCACAGTGCAAACATGCGTAGAGTACCTTAGCGGTCATTTTTTACTTGTTCGTGGTCCTCAACGTCAAGTTGGCAGCCGCGAGTGAGCAAAATGACATCCCGACCAGGGTTACCGCAAACACCACTACTGATATCAGACAGACTTCTTGCATGTGTCTATTTGGACGACTGTGGCCCCTTACAATCTGACAGGGCCTACAGGTATATCCTGGTGGCAGTGGATTTATGCTCTAGATTCCAGTGGTTTTGCCCAAGTGCACGGCTACACCCGAACTGTTGTAAAGGATTTGCGGAGTCCTTCATAGGGACATACGGAATTGGCACATTACATTTTGACCTTGGACCGGCGTTTAGCTCATGGGCCTACAAAAAAACCGTGGGAACTCTGGGTGTTGCATTGCGGTACTCCTCTCCATCCTCTTCATCCTCCAGCGCATACAGAGCGCCTCCGCCCGACTCATCTTGGACATCCCCGACACAGCCACATCTCCGGCCACCTGAGGGACCTGCACTGGCTCCCCGTCAGCAAAAGGATCACGTTCAGGCTCCTTACCCACGCACACAAGTCTCTCCATGACCTGGGCCCCAAGTACCTCAATGACCGCCTGACCTTCTACACGCCCACCCGCCAGCTACGTTCTACAAGCCTCGCCCTCGCCGCCGTACCACGCATCCGAAGAGCCACCGCCGGAGGAAGATCCTTCTCCTACCTGGCAGCCAAGACATGGAACTCCCTCCCCATCCACCTCCGGCTGACACAGGACCATCCTTCCTTCAGGAAACAACTCAAGACCTGGCTGTTCGAGCAGTAGCGGACCCTTCCCCAAGCACCTTGAGACCCTTTCTGGGTGAGTAGCGCGCTATACAAATGCTATGATTGATTGATTGATTGATTGATTGATATCCTTCTGAGGAAAATTTAATTGTGGAGAGGAAAAACCGTGACTTAAAGCAATCCTTACAGCTAGGGTTTTAGTTTTAGGTAGCAGTTGGGTCAAACAACTAAATGGGGTCCAGAGGGCACTTAACAACATGCCAAGAAATCCCCTGGGGTCAATACTCTATACGAAGTGCTGTTCGGGATTAGAATGTTGGTACCTCAGCTCGATTGTTGCAGCACAGTGGCAGATGAAAAACCATTTGACATCAATGATCATTTGGCTGTTTTACAGGAACTCACATAATTCCAGGCATTACAAAGCAACATCCAAGTAAAATGTCCCATCACTGGGGAAGTCAAAGTTGTTCCGGCAAGACGTGCCTGCGTCCCAAAGATTGGGCACCTGGTCAGAGAAAAGATTCTGAACAAAAAAGAATTTGGGCCATCTTACCGGTACCTGTCCTGGCTGTCGAATAAATAAGAACAGTACTTCTGGCCCATGTCAGCAAAAAAGAAAAGAGATTTGTCTCAATTGATCTGATCAAAACACTATGTGGCCGATACTCAATAGTAGGCTGTGTGGGCTCCTGGGTAGCACCAGATCTCCTCTTGCTACCATACAGGAAGTTCAGACATAAATATTAATAACCTCTACAAAGTGAAGGAGTTACCAGCAATGGAATGGACCGTGTACATGTTGAAATTAAATAGCAACAAACTATAAATGAAACACAGATCTCAATGTCTTCCCCTGAGTCATCTGCCACTACCACAAAACGTGCTGAGCTACCAAAGATGGATCCACTGCTTCTGGCTACTTCATTGGTTTTGATACGTTCTCATTGGATCCAAGTGAACCTGAGTTATCACCACCGCCTGTTTGCTCAACAAGGCTCGTGTTGTGAAAAACCTTCATTTCTGGTCTGTCTAATGTGCTTAGATCATTCATTACAGCTTTTTCAAATGTACCTGGAATAAGACATCTGACAACAGGAGTTATGAACGCATTGTTTTATTTCTCTCCTTGTGTTGTTGTTCCCACAGGTTTGCGAAATCACAGATACCTTCTTGAAATTAATTTAGGTACAGAATAGCCTTTATTTTTTTTCAATCACTTTTCTGTAAATTACAGTTTTTGTTAAAAAATACGTGAGTAAGGTGAGGATTTTTGCACCCCGTCCTGAAGAAGGAGTTCCCACTCCGAAACATGGTGACGCACACATGAGGTGATGTACATAGTAATACATAAGAACCTCACAAACACACCTTTTTAACAGTGCCAGCCCGATGGATCATTAAAGATTTTTTAGTTTACCTCACTAGCCAGGTACTTTTTAACCATCACTACAAACCTCACCACTCACTCAATATCACATACACCCCTAAACACACCTCACTTTGGGCCCGATTCACAGAGCTAACTTAAGACAAAATCCTAAACTTACTACTTTCGGTATTCACAGAAGTTAGGATTTTGTCTTAAGACAGACTTAAGACAGACTTAAGTTACGATTCTGTCTTAAGTCTGTCTTAAGCCAAACTTAAGACAAAATCCTAACTTCTGTGAATACAAAAAGTAGTAAGTTTAGGATTTTGTCTTAAGTTAGTTCTGTGAATCGGGCCCATAGTCTGAGTAAAAAGTGCTCCTGCGCAGATGTAGGTCGTAGCACGCCGCATCCCGTAGAGGGGTGCGAAGAACCCGATGATGAAGTATGACACCAAGTGTGTGTGTGTGAGGGGTATTTTAAGAACACCTTGTGCTCCCCACCACTGTAGGGTCCACGCTTATCCAACAGTGGATTCTTTTTGTTTATATATACTTGCCTAGGGAGAACGAATCCACAGTTTCTCTCTCTCCCCTCTTTGTTGTTTATCTGTGAAAGTCCATTACCTGGGTCTTCAATTTGTCGGGATATTTTGCTTTATATGGCATGTAATGCTTGAGTTGCAAACTTATCGTGTCACTTGAAAGGATCCCCAGCTACTGTGATTCATCCGTTGTTCAAACTGCTCTTGAATAGGAGCTGTTTGATGTTGAATGATCAAGGGTGTTGTTTGATTGTACCAGGCACCGCATATCTGGTCACAGTAAGTTCCAGGGTTACTTGTATTCAAGTATTGTTTCCACTAACCTACACAATTAGGGAGGTGATGCTATGGCCTTCATTGAATGTTTCCTTTATACGGTTTGATTCTTTGAGCAGACTGAAAACCATGCTTTTACAGAAGGATGTGACCTTAACCTCAGCCCAAGAGACTTTTGATCTCCAGGTTACTGGGTCTTCAGCTGAGGTACAGGCACTAGTCCAAAGGAACATCCCACTCCATTTTGGGGAAATGGTACATTGTATCTTTGCATGTCTGATTGTGGTACTGAAAATTCTGGACCCGTGTCATAGACATCGTCGTATCATGATGATTTTGGTATCAGCAGACCGAGAATGACGAGTATACTACATACAAGCATTTTCGTCGTATTCGAGCGGCGACATCACCCTGAAATCAGGGATTACGTCCTGAACCCTGGGGTTCCATTTTATGCATGACAGCCATTTTGTGGTTGCCCTCACATAGGCCGATGACTAAGGCCAAATCGAGTCTTAAAGGACACGTACACCTTTGCTGAATTTTGCATGAGCTGGGCAAGTTGACCCCACTGCCCGAAGCCAAACCCGTTCGGCCAGTTCCTTTCCCAGTGGCCGACCAAGATTAGGAACAAGGCACAGCATACCATAAACCCTTCATTGCACACAACTATGCCTAATCTTACACACACCTGTCTCTGTTTCTTGCTTTATGACCTGCTTTACGATGAGGAGGTGCCTGATTTTATTAGGGGTCCGTCCGATATCTGATGGAAAGTGTTGGGCCTTGCCGGGAAATTGATTGTGGGCTGGGCAAACTGAAAAATGGGCTTGTCATCATGATTCTGTTTTTTCTTTGTTATGAAAATATGTGAATGGTCAACTGTAAAATAAGGAATGTTTGCCTAAAGCATAATATTTTGTATAAAAAGAGATGGCTGGCTTTGTAAGTTGAGCAGTCTCCTGAGAATATACACCGTGTTGTACTTCTAGGATACCTGTTACTGGCTGCAGCCAATAAACAAGATCTTTGAAGTCACCAAGAAGACTCTGTGTTTCTGTAGTCTGGGACAGGAAGGACTCGAAGTCTTAGGGTGTGTTCCCTGGCACCACTGGGTTCTTAAAAACCCAGTACTTCAGTTGGCGCCCAACGTGGGGCGATTTCAGCGGTACCGGTCCAAGCCAGAGGTTCGTGAGGAGCTTCGTGTGAAAATTCTGGAGGAAGGCCAACCACTTCATCGACCCCTGTATGTTGTTCGTGGTCCGAAAGTCTTTGCTGCGAGGTTCCCCGCTTCCCGTCGGCTACGAAGGACTGCTGCCCTGACTATCGCCCTGTCTTGGACCCTTTGATGATTTGTAGAGCGAAACGATAGACGAGTTTTCTAGTGATGTCATCGATACCTCAGTTAAATATGAGTGGAGCGTCTCCCAGTCCATAGTTTGGTTCTTAGTTTGGGTATCCCCTTGGGATCTTTGATTTGGAGCTTGCAAGTACCAAAGCCGAGGGACTCATGTATTCACAAGACTATCGTATTTCAATAATCCTTTGAAGTTTGAAGCTAGACTAGAGAGCGACCATGCCTGGTCTTAGCAGACTTAGAAATTTGTTTTGTCTTGGTTGTAATAGGGATTCCCGATTGGAGGACTCGTGTCCGGTTCCTCCGATTGGAACTCCAACCTATGAGCTCTATGTGAAGCACGGCGTGGGACCCATCACATATAATGAAGTATGGATCCGATACACAAGGAAAGATGGTGTTCTAAAGTGGCCCCAATATGGTAGTTTTGACACAGAGGTCTTAGATAATCTAGAGGTCAGACTCTTTAAGAAGAAAGCCCGGCCGGCGATGTTTGACTCTTTCCGCCTATGGCGAAAGGAAGCCAAACAGAAAGAAATTAAATTAGCTAAAAGGAATAAAAGAGAAAAGGGTATCTCGATAATGCAAGCTGCTATGCAGTATAAAGATAATGAAGAAGAACAAGCGAGTGAGCAGTTGCACAGGCAACGTAAAATGGCAGTTGATAAATGCTATCCAGTTTTGTCACCTCTCCAGCAAGAGGTAACAAAAGCACTTGAGAAAGACCCTCTAATGTCACATTTATCGAATTCGCCACCCCCCTATGCGCAGAGTGCTACTGCACCTCCGCAACCTTTAGTTGTGCAACCTCCGATTGTTGTGCCTCAGGTTTTTCAACAGCCGCCATCTCCTCTTCAGTTGGCTCTTACTGCTACAGCGCAGCCCCCTCAAGGGCCGCCGATTTTGCTACCTGCTCTGCCTTTACTCCCTACAACTTTGCCTACTGCATCGACTACCTCTCCTGATGTTCCTCCTGTTACTGCGTCTGCATCTGCATCTGCCTTGCCTCACCCTGCTTTTCCTCCTGTTCTTTCGTCAACTTCTCCTTCTGTTCGACAGAGAATGACTGACACCGTTGCAAGTCTCCTATCTCCTCTTTTTGGGGCAGCAAGTATGACCCCTGTTTCAACGCACAAACAGCTGCGTAGTCAACTGCCCGACTCTAGAGAGCGGGAAAAGTTGGATTATTTGGCACATAAATGGGTTACAGACCCCACAAGATATGAGCTAGAGTCTGTCATGGATGTCTTCCACCAGTGGGAAGCACCAAAGCAGAGATACATTTTCGAAAAAATGTGTGCTTTTCTTTGTGAGGATTTGGAAGATAATGATTTGGAGCCCAATCCACCTGAGTTGTGCCGTGTGCGGTTCGAGTTTGCAAAAGGAACGATTGTGGGTTCCGATGTTGAAAGAGCAGTTGCGACATTGTTGTCATTTAGGAGGGAGGCTATCTCTCGGTCGTTGTTTGAGCCTGATCCCTCTGTCAGGAGGAAAGCGAGACAGTACCCTATGAGAAAGGTTCCTCCGGTATGGAAGGAAGCCGTTGCAGCTGATGTCGCTAATCAAATTGATGCTGTGCCAGCACACTTTCAGCGTGTTTTTGTACATGTTCCTTGGAAGCGAGCTGAAGTTTTGGCCCTTAAACAGACTTTGCCTGACCCCCGTAAAAATCCTGCAGGGTATTATAAGGAACTATCTCAGACTGCAGACTCATGCATTATGAATCTAGCTGATATAGACATGTTGTTTGGAAATGTTGTCCCACAGCCTCTATGGGGTTTGATTCGTCACACTGATCATGCGCAGGAGTTAGGTGATACCTGGGTTAATATTGCTACTGCAGATGGCCGACAAGTTGGTGGTGCTAAACCTGATCCTTTAGTTGCAGAACTCCCTGGCAAGATAGTTACTTACATGAAGACGTTAAGGCCTGCTATGCGAGTGAATTGGGACAAATTGTCTGCATGTAAGCAGAAGAAAGAGGAAACCGTGTCTGATTTCTTCACTAGGTTTGAAGAGACGTTTATCGACCACAGTGGTCAAGACATGAGTACAGAAGGTGGTCAACGGTTGTTAGTTGACAAGTTTGTGCACAATTTGCTTCCTGAGTTGTGTAAAAAATTGAAAGATTCAGAGAGTTCATGGGCCGTTTCCTCTTCAGCACAGATTTTGGCTACTGCACAGTATTATGAAAACAGAGATAAGGACGAGAAAGATAGAGTAGACAAGAAAACTAAAGAGTTAAAGACGAAGGGTCTTTTACAGCAAGCTTATCCGCCTCGTGGTGGTCAGCGTGATTATCAGCAACCTCAGCAATTTCAGAGAAACTCGCAAAGGTTCGAGTTTTCTCAACAACGTTTTCCTGTAGGCCCTAATCAGTGTGCATATTGCAAAGAAGAGGGTCATTTTAAAAGTAGCTGCTCACTCTGTTACAGCGTATGAATGGTGTTTCTAGCGCAAGAGGTCGAGGTGTTTCACAAACTCTTAGAGGTGGAGGGCGTGGAGGATTCTCCCAGAACGCACGTCCATTTCCTCCTCAGAACTCAATGAATAGTTTTGATCAGCAGAATAACGCGTCCGGTAGGACGACTCAGTACTATGTTGATGACTACTACGCAGAAGATGAAAATATGGAAGGTAATGATTGCTAGGACAGCCATAGACAAAGAGAGGGAGTTGTCTCAGTTCCAGTAGATCAGAGTGGACCTTATGTTGAGGTGATTTCATCAGGTGTGTCAGAGCCTTTTCTTGTTGGATACTGGTGCTACAAAGAGTTCTATTATGCACTCTAAACTCCCTGGCGCACCTTTGTCTGGCGAAATGAATGTCTCAGTAGGTTTTTCTGGCGCCCCGGTTAGGAACCCGATTTCTGGTCCTATGACTCTTTCTGTTGGACCTTGTGAATTCGAAGCACCCCTTATTCTAACGACGGGTTGTGGTGAGAACTTGTTAGGATTGGATCTGTTAAAAAGATTGTACGCAACATTGTATTGTTCTCCTTCAGGAGTACAACTTACACTAGGTAAGAGAGTGGTCTCCCAAATGTATTTGTCGAAGGATAAACTTCCGACAGAATTGTCGTTTCTTCCTGATATTCTTTGGGCTACTGGTCCTAATGATGTGGGCCTTTTGGAAATACCGCCATATGTTGTGACATTGAAAGCCAATGTTAAAATGCCACGCATTCCCTAATACAAGATCTCTAGTGAAGGTGAGAAAGCGTTACTAGCGATCATTTATGATTTGATTGAAAAAGATGTAATTAAAGAGACAAGAGGCAACGTTTGCAATAGTCCTGTTCTGCCTGTTTTGAAGCGTACTGACCCTTCTCAGCCACCTGTTTACAGATTTGTAATCGATCTTAGAGAGGTGAATAAAATCGTTGTGCCACAATTTCCAGTTGTTCCTGACATCACTGCCCTATTGACTATGATTCCAGCTTCTGCGACTTGGTTCTCGGTGATTGACCTGAAAAATGCCTTTTTCAGCATCCCGATTGCCGAGTTGAGTAGGGATATTTTCGGCTTCTGTTTAGGAGGACGAAGCTTCCGGTTCAAAGGCACTCCCCAAGGCTATTGTGAAAGCCCATCAATATATAGTCAGGCTTTAAAAACACAACTTGATGCGATTGTTTTACCTGATGGCGCTACCCTTATTCAGTATGTTGACGATTTGCTAGTTGCTGCAGATACTGAGGAAATTTGTAAAGAAGCAACATTGTCATTGTTGTGTCATTTGTCTGATTTACATCACAAAGTGTCCCTTTCGAAGTTGCAATATTGTCGACAAGAAGTGACCTACTTAGGTCATCTCTTATCGAAGGAGGGAAGGAAACTGACCCCAGAAAGAATTCAGGCAATTGCAAAATTGAGTGTGCCAATGACACAGAGAGAAGTGCGTGCTTTTTTGGGTATCACGTCATATTGCAGACAATGGATACTGAATTTTTCCTTGCTGGCCAAACCTTTGGTGGCATTGACCTGTAAAGATACGCCTAATCCCCTTCCGTGGTCTGAAGATTGTCAGAAAAGTTTTTCCGAATTACGTGATGCATTGTGTTCGGCCCCTGTGTTGGGTACCCCCGACTACAGTAAGCCCTTTACACTGTATGTCCATGAGAAAGAAGGTTGTGCATTGTCAGTGTTGACACAGTCTTTTGGGGACAATCAGCGTCCATGTGCGTATTTTTCGTCGACTTTGGATCCGGTAGCTAGAGCATTGCCGAGTTGCTTGAGAGCCACAGCGGCAGCAGCTGTTTCTATTTGGCAGTCTGCTGGTTTAGTGATGAATAATACGTTGATTGTAATGGTTCCACATGCAGTGGACGTTTTGTTAAACAGGACCAAGACACAGCACTTAACTAGTGCTCGATTGTCAGGTTACGAGTTGACACTTTTAGTGAGTCATGTACACATAAAGAGATGCAACACGTTGAATCCAGCTACGTTGTTGCCGATTGTAGCAGAGGCAGATGTTCCTGAACAGCATGATTGTGTTCTTAGGACAGAAGAAGAAACGAAAGGGAGAATAGATCTCAAGGACACTCCTCTTGTGAAGTGTGATGGTACCTTATGGGTAGATGATTCATGCTTTAAGCTTCCGAATGGTGATACGACTGCGGCATATGCTGTTATGACTTTGCATACGATTGTTGAAGCTGCACGCATCCCACATAATTCAGCTCAAGCAGCAGAGTTGATTGCACTTACAAGAGCGTGTGTGTTATCAAAAGGAATGAAAGTGACCATATATACTGACAGCCAGTATGCATTTGGTGTGGCTCATAGTTTTGGACGATTGTGGAAGGAACGTGGGTTCCTCACGTCTCATGGAACTAAGATTCAGCATGGTCAGTTGGTGAATGAGCTCCTCGAGTCACTTACCTTGCCGTTGCAAGTCGCGATTGTGAAATGCAGTGCACATAAGAACGTTACTGATGATGTTGGTCGTGGTAATGCATTTGCTGATGAAATCGCAAAAGAAACAGCGAGAGATGTGATGAGTCGAATGTATGTTGCAGGCCCTGCGAGATGGGTTGGTGACACTGGAATGTGTGAAGATACGATAGAGAGTGTGAAGTCTATTCAAGCTGAAGCTACAGAGAAAGAGTTGAGTGTGTGGAGAGAGAGTACGGGTAAATTGGATGCAAATGGTTGTTGGGTTGAATTGTCAGAACATCAGCGATGGTTGTTACCCGATGCATACGTGCTTGCAGTGGTTACAATGGCCCATGGGATGGCTCACATCAGTGTGAAAGGGATCTGTAAGTTGTTGGCCCCAGTATGGCAGAATACTAGAATTCCTAAGTATGCAGAGAATGTGGTCAAGAATTGCATGGTGTGCTTGAAATACAACCCTGGTAGGGGAACCCCAACTCCAGCTGGTCATTTTGCGCCTCCAACGTATCCGTTCGAGGTTTTGCAGCTAGATTTCATTCACATGGAGAGGTGCAACAACTTAAAATACGTACTCGTTGTTGTTTGTGCCTTTTCGAGATGGGTAGAAGCATATCCCCTGAAAGATAACACTGCCATGTCCACAGCTAAAGCCCTTGTCAAAGAATTGTTCCCCAGATTTGGGTTGCCGAGAATGGTCTGGAGTGATAATGGGAGCGAATTTGTGGGTCAAGTGATGAAGAGAGTATGTGAAGGGCTAGGAATCCAGCAGAAGTTTCACGCTGCAAATCACCCCCAATCAGCTGGACTAGTAGAGCGCTACAATGGCACGTTAAAACTGAAACTGGCCAAAATACAAGCGAGCTCTGGTCTTAAATGGCCCGATGCCTTACCATTAGCACTTCTATCGACAAGAATGACTGTGCATTCATGAGTGGGACTTAGTCCTTATGAAATCGTGTTTGGCCGCCCGGCCAACATATGGGGAGTGCCTAGGCCGACAAAATTCAGTGAAATTGAACACCCTGTATTGCTTGATTATTTGTATGATTTGACGGCTAAATTGCGTGTTTTACTCCAACAGGTTCACGATATTCCGCCTCAGGTCTCTGAAACTCCAGGACACACTATCGATCCTGGTTCGTGGGTCTTGGTTAAAAACTTCCAGCGGACAAAGAATGATCAACCCCGTTGGACCGGCCCCCACATAGTCCTTTTGTCAACGCGATCCGCCGTGCGAGTGGAAGGCAAGAGGAACTGGATCCACGGCGTACACTGTAAGAGGGTCCCTTTGCCTCTGCCGTATGACCGGTGGGTCCAGGAGGGTATTGCTGACTCTGAGACTGAGTCTGTGCCTCGTTTTCTGCCCTTCAGTGATGCACGTGTAAAAGGGACAAATTCTGAACGTGAAAGTGACAATCTTTTGCAGGAAGCTGTGCCACCATCAATTCGATTGGACTCTACCAAGCCTGAACTCTTGTTTCAAGACCAGACATTACCTGGAAAAAGCCGTTATAATCTGAGGCCGAGAACTATGGACAAATAAAATTCCTTTTCTTTGCTATTTTTGAAAGTACAGCTTTCTCATCTGAGAAACTTTTTTATTTTTGTTTTTCGAACCACCATCCGGGTTCAGCTGTAGGGTCGCGGGCGACAAGTCTTTGGAGTGCAAGCCGAAGACACAAGGTCGACGGTTCTGGTTGGTCCTTCGGAGTTCCCTGGACTGACAGGCGCATTCCTTAGCACGGAACACCCTACCTCCGCGAGCAGCAAGGTTAGAGGATGGAGTTTTTCGAGATGGAGAGACCTGCCAAAGAGATGAACTTTAAAGCCAAAATGTGTATAATGATGACCAAGAAACATTTTTTGATGTTATGCATTTTTATGTTGCTTAGTGTAATGATGTTTTTAATAGGATATCTTTTATTTTATTTTCGAGTGACATTTGCACCCACTATACAGCCCATGCCTCCTTCTTCTGTTTCCTCACATTCTTTTCACCCTTTACCTGAACATGAGTCCGTTAGGAGATTAGAGTTTATCAATAACTCCTTCGTTCAGCTTTTGCACCAACACCAATTAGTAGTGAACACGACTAACTGTTGGGTGTGTGGTCTTATGCCCCACACTACTGATAAAGGTATCCCTTATTTGGTCCTGCCTTTCAGCCATAATGGTTCTGTGTGGGCATACAGAACGATGTTCATCTATGCTCATGAAGTCCACCCCCTACGTTCTGAAAAAGATAATCCAAAGAATAGTGCTCTAGTTAAGGGTATAGTAGATATGATTAGAGAAGCTATTTCCTATGAGGCTATCCCGAGAGATGAGACACTAGCGTACATTGGATGGAACGTGACCGGGTATGGAGTTACTCTGAGTGAAAACCAGCGAGCAAATAGATCTTCGATTTGGATTGTACCCCATCAGGGTCACCTATGTCTGCAAGGTAATGGCAAGAATCCTGGAGCTCAGTTAGGAAAGAGTATCTGCATGGAGACATATGTCTTTGCGTCTCAGACTTCCCCTTCGTTCCTAGCAGCTAAGGGTACCTATTTCATCTGTCATGATAGAGCCTACACATGGTTGCCCCCTGACTTCTCGGGCACATGTTTTGTTTCGTTCCTGTTGCCACCCACCTACACAGCTGCGGCAGATTACCACAAGACAAGGATAGTTAGAGGTGTCTTCAGTAAAGAAGACACTGCAGGACAAGAATTGGGAGACTTCTTGAAGGGTTTTCTGCCGTTTTGGGGACCTATGGTTAACAGCAGCAACATAAGGCAATTGACAAGGGTGGTTGAATCCACCGTACTTGAAACTGCCGGTGCCCTTAGTAACTTGACTGCTGAGCTCCAATCGGATCGTCTTATGACTCTTCAGAACAGAGTTGCGTTAGATGTCATACTTGCAGACCGAGGTGGGGTATGTAAAGTGATCCAATCAAGTTGCTGTGTTTTCATTCCAGATAATGCCCCAATAGTGTACCAGGCCATTTCCAGACTACATAAGATCTCTGAATCTATTCATGTGGATAACGGAGATTGGTCAGTGATGGGGTGGTTCTGGGAACTGTTATCCGCCTGGGGATGGAAGATTCTGATGGTCATTGGGATGATCTTGGCCATTCTTTTCCTGTTCTGTCTATGCGTGCAGTGTGCCCCTGCAATATGTGGCCTCTGTGCTACATCATGTGTAAGGAAACCTGTATCGAGAGACGAGCTAAGTAATAGGATGATGCTACAGCAACATCTCAATGATTTTATGAATATAGACCTGGACTCAGATTAGCGTGAGTGTAGGTTAATTGCCTATGTAAGGGCAAAAGGAGGGTCTGTGGTACTGAAAATTCTGGACCCGTGTCATAGACATCGTCGTATCATGACGATTTTGGTATCAGCAGACCGAGAATGACGAGTATACTACATACAAGCATTTTCGTCGTATTCGAGCGGCGACATCACCCTGAAATCAGGGATTCCGTCCTGAACCCTCGGGTTCCATTTTATGCATGGCAGCCATTTTGTGGTTGCCCTCACATAGGCGGATGACTAAGGCCAAATCGAGTCTTAAAGGACACGTACACCTTTGCTGACTTTAGCGTGACCTGGGCAAGTTGACTCCACTGCCCGAAGCCAAACCCGTTCGGCCAGTTCCTTTCCCAGTGGCCGACCAAGATTAGGATCAAGGCACAGCATACCATAAACCAAACCCTTCATTGCACACAACTATGCCTAATCTTACACACACATGTCTGTTTCTTGCTTTATGACCTGCTTTACGATGAGGAGATGCCCGATTTTATTAGTGGTCCGTCCGATATCTGATGGAAAGTGTTGGGCCTTGCCGGGAAATTGATTGTGGGCTGGGCAAACTGAAAAATGGGCTTGTCATCATGATTCTGTTTTTTCTTTGTTATGAAAATATGTGAATGGTCAACTGTAAAATAAGGATTGTTTGCCTAAAGCATAATAATTTGTATAAAAAGAGATGGCTGGCTTTGTAAGTTGAGCAGTCTTCTGAGAATATACACTGTGTTGTACTTCTAGGATACCTGTTACTGGCTGCAGCCAATAAACAAGATCTTTGAAGTCACCAAGAAGACTCTGTGTTTCTGTAGTCTGGGACAGGAAGGACTCGAAGGCTTAGGGTGTGTTCCCTGGCACCACTGGGTTCTTAAAAACCCAGTACTTCATGATACGAGGGGGAGCATGCACCTATTTAAGAGCATAGTTTCTGGACTATTGGGCACCTTTTAGACAATCTTCAGAGTTATTTCAGCATTTAAACATTCTATATTGGGAAGTGTTTTTGGAGGCTTCCGGTGGTCCTACTATTTGTAGTGGGTATCCTGGTTTAAATTTTGCTGCTGCTCAATGGATGGCCCAGTTCTTCCACAGATGGAAAAAGCACTCCATGTGCGATGTTGCCGTGAACGCATGGTACTCCATCTGGGCACACCTTGGCTTTGGGAGCTAAACATGCATTGGTTCCTATCGTTCAGACAAGTCTAGGTTGACTGCATCTTCCCTGTGCTTCACTGCCTATTCTGCAGATAAGGATGTGTGTTGGACATATGTCTGACTCTGCCATCAGTTGTGCCACCGGACTTAGACTTGCTACTGGACCCCTTAAAGGCCCATGTATTACATTGTGCTCAGCGTATTCCCAAGTTGATGACAGCATTCTTAGAGCCTCCACAGAATGCTTCAGCTCCTGTCGGACCGGACATCGGCTCTACAACAAGCACACAGGTTTCGAGTGTTTCCTCAGTGGCTGCTTCGGGAACTGAAGATGATCACTTTTGCTCCATTGACCTGTTACAAGAGGTGTGACAGGGACCTGTATCTGTGAATTCAAGCAACAGTGATGTTGTGTCTCCCACATAGGCCATATAAAAATTTGGCTCTCCCTGTGATGGGAACAGTACGTAATTTTTTTCCAAAACAAGCCAAATTGGAATGCGAAAGAATAGTTTTGTTTTAGTTTTATTTTCTGCTTCACTGAGCAACACGGCTTCTGTTATGCTCAGTTAGTCTAATCATATATTCATTTTTAGTGGGCTCATAGAGCTTTTTAAGATGTAAAAAGCCTCATTTTTACATGTATACCATGTTTTTAGATGTTTTTAGTCACTGGTTTTTATCACAATGTCTTAATGCTTTTTAAACAGGCATATTTTAGCATTAATTGACCTTATCGACCTTCGGATGAGGAGTGGGCATTATGAACCCCAATGTACTCCAATGTAGGCCTAGGAAGCTACACAACCTTTTACCTATATTTGTCCTACCTTGCTTTGCATAACGGTTCTAGCACTGATGTTTTACCCAGTTATGTGCTGAATAAATGTCGATCTGTTTCCTTGAAACTAGCCTCATTTATTATGCATGAGGATTCTTAGAAAAGTCCCCTGCACATGATGTACATCACACCATGAACAGATTCTGCATAAAAGTCATGGTCATCTTCATCCTAGGGCGAAAGAAATACTTTGCATAATGCAGGTATTGATTAGGGCTCATTTGCATAATCATACTCACAACACACCGATTGTGTAAGGAACCCGGTATAAAAGACCCATACCAACTCTAAATAGGAAGAGGAGATGCTTTCACGCTGACACAAGACACTGGGGTCCTAGCTGGCAGAAGCTATAACACACATGGTTACTCCCCAGATGACAACTGCCCCCTGAGAGGGCCCGCACGGCCCCCCTCCACCAGCCTCCACCAGCCTTTCCATGGCGGTTCAACCCCCATGGAAAGGTTGGCTTACGGCAGCATTGTGATCGGGTGGGCGGTGCCTGCTAGGCACCAGCACCAAATCCATGGTGAGATCTGCTCCGTCAGGCAATCGCAGCGATTGCCTGTGGCGGAAGCAAGGCGGGCGCTCTTTGGGCCCGCCACGCTTGTGGCACAATTCCCCACCATCCTAATGAGGCGAGGGAAATGGGAGCCAGATGAAGGAGGGACCGCCACAACAGGCTGGGCAGTGGCAGTCTCTCCGCCATCCTAATGAGCCCCTAAGTGAGCACGAGTGACTAAGAGAAAAGTGCTATACCATTTTCATCATACCTGAAGGATTAAGGGTTGTCAGGTTCGATAGTTACCAGAAACTATTCGCTCCTTGGTAAGGTTAGGGAGCTTATGGTGGCACTGTGAGCTGGCTGGTCTAAAGGGTATAATATCCTTTGGGTGTGTTTAGAATCAGTCTAGACACCAATCCTGTAGTTTATCTTGTCTAAACGTGCATATCCTATGTATTATTAGGAACTACACAACAAATGATTTGATATACATGTCTAATCCACTGTCCTTCATAAATCTCTTTCTACAAGAGATCAATTTATATTCTAATATTTCTGGTTATAAACTAAACTTCTCCAAAATGGAAATTTTACTATTGAATTCCTAGTATTATCAACATATGTTTGTTAATACTAATTTTACATGTTGCTCTCCGTGAATTGAATGCCTGTGTGTTTTTTTTTCCTACTGTTTCCAGCATAATTAGCCACAATTTTAATACTTTAAAGCTTGAAATTCAGAAATTACTCCCATCCTTGACTCCCCTCCATTCATCACGGTGGGGTAGATTTGATATCCTCAAAATGATGATGAATCCACGTGTTCTTTTTACATTATATATGTTACCTTGCAAAATACCCAATTACTTATTTTTCCAGATTAATTCTATTTGTACCACATTTTTCCAGAATAACAAACATTCACATATTGCCTTATCTAAACTTAAACTGGCAAAGAATGAAGGAGGTGTCTGTTTCGCAGATTTTAAGGTTAATCCCTCTGCTTTTTTAATCCGACAATTATAACTTTCGAGACTCTCCCATACTACAATTGTTTGTATTTGAACACTCCTTACTTAAAGATTTCTCATTTAATTATGTGGTTTACATGTCTAATTGTACATGTATTTCTAAAAACCCTATTTTAAAATTCTCCCAAATCTTGTTGCATACAATATTTTCAATGGGTTTTAATCGTCATCAAGGTGTTCTAGCCTCTTCCATTTAGTGTAATAAGTGTATTACATTTCATTGAATATCATTTCATTTCAAACATTAGAAAGAGAAGGTTTTTACATTTGTTCATCAATCGGTAAAGCATAATTCTGTTATTTATACCTCTTCTCTAATTAAAAACACAATATAACTTGCCAAGCTCTTTTTACAGGGATATAACCTAATATCGTCTGCTCTCCAATCTTTTTTAATGACTAATACTTTTCCTCCTGACCTTGCACCAGTCAGACCCATGAGACAATTATATATTATTGATCATGATTCCATTTCCAAAGCTGCTTATGTATACTACATTATATCATCTCCAACTACTGTGCAATTAAAAAATTCTATTGAATTATTATTGGAAACTGGCCTTTCTGTTTTTTTCCCTGTTTTTCTATGGGATAAAATATGGCTGAAAGTCTTTAACACATGTAAAGTTGTGTGCATAACATAATCTCTATTTTTTGTTTATAAGAGAGCTGTTATTACTCCTGAAAATATCTCTAAATTTAATTCAGCTACTTTTACATTATGCTGCTCCTGCTCTACCTCCAATGGTACTTTAACTCGAAATCAAATCAAAAACTCCTTTATTCGGTTTCCATAATTTTTTAGGAAACCATAAAAGTACAGGTTTAAAACATATAAGCAAAACATACAATCAGTACATTTTATGAGATTACGGATTCATCAGTTTAAAAATGGGGAGACATAGTAAAAATTATTTCAGAATTAAAGTGCTAGTGCATATAGGTAAAAAATCAAATGAGTTTTAAAAAGAACAGACAGGTTGGGAAAAACAAATATGATTAATTGTTAAACCAAGTTAGAGCGATACCTGACACAAGCCTTCAAAATAATTTCAAAAAGGGGGTGGTGATGGACAGAGTAACTGAGTTAATCAGAACACTCCTACCCAGTCAACAGATCAGGGCTTGATCCATCACCGTTTTTTAGCTCACTGCACCATCCCAGTTCAGAACCTGGCTATATGCAAATTAGTCTGTCCCTGGCCCAGTGCATCATGGGAACAGGGCAGACCAAACTACCAAGCCAATTCTTCACTGGAAAGGAAACAAGCTTCCGGGGACCGGTTTCTGGCATTACAGCCGTCTTCGGCCCGGCTTGCTTGAATCCTGATGGTGCAGTGAGCAAGGGACTCATGTCTGAGCATACCCTTCCACACTCATGGTGGCCAAAATAATTTCAAAAAGGGGGTGGTGATGGACAGAGTAACTGAGTTAATCAGAACACTCCTACCCAGTCAACAGATCAGGGCTTGATCCATCACCGAATTTTTAGCTCACTGCACCATCCCAGTTCAGAACCTGGCTATATGCAAATTAGTCTGTCCCTGGCCCAATGCATCATGGGAACAGGGCAGACCAAACTACCAAGCCAATTCTTCACTGGAAAGGAAACAAGCTTCCGGGGACCGGTTTCTGGCATTACAGCCGTCTTCGGCCCGGCTTGCTTGAATCCTGATGGTGCAGTAAGCAAGGGACTCATGTCTGAGCATACCCTTCCACACTCATGGTGGCCAAAATAATTTCAAAAAGGGGGTGGTGATGGACAGAGTAACTGAGTTAATCAGAACACTCCTACCCAGTCAACAGATCAGGGCTTGATCCATCACCGTTTTTTAGCTCACTGCACCATCCCAGTTCAGAACCTGGCTATATGCAAATTAGTCTGTCCCTGGCCCAGTGCATCATGGGAACAGGGCAGACCAAACTACCAAGCCAATTCTTCACTGGAAAGGAAACAAGCTTCCGGGGACCGGTTTCTGGCATTACAGCCGTCTTCGGCCCAGCTTGCTTGAATCCTGATGGTGCAGTGAGCAAGGGACTCATGTCTGAGCATACCCTTCCACACTCATGGTGGCCAAAATAATTTCAAAAAGGGGGTGGTGATGGACAGAGTAACTGAGTTAATCAGAACACTCCTACCCAGTCAACAGATCAGGGCTTGATCCATCACCGTTTTTTAGCTCACTGCACCATCCCAGTTCAGAACCTGGCTATATGCAAATTAGTCTGTCCCTGGCCCAGTGCATCATGGGAACAGGGCAGACCAATCTACCAAGCCAATTCTTCACTGGAAAGGAAACAAGCTTCCGGGGACCGGTTTCTGGCATTACAGCCGTCTTCGGCCCGGCTTGCTTGAATCCTGATGGTGCAGTGACAAGGGACTCATGTCTGAGCATACCCTTCCACACTCATGGTGGCCAAAATAATTTCAAAAAGGGGGTGGTGATGGACAGAGTAACTGAGTTAATCAGAACACTCCTACCCAGTCAACAGATCAGGGCTTGATCCATCACCGTTTTTTAGCTCACTGCACCATCCCAGTTCAGAACCTGGCTATATGCAAATTAGTCTGTCCCTGGCCCAGTGCATCATGGGAACAGGGCAGACCAAACTACCAAGCCAAGTCTTCACTGGAAAGGAAACAAGCTTCCGGGGACCGGTTTCTGGCATTACAGCCGTCTTCGGCCCGGCTTGCTTGAATCCTGATGGTGCAGTGAGCAAGGGACTCATGTCTGAGCATACCCTTCCACACTCATGGTGGCCAAAATAATTTCAAAAAGGGGGTGGTGATGGACAGAGTAACTGAGTTAATCAGAACACTCCTACCCAGTCAACAGATCAGGGCTTGATCCATCACCAAACGGTGTTGGATCTAGCCCTGATCTCTTGACTGGGTGAGAGTATTCTGCTTAATTCAGAGACTCTGTCCATCACCACCCCTTGTTGTAAATATTTTTGTCTACCCTAAGCGTGGAAGGGTATACTCAGATGTGAGTCCCTTGCTCATTGCACCATCAGGATTCAAGCAAGCCGGGCCGAAGACGGCTGAAATGCCAGAAACCGGTCCCCGGAAGCTTGTTTCCTTCCCAGTGTAAGAATTGGCTTTTGTAGTCTGGTCTGCCCTGTTCCCATGATGCACTGGGCCAGGGACAGACTAATTTGCATACAGCCAGGTTCTGAAACTGGGATGGTGCAATGAGCTAAAAAACGGTGTTGGATCTAGCCCTGATCTCTTGACTGGGTGAGAGTATTCTGCTTAATTCAGAGACTCTGTCCATCACCACCCCTTGTTGTAAATATTTTTGTCCACCCTAAGCGTGGAATGGTATACTCAGATGTGAGTCCCTTGCTCATTGCACCATCAGGATTCAAGCAAGCCGGGCCGAAGACGGCTGAAATGCCAGAAACCGGTCCCCTGAAGCTTGTTTCCTTCCTAGTGTAAGAATTGGCTTTTGTAGTCTGGTCTGCCCTGTTCCCATGATGCACTGGGCCAGGGACAGACTAATTTGCATACAGCCAGGTTCGGAAACTGGGATGGTGCAATGAGCTAAATAACGGTGTTGGATCTAGCCCTGATCTCTTGACTGGGTGAGGGTATTCTGCTTAATTCAGAGACTCTGTCCATCACCACCCCTTGTTGTAAATACAAGCCTTCAAAAAGCAGGCAACAGATTTAGCATACTGTTCATTTTCTAATAACAAGAGTGATAAAAATTCTGGACGTCAGCATGGCAGTCCCATTATTCTTAATATAGGTACAATCCACCTCCTACGAGGATAATCATAGAATTTACAAAATAGGAGTACATGGATAGGGGATTGGGAGGACACGTCATCACAAGGGCACGGGGAAAGATTTATTGACCAATCGTTTTGATTGGGAAAGGTGAGTAAACGGTGGTAAATGTTAAATCTAAACCCGGGCAGCAAAACTTTCTCGTACATGTTAAGGTTATAAGTTAAATAAGGTTGAATTGAGGGCGTAAGCTGAATCGACAGAATGTGTTGTACTGAGCTTTTGCTGACTTCGCCCAGAAGTCGTAACTGCCCTAGGTGGGATAGGCATAACTTTCTTAAGTCTTTCCTCCCAATTTTTGAGACGTCATTGGATGATTAAAAAGACTTACTAAGTCCAAGGGCTAGATGTAGGTAAATCAGATTTACCGCTTCATAAATACTGAATTTTACCGATTCGGTATTCATGAATCGGTAAATCTGATGTAGGTATTCATTCGGTAAAAAATACCGAATCGGTATGATTCGGTATTTACCGATTCTGTAATTACAGAATCGGTATTTGCCATTGATTCCTTTGGGCCTTGAAGCCCATAGGAATCAATGCCAAATACCGATTCGGTAATTACAGAATCGGTAAAAATACCGAATTGCCAAGGGGGACAGGGTGTCACTTTGACACCCTGTAGCACCCCAGTTTTTGCCTTGTGTGCAATGTGACACACATACATGCCCTTAGGGCATGCATGTGTGCCACATTGCACAGGTGTACATGCACAGATGTACATGTACACAGAAATTCGTAATTTAGCATGCAACAGTATTACATGGTAAATAACGAATTTCTAAGGGCCTGTGGCACTGTAAACTGTGCCACCTACATTTGGAATTACAGAATCGGTATATTTACCGATTAGGTAATTTACCGAATCTGTAATTTTACCGAATCGGTAAATATACCGATTCTGTAATTTTCAGCCCCCTACATAGCAAAACCCAAATACCGGTCGGTAACAGACGAAATCGGCCGTTACCGACCGGTAAATGGCGACCTACATCGGGCCCCAAATCTTTTCAAAAGTTCTTGACATATGCTAGCCACCTAATCTTGTGCGATGAGGCTAAATTGAGGCAATCGTATATTAGTTGTCGAGACAGGTCGGAATGCTCACATGTCCAAAGACGATGCCACAAAAGAATTGTCTGAATTTTTATGATATCAGTTATAAACTCTAAGCCTAACTCCAAGTGGCAACTAAATGTTGAAGAGCTTTGGGGAACTGCTAGTAGGTAGCGCAAAAAGCTATTCTCTATCTTTTGCAGCTCCTCAACATTTACATAGCCCCACACAGCCGCCCCGTATATGGCTACGCTAACACATTATGCTTGGTAGATTTTTATCATTTCTGGGGGGACCTCTTTACAAGCTTCTGGGCAAAGGATAGCAGAGCTGTGGTTGCCCTGAGGAATTATAATTTTCTAGCTTGTATTGCCTGGCTCCAAGATGCTTTGTCATCGAATAAAATACCTAAATAAGGATAGGAATTTGTGGACTCCAACTTGGTATTTTCTATAAAAATCGTTTTTGGCTTTTTCTGTCTTTTACCCATGTGCATCACAAAAGTTTTCTTGATGTTCACAATTAGGTCCAGACTTGACATGAAGCTACAGTATTTATCTACGAGGCGCTGGAGCTGCAACGGTGTTCTTGACATAATCACTGCGTCGTCGGCGTATAATAACAGCAGTACAAGGTGACTGCCGATATAAGGCAGGTCTTGGCTCCCTTCAAGCATGGCTGCTTCCAGCCAATTTGTGTATAAGTTAAATAAGAAAGGAGCCAGGACACAGCCTTGTCTCACCCCCTTAGCGACTCCAAATGGTTCTGTTAGTTCGTCCCTGACTCCAAACCTCACTCTAGCTGAAGCGGCGGAGTAGAGTTCTCTAAGGAAGGTTAAAAGGTGGCGGTCTACACCCATATTCGATAGGATCAACCACAATTTCTTATGACTGACACAGTCGAAGGCCGCGGTTAAATCAACTTAGGCCAAATGTAGGCACCCTCCTTTAGCTTGCACATATTTACCTATTAATAATGAGAGATTAAGCGCTTGGTCCACAGTTCCTAAACCCTCCCTGAATCCGTACTGGATGCCGGAGATTATGTTTTTGTCCGCCGCCCATCCCTGGAGAAGTTCTAGGATAATGCGGCCCGCCGCCTTACCCAGGGAGTCTAGGATATAGGTCTATAGCACATTGGGCTATTTCGATCACCCTTTTTAAAGATGGGTATCAGGATTGAAGTGGACCATGATTTTATTAGACGTACAGAGTTAGCAGCTTCAAGAACTCTGGTGAGGATGGGGGACCAAAGTTCTACGTTATATTTAAAAAGATCCACCGGGACCCCGTCAGGGCCCGGTGCTTTCCCTCCCTTGGAGGCTTTCAAGGCATTGATGACCTCCAGGTGTGTAAAAAGTAAATTGATGGGATAGGTTTGGTCTTCATGAGTGGGTTCCCCCCCCCCGCATTCTCCGGTTGTTCGATATTTAACGAGCTCCCAAATATTTCTGAAAAGTGGGTCACCCACATTTTAGCGTCAATTGCTACTTCAATTTTTGGGGCGACGTCATTTGTATTTGTAAGGAAGGGGGATTTTACCACCTTCCAGAAAGTTGTACTGTCGTTTATGGTGCAACTCATGTGCAATTGGCTTTAACTCTTTTAGTCTACTATTGCTCTCATAAATTTAATTTTTGGAAAGTTATCTGGTCCAAACGTTTAAAGATCTTCCATTGTATTATTCAACTATCAATTCAGAATATTTTCTTGGCTATATGTCACCTGATTTTGATCATATTTCACCTAAACCTCTGTTGCATTGTACTTGCTTTTAAGGTTATACTACTGTTGGAAGGATACTTTTTTGTTATCTGTATCAACATGGTAGAATTTTACTTGTGATGAACATACACTATTCAATGTTTCTTCATATTCTTTATGTAAGAATCAATGGGAGAGGAGGGGAAAAGTAACTAAGGATCAGTCCTACTACCCTCGGATACTGTAGTCAAATCAACAGAGGAGTGTGCCAAAAAGTAGATGAAGAGCAAGCATGTTGAAAAAACTGTTGAATTAAAAATGTCTGGACTGTGTCAAAAAAAATATTTTATTCATTTTGTCAAGCAGACATGGATACAAATATAGTGTGGGATTAAGAACTACATTTAATTGTTCAGTTTTATCCCTGGAAGTGTAGTCCACATGTTTCTGCCTATGTGTGATTGTTAATCAGGCTTTCATCAGGACCAAAGTGTAGTGAACCTCGTGGTATGGGCCCGCTAAGGCGCACCCTAACCAGGGGTTGCTAGTGTGAAAAATCTTAAATAGCACTAGGTGTTCAGAGGTCCTCAAAATTTAGAGAGAAACAAAGTTAAAAATGTGACAAACATTAACAAACAAACAAAGAGAACAAAAGACAAGAGAAATATCATCAGTATGCTCTTTTAGGTTGTCACAACGGAGAAAACCATGCAATGGTGCCGTTTGTAGTGCACTTTTAAGCAGTACCCTGTTCACTTGTGCTGCTAATAGTGGACTTGTGCACTTAAAGGACTATGGTCGAAATTGTTGTGAATAAACTGTAATCCCCTGTCAGACTAGTGTAGCATGGATGCTCTGCGGAAAGAAACTAGAGGGCAAAGGTGATCATAATGCCCATAATAGCATTAAGCAATTACCCTGTGAACTAGGGGAAAAAAGCGCTAATAACAGACAAAAATACACAAAGTGCTGCTGGGCAAAACTATAGTAGTAGATATCGATTGCAAGTATCTTACATGAAGTGCAATCGTTAATTGCACCATGGGTCACGGGAGGGGGGTGGTGGCAAATTGGCACACTGTTATGAAGTATAATGGTAGTCACGAGGTACATCCAAGTAGAGATTTATTAAGTTGTTACAGGATCATTCATGTTGGTTACAGGATCAATTCAAGATGGTATAAAGTAAATCCAAGCTAGTACATGGCCCCACCAGGAGCTGATCTTCATAGCTCACCCACTCATTCAAACTGTCACTCCTCCAGTCCTAGGCATACCAACATTCCACGCTGTCATCATGCATTGCAAGGTTCCATACACACAGACACATGCAAACTAGCTAAGCTGCTATAAATGTAGTCACAACACACACCCTGAGAAAGAAAAGAAATTAGAGGTAAGCGTAATAGCTCATGACAACAAAGTTAAGGAGGTACTTAGCTTCAGAGTAGTGGCTGGACTCACGCCTTCAGCGCCAGGCATCCGCTTGATACTTGTGTGTACCCTCGTTGAACCTGACCCCGTCGATATTGAGACGGCAGTTCAGGAGTGAATTTAAACCCAGTCCAGTTGGTAAGCGGTTCGTTGTGGCCAGACGCTTCATCACGCTAGCGTGGATGACGCGCCGGTAGATGGCCAAACAGGGCGGCTGGTACTTCGTGGGCCGAGAAAGAACTCAATTGCATGGTGTAAGAGTGGGTAGCCATGGCGTCTCCATGGTAAATTAGAGTTATCTCATCCTAGTCTGTGAGTGTTATTTCTAACCTTTTCAATTTAGGAACCTAGAAAGTGCAAAAGAGCAAAAAGGAAAATTATAACGGGGACAAGTAACTGACGAAGCCCTCTGCTTTTGTTCATCTATGTATTTACCATTACTCTTGGTGACATGAACTGACCCTGAAAACTCACGTATCTGTATTCAACAACTAGACTAAGCTACTTTGTAATCTACATCTCCTATGGGATTTCCAATCTGTAATTTTATTCCCCAAAGCCGTCTATCTTTTTAATCCAGTGACCAATGAGTGCACTTTTCAGCGCATTTTTTCATATTTATACATAAAGGAGCCGGCATGTAAGATGCCTGTACACGCGCTTATTGCGTGTGGTTTCAACTCGCTAATCCAACTTCGTCAATTACTTGTCCCCGTTATAATTTTCCTTTTTGCTTTTTTTTGCACTTTCTAGGTTCCTAAATTGAAAAGGTTAGGAATAACACTCACCAACTAGGAAGAGATAAATCTAATTTACCATGGAGAAGCCATGGCAACCCACTCTTACACCCTGTGATTGGGTTCTATCTCGGCCCACAAAGTACCAGCCGCCCTGATTGGCCATCTACCGGCTCGTCATCCACGCTAGCGTGATGAAGCGTCTGGCCACAACGAACCGCTTACCAACTGGACTGGGTTGTCTTGCACTCGAGTTTCCAGGCGTGGATGAGAGGCAACGCGGATTTGGCGTTTGTCGGAGCAGAAACAGATTATGGAGTGCTGATATTTGGCCAGTGAATATTATCGCAACATCCTACAAGGATTTAGTGTTTACACGCCACGGGACAGTGTGGCCTGGAATTATCGCCACATGAAAGAAATACATCAAAGACCTCATATTCAGCCGTGAACAAGTCGCATGTTCTAATGTGTACAGAAGGCGACGAAACACGTGTTGGCTTGGCTTGAATATACATCGACCCCGAACTCAGGGATGTCGGATTAAACAAAAAAGAAGAGAAAAGAATAAGACTCATCGCTTTTTGTTGTATCTACTTTGTCCAATTAGACTGTATTAACTTTACGTGTGCTAGGGTACATGAATTGGACTGGGTTTAAATTCACTCCTGAACCACCATCTCAATAGCGACGGGGTCCGGTTCAACGAAGGTACACACAAGTATCAAGTGGGTGCCTGGTGCTAAAGGCGTGAGTCCAGCCACTACTCTGAAGCTAAGTACCTCCTTAACTTTGTTGTCATGAGCTATTGCGCTTACCTCTAATTTCTTTTCTTTCTCAGGGTGTGCCAATTTGCCACCACCCCCTCCCGTGACCCATGGTGCAATTAACAATTGCACTTCATGTAAGATATTTGCAATCGATTTCTACTACTATAGATTTGCCCAGCAGCACTCTGTGTATGTTTGTCTTTTATAAGCGCTTTTTTCCCCTTGTTCACAGGGTAATTGCTTAACGCTATTATGGGCATTATGACCACCTTTGCCCTCTAGTTTCTTTCCGCAGAGCATCCACGCTGCACTAGTCTGACAGTGGATTACAGTCCTTATTCATAACAATTTCGAACATAGCCCTTTAGGTGCACAAATCCACTAACAGCAGCACGCGTGAACAGGGTACTGTTAAAAGTGCACTATGGAGAGCACCAATGCATGTTTGTTTCCGTTGTGACAACATGAAAGAGCATACTGATGATATTTCTCTTGTCTTTTGTTCTCTTTGTTTGTTCGTTAATGTTTGTCACATTTTTTAACCAGAAAAAACTCGGTTCCTTTCTACATTTTGAGGATCTCTGAACACTTAGTGTTATTTAAGATTTTTTACACTACCAACCCCTGGTTAGGGTGGGCCTTAGCACGCCCATACCACTGAGGTTCACTACACTTTGGTCCTGATGAAAGCCTGATTAACAATCACACATAGGCAGAAACATGTTCACTACACTTCCAGGGATAAAACTGAACAATTACATTTAGTTATTTATCCCACACTATTTTTTTATCCATGTCTGATTGGCAAAACTAATAAAATATTTTTTTGACACAGTCCAGACTTTTTTAATTCACTCTCCACTTTTCACCAATCACTCATTACCAGCTCCGCAGTAAAACTGGCACCGCAGCACACTATGGTGGCACTCAGCCACTCTTGGTGGGGCCCAGTGATGAAACATGTCACCAACCAGGTTGGTGAGTGAGGGCTTTCTTAGAAACCTAATGGGCTTCTCTATATTCTGAAAAACCTAGCAGTTTTTTCAACATGCTTGCTCTTCCTCTACTTTTTTTGGCACACTCCTCTGTTGATTTGACTTCATTATCTTTATGCCAGAAGATTAAATCAGATCTCTATTGGTTACCCTTTACTACATGTCTATCCTCTCACTCACCTACATCTTAGCTCTCGTATTTCTACTTCTTTTGTTGTTTCTCGCTATCTTTTCCTATCCTCTTTCTTCTTACTATCACTCCTCATTTCTTTTCTTTTCTCTATTTTTTTCTCATTTGTTTCTTTTTATATAAAATATTATGACTACTGTATACTCATGGGGGAGGATGTAGCCTTCAGGCTAGGGCGGTTGTCCTCGAAGCTGGAGAACCGGGTTTGAGTCTCAGGAATGACACTCAACATTCTGTGATTCTGGTCAAATCACTTAATCTCCTCGTGCCTAACAAAAATGAATGTGTCCTTGTGTAAAGAAACTGGTGCTCATGTAAAGTGATCTGATACCCGATATCTACGGGTCTAGTTCGCGCTACACAAAACTCCCCAAGAAAATTCCTTAGTAATAGTATTACTATGTCAGTTCTATTGCTATTGCTTTATACTTACTAAGGGCCTCATTTTTTCCACCACTGGTGCATCACAAAAAGTGACGCACCAGCGGCGTAAAAGTGACGCATAGCCTCATAAATGAGCAGGGCCTCATTTATGAGGCTATGCATCACTTTTACGCCGCTGGTGCGTCACTTTTTGTGACGTACCAGTGGCGTAAAAAATCCGCCTTGTTGCGCCATATTTACAAAGTGACGCATCTAGGTAGATGCGTCACTTTGTAAACCCCTGCGCCACATTATAACTGCGCCAGGTATAATGTATGCAAGGGGGCATATTGAGGCAAGAAAGGGTCGTAGAAGTGACGCAATGAAATCTATGATATTTCACTATGCCACTTCTAGGACACAAATGCGTCAATTTCTTACGAGTGCCTCACAGCAGGCGTAAGACTGACGCAGGCCCTTTCACATGGGGCTTGCCCCATGTGAAAGGATATATTTCTGGAGTTGCGTCATTTTTGTGACACTCTCCAGCAATGCGTCACTTTTGCGCCATACAGATACGTTAGAAATACTGACGAATCTGTAACTCCTTGCGCAATGATGCGTCATACTGTAAATATGACGCATCATTGGTGTTGCAAGGAGGTCGCAGTGAAAAGTGACGCACCACTGCGTGAAAACAGCGATGCGTCACTTTTCATAAATGAGGCCCAAAGTATTTAGTTATTGATTTATGAATCTTCAAATAAAAAATATTTCACTATATAACAGATTTCCCACTTTCTTTTCCTCGTTATTTTTCCCTTTTTTTCCCCCTTACTCTCCTATGCTCCAGGTCAAAATATGATTAAGAAAAAATAAGTCCCAGTCTCCCAAAATGTATTCCGGTGACTACCATTGAAAAATACGGGCAGAAAGAAAGCACTGACAAGAAGAGCAGGGCTTTATGCATTTATGATTAGCCGAGAGTCGTTCTTTGAAATAAAACACAGTGAAAAAACACGGATTCACTTAGTTACAACAAGTTACAGACCAGCTAAGCCTTTGTATTATCTCGCCAAAGCTCTTCCCTCCGAGCCGGGCTCCGCTCCTGCCTGCTCACACGACGAGTCGCTGCCTCCCTGTCAGTGACATCAGCCTGTTGCTGTGGGGATGGATTTGGTTTCTCGTGGGAGGAGATTTCCGTCCAGTAGAGGAGAAAAGGGGTCAAGGGAGGGTAGAGGGATCGATTCCAGGTTTGGAGGCAGGATAATCGATCCATTAATCAGTGATTTCCAGATGTATTGACGATGGAGAGAAAGAACTAGAAAGAATCCAGCGCGTGAAGCGTGTATGTAAGTACGTTTTATTTTAACTTTTGACGTCTAGGCTCACAAAGCTGTAAAAAAGTTAATGCACTAATCCAGTGGCATAAAACATACTTCCTAACATTAATTGTGGAGCTGCATGGAATATAAACAGGCGATTGTGACTTGCAGTTTTGGAACTGATTAACAGTAAAGCCACGTGTGTGCAATGATTAGAGTGTTCTGAACGTTCAGCGCAGGAAATCTCTCGGCAACACGTTTTTTTCCTGGTCTTGCGTTAGCACAATCTATCATTTTCGTGGCATCCGTCTCTAGGAGAGTTGCCTGCCTCAGACAAAAAACGGCAGCATATTCGCTCAGCAGCAGGAAGACCTAGCCGTGCCAGTGAAAATAAACGTTGACCAATAAAACATGTTATTTGAAGGAAAAGAAGAAATAAACACAAAATCACACATTTATTGCTCCTGTAAAAATGTCACATTTCATTTTGTTTTCATAGTATATGGTAAGAATCTGGAGCGTTTTTATTCCCTCACACTCAGAAGGCCAATTTCATAACATTATCGTCTAAATCTGTTTTACCGACTTGAGCTTATAACCAAAGCATAACAGGAACCATACGATGTACAGAGCGTCAGGTTATTTATTACCATTGGTGCAGAGGGAAAGTGCATCATGATAGGCCCAGGGCTCAGTGCATTGTCAGGTATTGCCCCCTTGCACTCAACAATGCTAATACATATGATATTACACTCTCCACATCTACATACAGACTATATATTTACAGTAAAGTTTATATATACACTTTCAGAATGAAAGTGTGAGGATGTAGCCTAATGTCTAGGGTGGTGGAACTTAGATCTGGGGAACCAGATTCGAGTCTGGGCAATAACGCTCAACATCCTGTGATTCTGGGCAAATCACTGAATCTCTCCTTGCCTAACAAAAATCAATGTGTCCTTGTGTAACGCAACTGGCGCTCATGTAAAGCGCTCTGATACTGGATAACTTTGGGAAGGTTCGTGCTATATAAAACTCCGAAAGAAAAAAAAAAAGTTCTGGAGATGGGCCTAAAGTTCAATTGAACCGTTCTGTAGGGTTGTACAGCATTTTCTATAGCTCAATCTTTTAAGGCACAGTTAGAAAGAAGTTTGTTGTGCTCTACTTTGAATGAATCCCCATATTTCTAAAATTTGCTAGACATACATAAACACAAAGGGCCAGATGTTCGACCCGTTTTTGCAAGCGCAAACTAGTTGCTCACCCGATTACTCATGCAAAAACCTCATGGGCCATGTACAAAGCCTATTTACTGAGTCACAATGTATTTGCGACTGGGTAAATAGGTTTTGCGACTCGCGACTCGCTTTTAGGAAGGAGTGTTCCATTCCTAATAGCGACCCCAAACTTATGTACCAATGTTTTGCGACCACAATTGTGGTCACAAAACACTTGCAAGTTACCACCCTCTTCAAGAAGGTAGTAATGGAGTTGTAAATGGGACGGGGTCCCCCTTTACCCTTTGTGACAGGCTCTGAAAATATTTTTTAAGGGCAGGCAGTGGTCCCAGGGACCACTACCTGCCCTTAAAAATTAAAAAAAAAAAATTATTTTTTATTTTTTAAATGCATCCCGTTTTCCTTAAAGGAAAATGGGCTGCATTAAAAAAAATGTTTATTTAAAAGCAGTCCCAGACATGGTGGTGTGCTGAGCCCAGCAGGCCACCATACCCGGGAGGGCCTGCCATTCCCAATGGGGTTGCAAATTTCGAGTGGCTCATTAATATTCATGAGCCTCGCAATTTACAACCCCATTGGGAATTGCAAAGAGTGTCTTTGACACTGTTGTACATCCAATTTTGTGACTCGCAAATTGCAAGTCGTTATTGCGACACAATTTGCGAGTCGCAAAATTGTTGGTCGTACATCCGGCCCAAAATGCATTCCTATTCAGTATAAAAGTATTCACGGAATTTTCAACTTACGTGATATGTATATTGTTAGTGAGTCTTGGTAAGCATGTTAGTAATTTCAATTTTTATGTTAATTTAGCATTATCAAAGCAAACTCCTAGGCTATAAGGCACGTACAGTCTTTAAAAGAGTTCCAAATATTAGCAACCTTTTCATATATTCATAGATTGCCTATTCCTCCTGTTGCAATATAGATCTTTCATTATCAGTGTTTCAGTATTGCTCAACTGATATTGACTTGCCCTTCTGCAGGACAAAACAATTGCTGGCCGTAATCCTGGAAAACATTGGAAAGGTAGCTCCCGTTCAATCAGTCACACAGGTAGTATAATATTGAGAAGATTTTAGGTCATCTCTACCTGTGGTTTCTTTTTTCCCAAAGCCCAAAATGCTCACATTGCCTTGCCACTGTTTTCTAAAAAATATGATGATTATGTTTACTGTAATTAACAATAGAAGTTCTAATAACGGACACATGTTGCAAAAACCAACCAGAGCTAAATCCAGTGGGTTCATAGTAGGATTTTTCAAACTATGATATCCCTGTGTTTAAAATGCATTGTGATAGTTTCGCTTATGAGAATGCATCTAATACAGTTTATCCTAGGTGCACTATTGATAATAAAGGCCTACAATGCACAGCCCCGGTGTCAATTTAAGCCAAACAAACATTAACTCCAGAAATGTATGATACCCATTACAACCAATAGAACATCAAATCATAACAGATAAGATCAACAATACCAGTAACCTACTTGGTGGCTAAGATGAAGGTGGCATACGAGTGCTCCAGGGACAGTAGCCCTATACCCATAAAAATGTGGCAGTCTAATACACCAGGGATTCCTTTGGCACACTTCAGGATTGTGAATCCTGCCTTGCAGTACCTGTTGACAACACAACAATGGCTGACAGATAAAGTGGCTGACGAATGGTATAGCTAGTTCCAGATTAGAATAATATATGCTTATTAACATGAACATTTTGCATTTGAAACGATAATGCTGTAATGTGCTTAACTATGTTTTCTTGATATAGGCCAAATTAGGCCTCAACTAGGCCTAGACTCATCCTTGAATTTGTATGGCTGTTTCGTAATTTAATTGTATGATTATATTTCTCATTGACACTTCACTCATCAAAATGTGTACTGTTGCTTGTGTTGACATTCTGGTGTTTAAGAACTCTGGAGGAAGGCTTTAGTTACTTTTCAAGGCACTTCCAGTTCGCTCACTGTAGGTATTCATTCATGAGACTTTTCATTGTTTGAGTAACCAGATCTTTTTTAACACATCCAATGACATTAGGTCAGAAGAGGTTCATTAATATTTATTTATGTGGATTGTGCTAGCATGGTGGCATTATATGACATTCAATAATGTGCTAAGATTTGACAAAGTGTTGATACCTTTGCTCACCCTATGCTGAATTCAATCTAAACGTCTTTCTGTGATGAAATTGTCTATAAAGCGGAAACATTTTGGAGGTGAGCTGATACTCTTGGATCTATTAGGAATGCTGCCTGATTTTGTATTGATCTGTTGAACATCCTGGACGTTTCTCATTCTCCACCTATTTTAAATGATAAAACCTTCATGACAATGAACTTCTAGGCCCTAGGACTGATTGAGACTAACTACGTTTGGCCTTCTATATTGCACTGCAATATTTTAATACACCTTCATGGTTTTTCTAATTTACTGATCTCAAGCCTTTTTGAGTCAGTCCTTATTTATTGTCTGTGTTTGAGGTGATATTTTAAATCTTATCTTTATTGACCCATTACCTCCTCTATTTCTGAAGACAACACTGTCCCCGACCCTGCATGTGGGTACTTTTTCTCTAGCATGTAAGATTTACTAGAGAGCTAGCACACACACCAGCAAGAGAAGAACTATAAATAAGACATATGGGGCCACATTTACAAAAGTCTGAAATTGCGATTCCCAAATAGCGAATCCGTTGAATTTGCTATTTGAGAGTCGTCAAAAAATGAATGTCTGTAACCTTGGATTGAAACACATCCAAACAGAGTGCTTGGTCAGTGCTAGGAACATATATAGATTCCAGTGCCCCTCTCTGCTGTTAGTAGGACAATTAGTAGTAAAAATAAAGGGCATACAACCCTGTAAGCATGCATGTGATCAAGGGCCATATGTATCATACTTCCGTTTTGCGAATTCCAAATAGCGAATTTTAAGGAATCGCTATTTGGAATTCGCAAAACGGTATGTATGTACAAAATCGCTATTTAATAGCGATTCCTCACCATTCCTAATTTGCGATTAGCAAATTGCTAATAGCAAATTACCCATTAATTTCTATGGACCAGGAGGCCCATAGGAATGAAGGGGCAATTTGCGATTAGCAATTAGCTAATCGCAAATTAGGAATTTTTTCAAGGGTGCAGTGGTGTCTCAAGAACACCCTGCTGCACCCCTGAAAAAGACATTTGGGGGCTTATGGTGCACATACATGCCCTAAGGGCATGTATGGGCGTCATATGGCACCTTTTGTTTTATGGAAAAAAGATTTTTGAAAAGAATTCGCAAATTAGCACCAACTAGAAGTTGGTGGTAATTTGCGAATCCTTAATGGCATTTTTTGAATATTTTTTGTTTGATACATTGCATTTAAGGAATCGCAAAATTTGCGACTCCTTAAGTGCAATCGCAAAATAAGGAATTGCTAATTTTGCTATTCCTTATTTTGCATCAAACATGTTTGATACATACCATTTGTCTAATTAGCATTCGCAAAGGAATGCTAATTAGCTTGATACATATGGCCCTATGTGTTTATCTATGTCAATTTGTATGTGTATATGCATGTGTTTGTGTGTACATGTCTTTGCATGCTTGTGTGCTGTGTGTCTGTGAAGAAGTTCAGGTAAATAACCATCTATGTAGTTTTTAAGGGAAGCATTCTCTGACAGAAGGGGGGCCCTGGCTAAATGCACCACCTAGTAGTCACTGTAATATTGACCATGGAGTAATGGTGTCTTCCTTCACTTATTATCGGCAAAACTTACATGATGGGGGAACTGTGGTCATAAGAGTGACTATCACAGGAATATTGGTGGCCCTGACATAAGCTGCATACCTACCCAAGTCTCTATTTGGATGCCCAGCAAAATGATATTCTTCTTTATTTATAGTGGGTCCTTCTCATATATGTGTGACTTTCCCTGGTATAAGGGTGGCACCAAACTAATGGTGTCCATCCATGACAAATGTGAGACACTCTTGACTAGTTGTAGTTATGACTGCCATGATAGTGGCCCGTCCATTATGTTCTGTTTGTTTACACATTATGAGCACGCTTAGCAATCTTGCTATGTCCGGCATAATAGTGGTGTTGCCCCATTGATTCCCTTGTTGACATATTGTGGGCACACATCAGATATTTCTAGCTATGAGAAGGCCTTTTCTTTAAGGTCGTCAGGAAGTGAGTCCCATTCACCACTTGACTCTTACAGGGCAGTGAAGATGAGGAGTCAAAGTTTCCTCCAGGTGATGGAGAGTGTTAGAAACCCACACTATTTATACCCCACTGAAAATAACACTCAAGAACATCAATATCTAGGCAGTACCATACTGTATAAAAACATTCACACAAATAAAGCAGATCATTTTTCTCCACCTCCTTCTCTTCCTCTCTGCCAAAAACCTCATCCTCCTTGCCAGGATGTCCAAAGCCATCATTGTGAATGATCCTGATGCATTTTGGTTGTCTTTTTAATGTGTGCATCTGGCTACCATCAGCTCTGATTTGATGGTAATTGCATTTCCTAAATGCCCTGTTTCGACTAGTCGCAATTAGGAAACCCGCTGTACATACGGTTACTGAATTGCAAATAGGAAATCCCATTTGCTATTTCTTATTTTGCATTTCCCAAAACGTGTTTTCTGCCGGTTAGAAATTGCATTTTGCACCACTGCATATACCATTCACACATACCTAAAGACTATTTTGCATTTAATAATGGCCGGAAAAAGCGATGTGGACCATTCGAAAATGCAAAATGTGTTCGTGCATATGGGCCATAGTGCTCTCTGATGCGAAGCTACTGTGAATAGGCATGCTAGAAGCTGAGGAGAAGTTTGAAGAAAAGTCACATGCGAAAAGCAGAATCTGGTAACAAGCCGACTGAGGACTTCGACGGTGCTGAATGATCCTCAGGGGGACTGGGGCAGGCCAGCGGCCCCATGAAATTCTTCTCCATAAATGACAGTATGGGTGAGATAGAAGATTTAAACTGCACCTAAAACCTGATGTAAGTCATATCAGAAGTCATGAGCTCAACCCCAACATTTCCAGGGCCAATTTAATAATACAAAGAAGACTAAAAGTGCCATAGATATCACTGTGGACAATCTCCTCGACATTAGGTGGGGGAATAATTAGTGCAGGGACAAGTGCCCCTCATAGATTAATCTGATTTTAAAACAATCTCAGGGCTGTGATGGAACAGAGGATAGTTGCTGAGCTCAGATGGTTTTATGCACTTGGCAGAAATGTTTGGGCTCTGGGAACCTATTTTTTAAATAGAAACTCTGTCTTCAACAACTCAGGAACTAGAACACGCTGTGTGTTTTCTGCTCACTTGTGAAGACAAGCATAAATTAAAGAGTGGAGAGAGGATGTAGCCTTACAGCTAGAGCGGTCGATCTCGAAGCAGGGGAACCAGGGGCCATATTATCAAGCAAGGGCGATACAGTCAGTCAGTCAAAAAAACTTTTATTCGATTAGTTAAAATCATAAAAAGTACATACAAACGGAACAGCTCAAAAGTAATAACATTTAGTATGTACATATGACCGTTACAAGATAAAATACCTCAGGGTCAAGGTAAACAATATAAAAGAAGCAATTTCAATAAAAATATCTAAAAATCAACAATTCATATGACATCAAGTATAAAAGATCTTTTCTTCTTAAGGCGCACAGCACCAGCAAGAAAACTACCAACACCATACATAATCCAAGGTTCATCTAATAATTGAAGATACAGTAGTACCGGTCTTGCCTGCAAGAACCCTTTTCCCCTCAGGAGCGGAACTATGAACTTCCTCCGGATATCAGTAAAAAGGTCACAAAAGAGCATAAAGTGCAAGGTGTCCTGTGATGAAAAATTGTCACACTTACATGGGCCGGCGTCTTCTGGTTTACACCACCCTATGCTATCCCCCAAAATAAAATGAATCATATTCAGTCGAAACCTGGTCAGGAGTCACCAATGGAAGTGATTGGTCACGATCTTTAAATAGGGATCAATTAATGGAGAGTTATTTATCAAATAATGAGCCCTGACCAGAGGTTTTTGAAGCTCCTGAACCTCTCGTTCCACCAACTTTAAGTTAAAAAATTGGGAATTAACCCACTTCACATCAACTTTTCTAATCCCTTCCGGGTTATGATAAAGGTCTGGGCGTCCCAACTTGGTGAACATGGATTTTGCATATGAGAGCCATTGAATACTTGTAGCCTTATCCAATGAAACACAATCCCGTAAGATTAAATAATTCAAGGTTATGTCAGCATTAAGCCAAGTCTTAAGCCAACAGACCAAGGATGCTACTTTCAGTAAGTCAGTCACATAACCCAGCCTCAATTCATGATGGATAGCAGAGGTTGGCGTTGATTGGGGGACAGACAGGAGGGTGCGTAAAAAACTATTTTCGGCCAACTGCACCCCTTCCACTTGTTTGTAGCCCCAAATTGCAGCGCCATACGTAGCAATGGCCAGGCATTTTGCTCTATAGATGGAAATAATGGCTACAAAGGGCCTAGCTCCCAGACGCTGTGTAAACCCCATTAATGCTGAGGTAGCTCTAACTACAGAATTAAAAAAAAAAATATATTGGGAGACTCATGAGCCTCTCTCGTCAAGGAGTACACCCAGATAAGTAAAAGAGGGTACTCTGGACACCACAGCTCCATTACAGGTAAAATATTTAATCTTTCTATTTCTATGCCCCGCAATCATAACGTGAGACTTCACAATATTCACTATGAGATTCAGAGAACACATAAAACCCCCAAAAGCATCCAAAAGCCTCTGGAGACCCACGGCAGTTCGGGATAACAAAACAGCGTCATCCACGTATAGGAGAACTGGGATGGAGAGTGTCCCTACACGTGGAATATCCAAACTTGCCTGGGCCAGTGTTTTATCTAAATCATTTATATTAAGGGTAAAAAGCAGAGGGGCGAGGATACAACCCTGTCGCACACCTCTGGAAGATTTAAAAGGTCTTGTGCAATTGCCATCCTGAGTGACCCTGACTGCAGCCGATAAATCCTGGTGTAAGTCTGCCAAAAAATATACCAGACTTCGATCAATTCCCAATTCAAGTAAAATGGACCACAGCTTCGATCTGTTAACCAGATCGAATGCTAATGTGAGGTCCATAAATCCCATATACAGGGAACCCTCCTTGGCTACCGTGTATTTGCTTATTAATAGATGTAAGTTAAGGCATTGGTCCATAGTACTTCTCCCTTTTCTAAAGCCATATTGCAAGTTAGATAAATCCCCGTTTTCATTAACCCAATCAGTGACCTTAGCCAAAATCACTTTCCCTAAGATCTTAACTACAGAATCAATCAGTGATATTGGTCTGTAGCAACATGGGTCACCTCTATGGCCTTTTTAAAATATCGGGATGATTATGGACCTAGACCAAGACACAGGAGCCCCATGAGCCACTACAGCATTAAACAGATTCGCCAGAACCTTTGCCCACAGTTTAGGGTCACATTTATACAAATCTGAAGGAACAAAGTCTGGTCAAGGAGCTTTACTAGTGGAGGTCTCTTTAATAGCTATTTCAATATCCTCCTCTAAAAAAACTAAACCTGAAGAATCTCCATATGTTTCTGAGGGCAGAAGAGACTCTGAACCCTCACATAATCCATATATGATCTCAAAATGGTCTAACCATTGAGTTTCTGTGATATTAGTTTCCATACTGTCATTCTCCATACCCGAGAAAAAAGGAGCATTAATAATGGCCCAAAAGCTAGAGCTATCCTTGATAACCTCAACGGACATGAGTGCATTCCATGCCTCTTTTTGATAAAATTTTGTCTGGAGGATACGGCTAACTTATAACACTTCCTCGCTTGGGCTATATGGTCCCTGCCTCTAGGTGTTTTCTTGAGGGCGTGCATTAATTTGCGATGGGCCCTAGAACAATTAGCATCAAACCACCTTTCCCCATTATTCCATTTGGGTTTAGAAGTAACAGTCAGATCCATAGCTGCTTGCCTGGAAATGCCCTCAAAGGCTTTAATTACCTCAGTCCCTGGGGTGCTAGGGTCTTTACACATATCGAATTTAAACTTGGCCTTCTCACACAAAAAACTATGAAAAGATTCAGGAATAACTTTTGACCACTTGAGTCTCCTCCCCTGATCCCTTGATAATAAGCTCTTGGATCCTGTAAACCTTTCTGATAAGCCCAAAAGGCCCACGTCCTTGTTTAACTCCAGGATTACTGGATTGTGGTCACTAAACGTGGGGAATTGGGCATTATAAAAGGCAACATTGGCTAGTAATGTAGGGGACACAAATATATAGTCAATGATAGTGTCCCTTTCTCGAGCTTTAAAAGTTGGACACCGTTTACTTGACTCATTACAGGAGGGTTCAAACAAGTCAACGCCTGCCAGAAGGTCTTCCATAACCTCCCCCTGTTGCGTATGCTCAAAGTAGGGTAAGACGGAATATTCAGGACCCAAGTGGTTAACAACGTGACACTTCAAGTTACATAAATGAATATTAAAATTGCCTATAAGAATATTGTGATAAAAAGAAGTTTGTTTTGACCTATAGATTTCTAAAAAACAGCCTGTAAATAGAGTAAATGTTCATTTCGGAGATTGCCTTCCCCAGAGTTATAAAAGTTAACAAATACCACTTTAGGTGGACTATGGGTACATAGTTCAACAAACAAACAATTGTGGGAGGTTGCCTCCAGCCTCTTTGTTGAAACTTTTAATTATAATGAAAAAAAGAAGGGCAAGGCCCCCCTGCGCTCTACCTGCTATACTTGGACAGGCTGGTAGGCAATATGATATAAACCCATCCAACCAAAAATTACTCTCCTTCTCCCATGTTTCCCAAAAAGAAATAACATCATATTGTTTTATAAAGGTTAACCAACTAGGGACATCTCTTTTAGATCTGAGTCCCGCGATGTTCCAGCTAATGATCTTGGGATTAAGGTTAGCCTCTACAACCAGTGAATGAGAGTTGAGACCATCTTCAAGAATAGGTTCAACTGATAACCCTAGTCAATCATTCTCATCTAGGTGTGATAGTGGAGAAAAACTATTTGATGTAGGTAAATCAGTTCCGTCTACTCCTTTTGGCATAGGGGGCATATGTAATACCAATGTGTTTCTCCTACTTATAGTTTCCCAGTTGGAATCTCCCCTTGAATTATTGAACAAACCATGAGGGGATTGACGAGACCTCCGAAGGAGTTCGTTCAAATGCAACCTAGCTGGTGCAATTGGCCTATTTCCCGGAGGATAAAAAAAGCCCAGGGGCACTGCCCTGATACCCCCCTTCACCTTTTGTAACTCTGAGGCATGCCATAGCAGCCTATCTGCTACATTCCTCCTATTAAAATTTACTATAATGCAATCTCCCTTGATGGTTTTGCTACAGTTGCCCACCCACCCCACCCATCTCACCATGTTAATATTAGATAAAATATTAGCCTTCCCAACACAATGGGCATCACACCATTTATTAACTTTTGAAAACAGGGCCATCATAGATTCCTCCTCATCCTTACCTAAACAGGGTACCCCGACAAGAATTACAACCAAGGGAGTAGCTTCTGGGGGAAGGTCAAGTCTACTATCCTCAGGTGCGTTACTCTTGACAGAAAACGGCGAGGCTTCTCTAATGGTCCCCTCCATATCCCTTGTTAAGGGGTTAGAGATGGTGCCTTCCCACCAGCCTGTGAAGGGGAGAGTTGGATTTCAATACCCTCTCTAGCCTTCCCTATGACTGGCCTAGGGTCTAAATGGACCTTGAGGGGCAGGGCTAAAGTGGGATTTACAGAAAAGATTTGCGTTTGCGTTTCTAATGAAACTAAGAAACTATCCATGCGCTCACATTTTTTCAAGATCCCTGCAACACAAGTGTTCAAGGTATCAATAATGTCTTTTGCTATAGTGGTTAAAACAGACTCCAACCTTGAAGAAAAAATGACCTCTACTATATTCCGTACTAGTGAGTCAGAGTTCTCTCCAGCAGTCTTCCCTTGACCAGGTGGTATCATGGTTTTTTTTGTCTCTATCCCGCTTACACAGTTTTTTAGTGGGTCCCCTTTTCCCCGGGGTATCCACAGGACTCCCTTTTGATGCCACTCCTCCCTCGGCCGTAGGGGCCCTAGATGTCAAATCGATTGTGTGTCCCTGGGCTCTATCACGAGTCAATGTCTCATTCGCTTATGACATGGTGGAGATCAAAACTGTGGGTTCCAGTGGAACAGGTATTTTAAGCGCAGGGTCCGGCAAAAGTATATCTCGGCTTGAGCCTTACTTGTATCCAGACCCAATTCCTTTTCTGCATTCTCAATCTCTTTATTTAATGCCCCCACTGCTGATGTCAAATAATTAATTATAGAGGCTGACTTACGGGGTATTTTAGCCTTTAAACCCCCTTGGGCCTGTGTACAAAGTTGTTTTCGCTTACCCATGCTTAAATGTTAGGGGGGTGGCCCAGCAAGGCCTCCTCTGGTCTCCGACGGGCGCAGACGGGGCCACCCTTGGCCCGGGCTTCACCCGGACACCCGCACGTGTCCCATGCTGCGGGAGGGCCGGGCCGGTTTTGAGGGCCTCTGGCGCCCTCCAACAGTGTCACTGGCTCTGCGCCTTGCAGAGCCCTCTGGGGGTTGTAGTTTGGGCCTCAGAACTGCACCGGCAGCTCCGCTCCCCTCAGCGGCGTTAATGGCGGCAAAGATGACAGGCTCCCGCTGGTTCCCGCAGAGGTAAGTGTTGATGGCCGTTCCCCTCACGGCTAGTTCAAGTTGTAAAGCGTCCATTATCGCCGCTTTTATCGGCAGGAAACTGCCGCTAATGTGGCGATAATGGGCTTGATAATATGCCCTTGTGAATTCCCATAGAAGCCCAGGATAAGACCAGAACCTGGGCTTCTATGGGAATTCACAAGAGCATATTGTCAAGCCCATTATCGCCGCATTTGCGGCAGTTTCCTGCCGATAAAAGCGGCGATAATCTATCGCCCTTGCTTGATAATATGGCCCCAGGTTCGAGTCTCAGGAACGATGTTCAACATTCTGGGCAAATCACTTAATCTCCCGGTGCCTAACAAAAAAATATGAATGTGTTCTTCTGTAACGAACCTGTTGCTCATGTAAAGTGCTCTGATACCGGATTTCTCGGGTCTAGCTCGTGCTCTAAAAAAAACAAAAAAAAGCAGAGGATTTGTTTGCCTTGTTTATCTTAGCCCATTTTGTAACTTTGTTTAAACACTTGTTTTGGTTGCCTCTGGTTTATGTGTAATTGTTTCTAATGTTCGAAGGGGGTCAATATTGACTCCCAATGAACTAGCTGCAGAGATTTACAATTGCTCGTCAAGCTAATTGGGGAAGCATCTTTTTAATGTGTTTAACACTGCTAGAGAAAAAAAGTAAACTTTCTCCTGATTTTTGAACCCCTGCAATCGTCCTTATACAAAAGACTGGAAAACCCTGCCTTGTACCGTTTGATATCTCTCCAAAACAAGGAGACTAAATATTGGCAAAAATCTGAGCTGACAACTGATGCAAAGAAAATGACCTATCCCCTAACCCAGACCAGGATGATTTTATGCCAGAGACATCTTATACACATAATATGAGTAGTATGTTGGAATTCTTGGACATGTGTATCAGTTGAGCGAACTAGCAGTGGTTTAATCCTTGGATGCCAAAAAGTGTTTTAAATCTGTTGAATGACTTTTTCTATTTGATGGGCAAAGGATCACAGTTTAAATTATTGGTGGCATTATAGAACTCACAGCCACAATAATGGTTAAGGTGACAGGATCTTTTCCTTTTTGCTCTCATCCTACCGACATTGGCATGCTGAATAAGGCAGGAAGCTTACATATCTTGCTTTGCCTGGCATACCCAGTTTTTCCCAATGACAGTGTGCTTGTGGGAATAAAGACATTCAGTAAATACTCAGGAGTACAGAATAACTGGAACAAAAAGACTATTTCCTGGCTTACTTATTGGGAGACATTAAGGGGAATGTATCTCCCATTTCAGCTAAGTAAGGCACACTGTCCTACAACAATTTAAGGGGTACATGTTGCATTGGAGATTGCTGCCTCTATTATTCTTGACAAAGGTGGTATTCCTCAAAGTGATAACCCTTCTCAAGTTTGGAGGATGCTTAACGCATTAAGAGAGCCATTGTGGCATGGTGGCAAGCCTCACCTCTCTCTGCAAATCTCATCCATAGGAATTTATGAGTGGGGCAAATGCACTACTAGGAAATTGTCAATACTACTTGGCAGCCCAACTGGTAATACTGAACTTTGGGATCTTCTTCTCACAGCAGGAACCCTTGTTACATGTGGACGGACGTACTATTGGGCTCAGAGGATATCCTAGAGTAATACTTGGAGCAGGACACCCTCTGGACTTCTAGAACAATCTAGTATGGTGGTACAAGCTTTTAAGGTGTGGTGGGTATAATTTATAAACGCCGCAATGAGACTCTGCATGATTTGAAAAATGTGGGTGGTCCAGGAAATGGGACAGTTTGGAGGAATAGATAGAACCAAGTCTTTTGAAATGCTAAGTAGAGTATTTTTTATCTCTACTTGCAGATATGGCATGCACAAAATACAAGAACACATTTATTGAGGGAGAGAATAGGTCACCACTGGAATATAGAGCCATTTCGGCTCCTTTGCAGAGACATGTGATCTCTAAGACATGGAAAAACCTCATTAATAAGCCTTCGTACTCACTGGAGAAGCTGAGAGACAAATGGATAGAGGAGGAGGGCGATGTGGAGGAGTTAGATTGGGATGAGGCAAGATTGTACCCAAGAGAGGTAGTGATACGTTCAGGATCCAGGTTGGTGCAGTTAAGGA
This sequence comes from Lissotriton helveticus, assembly GCF_964261635.1. Taxonomy (NCBI): domain Eukaryota; kingdom Metazoa; phylum Chordata; class Amphibia; order Caudata; family Salamandridae; genus Lissotriton; species Lissotriton helveticus. The sequence continues at coordinate 1,116,878,921 of NC_136067.1, forward strand.
TCTTGCACTGCATGTATTACACATGGGTACATTTGTTTGAATATGGTGTAGTTACGTCACATGTTTGTGTGAGAGAATGTGGAAGTAAAGTTACCTTTTACCTTATTATCTGTAAATGTTCTATGACTAAGGAATTCGGGATGGGATGACAGAGCCCCTGCCAGCTGTTACAGACGCTACCATACTAATGCTAGTGTAATGATAAAACATGAAATATATTTTATACTTATAAAAATTTTAAGATAAGATGTTTTTAGAGACATGTAACTTTTATGCGATTTGTTCTTGTTAATATTAGTGTTTGTAATATTGTTATGGTTTTAACTAACTGAGCTATAAATAAATAATTTCAATTTCAATAATGCTATTGTGGCATGTAGGCTTAGATGGGATGTTGCCCTAATGTCAGGTAGTCATAGACCGTCATGTGTGAAATCACAAAGTTGCAATATATATTGGTGTATATTATCAGAAGAAACCTTACAAATGATTATGGTCTGTCCAAAGAAATTTGGAAAGGTATGGTATGGCGACCATAGCAGAATTATCACAATATTTATGAAGAATGCAAAATTATGTATTTGTACCTCTGTCTCTTTCATACTGCTCTAGATCTCCTACCAGGGGGATGGAAGCACTTGATCATTGTGTATGAATCAAACTCCAGATGCCTACATTTAGTGAATAGATTATGCTTGCTTATAATGTATAATCTATACGCAGAAAGGACAGTAATATGTTAGCTATAAATATTGTGTCACCCTACCTGGCTCTTTAGTGCTTAGATTGTTTAGATAATTCACTTAAAACACACACTTACTGACCAGGTAAACAGGAAAAAAAACTCATGTCAAATTGATTTTGTGGCTGAAATATAAAAACGCCTTTGGAGACATAGAAAAATATTTGTCATCCTGAATTGACGCATGTTTTACATAATTTGAATAACAACAGGTGAACGGACACAGGACATGATTCACCCTTCAATCGTAGGATGCTGTATCTCGGGGTGTCGGAGGTGCTTCTGCACCCCCAAATAACACTGAAAGAGTTGAAATGTCGAATGAACAGATAAAGAAGCCATTGAGGTGTTTTCCTTTGCAGCATTTGCACTGTTTTCAAAGACAGACAGTAAAATAACACGCAACATTCTCTGACAAATAACACGCATCTTCCTTTAACAGGAAATTTGGGCCTCATTTATGAAAAGTGACACATCACTGCATAAAAACAGCAATGCGCCACTTTTCATTGCACCCTCCTTGCGACATGCTGGAAGCGTCATATTTACAGTATGGCGCATCATGTTGCAAGGAGCTACAGATACGTCAGTATTCCTGACGTATCTGTAGGCGCAAAAGTGACACATTGCTGGAGTGTGTCACGAAAGTGACGCAACTCCATCAATGGGTCATTTCACATGGGCAAGTCCCATTTCATATGTGCCTGCGTCAGTCGTACGCCTGCTGTGAGGCAGGCGTAAGATATTGACGCATTTGCGTCCTATAAGTGATGCAGTGAAATCTCATAGATTTCACTGCGTCACTTCTATGAGGCTTACTTGCATCAAAACGCCCACCCTGTATACATTATACTTGGCGCAGGGATAATGTGGCACAGGGGTTTGTAAAGTGACGCATCTACCTAGATGCGTCACTTTGTAAATACGACGCAACATGGCGCATATTTTAACCTGCTGGTGCGTCACAAAAAGTGACGCACCGGCAGCGCAAAAGTGCCAGGGTTCATAAGCCCCTATATGTTTAGCTTCCTTTTTAGGTCTCGGCTAAGTGCGCGGAAGCGCATTCTCGCCAGAGACCTCTTGTCGGCGTGCCTGCTTTCCAGGAGACAATCCTGGCCGTGCGCATCTCCTTGGAGGCGATTTGAAACTGGCACGCACACAAGTACGAGCGCTCAATTGACTTTGTTGCAAGTTTCTTGCAATGCGCGTGTGGAGTGTGGCAATGCGCGTTTAGAGTGCGGTTAAACGTGTAACTTTCAGTTTCATTTTTTTTCTTTTAGACTGCTAAGGAACAATTACATTTAAGGTCTTTGCTATTTCTAAGTAGCTTTTCGTTTCTATTTAGAAGTAGTATTTACTTTCCATATACTGAAAACGCACGCACTGTTTTAAGAAACGAAACTCTTCTTAGGGCAATGTTCACGCACACAGGAGGCAGAAAAAGAAACACGAAACAGCGGCATATAAACACGCACAAGCAAAATGGAGGCACAAGCAGGAAACAGGCAGAAGCACGTAACGTGGCATAAGTAGAGTACAGACGCAGAAACAAAGTACATATGTGCACGCAGAGAGTATAAGTATAAACAGAAACAGAAGCATATACACATGCACACGCAAGGAAGTGACGAACAGGCAGACATCAGAAGAAGAAGCACAAAAGATACAAGCAGTAACACGAGTGCACCTACACACACGCACGCACACACACATACAGAGATCCCCGCCCACACCCGCCGCACACACACGAGCACACCTACACACACGCACACACAGAGCCCCCCCGCCGCACACACCAGCGCGTACACACACACACACAAGCGCATCCCCCCCCACAAGTAAGGCTCACTTACCGCCACTCCGGACTTCAGCCGCCACCGCGGGGCTCTCCCTCGGGCATGGGAGCCCTGCGTCACCAGCACTGCTTCTCTCCGTGGGCGCGTGTGCGGGCTTCTGAAGACGGAAGTCCCGCCCGCGGAAGGTTTCGGTTTCGCTCACGGCTTGTTCTTCTAGGAGCCTTCCAGCAAGAAGCCGACGAAGACGGACCAGGCTCATGATAAACATACTCCGGCTTTGTTTTGTAGGGAACTGAACAAGGTGAGCTATTGAAGCTGTGTCAGGTCAGTCAGTACTTCGCTATATGTGCTTTTTTTTCAGAAGTGATCAGGAGTGAAATCTAGAAAGGGATATCTGAAAAGATGGGGGAGGTGTGAGTAGTGAACTCCAGTGAGCTGCAGCACTGTTCATATTCTTTATTCTTGGGACTGGAATGCCCCACGTGGTACAGGGGCCAGCACCGGGCTGTTCTAGCGTGTAGCCTGGCTGTTTTACTATGTTAGTAAAACTTTAATGTGACCAGGCCTTTTTCCCTTCAGTGCAAAAGAGAATGTAGTCCGACTATTCTTGTGCAAAGGTCTGTTTGATTCCCCCCCACATCTTGCGTGACATCCTGGGTGCATGTTGTGTGGCGTTTTCATGGTGCCAGTGGTCCATTATGCATGCTCCTGGCACAAAATGTAGGGTGTGGACAGATCCGTCTCATTCTATGACTGGAGCGAGAGATGGTGAGGCTAAGTTGAACCAAGTTTGGACTTTGCTTTAATTTCATATATATTCCGATGTGTCCACTCGTCCTGCTTGTTCTTTGGCTGACATCTAGCTTTCCTTGTCGTTGCTTTTTTTTTCTTTTTCGGATTAGGTGTGTGTGAGCCATTCTGAATGTCACATGCTTTCAATTTTTTACCGAATTTCAGGCCGAGCGTATGTTCAAAACTTACGTTTTTTCTATTTATTTACTTTTATTGGTTTGAGCCGCTATGCATTTTGCTGGGGGGAGTTTCCAGTCTGCACAGTTTCCATTACTTCCGTGTCCCCCGGTGTTCATACTTCACGCCGCTGAACTGAACAGAAGGAAAATGCACCGCCGCCCAAATTTGGCAGTTCTGGGGGCAATCACCACAGCTGGACCTCTACAATCCGATGGGCCCTTTCATCTTGCAACGCGGTCGCCTCTTTGGTCTTTAAATACGGGCTCCCACTACTCCACAGGGCCTACAGTCGCTGGCAGCTTTCAGCGATGATGACCTGTCATCAATAGCCGCCCCGGAGCAGGGAAAATACGGCCCAGCGCCGGAGCAATGGACCCACTTGTCCGACTCCAAGCACTGCTTGTCTTGCCCCGATACCCTCTATTTTGGCAATAATGTGATCTCCTGTATTTCTTGACGCCCCTCTATCCATTCCCGGCAGTCCCAATATTGTGCCTCCTCCAGTTTATCCTATGGTGTTTGTTTGCCACCATGAAAGGCTCACCGAGCACAGAAGGATGAAAGTCTGACTCAACCCAGTCGGGATTAAAACTCGTGGCGTGCAGTTGTGATATTTAGATGTTGAAAACGTGATGGTATTGACACTTACGATTTCCCCCATTTTTTAAATTCATTTCGTGTAAATACCCACAAACAAAATCAGTTTATACTGACTTTTTTATTTGATGCACATAAGTACACGAAAATGCCTGTGCACCCTCGCAGAAGATCTGAACAGCGTCTTTCAGCACACGAGTGACATTTTTGCCGGATGGACAGATGTCAAGGAGGCAGGCCGTAGCCAGAAAAGTGGTTCCCATTGTCCAATGTCGGAAATATGGTAAGGAAGCAGAACGGGTCATTGTTTTTTAAATTTTTTATTTACATGCTTAATAATGGCTGGCCCGCTTAATGAGACACGCAGCTCACCCAACTCGAAACAAGCATTTCCAATGCAATAGATCTCGCATTTATGCAAGTTTGAGCTGTTGCCATTGTAAATGACAATGCCTTTTATTTATGTATTGGTTTTTAAATTTTAAATAAAAAGCATGGACAATTACAATGCCAATAGCTAAAACTTGTCATTCCTTTCCTCCACATATTGTTGTCACTTAGCGCCCCAAGGCGGATTTAGGACTTATGCACGCTATATTAGGACACCACGTAACATCATATTGTCCCTTCTCGCCATGCTATGCACCACCAAGCCCAGATGTTCATTTATACACCAATTCAAAGTTTGAAAAAAATAGATGCAACACATTGTCATACACAATGCCAATAACTCAAACTTTAATGCTGCGAGACCTGCGAGATTGTAAATGCTTGTTCTGATTTTGTGATGGATGTTTGTACCTAATCTACTGTCAGTAGAGAGTCGTGGTGGTTGTGTCTGGTGGCCCTGAGCTATGTATGTGTCTGTTTTTCTTTTTGTGCACCAAGAACAAAAGAAAAAAGCAGCGACCTTTGATGTAAAACAGGTATGAGAGAGAGAGAACAAGACAGAGACAAACAGTTGGTGTCTGAATTTCAACTTAAAAAAACAACAATTAGCCTAAATCAATAATGACCTCTCTGCTTGTCTAAATTATGTGATCCTAGGAAATCATTGAATTGCACAGCGCCTCCTTTTTCTTCATTATCACATATAAGAGCACATTTAAATACTTGAGTTCAAGAGGTGCGCTGTTCAAGCACCTCTTGTGTTTGATTTAATAGACTGTAATGCTTCTCCATCTATATCTAGAATCTATGCCACATTTAGGATTTGCATGACTACTGACCTGCCTCTAAGTGCACTCATGGCATTGTCCTGGGGTGAGCCATTAATGTTGCTAAATTCATGGTTAAAAGTTTTAAATAATAATCTGTCTATGCAGTGATGTAATCTGATGTACTAAAGTGAAACACTTCCGCATGTTAAAGGAACCTATTTTTTTTAATTTTGAAGTGACTGCATCATATTTATAAGATTATGTTTGTTGCATGACATACATGGCAAATATTTCCATGCTTTGGCTCACGCATAGTCTCGTAGAGCCAAGCCTTTCACTTGGCTTGGCACTGGCTTGACTCCCTGTTAATTTGTTGGTGTCCCTAGCTCTGTTTGTAACTTGAACTTAGTACATTGAGAAATCAGTCACTTGATTAAAATTATTTGTAAAAGGGAAAGACTAGAAACACGGAGCCCTCCATACATGCACCAATTTGACAACTCTACCATCAAGACTTGGAACAGAGTGAAAGAAGAATGATTGTAGTGAAAATACATTTAAAAATAAGTGATTTCAGGGCAAGAACTGCAGGCCATTGTGTTGTATGTGATTGTAGTAATGAGTTCCCATAAAGAACTTCAAGACCAAGGGGGTCATAACGATGGTGGGCGGAGTGGGAAACGGGACCACCCGCCATGCATGCGGCGGTCCCGCACTACAAATTAGGATGCGACTGCCACCATGGCGGTTGTATCTTGCCATTTAACATTGCGCCACGTGCTTCTTAATGCACCACCCGCCGCAATGCTAAAAAAGCAGGTTGTGCATTTCACTGTACTACGTGGCAGGCACCAAGTGGTGCCTGCTACTTAGTGCTGTGAAATGTAGGGGGGTAACCACCCCGATAGTGCACCGACAACTCCCCCCAACACAAGGGCGGCCCACAACAGGCCCCCAAAGCAAATCCCCGCCAGCCTTTCCATGGCGGCAACACCGCCATGGAAAGGCTGGCTGTAGCTAGCATCCAAATTTAACTGACAGTGCCTGCTAGGCACCGCCGGCATTTTAGCCTGGTTGGACTGTCCGCCAGGCAATCGTAATGATTGCCTGTGGCGGTTCCATGGCGGACAGTCTTTGCGTCCGCCACAGTCGCAGTCTGGATCCCCCTGCCATCATAATGCGGTGGGGGAAATCGCGGTCCGATGGCGGAAGGCCTGCCACTGCACGGCTGGCGGTGGTGGGTCTTTCCCCATCATAATGACCCCCCATGTTTGGAGTGTGACACCTACTAAATGGATTTGTGGCTTGGATATGGGGTCGGGTTTTGTATGCTTCTGTTGATTTCTCTCATTGTTGTCATTTCGCTAAGAGATTTTGACTTATTATACTTTTTAGTAAAAATGAAAATGCATATGGCGAATGGTTTACCAAAACAATAGTACATCTTCATCCACAAAAGCTACTTGAATGGGTGCATAATTACTACTTTTCAGCATTCACAAACATTGGCAGTAGAAGGCTTGTAAAGTTGCGGCTGTCTCAGGCCACCAGACATACTACTGGCAATCAAACGCCAGAAAAGGGACAAATCCTTGCTAATGGTGTAGCCAGGGGCAATCACTCAGGATAGCATTCCAACCAATTATTTTCCCCTCACTGTGCCACTCTAGACAGTGGCCTGCCAACATCAAATCAGGACTGACCCTATTCCTCATGGAAACAGTCCATCCTGAACCTTGGTCATGTCACCCCTCTACCCTGCAGCCACTGCTTTTGTAGTTGAGAAATTTGAGATTCAGCTGCCCCCTCACTCGCCGAATCTCACTGACTACACCTCTGTGTGAAAAGTGGACATTATAAGGCATTATTTGCTTTGTAAGTTTATAAACCACTACAATAATCTATAATCATGTAAACTTGTGGGGAGACACAAACAGAAATCTTATGCTTTACCACTATTCAAATGATCAGAAAGTTATTCCACATCCAGTATGAGTATGGGAAGGCAAACGGATCATCCCCAGATATACTGACGGTGTAATGGAAGGACTTTCTACAAGAAAAGAATGTTTTCGCTGTGGTGGGCAAAAAAAAGGTAACAATATCCTTTTTCACATTCTTTTGCACTTCTCACTGTGCACAATTGAACGCTATGTCACACATACCCACAGGAGAAATGGGTAGCTTTGAAAATGTCACTTGACAGGTGGAATAGTACACCTGCAAACATACATCAACGTGGCTTTCCAGACATGCTAGTACACCTGTTTTTTGAATGGGAAGAAATTGTAAGAGTATGTTCAGACAGGGTTACAAGACTCTGTCCATACCTTTAGAATTTTCTACATGAGTTAGACCGGCTAAGCTTACTTTATGTTATGAATATAAGGTTAAAATTTCTCTTACTTATTATTATATTTAAAAAAATACAATTGGAATAGCAATTATTGTGAGAGCTATGCAATATGAGCGGGAAAAGGGTTTGTACACATTTTATATTTGTTTTACAATAACTCAAAATTCCAGGTTGAGATAGTTTGTCTGAATCATTATTTATACTGTTGCACAGTGTTTCAGAACGAGACAATTTCGAACATCATACAAACTGTCAAAAAGCTTCTATGAGAAATATAATTGTTTTGAAACTACTTCAGACTAATGCGTTTGGTCATAGTTCGACATTGTGAAGTATTAAATGATTTTCTGACCCTCGAATAACAGAATTTAATAATTTACTTATCCACAGTTCAAAATGGCAAGTTACCTTCTGCATTCTTTTTTGTCACAGCCTTCCGTTCCCAAAACTGATGACAGAAAGACGTGAGAGATAGAAAGAAACTTTTTTGCTGGTCCTAATTCTTCATAGCTTCTCCAAAGTCACATTCCATCAATTTTGTGAATGTGCAAACGGTGATGGGGGTTTGAGACAAAATGCAAACAAGACAAGCCCTCCAGCCAGGAGTTGGGCTGAGGCGACCTGATTCAGTGCTTGATTTGTAAAATAATGAGAGCTGGTGCCCAACACTCTTCTCAGAAGCCCGGCTGGCGCTATTAAATGTCAGTACACCGAATACCAAGGCTATGTAGTCCAAAATCTACCTCAGCAGGGACGGCTGGAGATAATGGGCGTGATGGGTGTCACACTACCACCCAGAGGGAAAGTCAAAAAAGAGAAGAACACCAAGCAGCTGAACGAAATTACTTATTGCTGCTCAGTGATGAAGTGGGTTGAATTTGTGCCTTTTACCTAAGGAGGAAGGGAGATATATTTTGGGCATGTCCCGTTGCACGTGTGCCAGCTGGGATGAGGTCTTCTTTGACCAACAGGCACACACTGCAGCAGTGACATCACCTTAGAAGGCGTGTGTGAGTTACAAAGGCATTTATAGAGCACAATTTTGAGAGCTTATTCAATGGTCCTGGGAGGAGTTAACAGATCTCCATTCACTTTAATGGCCAGAGGCAGGGCAGGCTGATGAAGAGAATGAGGTAGTGAGTGGCCACAACTTGATTGTGAAAGAGGAGAGGGTGGCTGTAGGAGGAGTGCTTTGGAAACACGTGTGCTCAGTACTACTGCATGTGTTTTCATTTCTGAAGAGTTATGGCGCTGAGTCTGTGTCTTCACAGGTCGCATCCCTCTCCTAGTTTGTTTCAGCATTAGCTCGTGGAAGACGGGGTCTAAAATGAGCATGAAACTCGGCATGGACAATAAAGCAGATATTTTTTTTTTTTTACAGTTTTACTTAGTGCAAACTTGATCCTAAGGTAGTGGAGCACTTTACGCAAGACCATATACTGACGGCATGGAGGCACAGTGGCTGGGTTTAAACTGCCTGAAACTAGCCACGAAACAGCTGTACTCAATTTGAGGGGACAGGAGTTTATTTAAATTATAAATTCTATTGTATAGCAGCCAGGGCCGGACTGGGAACGCAGACAATCCCTGGAAATTAAGGGGCATATTATCAAGGGGGGCGATAGTATTATCGCCGTAAAGCGGCGAAAATTGCCTATCGCCCTATTAGCAAGCTGTCGCTAACAGCAGTTAGCAACAGCTTGCAGGCAATAGCGAGCGGTTTGGGGCCCGCTTTGCATGTCAGCGATATTTATCGTTAATGACATGCAAAGTGGGCGTGCCCAACCTGTTAGCGACTGAAAGCAGTCGCTAACATCGCTATCGCCTATTACCAACACAGGCGTAGCGATGGAAATATTCACGCTAAGCGCGAATATCTCCAAAAACTAACACCTGTTCAGACCAGTTCTTAGCCATCCAATGGGAGGTGGATATAATGGCTAAGACCCTGTTAGCAATAATGTATGAATATCGCAGTATTCTCAGCGATATTCACGGATTATGCCGCTGTCGCCGGGAATTTTATTGCTTTTGAGATAAATGTTGCTAATAGCATGTTATCTCAGCGATAAAATCCCATGATGCGTGGCAATAAAAAAGTTGACGCTAACCCTACTTAGCGATACATATCGCTATTTGTTGATAATATGCCCCTTAGTCCAACAGGCCTCTGGGTGGGGGGTTGGGGGTGCAGGGGACTGGCGGTAGCACTGCTGTGCTTTTGTTACAAGGGACTGATTTTGTAGCACTGCTGCAAAACCGGCCCCCAGCACCAAAAATGGCCCCATCGGTACAAAACCAGTCCACACCCTTTTGGCCCACTGGGGAAACACCTGGAGCACCCGTTTTCATTGATGTGCGTTTTGTCTGTAGACAATGAATAGGGTGTCAGTGAGGCTTTAATTTTAAGGGCAACCAGAGTACTGGACCAACTCCAACCTTGCCACTGGGCTCCGCAGGTCTCCAGGACTGACTTCCAAATGAAGGGGTTATCTTTCAGTTACTGTGTCCTGGTCTACTGCGTCTTTCTGAGTTGCTGACCCGATCCGGGGGCTGGGACCAGAAATATGGCATTCCACTAGTCCTGCACGCTCTATAAATGATTAATCCTGTACGAAGGAGAATGGTTGGTGGAGACCCAAATGATATACAATTTCCACTATTGTCTCCAGTGAAATTCTTGCTGCTTATTATCATTATAAACAAATGTTTGGATAAACATGCAGAGAACAATGTAATTTCCAATAAAAAAAATCTGCAGGGTATGAGTATCCAAAAAACCAACCGATATTGGCAAAGTTGAAGAAGAAAATATCTATTACTGAACTAGAAAATGGTACAAAAATGTTAAATTCCTACAGTAAAACAAAACCACATTTCTTTAACCTATTGTGTTCTTACCTAAAACAGGCCTTCCAGAAAAGGCTTTCTTATGAATCTGCTGTGTTCCTCCTAAAATTGAATTCCTCATGCAATAGTTATTCACAACCTATATTTCTAAAGGAAGTTGTCACTAATCAACCTGTGTTTCTGTAGTAGACTCCGGCGAGACCAACTTCGTCCAACCCAATAGTAGAATTCTATAACAAACTGGGCCAATTTCATGCTTTGAAGGATTAAAAAGCCACTCAGGCTCACTTTAAAAAAAGTGCCCCCAGAATGGCAAAACCACAATATTGATAGAACACAATATCAAGGGCAGAATATCGAATAACAAATCTCGAGGTAAGTAAGTCTAGATTTTCTATACCTAATGCAACATGTATGAACCCACGTGGGACATATGTCTTCAAAGTACGTGTGTGTGGAGTTAGTAATATTAAATCTATACTTCCCTATATACATTTGCCTTTAGATATTTTGTCCCTCAATGCTTTTACCACAACATTTTTGCTGTCGATGTTCAGTAGTACAATCGTTAATGAAAAATATCAGACCCAAGTCGTGGATACTGTTAGGTTTATAGGGAAACACGTTTCTTCTCCTCCTAAAAAAATTGAATAACTGTTACACACTCTATGAAATTGCTTAACTTATTCTCCAGGCACCCAAGGCTGTTCATTCATTCACAAAAGGTGCAGTAACTGCACCAGTAGAGGATGTTGGAGCAGCCTCTTAAGTTAATTCAGCAGGCCATACTGCTGCACTGCCTTACGGCAAAAGAAAAGGGGAGAAATGCACTGTATCTATCAGATACAGTGCATTCCTGTCCTTTTCCTCTGCGCCGGCGCCCAATGGGCTGCCGTACGTTAAGGCAGGCACCTTTGCACCATGGTGGAAAGGTGCCTGCATTGAGGGAATGATTCTTTTTGTGCAGAAAGGTAAACCTTCCTTCACAAAAACAATCACAAGAGTCTTTTTCCTCTCTCCATGTGAGCTTCAGAATGCAGCACACATAGAAAAAGAAAAACCGAGGTGAAATAAAGATATTTCTCCTCGGTATGCCTCCTTTACGCCTTCGCAGAGGGTAATCTAGTTGTTGTCATACACCTGGGGCATTGGGGAAGAGATCACCCTAGGTGCATCTGAAGATAATTATACTGCACACAATGTAAGGTGAAAGGTTACAGTAGTGAGTGTGCCGCTCTCATGGATCAGACTCATGATAAATGCGCGGGAAAACATGGTAAATGCAGTGACTTTCAGTGAATGTGCCGCTCTCATGGTTTGGAGATCATGAAAAAAGGTGCCGGAAGGCACAGGTACATCAGGTAAAGTGACATAATATATCAGTGTGAGCAGTAGTGATTACCTCGATGTCGATTTAACCAATACAGCGACCAAAGAGGCCCAAATATGCGGTGCTAGTACGAATAAAGGGTGAATCAGGCCCAAAAATGGCCCATGGCAAGAATGATATCCAATACCTATTTCAACAAGAATATTAGTCCCTCATAGTGACCAATTAAACAGTATGCGTGGAAAACCCTCAGCGACAAATCTCAAAACAGTCCAGCGAGGGCAATGACCCTACTGTGGGAAGTGGAAAGTATCGGATGAAAGAGAGACCCTAGGAAAAGGAATGGATATTAGGAAATGAGCAAACAGAGAGTTGTGGCAAACCTGAAACACTGGTTAAATGGTGAAAAATAAACTCGTTACCTAATGTGTGTTTGGAGTGATGTGGAGAGCAGGCTCTGGATGAAAAAGACATGGGTGGAACAAGGGTTGGTGCAGGTACAAGGCCGCCATGTTTGGTGGTCTATCAGAGATCGAATGTGGGGGTCTGCAAACATAATTATAACGCGCACCAAAAAAACAGTGATAATTCCAACCCGGTTGGGGACGTGCGTTGGAACCCAATAGATGGAAGCGTAGGTATTAAAAAGCGCGCCGCATTGTGTTCACAGGAATGAAAGGGTGGTTGCGGCCGCTGTGGAAGAGAGTAAAGGTTAGGGGTGAACATGACCTAGGTGGGTGAGGTAGTACAGCAGATAGAGTGTCACCTTACAGGGCTTGAGTGAAGTCGTATCGGTAGTATTGAAGAGATTAGCTGGAGTAGGCGCGCCAGTGCGGCACATGTGATGCTGTGGAAGAGAAATGAAAGGTAAGGGGGAAGGAGAGTGGGAAGATATGGGAGCTGAACAGCAAGCGCCGTGGACTTACCCTCAAGAACGTACAAGGGATAAATCCAGTGTCTGGAGGAGCGGCCGGGTGAAGCGCGGGTGGCGAAGGACAGTAAAAAGCTGCAAGTAAAAGGGCAGAGACGTAAGGAGGATGGAAGGCGGGGTGCCCCGGAGATGGTGCACACGGGTGTCGACATGAGGGAAAAGAATTACCTCGGGTGCTGGAATAACATAGAGATCCACGAAGAGTATGCAAGTGTAGAAGCGGGTTCACCTATATGGGGACAATGAGAGGAGAACGAACATGGATGTTGTGAAACCTTAAAAATTAGGCAAAAAAGGAAGGGAGAAGCGAGTGGTGACGGCGAGGCAGTTTACCTGTCCAATGAAGAGCACGGAGCTGGAAGACACTGGAGCCGTCTGGGGACCCGGGAGGAAGTGAGAAGGAAGTGAAGCGTGTTATAGATAAAACCCGCCCAAGAACTAGAGCACGCAGCACTGGCTAGCCAAATCTTGTGAAGGAGACGGCCAAGCTGGAAGGCAGGGTGGAGAGAACAGAATAAGGCACATGTGCGGGAAAAAGAGGAATTGGGATCATCATGGTCGTAACGATAGTGACAGGGCACACAGGAGCAGAAAGGTAGAAACAAGGTCAATAGAAACAGAGACGCAAGAGGGCAGAAATAATGCCCCAAGGGTAGAGGCGTGAGCACCGAAAGGTCCAAAGGAATGGAGGTATGAGGAGGAAAAGGAACGGGTGATGTGTCCCAAGGCGGGTGCTACGCCTAAAATGCAATGTATCTGTAGAACAATAGATACATGAGTGTATGTAGGCCAAGGTTAAGAGGGTTCTTAGCAAGTCACCGGGAGGAGAGTTAGTTGTACAACCGTACTAGGATGAGGGTGGGCAAGGAAGGCAGGGAATGGATGTAGTGCAGCAATTGGTGACCTGGCTAAAAGCAGGTAGCCTGAGATATCAGACTAGTGATGATGATAGAAGTGTCTGGCAAGTTCATGTCACTTCCAAAGTAAGACAGGGCCACAGACAGTGGCAAGAAGATCCTATGCATAATTATTAAATTGGTAGTCATTCATATCCCAAAAGTGACATGGTTGATGGTACACGGCTACACACAATGACATGAGGAATCAGTTTGAAAAGATCCAAGCATAAGTTCTTAGCAGGTGATCATTCCTCCAAGAAGTAATGTAACTCATGGTCAGTGTTAAGTCCATGTTGTACAGTCCGTAGACGCATGATCCACATTGCTTCCGAGCGTCTGAGTCTTAGTTCTCTGTGGCCACCCTTGGCACTGGTGGCTGCAATATCAAATCCAAAGAAGGAGAATTGCTTTCTCGGGCCTTGGTGGGGGCAGGGATGCCATGGGATATCTCGTGTCCTGATGCTGTAGGGCTCTGACGTGTTCTTCAATGTGATCTTTCAGTGGTCTGATTGTGCTGCCGACGTACCTGCGTTTGCAGGCCCATTCAAGAATGTAAACAACGAACTTGGTGTTGCAGTTGATGTTATGCTTGATTTGGTATCTTTGTTTGTTTGTGACTGTGAAGGTTTTGACCCCATGTTGGGATAATCTGCAGACCCCGCAGCAACCGCATTTAAAGAAACCTAAGTTGTGGGTGGTGAGCCACGAGGAGTTGTCGCTAGGACCCGGTACACTAGGGCTGAGTCTTGTCTTGAGTGTCCTACCTCTTCTATAAGTGATCTGAGGTTTAAGAGGTATGATCTCTCTGAGTGTATTATCTGCCAGTAATACGCCCCAATGTTTGTTAAGGCTCTTGCTCATTGCTAGACCCATGTCGCTGTAATCAGTTATCAGTCTGACCAGTTGGTCCTAATCAGTGGTTAGCTTGCGTGTGTGTAATGTGTCCTCCCTCTTTTTGTTTTGGAATCTCCTTTCTGCGGAACAAATGGTGTGGACACTATAGCCCCTGCCCTTAAATCTTTGTTTCATGTTGGTTAGTCACTTCTGAAACTCTTGATCCTCGCTACAATTTCTTCTCACTCACGAATTCACCGTAGGGAATTGATTGAATTTGGTGAGATGGGTGTGAGCTGTCTGCATGCAGGATGGCATTGCAGGATGTCTCTTTCCTATACGAGCGACTCTCTAATGTGTCAGATTTTTTGTAGATTTCAACGTCCAGAAAAGTGATGTTAAGGGGCTAGAGTTCATTGTGAATTTCATGTTCATATTGTTGGAATTGAGGTGTCTACAGAATTCATCTGGTTCTTGTTGAGACCCTGACCAGAGTAGGAGACAATCATCTATGTAGCATCCCCAATATATTATGTCTATCCATGGTGCCCCTTTGGTGCTCCAGATCTATTTGGATTCCAGGACACCGATGTATAGATTGGCAAAAGAGGGTGAGAATTTTGAGCTCATGGCTACTCCCTTGTTCTGTTTGTACCAGACATTGTCATATAGAAATAAGTTTTTGTTCAATATGATGACAGTGTCTGATACAAACAGAACAAGGGAGTAGCCATGGGTTCAATATTCTCACCCTCTTTCGCCAACCTATACATTGGTGTCCTGGAATCCAAATGGATCTGGAGCACCATAGGGGTCATTTCCATAGTGTGTGCTGGAGCATGTTCTGGAAAAAAAAGGGGGGTGGTGATGGACAGAGTATCTGAGTTAATCAGAACACTCCTACCCAGTCAACAGATCAGGGCTTGATCCATCACCGTTTTTTAGCTCACTGCACCATCCCAGTTCAGAACCTGGCTATATGCAAATTAGTCTGTCCCTGGCCCAGTGCATCATGGGAACAGGGCAGACCAAACTACCAAGCCAATTCTTCACTGGAAAGGAAACAAGCTTCCGGGGACCGGTTTCTGGCATTACAGCCGTCTTTGGCCCGGCTTGCTTGAATCCTGATGGTGCAATGAGCAAGGGACTCATGTCTGAGCATACCCTTCCACACTCATGGTGGCCAAAATAATTTACAAAAAGGGGAGTGGTGATGGACAGAGTATCTGAGTTAATCAGAACACTCCTACCCAGTCAACAGATCAGGGCTTGATCCATCACCGTTTTTTAGCTCACTGCACCATCCCAGTTCAGAACCTGGCTATATGCAAATTAGTCTGTCCCTGGCCCAGTGCATCATGGGAACAGGGCAGACCAAACTACCAAGCCAATTCTTCACTGGAAAGGAAACAAGCTTCCGGGGACCGGTTTCTGGCATTACAGCCGTCTTCGGCCCGGCTTGCTTGAATCCTGATGGTGCAATGAGCAAGGGACTCATGTCTGAGCATACCCTTCCACACTCATGGTGGCCAAAATAATTTACAAAAAGGGGGTTGGTGATGGACAGAGTATCTGAGTTAATCAGAACACTCCTACCCAGTCAACAGATCAGGGCTTGATCCATCACCGTTTTTTAGCTCACTGCACCATCCCAGTTCAGAACCTGGCTATATGCAAATCATATGTTCTGGAGCATGTGCTACCTACAAATGACATCACTCCAACACATTATACATAGATTTTTTTTCCAGAGTTTTATATAGCGCGAACTTGAACTGAATTGAGCATCAGAGTGTTTTACTTAGCACCAGTTGCATTACATGAGGTCACATTAATTTTTGTTAGGCACGAGGAGATTAAGTGATTTGCCCAGAATCACTGGATGTTCAGCGTCATTACCGAGTCTCGAACCCAGTTCCCCAGGTTCGAGGTCAACCGCCCTAGCTGTTAGGCCAACTCCTCTCCCCTTTATCTGTGCAGTTATCAAATATGGCCCCAAAGCACCCCCTATTCTGCAACTAAATATGGTTTGCCCCTTTGCCATACTCTTTAAGCTGAAAAAATATGTTTCCACAACTAATATGCCTGCATTGAGGTAAGGTTGATGGCAAGTACCCTCACTCCAAACATTGTCCTATTTGTATTCATGTAATGTATTTGTAATGTAATGTAAAAGTTGCTTGTATAGCGCTACGTTCACCAGGTAGGTTTCTTGGCGCTGCGGAAGACAGGGCTCCAACTAGGAAGAGTGGTTATTTAGGATATGCTTGTGAGAAGAGCCAGGTTTTCAACTGGTTTCTGAACTGAAGGTGAGGATTTATTGTCCGTATTGGCAGGGGGATTTTGTTCCACATTTGAGGGGCAAGGGTAGAAAACCGCAGTCCCCCGTATTTGATGCGCTTGAACTTAGGGATGGTCAAGAGATGTTGACCAGTTGAACGGAGAGTACAAGACGGGGTGTATTTCCTGATCTTGTTGGAGATAAACTTGGGGCCTTTTTCAGATAGCGCCTTGTGTACAATGCAGGCCAACTTAAAGGCACTACGTTGGCTCACCGGGAGCCAGTGGAGTTGTCTCAGCATTGGTTTCGCATGCTGACGCACAGGTAGTTGGAGAATAAGTTTGGCCGCGTGGTTCTGAATCAGCTGCAGGCACTGGACTTGACAGGCTGGGATTCCTACATAAAGGGAGTTAGCATAATCCAGTCGAGAAGTGATGAGCGCCGAGACGACCAGAGTTATTGCTTCTTTTGAGAGGAATCTTTTTATTTTCTTTATTTTCCGTTGGAGGTAGAAGCAGGTCGACACTACAGAGCTGATCTGAGGTTTCATTGATAAGTCATTGCTTATCATTATCCCCAGGCTTTTTACTTTAGATGCTGGGACAGGCGGGGGGCCCAAAGATGTTGGCCAGAAATTGGTGTTCCAAGCATTTAGGGCACCTCCTGTCAAGATGAGCTGCGTTTTATCAGGGTTCAACTTGAGCTGATTGGCATTCATCCAATTGCTGATGTATGTCATAACAAACTTCAAATTGGACTCTGAGGAGCTGGTGGGTTGTATGTTGAAGATTAATTGAAGGTCATCTGCATAGTTAAAGACCAAAACTTCCATTTCCTTCAGTGCGAGGATCAAGGCCTGCAGGTACAGATTAAATAAAAGAGGGGATAAGGAGGAGCCCTGTGGGACTCCACATTGAAGTTTTCCTTTTTTGGAGCAGAAATTGCCCAGACGGACCGATTGATATCTGTCTGTCAGAAAGGACTGGATCCATTTCAGTGCCTGGACGCCGACACCTGCGCTGCGTACACGGTCGATCAGGATGTTATGATCGACCGTGTCAAATGCAGCTGACAGATCAAGGAGTATCAAGGCTTGGGGGGAGTTCTGATCTGCGCCAGTTCGTAATTCATCCTAGACTGTCAAAATGACTGCCTCTGTTGAATGAGCTGGTCGAAAGCCCGCCTGATGTGGGTCCAGGTGATGTGACTCCTCTATGAAAGAACTCATTCAGCCAGCCACATGGGCCTCTAGGATCTTGCTCAAATAAGGCAAGAGAGATATCGGGCGGTAGTTGCTCATCACTTGAGGATTAGCGCCCGGTTTCTTTAATATGGCGAGTATCTCTGCGTTTTTGAAAGATTCGGGGACAGTGGCACTGCTGATAGAGGTGTTAAGAAGAGATATAGGGGGGTCAGGGCAGGTGCGGAATGCTTCGCGCAGGATGTGAGGTGGGCCACAGTTGAGGGGAGAGCCGGACTTAACTTTGTTTATCAGCTTCAGGAAGGATTCTGTGGTGATGGGGGGAAATGATTTAGTGCTGCCTGGTTTTGACAGGGGGCAGAAGGCGCCATGGAGATGTTATTCGCTGGGATGCTGGCCTTTATTGTGGTTATCTTATCAAAGAAATAGTAATTTAGTGAATCACAAAGAGATGTAAATGTACTGGTTGCGCGGAGACTCTTTCGGGGCAAATCAATTCGTCCACGATAGAGAAGATCTCTTTTGTTTTATTGGCAGATTTTGGGATTTTTGACGAAAAGTACTCGGTTTTACAGGAGAGGATGGAGATCTTGTACTCTTTGAGGAGGGACAGGTAGGTTAATTTAAGTTCCGGTGTAAAGTTCCTTCTCCATTTTCGCTCAGCTTGTCTGAGTCGTAATTTGAGTTCTTTTAAGCTAGGAGAGAACCATCTTTGTGCATCATGAGCTCTTTTAATTTTGATGTTTTTCAAGGGAGCAACTTTATCACTAGCCAGCTTTAACCAAGTGGTGAGATTTCTGGTTTGAATGGAGAGGGAACCGGCATAGGCCGGAGGGGCCGTGTCTACTAGGATGGAATGAAATGACTCAAGGCATGCGCTGCTCCAGTTTCTTGCTTTCGTGCTCCTAGGCTTTGAGATGATCGGAGCAGGAATGTCAGAGATCATGAAGGTTATCAGGCAGTGGTCAGACCCAGTGCATGGGGAGATTGCCAACTGTGAAATGGCCAGATTTTGTGTCCACACTTGATCAAGGGAATGACCCTTGATGTGTGTGGCTACTTGTACATGCTGCATGCAATTTAGACTAGTGAGGACTTCCGTGAATTCTCGTGAAGATGTGCATTCATTTTTGTCCTCGGGCCAGTAGTTGAAATCACCTATTATTAAGACTCTTGAGTGATTAATCATCAGTTGAGCAATCGTGTCACCAAATTCATGAGGGAATGAAGGCATGTATTGGGGGGGTCGGTAAATGATCACACATGCCAGGGAAGTTTGGGCTGATTCTAATTTGATTGTAAGGCTTTCCGTGTGAGGAATCTGTCTGGTTGTGAGCGAGGAGAACTGATGTTTCTGATTAATAATTGCTGCAACACGCCCTCCCTTTTTGCCTGTTTCCCTATCTACATGAATTATATAGTAGGAATCCGGGATGGCCGCCAAGATGTCGGGGATCGAGTCAGGAGACAGCCAAGTTTCTGCCAAAAATAGGATGTCAGGCCTGTTTATGTCTATCAGAGAGAATATCTCTAACTGGTGTTTACCAAGGGACCGTGTATTTAGATAGTACATTTCCAAATCACTGGTCTTTTTCGTGCAGGAGATAGGCTCTTTTTTCGCACCTGAAATGATGTGGGCTGTTTCAGCACTCTGGGGTGGAGATAGCCAAGGCAGTCTGAGTAGAAATCATGGGCCAATATGCCCTTGTGCACTAAAGCAGCCTTGGAGTTTCCGTCTAAATCACAGGTCCCCTGAAAAGATCTTAATTGAGCTGCTGAGTATTCCAGAAGCCGGGCATGGGGACTGGCCCCTGGACTCGGTCTGCCGCAGACGGGCGCAGACGGGCTTGCCTTTGGCGCGCCATCGGCAAACCCGCTGTGCGTGGGCCAACACATCGGGTCTTATGGGGGAGAATGGTGTGAGCACTAGACCGCTTCCTCCACCCCAACCGGAAGTGTGAAACGCTGGAATACCGGAGAAGGGACAGCGAAGAAACTCCCTCCACAACAATCGAGCCAAGCTCGCGGTGAACCGGGGAGTGTGAAAGTGTGACCCTAAAGTAAGTTTAGCAGCAAATAAATTGATGCGCAACTAGCGCTCCAAGAAAGTGCAGTAGTGCAAGTAAAATCAATTAAAATCCAAAATAAAAATACAGTTGCCGGTGTTTGTATTTTCAAAAGCAAGCCTACCACTCAAGCAGAGCGCGTCCGCTGCGCGTGTGCCAACACATGGGGTCTTATGGGGGAGAGCGGTGTGAGTACATTTTTAAAGTGTTTTAAGCAGTGTTTGGAATGATGAATGCTGTGGGGCATTTTTGATTAATTGGAGAAGTTATAAACCAATATTTAGGAACTAATAGATCTTCGATAGGTTCCAACTTTCCCACTTAATAATTTTGTATGATCCTGTGAAACTCACCTTATGTCCAGAGTTCTCCAACATGCTGTAGTTTTGGTAGAGCCCAGGCAGTCATCCAGTTTGCACTGTTCAGTGAGCTCTATCAGAAAATGCATTTATTCATACTGAATAAATGCACAGATTGCGTCTCCGATACATACAAGACGATTACATCATATGAAAATATTTCTGGCTTACAAAGGTGATACACATGACTTAGTGTGAAACAAGGGTTACTTGAGTTCACTTAAGGTGGCCTATTCTTGTATTGCCACATCCTCAGTCCTTCAATCTAGCCCCTCTATAGGCAGTGGAACAATGCAAAAGCATGAGGCCCTCTCCAAAACATGTTTCAGATTTTCATAAGTTCTTGCTGATCAACCATAAGCATGACACAACCTCACCCCTCCAAAATGTACTTATCTGTGTTAATGACATTTAGGTTTGCTGTCATTCTCTGTGACCAGCAGTTTCAACAAAAGTTGGATTCCCATGTGCTGTCAATGAATGGGGCATTTAATTCTTAGGACACAAGAGGAAAAAGAAACTGATTGTCAGAAATGGAGCTTACCTCTGACTTCCTTCATACCCTCAAACCTAGTTCTCACTTTCACACATGAAATATAATTGCAATGCTGATAAAGTGTCAATAGCATATCATGCGTGTGTGCAAGGCCAATGCAATATGACATGCTGTGGATTACTTTTTCCTAGCTAGCTTCAAATTACTGAGTAATCTACTGTGTGGTGCATGCATGTTGCAGTAAGTAAACAAAGAATTGAGCCAGTGTGGTTTGCTCTTTACCTCTCACTCAGTGGTGGTTGTATTATCTATTCTTTTGACCGCTTCTGGGGGTGTTTAGACAAAATAGCAAGAAAAAATATGTGATACAAAAATATTGTGTCAAGCATATTGGGATGTCAATAATATCATCAACAGGAATCTCAAAGGTACAAATATTGTTTTAAGTGTTGTTTTTAATATTGTTTTAAAAATTAATGTAGAAAATATAATTCGATGTAATATCATTTGTAAGTGTTAATTAAAATATAATTATTGTAAGGAGCTTGATTTTATATATTTACTCACTATTTTTTTGTATTTGTGTTTTTGGTAAGATAATTTATTAGTTATGAAATTGGTATTTGTATAAATGTTTATAAATCATGGTTTTATATTTGTTTGAATTGCGGGATATTGAATTTTTAGGGGATAATGGTGGGGAGATTTTTAAAAACTGTATATTTTAACGTAAATGTTATGTTCATTATTTTAATGATAAACAAATAATATTTTAACATTTTTAAATTACTTTTGTTACATTCATATTCTTAATACAGTTTTAATTTATAATTGATGAGTATTTTTTTAATATAAATATATATAAAGAAAATGGATATATTATTTTGTAGATTAGGGTAGTTAATGTGGGCTGCACAATGGTCACCTTAGTTGTACTAAGATAGACCTCTCATCACTTGTTCAAGGACCTAAATTGGTATTATTATATTTCTATTTATGCGTGTAGAAAGGAAAGAGGATTCACTCTATGTAACTCTGCCACTTGGCCTGTACTGTTTGGGCCACTGGGCTTTGTATTTAGATGAGCAAGAGTTAAAAAAATGCTTAATATGGAATAAGCATGGGCCATGAAATACCGTTATTTAATCAGGGACAGTACCCCTTTGTGGGTAGGCTGCTATGTATTTAGACTGGTCTGTGACTTCACAATTTATTTTAGAAAATGTATGTTGTATTAGTTGATTATTGAATGCCAAGTCAAATGCAATTAGTTTAATAACACAAAGTGATTTTGGTAGCGCAGCTAATACTGTAGCATTGAATCAAAGCACCGGAAGAAAGTCTTTCGTGTACTTGAATATGTATGCGAACTACAAAAAACACTGTGGAAGTCTGTTTTCAATGTTTATATGCCTAAGCCAGTGGTGTATGGTCCATCTTCTATGTTTTGTAAATACAATTTAAATGGTGGTTTCAAGTGGTGAAATTTTGGCTTGTGACAAAGACCGCTCCGGTCGAAACGCGTCCCCAATAACAACAATCATGTTCACACTTACCCTGGTGTGCAAGTCTTTTTCATTGTGAAGGAAGTGCTGATGGATGACATATCTTCGCAAAATTCTCAAAACTCGTGGGGCGCTCTGGTTCGCTCCTATCCTGAAAGTGTCAGGGTGATTCGGCAAGCGGAGGCTGAGAAAAAAGGGGGGTCCCAAAACGTGTTTTCTGCATGTTATTTTCCATAGGAAACTTTAGACACGGCTACAGCCGAACTGCTGAACGGAATGCACCAGAGTTGGAAAAAGGTAGTGCTTGGTTCAGAAAGCAACTTTTTTTTTTAAATGGTGTAAATCCGTTCAGTAGTTTTTAAAATATTAATGGAAAAATAAATATATATATCTGGGCGGAGCCTAACCACAAATCTCATCGTGAGATCTGATTGGCTGTCAGCACTTCATCCAAGAAGTGTTGGCAGCCATCTTTGGACCAATATACATGATAGCACCTCATTAAAAAGCATTGCAGTTAATAGAAGGTTTTAAGACTTTAGTTACACTATAAATCATTTGTTGAGGGTACCATACTCATTTTAAGAATTGTGGTGTGTTCTAAGGTGATTTTACCCTGTGAAAAAGCCTTCTGATGGGATATCATGAATCATGTTTGAGAGAAAACTATTTTCTCATGCCTTTCCCACAGAGATTTGGAAGGTGATATATAAGCTAAACTAAGAGCATATTTTTAGTACATTCACATTATCTTTTTCAGTCATGTGAGAATGAAGTCTGACATTCTCAGTCAAACATATACATCCAACAAGGGCAGAGACTGTCAGTTTATTTCTTTGTTTTCTCCTGCAGCTTCCCAGAGTGGTCTATAGAACAACTAGAGAGCTAACAGTCCTACAAAAGTATGGCACACTTGAAGCCATCTTGATTGGAAAAAAGCAGTAACTCTTAAAACATTTAATTTAAAAAGGAACAAAATGAGGGGGTTCATTTGCCATAGAAAGTATGATTAGTGCTGCAGAAAGAAAAATGAGGGCACATTTTGAGTGACTTCTCAAATCCTCTTCTATATCATTAAAAAATTCTGACATGCAGACTGAAACATGCACTTTGAATACCAGCAGCAGACTTCCCTGGTGAGCATTAGCTTTACTACAGTGATCTAATGAGCAATTAAAGTGCAAACATTCAGAATTTATGGCAAATGTGTGACACATCTGAATGCCTTCTTGATGGAACCAAAGTAAAAAACTGAAAGTATTTTCTACTGAGGAGACTGAGGAAATTAGGAAACTTCATAACAAATAAGTCTCCCAAGATGGCCACCAGAGACTCTAGAGCCTAAATGTAGCACAAATATCATCCGGATGTAGCCCACGTATGGATCAATGACAGAATGTCCCAAAGTGTTCTAAAGAACAACTAGAGTGCTAACAGTCTTACTTATGACAAAGGTATGGCACACCTGAAGCCATCTTGATTGGAATAAACTGGTAACACTTAAAACATTTAATTAAAAAAGGAACACAATGAGGGGGTTCATTTTGCCATAGAGATTATGATTAGTGCTGAAGAAAGACAAATTAGGGCACATTTTGAGTGACTTCTCAAATCCTCTTATATTTCATTAAAAAATTCTGACATGCAGACTGAAACATGCACTTTTAATACCAGCAGCAGACTTCTGTGTTGAGCAGTAGCTTTACTACAGTGATCTAATGAGCTACTAGACTGCTAACTTTCAGAATTTAAGGCAAATGTGTGACATATCTGAATACCTTCTTGATGGAATCAAACTGAAAGCATTTCCTACTGAGGAGACTGTAGTAAATGAGGAAATTAGGAAACTTCATAACAATTAAATCACCCAAGATGGCCACCAGAGACAAAAGAGCCCAAATGTAGCACAGATATCACCCAGATATAGCCCTCATGTAGCCCAATGACAGAAGTGTGCAAAACACTTTTTATTTTTTGTGTTTTTGCAGTTTTATATAGTGCAGACTTGTCAGGTTTTGGAGTCATTTACATGAGCATTGATTACATCTCACAAGAACATTAATTTTAGTTGTAGACATGGGGAGATTGAGTGATTTGACCAGAATCACAGAATTTCAAGTTGAAGCAGAAACTCCAACCTGGTTCCCCTGTTTGCAAAGTATGCAGTTCTGGAAGTAACACCACATCCTCTCTCCTAAGTGCAACATTTAATCAAGTGATCAACTGGATAAAAAACCATAAAGATAACAAATAATTTGAAAGTGCTTTGTCGCTATTTGAAAACTCAGAAAAAATGTCCTCATTTTCGTTTTTTAGAGCACTAACCATAATTTTTATGCAAATAACACCCTCTCATATATGTAATTTCTAAAGGAAATAAACTAGGTGTTACAGTTTTGATTACATCAAGATGACGTCAGGTGTTCCACACTTTTGTAATAAATATAGAATGTTAGCAATCTAGTTGTTCATTAGGATACTGTTGAGAGGCAGAGGCCAGGGGCACAAACTCAAATTGAAGGCAGATAGGAGGGTGCAGAGGCAACGATTTGACCACACTGGACAGGCAGGAAGGTCAGTGGCAGCACAACAGTCTATGGAGGGCAGTGGAAAGGGGGCAGGGGCAACAAACCAACAATACAGGACTGACAAGAGAGGTTGTGGCAAGATAATAGACCACTGTGGGCAGAAGGAAGAGGCAGTGGTAGTACAACCATACATGCCAAGAGACCCAATACGGCCAGTAAACATCTAATGTTTTTAAGCCCAAATGGGCTTTATTTGATCTGGTTCCTGTCTACAATCTCCTCTTTTTCAATGTAAGTCAAAGGGGAAAATCAATACCCCAGTTTTTTTTTCAAAATTTCCCTCCTACCAGGTTCAAAATGTTAGCAAGTATGGTACATTGGATCATGGAAGGCAGGAGGAATTGGGGTAGGGATATGGACTCGGATAACAGAGGACAGGAAGGACATGGAGAGATGCACCAAACTGACCCTACAGGGCAGGCATCAGGGTTTGCAGCAGCACAATACACCACACAGGGCATGCGGGATGGGAGTACAGCAAAACAATTCATAGAAAGCAATAGTGAGGGGACAGTACCATGCACATGGACAACAGAGAACAGTGGGGAAAGAGGCAATGGTAGCTAGCTGACCATATTGGACAGACAGGAGAGAAAGCTGCATCATAACAGACCATAAAGGGCAGGAGGGATTGATCAGGGGCATTACAATGGAACAGACAAGCCAGGAGGGAGGGAATAGGGGGCTGCACGTGCAAACAGAGGGTTGGGAGCAAGGGGACAGGGCAGGAGCAGCAAGATGACCATGGAGGTCAGGCATGATGGGCACTAGTAGCAAGACACACCATGGAGAGCAACAGTAACACTATAATGGCATACACACAGACCATGGAGGGAAGGTGGGAGGGGGTCAGGGGCAGCTATCTGACCACTCTAGAAAGGTGGGAGGGGCTGTGGCAGCATAGAAGACCATGCATGGCAAGTGGGAGGGTTAGTGGCAGCCAGCACAATGGCTATGATGGGCAAGAAGGGGGGTGCAGGGGCATGCTCAAAGGACCATGGAGGACAGAAGTGAGGGTCAGGACCTGGGCACAGACAAGAGAGTTCAGGGGAAGGGGCCTCATGACAGACCACGCGGGGAGGGCAGGAGGAGCAGTTGCAGCACAACAGACCAGGGAGGGCAGAAGGGTGTGGCAGTAAAATGAAACATGGAGGACAAGAGGAAGGGGATAGGGGCATGGAATGTGCACCGGCAGGGTGGAGGTGGCAGGGACAGGTTACAGTCATCTGACAATACTAGGCAGGTGGCAGTGGAGTGGCAGATCAACAGAACACTCAGAGTAGATAGGAGTGGCAGGTCCATGGAACATGGTGGGCAAAAAGGATGGAGCAGGGGCATGCACACAGACATCGGAGGGCAGGAGGAAGGAGAATAGTGTAAGAACCATTGTAATACGCAACGTGCCCAGATTAATATGGCCGATAACCTTTCACTTTAAAGTAATGTGTAGTCCATTGTTAATGATGATGTTTGCAATCCTAAGTATGAATAGGTCACATTGACGAACATACAGGTATGGCGGTCATGGGGCAAGATATGCTGAAATGATATTGTGTGCATATTAACACTTGTTTTGTTTTCTTTATTGTATCAGTTCCTGAATTTATACATCGTGACCAGGCCAATATGACCACCAGCTTTTTGGATGAAAGTAATATGTAGTCCTTTGTTAATGTTGGCAAATGGAGGCATTTGTACATTTAAATAGGGATGCTACAATGACGTCGTGTATCGTTATCAAGGTTCGGACGAGCTGAAACGTGTGGATCACGTCCTTTGTAGATTAAATACTTCCAAACTACAACCTGAGTGCTGATTCCTCCCTTGTAAGAGTGAGAGGGGATTAAATGCATATATATAAAATTCACTGAAAAAACAAAAGTTTCAGGGACAATATAGTTAGAAATTAGCATTTAAAAAACCTCAGAAATTCACTGAAAAAACCACAGGTTTCATGGACGTCCTAGTTAGTTGGACATTTCACTTGTACAAAACAAGAGAAATTCAGCCGTTATAGTTAGTTGTACTCGTGCCCCCGTAATGCGCTGCTGATGACGTCACATATTACATCACTCATGACATGGCCAGTGACATCAGTGATGACACCTCAAATGACATCACTGATGACATCATCCACGTGATCATGTGATGCACCTCCTCACACCCTAAAATACAGATTACCATTCTCGAAACCATAGACACACCAATACTAGTACAGCTACAATATTCTGTGCACTATGCATGCATACCTCTAATCAGCTATATAGCATTGATACAGTCTTTTAAATACTCAGTTAGTACCTATGTAGTCTAGGAATCCTTCTGTCTTTCCCATGCACTTGTCCATTCACCCATGCAGCACTATGTAAGTATCCTATCACTCTGCCTATACCTAAGCACTTATACATTTAGCGTGCACTCTCTTTTCAGCACTGAAATTACTCCAGTATTAGTAATATACTTAAGGAAAGGCCTAGCCACTAACCCAGGTACAGGTACACTGTTTTGTACACTATGCATGCAGATCTCTAACAAGCTACATACTATTAATACGCTCTTCTAAATACCCAGTTAAAACCTATGCAGCATGGAATCCTTCTGTCTGTGCCATGTATTTCTTCAATGATCCATCCAGCACTATCTACATATCCTATCAGTCCCCCAACACATAAGCACTTATACATTCAACATGTACTCTCTTTGCAGCACTGAAATTATTCTAGTTACTAGCCATGTACCTAAGGAATGGCCTTGCCAAAACAACTAGTACAGCTACAATATTCTGTGCACTATGCATGCAGACCTCTAACCAGCTACATACTATTGATACGCTCTTCTAAATACCCAGTTAGTATCTATGCAGTCTCAGAATCTTTCTGTCTGTCTCATGCACTTCTTCATTCAGCCACTCCACCAATACCTAAGCACTTTTAAACTCAGCACGCACTTTATTTGCAACCATCATTCATGACATGGTCAGTGACATCACTGATGACATCACTGATGACATCTCAAATGACTGTAATATGTGACATCATCAGCAGTGCATTGCGAGCGCGCAAGTTATAGTTAGCAGAACTAACTATAATGGAGGAATTTCTATGGTTTTGTACAAGTGAAATGTCCAGCTAACTATAACACCATGATTGATTTTTTCTGTGAATTTCTAAGGTTTTTTAAATGCTAATTTCTAACTATAACGTCTCTGAAACCTATGAGTTTTTCAGTGAATTTCAAAGCTTTTTTAAATGCTAATTTCTAACTATTAACGTGTCTGAAACCTATGGTTCCCATAATGCAGCAGTCATTCGACTGGCCAATTGAGGGCGTAATCATAGCTTTAAAGGGACTGAAACTGGATGCACGCATTCAATTCCGAGAAGCCTCTGAAGAAGAAAGAATGGAATTTCGAAACGTGTCAGGCCGAGGAATTGGCTGTCCTATGTGAGCAGAGAACAAAAGTCCTTGCATACTCGGATTAAAGGCTTACCACCTTATGGTTGTGGTCGTGTGCTGACTCAATGAGTAGGAACTGGTAATTTGGAGCGTTTCAGAAACTCCAGTTCCCTTCATCCATGGCTGTGAAGCTGCATCAAAGTTCGACATGCTGCCTCGCACATTTTTTATTCAGCGGCCCCGCCCTGTTGGGTGTGGCACTAAGAGACTTCTGGCACATATAGTGCGAGGAATTTAAAACTCCAGTGAGTGCCTCGAATCTTTGCAGAACAATGTCCACCCAGAAACTCCCAGCCATATTACAATGGCGGGGGGTTTCTGGGTAGACGCAAAGTGCGTCTGCCGCTTTTCTGATTGCTGGACTGGCGGAATTGACCCCTAATATGGTGGCGGTGCCTAGCAGGCACCGGCATCCATATTAGGTTGGTGAGTAGTGCCGCCATGGAAAGGCTGGCGGGGATGACCTTTGGGGGCCCAATGCGGGCCCCGGGGGTCGGGAATGGGGGGGTGCACTTGGGTGGTACCCATGGTACCCCACCATTTGCATGCACAACGTGGCAGGCACTGCGCAGTGCCTGTCACGTTATGCATGCAAATACGCATGCCATTTTGAAATTGCAGCGGGTGCTGCTGTACGCAGCACCCGCCACAATGTTGAATATGCAGGATGGGACCGCCTGGGTGGTGGTCGCATCCTAATCAGGGCTGTCTGGCACCCGCATGTCTGGCGGGCAGTCCCGTTTCCACTGGGATGGCAGGCGGACTGAAGTCCGCCTGCCATCCTAATCAGCCCCTAGGTCACAGTACAGTGCTGCTGATTGTAAGGACAGGTAAGTCCTTTTGTTAGTATTTTTTAAAGGGTTTTGAGTTTAGGGGGTTTAGGAGGGTGGCCCACAATCTAGTCATAATGTTGTATGTGTGCTTCTGTTGTATATTTAGAGGCTGATTAGCATGGCGGGCGGACTTTGTCCGCCTGCCGTAGCCCCGGGAAATGGGGCCACCTACAATGCATGCGGTGGTCCCACATTTGCAATTACGATGCACCCGCAAGACAAGGTAGAGGAGCAGGGAATTGCGCAGAGGAGGGAACCCCTTCAAC
Organism: Lissotriton helveticus; assembly: GCF_964261635.1. Classification (NCBI taxonomy): domain Eukaryota; kingdom Metazoa; phylum Chordata; class Amphibia; order Caudata; family Salamandridae; genus Lissotriton; species Lissotriton helveticus. Next base: position 1,116,908,439 of record NC_136067.1, read on the forward strand.
CTACTTTACGGGACACGTAGGATTACCGACCTGCAACCGCTTAGCTAGCAGCCGCCATGTTCCCCGCCATGCTCTCAAGGAAGTGATGAGAAACAGATTCACAGTTTCCGAGAACAACCAAGTGGTGATTCAGGCCTCCTGCGCAGTCTTAGCACAAAAGCTGGAAGAAGTATCTATAAGAACTGTTACCTTGGAGCTGGAAAGATAAAGGAGGCACTTGAAGCATCCTCAGCAGAGATTAACCGATTAACGAGGCAAATTTAAGAAATGAGGGATGACTTAGAACGTCTCGAGAACTACTCAAGAAGGAGCAACCTACGATTGATTAATGTCCCCAAAGCCTTGGAAGGGTCTTACATCAGGGTCTTTGTGATCTCGCTGTTGAGAGACACAGTTCTCAAAAATCGATCAGACATAGACTTCTCCTCGGATATACAGTGGGTTCATCAGGACCGTTACAAGAGAAATCCTGCGAGACATTAACTGGGAAAAATGTTGATAAACTTTCCTACGTATACTATGAAGGAGGCTATTTTATCTTTAGCACTCAAGGAAGGTGTACTGTTGACTGGATCATTCTCTTTTTCAATTAGTTCAGACATGTGGCACACCACTGACCAGAAACAATGGGAAATGGGGAAGCAGATGGAGGAGCTAAGGCTCAGTTTAAATTCCCGGCCTTGCTCTGCACAATGTGGGATAACTAAATGCATGTACATTGCTCAGTGGAGGAGGCCAATTACACCCAGCTGATCATATCCCTCACCGAAGACCCACACACTGCCAAAGGCAACCTCCACAGAGGAATGAAGGCTGTTGCCAAATGGATGAAGGACAGCAGGCTGAAGCACAATTCTGACTAAACGGAGGTCCTCATCCCCGGGCCCACCACCTCTGCCTGTGAGGACTCCTGGTGGCCAACATCCCTAGGAACAGCCCCAGAACCCACCAACCACGCATGCAACCTGGGGGTCATCCTCAAATCCTCCCTCTCCATGACCAAGCAGGACAACGCCATCTCAGCTTCCTGCTTCAACACCCTCTGAATGCCCTGCAGGATCTTCAAATGGATCACCTCCAACACGTGAAAAACAGTAATCTGTGCCCTACCCACGAGCTCACTGGATTACGGGAACGCCCCCTATGCAGCTACTTATTATTATTATTATTATGTTTCTTATATAGCGCCTGAATCGACCCCCGAAGGGGTATCTCCGCGCTTGCCTTGGGAACCCGTCCTGGCTTTTCCCTGTGAGATAGCCCCTACAGGGCATCCCCAAGGTGAAAGCCAGGCATCCCGCCGCAGGGGGGCCGTTGTGGAGATTAAGCAAGCTTAATGCCCAGAGTTGCAGAGTGTGAACCCATGATTAGGTCAGGCACCGAAGCGAGAATTATCGAGTCCATGGACATTTGAGCTCAAGACCGTGCCGCGTCGGGAATTGAACCCTGGTCCCGGGTCTGACCTCTGCTTCAGGGTCTGCCTGCTCTAACCAGTGAGCCACACTTCTCCACCAACAACAACCAAAATCCTGAGATGGCTGCAACGCATCCAGAACGCCTCGCCACGTTTGATCGTCAATTTCCCCAACACGGCCACATCACACCACACCTGAGAGGCCTGCACTGGCTCCCTGTAAACAACAGGATTACCTTCAAACTCCTCATCCACGCACACAAAGCTCCTAACCACGCCGAAAAAAGCAACATTTAGACCATCCGAATGGTGTATACTAGTCCATTACAATGAGAAGACAGTCTTCCTCCCAAATAACTTTTTTCAATTTAGTTAAAAAGTGGCCTGTGTCCCTGATAAATGACCGTAAACCTTCTACAAATTCATGCAGAAAATGATCAGCATATTTAGACATAGCCTCTAAAAGACTTTTCTGGGCCGAGATTATTGGTCGCCCAGGAAAAGGTATCACATTTTTATGCACTTTAGGGATAAAGTATAGAAAAAGAATTAGAGGATAATGATTTTTGAGAAAACAAGTTCTTTATGTTGTCTTATTTCTTGGAAACTTGCTTTCTGTAACAATTAACGTCACTAAGATTTTTATTGGCCTCCTCCAAATATAAATCTCGTGGCCATATAACAATGTTCCCACCTTTTTCTGCCTTGTTTATAATTATTTCTGTATGTTCCTGAAATTTTCGAATCAATTTCATATATTGCTTTTCCGAATGTTTCCTTTGATGATTTAGTTGCAAAAAGACACAATCCAATTTCTTCAAATCTTCTACCATACAATCGTTGAATACATCGATTGCGTCCCGAGGCATCATAGGGAGAACATTTTATGGAGGCCTGAATGGGCTGGTATCTGGCATATTACAAATGATCCCAGCTTCTGAAAGATTTGCTTGTGTCGAATTGTCTGGTGTATCATTCAAATTTGCTAACAATTGTGCTGTAAGTATAGTACCTACATCAGCTGTTTGAAAATTTGGAAACACTCCTTCTACAGTTCTGTTTTGCATTGCTAGATGTGCTGCATTGTTCAATTAAAAATGTTTTCTTAATTTTAGCTTGCGAATAAATTTAAAAACGTCAACTCTGGTTTGGGTGTATTTAAAACAATTAGTAGGACAGTATGAAAGACCCAGGGTCAACCGTTGTTTTTCTGCCACTGTTAATGTAAGTTCGAAAGATTAATCACTGAATTGTCAACAATATCACTTGGTACCTGATATATTGTTTGCTGTTAAATTTGTTCTTGCTTTTTCCTCTCAAGTTTGTGTTTCCGCCTCTGTTTCCTACGTTGGTTCCTTCTACTTCTTGTTTCCGTGTTTGATTTCGCGGTCTGAGAGTTTGCCGGCGGTCCTCTACTAAAAAAGGAAGCTCTTCCCCCGGTGCAAAATTAGTTGGTACTTGAAGTGTCTTTTGTCAGATGCCATCATCGGATTCAGCACTGCTTTCCACACTACTTACTTCTACTGAGGAAAAATTGCCATTAATCTGCACACCTAATGAGGCCATGTCGCTCTTATTTCCTTCATTTGTAAGAGCACAGCATTTAATGTTGTCAAATTTTTTTGAGAACGTGAACACACGCCCCGTCTCATAGTCCTGCTTATCTCTTGCGAACTTATAGATCTTTCTTTTCTTTATTGTCTCTTCCTGTTTTTTAAGTCTTGCAGTTATTTCTTCCCGTCCGTTTATAATTTGTTTTTTTTTATCACTTGCTTCTAGCAATATGTTAATAGCCTCAATTTCTTTCAGGACTCCTACCCGATCAATTTCAGCATACTTGATCAAAATTTCTACCACATTCATTGAAGATTCTAAATTATTCGCTGCCCACTCCTTCAACATTGTCGGGTTGGGACTTTCAAAGGATGGTGCTATCATAACCCTGAGGCCACGAGGGAGTCTTCCAACCTCCTTGTACTTTTCCAATGACTTATTTATCCACCAGTTTGTCAGCTCGGTTCTGTGAAGCTTTCCTAATTATTTCAATAAAGTTTTGGCATCACTGTTGATAATAACATTGCTCGTTTGATCCAATCGTTAAGTCACCACTTCTGGGATGTCTAAAAATAGGGCATTTGCCGCTGCTTCACGGTCCTTCAGTGCGTCCGCTGTTGCTAGCATATGTACTGCAAGTTTGAAATAAATTACCCACAAACGTTTCTTTACGCTCAGCCTAACAACACTCGACAAATCCTGCAACCCGCTATTTTCACTACTATAGCCGTGAGAGCCGTAAGAGCCATTCTCCAATCGAAACTTTGGTTTAGGTACTTTGGCATCCTTCGACCCCCCAGTCCTTACCGTCGTATCCTCCTAGAAAAACACCGCTCTGACTCCAATTTCAACTTCCAGCAGCGGGGGCTGACTGCAGTGATGTCATCAGTGATGTCATTTGAGATGTCATCAGTGATGTCATGAGTGATGTCACTGACCATGTCATGAGTGATGTAATATGTAACGTCATCAGCAGTGGATTGCGGGCGTGTGCATTATAATTAGCTGAACTAACTAGAGTTAGGGGAATTTCAATGGTTTTGTATGAGTGAAATGTCCAGCTAACTATAACATGTGTGAAGCCTATGTTTTTTTCAGTGAATTTCTAAGGTGTTTTAAATGCTAATTCCTAACTATAACGTGGCTGAAATCAATGCTTTTTCTGTGAACATATCTATATATATCTATCTATATATCTATCTATATATCTATCTATATATCTATATATATCTATCTATATATAAATATATATATATATATATATATATATATATATATATATATATATATATATATATATATATATATATATATATATATATATATATCCCGCACTCAATATCGAGCCAGAAACACTGATTTCTGGGTAAGGAAGTCCACTATGGAAGACAGCGGCTCTGTGACCATGTAATCAGGGGTCAAAATCTTTCCTCCAATGAGGTTGTTGCAGGACATTTAAAGGTGGGGGCGGAGCCACATCCAAGGAGCAGCCGCATCTGAGGAAGGCCAGTTTGCCAGAAATGCATTATGCACATGCTGTTTTTATTAAAGGTTTCCTTGTTCTCCCCGAAGTGGCCTCTTTTCCTTACTTACGTGGAAGAGATTTGTTCATGAATTCTGCGCATCGTGCCAGTGGCGCTTTAAGTGCCCCGTTCCTGCAAGTGGCGGGAGAAGTGCTGGAACCAGCTGTTTCAGCTCAACCTGCTTTCTCGAGGGATCGGATCAACTCCTGCCCGCCTTGGGGATTGGCTGAGCAAGGGCTTCTACCACGGTGGCTCGTGACTACACAAAGATTCGAGTGCACTGTCACGTCGTTTCAGAGCCCGGAAAAATTCCTGCGCCCAATGCTGGGATGTCAAGGGGACCCAAGGGAGCCTAACAACATCGCACCTGGATGTCCTGCCCTTATTTCAAGCACCATTTACCTGCTACTTTTTCCGCACTCAATATCGAGCCAGAAACACTGATTTCTGGGTAAGGAAGTATACTATGGAAGGCAGCGGCTCTGTGACCATGTGATCAGGGGTCAACAACCTTTTCTCCAATAAGGTTGTTGCAGGACATTTAAAGGTGGGGGCATAGCCACATCCAAGGAACACCCGCATCTGAGGAAGGCCAGTTTGGCCGAAATGCATTATGCACATGCTGTTTTTATTAAAGGTTTCCTTGTTCTCCCCGAAGTGGCCTCTTTTCCTTACTTATGTGGAAGGGATTTGTTCATGAATTCTGCGCATCGGGCCAGTGGCGCTTTAAGTGGCCCGTTCCTGCAAGTGGCGGGAGAAGTGCTGGCACCAGCTGTTTCAGCTCGACCTGCTTTCCCGAGGGATCGGATCAACTCCTGCCCGCCTTGGGGATTGACTGAGCAAGGGCTTCTACCACGGTGGCTCGTGACTACACGAGGATTCAAGTGCACTGTCACGTCGTTTCAGAGCCCGGCAAAATTCCTGCGCCCAAGGCTGGGACGTCAAGGGGACCCAAGGGAGCCTAACAACATCGCACCTGGATGTCCTGCCCTTATTTCATGCACCTTTTACCTGCTACTTTTTCCACACTCAATATGGAGCCAGAACCACTGATTTCTGGGTAAGGAAGTCCACTATGGAAGGCGGCGGCTCTATGACCATGTGATCAGGGGTCAACAACCTTTTCTCCAATGAGGTTGTTGCAGGACATTTAAAGGTGGGGGCGGAGCCACATCCAAGGAGCAGCCGCATCTGAGGAAGGCCAGTTTGGCCGAAATGCATTATGCACATGCTGTTTTTATTTTAAAGGTTTCCTTGTTCTCCCCGAAGTGGCCTCTTTTCCTTACTTACCTGGAAGGGATTTGTTCATTCATATATATATATATATATATATATATATATATATATATATATATATATATATATATATATATATATATATATACATGCCCAAACAGTTCCGGTAAAACAGCCAGTTCCGCTCACGGGTAGGTCGAGGTAGGGCTCCCGGTCACCCTATGAACTCAATCCGAATTCCCATTGTACAAAAGGAACGTACTCAACACTCCAAAATTGCTGGTGCACATAATATTTAATGGCAGGAAACAACGCGTTTCACCTTACGGCTTGATCACGTTTCCATACATATATATATATATATATATATTGTCCAACAAATACCCAGAAGCTTTTTAGGAGCGCACACAGAAACGAGTGAACCAGACAGTTTTCTCCTCTCAGGAAACTTGCATCTTTATTTTAGGCTTGTTATTTTCTCAGACCTGACGCGTATCGTGGTGTTAACCTCTTCCTCAACGGTCACCATTAGCATATACGGGTCGCAGGAAGTTCTGCATGCCACTTTATACATCCGCTCAGTGCGCATTTGATTCAAGCCTGCTGGGACTTGTAGGCCCGTTTCGAACAATTATTTCCCCTAAGTAGGTCGACGGGTCCATATGTTATATAGCCTACTTTATTTCCTTGGTAGGTTCCAAATCCAGATGCAAGTTTAATTTTCCATACTCGCTCTGCTGCACATCGAGTCAGAACAGTTCCATCTCTGCACCTTCGTTGGCATTTTCACGGATAGTGCAGCTCCCCACGGCAGGGCGCCATGTCCTTAATGTTGTTTAACAAATGCCCAGAAGCTTTTTAGGAGTGCACACAGAAACAAGTGAACCAGATGGTTTTCTCCTCTCAGAAAACTTGCATCTTTATTTTAGGCTTGTTATTTTCTCAGATAGTGAGGGAAAGGGAAGCGGCAGCTCTACAAATGTTGGACGCCTGCCGAACAGTGACGAACATGAAGACAAGTACAGCTACAGCAACTACTGAGCAAAATATTTTAATTAAAGAGAAATTAAAAAAATAGAAAAGAAAATGCGCTCTGAGCAGAGCAAATGGTGGCAATCACATTCCTTGCAGAGATACCTTGATGTTGATAGAGTTCCACTCCTAGCGCCCAGGTATGAATCACCAAATCCATCAATGATGCGAGAATGGGCCAAGTGCAATTTGGAGTACTCGAAACAGTTAATGAAAATTTTAATCAAATATGCTGACTTTGACCATGCAGCTTTCTTAGAGGAGATAGCCAAAATTAATGAGGAATTGGAAACCACATGGGACAGACTGAAGAAATGTCAAAATTACGCTAGGAAATGACATTCAGACTAAGAAAAGAGGAGGAAGAAATAATGGAGTGTAAGACGTATAAATTTCATCGGGACAAAACTGACTACGAAGTAGGGCAAATATTCACCTTGTCAAAAAAATATGAGGCTTTAAGATCGATGAAGTAAAAACAAATTGTCACAATGAGACCGAACACATTAAGAACAGGTGAAGCTACCTCAAGCACTCCACAGTCTGATTTAAGCTCTGCTCCGGATAGCGAATCTGAACGAGAACCCAATATGAATCAAACAAGACAAAAATGTATATTGGATGAAGAATTACTTTTTTTATGCGAGGACAGGAGGCAAACCCTCCGCCCACGTGCAAAAAGAACAAATTATGGCCAAACAAAAACTATAAACGCAAACAACGAAGGAACGCCAACAGAAGCGGGAAACAATCAATGGAAAAGAGGGAGATGGAGGAGAGGAAAATAATGGATATGGAGACCATTAATAAAACAATCGTGAATTTGTCAAATGTGGAATTGAGTGATAACAACAAAAAAGTTTTAAATCTGGGCTTGACATATTGCCCAGCAAGAAATTGCAATGTTTCAAGAGGATATTTTCAAGAGAACAGGAATAATGAAACTCAAAAAATTCCATTTGATGAACAAAAAAGAGGATATTAAAACAAATCTAACAACAAGTGGGGAAATGAATACACAAAATTTGGATTCAAACCCATTAACTTAAACTGCCTTATGGGAGGTAACGAAACAATAGGAAGTTTTGAGGAAGATACATCTAATATATCATTATCTGTGGCAGGTCAATCACCCTAACAGTATGGCAATGTAGGGACAAAGATCCCATCAACCCAATTTAAACCAAAATCGACATTTAATCAGATTATGGTACGTGATTCTATTGATATATTTCATAAGTGGACAACGGAACAATTGAAGGAATTGAATATTAAGACAAACAATATGTTATTCAAATTTAACAAACAAAATCATGAATACAATGAACTCATGAAAAATTTAAAAGCTAACAATAAGATCATAATTCGCAACTCAGACAAAGGAGGGAATATTGTTCTTATGTCAATGGAAAATTACACCAAGGAAGCCTACACCCAACTTGATGACAGAACATGCTATATGATAAACAATGCATTTGGACTGAAAATTGTGTATTCAAGGTTTACAAGAAATTGGCAACAAAGAAAAAAACAATCTGATTACTGTACAGGAGTTCACATTTTTAAAGAATGACCATCCGGTTGTACCAACAATATATTATATATCGAAAGTCCATAAACATGCATTGAATCCACCAGGCAGGCCCATCATATCTGCAAAAAAAAGTCTACTTGCACACATTTCCAAATATGTGGATCATTTTCTTCAAGACATGGTCAAAGCGTTGCCTTCATATGTCAGGGAAACTAGTGACTTTTTGGGAAAACGTAAAGACTTTGAATGGCAACGGAACTATTTGTATATAGCACTTGATGTAAGTTCGCTACATACTAGCATCCAACATGTAGATGGACTGCGAACTTTAGGCCATTACGTGGATAGACAATTGGACAGTACGGTTGAACACAAAATTATGCGAATTGAGATGGTAGAATTCTGTTTAATGAACAAAGTATTTATGTTTAACAACCTGGTTTACATACAAATCAGAGGTGTGGCGATGGGGGCCAGCTTCTCTCCCAGCTATGCATGTTTGCACATGGGCTGGTGGGAGGAGCTGGTCCTCAGGACCGAGCATCATGTGATAATGTCAACCAAGGTAAAACTATGGTTACATTTTATTGATGATTTGTTTGTTATATGGGACGGTGAAGTCAGCGAGGCTGATGATTTTGTACAAGCAATAAATATAAACAACTTGAATCTGCACTTCACAGCTAATGTCAGTAAAACTCAAGTCAGTGTCCTAGACACAAATGTCTATATAGCGAGCAATAAAATTGAAACAAAACTTTTTCGAAAAGAAACCGCAGGGAACTCGAAACTCCATGCAAGCAGTGCTCATGTCAAACATCTAGTGACAAGTATCCCCTATAGGGAAATGCTGCGGTTGAGGCGCATCCATAGTAATGGAAAGGAGTTAATGGAGGCTCAATCGCTGAGCAAGGCACACTTCCAAGATAGGGGATACTCTAGAAAAGTAATTGATAACGCTATTTTAAAATCCATGCGCAAGTATAGACATGACCTGCTAACTCAAAAAGTGACAAGAAATAGCAAAAACAAAACTTCACCCGAAATAGACTCTATGATGGAGGAAACTAAAAAAGAGTTTAGAATAATCATTCAATATAGCTAATAATATAAACAGCTCCAATCCATCATCACTCGCAATTGGCCAATGGTTCTCAGTGACCCAGTGATAGGCTCACTATTACCAAAAAGACCATCTATCACAGAGCTTTCCAAACTGTGGGTCCCGACACAGTACTGTGTCGCCTGCAAATGTGGGTGTGTCGCGGGATGACACTAGTATTAGCGGGCACTTAGCACATAACTGCTGCTAATTAAGAGGCGTTCCTTTGAACGCTTTGTTCTCACTATGCCTCATCTATTTCATAACGTCTCCCAGTAAATGGTCTTTTAAAGACCTGCAAAGTACTCGGGTGCCCGGGAAGCTGGGGTGAGGTGACATATGGTGACAGGCAGAGGGAGACAGACAGAGGGAGATAGAGGGAGGAAGACAGAGCGAGGGAGATAGAGGGAGGGAGACAGAGAGAGAGGGAGACAGATGGAGGGATACAGAGAGGGAGGGAGAACGAGGGTGACAGACAGAGGGCGACAGACAGAGGGAGATTTAGGGAGGAAGACAGAGGGAGGGAGACAGAGGGAGACATAGGGCAAGAGACAGAGAAAGGGGGAGACAGATAGAGAGGGAGATAGAGGGAGGGAGACAAAGGGAGGGAGGGAGAGAGGGAGGGACACAGAGGGAAGGAGACAGAGGAACGGAGACAGAGGGAGACAGAGAGGAAGACAGAGGGTGACAGACAGAGGGAGACAGACAGAGGCAGGCGGGCAACAGAGGGAGGGAGACAGACAGAGGGAGGGAGGGAGACAGATAGAGGGAGACAGACAGAGGGAGGGAGACAGAGGGAGAGGGAAACCATGGGAGACACAGAGAGAGGGAGGCAGAGGGAGGGAGACAGAGAGAGGGGTCCAGGGTAGACAGAGGGAAGGAGAGGGAGACAGAGAGAGGAAGACAAAGAAAGGGAGACAGAGGGAGATAGACAGAGGGTGACAGACAGAGGGTGACAGACAGAGGGAAGGAGACAGAGGGAGGAAGACAGATGGAGAGGGAGACAGAGGGCGAGGGAGACAGAGAGCGCGAGATGGAGAGAGGGAGACAGAGAGAGGGAGACAGAGAGAGAGAGGCGGAGACAGACAGAGGGAGAGAGAGTGAGGGAGAGAGAGGGAGGGAGACAGAGGGAGAGAGACAGAGGGACGGAGACAGAGGGTGACAGACAGGGAGACAGACAGAGGGAGGGAGACAGACAGATGGAGACAGACAGAGGGAGGAGGGCAACAGAGGGAAGGAGACAGAGGGAGGAAAACAGATGGAGGGAGACAGATGGAGGGAGGCAGAGGGAGGGAGACAGAGGGAGGGAGGGAGACAGACAGAGATAGACAGAGGGAGGGAGAGAGAGGGAGAGGGACAGAGAGAGAGAAAGGGAGAGAGACAGAGAGAGGGAGATAGAGAGAGAGGAAGACAGACAGAGTGAGGGAGACAGAGAGAGGGAGAAGGAGAACGAGAGAGATAGAGAGAGGGAGGTAGATAGAGAGGGGAGGGATGCAGAGCAAGAGACAGAGAGAGAGAGGGAGACAGACAGAGATAGAGACAGATATAGACAGGGACAGACAGAGACAGATAGAGGAAAAGACAGGGACAGGGACAGACAGATAGAGGCAGAGACAGACAGAGACGGAGAGGGAGACAGAGGGAGGGAGACAGGGACAGACAGAGACAGGGACAGACAGACAGATAGAGGCAGAGACAGGGACAGACAGATAGAGGCAGAGACTGAGACAGACAGAGACAGAGAGGCAGAGAGACAGAGAGGGAGACAGAGAGGGAGACAGAGGGAGGCAGAGGGAGATAGAGAGAGGGAGACAGAGGGAGAGAGTCCAGGGTAGACAGAGGGAGGGAGAGGGAGACGGAGAGAGGGAGACAGAGAGAGGGAGACAGATAGAGGTAGACAGACAGAGGGAGGTAGACAGGGAGGGAGATAGATGGAGATGGAGACAGAGGTAGAGGGAGACAGAGGTAGAGGGAGACAGAGGGAGAGGGAGACAGAGAGAGAGGTAGACAGAGAGAGAGGAGCACAGACAGAGGGAGAAAGAGGGAAAGAGAGAGACGGAGGGAGGGATATAGAGGGAGGGAGGCAGAGGGACAGAGACAGAGAGAGGGAGACAAAGGGTGACAGAGGGAGACAGAGGGAGGAAGACAGACAGAGGGAGACAGACAGAGGGAGGAGGGAGACAGACAGAGGGAGGAGGGCGACAGAGGGATGGAGACAGAGGGAGGGAGACAGATAGAGGGAAAAAGATAGAGGCAGACAGATTTAGGGAGACAGATGGAGGGAGACAGACAAGAGGGAGACAGACAAGAGGGAGACAGACAGAGGGAAGGAGACAGAGGGAGGGAGACAGAGGGAGGGAGAGAGAGGGAGAGAGAGGGAGGGAGACATAGAGCGGGAGACAGAGAGAGAGGGAGACAGAGACAGACAGAGATAGATAGAGACAGAGACAGACAGAGACAGGGACAGACAGAGACAGATATAGGCAGAGACAGACAGAGACCGAGAGACGGAGAGGGAGACAGAGGGACGGAGGGAGACAGGGACAGACAGACAGATAGAGGCAGAGACTGAGACAGAGAGGGAGAGAGACAGAGAGGGAGACAGAGGGAGACAGATGGAGACAGAGGGCCCGATTCACAGAACTGACTTAAGACAAAATCCTAAACTTACTACCATTTTGGTATTCACAGAAGGCCCTTCCTCATGTTAGTATTCACAGAAGGCACTTACTCATTTTGGTATTCACAGAAGTTAGGAATCCTAACTTTAGGACTCCTAAAAGTCTTCTGTGAATACCGAAAGACTTAAAGTTAGGATTTTTCTCAGTGTAGAAGTAGTAAAGTTAGGACTCCTAACTTTAGGAATCCTAACTGCCTTCTGTCAATACTGAAAGTCTTAAAGTTAGGATTTTTTCTCAGTTTAGGAGTAGTAGCTTTAGGACTTTACCAAAACACATTCACTAGTCTAGAAGGGGTAAGGTGAGTGCACACATTTTACATAATTCACTGTCTTTGTAGTACTCTAATGATTGTTTTTCTAATCAACTACTCATACAGTGAGCTAGGCCTTAGCACATGCAATGTGTTTGTGTAATAATTGAAAAGTATAATTTATAAATGTATTAAAATAAATGTATTTATAATTATTTTTTACAGATATTGTGTATCATCATTAAAATAAAGTTATCATGCCTGAAAAATCAAGAAAGAGAAAACAACAGCAAAAGGACAAATATTTGAAGAAAATTACAGAACAAGTATTGGATTACCAACATCATGTGGGTAAAAAGAAAAATTCTTCCTGTAAGACAACTAAAGAATTCATTAAAAAACTCTCAAAGCCTAGAAATAGTGTGCAGATTGTACAAACTACAAATAATGCTTCGAACAGAAAAAAGAATATGAGTAAAAAGAAAGGAGCAAATCGAAAGTTATATTCACAAGACACAATGAATGGTAAAAGAAGGCAAAATCAGTATTAAAAAATCAGGAAAATAATTTTTTATAATGGAGTGGTTTTTAACTTGTTCAAAAATGTGAAGAAATATCAAAAAAAGAACACTATTTTATAAAAAGAAAAAGCATATTGAATCCATTGTTCAAAAAGCTTTTGAATTAAAAAGGCAATTATTTATTTTAGTTCTAAACAGAATCTGATCACTAGATAAACCAATCCATTTTATGAAGGCCAAAAGTAAGAGGAAAAGAGTAATTAACAGAAATAATTTTTGTGATTTTTTGGGGGGAAAATGGAAACACAGTTCAAGTTCAGAGCCTTTCTTTAATGATGAGAGTTATTTTCAGACCAATAATTTATTGCATGCAGTTGATACCAGTGGTCGAGCTTATGAGGTTAGAAATGGTTGTCCAATTGAGAAAGAGAAGATGGTTCCCAGAAATGCAGAAGAAGTGTTAGTTGAGGAAGTTCTAGGACAATGTCCTAAAGCCCCAGTGTACACTTGGGATTGCAGTAGTATTTGTGGTGTACGACAAGAATCTATTGATATTTTGTGCAATTTCCAATGACAATACATTAAAAAAAGTGTTAAACAAAAGATTAAGATGTTGCAAGGACTAGACCCCTGCAGAGTGAGAAAAAATACTAAGGTCATTCTCTGACTTGTCTTTCTAGAAAAGTATGCCAAAGTGTTTTTCATCATTTTAGGATTTTAGCAGTACATCATTCTCAAATGTGGAAGTTAGTCAGAAGATTGTATTATGCCAAAAGTCCAGCACTTAAATTAAATTAGTTGAACAGTGCTCTTTGGCGTGGGTCAGTATCAGATGTGAAGAAGGTTTGTGATGAAATTGAGTTTTGTTACTTTGGTCCCGAACAAGAGAGTGCAGAAACAAAGACATTAATAGAAGAAAATGTTGAAGAGAATGTGCAACATACTACTACAAAACATTTTGAGGAACAAATTACAACGTTTAAGGTGATTTCAGGTGAAAGGCGAAATTATTCTTGTATTTGTTGCCGGTGAACTCACTATAAAAATCAGACTAGGACTGTTGATCTGTATTTAAAAAGTGAAAGAGAAAATAATGATAAGTGTAAGGAAAGTGCAACTTATTTGTTGGTAGAGAATTGTTTTGATTTGGGTTCTGATCAGCGCATTTGTAAATATTATTATAACAAATTAGATGAGAATAAAATGCCCACTAGAGCTGTCCATAATAATCTAGAGTTGGTAACTATTCCTCCACAACGGATAGATTTAAATACATATGAGTCTATTCTCATTCGATGTGTGCACCCATTTCAAGCTATTGTTTGTATGAAGCCTAAAACAGGTAAATTGCCTCCTTCAGATTTACAGAGAGGATTAAAAGGAAGATTTGTATATTTACCTCTAGATTTAAAGAAAAATATTAAAACTATTGGTGTAGAGAATGTAGAAAATTAACCACTAGTTATTCTAGTTAATGGCATTCCTACTAAGAAGAAGAAAATCTGGCAAGAATTAGTGGATGTTAGGAAAGTACAAAAGGCAACATTGTATCTGATAAAAAACAATGAGTACTATAAAAATGTGTATGTGGGAGACGAAGAAATAGTTTTAGCAGAAGATACAGAAACATCAAATTTAAAAAAGTGGACATGTCTAAAAGTAAAGAAATCTATGAACATTATAGTGTACATCCACTTCATTCAAAAGAAGTGATGGGGAAATACTATTGAGTTATTCCAAATGAAAAAAGCAAAGGGATGTCACATGAGTGTATGGGAAAAAAGCTCGGAAGCTCATTGTTTTCCGCAGTTGTTCCCAACAGGAAAAGGTGGACGATATGATGAACGACCTGTGCAGATCCCTGCATCTGAATATCGGACAACAAGATTGTATGCAGAAGACCCAAGATTTCATATATGTATCCCATATATATTTCATATTTTATTTGAGAGTGACTTGTCTGGACTTTCGTATGTAGTCAATCACATATTGAGAACAGGAGTACATCTTCAAAACGTTTCTGCTAAGTTATTTATGGATAAAGTACACCAGAGAGATGATCATTTAGAATCTCAGATGATTAATCTGATGGCATATCAGCGTGGCACTAATAAGGATTTGTACCGTCATCATGGAGAACTTAAATGTATGCTAAGGAACTTAGGAACTCCTATGTGGTTCCTTACCCTAAGCAGTGCTGAATAGGCTTGGGATAATTTACTTGAATTTCTTCTAGAGGCAACATTGAATATTAAAAATATTGAATAAAAGACACCTGGAGAAGTGTGCTCTTTGGATCCTGTTAATATATGCAGGTATTTCAATCATTGATTTGAAGCTATTATGTCTTTTATCAGCAATAAAAATAATCCTCCTCTTGGAAAAGTTGTGGATTTCTTCTGGAAAAAGGAGTATCAAGCTAGAGGTGCTCCTCATATACATATGCTGATATGGATCAAGGATGCCCCCAAATTCGGAACTGATTCCGATGATACTGTTTTGTCTCTTATTGACGGATATGCCACATGTGGTATACCCAAAAGAATAGAAGAAAACAACTTAAGACAACAAGTCTTACGATTCCAAAGCCATCGATGTGGAAAATGCTGTTGATGAAAGTACAAGTCTAAGGAAAAGTTGTATACCAAATGTTGTTTTGGATTTCCACGTCCTGTAATATCCAAAGGAAGAGTAAACAGTTTTATGTCAGCTATGAGACATACCATCAGTAGAAAGTCTCCAAATAATACCTACAATTTGAGAAGAAGTGAAGAATCAAAATACATAAATGATTGCAATCCGGTTAATCTCTCTATGTGGAATGCTAACATGGATATTCAGTACATAGCGGATAATTCCATTGCTGTCGCTCGGTATGTATCATCTTACATTACGAAATCAGAAAAGACGGTATTGAAAGAAATGTGGGAAGAGATTTCTCACAAGAAGAGTCTAAGTAAGAAATTATATTGTTTCAGTTTGAAGATGTTATCCCATTGAGAAATTGGAGTGTATGAATGCTCAGATCGGTTATCATCTGCAAGTTTATACTCAAAATCTAGAAGAATCATTTGGGTAAGTCTAGGTCTTGCTGCAACACGGAATCAAGTACTTAAATCTGTTCAAGAAATCAAATATTTAGCTGAAAAAGATCCAGAAAGTACAGACATTGTGAAAACAAACATGTTGGATACATACTATCCAAATAGAAGTCATCATCTTGAGAACATATGTCTCTATGAAGTGTTGCAAACTACACTTTTAAATGGAGTACTACAGAAAACATCAATGATGGAAAATAAGGAGTGATTGGTTTTGAAGGATGTTTTGTGAAACAAAGGAAGGAATTTTGATTAATCAGAGAAAACTGACGTGCTACACTCCTGATAAAAGAGAATTTTTTTATTTAGCACTTTTACAACTGTTCAAACCGTGGCGTTCAGAATTGGAATTATTCAGAGTTATGAAGATTCCTTCAATGCTTGTAAAGATACCATAGAATGTAATATTTTTGCAAATTATGTGAAAATGTTGAACAATGAAATTGAAGAAGAAGCTACTATTGCAGCTGAGATTGCTAAAGACAGTTCTCAAGCCAGTCAATAAGTATGGGCTGAAAAACCGTTCCGCTAACGGAATTTGCGTTTTTTTGGCAATTTTGCAGTCCGCGAATCGCACAAATTTGCCCAAAAATCCACAATTCGCAAGCTGGTGGATTTTTTTGCTTGGTCGCGCTTCAAAAATATAATCTCTCACGCGTGGCGTTGACGCACCGTGATTCTGAGTTCGCCGAGTTGTTTTTCCTCCCGGTTTGCGCCATTTTGGATCTAGCTGCATGATCGCTTGAGACTTTTCGACCGCAAGTACATCATAGCGGCCCACCATCTTGCACTGCGGGAGTATGAGAACGCGACTACGTCATAAGGGCCCTCGATCACGCATCGCAGGAGTAAACAATTACGAACACGAAGATGCAACACGCAGCTGACTTCCAGCAGGAGATATGAACAGCTTGCTTTCCCAAAATTGCAAAAATTGCAATTCTGCACAAGAAATCTACCGCAGGCAGCATAAACTTTCTGAAATTGATGATTTGGATCAGAATAACTCCTCAGATTGACATTTGGCTGCACTTTTTTGTGCAAGGAGTCCATTTCTGGGGAGGTGGGAGGAAGGAAGTCTCCAATTTCCTGTTCCTGTCCAGCAGGCTCCTCCCAGTGCTTTGTCCATGTCCTGGTCACTTTTCATTTGGATCTGGAGCTCTAAGGATTACTTTTTGTGGCTGCTGCTGGATATTTGTATTTAGGGACTTTTTGTTTGGATCACTCTTGGATTACTTTTGTATTGGAGATTTTACAAGTAAGTTGGTGTTGTTTGTTTGGGGCATTGCAGTTGCTGCAACTACAATTGTTAAACTTTTTCATAACTTTAAAAAATATATATTGTGGGTTGGCACAGTATCCAGTAGGCCCAGGGTTAGTCATGGGTGCATGATACAACTGTTTCTATGAGTTTTGTTGAACCTAAATAATATTTTTGGCATGGAATTGAATAGCTCACTGTTATATGTGGAATTTCTTTTAATTTTGGGGTGCGTGTAAAGCCACACTAGCCAGTAGGCCCAGGGGTAGTCAGTGGTGCATGGACCAAGTCTTTCTGTGGGGTGTCTTGAATTTAAACATTATTTAGGGCATGGATGGCATTGGATTGTGGTGATTTTTGTGTGTTTTTCGATTTTTTGGGGTGTTGTTGGGGCCTGGCCATGTGGGTGGGGGCTATTTTGAGGCCTGGTTCAGTCAGGGCCTGGCCATGTGGGTGGGGGTCAAGGGGCCATTTTGAAGTCAGGCAGTGTGCTTTGTGCAGCCAGTCCACCCTGCTTTCATCCATTATGCCCAGGGGTACTCAGTGGTGCATGGAGCAAGGCTTTCTGTGGGGTCTCTCTTCTATGTATGAAAACATCCATGTTTGATTAGAAATAATTTCACATTTTATTTTTGGTCTTTCCGTTTTTGGGTGTGTTGTAATATTAATAAATGCCTAGTTGCAAATATTAATTGAAGCACGACATATGCAACATTTATTTAACTGATGTTCCTCTGGCTTCCTTTGCTTTTATATGCACAAAGAGAACCACAAATCATCCTCTTCATTCATCATCAGTGCCAGGAAGAAGTCCTGCTGCGGTGTGTGCAGCAGAACGTCACGTGACGTCACGTGTGGCCACAGACAACTCTGCAACTCGCGCAACTGCGGCCTGCTGTTCTGACATCTGAAGAAGATGCACCCAAAGAAAGGTGGCCATAGTTCCTCTACCAAGAAAGTTGCCAGTGCCACTGCCAGTAAGAAGGAGCAGAAGAAGCAAGTGGCGTCACTTACCAAGGAGACAGGTGTGCCAACAGACACTTTTTTGGGGAAAAAACTACGCCTGCAGCAGCGGTGTCTGCCGGGGACCAAGCTGGGAGCAGCACCTCAGCTTCATTGGTCTCAGGGCCCCCACGCCAAGTTAGGCCCAAGACCATGAGTGCCCCAGAGGCAGCCACTTTAATTGCTCAATCACCATCGACCAGTGATGTTGGCGTTGACTTATCGCAAGAAAGTAGCATCCAATCAACGCAGGGTGTAACTCATCTGACGAGTGTTCAACCACCGCCGCAACGACAATCACAGGTGCAACAAGGAGAGGCACAAGGAGAGGCACAAGGAGAGGTGCAAGGAGTGGCGCAAGGAGTGGCGCAAGGAGTGGTACAGGGAGTGGCGCAAGGAGTGGCGCAAGTAGAGGCGCAAGGAGTGGCGCAAGGAGTAGCGCAAGTAGAGGCGCAAGTAGAGGTGCAGGGAGTGGCGCAAGTAGAGGTGCATGGCGAGGCGCAGGGAGAGGCCCAACTGCCCAGAATGCTTGTTCCTCCAGAAGTAGGGGCACATCAGGAAATCGAGATTCATGCAAAGGTATCATTCAAGCAAGCCACTCCTCCTGATGATCCATTGTCTTCCAGATCCCCATCAAGAAAAAGGTCAAGGAGGGATAGTACAAGTTCTTCTTCAAGCCCCCTTCCTTCTGATGATCTTGATTGGAACCCACCAATGCAGTCTGAGAGGGAGGCACGCCATGAGCCGACAAAGGTAGCTAAGCCTAAAAGGAAGGTTCCCGCAAGGCTTTCACTTATGGGTGATGACAACAAACAAGAAGTAGAAGTGGTGTATTCTGCTGCTGATGAACAGTCTGACAATGACGACCTAGTCATCACAGTGATCACTCCAGCCCCAGCGGGCATGCAGCAGACAGACATTTTTACCCTATCCCGAATTGCTGCTGAGCCAGATGTGGGCGGCATGGCACTGGTACCACCACCAACACAGGTAACTACTACACCAACATGACCTACAGCTTCCAGATTTTCTCGTCAGAAGGGCCTGCAGGGACCTCCATCCAGCTCAACCTCCATTACCTCAAGTAGTGGTGCTGTTAGTGTACAACAGAGTCACATTCAGCCACGCCCATCCTCCACTTCATCTGGCATTGAAAGTAGCACCTCCACCACCACCAGAAATCTCCAGTCCCCAGTTTGGGACTTCTTTAGTATTAGCAAAACGGTGGAAAACCTAGTCATTTGTTCGATTTGTAAACAAGTAGTTAGTCGGGGTAAGCTTGGTACCAACTATGGTACCGGAGGCCAGAGAGGTCATCTCACAAAACACCACATTATCCAGTGAGAGGCGCACCTAAGTAACATCCGGAAAGCCAAAAGTACAAATCCAAATGTAGACATTGATATTGCATCTGATGACGAAGAGGAGCTGACCGTGCAGGGGGAGGTGAACAACCTAGAGAAATTTTTTTTGGTACACACAGAACCCCTGGCAGCGGCACTGCAGTGGCAGCGCCCACATCCTACTCTACCCCAACAACATCAAGGAGGCACAGTAGTCTGGTAGAGACACCAATGCGAAAAAGTACATCAATGAGCCTAACTGGGTTGAAGAGGTCTACATCCTCATCACATAGGAAAACGGTCCAGACCACCATTAAAAGCATGCTTTGGTTGGAGGCGCCATTTGAACGCAACCACCCAATGGCACATCTGTATAATGCAAAGCTGGCTAAAATGTTAGCGCTGACCTTCTCCCTTTTTCTTTTGTGGAAGGGGTGGGTTTTCGACAATTTGTGCCAACAGTCTGCCCTAAATGGAAGGTTCCTAGCCGGTCCTATTTTGCCAGAGTTGCGGTTCCAGCACTACATCAAGATGTGCTGGGAGTGATTGGGGCAGCTTTCCAGAAGAGTGCTGTTTACACTATCCACCTGACAACAGACATGTGGACCATTTGCCAAGCCCTTGATTACATGTGCATCACTGCACACTGGGTCTCTTTTACAGGGGTTAGAGAAAAGATGTCTGCATGTGTTGACCCTGCCACAATTTTTCAAGCTAGTCGGAAACATGCAACAGTAGCCATGTTTGCCATGGAGAAATCTCATACTGCAGTAAACATTTTGGAGGAGTTTAACAGTCAGGTCTTTGAATGGCTGCATCCAAGAAAGTGCATGATTGGTTATGTTTCCACAGATAATGGCAGTAATATAGTAAGGGCCATGAAGGGTGGTAGCTATTTCAGAGTGCCGTGTTTGGCTCACTGTATTAACATTGTTGTTCAAGATTTCTTGAAAAAAGAAAACACAGTCAGCAAGTTACTGACCACCTGCCGAAGAATCTGCACACGTTTCAGCCATTCTTTTAAGGCCCGGAAGCAGCTGAGGAAACTTCAACATGACCGTAGAGTGCTAGTCAGAGGACTCATCCAGGAGGTGGTAACACGTTGGAACTCAACCTTCTACATGCTTGAGTGTCTGTCTGAACAGTGCTTGGTAATCAATGAGTATGTCTTTGCACTGGGTTCTTCTATGAAAGACATGAGGCTAGAGTTTAAAGCCTGACAGACATGCTTCGTCCTTTTGAGGTCTTCACGCGTGAAGTCAGCAGGGAGGACTGTACTTTGAGCAAAGCTATCCCATTTTTGCGCATGCTAGAGCACCAACTGTAGACGGTGTCTTCAACGTTCAAAGATGATACTGACAAGCAAGACGAATATCCGTTGGCGGAGAGCTTATTAACCCGCCTAGTTGACAATTAAAGGCTTAAAAAAATACATACAGAACAACATTACATTTATGCCACTATTCTGGATCCACGGTACAAAAAGGCAGTGGCCAGCAAAGCATTCATTCCTTTTACTGAAGCAGATGTTTCAAAGTACAAACATTGCCTAGCTCTGCCAGCCACTCGGTTCGAAAAAGAAATTGAAGGAACCGGCAGAAGTACTACTGAATCAGCAGGCCATCCGGCATCAAGGTCCACTTCTGTGGCCGAAGGCAGTCACTTTCCCTCACAGCCGTTTACCTACACCAGAAACTGTATCATCATCCTCACCTGCACCAGGCCCAGCCATAATATTGTCGGAAGCGGATTAGATAACTCATCAAGGGTTTGCTCATTCCAGTGCTGATGCAAAGGCCACAGATGGTACACAAAGTGGAGCAGCCCTGGATGACCTTGAGTGGATGGTGCAGGCCTATCTGGATGACCCAACAGAAGTCTACATTGATCACAACCCATTGCTGTATTGGTTTGGGGAAAGGGGTCAATGGCCACTGATCACCAAACTGGCTCTAAATTATTTGTCTTGCCCAATCGCAAGCATGTCTTCTGAACGTGTTTTCAGTGCTGCTGGTGCCCTTGTAACTTCAAAAAGGACCCGCCTCTCTCCCAAAAATGTGGAGAGGTTAACAATGATCAAGATGAATCAGCACTTCATACCACCAGATTACAAAACACGTGAATCCACGCAGGAAGAAGAGGACACCGACTTAGGTGACGGAAGTTCTTCTCTGTTAGCTGACCTACTCCCGTCTCAATTCACAGAGTTTGAGGATGAGCTCTACTTCCCTGACACCTAGGCCTGAAACTGACTTCTTTTTTTTTTGTCCTGACTCCTTATTCACTTTCACTCCTGTGTGTCTTTCTTTGTTTTGCAACTTTTACCACAACAAAACTCTAATCACAACAAATCCATCAGCAGCACTGTCTTTGTCTTATTTCCTTATTGAAGGTGCCGCTGTCTGCAATCCTGAAGTTCACAAGTTCACAACTCTGTCATGCTCCTCTATCCTCTTCCTTCAGACTCCCCTTATCCATTTCCCTCAAGGCAGATGGCTGGATTACAAAGAATGAAGAAACTGTTGCTTCGTAGATGAGTCCCCTCAAAAGAAGTGGGACTGGAATTACTGACTATATGCTGATTGCTGACAGTTACTTCTGAAATTGACAGTGACACGAGAGGCTGCCCTGTGGGCCTTCACTTTAAGAACAACAAGATGCGGACAAAAAGTGGAACAGGTAATGAATAATGAGATGGCATGCAGTGGACAGCACTGGCTGTCTGGCTCTGATGAAAGCAATTGATTTTTGTTTGTTGTGCATGAAATGAATCATAGGTCTTCTGTTATTATTTAATCTTTTACACACTAAATGTAACTCAAGTCTACTCTGTTTTTTTTACCTTGTTTAATTCAAATTGTACTTCTACTGCAGGGGTCACTACGTTGTATTTTTTAATATGCAAAATGTCCTTGGACTCACTGTGTGTGTAGACTGCAACTGTATGAACAACATTGTGTTTGCCAATATACCATGATGATGAGGAGTCTTGATGATCAATTTTACATAATATCTTTTTTCTTTACAGTCACTCACTGGGATGGATGGATCATCATCGTCGGTTTACGGAAGAACTATGGCCATCTCGTGAGGTAAACAAGTCAACAGCAACTACAGCAGAACTACATGTCTGTCTAGTCGTGGTATGGTGTGGTCGAGCCAGTGTAGTGTTGTTATGCCAGAGTCCAGACAGCAGTTCATGTAAATTGCGGCTATGTGGCTTGCTGCATACAATTAGATATGCTTTGTCTGTCTGTGTCAAAGAGGTATGCTACATCAGGTTGCTTCACTCAGTGGTGCCTGCCCTGACCGTCTGCAAGGCCCTGGCCTGCGGTGTGCTAATTACTATCCTTGAAAAGGAGACTCAGAGTACGCACTGATGCTTTTATGTAATACTGTCGCCTCTGAAACTGAAAGTGGTATTTTTGCACTACACACCGTACCTTATATATTTTTTCTCCGTGGTGTTTTTTAATATAACCATCAACAATTACAGGCCGACTTTTACCCTGTGCGATGGGAAAAATGATTAATTCAGGCTTACCGTTAGCGATTCGCAATTCCGCATCCGCCAGGCAGGCAGTGGACAGTGTGTCTGTCTAGTCACCAAGATTGATCGACGGAGCGTTAGATGGAATGGAGGAGTACCGCGAATAAGAGGAATGGATGGATGCATGCAACTTCCCAAATTGAACAGGACTATTACAGCATACAGTTACAGTATCCTCTTCACTTCTCCTTATCTTTTAAATAATGTTATTGTTGTGAACTTCTATGAGTGTGACTCTGTGCATTTGTTTGCTCTCTGCTTCAAATTTATCCTTCCAGCTATTTAATAAGTTTCTTTGCTATTTCTAAAACTAATTTAATGTACCAATAAGTGTTTATTCTCTCTGAGTGGAGATAGGCAAGTGAAATTGCGTAGTTACTGCAGCCCGGTACTGTCAAATAATGTTTCTTCACAGTTAGTAAGTTGTAGTAAGTACTACTTTTCAGTAACCTAACCATCCATTTAGCAAACAACTTCATGCATGCAGTAGTGCACTTCCTTTACGTCCCTTAAAAGATTTATGGATATCTTCGTATCCAAAGATTTGTTTTTCTTCATTTGTTGTTTGTCCATGCTGTGTTTTTTTTTCCTCTCTCCACAAAACTTTCCCAAAAACCCCCATTCCCATCCAATTTTTAAACCCTAACCCTCTTCCCCCGGGCTGTGTGGTTTTCATTGAGGTGTGACTAAATGACAACAATAATTCCACACACTTACTCGGGAGGATAAGGTCGAAGCAACAGAAAATCAATTTCAAGGATGGTGAATGATTCCGAGGATATATTCTTACTGTGTACTGTACTATCTATCATACTGTTCTAATGCTACGCTCAGGCCACTCAATGTTTCATTTCCTTTTTTTTCATATGCTGCTATTGCCAGTGTGTACCACTGCTACTACCACCACCACAACGATGACATTGCATCTGTCCAGGATTCCAGAGCCAACCTTAATCGCCATTTGCCATTCACCCAGCCTTGTGCCTAGCCCTATTCTCAAACACGAATCACAGGTAAGATAAGCATTTTGGGGGAGGAAGAAAAATGGAGTAGGAGGAGAGGAGAGACTGACGGTAGTACTAGTAAAGTAGTAGGACAATTGAATTCACTAACTCTGTCAGTGGCACTTTTGTACAAATTTGGGCGATTAGACAATTTGAATCAACCAGCCAGTTAAGTTTCAGGAAAACAAACGTACAGTTAAGTTAACCCCCCCGCCTCCCCCACGAAACAGTAAAAATGCGTATGCTATGTTTAAGTTGAAAATAAATAACTATTTACACCCTAACAAAAATAAACTATCCCACAAGACCCGACCCATCCCCCTCCCTAACCCCAACCAATGTCCATGAAATGTCCCAAAGAAAAGTTCCAAAACCCCAACACCCAATTCACAACCCCCCAAAAGTCTTTAAAAAAGGGGCAAGGGACAGTCTCTCTTCTACTTCCGCCGGCGGTGTCCTTTGGCCAGGTGGTCACGATGCTCTCTGCGGAGGTCCTTGAGCAGGGTTTTCAGCCTCGCCACCTCCTGCTCAAGGTTGGACACTCTGAGGGTCAAGCGGTGCAGACGAGCCTTGCACCAGCTGATTTTTTTGCTGCTTGGCAGTGGCGGGTGGCTGCGGCACCACGGCTCCGTACCGCTGAAGGCTTGCGCTGACTGGATGACCCAGGGTGGGTGGAGGAGGATGCAGCTGTCGTGGATGTAGATGTCGACTGCGACTGCGTGTCCTCCTCCTCCTGGGCCACCAGACGCCGATATTCGGCGACAATTGCCTCCAGTTTCCGTTCCCGGGCCCATCTAGCCAACTCCTTCCATGTTAGTTTGGAAGGAGCATCTATATGAAGAAAGAAAAACATACTGTAACCAATGTTCTTTAAGATTAACATAAAATAATTCAGCAGAATGTTGTGTCACAGTAGCACTAGCAACTTGCAAGCACAGTACATAACATTTGTGGCACGTATCTATCTAACCTCCCACTTCATCGCCCTCTGCTCTAACATTAGTGGGAGTTTCAGGAATTCTACTAGCACTATATGGACTCACTACATTAGACTCAGACAGTACACCAGTCTTCTTCTTCTCTCTTGTTTAGCGAAATTGGTACGTAAACTTCTACTTTCCTTGGCTTTGCTACTCTGGCACGGACGTGCGGTGTTACATGCTCTTCAAAGTAACACTCTTCATCCAGTGACCGTCTACTCTGTCTACATACACCTATGCTAACTATGAAGAAGATACCATCCAGGCAGGCAAGCATCAATCCATTCAAAGTAAATGTCAATCATTCTTCTTAATGTTTGACTCTCAACTGGACAAACCTTACTTTTTCTCACCGAAAAACAACCTTTTGCTTTTATATGTAAAACGCCAGCCATGCATCCGTTCTTGACTTGCATTTGAATTTGAACCAAAGGATATATTGCGCACACATACAGTTTCTGGTTCACCCACCCAGGCAGTCTTATTTTCTTTCTCCTTCCACCCATCCTTGCTTCAGATCTTCAACCGGCCATGCATCAGACCATGCATCAGATTCCCAGCCACCTGGGGCAGCATTCAAAAACAAGTATCATTATTTGCCAGTCATTAATTTTCACTCGCTCATCCTTCCTTACACCCTTCTTTCCCTTTTCCTTCATCCCATCCATCAAGTCCATCTCTGATCTGACTTGGCTGCTCGATAAAACTTTCACAGCTGAGTTGAAGTCAAATTTAAAGGAGGCCATTGGTTACTCGTCAACTCCCACCGCTATTGCTAATGAGAAGTCAATGGTGACGGTCTTCTACCTGGTTGACAAAAACTTAGTTCTAAATTTGTAAGTCTTCTTAACAGTAAAGTGTACTTGTACTGTACAACATATACACCCCTGCAGAGAGCCCACTCTGCAATCTCAATAAGTAAGGAATATAATCGCTTACCAATGCCCGCCACTACCGTGGCATCCCCCACAGCAGTTCCTGCTGGCTGTGGCACGGCATCAGACCCTGAAATGCCCACCTCCGCACTGGCCTCGGCACTGGTGGTTGGCTGTGCCAATGGTGTTACGTCTAGAAAAAACATTTAATATTTTTAGATGCCATATACACCACTCCCTATTTTGTCTAGGAATGAAAAAAAGTTACTAGTACTACATAAACAAATTTAATAATTTGTGACTCTATAGTCTAAACTAAAAATGTCCCTTTCTTCAGGGGAGGGTGTTTTTTATTTATGCTTAGCCATAACATGTGATGCTACACTTTTTGACACAACTGATGAATGCTTGCTTTTTAACACGCACCATTTTTCTCATAACAGACAGAAGCTTCCCTTTTACGAACAAGAGCAAGATCATCATCATTTCTTAGTCGGAGTCATCAACGATTCATCCCCACTAAGACTTTAAGTTCCAACCAGGTGAGGGCTCTCCCACAATTAATGTGTGAAATCAGCCACTTTTCAATCATTCTCCGTTTGTTATATGACATTGATTTTAATAAATGTTTTTATATAATGCACAATTTACATTTTTACAGAGTACACACAGAGCTACTTGTTTTACTTTTAATAAAGCTTTAAAACTTACATAGACTCTGTGGTTTTTGGTCATGAGTGAGTGAGCAAAAGGGTTTGCAATTTGCAAGCATGAGTCCGTGACTCTGAGAGGTCGGGACTCTGACTTCACAGTTGTATGTTCTCTGGGTTGTATAATCATTGGTGATCACGCTGCATTCGGGAGCAAAATAATAACTCTCTGACACACTAGCTAGTCACTAAGGAGATTGGGGGTTCAACTTCTGGTATGACTGAGGTACGTGGAAAGTCTAACTGCACCTATTATAATTTATAACCAATGCCCTATTTCTTGTCCATAGTTCTGTATGTGCCGAATAGTCCCTGCAACAGTAGTAGTATGTCCTCCTATCCAATCAAAAATTAAACTATTATCTTATTCTTGGTGGCCATTGACATTTTATTGTTGGGAATTGTCAAAGCATAAACATTTAGAAGACTTCAATAGACATTAGGGACAACCCAGGCGACTGCATTCAGTGCCTAGAGCTATTGCTGAAAAGGAGTTTTGTTTAACAGTACACCTTTTGCCAACAATGCAAGCTTAGCTAGCTACACAGACAGACTAATAATAATCTAGTAGTAGCACAGAGAGTCATAGTAGAGGCAGGATAAGAATTTAGAAACAGTCTACAAGAAGATCAAAGACGATTTAGGAAAAAATAGAATTATGAGGAACATTTGGAATAAATAGGTGCTGTAAAAGATAGGGAAGTATAATTAATAACATTAACAGGAAAACTTACTGGGGCCAGCAGAGGAGCCCTCGGCGGACCTATCCTGGGCTTCCTGTTGTTGTTCCTGCTCCGCCTGTGCCGCTACCTCCTCCTCTGTCCTCTTGTCCCTGGGGGAAGCTGATGTACAACATGAAAGAAAGACAAAAACATGGATGATTGTTGTCAACCAAATCAAACTTTTAAAAAAAACAATAACAAATTATTTCGGGGAAATAGACAACAATTGCACTAAATTTATTGACCTATCTGATGTGATGAAAGTTATGTAACTCACTAAACCAACTACAAAAAGGTTCTACTAGGACTGGCAGGCAGCACTCCGCAGCGCGCGAAGTGACAGACACAGTCCGTCATGATTGC
This sequence comes from Lissotriton helveticus, assembly GCF_964261635.1. Classification (NCBI taxonomy): domain Eukaryota; kingdom Metazoa; phylum Chordata; class Amphibia; order Caudata; family Salamandridae; genus Lissotriton; species Lissotriton helveticus. The sequence continues at coordinate 1,116,936,197 of NC_136067.1, forward strand.
ACACCACTAAAAAGTTTCCTACTAAATAACCAGACTCAGACTATCAATCCACCACCACTATCTCTTGGCAGGAGTACAAGCAAGGACTGGACTTGAGTCTCTAATGTCTAGCATTACACAGTTCTGTAAAGTACTCACTCATACATAATCACTCAGGCCAAATGAACACAAAATTGAAAACAAGTAAGCATAGTAGCACCGCAAGTGAGCAGGCGAGCATCTGCAATCACAGAAGCTTTTGAAACATAATTTACCTGAAATGTAATCGGCAGCATTCTTGCTCTTCGGAAAAAACAAATTGCAATATCATAACACAGAGCAGGAGAAAACAAAGTGGTGATTAAATACTAGCTACTACTACTCACCAAGGTCCGGGATCTCGACTTCAAGCAGGTCGAGCAGGTCTTGCTCCCAGTCCAGGATGTCTGACCACTGGTGCGTCGCCTGGTTGTAGGTGCGCCGGACCCCAGACTCCCGATACATGGCCCGGCACACCTTCCCCCATAGCTGGCGATGCTCCCGGAGCCCGTACCCGGCACAGGGCCTGCCACCTGCCGCGACGGTCTTGGGGAGGTGGCGCTGGACGAAGAAAATCAGTGCGGCTACCTCCACAATGCTGAAGATCTCCCGGGCTACTACTGCCTCCCCCCTTAAGCGCCCGCAAGGGAGCCGGGTACGGGGTGCGGAACCCTTCCCCTTCATGTTCTTCCCGGCTCCCTTTGCCATGGTCCTGGGCAGGAAAGGAAAATAAAATAGGAAAGAAAGAATAGGGAAAAATAATGAAATAAAAGAGTTAAAAAAAGTAGTTTTAAGTAACCAAAAGTAGAAAAAAACACAAAATATAGATGAAGAAAAATAAAGAGATAGATAATGAGTAAAACAAATTAAAACAAAGTTCAAAGAAACAAAGGATTGCAAAGATTAAGGGAGGATTGAAAAAGCATGCCCAGAACCATAGCAATGAAAAAACAAGGTGACCGCGCCCATTACGACCGCGTGGGTAAGTTTGCGCGATATTTCCCCCCGCGAGCACACAGAAATGGACGTGAGCACGTAATTACGGCCCGCACGTAGGAAATGCACAACGCGAGCATGCAACTGGTGCCCGGAAACGGAAATACGCACCGCGAACACTGAAAACAAGATAGCCCCGCCCATGTACGACCGCGCTTAAAAAAAAAACAGTGAACACACAAAGCGCCCCGCGAACATGCAAAAATAAAACAAAATCTGCAAATTCGCACAAATTTGTGGATTTTGCGGACCGCAAATTTGTTTTTGCATGAATTCCCGTACCGCGAATTCGCAAATTTCGCCAATTCTTACCACTCAAAGTTGTGCTCCACTGAGTCAAGATCCACTAGGACAACCAATTCTTGAAAATGAAGCAGCAATCGCCATGAATGAGGTGGAAACAGCAGTGCATTAAGCTTAAGAAGATATTATGGACTTGGGAAACTTGGAAGAACAACTAAATGTTGAACAGAAAGAAATATATCAGCAAGTGAGACAACAGATTGACCATGGATTGCTTCATGAAAAGAAAGAATGCACATGTACATCATTTTAGCCTATCCAAATGTATGTGAGTGGTCAAGCTGGAACAGCAAAACATTTCTAAATTAAAGTATTGACCAGCTATCTACAGAAAACAACTGACTCACATTTGTCTTGTGTTGTAACTGCTCCAACTGGGTTGGCAGCTCACAACATTAAAGGAATTACATTGCATCATTTACTTATGCTACCTGTGGAGCATGAAAACAAATTGGAATATTACAAGCTATCTGGAGATGCTTGTTATGAAGTATCAAGAGTGCTAAAGAAAATGAAACTTTTGATTATTGATGAGGTAAGCATGGTCTCAAACTTAATGCTTGCTTTTGTGCATTTAAGAATGCAGCAATTTGTTAAAACAGAGTACGTCTCCTATTTGGAGGAAACAATGTAATAGTTTTTGGAGATCTAGTGCAACTTACTCCCGTAAAAGGACAACCAGTATTTAAAACGCGTGCGCATGAAGACACCAGAAAGTCTTTGGGTAGTGTTGGAAACGGTCATATTTGGTCATATTTTGAATACAAAGAACTCATTACAAATATGCGACAGGTAAATGATGCTGATTATGGAACCATTCTTCAAGATATAAGAATTGGAGTAATAACAGAACATGGCAAACAAGCTTTGCAAAGTTGATTACTTTCCAATTTGTTTCCAAATAAAAATATAGTTCCTGAGAAAATATATTTGAAAATTGCAGAAAATAAATCTATGCTTATCTTATCTCTGCTTATTGTCAACACTGCGCGAGTGTTCTATATTCAATGAACACATTTTGAACCTAGAAAATGAAAAAATAATAAAAATGGAAGCCATTGATAAAATAGAGCATGAAGGAATCACTATTATTTTGACAGAAAAATTTAACACACAATTAGATTCTTTAGAAAAATCGATATCTAAAGCTGCTGGTTTAGAAAATAATCTATATGCATAATTTTAAGGCGTAATTTGGACGTAGAAAAAGGTTAAGTTAATGGAGCAATGGGTAAAGTTGTGGATTTTGTTAATTATCAGGATAAAGATGGATTTGAATTTTTAAAAATGTATTTTGATCAGATTGAAGAAGTAAAACAAATTGGTTGTTGTTCAGTTCATTTTATTGGTTGTTAAAGATTTATATGTCTATAGAAAACAGTTTCCACTTTCACTGGCATATGCAGTGACTATTCATAAATCTCAAGGTTTAAGTGTAGACAGTGCTTTGGTAAACATTGGAAGTACTGTGTTTAAAGAGGGTATGGCATATGTTGCTTTGTCCCGAGTCAGAACTTTATCTGGTTTGTTTTATGCTCCCAATTTAGGTCAATATCCTGTATTTGAAAAGCGTGTGGTAGGTCGAAAAAGAAAATATGAGAATACCTGTAGTAAAGTTATAGAGAAGGAAAAAAAGATAATGTTGTGATTGCAAGCAAAAAGAAAAAGGACACTGTTGAAGAGATTGTTGGTTATCAGTTTGAAAATAGTTCAGGTATCAACTGCGATGCTAAAATATGCTAATGTAGTGGTTAGTGTTGCTTTTTTTCTTGAAAGTTTGCAACAGCAAATTATGGAGAATTGGGAAAAAAAATGTTATTCCTTGTTGTTCCTTGTTGCATTCTGTTTATGAAAAATTGAGAACTGATAAAAGTAAAATGCAAATCGTTTCTGATATTCGTAATCTTTTGGATATATGTTCTGGTTCTACACAATTTACGCGGAATATCCAACAAGATGCTCAGGGATTTCTAATGTATATGCTTACCATATTGGAAAATGAAGGCATAGAAATTGAAAATCTTTTTGGCCTTTGTTATAAATGGGAACATCAAAGTGAAAATTGTATGTTTACATGTGGCACTAATATAGACACTTAAAGATTTATATATTTGACATTACCAGACTGTAAATCAGTGTATTTCAACAAACTAGTTAAAGCAGCAAATCAAAACATGGAATGTAGCCAATGCAAATCAGAAATGTTATCAACATTATTTATACAAAGATATGGAGAATATGTAATTTTAATGATGTACTGTTGTACAGCTGATGGTCCCTCTACAACATCTGGACATTACACTGCCTATTTAAAATGTGATAAAGGATGGACATATTGTATTGATGCTCAATTGGTTTTTAAACAATGTTTGCCTAGCGAATTACCAAATTCCTACCTAATATTTTTAAAGCCAAAGTTTTAGGAACATAATTCGGCCTCTAAGGAATTTATTAATATGTATTAATACGATTACTATTGGACAATTTCGATATAAAGGATTTCAAAAATACTATTTGGCCTAGAGGAAAAGTATATATTTGAATTAAGTACGTTTTCTTGCACATTCTGTCAGCACATATTTTTAAAGAACCTTATTTACAGTGTATGAAAATTAAAAATAATTGTTCATCGTATTATTATTTAAGTTCTTTCATATTCAAGTAAGAAATTTCTCTTAGAAGAAAGCATTCTATATATGTGCAATTTGTATTATATGGTTTGTTATTGAGGATGTAGTTTTTGTGGAATGTTCAGAAATAGTTGGGTATATTATAAAAATGTTACACGTAGTTTTTTTTTTAACAATCTTATAAATGTTTTTTTTTTGCCCGCTGTTATGTGATGAGTACGATTGAAATCACTGTAGTGAAACACAATATATTCTGAGAACAGCAAAAAAGGCAAAGAAAATAATTAATAAAATGTTAAAATTATGTTGTGTTGTAAAAAAGATATTATATATTATAACTGTATTTTTTCTTCACTTTCACAGATCCTAATTCTAAAATATGAAATCTTCTGAAATTTAAATTATAAAGAACAACTGAAAAAAATGTGTAGCATTTTTTATTTCTATTACTGTGAAGGTAAGATTAACTAAGTATTAATAGGCACAATGGGCTGTGTTTCAACACTGGTGAAGAAAGGGGGATGGACGGAGTAGAAAGATGCTCTATGGGCGTTTTCAGTTACGGAATAAATTTGCCTTAAATACTGAGTGTCCCTGGGGGCCAACTAACCCACCAGATATGTGCAAAAAGTGCCAGAGAGTTGCATTGTAGACAGGTATAAAAAGGGGCATGGTTTCGGAGCACCTCTCTGCAATGCAGCTGTATGGTGTTCAATAGAGAGGCATGGTGGTTAGGAGGACCCAGGGACTTTCAGGATTAAAAGAGGCTAAATTCCTCAACTTAGAACACGTCACAGAGTGTGTTTGCACATGTCACATCAGGCCCCATCTCTTCTCTTCACCACTCTATAAACATATCTTTTCACTTTGCCAAAACCCAATTAGTTATAAATGTATCTTGTTCTCTCTTTGCAGTACTAAAATTTCTCTATTTATTAGTCATATAGTTAAGGATTGGCCTAGCCATTAACCCTAGTACAAGTTAATTTCTTCATATACTATGCAAGCACATCTGCAAGAAGCTACAAAGTATGAATACAGTCTTAAAAATACCCAGTTTATACCTATTTAGTTTTGGAATCTCCCTGTCATAGGATATCATGGGAACTGAAAAAAAAAGATTTGATTGGCTCATAATATTTCCCAATGTACCTATTGAAGGACCACAACCATTTCAATCATTCTTCTTTGAGCATCTTTGGAGAGATAACTCTGTGCTTACCTTCTGTCACACTCATGCAATTTTTCACACAATGAGCTCATAATATGTTCTTATTGTAACAGTCTGCCTATACCTAAGCACTTAAGGGCAAATTTAGAAGCATCCTGTGACAACAATATGTCACTTTTTGTAACATAGTTATAGCGCAAGACACACTTTCATATTCACAAAGAGAGGAAAAGGCACTCTGTGTAAATTTTCTTCTCCAATACGACCTCATCATACACACCACTTTACGTTGAAAGGGCGTTCTATAGGTGTTGCTGTGTGTGTTTGCACAGAACACCTATAGAACAAGACACATCTCCAGATTCATCATAAATCATAAATCTGGATATGTGTGTGAATGCTGCACCATCCTCCAATTGGTGTAGCAAGGCACAACAAGGAGAATTGTTTTAATTTCTCCTAATATTTTCTCTTTCAATATATGCTACATTGCACAGCATACATTGAAGGAGAAAATGCCTTCACGGATTGTTTTTGTGCAGGAAGGTGTGTCTTCCTACACAAAAACAAACTCCGCACGACACAGATATCCTTGCACCATGGTACAAGGGTGCCTGTGTTACCGCATGGCTGCAGTTTAAGCAGCAGTGCAGCGGGAAGCATAGACTTGCAACATATTTATTGACATATATTGCATCCCTGTGCTTCAGAAGTACCACAGTACACAGCAGCTAAAGAGGTTACAGTGTCATGCTGCAGCACTTCCTTATAGTTCTGCACTTATACATTCACCATACACTACTAATGCATTTTTTCCATGGTGCAAGGGTGCTTGTGTCACCGCATGGCTGCAGTTTAAGCAGCTGTGCAGAGGGAAGCATAGACTTGCAACATTTTTATGGACATATATTGCATCCCTGTGCTTCAGAAGTACCACAGTACACTGCAGCTAAAGAGGTTACAGTGTCATGCTGCAGCACTTCCTTATACTTCTGCAGTTATACATTCACCACACACTACTAATGCATTTTTTCAGTCAATTATACACTACACGTACATTCAACCAAACTTTCACACACAATCATACAAATATAGCTCTTTTTTTAACCAGAGAAGTTAGTTCTGAAAATAACTTTTTTATGTTTTATATTTTTTTTGTGCTTTTTTCAACAATTTTGTGATTATGTTCAAAACGAAAAAAGAGAACTGGAGCAACAGAACAATGAACTTGAGGAAAAAAAAGTCTAGCACTGATGATTCTCTTGTGCTCTGCAGATCAAATCTACGGACTGTTCTCCATGACACAGTAATTTGTTGCACTTAATGCAGTGCACCTTCAGGTGGACAAATTGTGGATGTATGTCCAGATGTTGCAGTGAAGAAGATGTCCCGTAAGTACTTGGCACTGCAGGTGGAGGGTTTTAAGGGAGTCTTCTGCACTCCTCATGAGCCAGGTTCACGGGGTGCAGTGTCTTCACACACGTCATCATGCTGGCTGTTCCACAGGAGTATTTTATAGTTGGACCTCCTCTGGAAAGCACCCTCTCACAAATCCTGCAGGTCACTTTAGTTGCATTAACTTTTTTCTGGCCTTCTGGGATTGAATTTTTTTCCAGACAACTGATGTATATCTTTCTGGATGTGGAGGCTCAGGAAGAAATTCATGATCCGAAGAGTGGTCCGAGTCTGATGATGGCTGCTGTCCTGAAGCCATTCTTTGGACTTTTGAAAAAAGAGCACAAAAGAATGCAATCAAAAAAGGTTCTTCTCAGTAGAGAGTTGTTCCTCCAAAAAAGGTCTAAGAAGAACGATTGAAATGGGTGGGGTCCTTCAATAGTTACAATAGGAAATGTTATGAACCAATCAAATGTTTTTTTTCAGGTCACATGGGGTCCGCGTACTGTGCGCACAGGCAGCACGCACCCAATGCAACTTCGCAACATTGGATTTAAAAGTAATATACGTTTATTAAAAGTAAAAGTATATTATTTTTATGATTAGCTTAGATAATGTCTTGCCCTAATATGTATATTAAATATATATATATATCATTTTTGACATTAAAAAATGTTGCAGGAGTCACGCAACCACCGCGTCGAACACGTATATGACATCACGCGGAAGCGCATGAGCGTCGCGTAAAGTAATACATATGTGTCGCGTACGCGCCTGGAGTCGCGTACTGGTTGCATAGCAATCGCGCAGGAAAATACGCACCTATCGCACATCCGAAGCGGATCCTACACAACAATCCTAAAATGGCGGCTAGGTTCTGCGCAGTGATCGAGAAAAGTACGCTTTGGGTGCACGACTCAAAAAAAAAAAAGGAAAAAAAGTAATTAATATTAATATATTAAAATATATATAAAACAAAAAAACAATAGAATTTCAATATTTTAAAAAACATTTTTTTCCATTTATAATAAAAATATATAATGTAATTTAAAAAATATAATCTGTCAAATGAAATAGTTAAAAAAAATTCAAAAATCTGTATCAAAAAAGTAAATATAACAAGTATTACATTTGAAAATTGTCATTTAAAAAAACTTAAACATTCACTGAAAAAACCATAGGTTTCAAACACGTTATAGTTAGGAATTAGCATTTAAAAAACCTTAGAAATTCACTGAAAAAAACATAGGTTTCAGGGGTGTTAAAGTTAGCTGGACATTTCACTTTGTACTAACTATAACTCGCGCGCCCGCAATCCACTGCTGATGATGTCACATATTGCATCATTCATGACATGGTCAGTGACATCACTGATGACATCTAAAATGACGTCACTGATGACATCATCCACGTGGCAATCTGATACACTTCATCATACACTAGTATAACCTTTCAACACTCATTATAAAATATGGAGTACCATATTTGAAACCATTGACACCCCAATACAATTTTCTGAAAACCCACTCAGTGAATCCTAGATCTACACACACATCTAAACACTTACCTATAGATTCACTCATACATGCTGACAAAGATCAATAGAACACTATCAAAAATACTTATACACCTACATCAACATTACACACCAGCATACATCCTATTCACGTATACCGTCATCCTACTCACTTATACAAACAATTGATCATACTTATATTTACTCAGCTACACACTTATACAAGCACCACTTCATTTATTCATATAGGTAGTAACTCATACTTAGTGTGTTATAAAATCACTATTACAAGTAAATAGTTATCCATACAGTCACTCATTCAATCACTGAGTCTTATGTATACTTATTTATTTACAACTGTCACATACACTGCCTTTTATATTTCTACTTTGTTGGACATGTATCATTGAGAAATATATTTACTCATCACGACACCCATAAAGACATTCACTCACCCAAACAACTGTTTCCATATGCAGTATTAACCTCATATACCTACTAAATCAACTATTTACACATTTTTGGACAGTCACACACCTCCCACCCAACCACACACACATTCACTCTCCCTTACAAATACTCAGTTAACTAATCAATAACTAATATAGACTTTCACTTAGCCAGTAACCAACTTATGCAGTAGTTTCCACAACAAGAGACAGAGTGATACAGATATTCACACGGTTTAATCACTATCCCATATATTTAGTGAGACACTTTAAATTAGTCACTTAAACAATCAATAACACTGCTAGTAAATTCTCCATCCAGACACTTATATTTCCAGTCATTCTTCAATGCAGACTGCTATATATATAATATATATTTAAATATCGAACCAAACCACATTCACTGGATGATGTCTTCAGTGATGTCATGAAATGTCCAGCTAACTATAACACCCCTGAATCCTATGGTTTTTTCAGTGAATATATATATATATATATATTCACTGAAAAAACCATAGGTTATAGACCATATATAGTTAGGAATTAGCATTTACAAAACCTTGAAAATTCACTGAAAAAACCATAGGTTATAGACCATATATAGTTAGGAATTAGCATTTAAAAAACCTTATTTTACTCACACAAAACCATTGAAATTCCATATATAGTTAGTTGTACTAACTATATATCACGCACCCGCAATCCACTGCTGATCATGTCACATATTACATCATTCATGACATGGTCAGTGACATCACTGATGACATCACTGATGACATCTCAAATGACATCACTGATGACATCACTGATGACAACATCCAGTGACTGTATTTTTCTGTAAAGTTAAAATATGTCTTGAGTGGATGTATAAGTGTCTGGATGAAGGATTTAGTAGGTGCATGACTGACTGTATGAGTGAGTGATTAAATGTGTCTCACTGAGTGCATGGGTTAGTGACTAAACTGTATTAATTTGTGCATCATTATGTCTGTTGTTCTGAAAACTGCTGCATGTGTTTTTCAGTAGCTATATGAGTAACTATATGGGTTATTGATTGGTTGCCCAAGTATTTGTATGGGAGACTGAGTGTGTGTGTGGGTGGCTGGGAGGTGTATGACTCTGTGCATAGATGTGTGAGCAGTTGATTCACTAGATGTATGGGTTCAAAACTGCATGTGGAAACAGCTGTATGGGCGGTTGACTGTGTGCATCAGTGTATTGGTGAGTGAATGGATATCTCAGTGCTACATGTCAAAGTAAGTACATATGTAAAACACAGTACATGTGAGACTTGACATATATAAATAACTGTGCATAAGAGCCAGTGAATGTGTGAGTGGCTGTATGCATCATTGTGAACTTGTATCAAGGATTGTATAAGAGAGTAAATATGTTTTAGTATATGTTTGAATAAGTAAGGTGTGTATAACTGTATAGTTGGGAAAATGGAGGTGTGATTGATTGTTTGCATGACTGACTAGGTGTATGTGTAACTTCATGGATGAATGACAATCTGTGAGTCTGTGTTTACACTGAGTGTATCTAAGGTTATATTAGAGTCTGAAGAGTTTCATCGTATTATCACATGAATGATGTCATCAGTGATGTGATCAGTAATGTCAAATGAGATGTCATCAGTGATGTCATCAGTGATGTCGTTTGAGATGTCATCAGTGATGTCATCAGTGATGTCATTTGAGATGTCATCAGTGATGTCATCAGTGATGTCATTTGAGATGTCATCAGTGATGTCATCAGTGATGTCACTGACCATGTCATGAATGATGTAATATGTGACATGATCAGCAGTGGATTGCGGGTGCGGGTGCGCGATATATAGTTAGTACAACTAACTATATATGGAATTTCAATGGTTTTGTGTGAGTAAAATAAGGTTTTTTAAATGCTAATTCCTAACTATATATGGTCTATAACCTATGGTTTTTTCAGTGAATTTTCAAGGTTTTGTAAATGCTAATTCCTAACTATATATGGTCTATAACCTATGGTTTTTTCAGTGAATTTCAATGGTTTTTTAATAGCAAATATCATAAGCTGTCGAATGTCAAGTACGCGGTAAGTAAAAACATTTTCGTGTTTATGCACACTGATCTGCTTTGAATGCTGCCCCCCCCCCTCATTTCTATTAGGAGTACTCTCTCTTTGCAGATAGTGAAGGGTAGTTAACGCAGGCCTTTGCCCCCGTTGTAATCCGTCGTGCCTGCTTCTCTCTCCATTTCATTGATTGTTCTCTTTGGTTCATTCTCTATTTACAAACAAGCACAGAGTCGCAATACTCTGTTTAGTCTTTGCAGATAGCGAAAAATCGTGTAAAAAAACAAAAGGAATCGAGCAAAATCAGTAGGCCACTAATGGGATCTCTTTTTGACCTGGCTAAAATAGAAACATTAGGAACAACCTGTTGAAAATAGCAATGTGTATGTACATAAGCGGCGTTCATTTGTGTTCACAGTACCCCTTGTTGATTGTTTGAATCGAGCATTGAATTGTTCGAAGTTGGTTCTATTAAGGATCTTCTCTGCCTGCAAACGAGGAAGAATATTCTCTCTCCCTTTGCAGATAGTGAAAGGTAGGTAACGCAAACCTTTAACACGTCGTGCCTATTTCGTTCCTCATTGATTGATTGTTTGCCCGAACATTGACTGTTTGGGAATTGGTTCTTTTTGGAGGTATTCCCTGTTTGCAAATAAACGTAGGAAAATCTTTGCAAGTAGTGAAAGGGTAGGTAATGCGGACCTTTGTCCCCCGTTGTAATCTGTCATGCCTATCTACTCCCCACTGATTGATGCACCTGTTTCACCCGGACCATTTACTAGAGATAGGTCATCTGGCCTGACCAGAGAGCACCCCTAGTGAAAAGGACATATGCAATAATAACGAAGTGATCACTGTATCCTGTTAACAGAAACTTTAGCATGAAACAACCTGGAAAGAAAGGAATAGGAAAACGAAAATCAGTAGGCCACTGATGAACTTTTTATTACATAACAAACAAAGAAACGATAACAATACGTAATGATAAAACCTATTATTGTCCTAGAAACAAGAAACGTTAGAAGTAAGCCCGTAATAAGAAACCTGAAAACAGTAAGAGAAACCAAGTGTGACATTGCAACGGCCACAAGGCAACGAGGCTTCATCACCCCTCACTGCCCCAAAACGTGTCTGTCCCACCGCCTGCCACGCCCAAATAACGGCAAACTGGGAAAGATACAAGTCAGCAGACATCCGCCCCATTCTGGAAACTTTATCGGGATTGTACTTGATTGAGTGTGATGTCACAAACATTTGTGCGGATCTAGATTGTGTTAAGGAATACAATAGGTTAAGAAGAGAGTATGCGCCACATTTGCCTCAATATCCTTTGTTTGAGAAACAGGTTTCCGGCTACGCCCAGCCGGAAGCAACACATATAAGGCGGGTCCTGCTGCCAACCGTCGGCCAGGAGATCATCACGTAGGGTGTAGCCGGAGGAGAGGCCGAGGCCAGCGGGACCCGGCCAGGGGGATTGCTACGACCACCCTGGAGAGTTGCAGGGGGGGGAATGTCCGTGTCCTCGACCCTCCCCTCTCTCTCCCAGTCCGGCCACCATCAACCAGAGGCCGAGGCCGACGGGATCCAGCCGCAGTGGCGGTAACCCTGGAGAATTGCAGGTTAGACCCTCTCTCTCCCAGTCTGGGCCAGCATCCATGGAGGGCCTGGGAGTGGAGAGGCCACTGCACGAAAGGCCCAGGAGAGGCACCACACGCCAAGGCCTGCCCCACCGGATGAGCCAAGGAACCCGTTCATGGGGCCAGAGCAAAGGGCGTCCGGCCGCCATCCACCGGAGGTCCGGCCCAAAGACGGACGGGACATTTCTTCTTTCTTTTATAATGGCTGCGACAACACTGGGGGGGATGTCTTGCACATGCCCCCGACCCCCCCCCTCGTCCTCATCGCCTGGTCCGGCCATAACAAATGTCAAGCGAGACGCCGTGGGGTGCACTGGGTGGGAGAGACGGTGCGAACAGGCCTCTCTCGCCTCCCCAGGTGGAGGCTTCCCAGCTGCACCCTCAGCGCTCCAGGCGCCCGGAAAAGGGTTCTTCCACTGTGGCGATGCTGCAACGTCTCGCCCGGCAGGGTGGAGCCCGTCCGCTCATTTGACCCCGCGATCGCCAGTAGCTACCGAACTCTCAAAATGGCGGTCGACCTGGCAAGAGCGGGCCCAGCATGAAGAAATGGCCCGGTCACTGGTTGACTCCACCACCGTAGTCCTCCACGACCTTGAAGATTCTAGAGGAGCCGCGGGAGTCCCCGACCCCCCCAGACACCCCCGATGGGGAATGACTGCCATGATCGCCCGTGGAGTGACGAAACTGTAGCCGCGGGACGTCGGCGCTCCCATGCTGGCGCCAGCCTCAGTTTGAATGACTAGAAACCTGCAGACCTCAGTTCCGATGAAAGCACAGTGTGACCCGGTAGGGAAAATTGTTGCACCCCCTCCCCTTTTTGACTGATGGTTCAAACCACCGATCCTTTCCTTTGCCCTTTTAACAGAACTTTGGACTGCCTACCCCCCCCCCCCCCCACGGCGCCCCACGCCGTTATTTGCTGGGCGGCAACTTACTAGACATCACCTTCGTGCCATCCAGATTTCAGAGCGTTCTGCTGCCTTGGAACTATTCGCACAACAGACCGCTACTGACAACCCACTCCCCGGGACGCCCCACGCCGGATACCCAAATCAGTGCGGCACCCAGGCAACATCTCCTGAATTTTCATAATTTGAAAGAACTAGTAACATGTTCTCATCAGGAATTTCCTCTTCAATCATCTCATCAGGAATCTCCTCATGAAAAGTCTGCAATGATGATTCTTGTAACTCTATGGTCTCCAAACATTCGATAAATTCGCCATCAAGAGATTGATCAAAAAAATCATTCAAGTCATCTCCTCCTTGTGAGAATATTTCATTATTGGTGCTGTCAATTTCATTAAATGTAGCGGATAATTCAAAAGAAATTGCCACGGTCTCTTCATTGTTTAAATGTTTTTACTGTTTTTGTTTTGTTGTATATATTTATAAGTTATTAAAGTTTTATATTCCTACTACTTTGTTGGAGTGCTATATATTTTTAATGTGACACATAATTGTAAAAACTTTGATGTACAAAGAGTCATCCCTGGAATCTTCCGCTTCAGGCTCGGTCCCCTCCCCAATCACAATACAGGATGGTTTTCAGATAGTAGGAACGCGTGTGGTTTGACGGATCTCATCGGGTGTGGGCCTTGATCTACTATAACTCCTTTGAAGAGGGGTGATTCTTTACAGCTGGGGCCATAAACTACATCTGCAGGGCTAGCTGATAGCCTGGACAATCGGACACAGAGGAAGAGGAGTGTCAGAGGGTGCGGTAGTGAATAGGGCGAAAGGGAGGTGTTGGGCGGGCACAGAGTGTGATTCTCAGGGAAGAGCAGCGCAGATGGGGGGAGGTTTATTGCCGATGCATAAGACAGAGAGCGGGGGTGACCAGTGCCTGGGGAAGATGCTTGCGAGGGTGGGGAGCCATGCTACGGATCAACAGCGTGCAGAGAGTGGGTCTGGTCAAGGCATCTAAAATGGCTGCCGTGCACGACAAAAGTGGGGCATTTCAAAAAAGGCAAGATGGCGCAGACAATGTTTTTCAACACTTCCTCATTTCCTTCGAATCGAACGTTAACAGACGTTGGTGCATATTACCAAAGTTAAGCGATATTTATCGCTAACGATGCTTAGCAACAAATTTTTTACCGCTAAGCATCGTCAGAAATTATCGCAGATAAACCTTGCTATTATCAAGGTTTATCGCAAATGCGATAAAAAACGGCCGCAATGCATGAATATCGCTAAAAAGTCAGCGATATTCATGCATTACCGAGCTAATGCTCTTAGCCATGTTATCCACCTCCCATTGGATAACATGGCTAAGAACTGCTCAGGGCAGGTGTTAGTTTTTGGAGATATTCGCGCTTAGCGCGAATATCTCCAAAAGTTGGTAATAGGAGATAGATATCTTGCATGTTGTAATGCAAGTTATTGTGGTATATGGAACTCATACCATAATCTCTCAGGAAAACAGAAACTGATCCTTTTGGGACCGCCTGAGAAGGCCTAGGGGGTGAGGGGTACTCTACTTTGCCCCCTTTTCACGTTCCGAACTATTTTATTTTACTCTCTTCTGTAATTACACAAAATGGCAGCGATAAGATGCATCAGACACAGACAGTGAGAGAAAGGAGGCCGGAGATGAAGAAGAGATGTCAAATACACATTGGAGATAATATAGTGGGAGAAGGAAAGTAAATATGAGTAAACTTACCATGTAACATAAAAATGTTGCAATCTATACTATAAGTCTCATTTTATACTACAATCACTTCGCTACAACCTCATACATTAAAAATAAAAATGAATAATGTCTCAAACAATTTTTGATTTCTAAATATAAATTTATTCTTCTGAATTTTCAAAATTTGAAAGAACTAGTAACATGTCCTCATCAGGAATTTCCTCTTCAATCATCTCATCAGGAATCTCCTCATGAAAAGTCTGCAATGATGATTCTTGTAACTCTATGGTCTCCAAACATTCGATAAATTCGCCATCAAGAGATTGATCAAAAAAATCAATCAAGTCATCTCCTCCTTGTGAGAATATTTCATTATTGGTGCTGTCAATTTCAATAAATGTAGTGGATAATTCAAAAGAAATTGCCACGGTCTCTTCATTGTGAGCCATTTTATTTTGAAATTGCTTGGTGTAAATTGCAGAAAAAAATAATCACTTTCATTTATTGTTTTTAGTAATACATAATATAAAACTAACTTTATCAAGTATTTAGTATAACAGAAGGACTGTAAATAAATAACAGAAAACATTTTTCAAATTATCTTAAAGTGTACAACATAGTTCCCCTTACAAATTAACAACTCACCTTTTTAAAAGTAGGAGAAGTGTTACTACTGTGTAAATCAAACACCAGAAATTGAGCACCAAAAATTCCTCACAAATATACCTCAGACAGTAGTATCACAAAATGGCTGTGGTTTCCTCTCATTTTAGATATATACATAACCAATTAACTTTCATCACACACAAATACAAAACCAAAGTAACATTTTAATTGGTTCTAAATTTCAACACTTTCAAATGTGTTTTCCCCATGCAATTTTCCATAGGACATTTAGATACGTCTACAGCCTGAATGGCTGAACGGAATTACACCAAACTTGGCAAAATGGTACATCAAACCTAAGAGGTCAGGGAGGATCTACTATGCCCCCTTATGGTCATTTGCCCCTTCGCTTTGGCCTCCTCTTGTCTCTCGATCCTACCGAGAGACAAGATGGCGGCCGCTACGGACTGTTTGGAATGTTTACAGACGCCGGAGAACCAATCAGCTTCGCAAAGCTCCGTAACGCGAAAAGTACGCGAAGCGGAGCGCTGTTACAGATATATATCTTTTTTTGAACGTTAATTTCTCAAAATCCACTGGAGCGCATATATTGAGACCTAGCAAAGGCACATCGGGCTACCAGTCCCTAATATTTTGCCAAGTTTCGTGCAAATCCATTCAGCCGTTCGATTATTATTTTTTATTTTTTTTTTGCCCCGCGGGGCCCTTTTAAAACCTCCACATCAAACCTAGGGGGTCAGGGAGGATCTACTATGCCCCCTTATGGTCATTTGCCCCTTCGCTTTGGCCTCCTCTTGTCTCTCGATCCTACCGAGAGACAAGATGGCGGCCGCTACGGACTGTTTGGAATGTTTACAGACGCCGGAGAACCAATCAGCTTCGCTTCACAAAGCTCCGTAACGCGAAAAGTACGCGAACTGGAGCGCTGGCCGGTCCGCTGTTACAGATATATATCTTTTTTTGAACGTTAATTTCTCAAAATCCACTGCAGCACATATATTGAGACCTAGCAAAGGCACATCGGGCTACCAGTCCCTACAATTTTGCCAAGTTTCGTGCAAATCCATTCAGCCGTTCGGGCTAAAAGTGAGGCCAACCGCCCTATGGAAAACTCAATGTTAAAAACACGTTTTGGGACCCCCCTTTTTTCTCAGCCCCCCCTTGACAAACCCCCCCAAATTTTCAGTGGCTGCTCAGAAACAAAATGTTCCATTTTCCTGAAAATTTCAGCCAATTCCGTCCACAAACGCCACAGTTATTAGACATAGAATTTTCAAAAATCCCATAGAGAAAAAATCCTAACTATATATACCTACTGGCGACCGCCAGTAGGTAATATATATATATATATATATATATATATATATATATATATATATATATATATATATATATATATATATATTTATATATATATTCACTGAAAAAACATAGGTTTCACACATGTTATAGTTAGCTGGACATTTCACTCATACAAAACCTTTGAAATTCCCCCGTTATAGTTAGTTCAGCTAACTATAACTCGCGCGACCGCAAGGCACTGCTGATGACGTCACATATTACATCACTCATGACATGGTCAGTGACATCACTCATGACGTCACTGATGACATGTCAAATGACATCACTGATGACATCATCCAGTGAATGTGTATCTTTCTGAAAAAATAATATTTTTTATATATGTATATCTAAAGGTTGATGGAAGAATAAATGGGTAAATAAGAGTCTAAATGGATGTTTTTTTTGTAAAATTGATTGGTTAACTGACTTATTAAGTGTATCTTAGTGAATAGATATATTAGCGAGTAATGTTTAAATATTTAAATATCTGTATCTGTGTCTCACTTTGGGGTCAATTCCGATTCGGGAAAAAACACTCCAAATAGCCGTTTGGAGCGTTTTTCCCATACGAATCGTACCCTGCAACGTCCCGCGTACATACGTCGAAGTGCGATTCATACCAGGAGCCGGACTCCGTACGAATCGTACAGAGACCGTACGACTCGAATCCCCGTACGAGTCTCCATCGGAACCCGCTGTACGCGACATCTGTACAGCTCACGGCTGGTTTATACGACCCAGCAAGCACGATACGTGTAATTGGTATTGGTATCTCAATTTTTTTGAAAATTGTAGTTTCCATTTTTGAATGTGTGTATCAAAGGTTATATTAGGGTGAGAGGAGGTCTGCCACTCTTTCACAAGGATGATGTCATCAGTGATGTCATTTGAGATGTCATAAGTAATGTCATGAGTGATGTCACTGGCCATGTCATGAGTGATGTAATATGTGACATCATCAGCAGTGCATTGCAGTCGCGCGAGTTATAGTTATCTGAACTAACTATAACAGGGGAATTTCAAAGGTTTTGTATGAGTGAAATGTCCAGCTAACTATAACATGTGTGAAACCTATGGCTTTTTTCAGTGAATTTGCAAGGTTTTTTAAATGCTAATTCCTAACTATAACATGTGTGAAACCTATGGTTTTTCAGTGAATTTCAATATATATATATACATACTCAATGAACACAATGGCTCTTTTTAGAGCCAACCAACATCTAAACACTCAAACTTGTTATTTAACGTAATTTTTTTTCTGACGTGCGCGCACCTCACGATTTTTTAAATCCTTCAGGGACCCCCTGAGATGGCCTAGGGGGTCAGGGAGTCTCTACCCTGTCCCCTTTTCACGTTCTCCACTTTTGTTTTTGATTCACCTCTGCCTCGAGGGTGCGTGCAACATGCGCGCACCTTGTGATTTTTTTTTTTATAAATTCGGGGGCCTTTCGGGGTCCTTCAGGGACCCCCTGAGAAGGCCTAGGGGGTCAGGAAGTCTCTACCCTGCCCTCTTTCATGTTCTCCACTTTTGTTTTTGACTCACTTCTGCGTGGAGGGTGCGTGCAACGTGCGCGCACCTCACGATTTAAAAAAAATATATATTTTTCTTTTTTTGCCCTTCGGGGTCCTTCAGGGACCCCATGCGAAGGCCTAGGGGGTCAGGGAGTCTCTTCCCTGCCTCCTTTTCACGTTTTTAAAAGCATTTACAAAAATCGGGTAAAACGCCATTCATATGCGACGGTCGGGCAACGTGCACGCACCCGTACACACACCAGTGCGCGCACGTAAAGTTATCTGACTTGAAAACAACACTTTTGATTGGTTTATAGTAGTTTCTTTTCCACATCTTCAAAAACCCCACCTACTTCCCTCACAATCTGTTTCAGTTCTTTGAGAGAAGCACCTTCAGGATTTTTCTATAACATTTCAAAATGGCAGAACAGCAGCCACAGGAATCTTCAGACTCTGAAGTCGACTACTTACCAGAACAACCAAAGGTAAAGAAGACAAAAGAGTCTTTTATTTTGAAAAAGAATTCATACCCTGAAGGGCAAAAAAAGGTGAATGCCCCAAAGGTGACTTGTAACACCTGTGGATCTGTTCTATCAAGAGGTGATCCCACCAAGCACTTTTCTTTTAGTAGCCATACAATGATACGGCAGAGGAGGAGTGATAGACAGAGAGAGGAAAGGAGATTAAGGGTAAGGGAGAGAGAGGGACAGAGTGAGAGAGAGGGAGAGCAAGGAACTGAGAAGGAGTGAGGCAGTTAGAGTGAGTGAGACAGAGGGAGACAGGGAGAGAAAAATGGATGAAAAAAAGTGAGGGAAGGAATAAACGAAGGGGAGTAAGTGAGATGGAGTGAGGGAGTGAGGAAAGAGGAGTGAAGGAAAGGGAGTGAGAGAAGGTGAGTGAGGGAAAAGTACTGAGGGTGAGTGAAAGGCAGTAACAGTGAGAGAAGGGTATGTGGGTGACGAAAGGGGAATGAGAGAGAAGGAAGGAGATTAAGAGAGAGGAAAGAGGACTTAGGGATACAGTAGGAGTGAAGGAAACAGAGAGGGAAAGATAGGAAGGGTGAGGGAGAGAGAGCGAGAGAGAGTGAGAGAGAAAGAGAGGGAGAGCGAGTGACTGAGAGGGAGTGAGGCAGTTAGACTGAGTGAGACAGAGGGAGAGAGGGAGAGAGAAATGGAGTGAAGTAGAGTGGGGGACTAAAGGAATGGGAGTTAGCAAAAGTGAATGAGGAAAGGGGAGTAGGGGAATGGGACTGACGGATGGAGTGAGAGAATGGGAGCAGGTGAAAGGGAATGGGAGTGATACACAGAGAGGAGAATATGAAGTAGGAGAAGAGGAGTGAGATTGAGTGAAGGGAAGTGACAGTGAGGGAAAAAGAAGCATATTAAGATAGAGGAAAAAGTAGTGAGTGAGAGAGAAGAATTTATGGAAAGAGAGGAAAGAAAAGGAAGATTGGTAGAGAGAGGGAGACAGTGAGAGAGAGAAAGAGAGGGAGAGTGAGGGACTATGAGGGAGTGAGGCAGTTATAGTGACTGAGGAAGAGACTTATAGACGGATGGAGAAAAAGGGAGTGAGGGAGGGAATAAAGGAAGGGGAGTGAGCAAAAGGAAGTGAGGGAATAAGAGAAGGGGAGTGACTGAAAGTGAGGGATGGTGTGAAGGAAAGAGAGGGAGGGGGGAGAGAGAAAAGAGTGAGGGATAGAGCAAAAGAAGGGTAGTGATGGAGGAAGAAAGAAAAGAGAAGTGAGGGTCACAGAGAGGAAAGAGGGAGCAGGAGAAGGTAAGTGAGGGTGAGGGAAGGGTACTGATGGTGAGAGAAGGAGTGTAAAGGTGAATTAAGGGGAGTAAAGAGAGTGAGGAAAGGAGAGTAAGTTGAGCAAAGGAAGCAGAGTAAGAGACAGAGTGAAGAAAGTGAAAAAGGGAAAGAGAAGTTAGAGAGTGATGAGAAAGTATTTTTAGTTTGTCATACTTACCTTATAAGTAATGAAAAGTTAATAATATATTTTTTATAAATATAATATTTGTGGAAGAGAAGAAAAAAATGAGCTATAATATATATTTCACAATACCAAATAATTTGTACAATATGTTATGTATTTTATTTTGCTGTTCTCAGAATATATTGAATTTCACTGAAAACTGTGTGTTCAATAGTACTCATCATATAACAGCGGGCAAACAAAAGACATTTTCATTAAGAATGTAAAAAGTAGAAAAAAACATATCTTACATGTTTTGTTCGAACAGCAATTTTTTATGTAAGTATGGGATATCTCCAACAATCACAAAGTAACAAAACATTATTACTTTTTTATACACTCTAAGTAAAGTTATGTACAAACATATGCTAACAACATTTACCTGAAATAGTCATTTTTTGTTTCAAATTCCATTCCTCATGGCCAAATAGTATGTGTGAAATCCTTAGTTTGGAAGATACTTAATAGTACTCTTAAGTGTCTGTTTCCCAACCTTCTGAATCAAAAGCACCAACATCTTTTGTACCATCTAACAACGGTTATACCTCCACCCGATGCTATATATCATGTACATAGAACCTTAAACAACTAGCATGCTATCGGAATCTCAACATCTTCTGGTATGCCGATGACACTCTGCTCATCCTTTATCTTACCAAGGAGCTGTATACCCTTAAAAGAAACCTCGACAAGGGAATAAAAAATGTCACCAACTTCTCCAACAACTACAACAAATCTAAAACAGCTCTGCCTCACTGATGATCAACATCTCCTGTGATAGCCACATCACCCACTATCTGATACACTTACACTACCTCTACGTCAACTACAAGTATTTTTTGAACCTGATCACCCTCACTCACAAAGTACTTTTCAACACCAGACTACCCTTTCTTAACAGCAGTAATTTTCCCAGGCCAATTATTTTCCCTAAAATTTGGGTTGTAAAAACACTAGGTAAGAATTTGGTAAGTCATAAGGCAAACGTTGTTTAAAAATCAATTGAGTATCATTACAATGAGTCCAGCCTTTTGTACATTTTAAATAAGCTGTGTAATGTCGTGATGTTGTAGAAGGACCATCATGGAAAATAATTGCTACAGTTACAAAAGTTGTTCCTGATATTGATAGTTGAGAAGCCACACAATTTTTTATTAAAGTTGTCAGTTTTCTTCCATCATGTCTGCATCGTTGCAGCATTAAAATTACATACTGTCCATATCTTTGTATAAATAATGTTGATAACATTTGTGAGTTACATTGGGTACAGACCATCTTTTGATTTGCTTCTCTAACTAGATTATTAAAAGACACTAATTTGCAGTCTGGTAAAGTCAAATATATAGTGGGAATAGTGGGAATCCAGCATGCTGGACCCATCCCATCATAGTGGGAATCCAGCCTGCTGGACCCATCCCAACACGGTTTTCGGAGAGCTCACAGCACCGAGTCTGCCCTTACGGTGGTCATCAAAAACATCCGTTCGAAGGTCGACATGGGCCAGACCACTCTCCTGGTCCTGCTCGACCTTACGGCAGCCTTTGACACCCTGTCTCCCTCTGTTCTGGTCAATCGTCTCAGGGAGATTGGTGTCGGAGGCGCAGCTCTGAGCCTTTTGACCTCCTTTCTCAATCAAAGAGAACAGAGGGTGAAGCTGGGTGAATTCCTCTCCTCTTCTAAACCCGTACAGTGTGGGGTCCCCAGGGATCTGCCCTCAGCCCCACTCTCTTTAATATTTGCGTGGCCCCTCTCGCCAGGCTAGTAAGATCTTTTGGGTCGGAGGTACTATCATATGCCGACGACACCCAGATTATGGTCTCCCTCTCTCACTCTGTGAGTTCCTCCGCTCTTAACTTCAGGAATTGTATGGATGACGTCTCCCAATGGATGATCCAGAATTCCTTGAAGTTAAACGGTGAGAAGACAGAAGTTCTGATCTTTGGAGGCGACCAGGACATCTGGTCGAGTGATGGGTGGCCTTCTTCCCTTGGGCCCTGTCCACTTCCTTCTCAATCTGCCAGGAACCTGGGTGTGCTGATAGACACCTTGCTATCTTTCGAACGTCAAGTCAGTAGGACCGTTTCCACCTGCTTAGGTATTATTAGGATTCTGAGAAAGATTGCTCATTATCTCTCTCCTGAAGCGAGGAAGCAAGTCACTGTTGCTCTCGTCTCTTCGAGACTTGATTATTGCAATGCACTTTACTCAAGCATAAATAAGAACCTCATTCAGCGCTTACAGACTGTTCAAAATGCAGCGGCCAGAATGGTACTTAATCTTCCCAGACTCTCCTCAGCCTCCTCAGCCAGAAAGATCCTACACTGGCTTCCCATCCAGTCCAGAATCTCGTTTAAGATCCTGTGTCTCGCCCATGGGGCTCTGTATGGGTCAGGATCCGAGGGCATTAGGTCCCTCTTACATGCTTACTCTCCCTGTAGAACCCTTCGATCTTCCAGTAAAAATCTTCTGGCAATCCCTCGATTTCGCAAAGTGAGGTGGGGAGGGAGAACCTTCGCTTCCCTGGCGCATAGGTTGTAGAATACTCTTCCACCTGATCTGTCCGGACAACCCTCTATTATGCTTTTTCGCAAAGCACTTAAAACCTGGCTCTTTGTAGAGGCGTACCTGTAATTCCTGCTCTAGAAAAATTAACCAGCTGTCCGATCTTTCAGGCGCCTTGACGCCCCTGTGCTAAGTTGCGCATTATAAGACCACCATTCATTCATTCATTCATAAATCTTTCAGTGTCTATTTCTGTACTACTTGAAAACGAACGATTGTCACAGTCATGTTGCCATTTATAAGAAAGGCAAAAAAGATTTTTAATTTCTATACCTTCATCTTGCAATACAACAAGCATATACATTAGAAATTCCTGCCAATCTTGCTGAATATTCAGTGAAAATTGATTTAAACCATAACATATGTCTAAAACATTTTGAATATCAGAAACATTTTCTATTTTAGTTTTATCACTACTACATTTCTCAAACACAGAATTCAACAAACATCAAAATCTTTTGTCCCGATTTTCAACAATTTGTTGTAGTAAAGTTTCAAGAAAAAAAACATTAACCACTACATTAGCATAGCAGTTGACACCAGAACTGTTTTCAAACTGAAAACCAATAACCTCTTCAATAAAATCCTTTTTCTTTTTGGTTACTATCACTGGTTCATCTAGTTTTTTTCTTTTCTCTGCAACCTCGCTACAATTTATCTCATATCTTCTTTTTCGACTTACCACTCGCTTTTCAAATACTGGATATTGAGGTAAATTGGCAGCATGTTCTCTTCTTAACCTATTATACTCTTTTACACAATTTACATCTGCACTAATCTTTGTGTCATCAAAATCAATTAGGTATAATCCAAATAAAGTTCTGACTTGAGATAAAGCAACATATGCCATACCCTCTTTAAACACAGTACTTCCAATATTCACCAAAGCACAATCTTCACTTAAACCTTGAGATTTATGAATAGTCACCGCATATGCCAAACAAATAGGAAACTGTTTTCGGCGGACATATACATCTTTTACAAGCAAAAATTGAGCTGAACAACGACTCAATAGTTGTACTTCTTCAATTTCATCAAATTTGATTTTCAAAAATTCAATGTCATCTCTATTTGGGTAATTAACAAAATCAACAACATTATCCATTGCTCCATTTTCTAAACCATATTCCACATGTAAATTACATCGTAAAATGATCCGACAATTTATACATGCATATAGATTTTTTTCTAAACCAGCAGTTTTAGATATTGATTCCTCTAAAGAATCCAATTTTGACTTCAACTTTTCTGACAAAATAATAGTAGCTCCTTCATGCTCTATTCTATCAATAGCTTCCAGTTTTATAATTTCTTGATTTTCTAACTTCAACATTTTGTCATTGAATATTGAACATTCTTGCAGAGTTGGCATCAAGCATATCACTGATTTCTTTACAGCAATTTTTCTATATATATTCTCTGGAAGAATATTTTTGTTTGGAAACAAATTTGTAAGTAATCGTGCCTGTAAAGCTACTTTGCCGTGTTCACTCACTTTTCCAATTCTTATATCTTCAAGAATACTTTTATAATCATTGTCCTTTGCTTGTCGCATATTTATAATGTGTTCTGAATATTCGAAATATGACCAAATATTAATATTTCCAATGCTTCCCAGGCACTTTCTGGTGTCTTCATGTGTAACTGTTTTAAATACTGGATGTCCTTTCACAGGAGTTAGTTGTAGTAGATCTCCAAAAACTATGACGTGTTTGCCTCCAAATAACACATCATACTCTGTTTTAATGATTTGTTGCATTCGTAAATGCACAAAGGCAACCATTACATTTGATACCATGCTTACCTCATCAATAATGAGAAGTTTCATTTTTTTCAAGACTCTAGAAACTTCACAACAAGCTTCTCCAGATAGCTTGTGGTATTCTAATTTATTTTCATGCTCTACTGGCAGCATCAATAAACGATGTAAAGTAATCCCTTTAATGTTATGTGCTGCCAACCTAGTTGGAGCAGTAACAACACAAGAGAGTGACGACTCAGTTCTTTTCTGTAGATAAGGTGCAATTCCTTTAATTAGAAAACTTTTTCCAGTTCCTGCTTCTCCACTCACGTACAGTCGGACAGGTTTAAATGACGTACATGAGCACTCTTTTTTCTCAATCTGTTCTGTCACTTGATCGTATATTTGTTTTTGCTCAACATTTAGTTGTTTTTCCTATTCTTCTAAGTTTATTACATCCTCTTGAGCTTGTTGCATTGCTGTTTCCACCTCATCCATGGCAGTTGCTGCTTTATTTTGAATAATTGGTTCTCCTAGTGGATCCTGACTCAACGAAGCAGAACTTTGACTGTCTTGAGAACTGTCTCTAGCAATCTCTGCTGCAATTGTAGCTTCTTGCTGTATTTCGCCGTTCAATATTTTCAGATAATTAGTAAAAACAGGACATTTTGTAGTATTTTTAGTTGCGTTGAATGAATCTTCATAACTGTCAAAATCTCCAAGTGGTTCCAGTTCTGTACACCATTGCTTAAAGAGTTGCAAAAGAGCTAAATAGTAAAATTCTCTTTTGTTAGGAGTATCGCAACTCAGTTTTCGGTGATTAATCAAATGTCCTTTTTTTTGTTTCACTAAACATCCTTCAGATCAAATCACAGCATATACTCCTTTATTGATATCTTCTGTAATATTCCTCTTAAAAGTATAGCTTTGCAGTACTTCATAGAGACAAACATTCTCAAGATGATTACTTCTATATGGATAGTATGTATCCAACATGTTTGTCTTCAAAATATCTGTACTGTCTGGTTCTCTCTCTGCTAAATACTCAATTTCTTCTACAGATTTCAAAACTCGGTTTCGTGTTCTTCCAAGACCTAAACTCACCCAAATGATTGTTCTAGATTTGGAGTATAGACTTGCAGATGATAAGCGATCTGAACATTCATATGCTCCGATTTCTCGATGAGACAACATCTTCAAACTGTAGCTGTACAATTTCTTACTTAGGCTCTTTTCATGAGAAATATTTTCCCACATTTCCTTTAGTTCTAGATTTAGTAATGTAAGACATTACATATCGAGCCACAGCAATGGAGTTGTCTGCAACATATTGAATATCCATGTTAGCATTCCACATAGATAAGATGACTTGGTTATAGTCATTTATGTATTTTGACTCTTCATTTCTTCATAAGTTGTAGGTATTTTTCGGTGATTTTCTTGTGACAGTATGTCGCAAAGATGACATAAAATTGTTCACTCTTCCTTTTGATAATACTGCACGTGGAAATGCAAATCGACATTTTGTGTAGAACTTATCCTTAGATTTGTACTTTCGACGACAGGATTTTCAAAAACGATGGGTTTGAAACCGTAAGACTTGATGTCTTAAATTATTTTGTTCTGTACTTTTTGGTACAACACATGTAGAATATTGTTCAATAAAACTCATCACTGTTTCATCTGAATCTGTTCCAAATTTGGGGGCATCTTTGATCCATAGCAGCATATGTATGTGAGGAGCACCTCTTGCTTGATACTCCTTTCTCCAAAAGAAATCCAGAACCTCTCCAAGAGGAGGTTTTTTTTGTTTGTGATAAAAGACATCATAGCTTCAAATCTATGATTGAAATACCTGCATACATTAACTGGATCCAAAGAGCACAGTTCTCCAGGTGTCTTGTATTCTATATTTTCTATGTTTGCGTTTGCCTCTCGAAGAAATTGAAGTAAATCTTCCCAAGCATACTCTGCACAGCTTAGAGTAAAGAACCATGTAGGAGTTCCTAAGTTTCTTAGCATACATTTCAATTCCCCATGACGATGGTACCAATACTCATTAGTACCACGCTGACATGCCATGAGATTAATTAGCTGAGATTTCAAAACAGTATCTTTCTGTTGGACTTTATCCATAAAGTCCTTTGCCGAAAGATTTTGCAAATGTACTCCACTTTTTAGTATATGGTTCACTGCATAAGAAAGTCCAGACAAGTCACTCTCAAACAGAAGATGAAACAAATATGTGCTGTTTGAGGGTTTAGAGCAGAGCCGTAGTGTTGAAAGAGTTTAGCAGATTTTGGTACAGATGGTGTTTCAGGGTTTAGGACAGTGCAGTGGTGTTCCGGCAGTGCAGAGGGTCAAGGTGAGACTGAGAATGTAGAAATGAGAATTCACTGAAATGATTACTACATGCTACAGAGACAGTTGCTATGAGATTTCTACAGCACAAACAGGATCTTTATTACACAGCATGGAGACAATTTGGGCATTCAGAGGCCTGGCACACATGCTGCATAGGACTTTGGAGCACTAAATGTCCTAAGGCCTGACTCACTCCATGAGTACATTTATTCCCATATGTTTAAACACATCAACTAAGCAAATTATTCTGCCACAATTTTGTGAAATGAAGACTAACGCACACTGTGATCTTAGACACATGACAGTATGCCTTGCAATTCAGTAAAATGATTACTACAGTGAAGAAGAGTCTTGTTGGGAGTGCTGTTTCAGGGTTTAGGACAGTGCAGTGGTGTTCAGGCAGTGTAGAGGGTCAAGGTGAGACTGAGAATGTAGAAATGAGAATTCACTGAAATGATTACTACATGCTACAGAGACCGTTGCTATGAGATTTCTACAGCACAAACAGGATCTTTATTACACAGCATGGAGACTATTTTGGCATTCAGAGGCCTGGCATACATGCTGCATAACACTTTGTAGCACTAAATGTCCTAAGGCCTGACTCACTCCATGAGTACATGTATTCCCATATTTTAAACACATCAACTAAGCAAATTATTCTGCCACAATTTTATGAAATGAAGACTAACTCACACTGTGATCTTAGACACATGACAGTATGCCTTGCAATTCAGTAAAATTATGACTACAGTGAAAGAGAGTCTTGCTGGGAGTGCTGTTTCAGGGTTTAGGACAGTGCAGTGGTGTTCAGGCAGTGTAGAGGGTCAAGGTGAGACTGAGAATGTAGAAATGAGAATTCACTGAAATGATTACTACATGCTACAGAGACAGTTGCTATGCAATTTCTACAGCACACCCAGGATCTTTATTACACAGCATGGAGAATATTTGGGCATTCAGAGGCCTGGTACACATGCTGCATAGGACTTTGTAGCACTAAATGTCCTAGGGCCTGACTCACTCCATGAGTACATGTATTCCCATATTTTTAAACACATCAACTAAGCAAATTATTCTGCCACAATTTTGTGAAATGAAGACTAACTCACACTGTGATCTTAGACACATGACAGTATGCCTTGCAATTCAGTAAAATGATTACTACAGTGAAAGTGAGTCTTGCTGGGAGTGCTGTTTCAGGGTTTAGGGCAGTGCAGTGGTGTCCAAGCAGTATAGGGGGTCAAGGGGAGACGGAGAATGTAGAAATGAGAATTCACTGAAATGATTACTACATGCTACAGAGACAGTTGCTATGCAATTTCTACAGCACACCCAGGATCCTTATTACACAGCATGGAGACTATTTGAGCATTCAGAGGCCTGGCACACATGCTGCATAGGACTTTGTAGCACTAAATGTCCTAAGGCCTGACTCACTCCATGAGTACATGTATTCCCATATGTTTAAACACATCAACTAAGCAAATTATTCTGCAACAATTTTGTGAAATGAAGACTAACTCACACTGTGATCTTAGACACATGACAGTATGCCTTGCAATTCAGTAAAATGATTACTACAGTGAAAGAGAGTCTTGTTGGGAGTGATGTTTCAGGGTTTAGGACAGTGCAGTGGTGTTCAGGCAGTGTAGAGGGTCAAGGTGAGACTGAGAATGTAGAAATGAGAATTCACTGAAATGATTACTACATGCTACAAAGACAGTTGCAATGAGATTTCTACAGCACAAACAGGATCTTTATTACACAGCATGGAGACTATTTGGGCATTCAGAGGACTGGCACACATGCTGAATAGGACTTTGTAGCACTAAATGTCCTAAGGCCTGACTCACTCCATGAGTACATGTATTCCCATATTTCTAAACACATGAACTAAGCAAATTATTCTGCCACAATTTTGTGAAATGAAGACTAACTCACACTGTGATCTTAGACACATGACAGTATGCCTTGCAATTCAGTAAAATGATTACTACAGTGAAAGAGAGTCTTGCTGGGAGTGCTGTTTCAGGGTTTAGTACAGTGCATTGGTGTTCAGGCAGTTTAGAGGGTCAAGGTGAGACTGAGAATGTAGAAATGAGAATTCACTGAAATGATCACTACCTGCTAGAGAGACAGTTGCAATGCAATTTCTACAGCACACCTAGGATCTTTATTACACAGCATGGAGACTATTTGAGCATTCAGAGGCCTGGCACACATGCTGCATAACTCTTTGTAGCACTAGATGTCCTAAGGCCTGACTCACTCCATGAGTACATGTATTCTCATATTTTAAACACATCAAATAAGCAAATTATTATGACACCATTTTGTGAAATGAA
Organism: Lissotriton helveticus; assembly: GCF_964261635.1. Lineage (NCBI taxonomy): Eukaryota > Metazoa > Chordata > Amphibia > Caudata > Salamandridae > Lissotriton > Lissotriton helveticus. The sequence continues at coordinate 1,116,965,477 of NC_136067.1, forward strand.
GACTAGCTCACACTGTGATCTTAGACACATGACAGTATGCCTTGCAATTCAGTACAACTATTACTACAGTGAAAGAGAGTCTTGCTGGGAGTGCTGTTTTAGGGTTTAGGACAGTGCAGTGGTGTTCGGGCAGTGTAAAGTGTCAAGGTGAGACTGAGAATGTAGAAATGAGAATTCACTGAAATGATTACTACATGCTACAGAGACAGTTGCTATGCAATTTCTACAGCACACCAAGGATCTTTATTACACAGCATGGAGACTATTTGGGCATTCAGAGGCCTGGCACACATGCTGCATAACACTTTGTAGCACTAAATGTCCTAAGGCCTGACTCACTCCATGAGTACATGTATTCCCATATTTTTAAACATATCAACTAAGCAAATTATTCTGCCACAATTTTATGAAATGAAGACTAACTCACGCTGTGATCTTAGACACATGACAGTATGCCTTGCAATTCAGTAAAAGTATGACTACAGTGAAAGAGAGTCTTGCTGGGAGTGCTGTTTCAGGGTTTAGGACAGTGCAGTGGTTTTCGGGCAGTGTAGAGGGTCAAGGTGAGACTGAGAATGTAGAAACGAGAATTCACTGAAATGATTACTACATGCTACAGAGACAGTTGCAATGCAATTTCTACAGCACACCCAGGATCTTTGTTACACAGCATGGAGACTATTTGGGCATTCAGAGGCTTGGCACACATGCTGCATAGGACTTTGTAGCACTAAATGTTCTAGGGCCTGATTCACTACATGAGTACATGTATTCCCATATTTTTAAACACATCAACTAAGCAAATTATTCTGCCACAATTTTATGAAATGAAGACTAACTCACGCTGTGATCTTAGACACATGACAGTATGCCTTGCAATTCAGTAAAAGTATGACTACAGTGAAAGAGAGTCTTGCTGGGAGTGCTGTTTCAGGGTTTAGGACAGTTCAGTGGTGTTCTGGCAGTGTAGAGGGTCATGGTGAGACTGAGAATGTAGAAATGAGAATTCACTGAAATGATTACTACATGCTACAGAGACAGTTGCTATGCAATTTCTACAGCACACCCAGGATCTTTATTACACAGCATGGAGACTATTTGGGCATTCAGAGGCCTGGCACACATGCTGCATAGGGCTTTGTAGCACCAAATGTCCTAAGGCCTGACTCACTCCATGAGTACATGTATTCCCATATTTTTAAACATATCAACTAAGCAAATTATTCTGCCACAATTTTATGAAATGAAGACTAACTCACGCTGTGATCTTAGACACATGACAGTATGCCTTGCAATTCAGTAAAAGTATGACTACAGTGAAAGAGAGTCTTGCTGGGAGTGCTGTTTCACGGTTTAGGACAGTGCAGTGGTGTTCGGGCAGTGTAGAGGGTCAAGGTGATACTGAGAATGTAGAAATGAGAATTCACTGAAATGATTACTACATGCTACAGAGACAGTTGCTATGCAATTTCTACAGCACACCCAGGATCTTTATTACACAGCATGGAGACTATTTGGGCATTCAGAGGCCTGGCACACATGCTGCATAGGACTTTGTAGCACTAAATGTCCTAAGGCCTGACTCACTCCATGAGTACATGTATTCCCATATTTTTAAACACATCAACTAAGCAAATTATTGTGCCACAATTTTGTGAAATGAAGACTAACTCACACTCTCATCTTAGACACATGACAGTATGCCTTGCAATTCAGTAAAATGATTACTACAGTGAAAGAGCGTCTTGCTGGGAGTGCTGTTTCAGGGTTTAGGGCAGTGCAGTAGTGTTCAAGCAGTATAGGGGGTCATGGTGTAAGTGGTTAGACCACTTCATGTACACACTCTACATTTTGAACAACAGCACTGTACTGCAAAAAAATATCTCCTCAAACACATTAACATACCAAATGCAACTATCACAATGTTTTTCCCAAAGCAGATAAATTCAGACTAAGAGTCTATGCAAATAAACTCCTGCTTCCACATTAGAACACATTGTTCTTATTAACTTAAAGTGCACACCATAGATCCCCTTACAAATTAACAACTCACCTTTAAAAATGCTTTTGTAGTTTTACAACAGTGTCAAACACACACCAGATTTTCTTAAGCAGAATCTCTGAAATGTGCACCAGTCACTGGAATCATAGAATGACATAGCTTCCCTCTCATTTTACACACATATTCTTTGAGATAACCAATGAAATTTCTTCCCACACCAATTCAAAACCAAACTAACATTTTAATTGGTTCTACATTGCAACACTTTCAATCTCACATAATATTCAACCTTCCCCCACTGCTCTCTCTGCCTGTTACCATGGTAACACTCCATAGAACACCTAACTGAAAGTACAGGTGAAAAGTTCATCTGCAAACCAAACCAGCAAGGGTGTTTGATTTTTCAATACACCACGTTATCCTGTGCAATGTTCCTTTCAATGACTTTTTCTCAACCATTAGCATTTCTCCTTTTAAAAAATAGTAGCATGCACCCTAGTTTTCAATGTTGAATTTTCAGAAACCACCAATCATTTCTTTTATTTGAAGTGCACTGAATCTCAGCCACATTTCTTTCTAAACTCCAACATTTCAAACTGCCATTTCATTTCCATAGACCATCTGAGTACAAACAGATATTCCTTCAAGATGTTTAGAGTGTGGATTGTAGGGCACAGCTATATTTTCTGGAGTGAAAGGTGTGCAGCAAATAGATGCTTTCTCACCCTTGATTTACCAAATGTGGATATTATGTGGATTGGCCAGAGAGGATTGAGATGTCCCCAATTGATGCCATTGGCAAAATCCTTTTTGCATCACCTACACCTTGACCTCATAATTGTGCACTGTGGTGGTAATGATCTAGGTACTTTGACTGGGGTAGGTCTGGGAATGCTTTTAAAGGACACCTTTGGGCAATTGATGTCACTTTTTCCACAAACTGCCTTTGTATATTCTAATATATGCCAAAGGCAAAAATGGAACTGGTCCTACCAATATTGTCCACAAATTGAAAAAGCAAGAAAACATGTGAATAAGTCTGTTTCTGCTTTCCTCAGAGACTGTGGTATGGGTTTTATATACCACAAATCAACTTACGTTACAACATGCAAGGCATTTATAGAGGAGACGGTGTACATTTCACAGATGAGGGAAACAGAGTCTTCCTCTTGAACTTTAGACTCTGCATCGGTACTTACTTGTAGGTACAAAAAACACTCAATGAACACAACGGCTTTTTTTAGAGCCAACCAACATCTAAACACTCAAACTTGTTATTTAACTGTATTTTTTTTCCGACATGCGCGCAACGTGCGCCACCTCGAATTGTTTTTCTTTTAAATATGTTTTTTAACCCTTTGGGGTCCTTTAGGAACCACCTGAGAAGGCCGAGAGGGTCAGGGAGTCTCTGCCCTGCCCCCTTTTCAAGTTCTCCACTTTTGTTCTTGATTCACTTCTGCCTCAAGGGTGCGTGCAACGTGCACGCACCTCGCGATTAAAAAATAGATACTTTTTTTGCCCTTCGGGGACCTTCAGGGACCCCCTGAGAAGGCCTAGGGGGTAAGGGAGTCTCTACCCTGCCCCCTTTTCACATTCTCCACTTTTGTTTTTGATTCACTTCTGCCTCGAGGGTGTGTGCAATGTGCGCGCACCTTGTGATTTTTTATTTTTTTTAATATGTTTTTTTTGCCCTTCAGGGTCTTTCAGGGACCCCCTGAAGTCCTAGAGGGTCAGGAAGTCTCTACCCTGCCCCCTTTTCACGTTCTCCACTTTTGTTTTTGACTCACTTCTGCCTCGAGGGTGCGTGCAACGCGCGCGCACCCCGTGATTTTTTCAACACAAAAAATATTTTTTGGGGCCCTTCGGGGTCCTTCATGGACCCCCTGAGAAGGCCTAGGGGGTCTGGGAGTCTCTTCCCTGCCCCCTTTTCACGTTCTCAACTTTTGTTTTGAGCTCTCTTCTGCCTCTGAGTGACAAAATGGCAGCCAACACTTCCTGGTTTCCACCGATTGGAATGTTGACAGACTTCTAACAGCAAATCAGAATTCCGCTCGCGCACACCCGATTTGCGCACGGTGCGCGCTTATAGATACATATATTTTTTTTCTTTTGATTTTCTCAGGAACTACTTGATGGATTTACACCATTTGAGCAAAAGCGTGATCTGCAAATCAGACTCTACCATTTTGCCAAATTTCTTGTAATTCCGTTCAGCCGTTCGGGCTGTAGCCGTGTCTAATCGTCCTATGGAAAATAACATGGGGAAAACACATTTTGGGACCCCCTTTTTTTTCAGCCCCCACTTGACAAATCCCCCCAAAACGTCCAGGGAAGGAGCGGAGCGGAGCAGGCAATCTTTCTTTGAGAAATTCGCAAAGATTCATCAACCGGCGCCAAAGTTATTCTCAATAGAATGTTGCAGATTTCCTATGGAAACTAGGTACTCACTACAACTACCTACTGGCGACCGCCAGTGGGTAAAATATATATATATATATATATATATATATATATATATATATATATATATATATATATGTATATATATATATATATATATATATATATATATTCAACCGACAGTCGTTTTCTTTTTCTTCCCCCACAGAACGAAATCAAGGCCACCAATTCAATTCCAAAAGTGTATTTATTCACACACGCACTCGACGCGTTTCGGGAAACAAGTTCCCTTGTTCACGAGTGTTAGAGCAAAGTGATATCACAGTTTAAATGCAAATCATGTGACTCGTGAGTTTCAATAGACATTAAAGACAGACTACCGTATTTCGTAATATCTGGAGCTATGAGAACCACAAATTATTGCAGCAAGCAAAACCAGGCATTAGTTTAACATAAATTCTGTTCATCAAACTTTTTACACAATATTCAATTTTTCAATTTTTCAGAACAGGGTAAAATAAAATAACATTGTGTCCGACCAGCAGGCAAGATTCAAACCCCCGATCTCAGGACAGTCAAAATTACGGTGCACTACCATGTTGTGCTACTACCATCTAGGTAGAAAATGAGCCTCAGGGGGCTGTTAGGCAACTCATTTCTGCCGTGCACAGACTCAACACATATTGGTTATCATGCCCAAGTGGGAGTGCACTTAAATTACTGGAAAAAGTACAGTTCCTTTCAGTGTTCTTTTAAACCGAAGGAGTCTCAAAACTGAGCCGATTTCGTTGCCTTCACAAAGGTGTGATCCTTGAATCATACCATCATACTGTGTCATTGCTTGGTGAAAATTAATTCCAGCCTCTCTGCCTTTCATTGTCGTGTCTCACATTCTACCAAATCATATCAACCGGCACCTGTGGTAACAAAATAAAAATATATAAAGTGTCACATTCAGTCGTGAATTGTGCACATTCATACATTTAAAACAACAGGGATATTTAGCATCAGCTAATGGTTTTACAAGGCAACAAATATATTCACTTCACATTATGTACATCATCCTAGATGTACACCCAGTGCCTCTTCACCATTATGGCCAAGGGGTTGCATGGTTTGGTACTTAATAATAAATCTGGATTCAAGGCGTCTTAATTCTTGTAATCTGTTACCTCCCCTTTCTCTTACTGGAATCTGGTCCAGTACTGTAAATGATAACAGACTATTGTTGCTCTGGTGGTGGGTTGCAAAATGCCTGGCGACTGGATATTGTTTATCCAGGTTTTTTATGGCTCTGAGATGTTGTTGAACTCTCTCTTTTGCTGGTTTGATTGTACTGCCCACATAGAATTTATTGCATGGGCACTTGAGCGCATAGACAGCAAACTCTGTGTAAATGTAAATGTCGGAATTTGTAAAGCGCACAGCTACCTCCACCGGAGGTGTCCCGGCGCTGTCCGTATACTGCTTAGGAACCCTTCCTGGGAAATGTCCACTCCTGGGCACCCCCCAGGTGCAGCCAGGCATCCCAGTGCTTTTGGGGCCGTTGTGGAGACTAAGCAAGCAATTGCCCAGAGTTGCAGTGTGGGACCCATGATCAGAACAGGCACTGAGGCGAGAATATCCAGTCAGGGGAATTAATGAGCCGGAGACCCGCCGAGGCGTGAATTGAACCCTGGTCCCTGGCCAGAGCTCTGCATCAAGGTCTGCCTGCTCTAACCATTGAGCCACACTTCTCAACAGGAGAGATGCTTAAAAAGTTTGTACGGGCACAGTGTTCGGACAGTTTCACTTCTTTGGTGTTGTGGCTATGTTTGCAAGCCTTACACCGGCCACAGACATAGAATCCCTGAACTGGGTTATTTTTCTTTCTATTGGCCACCAGTGTCTGACAAACTTTATCTTTAAGTCACAATGGTCTTCTATAAGTCACCTGGGGAAACTCACGAATACTTGTTTTAATATCCTTGTCAGTTTGCAAGGCATTCCAAAATGTATTAATGGCACTTCTAACCCCTTTTGCTTGTGAGTTATAGTCTGTGATGAACCAGACTGTTTCCTGGTTCTCATCTAATTTCTCTGTGTCTGTCTGTATCAGCTCTTTGTTATATACTTTCTTCACTGCACCTGCAATATATTTCTTACTGTATCCTCTAGCTTTAAATCTTTCACACATCTCTGTTTTTTCTTTCTCAAAATCCACCTGTTTTGTACAATTTCTTTTAGCTCTTAGAAGCTCCCCTAAGGGGATAGAGTTAATCAAATTCCGGGGGTGACAGCTCTCGGCATGCAATAAGCTATTTCCTGCCGTTTCTTTTCTAAATAGAGCTGTTGTCAGGCGGTTGCCCTCTATTCTGACCTTAAGATCTAAACAGAGATGTGTGAAAGATTTAAATCTAGAGGATACAGTAAGAAATGTATTACAGGTGCAGTGAAGAAAGTATATAACAAAGAGCCGATACAGACAGACACAGAGAAATTAGATGAGAACCAGGAAACAGTCCAGTTCATCACAGACTATAACTCACAAGCAAAAGGGGTTAGAAGTGCCATTAATAAATTTTGGAATGCCTTGCAAACTGACAAGGATATTAAAACAAGTATTCGTGAGTTTCCCCAGGTGACTTATAGAAGACCATTGTCACTCAAAGATAAAGTTTGTCAGACACTGGTGGCCAATAGAAAGAAAAATAACCAAGTTCAGGGATTCTATGTCTGTGGCCGGTGTAAGGCTTGCAAGTATAGCCACAACACCAAAGAAGTGAAACTGTCCGAACACTATGCCCCCTCCAAAAATTTTAAGCATCTCTCCTGTCACACAGAGTTTGCTGTCTATGCGCTCAAGTGCCCATGCAATAAATTCTATGTCGGCAGTACAATCAAACCAGCAAAAGAGAGAGTTCTACAACATCTCAGAGCCATAAAAAACCTGGATAAACAATATCCAGTCGCCAGACATTTTGCAACCCACCACCAGAGCAACAATAGTCTGTTATCATTTACAGTACTGGACCAGATTCCAGTAAGAGAAAGGGGAGGTAACAGATTACAAGCATTAAGACGCCTTGAATCCAGATTTATTATTAAGTACCAAACCATGCAACCCCTTGGCCATAATGGTGATGAGGCACTGGGTGTACATCTAGGATGATGTATATAATGTGAAGTGAATATATTTGTTGCCTTGTAAAACCATTAGATGATGCTAAATATCCCTGTTGTTTTAAATGTATGAATGTGCACAATTCACGACTGAATGTGAAACTTTATATATTTTTATTTTGTTACCACAGGTGCCGGTTGATATGATTTGGGAGAATGTGAGACACGACAATGAAAGGCAGAGAGGCTGGAATTAATTTTCACCAAGCAATGACACAGACACAGTATGATGGTATGATTCAAGGATCACACCTTTGTGAAGGCAACGAAATCGGCTCAGTTTTGAGTCTCCTTCGGTTTAAAAGAACACTGAAAGGAACTGTACGTTTTCCATTAATTTAAGTGCACGCCCACTTGGGCATGATAACCAATATGTGTTGAGTCTGTGCATGGCAGAAATGAGTTGCCTAACAGCCCACTGAGGCTCATTTTCTACCTAGATGGTAGTAGCACAACATGGTAGTGCACCGTCATTTTGACTGTCCTGAGATCGGGGGTTTGAATCTTGCCTGCTGGTCGGACACAATGTTATTTTATTTTACCCTGTTCTGAAAAATTGAAAAATTGAATATTGTGTAAAAAGTTTGATGAACAGAATTTATGTTAAACTAATGCCTGGTTTTGCCTGCTGCAATAATTTGTGGTTCTCATAGCTCCAGATATTACGAAATACGGTAGTCTGTCTTTAATGTCTATTGAAACTCACGAGTCACATGATTTTCATTTAAACTGTGTTATCACTTTGCTCTAACACTCGTGAACAAGGGAACTTGTTTCCCGAAACGCGTCGAGTGCGTGTGTGAATAAATACACTTTTGGAATTGAATTGGTGGCCTGGATTTCGTTCTGTGGGGGAAGAAAAAGAGGACGACTGTCGGTTGAATACGGGGGAGTGGCAATCCCGTCCCGGCCCGCCGCCGTCAGAGGCCATTACAGCTTCTTCGCCGAAATATGGTGGATATATATATATATATATATATATATATATATATATATATATATATATATATATATATATTCACTGAAAAAACCATAGGTTATAGACCATATATAGTTAGGAATTAGCATTTACAAAACCTTGAAAATTCACTGAAAAAACCATAGGTTATAGACCATATATAGTTAGGAATTAGCATTTAAAAAACCTTATTTTACTCACACAAAACCAATGAAATTCCATATATAGTTAGTTGTACTAACTATATATCGCGCACCCGCAATCCACTGCTGATCATGTCACATATTACATCATTCATGACATGGTCAGTGACATCACTGATGACATCACTGATGACATCTCAAATGACATCACTGATGAGATCACTGATGACATCTCATTTGACATCAATGACCACATCACTGATGATATCATTCATGTGACAATACAATGCATCTCCTCACGTTTTAATATAACCTCTGTTTCACCCAGTGTTAAATACAGAGTATAATTTTTGAAACCATTGACACACCAATACTAGTTACTACATACGTACTCACTGATTCCTACGTCTACACACACATTCACTCATTCACCCATACAATCATTCATACATACAATCACTCATCTTTACAACACTATCATATGCACTCATACACCTATACAGACACTTACACTCTGCCACTCATCCATGGAGTTACTCACACACCTAGTCAGTCCTGTAAAGAATCAATCACACTTCCATTTTCTTGTCTATACAGTTAAACATAGAGCACCTTACATTTTCAAACATATACTAACACATACTTACTTTCTTATACAATCATTGATACAAGTACACATTGATCTGCACAGAGTCACACACCTCCCAGCCAGCCACACACACACTCAGTCTCCTATACAAATACTTGGACAATCAATCAATAACCCATATAGTTAATCATATAGCTACTGATCAACACATGCAGCAGTTTACAGAACAACAGACATAATGATGCACAAATTAAGACAGTTTAGTCACTAACCCATGCACTCAGTGAGACACATTTAATCACTCAGTCATACAGTCAGTCATGCACCTACTAAATCCTTCGTCCAGACACTTACACATCCACTCATTCTTCAATATGTAAGACATATTTAAACTTTACAGAAACAAAAAATCACTGGATGTTGTTATCAGTCATGTCATCAGTGATGTCATTTGAGATGTCATCAGTGATGTCATCAGTGATGTCACTGACCATGTCATGAATGATGTAATATGTGACATGATCAGCAGTGGATTGCGGGTGCGCGATATATAGTTAGTACAACTAACTATATATGGAATTTCATTGGTTTTGTGTGAGTAAAATAAGGTTTTTTAAATGCTAATTCCTAACTATATATGGTCTATAACCTATGGTTTTTTCAGTGAATTTTCAAGGTTTTGTAAATGCTAATTCCTAACTATATATGGTCTATAACCTATGGTTTTTTCAGTGAATTTCATTGGTTTTTTAAAAGCTAATATCTATAGCTGTAAAATGTATTCTTCTTTAAATCCAAAAATATATTTTATATGTTTATTAATAATTTTTTTTGTTTCGCTCCCGGTCCGCGAACCGGAAAGCTTTCCGTTAGCTCAAATTGATGCCGCGACCCGGTCCGCGAACCGGTAAGAAATCAACATAGTGACGGTATCGCGTTGCCGCGTAATGCGTCTTGTGACGTACCGCGTTAGCGCACCCGGAAGTGCCCCGGGGCGCGGACCGAGGCGCGAAACGCAGCTCATCGGAAGCGATCCGCGGCGCGTCGCGAAAGCGCGACGTATCGCGTTGCCGCGTAATGCGTCTTGTGGCGTACCGCGTTAGCGCACCCGGAAGTGCCCCGGGGCGCGGACCGAGGCGCGAAGCGCAGCGACCCGGAAGCTAACCGGGGCGCGTTCCGCAGCGCGTAACATGAGCGTGAGAGGTCATGTGACTTGTTAATAAAACTTTTCATTGGTTCATTTCACTTTTGGTTTCATAATGATGTAAGGCTAGGTCAGGTGACCTAAAAATAACACTTTTCATTGGTTTAGAACTATTTTTTTTCCCAAATGATGAAAGCCCCCACCTTTTTTCTCACTCTGACTTTCAACTTTGAGAAAGGAAGACCTGATCATTTGCTCTGATTAAAAAATGGCTTCAATAGTAGCTTCAGCTTCTGCACCCCCACCACCACCACCACCATCTCCTCATAGGAAGAGAGGACCACCTGCACAGTTTATTGGAGACACAGAGGAGGAAGAGGAAGAACAAGACGGAGAGGAAGAAGAGGGACCACGATTTGTCAAAGAGTTACCCCGGGTATCTCATCACAAAGTTAGCTTTATCTGGCAATTTTTTTCCATTCCACCAGGAGAGAAAAAAGTCAATGCACGCTATGCTACGTGCCTTATCTGCCAAGAAAAGTTATCCCGGGGCACTAATAAAAAATACAGTTATGGAAATCACACGATGCACCGACATATGCAGAGGTGGCATCCAAACAACTATAGTCGTGCAGAGATGCGTGAACTACAACAGAACCCCCCAACTTCGGTGACAAGAACATCTACTGATATCTCTCTCACATTTGGAGAGGCCAACGAAACAGTGCCAAATATTCAAAAAAATTTTGTCCATATGAAGCTGACATGCTTATATTGTGGCACTTTAATTTCATGCGCAAACATGAGTCTGAAATTAATTAATTTGGCTTTCGAGAAACACCGATGCTCCAAACGCAGCAAGTTTTAATTTTTTTTTTTGCTCCTGTTGAGCCTTTTTTAATGCCTCTTTCTGTTCTTTCCCTTTGAAAAAAAACAAAAAAAACAAATAAGTGTTCAAAAAATACAAAAAAAACAAATAATGTTCAAAAAAGAAAAAAAAAATATAAAACAACAAAAATATAAAAAAAAAAGTTCTTTTCAGAACTACCTCCCCGTTATTAAAAAATTGCTAGAATGTTTAGCACTCTGGCAAGCTCTATTTCTTTTGGTTCGCTTCCCGGTTAGCTTCCCGGTACGCGGACCGGGAGCTAACCAAAAAAAAAAAAAAAATAGAGTAAGTATAAGGAAAGTAAACAGAGAGTGATGTTAAAAGAAAGACAGCTATAGGGACTAAAGAAGAGATACTGTTTAATAGATCTATTTACCGAAGAAAAGACGGAAGAGGGTATAATTGTGAAAAACAAAATAGATAACGAAGTGAAAGAAAAAAAAAGAGAGTATAACATTAACAAAGAAGAGTTTCTTGGAGAATGTGAGTAAATGTTCAAAATAAGATTAAAACATGAAGAATAACAGAGAGAAAAAATAGAAAACAGAAACCAAAAAATAACAGAAAAAGATTAATTGAAACAGCAAAGAAATGTAAGTAACATAGAGCCATATCATCAACATATGCAATAAAAGTTTTGCAGCTTTTATTGGCAGAAATGTGTCGCTAAAGCTGCTTTTGCGGCAGAAAACTGCCACTAAAACCACTTTTGCACCAGTTTTCTGCCAATAAAAAGAGCAATAATTTTATTGGCTGTGTTCATAATATGCCCCTTAGTGTGCTTCAACTACACAGAGAAAGCATAATGAACAAGTAGTGAAAGAGTGATCAGTCAGAGACAGTGAGAGTAATAGAGATGGAGTGAGTGAACAAGAGTGAGGAACTATGAGAAGAGAGGGACTGAGAAAAAGAGTGGAAGGAGTTGAGTAAGTAGGTAATAGAGAAAGGAATGAGGAAAGTAGCAAAGGCAGGAAACTGAGGGTTAAAGAAATGAAGCAGTGGAACTAATAGTAGGTGAATGTGATAGAAATGTAACAAAAAGAGTACAAAACATTTACCTTATAATTGTCGTTAACTTACTCACTTTTTGTTTTTATACTTTCAATCTGTGAAAGAGAGAACAAACATTTGAAAAATATTAAGGACATTTTACACCCTCATAGATTACAAGCTATGTTCAATGAAAATGACGACATTTCAGACAGTGAAATGTTAGAAATGTTATTACATTTTGAAACACAATCACAATAATAAATAATTGCTTAAAAAATTAAAAAATTAAAAAATAATCAACAAAACCAACAATCAATTAACATACAGTATTTGAAAAGTCTATCATTCATTTTTCATTGCAGTACGCTGCCCAGAACGCTTCCCGGTTCGCGGACCGGGCGCTACCCACGCAAAAAAACAAAAAAAAAAAATTATTTTTTTTGCCCCGCGGGGCCCTTTTAAAACCTCCACATTAAACCTAGGGGGTCAGGGAGGATCTAGTATGCCCCTTTATGGTTATTTCCCCCTTTGTTTTGGCCTCCTCTTGTCTCTCAATCCTACCGAGAGACAAGATGGCGGCCGCTCCGGACTGTTTAGAATGTTGACAGACACCGGAGAGCCAATCAGCTTCGCTACGCGAAGTTCCGGTACGTGTAAGGTCCGCGAACCGGGGCGCTGCCCGGTCCGCTGTTACAGATATATATCTTTTTTTAAACGTTAATTTCTCAAAATCCACTGGAGCACATATATTGAGACCTACAAAAGGCACATCGGGCTACCAGTCCCTACAATTTTGCCAAGTTTCGTGCAAATCCATTCAGCCGTTCGGGCTAAAAGTGAGGCCAACCGCCCTATGGAAAACTCAATGTTAAAAACACGTTTTGGGACCCCCCTTTTTTCTCGGCCCCCCCTGGACGAAACCCCCCCAAATTTTCAAGGGCTGCTCAGAAACAAAATGTTCCATTTTCCAGAAAATTTCAGCCAATTCCGTCCACAAACGCCAAAGTTATTAGACATAGAATTTTCAAAAATCCCATAGGGAAAAAATCCTAACTATATATACCTACTGGCGACCGCCAGTAGGTAATATATATATATATATGGAACTGCCTTTCAAAAAAGAAATGCCGACGCCGTGTCTCCGTGCACCAAAGGTACTTTTAATCGTCAGCCGCAATTGATGATCGCGTTTCGCCGGTAACACCGGCTTGTTCACCAATAATTTTACATAAAGTTTATCCACCATGTTAACATGATTAGAATACACCACGTGACACCTACATCAATAAAACTGGTAAAAAGACTGGTCATTTTCTTCAGTTCACTTTTCGGTTCTTAATTTCATTCACTTGTCAGTGTGTGCCTTCACAATACAAAACATATATAGAGCTTTTGCATTTAACTTCCAGACAAATATATTAATAATTTCAAATTTGCAGTTATAGAGTTAAAAAAAATGTTAAACTTCCAGATTGCTCCACGGCATAGAAGGCTCGAACCCCATTAATCATAAAAGAAAGTTGCCCTTTCGCTGCCAAGTACCCCGACTTACCACAGTGAGCTACAGCAACAGTGTGAGGCTGCCGACCCTTCTATTGTTTATGGGGATGTAAACATCTGGCACTTACAGTGCTGGCTTGTTTTTTAAACAATTTTAGCAAAAGGAACATTTCACAGTAATCTTTCGTGATAATTAAGCCCCAATGGGCATTCCAATGTTTATCCTAATTCCTAATAGTCCTGTCTAATTTAGAGTCACAAGCAATAATTGTTACATGGAGTTAGTGCCTTTCCTAATTCGCAAATGCTCTTTTATATCCATAGCATACCATATTATACAATTTAGCCCAAGTGGGCATACCTTTTAAGGATAAACATCAAAATTCCATACCAGCTCACACTGACATTCCCAGTCAATAATAACGCCTAACCCAAATAAAGTACCTAAATTAACAAAATATACAAGTTAAAACCAGATATCCGCGAGGTATAGCAGCAGTTCACACATCAATAGCAATTTCTTACATTTTTCAAAAGCGTGTAGAAATCCTCTTCCATATTCAATCCCTCTGGGGTCTTAGCATTGATCATAATAATGTAATTAGACTCTAATCTCCTGAGCCTCTTCACTCGATCACCTCCCTTTTCACTTACTGGGATTGCATCAACCACAAAATATTCAAGGCCTGTTGGATCTTTGCCATGACAGTTTTCAAAATGTCTAGCCACGGGGTATGTCTTATCCCCATTCTTAATGGCTCTGACATGCTGCAGAATTTGATTGTGTGCTGGCAGGATTGTGCTGCCCACGTACCTCAGGCCACATGGGCACTGAAGCACGTAGACAGCAAAATCCGTTTTGCATTTAAATTGTCCCTTGATCTTCCTGGCGTTAGACGAAAACCCCACTGTATAAGTAGAAGTATTCTTACCATAGGTTCAGGCCTTACACTTGACACATTTTATAAAGCCATCCTTTCGTTTTAGCCAGCTTTTATTTAATACTTTACTTTGTACAGGTAACATATTGCTGACTAATGATTGCTTTAAAGATTTGGCTTTTCTGAAGGTTATGAGCGGGCTCTTTTTGACCATTTTCTTAAGTAGCGGATCGTTCGAAATGATTTGGCAATGTTTTTGTAAAAATTTTCTCAGTTCAACATGCTGTCTATTGTAACTGGTAATCATTCTACATTGGTTGGCATTACCTGCATTCACTTGTTTAGGACTCTTTGACTTGTTAAAAAGGATTTCCTCCCTAGGCTTGTTGCATGCCTTATAGATAGCTGCACTAATCCAATCTTGGGGATACCCTCTTTCTAGAAAACGTCCTTTGAGGCTCCTTTGAGCAATATTTTCACCCTCAGTGGGCGCTCAAATGCCATGCTGGTTGATTAACTGGCAACTGCCGGGCTGACCGCGGCTTTAGGCAAAGCTCTGAACTGCTGCGCAGCCCCCCCTTTACATTATGGAAATGGTGCAATCTTCCACGGCGAGGCAGCCATGTGATTATTTTAATGCAAATACCCGAAAGCTTGAAGATGCACTCCCAGCAGTTGTGACCAAAACGGCTTTATTGCAGAAAACTAGCATCTACACTTGTGGAACAAGTTCTTGTGCCGACTCGTTTCAAGGCTGTAGCCTCTTCTTCATGGGCTGCTCGAAGTAAGTCACAGATGGCTCCAATCAACATGTTTAAGTCAACAATTAGAATAGGAATTATTATGAACCAAGCAAATCTCTTGTTTTGAAGTCACATGGGGTACGCATAGGCTGCTCTTATGATGCGCGTACGTACGACGTATGAAGGACCCCACCCACTTTAATAATTGTTCTTTGACCTTCACTGAAGAAACATCTTTTTGGGAAGCACTTGTTTTTTCAACAAATCTTCAATATGACTGCACAGCAAGATGAAGATCTCTCAGAACACTCTTCTGATGAAGAATTTCTTGCAGAAGATCCAGTCCCCAAACTATAAGGAGGTGCTACAGCATAACTCTATAAGGTGTTTACTTGCAGTGTACTGTAGTACTTCCGAAGCACAGGAATGTAACATATGTACATTAATATGTTACAAATCTATGCTTCCCTCTGCACTGCGGTGAAACTGCCTGGGTGAATGTGTAAGTGTTTGTGTTTTAACGCAGTGAATGGATTAGTACATACTGATGAATGGGTCACTACAACAGTGCAACAGCAGTGATAGAGTGCTTGGTGAAAGTGTGAGGATACAGACTGGGGAATTGAAGGTGTGAAAGACAAGTGTGCAGGCGGACACAAGACTGCATGCATAGTGCATAGGGGTTTGAAGCAGTACATGTCCTAAGGCATACTTTGCTGCATGAGTACTTGGGTACTGACTGAATGATTACAGTTCTTCAAGGAGAGTGCCTGACTGAATTTATAAGTGTTTGAGTTTTAAGGCAGTGAATGGATTAGTACATACTGCTGAATGGATCACTACAACAGGGCAAGGGCAGTGACAGAGTGTTTGGTGGAAGTGTAAGAATGCAGACTAGGGAATTGAAGATGTGAAAAACAAGTGTGCAGGTGGATAGAATACTGCATGCATACTGCATAGAGGTTTCAGCAGTCCATGTCCTAAGGCCTACTTCGCTGCATCAGTACTTGGGTACTGACTGAATGATTACAGTTCTGCACGGAGAGTGCTTGATTGAATTTATAAAGGCTTCAGTTCTGGAGCAGTGAATGGATTAGTACATACTGCTGAATAGGTCACTTCAATAGTGCAACATCTGTGACAGAGTGTTTGGTGTAAGTGTAAGGATACGGACTGAGGAATTGAAGATGTGAAAGACAAGTGTGCAGGTGGATAGAAGGTTGCATGTATAGTGCATAGGGGTTTGAAGCAGTCCATGCCTTAAGGTCTACTTCGCTACATGAGTACTGGATACTGACTGAATGATTAAAGTACTGTAAGGAGAGTGTCTGAGTGAATCTATAAGTGCTTGAGTTATAGCACAGTGAATGGATTAGAACATACTGCTGATTAGGTCACAACAACAGTGCAAAGGCAATGACAGAGTGTTTGGTGTAAGTGTAAAGATACAGACTGTGGAATTGAAGGTGTGAAAGACAAGTGTGCAGGTGGATAGAAGACGGCATGCATAGTGCATTCAGGTTTTAACCAGTCCATTCCCTAAGGTCTACTTCGCTACATGAGTACTGGGAACTGACTGAATGATTAGAGTACTGTAAGGAGAGTGTCTGAGTAAATCTTTAAGTGCTTGAGTTTTAGCACAGTGAATGAATTAGTACATACTGCTGAATGGGTCACTACAACAGTGCAAGAGCGGTGACAGAGTGTTTGGTGGAAGAGTAAGGATACAGACTGGGGAATTGAAGGTGTAAAAGACAAGTGTGTAGGTGGTTGCAGAACTGCATACATACTGCATATGCATTTAAAGCAGTGCATGTACTAAAGCCTAGCTCACTGTACTACCTTGCTACACAAACTGCAGAATGGTGCAGCATTCACACACATCTTCAGATGTATTATTTCTGATGTGTCTTGTTGAACAAGTGTTATGTGCAAACACACACAGCAACACATTTAGAACACCCCTTCAATGCATAGTGGTGTGTATGATGATCTACTTCCATGGAGAAGAAAGCGTATACAGAGTATCTTTTCCTGTCATTGCAAATATAAAACACAATCTTGTGCTATAACTGTGTTACAAAAAGTGATGTATTATTGCCACAGGATGATTTTAAATTTAGATTGAAATTAAAAGTAATTAATTAATTAATATTTAAAGTCTAATGATTTTAAGCTACATTTGTATTCCACATAAAAAAGATACACAGCATCTCTTTATATAGTCCAGAATTTATTATTATTAAACAGTGAAATTATTCTCCAGACACCTCATATTTTAGCACTGATTCTAAAAGGAGTTCATCTGGTACTTCTTCCAGATCATACTGCTGGTTTGCCATTTCAGAGTTTATAGCTTCCAGTAACTCTGCGTCATCCAGTGCTTCCAAAAAATCAGCATCATTGCTTTCATTTCAAATTCACAGGTGACATCTGCAGTACTGATGTCCTCTGAAACAGGCTTGCTGCCTGTTATAGATTGATTTTGTGGTTCAATTAAACTGTTGCTCATTTTCAATGTCTCTTCTATAATATTCCTCTCTTTATCCCCAACAAATCTGTTATGTTCTAGGTCCTAGCACAAAAACATAAACACATCACTTTAACAGTTTTCTTAGTACATAATACAAAAGTAGGATTACCAACTATTTTGGCTCCAAAAAAATATTATGTAAATACATTTCTCTAATAACATTCCAACAGTAGAGTTTTAGTAGTTCATAAGGTTATATAAATATAATTGCTTATAAAGATATCCTGTTCCTAAGTTTTCATAGAATTAGAAACCAGTCACTCCCTATGACTATGGAAAATGACTCCGGCTCTTATACTAAAATGCAGTACTAAAAAATATAGAATATGTCTATTCACCTTACCCCGTCCAAACTAGTAAATGTGTTTTAGTAAAATGCAAGGCATAATGTTGCTTGTCTAGAATAACACTGTGAATCTGTGTGTATTTATGTAGCATTCTGAAACTAGTTTTTTATTACTTCATGTGTTTTCACACACATCAATCCTTAAAGACCTATCCAGTACTCTACTTTAAACAACATTAGAAACTAGTCATTGCTTATATAAGTCCAATATACTCACAGCAACATCTATAGAACGCCCCTTCAACACAAAGCATTGTGTATGATGAGGACATATTTACATAGAGAAGAAAAGATACACACAGTAACTTATCCTGTCCTTGTAAATATGAAAGAGTATTTGAAAACACACACTGTGACGTATTTTATGTTGAACAATTTGGTCTCTTTTAATCCTGAAAGTCCCTTGTCTCTACTAGCCAACCGTGTCTTTCTATTCAATACCATACAGGTGCGTTGCAGAGAGCTGTTCTGAAGCCATGTCAATTTTATACATCTCTGTAATAAAACTCTCTGGAACTTTTTGAATACATCTTCTGAGATAGTGCCAGGGACACTCAGTATGCATATTAACTTTATCATATATCTTTAAAAGACACAAACCATCTTTGCACACATATGTACTCCGTCCATCTCTTGTTTCTTCAGCTGTATAGAAGCACAGCCCATTGACCATTTTTTATAGATACTTATACTTACCTTAAAAGTAATAAATAATAAAAAAAACTATATATTATAAAATTAGCATTTGTGGAAGACAAGAAAAATACAGTTACAATATATATTTTACAACACAGAATAATTTGTAAAACATTTCATTTGCCTTCTTTGCTGTTCCCAGAATATATTGAATTTCAGTAGAAACAGTGATTTCAATTGTACTCATCACATAACAGCGGGCAAAAAAAAACACTCAATAAGATTATCTTAAAAAATAAATAACAATCTAAACAATAGAAATAAAAACATATATTAAATGTTTTTTCTAAGAGCAATTTCTTACCTATATATGAAACAACTCAAACAATGATAAAATAACAAAACATTATTATTAATTTTCATACACTGTAAATATTGTTGTTTACAAATATATGCTGACAAAATATACAACAAAAAGTTCTTAATTGTTTTAGATACTTTTCCTCAGGCCAAATATTATTCATGAAATCCTTTGTTTTGAAGTTATCCAATGGTAATCCTGAAAGGCCAAATTTTGTTCCTAAAAACTTTGGCTTTAAGAATATTAGGTAAGAATTTGGTATTTCTTTAGGCAAACGTCGTTTAAAAACCAATTGAGCATCATTGCAATGTATCCAACATTTATCACATTTTAAATAAGCAGTGTAATGTCCAGATGTTTTAGAAGGACCATCATGAAAAATGATTGCTACCGCTACAAAAGTTCTTCCTGATATTGATACTTGAGTAGCTACAACATTTTTAATTAAAGTTTCCAATTTTCTTCCATCAGCTGTACAACGTTGCATCATTAAAATTACATACTGTCCATATCTTTGTATAAATAATCTTGATAACATTTCTGATTTACATTGGATACACTCCATATTTTGAGTTGCTCCTCTAAGTAGGTTGTTAAAAGGTTGTTAAAAGACAATGTTTCGCAGTCTGGTAAAGTCAAATATATAAATATTTCAGTGTCTATGTTAGTGCTACATGTTAACAAACAATTTTCACAGTAATGTTGCCATTTATAAGAAAGACCAAAAAGATTTCCAATATCTATGCCTTCATCTTCCAATACAACAAGCATATACATTAGAAATTCCTCACAATCTTGCTGAATATTCTGTGTAAATTGAGTACAACCAGAACATATGTCCAATACATTTTGAATATCAGAAACACTTTGTATTTCACGTTTATCACTACTACATTTCTCATAAACAGAATACAACAAACAAAGGGGCATATTATCAAGGGGGATTATCTCCCTATTACCTAGCTGTCGCTAACACCAGTTAGCGACAGCTAGTAGGAGATAGCGACCATCTTGGGCCCCACTTTGCATGTCAGTGATATTTATCACTAATGACATGCAAAGTGGGCGTGCCAAGATGTTAGCGACTGGAAACAGTCGCTAACATCGCTATCTCCTATTACCAACTTTTGGAGATATTCGCGCTAAGCGCGAATATCTCCAAAAGCTAACACCTGCCCTGAGCAGTTCTTAGCCATGTTATCCAATGGGAGGTGGATAACATGGCTAAGAGCATTAGCTCGGTAATGCATGAATATCGCTGACTTTTCAGAGCTATTCATGCATTGCGGCCGTTTTTCATCGCATTTGCGATAAACCTTGGTAATACCAAGGTTTATCTGCGATAAAAATCGCAGCAGCTCAGCGGTAAAATTTTGTCTCTAACCAAGCAATAGCGATAATTATCGCTATTGCTTGGTAATATGCCCCAAAATCTTTTTTCCCGATTCCCAACAATTTTCTGTTGCAAACTTTCAAGAAAAAAAACAACATTAATAACTACATCAGCATAGCAGTTGACACCAGAACTATTTTCAAACTGATAACCAACACTCACTTCAACAGTGTCCTTTTTCTTTTTGCTTGCAATCACAACTTTATCTTGTTTTTTTTTATTTCTCTATACCTTCACTACAGATATTCTCATATCTTCTTTTTTGACCTACCACACGCTTTTCAAATACAGGATATAGACCTATGATGGGGGCATATTCTCTTCTTAATCTTTTATACTCTTTCACACAATTTGCATCTGCACTAATCTTTCTCTCAGCAAAATCAATCAAGTACAATCCAGACAAAGTTCTGACTCAAGACAAAGCAACATATGCCATACCCTCTTTAAACACAGTACTTCCAATATTCACCAAAGCACTATCTACACTTAAACCTTGAGATTTATGAATGGTCACCGCATACGCCAAAGAAACAGGAAACGGTTTTCTGCGAACATACAAATCTTATACAAGCAAAAACCGGGCTGAACAACGACTAAATTGTTGTACTTCTTCAATTTGATCAAATTTGATTTCCAAAAATTCAATACCATCTCTATTTAGATAATTAACAAAATCAACAGCATTACCCATTGCTCCATTTACTAAACCTCTTTCCACATTCAAATTGCGTCGTAAAATTACCCGACAGTTTATACTTGCATATATATTCTTTTCTAAACCAGCAGTTTTAGATATCGTTTACTCTAAAGAATCCAATTTTCTCTTCAACTTTTCTGTCAAAATAATAGTGATTCCTTCATGCTCTATTTTATCAATAGCTTCCAATTTTATAATTTCTTCATTTTCCAACTTTAAAATTTCTTCATTGAATATAGAACGTTCACGCATTGTTGGCATTAAGCAGATTACAGATTTGTTTTCTGCAATTCTCATATATATTTTCTCAGGAACGATATTTTCATTTGGAAACAAATTGGAAAGTAATTGTCTCTGTAAAGCGTGTTTGCCATGTTCAGTCACTTTTCCAATTCTTATATCTTGAAGAATAGTTCCATAATCAGCATCATTTGCCTATCGCATATTTGTAATAAATTCCTTATCTTCAAAATATGACCAAATGTTAACATTTCCAATCCTACCCAAAGATTTTCTGGTATCTTCATGCACAAGTGTTTTAAATACTGGTTGTCCTTTTACAGGAGTAAGTTGTAGTAGATCTCCAAAAACTATCACATGTTTTCCTCCAAAAACACATCATAGTCTGTTTTAAGAATTTGCTGCATTCGTGAATGCACAAAAGCAAGCATTAGGTTTGAGACCATGCTTACCTCATCAATAATCAGAAGTTTCCCTTTCTTAAGCACTCCTGAAACTTCACAACAAGCTTCTCCAGATAGCTTGTGATATTCCAATTTGTTTCATGCTCCACAGGCAACATAAGTAAACAATACAATGTAATTCCTTTAATGTTGTGTGCTGCCAACCTAGTTGGAGCCGTTACAACACAAGACAAATGAGACTCCATTGTTTTCTGTAGATAACTGGTGATTACTTTAATTAAGAAACTTTTTCCTGTTCCAGCTTGTCCACTCACATACATTCGAATTGGTTGAAACGTTGTACATCTCTTTTCATTAAGTAACCTATGTTCAATCTGTTCTTTCACTTGTTGATATATTTCTTTCTGTTCAAGATTTAGTTGCTCCTCCAAGTTTGCTAAGTCCATAATATCTTCTTGAGCTTGATACATTGCTGTTTCCACCTCATCCATGGCAATTGCTGCTTCATTTTGAACAATTGGTTCTCCTAGTGGATCCTGACTCAACAGAGCAGACGTTTGACTGTCTTGAGAACTGTCTCTAGCAATCTCAGCTGCAATTGTAGCTTCTTGCTCAATTTCTTTGTTCAATATTTTCACAAAATTAACAAAAACAGGACATTCTATGGTATCTTTAGTTGCGTTGAACAAATCTTCGTAGCTCTGAAAATCTCCAAG
This sequence comes from Lissotriton helveticus, assembly GCF_964261635.1. NCBI lineage: Eukaryota > Metazoa > Chordata > Amphibia > Caudata > Salamandridae > Lissotriton > Lissotriton helveticus. The sequence goes on from NC_136067.1 coordinate 1,116,988,210, forward strand.
TAATTCCAATTCTGAACGCCAAGGCTTGAAGAGTTGCAAAAGTGCTAAATAGTAAAATTCCCTTTTGTCAGGAGTATCGCGACTCAGTTTTTAGTGATTAATCAAATGTCCTTTTCTTTGTTTCACCAAACATCCTTCAGAACCAATCACAGCGTATATTCCATTATTGATGTTTTCTGTAATATTACGTTTAAAAGTATAGTTTTGCAGCACTTCATAGAGACAAATGTTCTCAAGATGATGACTTCTATTTGGATAATATGTATCCAACATATTTGTTTTCACAATATCTGTACTTTCTGGCTCTTTTTCAGCTAAATATTAAATTTCTTGTAAAGATTTAAGTACTCGATTTCGTGTTGCAGCAAGACCTAGACTCACCCAAATGATCCTTCCAGATTTGGAATATAGACTTGCAGATGATAAGCGATCTGAGCATTCATATGCTCCGATTTCTCAATGAGATAACATCTTCAAACTGTAACTGTATAATTTCTTACTTAGACTCTTCTCGTGGGAAATCTCTTCCCACATTTCCTTCAATTTCATCTTTTCTGATTTTGTTATGTAGGATTTTACATATCGAGCAACAGCAATGGAATTGTCCGCAACGTATTGAATATCCATGTTAGCATTCCACATGGACAGAATATCTGGATTATAATCATTTATATATTTTGACTCGTCACTTCTTCTCAAATTATAGGTATTCTTTGGAGACTTTATTGTCAAGGTATGTTGGACAGTTGACATAACACTGTTTACTTTTCCTTTGGATATTACAGGAGGTGAAAAACCAAAAGGACATTTGGTATAAAACTTTTCCTTTGACTTGTACTTTCGACAACAGTATTTCCCACAACGATAGCTTTGGAATCGTAAGACTTGTTGTCTTAAGTTCTTTTCTTCTGTGCTTTTGGGTGTAGCACATGCAGCATATTCTTCAATAAAAGACAACACAGTATCATCCGAATCTGTTCCGAATTTGGGGGCATCTTTGATCCATATTAGCATATGTGTGTGAGGTGCACCTCTTGCTTGAAACTCCTTTCTCCAAAAGAAATCCACAACCTCTCCAAGAGGAGGATTTTTTTTATTGGTGATAAAAAACATCATAGCTTCAAATCTATCATTGAAATCTGCATACATTAACTGGATCCAAAGAGCACAATTCTCCAGGTGTCTTGTATTCAATATTTACTATATTTGGATTTGCCTCTCGAAGAAATTGAAGTAAATCATCCCATGCAAATTCAGCACAGCTTAGAGTAAGGAGCCGTGTAAGAGTTCCTGAGTTCCTTAGCACACATTTAAGTTCTCCATGACAACGGTACCAGTACTCGCTGACATGCCATGAGATTAATCAGGTGAGATTCCAAAACATTATCTTTCTGGTGTATTTATCCATGAATTCCTTTGCGGAAACATTTTGCAGATGTAGACCTGTTTTCAATATATGGTTGACTGCATAAGAAAGTCCAGACAAGTCACTCTCAAACAAAAAATGAAACATATATGGAATACATTGTCAAAATCTTGGATCTTCCGCATACAATCTTGATTTCCGGTATTCAGATGCAGGAATCTGCACAGGTCGTTAATCATATCATCCTCCTTTTCCTGTTGGAAACAACTGAGGGAAACAAAGAACTTCCAAGCTTTCTTCCAAAACACTCATGGGACTTCCCTTTGCTTCCTTCATTTGGAATAACTCAATAGTATTCCCCTTCATTTCTTTGGAATGAAGAGGATAAACACTGTAATGTTCATAGATTTCTTCAGTTCTGGACATATCCACTTTTTCAATTTGTCCAGTTGACGAGTCAGTATCTTCTTCTAAAGTTATTTCTTCTTCACCCACGTACACATTTCTATAGTACTGATTATTTTTTTACCAGATACAACGTTGCCTTTTTCACTTTCCTAAAATCCACTAATTCTTGCCAGATTTTCTTACTCTTAGTAGGAACGCCATTAACTAGAATACCTAGAGGTTCATCTTCTACATTTTCTACACCAATTGTTTCAATATTTTTTTTTAAATTTAGAGGCAAATATACAACTCTTTCCTTTAATCCTCTCTGTAAATCTGAAGGAGGCAATTTCCTTGTCTTAGGCTCCATACCAACAATAGCCTGAAATGGATGCACACATTGAATAAGAATAGACTCTTAGGTATTTAAATCTATCAGTTCAGAAGGAATATTTACCAACTCAAGATTATTATGCACAGCTCTAGCAGGCATTTTGTTCTCGTCTAATTTGTTATAACAATATTTACAAATACGTTGATCAGAACTCAAATCAAAACAATTCTCTACCAACAAATAAGTTGCAAATTCCTTCCACTCATTATTATTTTCTATTTCACTTTACAGATCAACAGTCTTAGTCTGATTTTTTAATGAGTTCGCTGACAACAAATACAAGAATAATTTGCCCTTTCACCTGAAATCACCTTAAACTTCGTAATTTCTTGCTCAAAGTTTTGTACTAGAATGTTGTACATTCTCTTCCACATTTCCTTCTATTAACATATCAGTTTCTGCACTGTCTTGATCAGGACCGTAGTAACTAAACTCAATTTCTTCACAAACGTTCATTACATCTGATACTGATCCACGCAAAAGAGCACTGTTCAACTTTTTCAACATTAGTGCTGGACTTTTTGCTTAATACATTGTTCTGACTAATTTCCTCATTTGAGTATGATATACTGCTAACATCCTGAAATGGTGAAAAACACTTTGACGTACTTTTCTAGAAAGACAAGCCAGAGAATAACCTTGCAAACCAGTATTTTCCCTCACTCTGCAAGGGTCTAGTCCTTGCAACATCTTAATCTTTTGTTTAACACTTTTCTTAGTATACTCCCGTAAGAAATTGCGTAAAAAATCAATAGATTCCTGTCTTACACTACAAATACTACTGCAATTCCAAGTGTACACTGGAGCTTTAGGACGTCTCCCTAAAACTTCATCAGCTAACACCTCTTCTGCATTTTTGGGAATAATTTTCTCTTTCTCAATAGGACAACCATTTCTAACCTCATAAGCTCGACCACTAGTGTCAACTGCATGCAACAAATTATTACTCTGAAGATAACTCTCTTCATTAAAAAAAGGCTCAGAACTTGAACTGTGTTTCCATTCACCCAAAAAAACATCAGAAAAATGAGTTCTGTTAATTAGTCTTCTCCACTTACTTTTGGCCTTCATTAAATGGATTGGTTTATATAGTGATCGAATTCTATTGATTATTAAAGTAAATAATTTCCTTTTTAATTCAAAAGCCTTCTCAACAATACTTTCAATATGTTTCTTCTTCTCATAAAATGGGTTTACATGTATTCATATCCTTTATTAAGTTTAAGACAACTCTATTGTAAAACATTCTTTTTTTAATTTCCTGAAATTGATTCTTCCTCCTTTTACTATACAGTGTTTGTTTAGAACATGATTTCCCATCATTTATGTTTTTTCACTTATTTTTCTTTTTTGTTGCAGATACATTCTTTATAATTTTTACATTCTCCACACTATTCCTAGTGTTTTATAGTTTTTTTTTTAGAAAATGCTTTGTTCTCCTACCAGGAGTTTTTTTCGTTTTCACCACACATTGTTGTTCAGGTAAATCTTGTGGATGACTTCTCTTGAAATGATAAGCTTTTTTATAGTCTTTCCTCTTTTCACTTTTTGTAGGCATGATGAATTTCTTTTAGTGTTGATAAATGGAATCTGTTATAAAGAAAATATATATAATGTTTTAAAATGAATCTATAAAATATACTATTCTATTACTAAACAAATACAATCTACAATGACTAAGTATAAAAAACAAGTGTGTAACTGATAACAGAAGCGCATACATACTGCATAGGAGTTTCAAGAACTACATCTGCAAGAAGAGTACCTGAATTAATTTATACGTGTTTGGATTTTACAGCAGTGAATGGATTAGTACATGGTACTGAATGCATCACTAGAACAGTACAAGGGGAGACACAGAGTATTTGCTGCAACATCATGGATACTAACTGCGGAATAGAAGGTGTGAAAGACAAGTGTGCACATGCAGAGAAAATACTGCATGCATACAGCATAGGGGTTTGAAGCAGTCCTTGTCCTAAGGCCTACTTCGCAACATGAGTACTTGGGTACTGAGTGAATGATTACAGTACTATAAGGAGAGACAGTTGGTGAATTCATAATTGGTTGAGTTTTACTTTAGTGAATGGATTATTACATGAACCTGAAAGGGTCACTATAGGATTGCAAGAGCAGCCACAGGGAGTTTCCTGGAGTATATGGATACTGAATGGGGAATTGTAAGCCTGAAAGACAAGTGTGAAGGTGGTTACACCACTACATGCATAGTGCAAAGGAGTTTGAAGCACTCCGTGACCTAAAGCTTGGCTCACTGCATGAGTACATGCACAGTGACTGAATGATTACAGTACTACAATGAGAGACACTGGGTGAATTCATAATTCTTTGACTGTTACTTTAGTGAATGGATTAGTACATAATACTGAAAAACTCACCATGGCATTGCAAGAGCACTCACAGGGTGTTTGCAGGAGTATATAGATACTGACTGGGGAATTGTAGGCCTGAAGTCATAATTGGTTGAGTTTTACTTTAGTGAATGGATTATAACATGGATCTGAAAGGGTCACTATAGGATTGCAAGAGCAGCCACAAGGTGTTTTCTGGAGTATATGGATACTGATTGGGGAATTGTAAGCCTGAAACACAAGTGTGAAGGTGGTTACACCACTACATACATAGAGCATATGAGTTTGAAGCTCTCCGTGATCTGAAACCTGCCTCACTGCATGAGTACATGCACAGTGACTGCATAATTACTACTATAATGAGAGACACTTGGTGAATTCTAAATTGATCGAGTTTTAGTTTAGTGAATGCATTAGTATGTAGTACTGAAAGAGTCACTATGGGATTGCAAGAACAGTCACAGGGTGTTTGCTGGTGTGTAAGGATACTGACTTGGGAATTGTACGCCTGAAACACAAATGTGAAGGTGGTTAGACGACTACATGCATAGTGCATAGGAGTTTCAAGCACTGCATGCCCTAAAGCCTGGCTCACTGCAACAGTACATGTACGTATATGTCTGCAAAAACATCAACCAACCAAATTATTCTCTCTCAATTTTCTCAAATGGAAACTGACTCACAGTGTAAATCTAGACAAATAACAGTATTTCTTATAAATGGAGTCTATAGATACTGACTGGGGAAATGTAGGCCTGAAACACAAGTGTGAAGATTGTTACACTACTACTTTTACAGTGCCTAGGAGTTTCAAACACTGCATGCCCTAAAGCCTGGCTCACTGCAACAGTACATATATTTATATGTCTGCAAACACATCTACCAACCAAATATTTCTCTCTCAATTTTTCCAAATAGACACTGACTCACAGTGTGATTCTAGACAAATAACAGTATTTCTTATAAATGGAGTGCCATAGATACCGACTGGGAAAATGTAGGCATCAAACACAAATATGAATTTGGTTACACTAGTACTCACATAGTGATTCTAGACAAAAAATATTAAACCTTGCATTTTACAAAAGCACATTTACTAGTCTAGAAACGGCCAGGAATCTGGGGGTACTGATTGATTCCACCCTCGCCTTTGACCGTCAGGTCAGCAGGACGGTCTCTACATGCTGTGGAATCCTGAGAAAGATTGCCCACTTCCTCTCTCCCGAAGCGCGGAAGCAGGTTACTGTGGCCCTGGTCTCTTCAAGGCTAGACTACTGTAATGCGCTTTATTCAGGTATCAACAAAAACCTGATTCAGCACTTACAGGTAGTGCAAAATGCGGCGGCTAGGTTGGTCCTTAACCTCCCTAGACTTTCCTCAGCCTCCACCGCCAGGAAGGACCTCCACTGGCTGCCCATTCAGTCCAGGATCTCCTTCAAGATCCTCTGTCTTGCCCATGGGGCTCTATACGGCTCCGGTTCGGAGGGTATCAGGGCCCTTCTTCACCCTTACTCTCCCTGCAGAGCCCTTCGCTCTTCTAACAAAAATCTTCTGTCAGTCCCTCGGTTCCGCAAAGTTAGGTGGGGAGGGAGAGCCTTTGCCTCCCTGGCTCCCAGGCTGTAGAATTCTCTCCTTCCCGAACTAGCGGGACAATCTTCCATCACTCTCTTTCGTAAAGCTTTGAAATTGTACCTCTTTGTAGAGGCTTATCTGTAGTCTGGCTCTCCAACACTTACAAGCTGCATGATCTCTAGGCGCCTTGATGCCCTTGGGCTAAGTTGCGCGGTACAAGACACAACTCACTCACTCTGGTGACTAAACACATTCTATATATATGACTGCTGCATTTTACTATACAATCCTGACTCATTTTGTAAATACATAAGCAATTTGCTGCAATATTGGCGCCGACATTACATTTAAAAAAGTGATGCAATAGAACAAAAAAGAGGCGTAGGGGGCTGGTAAATCTGCCACAGAGTGTATGCAGCAGTGTACGTATACTGACTGGAAAATTGAAGATTTGCAACACAAGTCTGATTCTAGACAAGCAACACTATTAATTACTCTTGAAGGGCTAATATGACTGGACACATTCCAGAAATATAAATACTGCATTTTAGTGTACAACCATGAGTCATTTTGCAAATACAAAAGCAATAAATGGTTTCTAATTCTATCAAAACTTGAAAAAAGGATAGGTTTTTAAGCAGTTATGTGTCTGCAAACACAAAACGTACAAAAATGTTTCTCTCAGAATGATTCCTAAATGCACACAGACTCAGAGTGTGATTCTAGACAAAAATATTAGACCTTGCATTTTACCAAAGAACATTTACTAGTCTAGAAACAGTAAAGTGACTGCACACATTCCATGTATATAACTACTACATTTCAGTGCACAACCCTGATTCATTTTGCAAATACATAAGCAATTTGCTGCATTATTTGCGCCAACATTGCGTCAAAAAAGTGCCGCACCGGCAGCACAAACAGGCGCAAGAGGCTTGTAAATCTGTATACTGACTGGAAAATTGTACATTTGAAACACAAGTCTAATTCTAAACAAGCGACACTATTAACTACTCTAGAACTGGAAAAGTGACTGCACACATTCTACATTTTTTAGTACTGCACTTTACTGTACAAAGCTGACTCACCAAACACATTGAGTTACCAAATGCTTTTATCACAATGGTTATCCAAATGCAGACAAACTCAGAATGTGATTCTACACAACTAAACTACTCCTTGCACTTTAGCAGGATAAACACATTACTCTTATTAAAAACAAAATGCACCACATACATCCCCTTACAAGTTAACAACTCACCTTTCAAATTGATTTGTAGATTAAGAAGAATGTCAGTCACATACCAGATTTTCTTTTACAGAATGTCTGTATTTCACTGTTGTTAGCAAAACAAAAAAATGGCAAACTTTCCCTCTCAATCTACACATACATACATGTAAATAACAAATCAAATTGCTTCCCACATTATTTCCAAACCAAACACACATTTCTATTGGTTGGACATTTGAACCCTTTCCAACTGACATAACTTTGAACCCTACCCCCAATTTGCTTTCTGCTGTTACCATAGTAACAGATCATGCAAAACTCAACTGACCACAGAGGTCAAAATTTCTGCACACTGTAAAACACTCCTCCTCAACAACTTTAGACTCAGCATAGGTTCTTGCTGATAGGTACCAATAAACACAAATGCTCTTTTTAGAACCAACCAACATCTAATCACATAAGCTTGATAGATATCTCAAAAATATATATATATATTTTTTTGTCTTGCTTGGATATGCATACCCGACGCCTTAGAAATCGCGCAGCATACGTAGTAGGATACGCGTACCCAATGTGCGCACACCAGAGGTCGCACTGAGTGCCGCGCTCGGTACACGCATCCTAATTTTACCGTAAAAGAAACCCCAGATAGGCGGTGATAACCGGGGCTGGGGGGTCCGTCACGGACCCCCAATTAAAAAATGTAGTGCCCCGGGGAGGTGGCGGTCCCCAGGGCTGGGGGGGCCCTCTGGCCCCCCACTACAATAAACACTTTGCCCCCGGGACTTGGCCTCCCGGGAGCTAATTACAACTAAAGTGAGCTTCTGTTTTATTTATTTTTTATTCACTCGATACGCGTATCCTACGCGCATCCCGCAATTTCTTTAAAAAAAATAGTTTTTTTGGCCTTGGGGGTCCTTGTAGGACCCCCTGAGCAGGCCAAGGGTGTCAGGAGGTCCTATGGCAAATAGCAAACTTTCCCTCTCAATCTACACACTCAATCTACACACATATACATGTAAATAACAAATCACATTTCTTCCCACATTAATTCAAAAGCAAACACACATTTCTTTTGCTTGAACATTTGAACCCTTTCCAACTAACATAACTTTGAACCCTACCCCCAATTTGCTTTCTGCTGTTATCATAGTAACACGCCATGCAACAATCAACTGAAACACAGGTCAAAAGTTCACCACAGATTGTTACTAAACTAAACAGCAAGTGTGCGTGACGTCTCAAAATACCACCTTGTCCTATGTAATGTTTCTTTCAAACAGTTCTTCTTAACCAATAAGAAACATACTTTTAAAAAATAGAAACATGCACTCTACTTTTTAGTCTATAATGTTCTCAAACAACCAATAATTTCTCTAATTTTTTTCAAAACTGCATCTCACCCACCATCTTGGAAAAACCTTACTTCTCAAACTGCCATTTCATATACAGACACCTTCTGAGTGCATCCAGACCTCCTTTCAAAATGCTTAGTGTGTGGATTGTGGGACACAGCTATATTTTCTGGAGCCAAGGGTACGCAGAACACAAAGGAAATCACAAAGACCTAGGTTTACCAAATACAGACATTAAATAGATTGGACAGAGAGGGTTAAAGTGGCACCAATTGATGTGATTGATGAAATCCTTTTGCATCTCCAACACCCTGACCTCATAATTGTGCACTGTGGTGGCAATGACCTAGGCACTTTAATGGTGGTAAGTCTGGAAATGCTTATGAAGGACACTTTGGAGAATTGATGTCACTTCCCCCCAAACTACCTTTGTCTATTCTAACATATGCCAAAGGCAGAAATGGAACTGATCCAATCAATTTTGTCCACAGATTGAGAAAACTAGGAAAATAAATCTGTTTCTGCTTTTCTCCAAGACTATAGAATGGGGTCCATATACCACAACAATCTGCGTTTCAGTATGCAAGGCATCTATAGGAGAGATGATGTACATTTTACAGATGAAGGGAACCGAGTCTTCATCTTGAACTTTAGACTATGCATCGGTACTTACTTGTAGGTACTAAAATCTCTCAATAAACACAAGTACTCTTTTTAGAGCCACCTAACATCTAAACACATAAGCTTGATAGATATCTGAAAAATATTTTTCTTTTTCTGGCTTGGATACGCGCAGCATATGTGCTACGATACCTGTACCGAACGCGTGTACACCAGAGGTTGCGCTGAGTGCCGTGCTCGGTACACGCATCCTAATTTTACCGTAAAAAAAAATCTGCCCTTAATTTAAATATTTAGTGCCCCGGGAGGTGGCGGACCCAGGGGCTTGGGGGGACATTCAGCCCCCCCACACATTTACATTTGCTGCGGGGGGCCGTGAGCCCCCGCACATATTCAACCAAATCCCGGGAGGGAGGCAGTCCCCGAGGCTGGGGGGGCCCTCTGGGCACCCCATTATAATAAAGCACATTGCCCCCGGGACTTGGCCCCTCCAGGGGCTAATTAGCACTAAAGCGGGCTTCGTTTTTTTATTTTTTTATTCACGGGATACGCTTATCCTACATGCATTCTTTAAAAAAAAAAAATGTTGGCCTTGAGGGTCCTTGTAGGACCCCCTGAGCAGGCCTAGGGCATCAGGGTGTTTCTACCCTGCCCCCTTTTTGAGTTTTACACTTTTTTTTTATTTCTTCGGCCTCGGTTCTACTGAAACACAAGATGGCTGCCAACACTTCCTGGTTTGGAGTGTTGATAGACAGTTGACAGCCAATTACCATGCAGCTCATGCTCATAAAGCTACGCGCATGATCCTCGGAGGATACGCGTACCCTACTTCGTCCATAGATATATCTATGATTTCACTTTTGATTTTCTCAGGAACTACTGCACGGATTTACACCATTCAACAAAAAGCGTGATCTGTGAACCAAACTCTGCCTTTTTGCCAAATTTGGTGTAATTCCGTTCAGCAGTACGGGCTGTAGCCATGTCTAAATGTCCCTATTGAAAATTGCATGGGGAAAACACGTTTTGGGACCCCCTTTCTTCTCGGCCCCCGCTTGACGAAAAGTTCAGGATAGGAGCGAAGCAGAGCGCCTCATCTTCTTGGAGAATTTTGCAAAGATTCGTCGACCGGCGCCAATATATATATATATATCTCTGACGATTCCTCAATCACCTCCACATTCGGTTACAAGGAAAACGGCACACCAGGTAGGTTCAGGCACAATTAATCTTTAATGTGCACTCTCCAAACAAAGACGAAGCGTTTCGGCGTGAAGCCTTTGATAAAGTAGGTAGCTATAGTTAGGATCTAGCTTCCATAGGAAGAGCATTTTTCTGTTTTGGTAATAACTTTGGCACAGTTTGATGAATCTTCTTGAAACTTTCCAAACTTGTTTGCTAGTCACTTCAGCTGCTGGCAGGAAGGGTTTGGAGCGATCTGTCAAGTGGGGGCCAAGAAAAAGCAGAGTCCTAAGACAGGATTTCACACACCCATCCACAGACCCACAAAACCACTCACACACCTACTGATAGACCCAAACAGCCACTCAAACAAGCACGCACATACCTACTCATCCCCCCATTAATATACCCACACAACCACTCAAACACCCATATGACTGCTCACAGACCGAAATACCCACTCACACATTCATGCACATACCCACCCAGCCACTCACACAAGCACTCACACAACCACTCACACCTGTTTATACACCCATACAACCACTCATACACAAATAAAGCCACACACACACCTACTTATAGACCCACAAAACCCCTCACACACCCACAGAGCCACTCCCACACCCACCTACACAGCAATACAGTCACTCACACACCCATATAGCTACTCTCACACCCACACCATCACTCACACAACCACTCACACACCCATACACAAACAGCAATACACTTATAGAAATTGCAATAGCACAATATTGTATTAAAAGTGTTATTATTTTTTGTATTGAATGTGTACTTTTGGTTGGGAATGGACCCGTAGCTCCATGAAATTAATAAAAAAAGAAAGACTTGGTGCAATGCTTTTATAGAAGGACTACACCAGTTAACTCACCATAATCTTCATATTTTTAAAATATATGATGAGAATGAATGTGTGAATAAAATGTAATTATAAACTTGTCAGAATGTTTATTAGTAGGTGGCGTGGCTACGCGGGCTGGCATAGCGGACACAGCTTAGGAGAGCTCCACGCCGCCTGACATTGATCCTTCCATATATCCTGTCCCTCCCGACCAACCCGCTGCCCGGAGGGGTCCCATTGCAGTAGGAGGCCGGTGGCGAGTCTCCGGTGGCAATTTCAGTACTCCGGGGCGCCGGGTGACCGCAGTATGAGGATCGGCGGTGTGCGGCCTGGAGCAGCGAGGTGCAGCCGGGGACCTTGAGTTGTGGGTGTACGGGGACCTGGCCCACGGGTGGCGGCCTGCTGCTGATGAAACGAGGCGCTGTGAAAGTGGCAAGACTCCGGTGGCGATCGGAGAGCCTCGAAGTGCCCAGCGACCGCAGTGTGGAGATTGGCGAGGTGCGGCCTAGGGCGGCGAGGTGCGGCCTAGGGCGGCGAGGTGAAGCCGGGACCTCGAGTTTCGAGTCTCCCGGAACCCAGCACACTGGTGGTGGCCAGCGGCGGACGGTGCAAGGCCCTATATTGGAGGTATTGGTGGACGGCTTCTGGGACCAGTTGGCCCCCCCGGAGATCCCTTCCGGTGGTAGACCCTGGGGGTTGAGGCCCCTCTTCATTTCTCCTGCTCTACCGGGGCCCCCACGCAGAGAGACCTGGTGTCGCGTAGTGGAGCCCCGGGGCTCTGATTTGGCGCTGCCCAGGGGTGGACATCCATTGGTGTAGCTGGTGGAGAGTGATCAGGGGCAGTTTGGCCCTCGGGGGCGGCTTCCGGGGTGTGCAGGAGGTGCGGCAGGACGGACGTGGAGCCTCTCATTGCTGGGCCTGAGTTTGCCGTGGGCCCCAGGGGGTGCACCCGGACCGGCCAGGAGTTCATCGCCAGAGTGGACCTTGGGCCGGGGGGAGTAAAATAAAACGCTTGTGGAGGAGAGTGGACCTGCGACGTTGCAGATGGCTACAGGGGTCAGGGGTCAGAGACTTGGTAAGCAGTGACTGGCCTGGGGAGGATACAGTCTATGATCAGGTGAAGAGGACATGGGGCACGGGACTTGGCGGTGGGTCCTGACTTGGGGGTTGCGGCTGACAGTGGTTCTGATATTCGCTAGCAATCCAGGTGGTACCTGAGAGAGATAGTCTGTGGTCGCGGTGACTGGGTCCCCCTGTGCGGACCCCAACGAATAGCAGCCATGACGAGAGATAAGGACGGTGGAGGGACCATGAAACACGGGCCCATCGACAAGTTCACGGGACCAGGCGGCAGTGCAGGGGCTACAGGTGGTCACCAAGACGCGGGACCAGATAATGCGGCATTGATGGCGGTCATAACCCAGTCCCGGGATGCACTGGACGCGAAAATAGGTGCCGTGGGGTCGAATGTCACATTATTACGCCAAGATCTGCGCAACGCCGTGTCCCGCATCACGGAGGCCGAAACTCGGATCTTGGGGGGTGGAGGATAATGTTGCGGCCCTGAAGCGCAAAGTGGCCAGCATGGAGACCATTCAGAAGGGCCTGGCGCTCCGAGCTGAGGATGCGGAAGGGCGGGCCAGGCGGAACAACCTGTGTTTGTTGGGCTCCCGGAGGGCTGCGAGAAATGTAACATGGAGGGTTTTCTAACGCAATGGTTGGAAAGCTGGCTCCCCCCTGACTCATTATCAAAGTGCTTTGTAATAGAGTGGGCGCACAGGGCCCTCACGCAAAAGCCGCCGGTGGGGGCTCGCCCTCGTCCTGTGATAGCCAAACTACTGAACTATCATGACCGTGACACTATCCTGCAGCAGGCCAGGGCAAAGGAACCCTTATTCTACGACAACCAGCGTATTCTGATCTTTCCTGACTATACGCGCATGGTGCAACAACAGCGGCAATCGTTCACGGCAGCCAAAGCACGCCTTAGAGATCTTAAGCTCCCCTATGCCTTGCTCTACCCAGCCCGCTTGCGGGTGGTATTCCAGTCACGCACCCACTTCTTCGATACCCCTGAGGAAGTGTTCAAATGGACAGATGAGACGGTACAGGTGAGGGTGCATACCCCGCCGGGCATTGACTCGGATTCATCACTGAGTGGGGCACAGTCGCAGACATCCTGGGGGACACGGAGGGGGGGCTGGCGGTGCAGATCCCAACGGTGTTCTACATCCGGTGGTGCCTCGGAGGGGAGAAAGGAGGCCTCTACACAACAAACAGTCGATCCCTGATGATCCAGCTGGCGGGCACATGAGATTTGGGCTTTAATGCAACTTTTAATTGTTTCGTATTGCTGTGTGTCATTGACTTCTCGACCTGGGGCTGTAAGGGAGCTGATAAGTAGATATGTCCAGGGCGGAGAGTGATTGTGAGGTGCAGCGGGGGGAGGGAGAGGCATTGTGGGTGGATTCTCCCCCTAGCTTAGGGCTTGTTGGTGGTGGGGGCGTTGGGTACATGGGTTGTTGGGCAGGGATCCATTGGCGTAGCCGGCTTCAGGTCCCGCGTTGGGAGCAGGGTGTCAGGTATGCCGCGACAGTTACTTCAGTGTTCTTGAGGTATGGGGTGGGGGGGTTGGGGGCTGGGGAGGGGGGGTTCTTTGTACTAGGGGGGGATGGTTCTAGATGGTCTTGAGTCGCACGGTTACATTGGGGTCTCAGTGGTTGTTAAGTATGCGCCTACATGGCCCAGCGTCTGGGTGTTTGCTCTGATCGTTCCCAAATGGCAACTCCTGTAGAAAGGGCTCTGGGGCCCAGGGGTTCTCTCTGTGTCCTTAGCTAGAATGTGCGGGAAGTGCTGGATAAGATTAAGAGGGGGGCTGTGATACGGCAGGCAAAGAGGGCAGGAGCCGATATCTTGATGTTACAAGAGACCCACTTACTAGGGACTAAGGCACTATGTTTACAGCGCTATGGCTACCAACAGGTCTTTCATGCGGGCTTTACTAAAGGATCCAGGGGGGTGGCCATCTTAGTGCATCGAAGACTTCCCTATGTCCATTCAGCTCAATGGGTCGATCCACAGGGCCGGTACATATTTATCAAAGGTATGATTGGGGACGAATCCCTGGTACTGGGGAGTGTGTATGCCCCGCCCCCTCTGCAATGGTTGATGGTGGAGAAGTTATTTGCGGTGTGGTCTGACATTCCGGAGGCATTAGCGGTGGTGGGAGAGGATTGGAACGACATTATGGATGGTGGTAGAGACAGGTATCGGCCTGGGGGCAGCCAAGTGGCGGGCCATTCCACCAAACTGAGGCACATGGTTAGGGGCTTGGACTGGGTAGACACGTGGCGACATTTGCACGGAGATAAGCGGGAGTACACATTTCTTTCAGCGGTCCACAAATCCTTCTCTAGGTTGGATTATATATTTGTTCCCAGAGCAGTGCTTGGTAGGGTGGAGTCGGCGACTATTTTGCCACGAGGGCTTTCGGATCATTCCCCCATCACTATTTAGACAGGGCACGGCAGCCGTTTCGGTGGCGCCTCTCCACATGGCACCTTCAGCTAGAAGACTACCAGAAACATATGGGCGAGGCCATAGCTCACTTCCTGGTAGAAAATGTAAGATCGGTGGCAGACGCTGGGACAGTGTGGGAGGCCCTGAAACCTACGCTATGGGGTGTGGACATTGCCTGGTGCGCGGCTCCCCGAAGGAGGCGCAAGGCGGAGTTGGTATGAGCTGCAGCTGAGGGAGAGGTGCTGGAGCGTCGGAGTGGCGCTGAAGGTGAGGGCCAAGCAGTGAGGCAGCTTCTCCTGGCACAGCAGTCCTATGCCTCTTTGCTGATGGATGAGGCGCAGCAGATATGGCTTGCAACGCGCAGTAGGATATACCAGTGGGGGGACAAATCGGGAACAATGCTATACCGGTTGTGCCAGGGCACGTTCCAGGCACAGACCTTACCAGGGATTCTAGATGATAAGGGTATCCTGGTCACAGATCCCAAGGAGTTAGCCGAAAGCTTTGCGATATACTATGCGGATCAATATGCCACGAATAAATGCCTTCCTGCAGAGGTAGTGGACAAGTTTATAGCAGATGTACCGCCACGCGCAGTCTCAGATGAGGTACGAGAGCGCCTTGACCTTCCGCTGACGAAGGAGGAGCTGGGTTCGGCCCTGGGCGTACTCAATACAGGAAAGGCCCCAGGCCCTAATGGGTTCCCTAGTGAACTTAAAAAAAAATACCATTTACAGCTGGGTGCGCATTATAGAGCGGCACTGGAAGAGGCCAGGGAAAGAGGCAGCCTTCCTCCTGATTGGAGGCACGCGGAAGTGGTAGTGTTCCACAAGCCGGGCCGGCCTCCGGAACAGCACGCATCGTACCGACCAATTTCCCTCCTGAATGTGGAGGCCAAGATCCTGGCCAAGGCACTGGCTAATCGGCTACTACCTCATATTACGGAACTTGTCCATTCAGATCCGGCGGGCTTCATGCCCCAGAGGGCAACTAGGCACAACATTAGGCGAGCACACGTGGCTGTGGTTGCGGTTCGGAGCACGGGGGAACAGGCGGCGCTTCTTTTAGCGGACATGGATAGAGCCTTTGACTCATTGAGTTGGGTCTACCTCTTTGCACTCCTGCCCCGGCTTAACTTAGGACCCCGTTTTTTGTCCTATCTGCGACTGTTATATACATACCTGACGGCCTCGGTTTGGGTCGCGGGGGCTATATCCTCCAGAATTTCCATCAGGCGTGGTACCAGGCAGGGTTGCCCCCTCTCGCCATACTTGTTCACCCTGGCTATGGAGCAGCTTGCGGCGTGGGTGCGCATGGATGCGCAATTGCGGGGGTTCAAATGGGAGCACGACCGTCTGATAGGATTGCGTTCTACGCGGACGATGTTCTTTTCTTCCTCACGGACCTCAATAGGTCAGGGCTATGCATATTGCGGGTCATGCAAATCTTTGGAGAAACCTCAGGGCTATACATGAACCCCCGCAAGTCGACCCTATGGGTGCTGGGGGAACGCTCAGGAGTGAGAAATTGGGTATCAACCCTTCAGGTTGCAGTTGGGGGTATTAAGTATTTCGGGGTGTTTGTGTCGGAGGTTCCCGCTGTCTCCTGGGAGTGGAACCTGGTGCCGGTTTGGGACCGGGTTCGGGCAGATATGAAAACGTGGTCCCGCATGCTGCTCAATATATATGGTAGGTCTGCAATTTTTAAAATGGTGGCCCTCCCTTGACTGTTGTACCAACTTCAGAACCATCCCTATCCTGTCCCACCCACTGGTTCCGACAAGTGGATTCAGCTCTAGGACAATTCCTCTGGGTGGGAGGCGCGATCCGGGTGGCGCTGCGCACTTGCTTTTTATCGACGTACTGTGGCGGATTGGCAACCTCTAATATCCTTTCCTATTACCAGGCCTCTCATCTTCTGGTCTTGAATGAGTGGAGGTATGGAGACAGGGGGGACCCGGCATATGCCCTGGAG
Source organism: Lissotriton helveticus (assembly GCF_964261635.1). Classification (NCBI taxonomy): domain Eukaryota; kingdom Metazoa; phylum Chordata; class Amphibia; order Caudata; family Salamandridae; genus Lissotriton; species Lissotriton helveticus. Next base: position 1,117,005,045 of record NC_136067.1, read on the forward strand.
CGCTACCTTATAGGGTCCTACACGCTGCACACCAACCTCTACTCTGTGCGGTTGCGGAAGGGGCTGCCACCGGCTACCCAGGTAGTGTTTCAGGTATTGAGACAGGCCCTGGGATGGGATGGTGGAACACTCTGACTAGGGAAACCCCCCTGGGGCGTAATGGACAACTACCTGAATTGGCAACGCTGCCGGGTTTCCGGGGATGGGACGACATTGGGATCTCGACGCTAGGCGACGTAATGTCAGGAGTGTCACTTAGGTCTTTTCAGGATCTGAGTGGGGAATATGGCATGCCTAGATCCCAATTTTTTAGATATCTTCAGTTCCGCCATGCCCTAACCCCGAGGCGAAGGTGTTCATGGGAGACTTAGAAACAAAAGAAATATCCCACATACACCAATCGTTAATTACACACTGTTCCTCGTCATTGCAGAAATTACGAGAGTCTTGGGAAAGGGACGTAGGAGATTTGGAAGAGGAGGATTGGAGGGAGGCGCTGGCGGCCCCTAGGGGCGCCGCAATAGCGATGCGCCTGAGGCTCATCCAATTCAAGTATTTGCACAGGGTGTACTTCACCAGGGAGAGATTGTGGCGGGCGGGCCTGATTGCATCCCCAGATTGTCTCCGATGTGGACAGGAAGTCGGGACATTTTTACATACAGTGTGGAGTTGTTGTGCTCTGGATAGGTTCTGGAAGGGGGTGTGGGATTGTCTATCCGAGGTCCTGGGGTGGGAACTCCCCCGAACACCGCAGCTGGGCTTGCTACATGTCCTGGAAGGTGTGGGGGGTAATATTTATAAGAGGCACCTGCTGTTGCTGGGACTTACACTGGCCAAAAGAGATGTAGCGAGGGCATGGAAAGATCCACTGGCCCCCTCAGTGGTAGCGTGGAAGAAAGGGCTAGATTTGTGTATGGGAATGGAGCAGCCGATCTTTGTTGCCCGAGGGTGACCACGTAAGCTTTATAAAATATCGAAAGGTTGGGCAGAATTTAGGGGCCTGTGGCTGAAGCCTCCGGTGGAACAGGAAGATTATTCTGAGGGGATATGCGGGGGCCAGGTTGGAGGGCGCAGGAATGTTGTCAGTCCAGTGTATACTGTATGGGAGATGGGTGATGAAATCGTGTGACTGGGGTGGGTGGGATCCGGGAGGGGGAAGTTTGGGGGGAGGGAGGGGCTGGGGGTGGGGGGCGTTCTAGAATTGTTATATTTGATGTTTCCTTATAATCTATAAGAAAAATAGATTGCCGATCACTTGATGTCGTATATTTGACCTGCAGTTATCTCTGGGGTACAGAGAACTGAGAAATATGTGCACTCTATCAATAAAATCTGTTTAAAAAAAAAAATGTTTATGACTAAATTTAACATATCGACCAAATTGTAGTACAAATTCTATTTAAAAAACAAAGGTTACAGGGATGTTATAGTTAGGATCTACCAATAAAAAAAGCATAAAATTCCCTGACAAAAGGATACAGGGATGTTATAGTTAGGAAACAGAGTTTAAAAAAACCTTAGAAATTCACTAAAAATACCAAAGGTTACAGGAATGTTATAGTTAGGTTCAGATTTAACACACACAAAGCCACAGAAAGTCAGCAGTTATAGTTGACCTGAGCTAACTACTACTTATGCCCCGCCAATGCACCTCTTATGACCTCACATATTGCATCACTCATGACATGGCCAGTGACATCAATGATGACATAGGAAATCGTAAATCTCAGAACACATATTGCTCATGTCAAAAGGGAACAGCTATTTGTGCTGCTTCCTCTGGGTAGGAGCAATATCTGAATCTGTTTCCCAGCCTGCATCAGTGTGAGCAGGGACACAGATCAAAGGTCTGTACCTAGCTGGTGGGAGCATTTTCAATGCCCCCACCCCTTGGAGCAGGCATTGTGTTTGCTTCCATGTGGTTGGAGATTTAAAAAGACCCCTGTCAGGCAGGCGCAAACATAGGTTTCCCTGCCCATGCCAGTGCTGGCAGGAAAACCACGGTGTCCCTCGGGTGGGCTACCTGGGATGCAGCTAGTGAACTGGCCCCAGGTGATGGGTCCCCAACATGATTAATGGTATAGGCAGGGGGTACATGGCCCTCCTCCCTTTTTTAGAAAGTTAGCTGCCCTAATGGGATCACCAGGCTCGGTAGGGGGCCACCCAGCCTCATCCTCCTCTTTAGTAAATTCCAGTCCCAGGGGTGGGCTCCCTTGGGGGGCTATAATGCTCGGGGAGGGGGCAGTATGCCCACCTCCTCTTATTGAATTTGGCCCTGGAGATGCTCTCCCAGGGGCCTATAATTTGATGATGCATGCAACAGGGGATTGGGGTCCCTGGGGCCAAATACCTCTGGGGGACGGGGCTGCACAGCCCCTCTCCCCATATTAACGATGGGGCCCTGGCGGATGGAATCCCCGGGGTTGAATACAGCTCAGGAGGGGGTCACATGCCACAGTCCCCTTATTTACATAATGCAGGTGGCCCCATCTGCCATTTTTTTTAAATATTTTCTGATCCTGCGGGAGTCCTGTGGTGTTGTGGCAGAAACTGACAATGTTTTTATTATTTTGGCCTTGGAGGTCCCTGTTTGTTATCCCCATGGGGCTTAGGAGACAGGTATCTATAAATACATGACATACATGTTCAGAAAAACATAAAGCCTCTGTTTCAGCTATTGGCACAGCTACAGAACCACATATAGATTCAATAACTCTCCAGAAACTATTAATACATGTAGCAGACTCAAAGGTAGTTGCGGTCACACTTACACAGCTCTATTTTGCTTACCACAGGCACTGAAGTATTTCTGTAGCCACTTACATACACATTCAGACAGCCATAGATGTATTATAGCAGGCAGTTACATACCAGCATATTTACTTAAACATCTCATGGAACTGATAGTGATTTACTTCTACAATCTCTCAGATATATAGGCAAGCACTGACACAGTCTTCTCAATCATGCAGAGAAATAGTATTTCAAAATGGGTGATGGCTACTAGTGCAGACCCTGAATGTGCACTGTCACTGCTTGCATCAATTGCCATGTTTTTTGTGTTTCTGAAGTATCAAGTCCATGTTATAGTGTACATAACACACTTCTAGATACGCTGTAGGTATGCAATAAAGGATGCTGTTTTGTGATTGAGACATTGACAGGTGTCCTATTTTGAGTTGAATGTGTTACTTGTACACTTGCAGGCTTCAATGCCAAGGACTACCTAGATTGAAAAAAAACAAAGGTTACATGGAAATTATATTTAGGCTCACATTTCATTCATACAAAACCAGTGGAATTCAGCAGGTATCATTACCTGAGCTAACTATACCTTACACTCCCACAATACACTGCTTATGACCTCACATATTATATCACTCATGACATGGTCAGTGACATCACTGATGACATCTCAAATGACATCACTGATGACATCATCCAGTAAGTGTGGGTGTTTTCTAAAGCATGTTAAAGACATATACTAAGATAATACAAAACTTGAATAAGGATAGTTTGTGTGCTATTAAACAGTAATACTATTTGTAGCACATATTAGGTGAGTGGCTGTGTAACTGTGTGTATCCGTGTGTGAGTAGGTGTCTGATTGGCTCGATGGGTGTGTGAATGATTGTATTAGTGGGTGAGTGGCTGTATGGGTGAATGAGTGGGTATGTTAGTGGTGTATGAGTGAGTAGTGGGTATGAAAGAGGCTGTATAGGTGAGTGATGGAGTTTGTGAGTGGCCGTATGGATGAGTGAGTGAATGTGAGAGTGGCTTTATGTCTTAGTGTGTGCTTATACAGTGATTGTATAGGTGAGTGAGTACATGTGTTAGAATGTCTATGAGTAAGTTAGTGGGTGTTAAAGTAACTGTATGGGTGAGTGAGTAGGTATGCGAGTAGCGGTATGGGTAAGTGACTCAGTGTGTGAGTGGCTGTATGGATGCATGACTGGGTGTGTTAGTGTCTGTATGTCTTTATGGCAGGATGTGTGAGTGGCTGCATTGGTGAGTGAGTGGGTGCATGAGTGGCTGTATGGGTGAGCTAGTGGTTCTATTAGTGGATATATGCGTGAGTGGATGTGTGAGTGGCTCTTTGAATCAGTGAGTGGTTATGTGAGTACTTATATGAGTTTGTGAATGGGTTTGTGAGTGCTTGTGTAGGAGGGGTTATGTGAGGTTGTATAAGGGTATAAATGGGTATATGAGTGGTTCTATGGATGATGTCCTTAGAGATGTAATTTGAGATATTATCAGTGATTTCATCAGTGATGTCAATGATTATGTAATCAGTGATGTTATATGTGATGTTATAAGCAGTGCATTGCAGGGTCGTAAGTTATAGGTCACTCAGGTAACTATACCAGCTGAATTTCACAGGTTTTGTATGAGTGAAATGTGAGCCTACATATGACGTCCCTGTAACCTTTGTTTTTTCAGTGAATTACTGAGCTGTGGAGGATGTGGATGCATTGATTGAAACCATTAGAAAGGATGCTGCATCTTACATTTTAGGGAGGAAATGAATGCTGGGTTGTGAGGTTCGGGCGGGGAGATGAGGGGAGTATACTTAAGACTTTCCTAGGAAAGCTCTCTAGCCATCCTTATGCCTGCTAGCCATGGGAGGGTTCCCCAGGATTGGATGAAGCGGTGGGTGTGGGTAGCGGTTAGGGATTGGACACTGGGTGATGAGCAGTGGAAGATTAAAAAAAATGTTATGTTATGTTAGGTTATCATAAGCTTGTTATGTTATGTTATTTAATTTTTTATATAGCGCACGGCGACTCAAAAAGAGTATCCCGGCGCTTTTTGGTAAAGGAATGCTGCATCATAATAACATAACACGTTTAAAAGAGGGAAATAAAACAAGGAGGACCTGGAAACAGACAAAATAAGATCTACTGAGTAAACAGCCAAGTCTTAAGATCCTTTCTAAAAGCCAGTAAACTGGTTGCTCCCCGCAGAGAAAGCGGCAGGGAGTTCCACAGCTGTGGTGCAAGTAAGCCGAAAGAGCGGCCACCCACGCGGGCCTTCTTCACTCGCGGGACAACCGCCAGAAGCAGAGACTCAGACCTCAGGGAGCGAGTTGGATAATAAAAAGACATTCTCTTTTGAAGATATTTTGCTCCCACCGCATGGAGGGCTTTATAAGCCAAGGTCATAGCCTTAAAGGCAATCCGTTTCCGAACTGGAAGCCAGTGCAAGGTCTTCAACAGCCCCGTTGCACTAGCCCGCCTATTTAAGCCAAAAATGGCTCTTGCGGCCGCGTTCTGCACCACTTGGAGCCGCTGCAGCAAGTATTCTGGTAGGCCCAGGTAGAGAATGTTGGAATAATCCAACCTGGACCCAATCAGAGCCTGTACTGTCAGCCTCCTGTGCTCCTCAGACAACAGGGGCAGAAACCTCCGCAGCATCCTGAGGACGCCAAAACAGGTGCCCGAGACCCCCAAAATCTGAGATTTTAAAGAAAGCCCATTGTCCATCTTGACCCCCAAGTTCTTGGCCATTTTGGAGGAGCAAGTCGGAGGAAACATGTCGATGGGCCACCAGACCTGCCAATTGGGCTCGGTGTCACACCCAAAAAAGAGTACCTCAGATTTCTCGGAATTGCACTTGAGGCTGTTCAGTTGGAACCAATGAAAAACAGCCCCAAGGCAATCCCGGATACTCTCCCCGTCAAAGTCTCCTCCTCTCTTACATGAGAAGAGGAGCTGGGTATCGTCAGCATAGGATACGATCCGGGCCCCAAACGACTCCGCCAACGCCGCCAAAGGGGTCATAAAGATATTAAATAGGGTCGGGCTCAGAATCGAGCCCTGAGGGACCCCGACTCCCAGAGGCGGCATCGCGGCGGAATCTGGCGAGGCCCAGATCGTTTGCCGGCGGCCAGCTAGAAAGGAGGAAAACCAGCTGAACACCGTCCCTCGTAAACCTATCTCATAAAGTCTCACGAGAAGGCCGTCATGAGGGACGGTGTCGAAAGCCGCCGACAAGTCCAACATCACCAGCATGGCTTTGCCCCCCGAGTCCAGAACACCTTTAACAGTCTCTGAAACCTCAAGGAGCGCAGTCTCTGTGCTGAGATGGGGACGAAAACCCGACTGGGTAGCATGCAGGATCTCGTTGGTCTCAAGAAAGCTGTAGAGCGCTATATCACCCAGGGGTATCTAAGCGCTATCAGCGGACACACAACATCAGTAGGCACAGGGTGCCAAATCACAGAGGCCCCCAAGCCTCCCCAAAAAGCAGAGTCTTCAGCTTCTTCCTAAACAACAACAGGTTAGTTTCCTTCCTGAGTTCTACGGGCAGGTGATTCCATGCCGAGGAGACGGTGCTAGAGAAAGCTATGCCACCCTTGGATGTAAGATTATACCGAGGGCATAACAGGTTACATGCCACAGCAGACCGAAGGGTCCTACTTGGCATGTACTTGAAGAGCCAATCCTGGATGTATTTGGGGGCTGAGCCGTAGATTTCCTTATGCGCAATGCAGAGGCTTTTAAATGTTATTCTTTGGGCAATTGGCAGCCAATGTAGGCTGCAAAGTAGAGGCGTCGCTCGGGTGTGCCTGGGTTTGTTAAAAAATGAGCCTGGCCGCATCATTCATTACAACCTGAAGTCTGGGCAGCAGGTTGTTTGGGAGGCCATGGTATAAGGAGTTACCATAGTCCAGCCGTGCCAGAATCAAGGCGGAAACAGCCAGCCTCATCGTGGAAAAGGACAGTAGTGAGGAGAGTTTCCGCAACTGGCGTATCAAGCCGACACAAATGCCCACCACAGATGATACCTGCTGTGTCATAGATAGTAAGGCATCAATTTTGATGCCGAGGCTTTTTACTACTGGCGCTGGTTCTGGAAGTGGCCCTAATTCAGCCGGCCAAAACTGATCACTCCATGGGTTAGCAACTGTTGTATTTGCCAGGACTTCAGTTTTGTCTGGATTTATTTTTAAAGAGTTATCCGACATCCAGCTGATTGTAAATTTGAGTATGTTTTACATTCTCAAATGAGCTTGAGCTGTGTCGTCAATCTGAATCAGGATCTGTGTGTCGTCAGCATAATTATAGACTCTACAGTCCATCCTGATCAGTGCTGCGATCAGAGGCTGAAGATATATATTAAAAAGCATGTTAGGGATTGGACACTGGGTGATGAGCAGTGGCAGATTAAAAAAACATGTCCTTGATATCATCATGCCATCACATTAATCGCCTTAATATTTGCAAACTTTGGATAATGCTTTTAAAGAAGGACTTTGATATAGTTTAAAATTATAGGAGGTAGCAAGGAGTTATATTTCTTAACAAGGAATGATAATGGTTTTAGAACCCGAGGCAGACAGAGATGGGTGATGCGTTATTCAGAAGAAAGTCTGGTTCACATTATTATAATGCAAGAGACCCTTTCTACTGCCAGCGTGAGTAAGGCTCTTTTTTCTATTTTCAGATGGGTGGAGAGTCATGTAACTTCGAACCAGGCAAAATATTTTAAGGGGGTTGACAATCTTGGTAAGGAGGGATTCCGGGGTCAAGATAATATCTTCAAAAACTGATAGTTCAGGTAGGTGGGTCCTGACAACTATGAGGTGTGCCAGTTCAGAGTTGGTGTGTGTTGGATTTGATGGTCCAAATTTGGATGACCCCTCTATATTGTTAATTTTGAGTGGAATTTAGTTGAGGTTATGGCCCCGTTGGTTATTGGAGGTGATTTTAATACTCCTTTGGACCCCATTTCAGATAGATCCACCTTGAGGAATTGTGCTCAAGCCCCAGGATGAAACAGGCTCTCTAAAGAATGCTCCAGGATGTTGGTCTGGTTGATGCATGGAGATATCTGAAGGGCCCAATGAGGTGCGATACTTTTCATAGTAAAAAATATGGGAAATTTTCTAGGTTGGATTATTTCTTTGTGGGTAGAGTTTTGACAGGTAAAATACAGGAGGTCAACTAGGTGACTGGGAATATTTCGGATCAAGCAGCATTTCTTATGTCCGTTAACTTTTTGGGAGACCATCAAAATACAAGGTGGATGTTAAAAGGGCTATCCTCCTTGACCCTGGGATTGTCTCCATTCTAAAAAATGCCAGTGCTGACTTTTTTCTTGATAATGCAGGCTCAGATTCACTTAAGGTAATATGGGATACTTTTAAAACCTAAACCAGAGAGGTTTTTGCAAAGACGGGGATACTTTAAAAATTAGGCAGAAAGAGCAGACCTTGATAGACTAGAGCAAAAAGTGGGGCAATTAGCGGCTGTTATACAGAGGGAAAGTACAGGGCCCCTTAGGGAAAGGTTCTTTAAGCAATTGGAGGAAACATAGTTAAATTACAAAATCAAGTTGGATATGAAGTGTAGAGCATGGTGGCAAACCGAGTACATGAGACAATTTGAGTATTGTTCGGCTGGAAGGCAAGGATTTGACTGGTTGTCAATCTACAGGGAGATGTCTCAAATCAGGTTGAGGATATGCAGGCACTGTTGCACTCCTTATTCTCTAAACTATATTCAGAAGAGGTTTTCCCGGATCCAGATAGGCTTAGAGATTGGTTGACGAGTATTGAGCTTTGGGGGCTTAACATGTAGGACAAAGGTTGTTTTGAAGCACCAATTAACAAGGGGAAATCAGGGAGCACCTGTCACATATTAGAAAATGAGAAAGCTGCCATCCAGATACCACTCCATCAGAACTCTATAAGCTCTTAGTAGTGAAGAGTGTTCCAGAATGGGAGACATTTTTTAATTCAATGTATCAAAGGGTGGGCAGACTCCAAATTTGTGGAAAGAAGCCACCATTGTTTTAGTTTAAAAATGTGCTAGGGATACCAGGAAGGAAAATTCCTATCATCCAATCTCCCTGCTGAATGCAGATTATAAGGTTTTCATGCGCATTGTGGCAGGAAGATTGTTTAAGTTAACCGCCCTAGTTAATACACCCACATCCGAAGGGCTTTGTGCCAAGGAGGCAAATCCAAGAACTCACTTATCAGTTGATCTAATCTATTGACCTAGCCTCTGTTCGCTTGATTCCCCTGGCTGTTGTTATGATAGATGCAGCCAAGGCATTCAACCAAGTATGTTGGGCATATTTGTGGGGTGAATTGGAAGCATTGGGTTTTAGTCCTTGTTTTATCACCACACTTCGGAAGCTTCCTTAGTGGGTCATTGACTAGGAGTTTCAGCATCCGTAGGGGTACAAGACAAGGCTTTTCCTTGGGACTTTCTTGGTCGGTGGATTGTGTAGGATAATGGCGCTCTTGGGAAATAGACTGTGAGTATATACTAGTGTACAATTATGATTGCGGTGCATAAGGGTGGGAAGAGCCACCCTCCTCCCCAATTTGTCAATAACCACTGATAAACCAAAACAGCAGTCTCTTTAACACGCCAACAGTATATATTATGTATCATTGACAATAATAAAAACCACTTTTGTTCCTCCATTGAAACAGTCTCTTCAATTTAATCCTGAGATCCTTAGCTAACACGTGTTTCATTGCGCATAATTTTTGTGCACAGCGACTTCTTCAGGGCTAAAATCTCTTCGTATGGATCCTCAGTTCCGGTTGTATTTCTGACCCGGAATGCGTTCTAGTACTCCAGTGATATTTGCTCAGTAAAGGGCAACAGTGATTACTGTGTCCATGATTTAGTGTATTCCAGAATTCTTTTCTTAAGTGTGGGCCTTGTGTGTAAGTCATCCATCCTTCAAGAAGAATCACGATGTGGTATAGCAAAGCCGCTCTTCTTCTGCGGACACGCCGGCGGCAGGCCTGCTGCTGAACAGAGGGTTTGCGTTTACGCCAGCAAAGACTTGGTTGCTGGCAAGAGGGACTCACTTAGCCCCCAAAGAGTTGTTTTACTAAACCACGTAATCATTCTTCATGATGGACTTATGACTTATACACACACAATCCAGGTGTTAAATATGCACGGTGTAAAATATTGAATTGAATGTTTTTGAACCGTGCAGTCCGTGAAACCTTCTTTGGGTACTCTACGGCCTTTTCTTATTCCTGATCATTAAGCATGCGTCCTATCTCATCTTCTCATCTTTGACGGAGGGCCAGCAGAGGGGCTGTAATCAGTTCCTTTAGTGCCTTATAATGCCAGGTGACTAAATGTCTGCCCCTGCCCATACGTAGGATTGTATGTAACACTGGGTGTGTCGGTGGCTCAGCGTTGGCGATATCCCAACATTGTTGTGCGCTGTCTACTAACCGTCTGTGTACTAAGAATTGCCCTGGGGGGAGGTCGTAGTCCTTCTGCATTTGGGCATATGTTTTCAACTGTACATCCTTGTAACATGGTCGGGGAAGGAGGCCTTGAGGACTGGTGGACCCATGACCCTAACTCCCCTCCTTACCCGCAGACTGACTCTTCGAGGGCGGATTGGGACAGCCGTTCGGAACTGGACGGCGAAATCGACCCCGGCGCCTTTAACTGGGCGTATGAGGACCGCGACGAGACCCGGCCCCGGCTGACGTCGGAGGCTTCGATTCGGTGAAAGGACAGGAAGTCCTGTATGCGGCGTGTGACATCACCCCGGAGTGCGGAGAAGAAGCCGGAGAAGAAGAACCGAGGAGAAGACGAGAGAAGAACGGAGAGGACAAGAGAAACGAGAGTGATAGAGAGCCAGGAGGCCAACGAACCCGTGATCCGCCGTGCCACGCTCCCGAGGGAGGAGTGTGGCTTTCCCAGGTACGGCGGCATTGGACAACCTGGGTGGGGAGAACGAGCGCTCCTTTGTAGATATTGTAGATACCCCTGTGTGTGCCTTTCCCGTGTCTTTTCCTCCCCCCCTCCGCCCATCCTTACCCTTCCCAAGTTCCTCACACACTCCTCCTTCCCCGAGCACGGACATGTCAGCTTTATAAATACCACGGGTGCTCCCTCACATCCACTCGGTCCTAATGCGGGCAAGCCGGTATCAGGCTGTAAACTAACGGCTTCCCTCTGTTGGTCTCCTTTTTCCTTGGGGTCCGGAGACGGCGTATCCGCAAAGAGGGAGAAGACGTCTGCCAGGAGCCACCGCGACCTAGAGACTCCGCCAACACGGACAAGCTGGAGTTTGCCAGAGAGAGACTTACATTCAGAACCCGGCGTACCCTGATAATAAAACCCAGTGTGAGAAAACATACCGGTCTCCAGCTTCCTACTGTTACCGCGCCCATCTCCACCACCCCTCCCACGCCCACAATCCTCAAACAGCGCCTCCATTCTGTCACCTCGTGCTAAGTCCATATCCGGAGGGTTCTGGATGTGTAATAGTTCTCTTTCTGTGGGAATCCCACTAACGGGAGCAATGCAGAGTAAAGGGGCAGACCCCTAACATACGGTGTATGCGCATCATGCATTTGCGGGCAACCGCCACCTGGTGTATACTCCAGGGGGTGTGTACTCATTGGCCTGGTTCCCGGCATCAGCAGTCTTCGGATAGCCGGGAGAAGTATCCGACCCTCATTAGTAAATGTCTCTTCTATGTGGCGCTCTGCTGTCCAATGGAACAGCCACTGAATCTGTGCCACCAAAAAATAAGTTTCTAAGGAGGGGACCCCTAAACTTCCTTGTGTTGTAGGTAAGTAGAGGGTTTGTAAGGCTACTCTGTGCCGACCTCCTCCCCATATCAGCGTTGTGTGTAGTGTGTTAAGTTCTCGAAAAAAAGAGCGAGGGGGTATCACCGGGAGATTAGTAAAGGAGTAGAGTAGTCTGGGCACCATAATCATTTTTGCTAAGGCTTCCCGCCCTATGGGGGCCAAGGGCAGGGTTTTCCAGAAGGTAACTGCCACTCGAAGCCCTGCCAATACTTTGCAATGGTTCCCCTCATAGAGGTCTTCAGGCGAGTGGTACAGTCTCACTCCCAGGTATCGGGGTGCCGTAGCACTCCAACCAAGTGTCTGGGGTCCTATCCTGATGTCCGAGGGAGCTAGGTGAGGGCTGAGAGGAAAAATCATTGTTTTTCCCCAATTAACTTTGAGCCCGAGACCTCTGCAAAGTTCTGTAGTATTGTTCATATTGGCGTGAGATCTCTTGTGACGTACTGCCCATAGATTAAGAGATCATCTGTGTACAGCGATACACAATGGACCGTGCCCGCAATTGAGATACCCCAGTCGTCACCCTCCTGCCGTAAATGGATGACCAGAGGTTCCACTGCCAAGGCGAACAGCAGGGGGGGACAAAGGGCACCCCTGTCTCGTCTCCCGCTCCACCCAAAGCAGAGATGAAATGTACTTCCCCACTCTCACCCTGGTGGTGAGGCCCTTGTAGAGAAGTTGTGTATATGCCAGTAGGGTCGGGCAGACATGTACTTTACGGAGGGTTGCGAATAGATATGGCCATAAGAGTGTGTCAAAGGCCTTTTTAAGGTCTAGAATTAGGCATGCAGCACGTGAGAAGTGGTACCGCTCTCTGTCTTGTATATGGGAGAGTCTACATATGTTTTGTGACACGTTGCATCTGGAGAGAAAGCCATTTTGGTTTGGGTGTATCAATTGTGGGAGAACCTGAATATACCAATCTGCCAGTATTTTCCCTAAACTTTTACAGTCCGCGTTGAGTAACGTTATGGGCCTGTATGAGGACGGAAGTGTGGGATCTCTGTTCGGTTTGAAGAAGGTTGCCAGGGTAGATTCCCTGACTGAGCTAGGGAGTTCGCCTCGTTTTAGTGCATCGTCGTACATAGACACGAGGTGCAGGGACAACTGTCCCAGAAAGGTGTATAATATTCTAGGGTAACGCCATCCATTCCCGGTGCCTTTCGCCGCGCCAGTACTCTGATTGCGTGGGTGACGTCCGGGGAGTTTATCTTTGTATCTAGTGTTTTTCCGTCTGCTGGTGGAATGCTGGGTAGGGGCATGGATTGGAAAAATTGGCTTAATGCCAGGTGTGAAAGCTGTGGTGGGACTCGATAGATGCCCGTATAATAGTTGAGAAAGATGCGTAGTATATCCACCTGTAATTGTCTAAGGACACCAGTCTCATCTTGCAATGTCATGATAGGTGGCTTGTCCGTGTCGTGCTCTGCTAGCCGGATGAGAAGTATACCCACCCCATTTCCCTCTTGATGTACTCGGGCAGCATACAATCTAAAATTATATTTGCGGAAGTCACCCATGGTTTCCGCATAGACTGTCTTTGCTCTCGACACCTGTTCGGGAGTTACGTCCCCCTTTTCCAGTTTTTTTGTTAGGTCCGCTAGTCGTGTTTCTGCAGTTTGTAATGAGTGCTCTAGCACTTGTCGCACCCCTACTATGTGTTGAATACAGTGTCCCCTTGCCTCGGCCTTGAATGCATCCCATTCTACTGATCTGGATGATGCTGTGTTTGCGTTTAGCATAAAATATCCCTGGATGATGGCTTGCTCACACTTCAAAAATTTCTTATACCCCCCGTGTCAACACTAGCAGGAGGATTTGGCAGCACTCTCACTAAAAGCAAAGTCAATGTTAAAGTAGGCACATGCAAAATTTGCAAAAACTCCCCGTACAATTGTGGGAAATTTCAGAAATATTACAAGAAATTACACGAGAGGCCAAATCTGGCAGTTGGCTCTATATTTTGAAGCAAAATGCCTATGTGCGTCCATTTTGAGTACAGAGACGCATTTCATCCTAAAAGAAGAGCTAAACCCAGTGGCGTAGCTAGGGGGGGACGGTGGGGGTGGACCATCCAGGCAGCACAGGTTTTGAGTTGGTGGCCGGGCACCTTCCACCGCTCTTACTTGCGGCTCTAAGAATCGGCATTAAGCCACCCCCAGCTCCCGCTCTTATGTGCGGCCATCGCGGCCGCATGAAGCCCCAGCATCTCCCTCTCCCCCGCCATTTGATAGGCCACGAGTGGCAGATGCAGTGGCTGCCACAGGCGGCCTAAGGCCTAACTACGCCACTGGCTAAATCGTACATCATGTGAATGAGCTGCTAGTGTTCCGTTTGCTTGCATTGTTCCTGTGATTCAGGTTAGTATGTCTCCCGAAACGTCAGCCTAATTATGCCACCCGGATTAATGGTGTAATTTTGTGCATTTCACTTAAGAAAGGCAACCCAAAATGCCAGAAAGTGCATACGATTATGCTGGCTTAGCAAAATCTACAGTTGAGACTACATTAAAGATACGTTGTTAAAATAGATCTCACCTCAAGTCTTTCTTCCATGGGATAAGTGTGGCATAGTCTCGTGAAACACAAATTCAGCAAGATATTATAATTTGCTGCACCCAAAATGTCTGCCTTGCACAGGGTACACAAGAACTGTAAAAGTCTAGCCTCTAGTCTTTCAGGTATTGTTAGAATTCAAACCATTTTGTAGCTGTAGATGAAACATTCTTATAATTTAAAAAAACTGTGAGCAGAATTCATTAAAACATGGCTGCAGGTTTGTGTGAGGTAGAGTATGCCATGAAAATGTGTGAACACATAAGCAATGGAGCACATGAGCAGCATTGCACAATCCTTAACAGCAGCCCTGCACTAGGTAAGATTGCTGTTGTAGAATTGGATGTGCAAATCCACTGATTTTGCCTCTTCCCTTACTGAATGAGGAAGTTGCTTAATTTGCAAACAAATCAATGCAAGAGTCCAAATTTTTTCTCCATCTACATCACTCATGAAATGGTCAGTGACATCAATGATGACATAGGAAATCGTATATCTCAGAACACATATTGCTCATGCCAAAAGGGAACAGCTATTTGTGCTGCTCCCTCTGGGTAGGAGCAATATCTGAATCTGTTTCCCAGCCCGCATCAGTGTGAGCAGGGACACAGATCAAAGGTCTGCTCCTAGCTGGTGGGAGCATTTTCAATGCCCCCACCCCTGGGAGCAGGCATTGTGTTTGCTTCTATGTGGTTGAGTGAGTGAGTGAGTGAAGGGAGACTTATACCGCGCAACTTAGCCCAAGGGCATCAAGGCGCCAAACAGATCAAATAGTCTAAATTCACCAGGTGCAAGTCTACGAGTAAGCCTCAGCAAAGAACCAGGGGGCATATTACCAAGCAATAGCGATAATTATCGCTATTGCTTGATTAGAGACAAAAATGTATGGCCGACCTGCGGCGATTTTTATCGCAGATAAACCTTGGTATTACCAAGGTTTATCGCAAATGCGATAAAAATCGGCCGCAATGCATGAATATCGCTGAAAAGTCCGCGATATTCAGGCATTACCGAGCTAATGCTCTTAGCCATGTTATCCACCTCTCATTGGATAACATGGCTAAGAACTGCTCAGGGCAGGTGTTAGCTTTTGGAGATATTCGCGCTTAGCGCGAATATCTCCAAAAGTTTGTATTAGGAGATAGCGATGTTAGCGACTGTTTCCATTCAATAACATCTTGGCACGCCCACTTTGCAGGTCATTAGTGATACATTTCTCTGACATGCAAAGTGGGGCCCAAGATGGTCGCTACCTCCTACTAGCTGTCGCTAACTGGTGTTAGCGACAGCTAGGTAATAGGGAGATCATTTTATCTCCTCTTTTAAAGCCAAAAAAGCGGAGATAAACCCCCTTGATAATATGCCCCCAGGTTTTCAATGCATTGCAAAAAAGCACCAGAGAGGTTTGTCCAACCAGTTCTGGGGGGAGGGAGTTCCAATGCTTAGGTACCAAAGTGGAGAACGCTCTACCTCCCCATCTTGCTTTTGCAAATCTAGGAACAAAAGGATATTTTTATTTGATGAGCGGAGAGCTCTACTGGGGGAATAAGAATGGAGGAGGGACCTAATGCCCTCTGAACCAGAGCCATACATAGCCCCATGAGCGAGGCAGAGGAGCTTAAAAAAGATCCTAGACTGGATGGGCAGCCAGTGAAGGTTTTTCCTGGCCAAGGATACAGAAGAACGCCTAGGAAGATTGAGAACCATCCTGGCCGCGGCATTCTGCACTATCTGTAGGCGAAGAACAAGACTCTTGTTTAGGCCCACATACAGTGCATTGCAAGTTTCCAATCTCGAGGAGACGAGAGCCACGGTGGCTTGCTTCTGGGCGTCAGGGGAAAGATAGGATGAGATCTCTCTGAGGATCCTAATAATACCACAACAGGTGGAAACAGTCCTACTGACCTGCTGGTCAAAGGAAAGGGAGGTATCTATCAGGACCCCCAGATTCCTAGCGGAGTAAGAGGGGAGGGGACAGTCCCCAAGAGAGGGCGGCCACCAGTCGTTTGACTAAATGTCTTGATTGCCCCCGAAAATTAGGACCTCCGTCTTCTCTCCGTGCAGTTTTAAAAAATTCTGGATCATCCATTGGGATACTGCCTCCATGCAAGTTCTAAAATTCAGGGCGGGATCATTCACAGACTGTGTAAGGGAGACCATAATTTGAGTGTCGTCGGCATACGACAACACCTCAAGCCCAAAAGATCTCACTAACCTGGCAAGTGGGCCACGTAAATGTTAAAAAGTGTGGGACTTAAAGAGGATCCCTGGGGGACCCCACATTGCACCGGTTTGGAGGAGGACAAAAAGTCACCCAGCTTCACCCTTTGTTCTCTTTGATGGAGAAAAGAGGCCAGGAGGCTCAGGGCTGGGCCTCCAACTCCTATCTCCCTAAGCCGAGAGATCAAGACAGAAGGAGACAGGGTGTCGAAAGCTGCCGTAAGGTCGAGAAGGACCAAAAGAGTGGTATGGCCCTTATCGACCTTCGAGCGGATGTTATTAATGACAACAGTAAGGGCAGTTTCCGTACTAAGGGCTCCAGCAAGCTCAAGTCGTCCAAGAAGGTACTAAGATGGCGGTTAAGATGGGCTTCAAGTATTTTAGCGGGGGCAGGTAATAAGGAAATAGGTCGAAGATTTTTCATGCCCCCAGGGTCCAGAGAAGCCTTCTTCAAAAGTGGTTTGACGACCGCCATTTTCCAAGAGAGGGGGAAAGTTCCCTCTATAATTGCTAGGTTCATCACCTCTAGAAGGGGAGGGATAGCCACTTCCCTACATGCCTTCAGGATCTTGAGTGGGCAAGGGTCCAGAGGGTAGCCAGATTTGATGGTATCGAGGAGCTGGTTGATCTCATCCAGGGTGAGGAGAGGAAAATTAAGAAAGCTAGCCCCGGATTCATCAACCTGAGACCCTACTGCGGGGAGGGAAGGAAGAGGAGGGAGCCCAACTCCAGCATGAGGAGTTCCAGGGAATAATAGATATCAACAATTTTAGAGTGGAAGAAAATAGAGATTCTGTCACAGAGCTCCTGAGTTTCCACTATGGGATCCACAGCCTGGGGGGCGGAGAGGGAGTCTACAATCTTAAAGAGGTCTCTAGGAGATTTCAGGGAGGCGTTCAGATTAACATAATAAGCCCTTTTTTCCTCAATTATTGGTAGCTTGTATTCTTTTAAGAGGTGTTTGTGTTGTTTCTTCTCAATAGGATCAAGATGAGCGTGCCAAAGCCTCTCCTGTTTTCTGCAACCCTGCCTCAGCAGTCTGAGTCTATCGGAAAACCAGGGTGAGGAAGGACTCCTTCTTGCGGAGTAATGCTGCTTAGCAGGGGCTAAGATGTCCACGGCCCCAGAGATGGTATTTGAGAAATCCACCGCGGCAAAGTTGGTGTCCTTCTTTAAGAGGGGGCTAAGTCTATTCATAAATGGGGCAAGAGTTTCATTATTAATCTCCCTAAAATTTCTTCTAAGTTCCCATATCTTGGGATCCGGTTGGAAGGGAGCAGTATGATGGATTTTAAGCTCCAGGGGCACAGCCAAGTGATCTGACCAGGCCAGGGGGATAGGGGTACCTGTCTTCAGTCTAGGGTCATTAGAGAAAACACCATCCAGCATATGGCCCGCTAAATGAGTGGGACTATCCACAAGTTGGGTCAGACCACATGAGTCCAGGGCTTCTACCAAGGAAAGGGTGCCTCTGGAACTCATATTCTCTAAATGAAAATTAAAATCACCTAAAAGAGTGAGGTTAGGTCTATCAATGAAAGATTCTAATACCTTCATCAGGTCTTGACTAAAGGTGGTTCTGGGACCTGGGGGCCTATAAAAAAGGATACCAGAAAATGAGACTGTAGGGGTCGAATTAATAGAAAAATACACGGCCTGAAAAGAATCTGAGTAAATAGAGAGGTGCTCGATTCGGCAGATGGAAGAACTCTTATGCAGTATTCCTAGCCCTCCTCCTCTTCGCCCAATTCTGTCCATCCTAGTCAGGGCATAGCCCTTGGGAATTGCGTCTACAAGATCAGGACCTGAGGATTCCGAGACCCAGGTTTCGGTGATAAATACCCAGGATGGTTTCCTCAGTAAAACGATAGCTTTGAAGGCAATGTTATTTTTAATCAAAGATCTTGCATTAATAAGAAAACCTTCTTCATTTACCAAGGGGGGGGGGGGGGGGGGCTTAAGCACCCCAGTGTCCGACAGCACCCTCCTAACATTCGATTTTCTAGGGCGACTGGAGATACATCTACACCTGAAAGTGCCAAGGAAGGCATCAGGGCAAAGAGTGTGATGACAGGGTTTCCTAGGGGGTTTAAAAGCCAGTAGAGTTTGGGTTGAATAGAGAGTGCTTACTTGAGGAAAGATAAAATGGGGGCCAGGCAGACTCAGCGCGGACGGGCGCAGACGGGCTAGACTTAGGTGAGACTTCGGCGCGCACCCGCTGCGCGCGTCCGCTGAGCGCGGTGGAAGCCATGGAGCCTAAATAAGGTGGAACCTCAATGGCGAGCAGCGCGTGACCCTCCGTGAGCCACTGAGGGCAAGGACTCCAAATGTTTGCCGGCGCCCTCCACAACAAACGGGAAAACCCGTGGTGGACCGGGGCACTGGCAAGAATAGCGGGAGGCGAGGGCGGAGAACCTCTAGCAGGTAGGAGTCAGCAGGAAAGTGTGAAAAGAAGCAAAGTTAATTTTTAAAAAACACAACAGTTTTAAGAACCCAACATAGTAATCATGTGGCAAAGTTAATTTTTTAAAATAGCAGCAGTATTTAGAGCTGAGGCATCGTAGTCATGCACTCGGTGAAATCAAGACTAATCATGTGGGAAAGTTAATTTTTTGAATAGCCGCAGTATTTAGAGCTGAGGCATCGTAGTCATGCACTCAGCAAAATCAAGACAAACAGGCACTGTTCACAGCCATGGAGCCTAAATAAGGTGGAGCCTCAATGGCGATCAGCGCGTGACCCTCCGTGAGCCAATGAGGGCAAGGACTCCAAATGTATGCCGGCGCCCTCCACAACAAACGGGAAAACCAGTGGTGGGCCGGGGCGCTGGCAAGAATAGCAGGAGGCGAGGGCGGAGAACCTCTAGCAGGTAGGAGTTAGCAGGAAAGTGTGCAAAGAAGCAAAGTTAATTTTTAAAAAACACAACAGTTTTAAGAACCCAACAAAGTAATCATGTGGCAAAGTTAATTTTTTAAAATAGCAGCAGTATTTAGAGCTGAGGCATCGTAGTCATGCACTTGGCGAAATCAAGACTAATCATGTGGCAAAGTTAATTTTTAAAATAGCAGCAGTATTTAGAGCTGAGGCATCGTAGTCATGCACTCGCCGAAATCAAGACAGACGGTTGGAGATTTAAAAAGACTCCTGTCAGTGCAAACATAGGTTTCCCTGCCCATGCCAGTGCCGGCAGGAACACCATGGTGTCCCTTGTGTGGGCTACCTGGGATGCAGCTAGTGAACTGGCCCCAGGTGATGGGTCCCCAACACGATTAATGGTATAGGCAGGGGGTAGCAAGGCCTGTGATGTATTCCTATAGGTTCTGTATCGATCCCCCTATTCCTGACCCTATTCTGGTTAACAAGTTAACTAGCAGCCATCCCATGAGGCAGAAAACCCCCATGATGCAGGAACCGTTATCTGATAAAGCCACACTACGGCACAGGAACGTGTTATCTGATTAGGTCATAACGCTTGCCATCTAATTAGACAAGCGATATTTCTCCAGCCCCTGATAAGGCATACGGAGTTCTCAAAACAAATCAAACCTATAACAGACCTGGGAAAAACCCTGCGGCCATTGTTTTGATTTCACCGAGAACTTCAGCAAAAGAATGTGCTAACGACCAGGTCGTATGACATCCTTATTGACGTATCTATGTCCATCCTTACGTCAATCTCGGCACCTTAAAGGTATAAATATTACCGATATTGCCCTATGCAAACACACGCGGTGGTGACGAGATCGGAGCAGCCAGACTTGCCGAAGCCCAGAGCAGAGCAGACCCCGCTGGCGCAGCCCCGCCTTTCCTGACGCGCTGAGAACGAGACGCTGCCTTTCTTCTGCCGAGAAATCCAGCTCCGGCGCTTCCGGGTAGCCCTCGCAGGCAGCCTGGAATATCGAGACCAGAGACGAGAGATACCATCCCTCATTCATCCTAGATTCCAGGTACAGAACTGAATAACCCCTTGCAGAGAATTCTTTAGTCAGTCACTTGGCAAAACAAACTTAACTTAAACTGTAACTTTCTATTCCCGCCCACGTATTAGGCTTAGGTCAGGTACACGGGGTAGGCGTAGTTAGAAACACCAGTTGAGTACGATTAGTCAAATGTATATGTGTATGTATTCATTTTATTCATTTTAAACCTTCATATGGCTTAGAAACCATATCAATGTTTTTACAGTATTATTTTATACTTCTGCTTTTATTGTATGCACTTTACTTAACCATAAGTATTGCAATAATATCGATCCATTTCTCTTGTATGAGAAAAGAGACTGATCAATAAATAACATCTTTTATTGAACACGCCCGTCTCTTCCTTTTCTCTACAATCTGGTGAGACTAAGAATGCACGTACTGACTGAGTAAAATAAGTCGTCTTTTGTTTTCACACGACTCTAGAGATACACTCTTGATTAGGGGAGAGCAAAGTTGTCATGTTCTATGGTTGTCAGAAACTAAATCCCTTCTTGTCTATCCAGGGAGGTTCAACTCCTCCTTGCCTATTCGAGAAAGTTTCTAGTGAACTCTGAGCTAGCTGGCAAAACCCAAAACTTTAAGTCTAATATCGACAGTAGTAGACCTAGTTAACGTCTGGTCTAGGCCTATACTATTGAAGGTATTATTCCAATGCGCAGAGCCTATTGGGATAATAGGAACTACACTACATGGCGCCCAATGTGTTTGGAAGGGCGATAAAACTAACGTAAGACATTTAAAGTAACTCAGTCGTGCTTTTTCACTCAGACCCCTTTTCTCCCATAATACTCCAAAGACGTCTGGAGTGGGTAAAAGGTAATATCCGCCAGACCTCGCAGGAGGAAACTCCTATGTATGGTTCTTGGTTTAGTCAACGTTGAAGGATACACTGTTCCAAAATATTGTGCATCTAATCTTTGTTTCCATAAGAAATCTGATCTGCAAACAAACTAAATAACCTTCCTGTCGGTAAAATGGGAGACAGTGATGAAGAAAGAGAGACAGTTAGGATAGCAACTGAACTCGCAGCAGCTGATAATGCACTGCAAGACACAGACCCGGATATAATACTCATCCCGGTCATCAAGAGGAAATCTATAACTTTAAAACTTATTTATTTATATCATTTCTAAAGCGCGCTGTAACCCTACGGGCATCCTGGAGCTGAAAAATGCAACTGATGGGCTGGTTTGTGAGGGCAAAAACAGGGGGGAGGCTTTATGGAAGTGAGACATTAGGAAATAGCCAGGTCTTGATCCTTTTGCGGAAGAGCATCAGTTCGTTGGTTTTCCTAATTGCCAGAGGCAGGCTATTCCAAAGGTGGGCTGCCGCTATGCTGAAAGCTCTGCCACCATAGGTGGCTTTCCTGATCCTGGGTATACTAATAAGATTGGTGGAAGAGGATCGGAGGACCCGTGTAGGGTCATACCACTTGAACTTGGCCTGCAGGGGTTTGGGACCCAAACCATGTGCAGCCTTGAAAACGGTACACAGAGATTTGAACCGGATCCTCTGCTGAATGGGTAACCAGTGCAGCTCGGCCAGAGCAAGAGTGGTGGAAGAACGACGTCCTCGAGAAAGCACCATCTTTGCAGTTGCCGCCTGGATGCTCTGGAGCCTGGAGATCAGATAAGCAGGAGATTCCAGTAACAGAGCATTGCAGTAATCCAGGCGGCTAAGGATGATGCTTCTGACCACGGTTGCTCTGGTGTGTGCTGGTAATAAGGGCAGTAGCTTTCGAAGGCCCCGCATTAATATGAAGCAGCTGCTCACCTGTCTGTTGACGTTAGACTCAAGACTTAATTTGTCATTGAGATTAACCCCCAGGTTCCGTACGGTTGTTACTGGTGCCAATGGCTCTCCTGAGTCCAGAGGCCAAAAATCAGCGGGCAGGTTTCTGGCTATTCTACCCACTTTGCATTGCATTATCTCAGTTTTACTGCTGTTAAACTGTAGTGAGTTTCTTTTTAGCCAGGTTGCCATTTTCCTTATGCAGGTATGGAAGGTCTCAAGGGACTGACACCTAGAGGTGGCACAGTCATATTCGTGATTGAGGCACACGAATATCGGCAGACAGAGGTATACTATTCATGGATACATTTTCCAGCAGCAAATGCTGTAACAAAGTACTTCCACTATTACAAAACAGAAGACCCTCCTAATGAGTACACTCCTTTCGAGGAGGTGGAAGTACCACTTAAATTTCAAGAGCATCTGCTCTTATTTAATGGCGCCCTAAAACATAATAATCACATCACCAGGCTCGGTCCATTAGGTAGACCAGGAGCAACGTGGCCGGTCCTAGCCGGATACACACCACATCCAGACATCAATGGGATGTCTCAAGCAGA
Organism: Lissotriton helveticus; assembly: GCF_964261635.1. Lineage (NCBI taxonomy): Eukaryota > Metazoa > Chordata > Amphibia > Caudata > Salamandridae > Lissotriton > Lissotriton helveticus. The sequence goes on from NC_136067.1 coordinate 1,117,027,747, forward strand.
GCTTTTAACACAGCTAAAACAATTAATAAAATTACATAGACAATTAGTCCAATATGTGATGCGGACTTCAACAATTCAACCAGCAATTAAAATTCCACAGCTGACCCCTCACCAGGGGAACACAAATAAAATTACACCACAGAACATACAATCCTGCCTAGGTAAAGTACCAGCTAAACGGGAACAAATACCATTCTGGTTAGCACAAAAAATCACCCAAATAGAGGCGATGTTTCCAGACACCACCCCGTTAGAAAAACACAGGATTCTGACTGTCTGTCTTCCAATGGGAATCGCACCACATGTGGAGGACTGTGGCACTTGGGGTACAGTCTTTGCTTCCATCTACACAAAAACGCACGGTGTTCCATCCATTTCGGTAATACCAGATGTGCTAAAACAAATTCAAGACGAATACGGTCCAGAACCCGCTTTAACTCTTGGTATGAAATTACTAAAAGACTTCAAGCAGGTCTCGGCTATATTATTAGCCAACATAAAGGGAGAAGCAGCAAACGTGGCGATCCGCCAGAGGTTAAAGGAGACAGATATAGCAGACCAACCAGCTGAAATTGCCAGAATTATAGAAAAATCCTATGAGGAACTAGGTAGAGATAGTTTAGGTGGAATACCAGTAAAACCACAACTGATTGAAAGTCCCGAAAAAATATTTTTTAATAATAATTCAACATCACAAAAAAAGAGCTGGGATGGAAACAAACAATCCAATCCTAAAGAAAAGAAATTCCAGTCCAGAGGAAGGTCTCCTCGGCGGAGAGAAAAATCTCCGAACCAGAGACACAGGTCACCCCAAAGTGACCCCTCTGGGAAAAGATATAACCTTAGAAATAGGGATAATATAAAGAAGCCTGATAGATATCAAGACATTGATACACGTCCCTCTCAATCTTTTCAGACTTCCTCGCAGAAATCGGAAAGAAGAGGACAATCAGAACAAAGAGAAGAGCACGCCAAGTCCAAAGACAAGGAACCTGCTCATCTAAAAAAGAAACTACAATTTCCAAAAAAGAAGGTAGCCAGTATCAAGGTAGTTAACAATGCCGAGAATACTGAGGACACAACTGAAAAACGGAGAATGGGCTCAGACAATGCTAGACAGCGCAGCAGAAGTGAGCATAGCTCGCAAAGTCCTTATGAATCATCTGGAGACAGTGGACACGAATGAATATCTTCAAGTGGAAACTGCAGACACCAGAGTTAGCAAACCTCACAAAATATATGAAATAACTTTAAGTATAGAAGGGGATAAGACTAGAAAAATAAGGGGACTATTTTGGGATAATCTCTCCAAGGGCTATGACATCCTTCTAGCTGAAAAAGACTGGCCACCAGAGTTTGTCAGGGAGTGCCCTCATGGCGAAGAAATAATTATGCCTGCCTTCTCAAATCATATCCCAATTCATAAAAAATATACACTTGCCAGAAAGTGGGCAGTAGCTCTAGCTCCTGCTTTATATAAAAATCATGTAGGATGGGATGAGGACTCTCCTCCTCACAAAATCCAGTTAAAATCACAACCTACTGCACAAAGGCAGTACCCAATTAAGCAAGAAGCTAAAAAACAGGTAAAAGAAATCCTAGATCAATTAGAATACCAGGGGGTGATTGAAACTTGCACCTCACAAATGAACAACCCTTTGTTTCCGGTCTCCAAACCAGACAATTCATATCGTCTAGTTTTGGATTACCGACACCTTAACTCATGTTGCAAAACTTTTGCAGTACAAAACTCGCACAGTGCTGCACTAATGAATAACATAGTGCGCAAAAAATACAAAACAACATTAGATATCTCTAATGGATTCTTTTGTCAAAACATAGCACCAGAGAGCAGATATTTGTCTGCATTCTCAATAAATGGCACTCAAAAACAATTCTGTCGGTTAGCCCAGGGGTACAAGAATAGCCCAGGGGTATTCTCAGCGAGAGTAACAGAATTACTACAAACATATGATGACGAAGCATTATCTTATGTCGATGACATATACTTAACAGATGATGACTTGGATACTCACTTGAAGAGAGTGAACACCATAATACTTGGGTTCGTAGCAGAGGGTTACAAATTCAACTTTAAAAAATCCAGAATTGCCCATCTAACAGTCCTGTTCTTAGGATACGAATTATCAAGTGAAGGCAAAAGCCTGGCTGACAATTTCCTAGAGAAATGTGCCGTACTCCAAGCACCTAGAACACTAAAAAACCTACAGTCAATTCTAGGCTTCCTAAATTTCGGAAGAACATACATTGCAAATTACGCAGAAAGGGTCGAACCCCTTTATGATCTAATAAAACCAGATTTTAAAAGAACCAATTGGACTCAAATACACACAGAAATTTTGAGATCCTTACAAACAGACATGTTAATTAAAACAAAATTAGAAACACGTGATAACACACGCAATCTTGTGATTCGAGTCATCCCAGGAAGATGCGGATTCACATACCTGACCTCTAATGAGGGAGAAAAGGTACCAATTGCATTCAAATCACACTTGTACACTAAGGCTGAAATGAAATTTAGCCCAACGGAAAAAATTCTTACTGCAACACAGACAGCTATAGCAAAAGAACGAGCCCTGGCACAAGGTAAACGAATAATAATCGTGACACCAATACCAGCCCTAGAGGCTGTAACAAAAGCAAGCATTCCAAATGGTAAAGCGCTCCATCCGAGATGGATACAATGGGCTAATTCTCTTGCTGCAACAGACGTGGCATACGAATTTGATCCTAACTTAAAAACACAAGAATTTCTCCAATATGAATTTGAATGTCCTCCGCCGACCGAAATTCTGCCTCTAGAACATTACGGCTGTATAATATATACAGACGGATCAGCACAACCCGCAGTAGGGGGTAAGCAAGCTTACAGTGCTGCGTGCGCGATTGTTAAAGGTCGCTGGCACGAAGGAAAATTCAAACCGGCTATCACTAAGACACAATCTCTAGGAGATTGTACAGCTCAGCGAGCTGAACTACTGGCGTTTAAGATGGCGCTCGAAAATACCGATCGAGAATTCCCCACACTCATAGTGTGCGATTCGTATTACTGCGTTCAGTCTTACAATGAATACTTGCAGATCTGGCTTCAGAATGGTTTTAAGGATGCAAAAGGAGGCACAATCAAGCATAGGATGCTCTGGGAACAAGTAGTTCTATTACAAAAAGAACTACCAAAGACTCACGTGATACATACGCTGAGTCATCAACGTGATGGCGTTCACGTTGCAGGGAATTCATTGGCTGATGAGGCCGCGAAGGCAGCTGTGCAAACGGCTTCCGTAGCTGCCATCACACGGTCAAAAACAAAAATAGACAGCGAAATATTACAGGCTGTCAGCACTACAGAAAAGGATTCGATAGAAACACTCCCGAAAGGCTTTCCAGTAAAATACTCATACATAACTGATGCAAACAATGTTCCTTTTGCTCGAATCCCTGGAGTGGGGGATAGGGCAATTCCAAACATGGAACATAGGTTAGGACTGATAATAGCGGCACACGAAGGGCTTGCTTCTATACATGCTGGCGTCTCAGCCACAGTATCATTATTAAAACAGAGATACTGGTGGCCACAAATGAGAAGACAAACAAGGAACTATGTTTTAGAATGTGAAATATGTCAAAGAATGAAAGTATCAACGGTGAGACGTCCAGCGCAGACGCCCCTTCTAATCTCGGATAAACCATTAGCCTGTGTTTACCTAGACCACTGTGGTCCCTTACAAAGGGATGGTAACTATAAATACATCTTGGTTGCAGTGGACTCATGCACGAGATTCAAATGGATGTGGCCCCAGCGAACGGCTGACGCCAGAACTGTTATAAAAGATTTGCGAGTCTTTATCGGCACAAACGCAATTGGCATGCTGCATTCGGACCATGGTCCTGCTTTTAGCTCTAGGGCTTATAAGGAGGCCATGGTCAGCATGGGCGTTACATTGCAGTACTCTTGTCCATTTCACCCTGAGGGGAACGGAATTGTTGAAAGAAAAAACCGTGACATAAAGCAATCTATAACGGCAAAGGTATTAGGTTCGGGAGCTGGGTGGGTCAAACATCTAATAAGTGTCCAACGTAGTCTAAATAACTTGCCAAGAAATTCTCTGAAGGGATTCAGTCCGTACGAATTATTATTTGGAACTAGGATGTTAGTCTTAGACCTCGACAGTCAGACTTCAGTGGTGAAGGAAAAAAGCTTTGATATCAAAGATCGTTTGGCTGTTTTGCAGGACTTAAACGAAACAAGAAAAGACCTGAGCAACATAAAGTTGAAACAGCAGCCAACAACCACTGAAGAACCACCACCTGTCCCAGCAAGACCTGTCTGGATTCCAAAAGTCGGGGATCTAGTCAGAGAAAAGATCGCGGTAAAGAAGGAATTTGGGCCTTCTTACAGAAAAGCAGTTCCTGTCTTGTCTGTCAACGGGACAAGATCAGTTGTACTACCGCCGCTTGCTGGTAAAAAGGAGAACCGAGTTGTATCCATCGACCTGGTAAAACCACAACATGTGGCCGATAACAAATAGTAGGCCAAGTGGACTCCCGAGAAGTAGTAGAACACCAAGATTTGCTACTAACACAGAGGTTCAATCTAAAAGGCTAATCACATTCGAAACGCCTACAGAACTACAATAAGGACTATGCAATAATGCAATGGAACTTAGACCTCTGAAAACCCAAATAAAAACATTTAGCAGAGACACACCAATCTATAATGAAGTAACAAACGACTATGCAAGAAACAGTAATCCTGAAGCAATTGGAACAATAGACAGAACTGCATCCGGCTACTTCATAAACTTCGATGATTCCTCTGAAGGCTTCACTGAATCAAAAACACAGCCATCAACAAAAACCTTTAAAGATAAAGTTAAAGTACTTTTGAAACAACTGAAAGAAACATATCTAATTTCTCCATGGATTGAATTCTGGGTGGGTTTTGGTGCATTTATCCTCATACTTTGGCTCATCATGATACTAACTTTGGGACGCTTCATTGAGGGAAAATATGCTAAAATGGACACAGCAAGTCAGAAAATCAACTTGATCCTCAAACCACACACATCTTCACACGTCGAGAAAAGAGAACTTTCTTCAGTCAACTTCACAGCCAATCCTATACCGGGTGGGGTAGCATGGGACAAAACCGACTACGAAATTTATGGTCCGGTTGAAATCCTGAAATATCCACACCAAATTAAGATCTCGTTGAGTGACTTTGTAAAACCAAGCTCATTTGCTGATGATTGGGACTTTGAAAGTATAAATAATATGATGTCTGACTTAGTAATGTCTGCTAAATTTACCAAACATGATTATTTGCAGGGTTCGACAAATTATGATAGTATGTACTGTTATAACCACTATGGTAACCATTTTCTACATAGATCAGCACAACCTAGAAATGTTTTAAATTATAATCAATGGGAACATTGTGCAACCCCTCCAAAAGGAAGCTCAAGAACCGTTTATGACAAATATTCATACTTTTCAGGTTTCAACACAAGTAATGGTGAAACATTTTATTTCAAATTGTCAAATAAGACAGGGACAAAGACCATGATAACAAACACGAAATTGATATATTCAGACTCATTCTTTGAACAAATGAATACTTTTGGTTTTGATTATTGGGACAAAAATGTTGAAGTAAAAAGTGTTTGGGGTACAAAAGAATGGCAAGTACAGGGTATAGAAGCTTTGTTTAGAGCCTGCATGATCCCAGAACAAATTATATTTTTAAATGACACTGTTCAACAAACTACCTGTCTTGGCTTAGCCAAAATCAAAGACTTAAATAAACCGTCTATTCCAAAACCAACAATGAACAGCAATAGCTCCACAGATGAAGAGATAGACGTAAATTATGTATTAAACCAAAACAGCATCATTTAAACAACAAAGGAGTGACTCAAACAGTGAAAAATAACAAAATGAGACACAGAAAAAAGCACGTGGGTGTGTAATAGAAAAAGTATCAAAATGATTTTTATAGAACCGTCACGCACCCATCTATTGGGTGACATGCTTCATCATTGGGTTGTTCACCGGGTATGCCAAGTGCAGGACTCAAATTTATAGTCAAGCCTGTCCATCAATCCTTTTTTAACATCGTGCCTGCTTCAACCTTTATTAAAATTAAGTCTAGGTTGGAACGCGCACTCTTTTATTCTTACACTTTAAATTCACTATCACTTTTTTGCACTGCTTTTAATCTAGTAACCAGCTCCACTGCAGTTGCAGGTGTAGTAGCACACCGGGCATGCACTTGGCATACCCGGTGAACAACCCAATGATGAAGCATGTCACCCAATAGATGGGTGAGTGAGGGTTCTATAAAAATCATTTTGATACTTTTTCTATTACACACCCACATGCTTTTTTCTGTGTCTCATTTTGTTATTTTTCACTGTTTGAGTCACTCCTTTGTTGTTTAAATGATATTTTGACTGGGGTATAGGAGTGTCCCTGAACCCTTCCTCTCTTGTTGTTTCTACATTAAACCAAAACAGAACACATCCTGATTGGAAACAGTGGTTGATCTGGCCCACAGATACTAATAACTGTCAAAACAGATTCCTGAACAAAACACAGGGGTTCAAAATGACCAGGCCAGACCCTAGATATTCCCAAAGACAACACCCAGGAATAATAACCACCTACAGTGTGGGCAAATTATGCCTTCAATGGCTACAGACTTCCACACTGGCAGAAATTAAGCAACACCTAACTTTACTTACTGATGGTGCTGACTTGCGTGATTTCATTTTGGGACCGCGCAAACAGCGTCAGAAACGTTTCATAGCAGCCTCTGTATATGGAGCATACAACGAGGCCTGGAAGGTGACTCAAATTGAGACAGCAGAAAGAATACGGGAAATTGACCGTATTAATTTGGAAAAATCACTTTCTGTAGTGGACAATGGGTTAATGACTCTGTCCTCCAGAATTTTTTCTCTGGACAGCATTGTGTCTTCAGCAATCGACATAATATCGCAAGACTTGCTGTTGTTACAACACGGTCAGTCTCAATTGCGTTCTATTGTACAGCTTGGCTGGACGTAACAAAATCTGCGTTCAGGCTATGTGCCTTGGCGTTTAATCAACACAACGTCACTATTCAATATCTTTAACCTTACTGATAAACAAATCAGTATGGCACAAAAGGGTGCTGATTATACAATTCTGAGCATTGAGAAACTTGAGAGATTACCAGTGACAATGTCAGAACGACCTGTCAGTGAATGGATAATACATGGGATAATTAATATTCCAATATCAACCTTCAGGTTTCAATACTGCCAAAAATATATACAGGCTGGCATGTACGAAAAACTGGGAAAGGGGCACATTAAAACAACATGGAACTTGCCCTATTCACATGCATGTGTCAGTAATAAAGGACAGAAAGTGTTTCTTAGTGGCAATAATTGTGCAATGTCACTGAGCGGTACACTTCTGTGTAATGGAATTAGTTTGCATGGAGCCTGTGAAGGGAACTCAAATAACCTTTCATGTCACCAGCTAGGCGCACCTGCAACAGAGATAGAACCATTCTTTCAAAGACTCTATAATGGGAGTTACATTCTAATTGTAGACCCCCGCGCCGCACGGCCACCAGCTGCTGCGTGTGCCCCCAGTGCCTGCCTCTGCCTCAGCGCCGGCCTCGCTGCCGCCCTGAGCGCTCTCCTTGGTTTTCCCCCGTTTTTTGTCCTGAATTTGTGCTTGTTTCTTTTTCTTCCTGTGCCCTGATCGCGTGTCACTGTATTTTTCCCCCGTTTTTGTCCTGAATTTGTGCTTGTTTCTTTTTTCCTTCCTGTGCCCTGATCGCGTGTCACTGTATTTTTCCCCCGTTTTTGTCCTGAATTTGTGCTTGTTCCTTTTTTCTTCCTGTGCCCTGATCGTGTGTCACTGCATTTTTCCCCCGTTTTTGTCCTGAATTTGTGCTTGTTTTCCTGTATCTGCCGTCTCTCGTCGTGTTGCCCACCTCGCCGCCCCCCGCTCCCGCTTCCCGCCACCGCCTTTAGCCCCGCCCCTTTTCTCTTCTGTTTCCCTCCCCGCTCCCGCCTCCCAGCTGCTCCGCCCACCCGCGCACTTGGCCTTAAATGGCGACCGTGCGACGCAGGTGAGTGTGACCCACTTGTGGGACACCCCCGCGCCGCACGGCCACCAGCTGCTGCGTGTGCCCCCAGTGCCTGCCTCTGCCTCAGCGCCGGCCTCGCTGCCGCCCTGAGCGCTCTCCTTGGTTTTCCCCCGTTTTTTGTCCTGAATTTGTGCTTGTTTCTTTTTCTTCCTGTGCCCTGATCGCGTGTCACTGTATTTTTCCCCCGTTTTTGTCCTGAATTTGTGCTTGTTTCTTTTTTCCTTCCTGTGCCCTGATCGCGTGTCACTGTATTTTTCCCCCGTTTTTGTCCTGAATTTGTGCTTGTTCCTTTTTTCTTCCTGTGCCCTGATCGTGTGTCACTGCATTTTTCCCCCGTTTTTGTCCTGAATTTGTGCTTGTTTTCCTGTATCTGCCGTCTCTCGTCGTGTTGCCCACCTCGCCGCCCCCCGCTCCCGCTTCCCGCCACCGCCTTTAGCCCCGCCCCTTTTCTCTTCTGTTTCCCTCCCCGCTCCCGCCTCCCAGCTGCTCCGCCCACCCGCGCACTTCGCCTTAAATGGCGACCGTGCGAACGCGCAGCGTTGACGCGCAGCGGGCGCGCCGATTGTGCGCCGAAGGCGCGCCAAAGGTAAGCCCGTCTGCGCCCGTCCGCGACCGGACCGCGACCAGCGCCAGGACCCCTGGCCCCCACCGACGGAAGCCGACCCGACGAACCTACAGCGCCACCGACCTCATCGCACTCAACACCGGCCACATCCCAGGATGTCACCGAGCCGCCCCGAAGCACACCCACGGACCCTTCAGCTGCCACGCCTGCAAGTTCACCTGCATCCGGACCTTCCCTGCACCCGCCAAGCCGAACTCCAGCAGCACCCACCTCAAGTGTATCCTGCTCAACACCCGCTCCGTCCACAGACACGCCGTAGAACTCTGGAACCTGCTCGACACCACCGCCCCCGACGTTGCCTTCATCACCGAGACCTGGATGAACGCCTCCTCAGCCCCAGACATCGCCATCGCCATCCCAGAGGGCTACAAGATCACCCGAAGAGACCGCGACAACCAGACCGGAGGAGGCATCGCCATCATCCACAGAGACACCATCCGCATCACTACCAACACCGATGACACCCTCACCACCGCTGAACACCTGCACTTCCAGATCCACACCAACCCGAAGACCACCCTCAGAGGCACCCTGATCTACCGACCCCCGGGTCCACGCACACGATTCAGCGAGGACATCGCCGACTTCGTCAGCCCGCACGCTCTCCCCTCCGCCGACTACATCCTCCTGGGGGACCTCAACTTCCACCTGGAGAACAACAACGACTGCAACACCATCAGCCTGCTCGACAACCTCGACAACCTCGGACTCAAGCAACTGGTTACCACCCCCACCCACCTCGCCGGACACACACTCGACGCCGTCTTCTCATCCAGCAAAGACGTCACCTTCAGCCACGCAACAGGACTCCACTGGACGGACCACAGCTGCGTCCACTTCACCTTCAGAAGAACGACGATCCACCACCACCAGCAACAGGTTGCTCGAAGAAGCTGGAACAAGATCACAGCCAACCAGCTCACCGCTTCCCTGAGCCAGCACCCTCCCGCCAACTCAGCGAACCCCAGCCAGGCCGCCGACAACCTCACGAAATGGATCAATGACTGCGCGGACGAACTCGCCCCTCTGAGAACCCCACCCAGCAGATCCTGCAGCAGAAAAACACCATGGTTCACCGACGAACTCAAGAGCTCCAAGAAGAACTGTCGAGCCCTCGAGAAAGCCTGGAGAAGGGAACCAACGACGGACAACATGACCACCCTCAAGCTCGCCACCCGGAAACACCACCAACTGATCCGCGCCACCAAGAAAAATGCATACAAGGACCGGCTGGACAACAACGCACACAACTGCAAGGAACTCTTCAGCATCGTGAAAGAGCTATCCAACCCCAACGCCGGAAACAATGACATCACCCCGTCGCAAGAACTCTGCAACTCCCTCGCGTCCTACTTCCACAACAAGATCACGGACATACACAACAGCTTCAACAACCAACCAACGCAAGCCACAACCGCAACGACGCCACCCACCACCACCCTCCGCACCTGGACCCCGATCAGCACCGAAGACACCATCCGCACCATGAACTCCATCCATTCCGGATCTCCGACCGACCCCTGCCCTCACCACGTCTTCAACAAAGCCGACGCTGTCCTCGCACCCCACCTGCGGGACATCATCAACACCTCCTTCGACTCCGCCACCTTCCCCGAGAGCTGGAAGCACACCGAACTCAGCGCTCTCCTCAAGAAACCCACAGCAGACCCCACCGACCTCAAGAACTACCGTCCCATCTCGCTTCTCCCGTTCCCGGCCAAAGTCATCGAGAAGACCGTCAACAAACAGCTGGCCGCCTTCCTCGAGACGAATGGATCCCTCGACCCCTCACAGTCTGGCTTCCGCGCCAACCACAGCACCGAGACCGCCCTCATCGCCGCCACCGACGACCTTCGAACTCTGATGGACAACGGAGAAACAGCGGCCCTCATCCTCCTGGACCTCTCCGCGGCTTTCGACACTGTCTGCCACCGCACCCTAGTACAGCGCCTCAGCAACATCGGAATCCAGGAGAAGGCACTGGAATGGATCACCTCCTTCCTCGACGGAAGAACACAAAGAGTCCGCCTACCACCGTACAAGTCAGAGGCCACCAAAGTCATCTGCGGCGTCCCTCAAGGGTCCTCGCTCAGCCCCACCCTCTTCAACGTCTACATGAGCCCCCTCGCGGCCATCGCACGCCAACACAACCTCAACATAATCTCCTACGCTGACGACACCCAGCTGATCCTCTCCCTGACCAACGACCCCGCCACCGCCAGAGCCAACCTGCACGAAGGGATGAGAGACGTAGCCGAATGGATGACGACCAGCCGCCTGAAACTGAACTCAGACAAGACGGAGGTCCTCATCCTGGGCTCCACGCCCTCCGCCTGGGACGACTCCTGGTGGCCCCCCGCCCTGGGCACCGCACCCAAGCCGACGGACCACGCGCGCAACCTGGGCTTCATCCTGGACTCCTCCCTCTCCATGACCGGACAAGTCAACGCCGTCTCCTCGTCATGCTTCAACATCCTGCGCATGCTACGTAAGATCTTCCGGTGGATCCCCACCGAGACGAGGAAGACGGTCACCCAGGCCCTCGTCACCAGCCGACTGGACTACGGCAACGCCCTCTACGCCGGAACCACTGCCAAACTCCAGAAGAGACTCCAGCGGATCCAGAACGCCTCGGCGAGACTCATCCTCGACATCCCCCGACGCAGCCACATCTCCGGACACCTGAGAGATCTACACTGGCTCCCGGTCAACAAGAGAATCACCTTCCGTCTCCTCACCCACGCGCACAAAGCCCTACACGACCAAGGCCCGAGCTACCTCAACAACCGGATCAACTTCTACACTCCCAAGCGCCTCCTCAGATCAGCCAACCACGCCCTCGCCGCCGTCCCCCGCATCCGAAGAGCGACAACAGGAGGAAGATCCTTCTCCCACCTGGCCGCCAAGACCTGGAACTCCCTCCCGACCGACCTGCGCCTGACCCAAGACCACCTCGCCTTCAGGAAGAAGCTCAAGACCTGGCTGTTCGAGCAGTAGCGGCACCCCCCCCCCCAGCGCCTTGAGACCCTACGGGTGAGTAGTGCGCTCTACAAATGACCTGACTGACTGACTGACTGACTGATCGCAGATGCTGTAGTCTTATGCCCGGGACTCCTTATCTCGTAACTACGACTGCGAAGGTCAAGTGCTGTGGACGCTTATTGTTCCCCAGCTCCCTTCCAGACAGTGAGGCAAGGGCATGGCCCAACTTGAAAATTACTTCTATTCGAATAGATACTTTAAGCAGAATGAAAACAGTGCTTCTTCAGACGCCGACCAGACTCACGTCATCAAAAGAAACGTATGATCTCCTAGTCGCAAGGACGACTGCAGAGATTCATTCCTTATTATCAACTAATTCCCCCATACATTTCGCAGAAATCCTGAATGAAATCTTAAATATTTCTGATACCAGTGGAGTCTCAAAAGTATTTAAGACAGTATTTTCGATGGCATTAACACCATTCAAAGCCATACTGGGTATTTTTCCAGATTTCGTCCATTCGATTTTTGGCGGACTTCCCCTCATTTTGGGACTAATTGCAGGAATCCTATTCTTAGTCCTGATATTTCGTTATGGCAAACCATGTCACAGACAAAACACCTGCGACAAGGGAAGAAACAATCCTAGCCATTGGATACCGGGACCGGATATCAAAAATCCTGGGACTATCCCGGCTTAGAGACCTGAAGTCCTGAACATGACTTGGTTTCTTTCATTTCGACCAATGTGGCATCGATGTGTTTTACCTGTATTGCGGTGCTTGCTATGTGGAGAAGAATGCGTGTTAGACACTTGTCTGACTCTACAATCAGATGCGCCAATGGATGCAGAAACATTGTTGAGTCCAATAAAGGCTCATACTTTGTGCTGCCCTCAACGGCTACCAATCCTGATGACGGCATTCGTGGAAGCTTCACCACTACGATTAAGGGGTAGTGAAGTTCAAGATGAAAGCAGCATTGATCAGGTACGACCTTCTGTCAGCAATACTAATCAAAACGTCAATGGAAACAATCATGCGCACGAATGCATGGTTACACCTTTTTCCGAGTTAGTGGAACTCTCCCAGGAAGCTGTTGACAACTTTTTCGAGAGTCTAAATGATATGATGTTCTCACCAGAGCAGAAATAGAGACTTTTGAGCGAGCTCGCACACGGCGTTCCCTGAATTTGGCCTTCAACTAGAATAGCAAAATACCATGAACAATTTTCCCTCCAGTTCACGGACAGCAATTTTTTTTCAGCAGCCCCAAAATATTTTTTACGTATTTTTCGGGACACTTATCTTCTGCTTAAAGTAAGGACTATTCTTAGAGAACTAAAATATCTATTTTTAGATACTTTATAGACATTAGCTGCCCGCTGGTATGTTCATAATTATTTTATTCTGTGATGGAATGGTCTCGAAACTTTTTCTGTATTAAGAGCCATTTCATGTGTAAATTCTCATATACAAATTAGTGGTAATGTATAGATATGCGTGATTACTTTAGCATTATTCTACAGCTTGAGTGCATATATTACATGTGACTGTTTTTTCCGTATATTTGATAATTTCAAAGTGCATTTATGTATTTTGGGGTGGTAAGGTATACACAATACTCTACAGTATGTTTTACTATGCATAGATTCGTAAATATATCCATAGTTAGCGTGGAGTGGGTGTGATGTATTCCTATAGGTTCTGTATCGATCCCCCTATTCCTGACCCTATTCTGGTTAACAAGTTAACTAGCAGCCATCCCATGAGGCAGAAAACCCCCATGATGCAGGAACCGTTATCTGATAAAGCCACACTACGGCACAGGAACGTGTTATCTGATTAGGTCATAACGCTTGCCATCTAATTAGACAAGCGATATTTCTCCAGCCCCTGATAAGGCATACGGAGTTCTCAAAACAAATCAAACCTATAACAGACCTGGGAAAAACCCTGCGGCCATTGTTTTGATTTCACCGAGAACTTCAGCAAAAGAATGTGCTAACGACCAGGTCGTATGACATCCTTATTGACGTATCTATGTCCATCCTTACGTCAATCTCGGCACCTTAAAGGTATAAATATTACCGATATTGCCCTATGCAAACACACGCGGTGGTGACGAGATCGGAGCAGCCAGACTTGCTGAAGCCCAGAGCAGAGCAGACCCCGCTGGCGCAGCCCCGCCTTTCCTGACGCGCTGAGAACGAGACGCTGCCTTTCTCCTGCCGAGAAATCCAGCTCCGGCGCTTCCGGGTAGCCCTCGCAGGCAGCCTGGAATATCGAGACCAGAGACGAGAGATACCATCCCTCATTCATCCTAGATTCCAGGTACAGAACTGAATAACCCCTTGCAGAGAATTCTTTAGTCAGTCACTTGGCAAAACAAACTTAACTTAAACTGTAACTTTCTATTCCCACCCACGTATTAGGCTTAGGTCAGGTACACGGGGTAGGCGTAGTTAGAAACACCAGTTGAGTACGATTAGTCAAATGTATATGTGTATGTATTCATTTTATTCATTTTAAACCTTCATATGGCTTAGAAACCATATCAATGTTTTTACAGTATTATTTTATACTTCTGCTTTTATTGTATGCCCTTTACTTAACCATAAGTATTGCAATAATATCGATCCATTTCTCTTGTATGAGAAAAGAGACTGATCAATAAATAACATCTTTTATTGAACACGCCCGTCTCTTCCTTTTCTCTACAATCTGGTGAGACTAAGAATGCACGTACTGACTGAGTAAAATAAGTCGTCTTTTGTTTTCACACGACTCTAGAGATACACTCTTGATTAGGGGAGAGCAAAGTTGTCATGTTCTATGGTTGTCAGAAACTAAATCCCTTCTTGTCTATCCAGGGAGGTTCAACTCCTCCTTGCCTATTCGAGAAAGTTTCTAGTGAACTCTGAGCTAGCTGGCAAAACCCAAAACTTTAAGTCTAATATCGACAGTAGTAGACCTAGTTAACGTCTGGTCTAGGCCTATACTATTGAAGGTATTATTCCAATGCGCAGAGCCTATTGGGATAATAGGAACTACACTACAGGCCCCCCTCCCTTTTTTAGAAAGTTAGCTGCCCTGATGGGATCACCAGGCTCGGTAGGGAGCCAACCAGCCTCATCCTCCTCTTTTGTAAATTCCAGTCCCAGGGATGGGCTCCCTTGGGGGCTGTAATGCTCGGGGAGGGGGAAGTCTGCCCACCTCCTCTTATTGAATTTAGCCCGGGAGATGCTCTCCCAGGGGCCTATAATTTGATGATGCATGCACCAGGGGATGGGGTCCCTGGGGCCAAATACCTCTGGGGGACGGGGATGCACAGCCCCTCTCCCAATATTAACGATGGCCCTGGGGGATGGAATCCCCGGGGTCGAATACAGCTCGGGAGGGGGTTACATGCCACAGTCCCCTTATTTGCATAATGCAGGTGGTCCCATCTGCCATTTTGTTTTTTTAAATATTTTCTGATCCTGCGGGAGTCCCGTGGGGTTGTGGCAGAAACTGACAATGTTTTTATTATTTTGGCCTTGGGAGTCCCTGTTTGTTATCCCCATGGGGCTTAGGGGACAGGGTATCTATACATACATGACATACATGTTCAGAAAAACATAAAGCCTCTGTTTCAGCTATTGGCACAGCTACAGAACCACATATAGATTCAATAACTCTCCAGAAACTATTAATACATGTAGCAGACTCAAAGGTAGTTGCGGTCACACTTACACTGCTCTATTTTGCTTACCATAGGCACTGAAGTATTTCTGTAGCCACTTACATGTACATTCAGACAGCCATAGAGTTATTATAGCAGGCAGTTACATACCAGCATATTTACTTTAACATCTCATGGAACTGATAGTGATTTACTTCTACAATCTCTCAGATATATAGGCAAGCACTGACACAGTCTTCTCAATCATGCAGAGAAATAGTATTTCAAAATGGGTGATGGATACTAGTGCAGACCCTGAATGTGCACTGTCACTGCTTGCTTCAATTGCCATGTTTTATGTGTTTCTGAAGTATCAAGTCCATGTTATAGAGTACATAACACACTTCTAGATATGCTGTTGGTATGCAATAAAGGATGCTGTTTTGTGATTGAGACATTGACAGGTGTCCTGTTTTGAGTTAAATGTGTTACTTGTGCACTTGCAGGCTTCAATGCCAAGGACTACCTAGATTGAAAAAAACCCAAAGGTTACATGGACATTATATTTACGCTCACATTTCATTCATACAAAACCAGTGAAATTCAGCAGGTATAATTAGCTGAGCTAACTATACCTTACGCTCCCACAATACACTGCTTATGACCTCACATATTATATCACTCATGACATGGTCAGTGACATCACTGATGACATCTCAAATGACATCACTGATGACATCATCCAGTAAGTGTGGGTGTTTTCTAAAGTATGTTAAAGACATATACTAAGATAATACGAAACTTAAATAAGGATAGTTTGCGTGCTATTAAAGAGTAATACTATTTGTAGCACATATTATGTGAGTGGCTGTGTGACTGTGTATCCGTGTGTGAGTAGGTGTCTAATTGGCTCGATGTGTGTGTAAATGATTGTATTACTGGTTGAGTGGCTGTATGGGTGAATGAGTGGGTATGTTAGTGGTGTATGAGTGAGTAGTGGGTTTGCAAGAGGCTGTATAGATGAGTGATGGAGTGTGTGAGTGGCCGTATGGATGAGTGAGTGAATGTGAGAGTGGCTTTATGTCTTAGTGTGTGCTTATGCAGTGATTGTATAGGTGAGTGAGTACATGTGTTAGAATGTCTATGAGTAAGTTAGTGGGTGTTTAAGAAACTGTATGGGTGAGTGAGTAGGTATGCGAGTAGCTGTATGGGTAACTGACTCAGTGTGTGAGTGGCTGTATGGATGAATGAGTAGGTGTGTTAGTGTCTGTATGTCTTTATGGCAGGATGTGTGAGTGGCTGCATTGGTGAGTGAGTGGGTGCATGAGTGGCTGTATGGGTGAGCTAGTGGTTCTATTAGTGGATATATGAGTGAGCAGATGTGTGAGTGGCTCTTTGAATCAGTGAGTGGTTGTGTGAGTACTTATATGAGTCTGTGAATGGTTTTGCGAGCGCTTGTGTAGGAGGGGTTATGTGAGGTTGTATAAGGGTATAAATGGGTATATGAGTGGTTCTATGGATGATGTCATTAGAGATGTAATTTGAGATATTATCAGTGATTTCATCAGTGATGTCAATGATCATGTAATGAATGATGTTATATGTGATGTTATAAGCAGTGCATTGCAGGGTCGTAAGTTATAGGTCGCTCAGGTAACTATACCAGCTGAATTTCACAGGTTTTATATGAGTGAAATGTGAGCCTACATATGACGTCCCTGTAACCTTTGTTTTTTCAGTGAATTATTGAGCTGTGGAGGATGTGGATGCATTGATTGAAACCATTAGAAAGGATTCTGCATCTTACATTTTAGAGAGGACATGAATGCTGGGTTGTGAGGTTCGGGCGGGGAGATGAGGGGAGTATACTTAAGACTTTCCTAGGAAAGCTCTCTAGGCATCCCTATGCCTGCTAGCCATGGGAGGGTTCCCCAGGGTTGGATGAAGGGGTGGGTCTGGGTAGCGGTTAGGGATTGGGCACTGGGTGATGAGCAGTGGAAAGATTAAAAAAACATGTCCTTGATATCATCATGCCATCACATTAATCGCCTTAATGTTTGCAGACCTTGGATAATGCTTTTAAAGAAGGACTTTGATATAGTTTGAAATTATAGGAGGTAGCAAGGAATTATCTTTCTTAACACGGAATGATAATAGTTTTAGGACCTGAGGCAGACAGAGATGGGTGATGCGTTATTCAGAAGAAAGTCTGGTTCACATTATTATAATGCAAGAGACCCTTTCTACTGCCAGCGTGAGTAAGGCTCTTTTTTTGATTTTCAGATGGGTGGAGAGTCATGTAACTTCGTATCAGGCAAAATATTGTAAGGGGGTTGGCAATCTTGGTAAGGAGGGGTTCCGGGGTCAAGATACTATCTTCAAAAACTGATAGTTCAGGTAGGTGGGTCCTGACAACTTTGAGGTGTGCCAGTTCAAAGTTGGTGTGTGTTGGATTTGATGGTCCGAATTTGGATGACCCCTCTATATTGTTAATTTTGAGTGGAATTTAGTTGAGGTTATGGCCCCGTTGGTTATTGGAGGTGATTTTAATACTCCTTTGGACCCCATTTTAGATAGATCCACCTTGAGGAATTGTGCTCAAGCCCCCAGGATGAAACAGGCTCTCTAAAGTATCCTCCAGGATGTTGGTCTGGTTGATGCATGGAGATATCTGAAGGGCCCAATGTGGTGCGATACTTTTCAAAGTAAAAAATATGGGAATTTTTCTAGGTTGGATTATTTCTTTGTGGGTAGAGTTTTGGCAGGTAAAATACAGGAGGTCAACGAGGTGACTGGGAATATTTCGGATCAAGCAGCATTTCTTATGTCCGTTAACTTTTTGGGAGACCATCAAAATCCAAGGTGGATGTTAAAAGGGCTATCCTCCTTGACCCCGGGATTGTCTCCATTCTGAAAAATGCCAGTGCTGACTTTTTTCTTGATAATGCAGGCTCAGATTCACTTAAGGTAATATGGGATACTTTTAAAACCTACACCAGAGAGGTTTTTGCAAAGCCGGGGACACTTTAAAAATAAGGCAGAACGACCAGACCTTGATAGACTAGAGCGAAAAGTGGGTCAATTAGAGGCTGTTATACAGAGGGAAAGTACAGGGCCCCTTATGGAAAGGTTCTTTAAACAATTGGAGGAAACATAGTTACATTACAAAATCAAGTTGGATATGAAATGTAGAGCATGGTGGCAAACCGAGTACATGAGACAATTTGAGTATTGTTCGGCTGGAAGGCAAGGATTTGACTGGTTGTCAATCTACAGGGAGATGTCTCAAATCAGGTTGAAGATATGCAGGCACTTTTGCACTCCTTATTCTCTGAACTATATTCAGAAGAGGTTTTCCCGGATCCGGATAGGCTTAGAGATTGGTTGACGAGTATTGAGCTCTGGGGGCTTAACGTGTAGGGCAAAGGTTGTTTTGAAGCACCAATTAACAAGGGGAAATCAGGGAGCACCTTTCACATATTAAAAAATGAGAAAGCTGCCATCCAGATACCACTCCATCAGAACTCTATAAGCTCTTAGTTGTGAAGAGTGTTCCAGAATGGGAGACATTGTTTAATTCAATGTATGAAAGGGTGGGCAGACTCCAAATTTGTGGAAAGAAGCCACCATTGTTTTAGTTTAAAAATGTGCTAGGGATACCAGGAAGGAAAATTCCTATCATCCAATCTCCCTGCTGAATGCAGATTATACGATTATCATGCGCATTGTGGCAGGAAGATTGGTTAAGTTAACCGCCCCAGTTAATATTATTATTATAGAGAGTTTTATAACGCACGCAATTACTCTGGAGTATCCTGGCGCGAGCTCGTGCCAGTTGGCAGGGTGACAGAGAGGGGGAAATCAAGATGGCGTATTAAAGAGATGTGTTTTTAAAGCTTTCTTGAAAAGACCTATGTCCTGAATCGCGCGAAGCTTCAGGGGAGAGCATTCCAGGCTCTGGCTGTTATCACAGAAATGGACTGTCCACCCAGCCGGGCACGCTGAAAGCGAGGAAGGACCATCCGACACTGATTGGCTGACCTGAGACAACGATTTGGGACATACATGGAGAAACGCTTTCTCAAGTAATGGGGTCCTTGGTCATGTGTACCTCTGAAAGAGAGAACCAGGGATTTAAACAGAATCCGTTGTGCCACAGGCAGCCAGTGTAGACTACGTAAATGATGATGGACGCTAGACCTCCTCGAGATGTCAAAAAGGAGTTTGGCCGCCGTATTCTGAATGACCTGGAGACGCTTGATCAGGTAAGCTGGAATACCACAGAACAAAGCATTAGCGTAGTCTAACAGAGATAGAATCAGGGCACGTGACACCGTCTCTTTGGCTTCCCTCGGGAGTAGAGGAAAAAATCTGCAAAGGGCTTTTAAAGTGCCAAAGCAGATGCCTGTTAGTTTTTTTACATGGTCTTCAAATTTAAGATTTTCGCTAAACCCTACACCCAGGTTTTTTGCCGGGCAACCATTGGAATTGGGGCAGGGAACGTCCGGAGGCCACAGAAGTTCCCTAATATTACTGGGAAAATCGCCATAGAGGAGAATTTCTGATTTTTCCTCATTGCACTTCAGTTGGGCAAGTGCGAGCCAGCGGAAGACCGATGAAAGACAGAGCTGAGCAGCAGAGGTGTCCAGATTATCACCTGGCCAAGTAAACAGAAGCTGGGTGTCATCAACGTAGGCAATTATTTTTGCCCCAAGTTGCTCAGCCAGGTAAATCAGAGGGGTCAGATAAAAATTTAACAACAGGGGGGATGAGAGTGGACCCCTGAGGCACCCCAGTGGTGAGTGTCTTAAAAGAGGACGCATGGGGTGGCATCCACACCTGCTAGGTACGTTCATTCAGAAATGACATCAGCCACTCTAAAGCGGAGCCAGTAATGCTGATAGCAGAAAGCCTGGCGAGGAGGAGACGATGGGGCACCATATCGAAGGCGGCAGAGAGGTCCAACAAAATCAGAGCCGCTCTGCCACCTCCATCCAGACACTCCCGAATCGCCACTGACATCTCAACCAGTGCTGTCTTAGTGCTATAGGCTGCCCGGAACCCTGATTGAGCCGGGTGCAGGGCATTAGAGGCCTCGACAAAATTGTCCAGCTGCCGAAACGCCATCTTTTTGCAAACCTTTGCTAGCACTGGTAGCAAAGAAATAGGACGATAGCTGGACGGGGCGGAAGTATCCAAGCCAGATTTCTTTAGAAGCGGCAGTAATTTAGCTTGCTTCCAGCAAATCGGAACAGTCGCAGTTGTAAAGGAGAGGTTAACAATCTGGGTAACCTCTGCACATACAGTCCCTGCGACACCTCCCAGCACACGAGCCGGACATGGATCAGTGGGAGACCCTGACTTCATGGACCTCAAAACATCCAAAATGTCCAGTTCAGCAGAGGGAGAGAATTCCTCAAACTGGCCAGCAGGGGGTGTAGAGAGGGGCAAAAAAGGCAGGGGAGGCAGAGTCCTCTGATTGAGGCATGCGGTGAGCAGATTGTCCAGAATCTTCACAATTTTATCAGTGAAGAAGGAGGACATATCCTCACAACACAATTCTGAGGAAGGTAGCATAGGTTGCTCAGCGCAGGGAGAGAGAAAGCTCTTAACAATAGAAAAAAATTCTTTGCTATTGTTGTTAGCCTTCGCAATTCTTCCTGCATAGTAATTTCCCTTTGCTGTCCTAATCGCAGCATAATAGTCTCTCTGAGCAGCTCACAGAGCTGTCTTAGCATCCGGCTGATAACCCTGTCTCCAACATCGTTCAAGTTTTTTGCAGCCCAATTTCATTTCAGGCAGAGCGGGGGAGAACCAGGGCTTGGAGGGGGAGATACGCATTCTGTGCGCAGATCCCTGATTCACAGAAGAGGCAGCCCCCTACCAATCCATGCATTAAAACTCTGTACAGCATCAGAAACCTCAAAGCCCAGACGGGGACGGTCACGGGATAAAGATCAGCGAGCGTGGATAGATTAATCTTCTGAAGACATGCATTGGGGGAAGTAGCGCAGGCCCCGGCAGGTTTGTCCAATAGCCAGGAGAACTTGATCAGATCATGATCGGACCATGTCACACTTTCAGGGCACAACAAAGAAATGATAAATTTGGAGCAAACTAAATCAAGTATATGTCCCCCAGCGTGCGTCGGAGCCTTAACCCATTGTTTGAGCTATGCCAGATTCAAGGCGCCCACTAGGCACCGAGCCTCCGTGGAATCCGATTCAGAAAAGGGGGTGGTGATGAACAGAGTGTCTGAATTAAGCAGACCACTCTTACCCAGTCCAAAGATCAGGGCTTGATCCATCACCGTTATTTAGCTCACTGCCCCATCCCAGCTCAGAACCTGGCTATATGCAAATTAGTCTGTCCCTGGCCCAGTGCATCATGGGAACAGGGCAGACCAAACTACCAAGCCAATTCTTCACCAGAAAGGAGACAAGCTTCCGGGGACCGATTTCTGGCATTACAGCCGTCGTCGGCCCGGCTTGCTTGAATCCTGATGGAGCAGTGAGCAAGGGACTCATGTCTGAGTATACCCTGCCACACCTATAGTGGCCAAAAACGATTCAGAAAAGGGGGTGGTGATGAACAGAGTGTCTGAATTAAGCAGACCACTCTTACCCAGTCCAAAGATCAGGGCTTGATCCATCACCGTTATTTAGCTCACTGCCCCATCCCAGCTCAGAACCTGGCTATATGCAAATTAGTCTGTCCCTGGCCCAGTGCATCATGGGAACAGGGCAGACCAAACTACCAAGCCAATTCTTCACCAGAAAGGAGACAAGCTTCCGGGGACCGGTTTCTGGCATTACAGCCGTCGTCGGCCCGGCTTGCTTGAATCCTGATGGAGCATTGAGCAAGGGACTCATGTCTGAGTATACCCTGCCACACCTATAGTGGCCAAAAACGATTCAGAAAAGGGGGTGGTGATGAACAGAGTGTCTGAATTAAGCAGACCACTCTTACCCAGTCCAAAGATCAGGGCTTGATCCATCACCGTTATTTAGCTCACTGCCCCATCCCAGCTCAGAACCTGGCTATATGCAAATTAGTCTGTCCCTGGCCCAGTGCATCATGGGAACAGGGCAGACCAAACTACCAAGCCAATTCTTCACCAGAAAGGAGACAAGCTTCCGGGGACCCGTTTCTGGCATTACAGCCGTCGTCGGCCCGGCTTGCTTGAATCCTGATGGAGCAGTGAGCAAGGGACTCATGTCTGAGTATACCCTGCCACACCAAAACGGTGATGGATCAAGCCCTGATCTTTGGACTGGGTAAGGGTGGTCTGCTTAATTCAGGCACTCGGTTCATCACCACCCCCTTTTCTGAATCATTTTGTCCACCATAAGCGTGGAAGGGTATACTCAGATGTGAGTCCCTTGCACCATCAGGATTCAAGCAAGCCGGGCCGACGACGCCTGAAATGGCAGAAACCGGTCCCCGGAAGCTTGTTTCCTTCCCAGTACAAGAATTGGCTTGGTAGTTTGGTTCGCCCTGTTCCCATCATGCACTGGGACAGGAACAGACTAATTTGCATATAGCCAAGTTCTGAGCTGGGATGGTGCAGTGAGCTAAAAAACGGTGATGGATCAAGCCCTGATCTTTGGACTGGGTAAGGGTGGTCTGCTTAATTCAGGCACTCTGTTCATCACCACCCCCTTTTCTGAATCATTTTGTCCACCACAAGCGTGGAAGGGTATACTCAGATGTGAGTCCCTTGCTCATTGCACCATCAGGATTCAAGCAAGCCGGGCCGACGACGCCTGAAATGGCAGAAACCGGTCCCCGGAAGCTTGTTTCCTTCCCAGTACAAGAATTGGCTTGGTAGTTTGGTTTGCCCTGTTCCCATCATGCACTGGGACAGGAACAGACTAATTTGCATATAGCCAAGTTCTGAGCTGGGATGGTGCAGTGAGCTAAAAAACGGTGATGGATCAAGCCCTGATCTTTGGACTGGGTAAGGGTGGTCTGCTTAATTCAGGCACTCTGTTCATCACCACCCCCTTTTCTGGATCATTTTGTCGACCATAAGCGTGGAAGGGTATACTCAGATGTGAGTCCCTTGCTCATTGCACCATCAGGATTCAAGCAAGCCGGGCCGACGACGCCTGAAATGGCAGAAACCGGTCCCCGGAAGCTTGTTTCCTTCCCAGTACAAGAATTGGCTTGGTAGTTTGGTTTGCCTGTTCCCATCATGCACTGGGACACGAACAGACTAATTTGCATATAGCCAAGTTCTGAGCTGGGATGGTGCAGTGAGCTAAAAAACGGTGATGGATCAAGCCCTGATCTTTGGACTGGGTAAGGGTGGTCTGTTTAATTCAGGCACTCTGTTCATCACCACCCCCTTTTCTGAATCATTTTGTCCACCATAAGCGTGGAAGGGTATACTCAGATGTGAGTCCCTTGCTCATTGCACCATCAGGATTCAAGCAAGCCGGGCCGACAACGCCTGAAATGGCAGAAACCGATCCCCGGAAGCTTGTTTCCTTCCCAGTACAAGAATTGGCTTGGTAGTTTGGTTAGCCCTGTTCCCATCATGTACTGGGACAGGAACAGACTAATTTGCATATAGCCAAGTTCTGAGCTGGGATGGTGCAGTGAGCTAAAAAACGGTGATGGATCAAGCCCTGATCTTTGGACTGGGTAAGGGTGGTCTGCTTAATTCAGGCACTCTGTTCATCACCACCCCCTTTTCTGAATCATTTTGTCCACCATAAGCGTGGAAGGGTATACTCAGATGTGAGTCCCTTGCTCATTGCACCATAAGGATTCAAGCAAGCTGGGCCGACGACGCCTGAAATGGCAGAAACAGGTCCCCAGAAGCTTGTTTCCTTCCCAGTACAAGAATTGGCTTGGTAGTTTGGTTTGCCCTGTTCCCATCATGCACTGGGACAGGAACAGACTAATTTGCATATAGCCAAGTTCTGAGCTGGGATGGTGCAGTGAGCTAAAAAACGGTGATGGATCAAGCCCTGATCTTTGGACTGGGTAAGGGTGGTCTGCTTAATTCAGGCACTCTGTTCATCACCACCCCCTTTTCTGAATCATTTTGTCCACCATAAGCGTGGAAGGGTATACTCAGATGTGAGTCCCTTGCTCATTGCACCATCAGGATTCAAGCAAGCCGGGCCGACGACGCCTGAAATGGCAGAAACCGGTCCCCGGAAGCTTGTTTCCTTCCCAGTACAAGAATTGGCTTGGTAGTTTGGTTTGCCCTGTTCCCATCATGCACTGGGACAGGAACAGACTAATTTGCATATAGCCAAGTTCTGAGCTGGGATGGTGCAGTGAGCTAAAAAACGGTGATGGATCAAGCCCTGATCTTTGGACTGGGTAAGGGTGGTCTGCTTAATTCAGGCACTCTGTTCATCACCACCCCCTTTTCTGAATCATTTTGTCCACCATAAGCGTGGAAGGGTATACTCAGATGTGAGTCCCTTGCTCATTGCACCATCAGGATTCAAGCAAGCCGGGCCGACGACGCCTGAAATGGCAGAAACCGGTCCCCGGAAGCTTGTTTCCTTCCCAGTACAAGAATTGGCTTGGTAGTTTGTTTTGCCCTGTTCCCATCATGCACTGGGACAGGAACAGACTAATTTGCATATAGCCAAGTTCTGAGCTGGGATGGTGCAGTGAGCTAAAAAACGGTGATGGATCAAGCCCTGATCTTTGGACTGGGTAAGGGTGGTCTGCTCAATTCAGGCACTCTGTTCATCACCACCCCCTTTTCTGAATCATCCGTGGAATCCGAGGCATCCGCATGGATATTAAAGTCCCCTAAGAGGAGAAACATCAGGAATCTCAATGCACGGGGCACGATCACATCCTCCAAAGTGGTAATAAACTGTCCTGCAGCTCCTGGGGGCCTATACACCAAAGTGCCTCCCAACGTAAAATGAGGATTAAAAACAAGAGAGAAATGAAGCACCTCCCCTTCGCGCAGATCGTCAGAGGGCTCATAGGAAAAGGTCCATTTATCCCTAAACACCACAGCCACCCCATCTCCCCTTCCCGAGGGGCGATCTGTCCTCATGATTTTGAAGCCTCTGGGAATGGCAAGCTCCACCAACGGGGCACAGGAGCCATTAAGCCATGTCTCAGTAATAAAAAGTAGATCAAGTTGGCCATCTGCCAGGAGCTCAAAAACATCAGCAGCATTCTTAACCAGTGATCGGGCATTAATTAGCGCCGCTGAGATCATGGTCTGGTTGATACTTTGCGGAACAGGGCAAAAAGTGGTGGGATGGAAGCGGAAAAAACAGACAGGGCATATCTTAGAGGTGTAATCAGCGACTTCCCATTCATTACCACTTCGACAATTGGCTCTATTTAGAGTTAGTAGCTCTGTACGACCATACACCAACCTGCCAGTAGTCCGCCGCGGCAGAAAATGGGCAGAGTAGCTGGCACTGAACGCGTCCAGAGCACGGACGGGCACAGACGGGCTCTCCTTTGGCGCTCCTTCGGCACGCCAGCGGCTCGCCCGCTGCGCGTGTCTGCTGCGCGTCCTTGCTGCCATTTGCAATTTATGCCCCAAGCCCCTCCCCCAGCTAGACCGCCGGGAACCGGGACTCACGCAAGATGACGCCCTTCCCTGCCCTCCACAACAAACGGCACTCAGAGCCACAGTGGAACGGGGCGGAGGGAGCGTACCACACACACAGGAGTTTAAAAGGTAATTTTAGCAATTTTAGCAAGGTTCCAAACAATTTCAAACAGTATTAAAAAGCCAGCTGGGGTTAAGTAAAAAGCAGAGGAGAATTCATTCTCAATCTGCCCACCACACGAGCGAGTAAAGAGGAGCTGCCACCACCTCGTGTTACCGCACCGGGCCCCGCACTTGCTGTCAATTTATACCCCAAGCCCCTCCCCCAGCTAGACCGCTGCCTACGGTCCCGCCGGGATCCGGGACTCACGCAAGATGGCGCCCTTCCCTGCCCTCCACAACAAACGGCACACAGAGCCGCGGTGGACCGGGGCGGAGGGAGCGTACCACACGCACAGGAGTTTAAAAGGTAATTTTAGCAATTTTAGCAAGGTTCCAAACAATTTCAACCAGTATTAAAAAGCCAGCTGGGGTTAAGTAAAAAGCAGAGGAGAATTCACTCGCAATCTGCCCACCACACGAGCGAGTAACGAGGAGCTGCCACCACCTTGTGTTACCGCGTAATACACCCACATCAGAAGGGCTTTGTGCCAAAGAGGCAAATCCAAGAACTCAATTATCAGTTGATCCAATCTATTGACCTAGCCACTGTTCGCATGATTCCCCTGGCTGTCGTTACGATAGATGCAGCCAAGGCATTCAACCAAGTATGTTGGGCATATTTGTGGGGTGAATTGGAAGTATTGGGTTTTGGTCCTTGTTTTATCACCACAGTTCGGAAGCTTCCTTAGTGGGTCATTGACTAGGAGTTTCAGCATCCATAGGGGTACAAGACAAGGCTTTTCCTTGGGACTTTCTTGGTCGGTAGGTTGTGTAGGATAATGGCGCTCTTAGGAAATAGGCTGTGAGTATATACTAGTGTACAATAATGATTGCGGTGCATAAGGGTGGGAAGAGCCACCCTCCTCCCCAATTTGTAGATAACCACTGATAAACCAAAACAACAGTCTCTTTCACACGCCAACAGTATATATTATGTATCATTGACAATAATAAAAACGACTCTTGTTCCTCCATTGAAACAGTCTCTGCAGTTTAATCCTGAGATCCCTTAGCTGACACGTGTTTCGTTGCGCATAGTTGTTGTGCACAGCGACTTCTTCAGGGCTCTAATCTCTTTGTATGGATCCTCAGTTCCAGTTGTATTTCTGACCCGGAATGCGTTCTTGTACTCCAGTGATATTTATACTGTAAAGGGCAACAGTGATTACTGTGTCCATGATTTAGTGTATTCCAGAATTCTTTTCTTAAGTGTGGGCCTTGTGTGTGAGTCATACATTCTTCATGAAGAATGACAACGTGGTATAGTAAAGCCACTCTTCTTCTGCGGACACGCCGGCGGCAGGCCTGCTACTGAACAGAGGGTTTGCGTTTACGCCAGCAAAGACTTGGTTGCTGGCAAGAGGGACTCACTTAGCCCCCAAAGAGTTGTTTTACTAAACCACGTCATCATTCTTCATGATAGATTTATGACTTATACACACACAATCCACACTTAAGAAAAGATTTCTGGAATACACTAAATCGTGGACACAGTAATCACTGTTGCCCTTTACTGTGCAAATATCACTGGACAACTAGAACCCATTCCGGGTCGGAAATACAACCAGAACTGAGGATCCATGCAAAGAAATTAGAGCCCTGAAGAAGTCGCTGTACACAACAATTAAGCGCAACGAAACACGTGTTGGCTAAGGATCTCAAGATTAAACTGAAGTGACTGTTTCAACAGAGGAAGAAGAGAGTTTTTTATTATTGTCAAAGATACATAATATATACTGTTGGCGTGTGCAAGGGACTGTTGTCAAGGCTGACCCTTATCTTCTTTATTGTTTGACATCTGATTTGTGCAAAAAGAGTGTGTTATATGAAGATGACCTGGTCATGTATACATCAGACCCTGTTCAATCTATTCCTAGGGTGAAGAGTTTAACGACGGAGTTTGGGACCTATTTTAGATATTCAGTGAATAATTCTAAGTCAGATGTACTGTGTTTGAATGTGGAAGGTTGGACGGGGAGGCATGGGTGGAAAATAAATATTTAGGTATTGTTCTAGTCAACCCTGTAAATGAGCTGACACTACACAATTTAAAAAGGGCGGCAAAGGAGGTGGATGTCCTACTGACAATCTATGGGTGTGTGAATTTGATTAAGAAGTTGATCCTCCCCAACCTGCTGTACCTGATTAATTGTATTCCCATCATATTTCCAAGATCAGCTTGATAAGATCCAGGGGAAAAGGCTGGCGTGGAAAAAGTTGAGGCACAGGCTTGAGAATGGTGGCCTCTCCATCCCTGACCTCAATCTGTATTGCATGGTTTTTCAGTTTAAAAACTGTAGGATACCATTTGGTATGCTGGATAGGTCAACATGAGGTTTGCTATGCTAATAAAAGAAATGATTAGGGAGTCTGAAACCACTAGTTCTTATATAAGTTGTGAGCCCTGAAATACTTTCTAAAACTACGACTGAAGGTTGTAAAGGCAGCACTAAGTCTATGGTTCAGAGTGAGGAAGACCTTGGGTATTGGTTACTATTCCGACTTAGCACCGATCTGGGATTACCCTGGTACCCCAGTGTGCCTGAAGGACAGCTGAGTCTTACATTAAGGTGGGCTGGAACTGTTACCTTGGGGGAAATCATGACAGTGCAGGGTATATTACCCTGGAATATCTTAAGAGCTAAGGCTGGATATTCCCTATCAAGTTTAAATATGTGCAGCTGTTTTCTTGGCTTGTAAGTGCGACTCAGGAGACCGGGGTGGGGGTACTGGGAAACTGAGTACACATTCCAGGATGTCAGATCTAAAAGTAAGGAGGTTTCTCCATTTTACTGGAGATTTCTGGAGGCTGAAGACAAGAAGATGATGGCACCATATCTGGTGTGGAAAGGTACTATTCAGGGGGTGGGCCTACAATCAATATGGCAAAATTCAGAGAAATTATTGTATCATTGGTTAAGTCAACAAAACTAAAATGAAATCATTTTTTCGCTATCGAGATGTAGAATATGTGTTTTTAAGAGCTAATGATGATCATGTCTTTTTCACTTGTCCTGGTATCAATGTGTTTGGTGAGGACATTGAGAACATTTTAAAGGATATCATTGGGGTCACTGTAATGCTAAAACCTGCATTAGTTCCAATGTGGGTGGATATGACCTCACGCAGCATTCTAAGCAGAGAGGCCTCTTGTTTTACCTGGTACTTCTAGCAAAGAGCACCTATATATATATATATTACCTACTGGCGGTCGCCAGTAGGTATATATAGTTAGGATTTTTTCTCTATGGGTTTTTTGAAAATTCTATGTCTAATAACTTTGGCGTTTGTGGACGGAATTGGCTGAAATTTTCAGGAAAATGGCACATTTTGTTTCTGAGCAGCCCTTGAAAATTTGGGGGGGGGTTCGTCCAGTGGGGGCCGAGAAAAAAGGGGGGTCCCAAAACGTGTTTTTAACATTGAGTTTTCCATAGGGCGGTTGGCCTCACTTTTAGCCCGAACGGCTGAATGGATTTGCACGAAACTTGGCAAAATTGTAGGGACTGGTAGCCCGATGTGCCTTTTGTAGGTCTCAATATATGTGCTCCAGTGGATTTTGAGAAATTAACGTTTAAAAAAAGATATATATCTGTAACAGCGGACCAGTTAGCGCACTGGTTCGCGGACTTTTCGCGCAACGGAGCTTTGTGAAGCGAAGCTGATTGGTTCTCTGGCGTCTGTCAACATTCCAAAAAGTCCGTAGCGGCCGCCATCTTGTCTCTCGGTAGGATCGAGAGACAAGAGGAGGCCAAAGCGAAGGGGCAAATGACCATAAGGGGGAATAGTAGATCCTCGCTGACCCCCTAGGTTTGATGTGGAGGTTTTAAAAGGGCCCCGCGGGGCAAAAAAAAAAAATAATAATAATAATCTTACGGCTGAATGGATTTGCACGAAACTTGGCAAAATTGTAGGGACTGGTAGCCCGATGTGCCTTTGCTAGGTCTCAATATATGTGCTTCAGTGGATTTTGAGAAATTAACGTTCAAAAAAAGATATATATCTGTAACAGCGGACCGCTTCGCGTACTTTTCGCGTTACGGAGCTTTGCGAAGCGAAGCTGATTGGCTCTCCGGTGTCTGTAAACATTCCAAACAGTCCGTAGCGGCCGCCATCTTGTCTCTCGGTAGGATCGAGAGACAAGAGGAGGCCAAAGCGAAGGGGCAAATGACCATAAGGGGGCATAGTAGATCCTCGCTGATCCCCTAGGTTTGATGTGGAGGTTTTAAAAGGGCCCCGCGGGGCAAAAAAAAAAAATTATAATAATAATCGAACGGCTGAATGGATTTGCACGAAACTTGGTAAAATATTAGGGACTGGTAGCCCGATGTGCCTTTGCTAGGTCTCAATATATGTGCTTCAGTGCATTTTGAGAAATTAACGTTCAAAAACAAGATATATATCTGTAACAGTGCTCCGCTTCGCGGAGATAAAATTATATCTGTATTACGTAGCTGTTGCTAACACCAGCTAGCGACGGCTAGTAGGAGATAGCGACCATCTTGGGCCCCACTTTGCATGTGAGTGATATTTATCACTAATGACATGCAAAGTGGGCATGCCAAGATGTTAGCGACTGGAAACAGTCGCTAACATCGCTATCTCCTATTATCAACTTTTGGAAATATTCGAGATAAGCGCGAATATCTCCAAAAAGTAACAGCTGCCCTGAGCAGTTCTTAGCCATGTTATCCAATGGGAGGTGGATAACATGGCTAAGAGCATTAGCTCGGTAATGCATGAATATCGCGGAGTTTTCAGCGATATTAATGCATTGCGCTCGTTTTTTATCGTATTTGCGATAAACCTTGATAATAGCAAGGTTTATCTGCGATAATTTCTGACGGTAAAAAAATCTTTGCAATGCATCGTTAGGGATAAATATCGCTTAACTTTGGTAATATGCCCCAACGTCTGTTAACGTTCGATTCGAAGGAAATCAGGAATTGTTGAAAAACATTGTGTGCGCCATCTTGTCTTTTTTCAAATGCCACACTTTTGTCGTGCACGGCAGCCATTTTAGATGCCTTGACCAGATCCACTCTGTGCACGCTGTTGATCCTTAGCATGGCTCCCCACCCTCGCAAGCATCTCCCCCAGGCAGTGGTCACCCCCGCTCTCTGTTTTATGCATGGGTAATAAACCTCCCCCCATCTGCGCTGTTCTTCCCTGAGAATCACACCCTGTGCCCGCCCGACACCTCCCTTTCGCCCTATTCACTACCGCACCCTCTGACACTCCTTTTCCTCTGTGTCCGATTGTCCAGGCCAGTCCTAGGCTATCAGCTAGCCCTGCAGATGTAGTTTATGGCCACAGCTGTAAAGAATCACCCGTCTTCAAAGGAGTTATAGTAGATCAAGGCCCACACTCGATGAGATCCGTCACAGCAGAAGCGTTGCTATTATCTGAAAACCATCCTGTATTGTGATTGGGGAGGGGACCGAGCGTGAAGCGGAAGATTCCAGGGATGACTCTTTGTACATCAAAGTTTTTACAATTATGTGTCACATTAAAAATATATAGCACTCCAACAAAGTAGTAGGATTATAAAACTTTAATAACTTATAAATATATACAACAAAACAAAAACAGTAATAACATATAAACATTTTTAGGGAAAAACAACGAAGTAGCGGTCGGCTGTGCGAATAGTCCCAACGCAGCACAACGTCCAGATTTCCGGCGTGGGGCGTCGCGGGGGGTGGGTGATCAGTAGCAAACTGTTGTGCGAATAGTTCCAAGGCAGCAGAACGCGCCGAAATCTAGATGACACAAAAGTGATGTCTAGTAAGTTGCCACCCAGCAAATAACGGCATGGGGCGTCGCGGGGGGTGGGTCATCAGTAGCAAACTGTTGTGCGAATAGTTCCAAGGCAGCAGAACGATGGCACCAAGGTGATGTCCAGTAAGTTGCCACACTGGTTTTGGTATCCTACAATGCTGCTCCGAATAACGGCGTGGAGCGCCCCGGGGGAGGCGGCGTGAACGGGCCTCTCCAGGTGGAGTCTCGTCTGTTGTAGTGGGGCGCCCCTTTACCGTTTCAGTTGCCATTGCGTCCGCTTTTGGTCCACTGTGTCAAAAGCCGCAATTCAGCTGAGTTGCGCCCACTCTTGCGGTGCAGCGATAGGCGGCTGTCACAGGACTCTCAAAATGGCGGCAGGCTCTTTCCTTTTTGGGCCTGGTCCACTGAAATGGCCCTGGGACACCTTGGAAATCGGACGCTTGTCTGCTAGGTCTTGGACCCCATTCTCGAAAGCGTCCCCTCCGCCTTGAGAATTCATCAAAAGTTTTGGGGGCCCCGACTCCTGCAGGCTTCTGGTGGGGAGCGGCTGCCATGATTGCTCGCGGAATGACCACGACGGAGCTACGAGATGGTGGTGCTCTCATGGTGACGCCAGCTTCAGTCTGAAACATCCAGAAACAAGGTGGGGCTTTCATCGTTTGGGGGAAAAAAAAAGTTTTCATCCAATGAAAAGTGTTGTTTTTAGGTCATATGATCAAGCCTTCCATCATTAGGAAACCAAAAGTAAAATGAACCAATGAAAAGTTTTATAAACAAGTCACATGACCTGTTATGCGGCATAGGGTATAAAATGCGGAGAAAATACGTTGGCACGTGAGGCGGCGTCAGTAGCGGACCGATGTGCGAATAGGCCGAAGGCAACACAACGCGCCAAGATCCGGATGGCATCGAGGTGGTGTCATAGTTGAGAGTTCTGAGCAGCGGTTGTAACACTGTCTGAAGCTTATTTGCAGCTGCTGCAGGTTCACTACGCGCCAAGATCCGGATGGCACCGAGGTGGTGTGTAGGAAGTTGCCGCACTGGTGTGGCCATCCTACAATGCTGAAAGTCGGCGTGGGGCGCCCCGTTGGCCTGTGAGTTTGCGTCAGTAGCGGACCGATGTGCGAATAGGCCGAAGGCAGCACAACGCGCCAAGATCCGGATGGCACCGAGGTGGTGTCTAGTAAGTTGTCGCACTTCTGTGGCCATCCTACAATGTTGAAAGTCGGCGTGGGGCGCCCCGTTGGCCTGTGAGATGGTGTCAGTAGCGGACCGATGTGTGAATGGGGCCGAAGGCAGCGCAACAATATTTTCTACTATATTTCCGGTGTAGAAGAGACCACAAGGCGCTGAGATGCCAAGATCCGGATGGCACCGAGGTGGTGTGTAGCAAGTTGCCGCACTGGTGTGGCCATCCTACAATGCTGAAAGTCGGCGTGGGGCGCCCCGTTGGCCTGTGAGATGGCGTCAGTAGCGGACCGATGTGCGAATAGGCCGAAGGCAGCACAACAATATTTTCTGACTGACACCACAAGGCGCTGAGATGCCAAGATCCGGATGGCACCGAGGTGATGTCTAAGTTGCGGACTGATGTGCGAATGGGGCCAAAGGCAGCGTAACAATATTTTTTGTATGGAAGATACCACTAGGCGTTGAGATGCCAAGATTCGGATGGCACTGAGGTGATGTCTAGCAAGTTGGTGTGGTCATCCTACAATGCTGAAACTCGGCGTGGGTCACCCCATTAGCCTGTGAGATGGCGTCAGTAGCGGACCGATGTGCGAATAGGCCGAAGGCAGCACAACGCGCCAAGATCCGGATGTCACCGTGGTGGTTTCATAGTTGAGAGGCACTTCATCTGCAGTGGGGCGCCGAGATCCGGATGGCACCGAGGTGATGTCTAGCAAGTTGCTGTACTGGTGTGGTCATCCTACAATGCTGAAAGTCGGCGTGGGTCGCCCCATTAGCCTGTGAGATGGCGTCAGTAGCGGACCGATGTGCGAATAGGCCGAAGGCAGCACAACGCGCCAAGATCCGGATGTCACCGTGGTGGTTTCATAGTTGAGAGGCACTTCATCTGCAGTGGGGCGCCGAGATCCGGATGGCACCGAGGTGATGTCTAGCAAGTTGCTGTACTTGTGTGGTCATCCTACAATGCTGAAACTCGGCGTGGGTCGCCCCATTAGCCTGTGAGATAGCTGTTCTTTGGATTTGGGCCTGGCTCGTCTGCTGTAGTGGGGCGCCCCTTTACCGTTTCAGTTGCCATTCAGCTGAGTTTCGGCTGCTCTTGATGCTACAGCGACAGGCGGCTGCAACAGGACTCTCAAAATGGCGGCCTGTTCTTTGGATTTGGGCCTGGTCCACTAAAATGGCCCTGGGACACCTTAGAACTCGGACGCTCGATTTTTTTTTCCTTTCCTGTACATGCAAAAAAAGGTAAATGCCCGGTACGTTACACGCTTCATCTGCCACGATGAACTCTCCAGAGGAACCGAAAAAAAATATAGTTGTGGTAACTATACCATGCATCGTCATATGGAGAGGTGGCACCAATTAATTATAGTGCTGCATAAAAGAGAGATTTGGAGGAGAACCCCTGACCTGCTAGTACATTCATCAAAGAAGTGGCACTGAGAGCTTCAGAGGCAAGGGAAACGGTCCCAAATATTTAGAAGAACTTTGGAAAGATTAAAATGACATGTTTAGATTGTGGCAAATTAATTTCATGTGGACAGATGAGTGTTACTCTAATAAATACAGCATATGAACATCATCATAGTCGATGGTTGGTAGAGACATTTTGACTATATCCTGGACCTGCCCGTCCTCGCCCAAAATGGCGCCAGAATAAATGGGACTCGTAACTCCTTGTTGTGTACTGGTTGCAGAACCTTGAAATCACGAGATACGTATGCAGTTTTGAAGCAAATGGCGGGCGGGGACGAGAATTGATTGAATATTTCGACATCCCTATTGATATTAAGTTCTGATGTGTTATTGATTACTGTACTGTTGAAAGTTCGAATTAACGTCACCCATGGTACTTGCCCGCAAATGTATATCTAGATAATTTTATTGTAACTGGCCCTGTCGTATTTTAATTATAAAATGTACGTCCACCGATTCCGTAACTGTTAGACACCTTAGTTCTTGCAACGTAATGGCCCGCCCGTTACGTTCCTCTACAGTGTAAATGTCTATTCATCATATACGATTACAGTTTGCTCCGTGGCCGGCCCACGTGGTTATAGGCTCGTATTTGTATAATGAAGTTTTCACAATAAAGGTTTTTAAAAGAAAACATGGTAGTAGTATATACATTGGTAAAGTTTTTAATAATAGTCACTGTTTTAGAATCATTAAAAGGCAAGTGAAATAAAGCAGACCAATTACATGAAGGGTAAAAGGTATAATACGAAGGAACGCAGTAAAGATAAATGGTCAAGGGCTGTTGTGTTTTCTATTCCTGCAACATAAAGTGATCGATAAGAATCTCATATTCAGGCGTATCGGCGACTAAGACAGCAGGTCGACCCTCTTTTGCTCAACGGCTCCGTCATGGGACGAAGAAACGCTCTTTTTCTTGAAAAAAGAATATATTTTACTTGCAGGACAGTTGTAAAATTTCCGGGAAAGTACATTAGCCTGGAACATTATAACATATATTTAAGAAAAAATAATGTTCGGAAGTAATGAAAAGCGTAATTTTTAGGTCATATGACCAAGCCTTTCATCATTACAATAAGAAAAGTAAAATGAACCAATTAAAAGTTTTATTAACAAGTCACATGACTTGTTATGCTTACGTTACGCGCTGCGCGCCCCGGATGACTTCCGGATGCGCTAACGCGGCGCGTCATATGACGCATTACGCGACAACGCAGGTACAGAATATAGTCAAAATGTCTCCACCAACCAGCGGTCGGAACACAACCCCTTTCAGCAGGCTAAATAGTTCTGTTAAATGACAACAGAAGGGACAGGCAACAAGAACCATCAGTCAAAGAGGGGAGGGCTAGTTCTTCTCTACCGGGTTACATTGGGGCGCTACCGGAACTGATCGAATTGGTAGTCTACAGTGTTTCTGGATGTTTCAGACTGAAGCTGGGGTTAGCATGAGAGC
This sequence comes from Lissotriton helveticus, assembly GCF_964261635.1. Lineage (NCBI taxonomy): Eukaryota > Metazoa > Chordata > Amphibia > Caudata > Salamandridae > Lissotriton > Lissotriton helveticus. Next base: position 1,117,063,802 of record NC_136067.1, read on the forward strand.
AGCACCATTTCGTAGCTCCGTCGTGGTCATTCCGCAACCAATCATGGCAGCCGTTCTTTATCGTTATTTTGGGCGGGGTGGGTGGCGGAGCCGAGCTGTTTTGCAGCCATCATTGTGTGGAGTTCAGTTCATCTCACTAGTTTTGTATTTGTCATGAGGGGTTGTTCCTAATGTTTCTATTTTAGCGAGGTCAAAAAGAGATCCCATTAGTGGCCTACTGATTTTGCTCGATTCCTTTTCTTTTTTTTTACACGATTTTTCGTTATCTGCAAAGACTAAACAGAGTATTGCGACTCTGTGTTTGTTTGTAAATAGAGAATGAACCAAAGAGAACTAATTCTAAAACAGTAAATACTTGGATAACAATCAATCAAATGGAGAGAGAAGCAGGCACGACGGATTACAATGGGGGCAAAGACCTGCGTTAACTACCTTTCACTATCTGCAAAGAGAGAGTACTCCTAATAGAAATGAGGGGGGGGGGGCACCATTCAAAGCAGATCAGTGTGCATAAACACGAAAATGTTTTCACTTACCACGTACTTGACATTCGACAGCTTATGATATTTGCTATTAAAAAACCATTGAAATTCACTGAAAAAACCATAGGTTATAGACCATATATAGTTAGGAATTAGCATTTACAAAACCTTGAAAATTCACTGAAAAAACCATAGGTTATAGACCATATATAGTTAGGAATTAGCATTTAAAAAACCTTATTTTACTCACACAAAACCATTGAAATTCCATATATAGTTAGTTGCACTAACTATATATTGCGCACCCGCAATCCACTGCTGATCATGTCACATATTACATCATTCATGACATGGTCAGTGACATCACTGATGACATCACTGATGACATCTCAAATGACATCACTGATGACATCTCACTTGACATCAATGATCACATCACTGATGATATCATTCATGTGATAATACAATGCATCTCCTCACACTCTAATATAACCTCCGTTACACCCAGTGTTAAATACAGAGTATAATTTTTGAAACCATTGACACACCAATACTAGTTACTACATACGCACTCACTGATTCCTATGTCTACACACACATTCACTCATACAATCATTCATACATACAATCACTCATCTTGACAACACTATCATATGCACTCATACACCTATACAGACACTCACACTCTGCCACTCATCCATGGAGTTACTCACACACCTAGTCAGTCCTGAAAAGAATCAATCACACTTCCATTTTCTCATCTATACAGTTAAACACAGAACACCTTACATTTTTTAAACATATACTAACACATACTTACTCTCTTATAGAATCACTGATACAAGTACACATTGATCTGCACAGAGTCACACACCTCCCAGCCAGCCATACACACACTCAGTCTCCCATACAAATACTTGTGCAACCAATCAATAACCCATATAGCTACTTATATAGCTACTGATCAACACATGAAGCAGCTTGCACAACAACAGACATACTGATGCACACTTTCAGACAGTTTAGTCACTAACCCGTGCATTCAGTAAGACGCATTTAATCACTCACTCATACAGTCAATCACGCACCTACTAAAACCTTCATTCAGACACTTATACATCCACTCATTCTTTAATATGTAAAACATATTTAAACTTTACAGAAACACATAATCACTGGATGTTGTCATCAGTGATGTCATCAGTGATGTCACTGACCATGTCATGAATGATGTAATATGTGACATGATCAGCAGTGGATTGCGGGTGCGCAATATATAGTTAGTGCAACTAACTATATATGGAATTTCAATGGTTTTGTGTGAGTAAAATAAGGTTTTTTAAATGCTAATTCCTAACTATATATGGTCTATAACCTATGGTTTTTTCAGTGAATTTTCAAGGTTTTGTAAATGCTAATTCCTAACTATATATGGTCTATAACCTATGGTTTTTTCAGTGAATATATATATATATTACCTACTGGCGGTCGCCAGTAGGTATATATAGTTAGGATTTTTTTGAATAGGGATTTCTGAAAATTCTATGTTGAATAACTTTGGCGTTGATGGACGGAATTGGCTGAAATTTTCAGGAAAATGGCACATTTTGTTTCTGAGCGTCCCCTGAAAGTTTGGGGGGGTTTCGTCAAGCGGGGGCCGAGAAAAAAGGGGGGTCCCAAAACATGTTTTTAACATTGAGTTTTCCATAGGGCGGTTGGACTCTTTTTTAGCTCGAACGGCTGAATGGATTTCAACAAAACTTGGCAAAATAGTAGGGACTGGTAGCCCGATGTGCCTTTGCTATGTCTCAAGATATATGCTCCAGTGGTTTTTACGAAAATTAACTTTGAAAAATATATATTGGGCTACATTGGGCTATATATATATGTTAGAGCCCAAATGTAGCCCAATGTAGCCCAATGTAGCCCAATGTAGCCCAAAGATGGCCACCAGAGACAAAAAAAAACAAATGTAGCCCAAATATCAGCCAGATGTAGCCCAACTATAGCCCAGTGACATAATGTCCCAGAGTCTAAAGAACAACTAGAGCGCTAACAGTCTTACTTATGACAAAAGTATGGCACACCTGAAGTCATCTTGATTGGAATAAAGTGTTAACACTTAAAACATTTAATTTGCAAAGGAACAAAATGAGGGGTTTCATTTTGCCATAGAAATGTTATATATATATATATATATATATATATATATATATATATATATATATATATATATATATATATATATATATATATATATATATATTACCTACTGGCGGTCGCCAGTAGGTATATATAGTTAGGATTTTTTTTAATAAGGATTTCTGACAATTCTATGTTGAATAACTTTGGCGTTGATGGACGGAATTGGCTGAAATTTTCAGGGAAATGGCACATTTTATTCCTGAGCGTCCCCTGAAAGTTTGGGGGGGGTTCGTCAAGCGGGGGCCGAGAAAAAAGGGGGGTCCCAAAACGTGTTTTTAACATTGAGTTTTCCATAGGGCGGTTGGACTCACTTTTAGCTCGAACGGCTGAATGGATTTCTATGAAACTTGGCAAAATTGTAGAGACTGTTTGCCCGATGTGCCTTTGCTAGGTCTCAAGATATGTGCTCCAGTGGATTTTGAGAAATTAACGTAAAAAAATATATATTTATATCTGTGACAGCGTCCCGGTTAGTGCCCCGGTTCGCGTACCAGACGCGTAACGGAACTTCGCGAGGAGAAGCGGATTGGCTCTCCGGTGACTCTCAACATTCTAAACAGTCCGGAGCGGCCGCCATCTTGTCTCTAGGTAGGATCGAGAGACAAGAGTCTGAAATAAACGAAGGGGGAAATGAATGAAAGGGGCAAGGTAGACCCCTCCTGACCCCCTAGGATTGATGTGGGGGCTATTAAAGGGCCCCGCGGGGCAAAAAAATAAAATACATTTTTTTCAATTTTTCGCGGTGGAAGCGCTACCCGGTACGCGAACCGGGTAGCTCACCGGTAGCGTAACGGGAGTCCGCCATCTTGTGTTTCGGACGAATTTAGTCACAAGATGGAGGATAAACAATGTTGAGAATGGGTATAAGGGGGCACGGGAGACATATCCTGACCCCCTAGGTTTTCTGAGGGTGGCTGAGGAGGCCCATATATGTAAAAAAACAAAATCTTTTTTTTTTAAATTTTCGCACGGTTAGCGCCCGGTCCGCGCACCGGGTAGCGTTCCGGAAAGCGTAACAAGGGGAAAACCAAGGGAAATAGTAAAATAATATTTTAGAGTGCTTTGAGGTAGGGTAGCTCTGAATAGAGCTGTTGTGTTGTGTGGGTGATGTCAGTACCAACATGTAGGTACCAATGAAGAGTCTAAAATTCAATGTACACCGTCTCCTCTGTAGATATTTTGTATGTTCTAATATGGGTTATTTAAATGTAAATGTGTGGAAAAGCACTTCATGCTTTAAAGCAATTGTATTTTTGAACTGATTGTTCTTTCCTCTTAGTCCTCCTCTTTGTTTTTTTTTCCCCACACTCTTCTTCAGCATGATAGTTGATAAATTTGTTCCCTCAAAAAATTTATATACATAAAAAAATTATATTAAATACATATAAAATATATTTTTCCTTTAAAAGAAGAATACATTTTACAGCTTTTGATATTTGCTATTAAAAAACCATTGAAATTCACTGAAAAAAACATAGGTTATAGACCATATATAGTTAGGAATTAGCATTTACAAAACCTTGAAAATTCACTGAAAAAACCATAGGTTATAGACCATATATAGTTAGGAATTAGCATTTACAAAACCTTATTTTACTCACACAAAACCATTGAAATTCGCATATATAGTTAGTTGCACTAACTATATATCGCGCACCCGCAATCCACTGCTGATCATGTCACATATTACATCATTCATGACATGGTCAGTGACATCACTGATGACATCACTGATGACATCTCAAATGACATCACTGATGACAACATCCAGTGACTGTATGTTTCTGTAAAGACAAAATATGTCTTACATATTGAAGAATGAGTGGATGTATAAGTGTCTGGATGAAGGATTTAGTAGGTGCATGACTGACTGTATGAGTGAGTGATTAAATGTGTCTCACTGAGTGCATGGGTTAGTGACTAAACTGTCTTAATCTGTGCATCATTATGTCTGTTGTTCTGTAAACTGCTGCATGTGTTGATCAGTAGCTATATGAGTAACTATATGGGTTATTGATTGGTTGCCCAAGTATTTGTATGGGAGACTGAGTGTGTGTGTGGGTGGCTGGGAGGTGTATGACTCTGTGCATAGATGTGTGAGCAGTTGATTAACTAGATGTATGGGTTCAAAAGTGCATGTGGAAACAGCTGTATGGGCGGTTGACTGTGTGCATGAGTGTATTGGTGAGTGAATGGATATCTCAGTGCTACATGTCAAAGTAAGTACATATGTAAAACACAGTACATGTGAGAGTTGACATATATAAATAACTGTGCATAAGAGCCAGTGAATGTGTGAGTGGCTGTATGGATCATTGTGAACTTGTATCAGGGGTTGTATAAGAGAGTACATATGTGTTAGTATATGTTTGAATAAGTAAGGTGTGTATAACTGTATAGTTGAGGAAATGGAGGTGTGATTGATTCTTTGCATGACTGACTAGGTGTGTGAGTAACTCCATGGATGAGTGACAGTCTGTGAGTGTCTGTTTACACTGAGTGTATCTAAGGTTATATTAGAGTCTGAAGAGGTTCATCGTATTATCACATGAATGATGTCATCAGTGATGTGATCAGTAATGTCAAATGAGATGTCATCAGTGATGTCATCAGTGATGTCATTTGAGATGTCATCAGTGATGTCATCAGTGATGTTATCAGTGATGTCATTTGAATTCTTTTCTTAAGTGTGGGCCTTGTGTGTGAGTCATACATTCTTCATGAAGAATGACAACGTGGTATAGTAAAGCCACTCTTCTTCTGCGGACACGCCGGCGGCAGGCCTGCTACTGAACAGAGGGTTTGCGTTTACGCCAGCAAAGACTTGGTTGCTGGCAAGAGGGACTCACTTAGCCCCCAAAGAGTTGTTTTACTAAACCACGTCATCATTCTTCATGATAGATTTATGACTTATACACACACAATCCACACTTAAGAAAAGATTTCTGGAATACACTAAATCGTGGACACAGTAATCACTGTTGCCCTTTACTGTGCAAATATCACTGGACAACTAGAACCCATTCCGGGTCGGAAATACAACCAGAACTGAGGATCCATGCAAAGAAATTAGAGCCCTGAAGAAGTCGCTGTACACAACAATTAAGCGCAACGAAACACGTGTTGGCTAAGGATCTCAAGATTAAACTGAAGTGACTGTTTCAACAGAGGAAGAAGAGAGTTTTTTATTATTGTCAAAGATACATAATATATACTGTTGGCGTGTGCAAGGGACTGTTGTCAAGGCTGACCCTTATCTTCTTTATTGTTTGACATCTGATTTGTGCAAAAAGAGTGTGTTATATGAAGATGACCTGGTCATGTATACATCAGACCCTGTTCAATCTATTCCTAGGGTGAAGAGTTTAACGACGGAGTTTGGGACCTATTTTAGATATTCAGTGAATAATTCTAAGTCAGATGTACTGTGTTTGAATGTGGAAGGTTGGACGGGGAGGCATGGGTGGAAAATAAATATTTAGGTATTGTTCTAGTCAACCCTGTAAATGAGCTGACACTACACAATTTAAAAAGGGCGGCAAAGGAGGTGGATGTCCTACTGACAATCTATGGGCGTGTGAATTTGATTAAGAAGTTGATCCTCCCCAACCTGCTGTACCTGATTAATTGTATTCCCATCATATTTCCAAGATCAGCTTGATAAGATCCAGGGGAAAAGGCTGGCGTGGAAAAAGTTGAGGCACAGGCTTGAGAATGGTGGCCTCTCCATCCCTGACCTCAATCTGTATTGCATGGTTTTTCAGTTTAAAAACTGTAGGATACCATTTGGTATGCTGGATAGATCAACATGAGGTTTGCTATGCTAATAAAAGAAATGATTAGGGAGTCTGAAACCACTAGTTCTTATATAAGTTGTGAGCCCTGAAATACTTTCTAAAACTACGACTGAAGGTTGTAAAGGCAGCACTAAGTCTATGGTTCAGAGTGAGGAAGACCTTGGGTATTGGTTACTATTCCGACTTAGCACCGATCTGGGATTACCCTGGTACCCCAGTGTGCCTGAAGGACAGCTGAGTCTTACATTAAGGTGGGCTGGAACTGTTACCTTGGGGGAAATCATGACAGTGCAGGGTATATTACCCTGGAATATCTTAAGAGCTAAGGCTGGATATTCCCTATCAAGTTTAAATATGTGCAGCTGTTTTCTTGGCTTGTAAGTGCGACTCAGGAGACCGGGGTGGGGGTACTGGGAAACTGAGTACACATTCCAGGATGTCAGATCTAAAAGTAAGGAGGTTTCAAATGACCGGAGGAGAGTGAAGTGGTCACTAATTTCAAATGATGTAACGGTTCAGTCCAACATTGAAAATGTAGTGTCATGTGCTCTAAATAACATGAAGTCTGTTGCTGTTGAAAAGGGTCAGGATGATTTACATAAATTGATGGGTATTCATGATAATTGTTTTTCCGAACTTAAACATATTCTATCGAAACCATGTAATCATAATACTGGACATCCGAACCCCCCAAGAAGTAAATGGTACAATAGAGAATGTAGAGAGGCTCATAGCCATCTCATAGAAAAAGTTAAATCTAGAGACATCAGTGCTGTTAAAGAGGCGAGGAAGAGGTACAAAAAAGTACAATGGGTGGCAAAAAAGGAATGGGAAGACGAATTTTGGGCAGATCTTCTGGAAGCTAGTCAATCAAACGACCATGTCAAATTCTGGGACATTGTCAAATGTGGTAAAGATGGTGAGCTTCGCATTCCGTCCAACCATGTTTGCCCAGAAGACTGGATCAAACATTACTCTACCCAATTCTGTCCAGTGGCCCATGATTCCACGTCCAGAATGTCTATGCTGCCGATAGCAACATCAGACAATTTGACTCTGTCTTTTACCGAAGCGGAAACAGAGTATGCATTGGGGCTAACAAAAAGGGGGAAGGCACCAGGGTTGGACCAAATTCCGGCTGACCTCTTTAAAGCGAATACAGGCCTGTGGGTACCTTACTTAACATATATAGTTAACCTCATTGCGAGAGGTGCCCACATTCCCAAGACCTGGAAAGGGGCAGAGATTCTCCCCATACATAAAAAGGGCGATAGAACAAATCCAGGGAACTATCGCCCGATTAGCCTAATTGATTGTTTTCAAAAGGTTTTTGCCCGTATGATTTTGGTGAGGGTTCATGGGTGGATGGATATAGAAGGAATACTATCCCCGTTACAGGCAGGTTTTAGACCCGGTACAAGTACTATAGACCAGGTCCTGAGGTTTTGTATGATTTTTTGGAAATTTGTCATACTAGGCGGCGGAACCATCTTTGCTGCATTTATAGACCTTAAATCAGCATTTGATTTGGTGCCGAGAGGAAAATTGTGGCAGGTTTTAAGGGATCTAGGAATGCCGGGGGAACTAGTGGACATTATTATCAGACTACATGAAGACAATTTCGCTAGGGTCAGATGGGGGGCACAAGGCCAATTTACGGAGTCTTTTTCAGTCTCCCGAGGAGTTCGCCAGGGGTGCGTTCTCGCACCCACCTTATTCCTACTATTTATAGACCAGGTAGTGAAATTCTTTGGGTTAATTAACACCGATGCTCCGTCTCTGGCGGGGACAAAATTCCCATTGTTGATCTTTGCGGACGACACCCTCCTTTTATCCAAAACAAGGGGGGGGCTGCAGAGGGCTCTGAACCATTTTGAGGAGTACTGTAATCGTAATGACCTTCAGATAAATGTGGGGAAAACAAAATTTATGGTTTTCTCCAGAAAAAAAAAACCAATACGTAGTAGTGTACAACTTAATGGGGTCAACCTAGAACAAGTTGACACGATGACGTATCTGGGGGTCACTCTGGATTGCCGACTGTCCTGGAAACCACAAATTGAGACCCAGCAATTAAAACTGTCCCAACTCACAGGCTGCCTTTTGCGGGAGCAAAAGAAATCGATCACCAAAAGGGTTGCCCCGGCTTTACAAATTTACGATGTTAAAATCAACGCTGCGACATTGTACGGGGCTGAGTTATGGGGTTTTATGGATTTATCAAGTTTGTACAAAATCCAGTGCAGGTTCCTTCGTGGTTTGGTGGGACTCCCCCAATCTACACCACTGATCCCTCTTTGCCACGACATGGGCTGCCGTCCAATTACGGATATGGCACGTTACAGAGTAGTGTCTACCTGGAGGCGTCTGTGGACTACAGAGGAGTTGTCACTCTTTGCAAAGGAGGTATCCGAGGTGAAGGCTATTGGGGGTTCAGAGAGAATCCCATGGTTGCAGATGGTGAAAAAGACCCTGTTTGACATGGGCCTTAGCCACCTGTGGTCCTCGCCAGATATTAGCAACTTTCCCTCAAAAAAGGATTTCAAGAGCCTATTCTGGGCTTCTACCCGCCATTCTCTGGTCCAGGCATCTGGCTCTGAAGATCTGACAGGGCGTTTTTTAAGATTTAAATTGGATCCGGTTCGGGAGCTATATTGGGATCTTATCTCAAAGCCCCTAGATAAAAAATTATATCACCAACTTCGGGTGGGCACCTTACCCCTCAATTCCTTCACAGCAACATGGAATAACAAAACTAGTAATCTATGTAGCCATTGCCCCGGGTGTAAGGAAACAGAGGGACATTTTTTGTTTGTTTGCCCGCGATATAGCGAACCTCGATCAAAGTGGCTAAAACCCATTTTTAAACATATAAAGTGTAATAAATCTTCAGATGCAATATGGGCTTTAAAAACAAACACTACTGGTTTTATTGTGATATGCTTGGCTAAGTACCTAGGTTGGGCTTGGGTAATCAGAACAAAAAGGAATCCTATCGTTACTGGACAGAGAGTAAGCTGTATAGTGCCCACCACTAACACCTGTTAAAACACATTTTAAGAGCTTTTTAACTATTATGAAAACATATTTGGATTAAATAATGTCTTGATTTTGTCGTTGATGGTTTAATAACTTTTTAACTTTGGATTCAAGTAGGACGTATAGTGATGATTTTATAAACTTTTTCCTTATATGTAACGATTTGTAACATGAATTGATGTCGATATTGTGGTTGTAAATATTTTGCTAAGTTGTCTTTTATGATTTCATTTATCGAAATAAAGACATTAAAATCTGAATCTGAAGGAGGTTTCTCCATTTTACTGGAGATTTCTGGAGGCTGAAGACAAGAAGATGATGGCACCATATCTGGTGTGGAAAGGTACTATTCAGGGGGTGGGCCTACAATCAATATGGCAAAATTCAGAGAAATTATTGTATCATTGGTTAAGTCAACAAAACTAAAATGAAATCATTTTTTCGCTATCGAGATGTAGAATATGTGTTTTTAAGAGCTAATGATGATCATGTCTTTTTCACTTGTCCTGGTATCAATGTGTTTGGTGAGGACATTGAGAACATTTTAAAGGATATCATTGGGGTCACTGTAATGCTAAAACCTGCATTAGTTCCAATGTGGGTGGATATGACCTCACGCAGCATTCTAAGCAGAGAGGCCTCTTGTTTCACCTGGTACTTCTAGCAAAGAGCACCTATATATATATATATATATATATATATATTACCTACTGGAGGTCGCCAGTAGGTATATATAGTTAGGATTTTTTTGAATAGGGATTTCTGAAAATTCTATGTTGAATAACTTTGGCGTTGATGGACGGAATTGGCTGAAATTTTCAGGAAAATGGCATATATGCTCCAGTGGTTTTTACGAAAATTAACTTTGAAAAATATATATTGGGCTACATTGGGCTATATATATATGTTAGAGCCCAAATGTAGCCCAATGTAGCCCAATGTAGCCCAATGTAGCCCAAAGATGGCCACCAGAGACAAAAAAAAACAAATGTAGCCCAAATATCAGCCAGATGTAGCCCAACTATAGCCCAGTGACATAATGTCCCAGAGTCTAAAGAACAACTAGAGCGCTAACAGTCTTACTTATGACAAAAGTATGGCACACCTGAAGTCATCTTGATTGGAATAAAGTGTTAACACTTTAAACATTTAATTTGCAAAGGAACAAAATGAGGGGTTTCATTTTGCCATAGAAATGTGTTATATATATATATATATATATATATATATATATATATATATATATATATATATATATATATATATATATATATATATATATATATATATATATATATATATATTACCTACTGGCGGTCGCCAGTAGGTATATATAGTTAGGATTTTTTTTAATAAGGATTTCTGACAATTCTATGTTGAATAACTTTGGCGTTGATGGACGGAATTGGCTGAAAGTTTCAGGGAAATGGCACATTTTATTTCTGAGCGTCCCCTGAAAGTTTGGGGGGGGTTCGACAAGCGGGGGCCGAGAAAAAAGGGGGGTCCCAAAACGTGTTTTTAACATTGAGTTTTCCATAGGGCGGTTGGACTCACTTTTAGCTCGAACGGCTGAATGGATTTCTATGAAACTTGGCAAAATTGTAGAGACTGTTTGCCCGATGTGCCTTTGCTAGGTCTCAAGATATGTGCTCCAGTGGATTTTGAGAAATTAACGTAAAAAAATATATATTTATATCTGTGACAGCGTCCCGGTTAGTGCCCCGGTTCGCGTACCAGACGCGTAACGGAACTTCGCGAGGAGAAGCGGATTGGCTCTCCGGTGACTCTCAACATTCTAAACAGTCCGGAGCGGCCGTCATCTTGTCTCTAGGTAGGATCGAGAGACAAGAGTCTGAAATAAACGAAGGGGGAAATGAATGAAAGGGGCAAGGTAGACCCCTCCTGACCCCCTAGGATTGATGTGGGGGCTATTAAAGGGCCCCGCGGGGCAAAAAAATAAAATACATTTTTTTCGATTTTTCGCGGTGGAAGCGCTACCCGGTACGCGAACCGGGTAGCTCACCGGTAGCGTAACGGGAGTCCGCCATCTTGTGTTTCGGACGAATTTAGTCACAAGATGGAGGATAAACAATGTTGAGAATGGGTATAAGGGGGCACGGGAGACATATCCTGACCCCCTAGGTTTTCTGAGGGTGGCTGAGGAGGCCCATATATGTAAAAAAACAAAACCTTTTTTTTTCAAATTTTCGCACGGTTAGCGCCCGGTCCGCGCACCGGGTAGCGTTCCGGAAAGCGTAACAAGGGGAAAACCAAGGGAAATAGTAAAATAATATTTTAGAGTGCTTTGAGGTAGGGTAGCTCTGAATAGAGCTGTTGTGTTGTGTGGGTGATGTCAGTACCAACATGTAGGTACCAATGAAGAGTCTAAAATTCAATGTACACCGTCTCCTCTGTAGATATTTTGTATGTTCTAATATGGGTTATTTAAATGTAAATGTGTGGAAAAGCACTTCATGCTTTAAAGCAATTGTATTTTTGAACTGATTGTTCTTTCCTCTTAGTCCTCCTCTTTGTTTTTTTTCCCCACACTCTTCTTCAGCATGATAGTTGATAAATTTGTTCCCTCAAAAAATGTATATACATAAAAAAATTATATTAAATACATATAAAATATATTTTTCCTTTAAAAGAAGAATACATTTTACAGCTTTTGATATTTGCTATTAAAAAACCATTGAAATTCACTGATAAAACCATAGGTTATAGACCATATATAGTTAGGAATTAGCATTTACAAAACCTTGAAAATTCACTGAAAAAACCATAGGTTATAGACCATATATAGTTAGGAATTAGCATTTACAAAACCTTATTTTACTCACACAAAACCATTGAAATTCGCATATATAGTTAGTTGCACTAACTATATATCGCGCACCCGCAATCCACTGCTGATCATGTCACATATTACATCATTCATGACATGGTCAGTGACATCACTGATGACATCACTGATGACATCTCAAATGACATCACTGATGACAACATCCAGTGACTGTATGTTTCTGTAAAGACAAAATATGTCTTACATATTGAAGAATGAGTGGATGTATAAGTGTCTGGATGAAGGATTTAGTAGGTGCATGACTGACTGTATGAGTGAGTGATTAAATGTGTCTCACTGAGTGCATGGGTTAGTGACTAAACTGTCTTAATCTGTGCATCATTATGTCTGTTGTTCTGTAAACTGCTGCATGTGTTGATCAGTAGCTATATGAGTAACTATATGGGTTATTGATTGGTTGCCCAAGTATTTGTATGGGAGACTGAGTGTGTGTGTGGGTGGCTGGGAGGTGTATGACTCTGTGCATAGATGTGTAAGCAGTTGATTAACTAGATGTATGGGTTCAAAAGTGCATGTGGAAACAGCTGTATGGGCGGTTGACTGTGTGCATGAGTGTATTGGTGAGTGAATGGATATCTCAGTGCTACATGTCAAAGTAAGTACATATGTAAAACACAGTACATGTGAGAGTTGACATATATAAATAACTGTGCATAAGAGCCAGTGAATGTGTGAGTGGCTGTATGGATCATTGTGAACTTGTATCAGGGGTTGTATAAGAGAGTAAATATGTGTTAGTATATGTTTGAATAAGTAAGGTGTGTATAACTGTATAGTTGAGGAAATGGAGGTGTGATTGATTCTTTGCATGACTGACTAGGTGTGTGAGTAACTCCATGGATGAGTGACAGTCTGTGAGTGTCTGTTTACACTGAGTGTATCTAAGGTTATATTAGAGTCTGAAGAGGTTCATCGTATTATCACATGAATGATGTCATCAGTGATGTGATCAGTAATGTCAAATGAGATGTCATCAGTGATGTCATCAGTGATGTCATTTGAGATGTCATCAGTGATGTCATCAGTGATGTCATTTGAGATGTCATCAGTGATGTCACTGACCATGTCATGAATGATGTAATATGTGACATGATCAGCAGTGGATTGCGGGTGCGCGATATATAGTTAGTGCAACTAACTATATATGCGAATTTCAATGGTTTTGTGTGAGTAAAATAAGGTTTTGTAAATGCTAATTCCTAACTATATATGGTCTATAACCTATGGTTTTTTCAGTGAATATATATATATATACACACACACACACACACACACACACACACACACATACATATGTGTGTATGAGTATAATATACAAAGTATATATATATTTGTTTTTTTTAATGTATTTATTCACTTTTACCTTAAGAATACTGGGTGGCAAAGGCACAAAAGCTTACCTGCGAATTGAAGGTATGTGTTGTAAAAGCTGCGTTGTACAGGCTGTTTTCCAAAAGCAGCAGCTGCCCAGTTGAAGAAATAAGGATTTCCATAAAGTTGAATTTCATGTTACTGTTAAAAACATGGAAGAGATACATTAGCAATACTCCATTAAGTTTTTTCACACTGAATCATCATCCATACAACAAACATAATTATAAAAAAAATTAAGAAGTATTACATTCCTATAGTAGTTTCATGGATAATAAATTTCACTAACAATCTCGCTCAAGAAACAATCAAATAATTAAACTGCTCAAACATTTTAGCAAATATCAATAATGAATCTCTTATACAACAACAAGGGCCTCATTTATGAGGTAGTCACGCAGCGAAACGCAGCAAGTGACCTTGGTATGCAGCACTGCAGGATAAGGAAAGGGAAGAATGTGCTGAGTTTAAGGCAATATGGTGCATTCCTGTCATTTCCCTTGCACTGTTGCCCTTTTGGCAGCCTAGCACCAATTTAGGCATACTTGCACCATGGTGCAAGGGTGCCTGTGTTGCATGCAGGATTGTTTTTGGGCAGGAAGACGCAACTTCCAAACGAAGGAGGCAATTCCTCTTTTTATGGATGCTGCACAATGCAGCATACATAGAAAGAGGAGAAATAGAGACATTTCTGCTCATTACACCTCCCCTGGGAAGGTGTAAATTTTTAGTGCATCGCCAGGTGCACAAGTCCTTGTAAATGTGGGGATGTGTCAAAATATATGCATTGCGTTGGAACACCCACACAACGCCATAGGACACCTACTGGGCAGAGTACCAAAAGGCAGCAATGTGTGCAGTGTTGCATTACTCCAGATTTTTTAAGCCACTCATTTCCAAGCAAAGTTGTTTTGCATGGCTTAAAAAATCTTAGAGGTTTACGTCAAGCATGTACCACAATGCATGCTGCAAACGTGACGCAACCTTCTCATAAATGAGGCCCCAAGTACCTAAGAGCCATCAAAAGTGCGGTATATATAATCTGACCGAAACAGGATTTGCCATTCCGTATGTCATAACGAAATATCTATGATGTCATTTTACACATCCGGCCAGATGGACACACATTATGAAATTCTTATTTCAGAAAATTGTTTCCTCCTAACGGAATGGATAATAAGATTTACGTTTTCTCTTTGACCTAAACATAGAGGGAAACATTTTTTCATTAATCCTCAGACCCACAACAGATAATTTTCCACAGTCCTTGGTTTTGCTCAAACTCAGCACATCCTTCATAGTTTGGGTCCCATACTCTCAGAGCCAATTGAACCTAAGTTTTTGAAAAATGGCCAGGAAGTGTGAAAGAGCAACTCATTCTTGGCTCATTTTTACCAAACATACTAAGATTATTTTCACCACATTTTCCTGTAAATAGTTTTAAAGGCACAGTACCTAACATGAGTTTAATGTGAAGAGTACTGTGATGTGGCTGAAAAAGCAAAAGTCCAAGTATGGTTCCGTTCCACTCATACCTTTGGTTTATAGTTATCGTGTTCTTGATGTGCTATGAGAACAAAATGAGTTTCTTTAACTGCTGTCTAGTCCAGCACTTACGTTTATGTTTCATCTTTGAGTATTTAATGGTGATTTTTATTTTTGTTTTAAATTTCTTTATTGAGAGTTTTATGTACCATGGTACATCATTGTATATTTGCCGGTAAAACATTATGTCAGGTGTACACGGGCACTCATGCAATTTAAACACATTGTGGATAATCCAACACATTATGCATCCTATAATTCAAGTAAGAAACAACAACTTGTGCATGGATACCATCCCTCTGATGATTTGGCATGAGATGTGGTAGACTGGCTAATGCCGAGTGCCTGCATAGGTGGGTTTCCGCAAGGGTGCGGGTTGATATGACGTCCCCCACTCTTTTCTGGTGTACCTCTTTGGCTAATGTCCTTGTTTGTGCTCCTAATATATAGGAGCTTGCTCTCTGGTGTCAGAGGGTAAACATGTAACTATGAACTGAAGGGGGTCGGGGTTGGGAGGGTTCTGGGGGTCAGCTAAAAGGATATTTTATGTTAAGTGTCTGTTGTATGATTATTTCCATTTTATCTGCAAGATATCTGCGGCATCAGAACCAGGGGTAGAGGGACGTACAAGGGGGGCTGCATCCCCCATCAGCAGTCGGGGCACCAGTCTGGTTGGGCTCTAGTACATGCACGGTCTTCCCTTTGACACAGCTATTGCGTCGTAGCAGTTGCTTGCGCAGGGGTGGGGTCTGAGACTGGGATGGGGTAGCCCGGGTTGAGACTTCATATGTTGTCTCTTGTGCGAACTGGTACAGGAGTAGTGCCCATTCCATAGAGATGGGATGTTTTCAAGTCCCCTTCACCTTTTCCTCCCTCAATGTTGCTTCCTCCGCTGCTCCCCATTTGTTAACCACACCTATCCAGGCTGCCTCTAGGGGTCCTGCTGGTGCTCTCCAATACATGGCTATTCCCCGTTTCGCCAGGAGTATGGCTAAGGACGCAAACCTGCACTGTACCTTTTCTGGCTTCAGAGCCTGATGTAACCTTCCCCAGTATGGCAAGATTACGGGACAATCTCAAAACATGTGTTTGGAGTTCGCTTAGGGTGCTTGGCATCTGGGGCATGCGAAATGTGTGTCAGGGTAGAAGCGGTGGAGCTTATGAGGTGTTAAATATGCACGGTGTAAAATATTGAATTGAATGTTTTTGAACCGTGCATTCCGTGAAACCTTCTTTGGGTACTCTACGGCATTTTCCCATTCCTGATCATTAAGCATGCGTCCTATCTCATCTTCCCATCTTTGACGGAGGGCCAGCAGCGGGGCTGTAATAAGTTCCTTTAGTGCCTTATAATGCCAGGTGACTAAATGTCTGCCCCTGCCCATACGTAGGATTGTATGTAACACTGGGTGTGTTGGTGGCTCCCCGTCGGCGAGATCCCAACATTGTCGTGCGCTCTCTACTAACCGTCTGTGTACTAGGAATTGCCCTGGGGGGAGGTTGTAGTCGTTCTGCATTTGGGCATATGTTTTCAACTGTCCATCCTCAAACAGTGCCTTCATCTCTGTCACCTCGTGCTCAGTCCATATCCGGAGGGTTCCGGATGTGTAATAGTTCTCTTTCTGTGGGAATCCCACTAACGGGAGCAATGCGGAGTAAAGGGGCAGACCCCTTGACATACGGTGTATGCGTATCATGCATTTGCGGGCAATCGCCACCTGTAGGGGGTGTGTACTCATTGGCCTGGTTCCCGGCATCAGCAGTCTTCGGATAGCCGGGAGAGGTATCCGACCATCGTTAGTAAATGTCTCTTCTATGTGGCGCTCTGCTGTCCAATGGAACAGCCACTGAATCTGTGCCACCAGAAAATAAGCTTCTAAGGAGGGGGGCCCTAAATTTACTAGTGTTGTAGGTAAGTAGAGGGTTCGTAAGGCTACTCTGTGCGACCTCCTCCCCATATCAGCGTCGCGTGTAGTGTGTTAAGTTCTTGAAAAAAAGAGCGAGGGGGTATCACCGGGAGATTAGTAAAGGAGTAGAGTAGTATGGGCACCATAATAATTTTTGCTAAGGCTTCCCGCCCTATGGGGGCCAAGGGCAGGGTTTTCCAGAAGGTAACTGCCACTCAAAGCCCTGCAAATACTTTGCAATGGTTCCCCTCATAGAGGTCTTCAGGCGAGTGGTACAGTCTCACTCCCAGGTATCTGGGTGCCGTAGCACTCCAACCAATTGTCTGGGGTCCTATCCTGATGTCCGAGGGAGCTAGGTGAGGGCTGAGAAGAAAAATCATTGTTTTTCCCCAATTAACTTTGAGCCCGGAGACCTCTGCAAAGTTCTGCAGTATTGTTCATATTGGCGTGAGATTTCTTGTGACGTCCTGCACATAGATTAAGAGATCATCTGCGTACAGCGATACACAATGGACCGTGCCCGCAATTGGAATACCCCAGTCGTCACCATCCTGCCGTAAATGGATGACCAGAAATTCCACTGCCAAGGCAAACAGCAGGGGGAACAAGGGGCACCCCTGTCTTGTCTCCCGCTCCACCCAAAGCCGAGATGAAATGTACTTCCCCACTCTCACCCTGGTGGTGAGGCCCTTGTAGAGAAGTTGTGTATATGCCAGTAGAGTCGGGCCGACATGTACTTTACGGAGGGTTGCGAACAGCTATGGCCATAAGAGTGTGTCAAAGGCCTTTTCAAGGTCTAGAATTAGGCATGTGGCACATGGGAAGTGATCCCACGCTCTGTCTTGTATATGGAAGAGTCTACATATGTTTTGTGACACGTTGCATCTGGGGAGAAAGCCATTTTGGTTTGGGTGTATCAATTGTGGGAGTACATGAATATACCAATCTGCCAGTATTTTCCCTAAACGTTTACAGTCCGCGTTGAGTAACGTTATGGGCATGTATGAGGATGAGAGCATGGGATCTCTGTTCGGTTTGAAGAAGGTTGCCAGGGTCAATTCCCTGACTGAGCTAGGGAGTTCGCCTCGTTTTACTGCATCGTCGTACATAGACACGAGGTGCAGCGACAACTGTCCCAGAAAGGTGTATAATATTCGAAGGTAACGCCATCCATTCCCGGTGGCTTTCGCCGTGCCAGTGCTCTGATTGCGTGGGTGACGTTCGGGAAGTTTATCTTTGTATCTAGTGTCTTTCTGTCTGCTGGTGGAATGCTGGGTGGGGGCATGGATTGGAAAAATTGGGTTAATGCCAGGTGTGAAAGCTGTGGTGGGGCTCGATAGATGCCCGTATAATAGTTGAGAAAGATGCGTAGTATATCCACTTGTGATTGTCTAAGGGCACCAGTCTCATCTTGCAATGTCATGATAGGTGGCTTGTCCGTGTCTTGCTCTGCTACCCGGACGAGAAGTATACCCGCCCTATTTCCCTCTCGATGTACTCGGGCAGCATACAATCTAAAATTATATTTGCCGAGGTCATCCATGGTTTCTGCATAGACTGTTTTTGCTCTCGCCGCTTGTACGGGAGGTACGTCCCCCTTTTCTAGTTTATTCATTAGGTCCGCTGGTCGTGTTTCTGCAGTTTGTAGTGAGTGCTCTAGCACTTGTCGCACCCCTACTATGTGTTGAATACAGTGTCCCCTTGCCTCGGCCTTGAATGCATCCCATTCTACTGATCTGGATGATGCTGTCTTTGCGTTTAGCATAAAATATTCTTGGATGATGGCTTGCTCACACTTCAAACATTTTGTATACCCCCCGGGTCAACTCTAACAGGAGGATTTGGTGGCACTCTCACTAAAAGCAGAGTCAATGTTAAAGTAGGTGCATGCAAAATTTGCCAAAATTCCTCGTACAATTGTGTGAAATTCCTGAAACATTACATGAAATTACACAAGAGGCAAAATGCCTATGTGCGTCCATTTTGAGTACAGAGATGCATTTCATCATAAAAGAAGCGCTAAACCCAGTGGCGTAGCTAGGGGGGGCGGTGGGGGTGGACCGCCCCAGGCAGCACAGGTTTTGAGTCGGTGGCCGGGCACCTTCCACCGCTCTTACTTGCGGCTCTAAGAATCGGCACTAAGCCACCCCCAGCTCCCGCTCTTATGTGCAGCTATTGCGGCCGCATGAAGCCCCAGCATCTCCCTCTCCCCCGCCATTTGATAGGCCGAAAGTGGCAGATGATGTGGCTGCCACAGGCGACCTAAGGCCTAACTACGCCACTGGCTAAATCGTACATCATGTGAATGAGCTGCTAGTGTTCCATTTGCTTGCATTGTTCCTTTGATTCAGGTTAGTATGTCTCCCGAAACGTCAGCCTAATTATGCCACCCAGTGTAATGGTGTAATTTTGTGCATATCACTAAAGAAGGGCAACCCAAAATGCCAGGAAGTGAATATGATTATGCGAGCTTAGCAAAAACTTCACTTGGGACTACATTAAAGATACGTTGTTAAAAATAGATCTCACCTCAAGTCTTTCTTCCATGGGATATGTGTGGCATAGTCTGGTGAAACACAAATTCAGCAAGATATTATAATTTGCTGCACCCAAAATGTCGGCCTTGCACAGGGTACACAAGAACTGTAAAAGTCTTTCAGGTATTGTTAAAATTCAAACCATTTTGTAGCTGTAGACGAAACATTCTTATAATTAAAAAAAATTGTGAGCAGAATTCATTAAAACATGGCTGCAGGTTTGTTGAGGTAGAGTATGCTATGAAAATGTGTGAACACATAAGCAATGGAGCACATGAGCAGCATTGCACAATCCTTAACAGCAGCCCTGCGCTAGGTAAGATTGCTGTAGTAGAATTGGATGTGCAAATCCACTGATTTTGCCTCTTCCCTTACTGAATGAGGAAGTTGCTAAATTTGCAAACAAATCAATGCAAGAGTCCAACGTTTTACTCTGGCGCCTGCCAATGGCACTGACGATTAGTGGGGTTTCCAAATTTCAAGGTTGACAAGTTTTGTCTCCATCTCATGCCTCTTTCATTCACCTACCTATACGTGTTTTCTCATTCTTGCAGGTTCTATGTTAGGGCCTGATTTAGATCTCTGTGGACGAGTTACTCCGTCACAATGGCCATCTGCTGAAATATAAATCTCATAGGATATAATGGGATTTATATTTTGGTGGACTGGATATCCATCACCGTTATGATGGAGTAACCAGTCCCCAAGATCTAAATCAGGCTCTTAGTCTTTTTCTCTCCCTTTGTCACTGTCTCCTTTCTTTCTTTTCCATCTTCTTTGCACCTTTTCAGCCTTTCTCACTCTTGCACTGGGTCAAAGCCTAGTGATAAAAAGTAAGTCTTGTTGTTCCCTAAAAATCAGTGGCTTTGGGCCCCATCTGCTACTACCAGTTCAAATTAAGCACTGAGGCCCAGATGTACGACCATTTCATTTAGCAAGTCTCTAATTGCGATTTCTTTTTGTGACTCACAATTAGGGACTTGCAAAACAAAGGGGCAGATTTACGAGAAAGTGCTGCAGCATGACACCGCAAGCCCTTTGGCTGTGCCATGTTGCGGCACTTTCAGAGCACAGGAATGTGACATATTTACAATGATATGTCGCATTCCTGTGCTCTCCCCTGGCGCACAAACAGCTGCCATGTGCCGGCACAGGCACCCTTGCACTAAGGTGCAAGGATGCCTGCGTCATGGGGAGATTGTTTTTGTGCAGGAATGGGCACCTTCCTGCACAAAAACAATCACTACAGGCATTTTCCTCTTTCAATGCATGCTGTAGAATACAGCACACATTTAAAGAGGAAATAAACGAGGAGAAATTAAAACATTTCTCCTCGTTGCGCCTTGCTTCGCCATGCCTAGGGTGGTGTAGCATACTGACGCATTTCCAGGTTTACAAATCCTTGTAAATCTGGAAATGTGTCAGGTTCCATGGGTGTTGCATGGGAACTCCCACAGCAACACCCATGTAATGCCCCTGTCACACAAAGTGCTGCATGTAAAGGGCCGTATTAACAAGGACAGGAAAAGTCATGCAAGGTGGCTTTTCTGGTCCTTAGAAATATGGGGAAGAGAAATGCTCTACCAGTGCGTCTCAAAAAGTGACGTACTGGCAGTGCAAGAGGCTTGTAAATCTGCCCCTAAATGTGTCTCAGACACATTTCGTGTTTTGAACTGTCTCATCAAAATTCATGAGGCAAGTAGCAATTCGCGACCCATTGGAAATGGTCTTCATTTACAGGGACGGTGGCCTGGGGTCAGCAGACCACCAGTTCTGTAAATGTTTTTTAAATAAAGCAATTTTATTATTCAAATGCAGCCCGATTTCCTGAAAGTGAAACAGGATGCATTTCAAAAATAAAAATGAAAAGCTATCTTTTCATTTTTGAAGAGTAGGCAGTAGTCTGTAGGACCACTGCCTGCTCTTAAAAGATGTTGACATCCACATTCACAAAGCGGAAAGGGTCCCTTGGATATCCTTTGCCTTTGGTGAATGGGTTACCACCTCTTTCACGGAGTCTGTAAAATATGAATGTTTTGCAACCACATTCTTGTCACAAAACACTTATTCATGCCCTTGCGACTCACTATTAGGAAGGGACGCCCTTGGCACACTCATTCTGATACCGATTTGAAAATGCTATTTTGAGAGTTGGTAATAGGTTACTGGCTCACAAAAGAAGGTTAGTGCATGCTAAAAGACATTTTAGGTGTCACAAATGGCCAAATTCTTCATTTACCACTGCTAAAAACAGTAGTACATCTTTTCCTGAATGAGGGTCCCGGGTACATCTAAATCTGCTTCAGGCCAATTCATGCTAGTACAAGTTCAGGAGTTTTAAGCAACATAAGAAAATGAAATCCGACACTTCATTGATTATTAATGCTACTTCATAGATTTCATGAGGATAATTTGTTTTTACAACATTTTCAAATGTTTGTGTTTATGTTGATATTTTTCCATATAATTTTATGATTTTCCCAAGTCAAATCCTTAAGTGGACTTGCTCCTTCCACAGCACAGCACCGTCTTATAGCTGCTGCTGTCCTGATCTGTTGCTGCTGACTCAGAGGTCAGGAGGTCGAGGCCCTCCTCCACCCGCAGGCTTCTGCCTAAGCTTCATGTCTGGCGGTCCAGTGGTAGAGCGTCGCCTCTCTGCTGCTTGACTGCCTTTCTGTCTCTCTTTCTACTTTTTCTGTCTCTCTTTCTGGGTTTCTCTCTCTCTTTTTATTTCTGCCTCTGCCATTGGCTAGTTTTCTTTCCTTTTGTCCCTCATCGCCTCTGCCGCTGCAATCACCGTGGCCCCACCTCCCTCCAGTGTCCCTTCTCACTCCTGCTCTTTCCTGCCTTCCAGCTGCCCAGCCCCCACAGCACAACTCAACGGCGGCCGTGCACAGCATGCACACAGCTGGTGCCCCAAAGGCAATGCCCGTCCACACATGGACCGCACCCTGAACTGCGCTTTTCGGAAATTCCACCGCTACAACGCCAGCACCCTCCTCGCCCTCAATCCTGGATGCCACCTTGCCTGCCATCTAGCATCACTGAAGAAGACCCATGGACCCTTTGCCTCCTGGTACGGCAACATCACCTTCACCTGCGTCAACACGCCAGCTCTTTCGCCACCCAACCGACCAACAGCGCACCCACCTGGCTCAACTGCATCCTCCTCAATGTGCCATCCTTCCTTAAACACGCCACAGAAACCTGGGACCTCTTAGATGACAACGCATTCTTCACAAGAAAATTGGACTAACCTTTGCTCTGGTCTAGATATTGCCATCCCAGATGGCTATAAAATCACCCGCAAGGACCACCCTGACCACTCATTAGGAGGCATTGCCATCGTCCACAAGAACACACTCTTACTGACCATGCACTCTAACGATCCAACGACTACCATGGAACACCTCCACTTCCAGATACATACCAATCCCAAAACCCCCCTCAGCGGCACCCTCGTCT
Source organism: Lissotriton helveticus (assembly GCF_964261635.1). NCBI lineage: Eukaryota > Metazoa > Chordata > Amphibia > Caudata > Salamandridae > Lissotriton > Lissotriton helveticus. The sequence goes on from NC_136067.1 coordinate 1,117,087,016, forward strand.
ACAGGCCTTCGGTCCCTGAGCACCCTTCACTGATGCCATCGTAGACCCCATCACACCACAGGCTCTCACATCCACTGACTGTATTCTACTTGGAGACCTCAACTCCCATATGGACAACCCCAGTGACCAGAACAACGCCACCCTATTCACAACACCCCATCAGACTCTAGCAGCTAGTCACCACACCGATCCACACAGCTGGACACACGCTAGACCCTATCATCTCCACCAGCGGGAGCATCAGATACAGCCACACCACCGCACTCTCCTGGACCGACCACCACTGCATGCATCTCGCCTTCTCCTTGTCCACAGTACACCACCACCGTCGTCACCTCCCATCACAACTGGATCAAGGCCACTGTAATAGTTCTCATTAACTCAGCACAACCACTCCGCCTACGCCAACGGACGCCAACACCAGAGCACGCAACCTACAACAATGTCAAACAAATGGATCTCCAACTGCGCCGACACCCTGGCACCCCTCAAGAAAAGACCAGGCAAGCAAAACTCCAGATGCACCTCTAGACGACTTGAGAAGAGATGGAGGAACACCAAAACCCCAGAAACTCATACAACCTTCAAATCCACCCTCAATGCAGCTCACCTCTTCCTCAAAACCACAAATAAAATGGCCCTTCAAGACAGAATCAATGCTAACGCACATAACAGGAAATAACTTTTTGTCATCATCAAGGAGTTTGCCAGGCCCAACCGCAAGACCACAGATGCTTCTCCCTCTCAAGGCCTTTGCAACAAACTGGGCACCTTCTTCTACCACAAGATCAGGAAGAACTATGACAGGTTCGACACCCTGGACCGGGCCACTATGCCCGCCACCATCACACACAAGCCCATCACACCCCAACAGGCAGTGCTCTGCTGAACCCCACTCACAACAGAGGACACACACAAGACCACGAAGTGCATTCACTCCGGAGCTTCAATGGATCTTTACCCTTACCACATTGTCCACAGAGTAGCTGCCACCATCGCCCCCCAGCTTCACTGCACCATCAACTGCTACATTGAAACATCCACTTTCCCTGATGACTGGAAACATGCCGAGATCAACCTCCTGCTGAAGAAGCCGTCCTCAGACATGACGGACCTCAAAAAATTCAGACCCTCTCTCTCCTCCTCTTCCAAGCCAAGGTCATCAAGAAGGCCATCAATGTCCAACTCTCCGAGTTAATCAAGGTGAACCATGCCCTGGACGACTCCCAATCCAGCTTCCAATGCAACCACAGCACGAAGACCGCACCCCTCTCCACCACTGATGATATCCACTCCCTCCTGGACTGGGGCGAGACCGCAGCCCTCTTTCTACTGGATGTCTCATCTGCCTTCTACACTGTCTCCCACTGCACCCTAATCATGAGACTACATGGATTGGATCCACTCCTTCCTCACCGCCAGACTCTGTGACTTAGACTGCCACCGTTCCTCTCAGAACCCAGAGAGGTCAGCTATGGAGTTCCCAAGGGGTACCCCCTGAACCCCACCCTCTTCAACATCTATATGGCCTCTTTTTCAGCTATCGTCAGAAGCCATGGACTCAACATTCTCTCCTACGCCAATGATACCCAGCAGATCCTCTCCCTCACCAACAAACCCACAACCACCAGAACCAACTTCCACAGTGGAATGAAGGCCTTTGCTACCTAGATGAAAGACAGCTGCTTCAAGCTCAACTCAGAGAAGACCATAGTACTCATCCTGGGACCCACCCCTTCAGCCTAGGATGACTACTGGTGGCCAGCTGCTCTGGGATCCCCCTCACACCAACAGACCACGCAGTCAACCTCTGCATCATACAGGACTCATCTCTCATAATGAACCACTAAATGCAATGCAGTTTCCTTAGCATGCTTTCACATACTCAGCCTGCTTCGAAAGACATGCAGATGGATTGCCACAGAATTCAGAAATATGGTCACCCAAGTACTAATCACCAGCAGATTTATCTGAGGCAACGCACTCTATGCCAGCATCACCCAGTAACAGCTCAAGAAACTACAGAACGTTCAAAACACAGCAGGCAGACTGGTCCTTAACATCCATAGCCACATCCTGCAATACCTCTGACATCACCACTGGCTCCCAGTCAACAAGATAATCACCTCACTCATGCCTCCAAAGCTCTACATGATGAAGGACCAGCAAACTTGAACCACCGCCTCACAATCCACATACTTGCCAGACAACTACGCTCAACTCATCCTTGCTTCCGTCCCCAGGATCCACAATACCAGAACTGTAGGAAGTTTGTTCTCTCACCTTACTGCCAAGACCTGGAGAACCCTGCCCCTCCACCTCAGGCAATCCACATCACTGACCCAATTCAAAAAGGACCTCAAGACCTGGCTCTTCGAATGATCCTCCAGCCAGTGCAACCAGCAGCCCCCCACCACCTTGAGACCCTCACGGGTGAGTAGCTGTGCTATACAAGCCCCCGGTTGATTGATTAAAACAAAACAGAAGACTAGGAAATTGATCCTCAACCCTTTGTTCCTAAACTTTTTATAAAATAAATCTGCATATTAACTTTGGGGCAGTCATTGGCATGCACCATGTGCCTGTGACTTTCACTAGTGAAAAGTCCTAGAACCAGCACATACCATTTCCAAGTCTTTTGTCCCAGGAAAATTGGCCTTGGCCACAACTTCTTCCCCCACCAGATAACTGAAATCTTACAAGATGAAGAAGCCATCAACGAAGGGAGCTGGTGTTGTGATGGTCTTACCACTCACCTGAAAACCACGCTGTTGACAGGGGTGATGATCAGTCCCCAACCCGCCCAGAATATTTCCCTGCCTCACTGATTTAAAGAAACAGTGATCCTGATCAATATTCTAAGAGGAAAGGGGTTTGGGAAGAGAAACAAAACACAAAGAGAAAAGATGCAGCAACCTCTGCTTCTTGGACCAGCCAGGTTCTTGAGCGCAGAGTCATCTACTTCTGTCCGTTCAACATAAAAAACAACACATCAATGTACTTGGAAATATATCTGGGGTAAAGAAGGAATCAACTATATTAATTACGGTTATCACCTGTGTTAGGCACGAGAGTCATACGTGCGCTATGTTGAACTTCATGTTCCTCTCTGCGTAATATAGCATCATCACTCTAGAATCAAGCTAGGAAAGACAAGGATAGAACACATATGCCGTGAAATACCAATGATTATGTCCACCTGAATCTTCTATTAATCTGTGTGTGATTTGTCTCTCACCTAAATGTTACTTGTGCTGCGCCAACTTTGTTTTCCTTCAAGGTTCAACTCTTGTATGTATGTATAGTGAGCGCATAAAAGTAAAAATTAAATATGCACAGTATCAACAGTCTTAACAACATTTAGTAATCCCTGTTTTTTAATCCTAATGAAACAATCACTTTCTCTTTCCAAACGTGAAATAATTATAAGCAGTTTGAAAATGAATGTCAGATCAGAGACTAAAAACAAAGCGCAATCAGATGTCAGTCTCAACTTGACTAATAATCTGAACCAACAAGACCGCTTTCCACAGCACTATCCATGTGCAAATGTTCCAACAATAAATATAACAAGTGTCCAGAAAATATATACGTCTTCCGCCTTTAAATAGCATTAAGCATTGCCGTTAACATCCAGGACTTAGCTCTGTAAATGTCTCTTGTCCCGCATCGGAGCCGGCTCACCGAGATCAGGAGGCTTCTTCACGGTCCATTGCTAGGAGGTGCCACGTTCCGGTTATCAGAAGGAAGTAAACGAAGTCAAGCAAGGAATCCTTGTCTCACGGCTATTTATAGCCTGAGGTAGGGCGTTGTCGACCACGTAACCAAGCGCGTCAACAACACATGTTTATCTGCCAGCCGGTTGGTTTCCTGGCAACCAGGGGAAGCCTTTGATTACGCTTCTGAGAGCGCGTGAAAACAAACATGATGCTAACCCTTGGATTTAAAGGGCAAGTTAAACATGGAATGCCAAATAAAAGGATTACAATACAGCTTTTAATAGACACATTACAATGCAGCTTTAAATAGACATGTTAGGGATGTGAACATGATTAATGTATTTGTTTTGAGCATACAATCAAACCAAACAGGAAGTTATACTAGCTGCTGTGCGCTGATTCCTGACAGTCCACCCTGTAAAACACCTGATACTGGACGTGGATTTAGGGGATGTTGCTGGTGGAATTGTCTTATCAAACGAGGAGCGTGGACTAAGGACGCCGATTCCCAAGAGTTTTCATCTGCTCCATAACCTTTCCATCCTAACAAATAATACAATACACCATGGTCTCTTTTTGAATCCAAAACCTTAGCGACCTCATATTCCCATTGACCATTTATCTTTACTGTAGGAGGAGGTGGGCCTGCTCGGGTATGTAGCACATAGGGTTGTAACAGTGAAACATGGAATACTGGGTAAATCTGATAATCACTGGGCAAGGATAATTCCATTGTGACTGGATTGATGACTTTCTTAATGGGAAATGGACCCAAAAACCTGGGTTGAAGTTTTCTAGACCAATCTAACCGCACATTTTTAGATGACAACCAGACCATGTCTCCTATATCATATTGAGGAGTGGGTCTTGGTTGCTTGTCTGCTTGTGTTTTGACCTGCTGTTGGTAGTGTTGTAGATGGGAGCATACATGGTCTTGTATTTTATAGAGTTGTGAATGATGGGAATAAACAGCTGGAATTACTTCAAGAAGTGCAGTCTGTGGTATCGGTAACATGCATGGATGATAACCCAACAAACAGTAAAAAGGGGAAACACCAGTAGCCGAGTGAACAGAGTTATTATAAACAATTTCGACTAAAGGCAGGGATTTATCCCATTCCGTGGACCACATAGAAGAGAAGGAACGCAGGAGTTGTTCCATAGTCTGATTGAGGCATTCCATCTGCCCATCTGTTTGTGGATGATAAGCGGAGGACAGATGTACACCTATGCTCATTGATAAACAAAAGCTATGCCAGAACCTAGAAACAAATTGAGGGAAACAAACAGAAATGATAGTAGTTGGTAGTCCATGTAACCTGACAGTATGTTGGATGAAAAGTTCCGTGAGTTGCTTTGCAGAAGGCATGTGTTTAAGTGGAACAAAATGAGCCATCTTAGTCAAATAATCAATAACCACCCAAATCATATGGTAAGTTGTAATCGTTGGAAACAGGGAGATCAGTGACGAAATTCATGCTTAATGTATGCCACGGTGTAGGTGGTATAGGCATTGGTTGAAGATAACCAGCTGGAGCAAGATGAGGGGTTTTTGATTGTATACAAATGGGACTGGTTTGAGCGTATTTTTTGACATTATCAATGAGTGTAGGCCACCAAAACTGTCTTTGACATAATTCAATATTCTTTTTAATACCAGGATGTCCTGCAAAAACCGAGTCATGAGTCCAAGATAAAACCGTCTGTTGTAATTCTTGGGTTGGTACATATAAATGATCATTATGATACAAGAAATTTCCTTTTTCAACTAACCCAGGTAATACTAAGGCCTTGTCTTGTGCTTCTTGTATGTGTGTCAAAAACTCTTGTGGAAGACAGAGAGCAACAACTTTGCTCTCTGGGATTATGGGTTTTAGCTGTTCATTATCCACTTCTGGACTATGATAACTCAGACGGGACAATGTGTCTGCTTCCTGTTGTTCCTTGTCTGGTGTATAGGTGCTAATAAATCATATTCATTAAAAAACAGAAGCCAACAAAGTTGGCGTGGTGTCCGGGCTTTCACACTTTGATAGAACTGCAAGTTGGGATGGTCTGAATAAATGGTTACAGTGTGAAGAGTCCCCAACAAGTGGTGACGCCATTCTTGAAAAGCCATTATGATGGCCAGCAACTCGTGTTCTGCCACCGTGTAATTATGATCTGTGGGTAACAGACTTTTAGAAAAATACCCCAGAGGATGTAGGTGACCAGAGCCAGGATCTCTTTGGGATAGAAGAGCTTCTACAGCCACCAAGGAAGCGTCTGCCTCAACATAAAATGGGTGTGTCGGATCAGGGTGGTGCATGATTGGAGCTTTAGTGAAAGCCCTTTTGAGGTGTTGAGAAGCTTTTTATGCTTCTGTAGACCAATGAAATCGGACTCCTTTCTTTAGTAAGTACGTAATAGGAGCCACTACAGTAGAGAATTTTAGGATGAAGCGCCAGTAAAAATTGGCTTACCCCAAAAATCTTTTAATGTCGTTGATAGAACCTGGGGTGTCCTAACATAAAATGGCCTGCCCTTTAGATTGGTCCATAGCTATGCCATGTGGGGAAAGAACATAACCCAAGTACTCAACAGTAGTGGCATGAAACACACATTTGTCTAACTTGAGAAACAGCTGATGTTCTCTCAAACGTTGTAACACAGCCCTCACATGACCAATATGCTCATCAGTGAAGGTGGAATAAATCAGAATATCATCGATGTAGCATTTGACACAGATGTCTAGGAATTCTTGTGGGACTTTGTTTATAAAAAAACTGGAACGCTGCTGGAGTGTTACACAGTCCAAACGGCATCACAGTGTACTCAAACAGGCCAAATTTAGTTCTAAATGCCGTTTTCCACTCATCCCCATCTTTTACCCTGATAAGGTGATAAGTACCTCTTAGGTCCAGTTTTGTAAAGATGGTGGAGTTACGTACTTGATCTAATAAGACAGGTATGAGTGGAAGAGGGTACCTATTTTTTATTTTTACCTTGTTGATGGCTCAATAGTTGATCCAGGTGCGAAATTCCCCGTTCTTCTTGGCCATAAAGAACAAAGAAGAACTCACGGGGGAAGTGGAGGGATGAATAAACCCCTTCATCAATAAATCGTCAAGGAATTCTCTGAGATAACGTATCTCTGGATCAGATAAGGCATATACTCTGCTATAAGGCAGGCTGGCCCCAGGAAGTAGATAGATGTGACAGTCGTAAGACCGATGTGGGGGAAGTTGGGTAGCTTCAACTTCAGAGAAAACGTCGTGAAAATCTTCATAACATTGTGGAATACTAGACTCTTGTGTGTCAGTGTTTGCACAAACAGAAGCACAGTGTAATGGTGTGATGGGTTGTTGGTGTTGTTGATAACAAGACTGAGAACAGTAAGTAGAATCGAGAGTAACGGTTCTTTTGACCCAATCAATTTTGGGATTATGTGCCTAAAGCCATGGTATTCCTAAAATGGCTCCAAATACTGGGGTATCAATGAAATCGAGTTGAATTTGTTCAGAATGACCATCAGCGCAAATCATGGTTAAAGGTAGTGTTTGATATTGAATCAAACCAGAGGTCAACTCAGAACCGTCTATGGCTCGTACTGGTTCAGGAACGGTCTTCCTTATCGTAGAGATGTTTAGAGTGTTAGCTAAGCTGATATCTAGAAAGTTACTGGTTGCTCCTGAATCATGAAGAATCAGGATTACTATTCTGGCTTGGGGTGCCAAAAGGAAGGTTACAATGAGAGTTAAATGTCGGGGAACGATGGAAATTGTATTGGCTAACTGATGAAAAGAGACCCTTGGATCTCATGAGCTCGATAGGGAGGTCTCGTTCCTTACCAGGCTTAAACATTTCCCGACTGATTAGTCTCCACTCTAATCGAGTCATTACAACCTACCGCCTTACGAGGTGTGGTTGGTTTTACAGAACAGTCCCGGGCGAAATGTCCGGGTTTCCCACAATACAAAAATAATCTTAATCGACACTTACGATACTTTCCGTCTTTGTACAGTGGTCCTCTGATCATACCAATTTGCATTGGTTCAGTGTTATCTACAGAAGAATGTGTGGTTTCCTTTTTCGCTTGTTTCAAGAACAGTAGCCTAGGAATGTCACTCCGGCTTCTTTCTCATTTATGTTCACCTAACCTATGGTCTAAACGAACCACTAGATCAATAAATTCAATACAGTGAGTGGGAAGGTCAACAATTAGTGCAACAATGTCCTTAAGCTCGTCTTTGAGCCCCCGGTAAAACAAAGAAGTTATTTTTTCGTTAGGCCATTCAGTTTCAGCAATAAGACGATTAAAGGATGTTATATAAGTCAGTAACTCTTTAGTACCTTGACGCAAGTTCAAGAGCTTATTATTACTAGCCTGAACAAACTGATGTCTGGCAAACAACTTCCGCATCTCTGCTTTAAATCACGGAAAGTCGTGTAACAAGGGATCGTCTCTTTCAATGAAAGGAATAGACCATGGGGCGGCAACTCCGCTCAAGTAGGAAAAAACAAAAGCCACCTTAGTCCCATCATTGGGGAATGCTGCCGGTCGACATAAAAAGTGCAATTGAAACTGGTTCATGAATATGTTGAATTTACTATGGTCTCCGAAAAAAGTTCTGGGGGAGCCAAGGGAACTGGTGTAGGGGTGACGATGGAGACATTGACTGGTTGGGGCACAGGAGACTCAGAGTGGGCTGAATGCAAAGTAAAACGGGGAGGCTGAACAACAACTTTGGGCCTTACAGAATCATCCCATGGGTTATCACGTGGTTTATATAATTGTAAATCAGTTTTCAGGATGGTGTTTTCCTGTTTTAATGCTACAACCTCCTGTTGTAAATCAGCGAGTAGCCTGGATAAATCCTGCTTAGAAAGAAAGGTTTGCCCCAGAGCTACGGGATCAATGGTAAAGGCATCCATCACCCAGGCCAACTTTAAATTTTGTGGCTTGACTTTCTGTTGTGATGGTCTTACCACTCACCTGAAAACCAGGCTGCTGACAGGGATGATGATCAGTCCCCAACCCGCCCAGAATATGTCCCTGCCTCACTGATTTAAAGAAACAGTGATCCTGATTAATATTCTAAGAGGGAAGGGGTTTGGGAAGAGAAACAAAACACAAAGAGGAAAGATGCAGCAACCTCTGCTTCCTGGACCAGCTGGGTTCTTAAGCGCAGAGTCATTTACTACTGTTTGGTCAACATAAAAAGCAACACATCAATGTACTTGGAAATATATCTGGAGTTAAGAAGGAATCAACTATATTAATTACGGTTATCACATGTCTTAGGCACGAGAGTCGTACGTGCGCTATGTTGAACTTCTTGTTCCTCTAAGCGTAATATAGCATCATCACTCTAGATTCAAGCTAGGAAAGACACGGATAGAACACATATGCCGTGAAATATCAATGATTATGTTCACCTGAATCTTCTATTAAACTATTTGTGATTTGTCTCTCTCCTAAATGTTACTTGTGTCGCGCCAACTTTGATTTCCTTCAAGGTTCAACTCTTATGTATAGTGAGAGCATGAAAGTAGAAATTAAATATGCACAGTATTCACAGTCTTAACAACATTTAGTACTCCCATTTTCTTAATCCTGATGAAACAATCACTTTCTCTTTCCACACGTGAAATAATTATAAGCAGTTTAAAAATGAATATCAGATCAGAGACTAAAAACAAAGCACAATCATATGTTAGTCTCAACTTGACTAATAATCTGAAGAACCAACAAGAACGCTTTCAGCATCACTATCCAAGTTCAAATGTTCCAAAAATAAATAAATGAACAAGTGTCCAGAAAATTCAAGTCTTACGCCTTTAAATAACATTAAGCATTGCCGTTAACGTTCAGGACTTAGCTCTGTGAATGTCTCTTGTCCCGCATTGGAGGCAGCTCCTGGAGGTCAGGAGGTTTCTTCACGGTCTGTTGCTAGGAGATGACTCGATCCGGTTTTCAGAAGGAAGTAAACAAAGTAAAGCAAGGAATCCTTGTCTCACTGCTATTTATAGCCTCAGGTAGGACGTTGTTGACCGCGTAACCAAGCGCGTGTCAACACACGTGTTTATCTGCCAGCCGGTTGGTTTCCTGGCAACCAGGGGAAGCCTTTGCTTGCACTTCTGACAGCGTGTGAAAACAAACATGACACTAACACTTGGATTTAATGGGCAAGTTAAATATAGAATGCCAAATAAAAAGGATTACAATACACCTTTTAATAGACACATTACAATGCAGCTTTAAATTGACATGTTAGGGATGTGGACATGATTAATGTATTTGTTTGAGCATACAAACAAACCAAATAGGAAGTAATACTAGCTGATGTGCGCTGATTCCTGACAGCTGGCCACTTCAATTATCGAAATGAGTTTTCAAATGAGTGAAGAGGATGGTGCTCTAGACAGGAGAGCATCTGTTAACCTTGTGCACAGTCATCACTTTGCATGTACTAAGCATGAGTTATGTACTAAGCAGTGTGAGATCTCTCTAAACTGATGGATAGCTTTACTCTCTACTGGCTAAGAGTGTGATATCCCTGTGAGTTCTACTTGAACAACTTTCCTCTTCAATGTAGACTCTCAGGGCCCGATTCACAGAACTAACTTAAGACAAAATCCTAAACTTACTACTTTTGGTATTCACAGAAGTTAGGATTTTGTCTTAAGTTTGTCTTAAGACAGACTTAAGACAGACTTAAGACAAAATCCTAACTTAAGTCTGTCTTAAGTTTGTCTTAAGTCTGTCTTAAGACAAACTTAAGACAAAATCCTAACTTCTGTGAATACCAAAAGTAGTAAGTTTAGGATTTTGTCTTAAGTTTGTTCTGTGAATCGGGCCCTCAGTCATAGAAATGTAAGTAACAAGGACCCCCTGACAAATTGGTGAAACAATTCCTAGGACAGGGTAAATATACAGTAGAAAATAAATTCCTAGGCAACCTGAAGGTTTAATAATTAAACTAATATTGATGGACTCAGAGTAAAAAGATAAAGTTTGCACAATGTATTTAGATGGAATTATTTTAATTTTCAATTTCATATTAGCAGAATCATTATTATAAAATACAAATTTAGTAACATATTTATATAAAGCATAATTGAATTTCATAAAAATACGATAAGAAGACCCAAAATGTGGCAGAAGTTAAGTCTTTGACGCGTGTTTCGGCGCGATATACGCTTTCGTCAAGAAATGCCACAACTTAATTTGAAAACAATAAAAATATAAACTAAGAACCAATATAACATGTTGTAATACAAACAATTTCATATTATAATTAATGAACATTTACACTGAGATACATATTCATAATCGTGATCCGTTAAAAAATGTTGTCTCTGCCTTCACACTAGCAGACTAATATTCATAAGAATTGAACAAAACAGTTTAAAGATAGAAAATGAAATACGGTGTAGGAAAAATAGGATCAGAAAATCTCAATATTAACTATATATCACCTGAGTGTCAGATCCCAATATATATGATTATATTTAGGCGATTTGGATGGCATGGAATTGGATAAGAATGGCGTGCCACATTTCTTTATCTTTTTATATGTTAATGTTGTAACATGGTACGCCCCTCCTCGCTCCCTCTCCCCCCCTCCCCTCTGTTTGGTTTCACCTACCTTAGAATGTTGGAGTGAAGCTCGCCTTGGAATGTTGGTGAGCTCACTCTAGTGGTTGGCACTGAAGAATCCAGTTCGTATTAAACTCCTTCTCACCTCATATCTTGTGGAGTCTCTTCTTAACAAATTGGCGACGCATACCGTGCTGGGGACGGTTGGATTCTTTCCCCTGTTATCATTGCCAACTACGAAGGACAATTATATTCTAAAGGAAGTGAAGCTGTAATTTCCGAAGAAGATTGGACGGAGTCGACAACCTATTTCTTGTTTATGGTTGTCATCTGCTGCTACGCGGCGTTCAAGGGAGGCGAAAGTAATTGATCATCACGACGTCTTCCCTCAAAACGAGCAGTCGAGCAGTCCCGCCTTCTTCTATCAGGAAGCCGAGTTAGTGCTTGCGAAGGAGTTCCTGGGTAAAGGGACGCTTCCTTCTGCGCCGCTTGGTTGCTAAGAGAGAATACCACGTCGGAGTGCCTGTACCGCCCTCCTCGTATCCTTTTTCGTCAGTTCCTCCTTGACGGACCGCCTTTGGAGGAGAAACATGACGAGGTAGGAGCGGGTTCCGCCTTTTCCGTCATTGTTTATCCTGAGTGTGGTGCCGTCATTTGGACTCCCTGCGCAGTTCGTGTCATAAAGAAACTGTGCAGAACGGGCAAGTGAGAGGCGCGGAAGAGGTAGGAAGCTTCGTTGATATATTCTTTTCAATCGACAAGCTGGGTTGTGGGGCCTATCCTGTCGTCGAGGGAGTTATCTCATGACTGGTGCTCATCGACAATTTCTGTCAGAGAAGCTGCGATTTGTTTTAAAACCTAGCGCACAACTTCTATGTGGAGTGTTTTCCAGTTGCCGTCGAGGGATTAAGTGACTGACTTTGATCGTGAATAGTTTTGTCTGCTTCATAGCTTTTCGCTTCCACAAGGATTTCGAACTCCACGGCATTTGCTTTTACTACAAAAGTGTAATTCACCTTACTCATTTAGCCTCTCATATATTCATGAAGGGTTATTACTACAGTGTACTGGGCGTTAATTTTGAGCTTTGAGAGCGTTTTCAAGGTCTTTCTCTTTATTGGCAACGCAATAGAAAGTATACATGTTCAAAATAAAGAAATTTTCATTCAGGTGTTTCCACTTTTAATGAACATATTGTTTTAAGATATTTCTCCACAGGAGCCATTAAGCGTTTTCTTCGCTGATTGGCACAGCTTTGGACTCTCCACTCTCCTCAGAATTTTATTATCGTGTCCTCTAGGAAAACTATTTACAGCTAGGTGATTTGTTTGATAATCACAAAATTGAAGAAATCGTACAGCTATTTCCTGTTTTTCTCTTTGATTTCTACTCCTCTCTCTGTTCTCTTCTACTCTTTCCTCCAGCTTCTTATAAATGTTCTTATTCCATTCTCTCTATCTTTTCTTTCCTCAACCATGACTGCTTTAAATATGTCCCAGCCACCGCCATTCTTGGATGAGGCTGGGGATCCTCTTATTTCTTGGAAAAAATGGTTTCATTTATTTGAGTTATGCTTGATTGCTATTGGTGGAAATAGATTTTCATCATTAACCCCTTCAGTGCTAATGACAAGGGTAACTCGTCATGGAGTTTCCATTGATTTCAATGGAAAGTCAATGGGAAGAGGGGGATGTACCTTAGCAGCCAAGTGGTTAAGAAAGCAACACATTCTACTTCATCATTTGGGTAAATATGGAAGGGATGTGTTTGAGGATTTGCCTGAGATAGCTGATGGAGGTGCTAACATCAATGTGGGGGGAGATGGAGTAGTTCAACCAGCTGTGTATGAGGCTACGGTCAAACAATTGGTGGAGCAATTTGGGGACAGAATTAATATAGTCCTTGAGCGTCATAAATTTTTCTTACGTGTTCAAGGGAAAAATGAAAAAGTAAAGAATTACATTGCTGTTTTGAGGGGTTTGGCAGCCACGTGTGATTTTGGTTTGCTCACAGAGTCCTTAATCAGGGACCAATTAGTTAGATGCACATGTGAAAAGAAAATTCAGGAGAGACTTTTAGCTGAAGCTCCTCATTTACAAAGAGCTATTGATATTACTATTAGTATAGAGCACACAAGCTACTGTATGAATGAAATGAAGGAAGTTAATGATGTAAAACAGTTTAGTGACAACTGTGTGCACAAAGTAGTTCAAAAAGATATCAAATCTAAATCTACCCAACCCGAGGTGAATAAACATAGCGCACAGTCTAACAAGCCCAAATGCTATAGATGTGGTAACCCAAACCATTTAGCTAATGATGTAAAGTGTCCAGCAAGGGGTGTCACTTGCAGTAATTGCAAAAAAAAGGGTCACTTTTCAAAAGTGTGCCATGAAAAGAAAAGTACTACTCACATGGTGGTCCAAGATTCTGAACAACCATTGCAAGGGGACATCATTTTCCAAGTGTTGAACACTGGAAAACAGAATGTGAATTCTTATCCTGAATGTGAAATATTCCTGGACAATGTTGCATATGAGGTTTTTGCGGATTCATGTTCACCTTATACACTGATAAATGAGACTTCTTTCAAGCAAAATTCAGGCCATAAAAGCTATAATCTTTTGCCTCCTGATATTAAACCAATTGGATACAATCATAATCCCATTCCCCTGGTTGGTATGCTGTTGATGCAGATTCATTTTAAAGATAGATCAACACTGGGAAAAGTGTATATCACGGAAAAGGGATCTAATTTGTGAGGGAAGAAGCACCAAAAAGACCTGGGCATCAAATTAGACCCAAATGCCCCTGAACCTGTGTTACTAATTGATAGGCCTACTGTTGGAAAGGAAGTGTGTGAAAAATTTCCAGAGGTGTTTACAGATAAGTTGGGGCAGCTTAATGGGTTCCTCCACAAAATCAAACTTAAGTCAAATTCAAAGCCTGTAGTACACAAAGCTAGATCTATCCCTTTGCTTTTAAGAGAACCCCTACGAAATGAATTGAACAGACTGAAAGAAAACAGGATAATACAACGTATTGAAAGCTCTGAGTGGTTGGCCCCCATTGTGGTAGCGACAAAAGGGGGGGGGAAGGGCATCCGCCTCTGTGTTGAGCTCAGGGATTTGAATGCTAACATCTGGGTGGATAGACACCCTCTCCCCAACATTAACGAAATGTTGATGGCCATTCAAGGTGCTAAGATTTTCTCAGTCTTAGATCTGTCCTCGGCTTAACACCAGGTCATTCTCCATCCAGATTCTAAGCACCTCACGTGTTTTATAACCCCGTTTGGTGCATATCAATTCTCAAGATTACCTTTTGGGCTCGCATCTGCGGCCGCTGTCTTTCAGCGAATTATGCAAAACATCCTGCATGGTCTTGATAAAGTACTCTGCTTCCAAGACGATATTTTACTCTATGGAGCATCTGAAAGTGAGCACAACAAAATCTTGGAGGAAGTATTGTCTAAACTTAGCAAAGCTGGTGTCACGACTCAGAAAGATAAATGCAAGATTGGTGTGGATTCGGTGGTGTATCTGGGGCACACGATTTCAAGTGAAGGTATCAAACCCAAGGCCAGCCTTATAGACGCTGTTAAACTCGCACCTGCTCCCTTAAATAAAGACAAACTAAAATCCTTTTTGGGCCTGGTTGAGTATATGTCAAAATTTGTGAAGAACTTCGCCGGCCAAGTTCAACCACTCAGAGAACTACGCAAACAGGGAACCAAATTTGAATGGAGCATGGAACTTCAACAAACATTTCAGCTCATCAAAGAAGTCATTTCGGAAGCTCCAATCTTGCACACTTTTGATCTGAATGCAAAGACCACACTCTTTACTGATGCAAGTAATAAAGGTCTGGGTGCTTCATTGACTCAAATGGTAAATGGCGAAGAAAGAGTGATAGCCTTCGCTTCAAGAACCTTGAAGACTGCTGAAGTGAATTATTCCACGATTGAAAAAGAAGCACTTGCGTGTTACTGGGCTATTCACCATTTCAAGTATTTCCTGTGGGGAATTCCGTTCTGCTTGAAAACGCATCACAAGCCATTAATTCCGTTGTTTGCTACCAAACTTTTAGAAAATACAACTCCACGCATCTCCAAGTGGGTTTTAGGACTGTAAGGGTTCAACTATTCCATTGTGCATGTCCCTGGCTCAAAAAATTATTTGGCGGATTGCCTTTCGTGTATGCCGCTATTGGAAAATGAACCTGAAGGAAACAAAGAGGAGGAAACCATCCTGGTAATCGATATTCCGGCCAATAAGAAAGACAAGTGGGAGAAATCACTTCTGGAAGATGATGTAATGTGCAAATTTAAATGATTTCTAAAGGCTGGCCAGAAAAAAAAATGAAGTGCCAGAGGATCTCCAGGAGTTTTGGAGCGTGAAGGACGAGTTGTCCATAATTGAAGACCTGGTCTGGAGAGGTAACAAAATAATTCCCCCGACTGGGATGAGAGATCGCATCATACAAATTAGTCATGAAGGTCACCCCGGACGAAGCTTGACTAAAAGCAAAATTCGACAAAGCTATTGGTTTCCTAAAATGGACACACTAATTGAAGAACTTGTAAAAGAATGCATTGAATGTGGGGCAAGCGATAAGTCAAAGAATGTCCGTAAGGCTCCTCTTATTCCTGTCACCGTTCCCACCAAACCTTGGGATAAATTGGGGATGGACATTATTGGTCCTTTGAATCTATTAAGTCAATCTCAAAAGTTTATGTTCGTTCTAATTGATTATCATTCTCATTGGATAACAACTAAGTTTGTTCCTTCCATTTCTACAGTCTATCTCATCGAATTTCTTAAGGAGACGTTTTCGAAAGAGGGCATTCCCAGTGAGTTGATAACGGACAATGGTGTACAATGCACTTCTGATGAGATGAGGGACTTCCTGAACTGTTTATCTATTGTTCACATCAAATCTCCACTGTACTCCCCTAAATCTAATGGTTTAGTGGAGAGGGCAAATAGAATGCTTAAGGACACTATTCAACTTTCTATGTTGACCAAAGAATCAGTTGTAGACAGCTTAAGGAAAATGTTGTGGTCATATCACATCACTCCAAATTCAGTGTCAGGTGTTTCCCCGTTTACTTCTCTTAAAGGAAGAAACCCAGGTTCTAAACTTACTCCCAACTGGTTGAATGGAGGGTCCCCTGTGTGGGTAGACAGGAACACTGTTTCAGAGAAAGTGAAAGAAAATCAAGTCAAGTATAAAGATAGTTACGACACTAAATGGGGCCCTACTGACAGAGAATGGGTGGTTGGGGATTGGGTGGCAGTCAAAAAACCCACTTTGTTAAAGTCCAAATCTTCTGCCTTCTCTAGACCCCTTAGAATCAGGAAGGTCCATAATAACTCTGTTTTGTTAGAAGATGGTAATTTATGCAGCATGGATAGATTGGCTCGTTGCACTAATGTTCATGTCTCCGAACTTCCTAGCAACGATGACTCTGGAGAAGTGTCGAGTGATCCTACTATGGGAAGAGTTGCACGTCAACGTAGGTGTCCGGCATGGCAAGCTGACTACAGTATGTAAAGTCTATATATATATCAGATGTTTGCATATTTATCTTTGTTCATCTTTATTGCACACATCTTGGTTGTTCCCATTGCTAGGTAACCTAACTGTGTTTTGGCCATGATGTTTTTCTTTGCCTCTTTCCACATATTTATGCTAGTCTGTATGCATTTACTCATTGGTGCTGCTGTTACATAGGGAGGTGTGTTGTAACTTCATACGCTCCTCCTTGCTCCCTCTCCCCCCCTCCCCTCTGTTTGGTTTCACCTACCTTAGAATGTTGAAGTGAAGCTCGTCTTGGAATGTTGGTGAGCTCACTCCAGTGGTTGGCACTGAAGAATCCAGTTCGTATTAAACTCCTTCTCACCTCATATCTTGTGGAGTCTCTTCTTAACAGTTAAAATGTGCAATAATCCATATGCCAATATTAGATATTATTCGGCAAACTAGATTTAAGTAAACTTGTATAAATCAGAAAAATATGGTTAATATTTTTGAGTTAAGTCTCCCATTTATTTCCTGGGGAGCTATATTTTCTAATAATTCTTTATTAGATTCTATTACAATGGAATTCTAATTTAGTTGATTCTAAAAATATAAACATGAAGAATTCTACTAATTTTGGTCACATTACAGTGTTGATTCGTTATACACTAAACACATTTAATTTTTTTTTACCTAATGTGAATTAAAAGTCTCTCTTGCTTTTCACACTCGATATATGCACGCAGTGATTTATCCGAGGAATATAAGGGCTTTAATTAATCATGATTGGCTGCATAATACTTTTTACTTGTAAAAAGAACAATTTATTTTGGATGTATTACCTGATATAAAATTAAAATTCCAATCAAATTGGATCAGGGCAGTCCACATGAATGGCGAACCCCCGTGAAACGAAGTATAGTTCTCAAGAAACGAGAAAGCAGACAATGCAGCTAAAATGAATAATATTCCCTAATTTATAGTTTAAAATATCTCGATAGTACTTAAAGTTTGGATGTATAGCCCTTTCTTAGCGTTGTCTTACCTTCTTATTTGTACGTCCTTGTGCCGGGGTGCCGTGCTGAATGGCTACTGGCTTCTCCTCGATCGCGTTTCTGGCAGCAAACTGAAGCGCGTACTTTTGGATCTTGAGTACTTGACTGTCCCTTTCAATGAGATCACATGACGTTGGAGGCATGACGTTCATACGTACGCTTCATGACGAACTCGCTTCCCCATTGCTAAACACCATTTACAGAAGGGAAGTAGCGAGATTAAATCTAGAATGTAAACCTATTTGTGGGTACTGGGATATCTCGCTAATGACGCTGATCTCAGCTTGTGATCATTGTGTCGGCGTTTATTAATTGGCCCATCTTATTTTTGTTTTTTAACTTTTTTGGGCCAAACAACCTAAAGTTAGACTACATTGTAGACCTAGTCTTGTCTAAAAGCTTCATATTGCGTATCTCTTATAGCAATTATTTTCCTATTAATATATATTTAAGCTGCTATTGGAATGAAAATTTAAAAATAAAAATTGAAAGTAAGACTTTTGATAAAATAAATATTATAACATTCATTAAGAAAAATGAAATTCTTTTTCCTAATGAGGATATCTGTTTGTCATATTAAATTCCTGTAATCACATCCTTTTCTACAATATCTATGTGTGGTCTCACTGATACAGGGAAAGCATTTCTTTTAGTAATAGAAATTACATGTCTCCTTTATTCTATAATTAAATACAACTTAAAAGTATCTATTATCTAAAAATAGATGTTTCAGCTAGTATTATTGTATTTGAGAGACACATTATAGTATCAATTTCATATGGCGGATAGCTAATCCTAGCTAATTATATGATTGTGCTGTCCCAAGGCAGTTCATTATTTAATACATTTTTGAAGGTGTCAAGAGAGAAAATCCATGAAACCTCTCCTTTTCTGCTTATTTTTTTGGCCACCTTTGTCGTCTGCTAGTTTCATCTTTTCTAGACTTCGCCATCGTATCTCTTCTGGTTTGTGATTCTGGGGCATATTATCAAGCACAGAGCTAAAATTATCGCCGCTTTAGGGGCAGAAAACTGCCGCTAAAGCGGCTATAATGGGCTTGATAATATACACTTGAGAATTCTAATAGAAGCCCATGTTGACACCAGAACATGGGCTTCTATTGGAATTCTCCAGCGCATATTATCAAGCCCATTATCGACAATTTAGCGGCAGTTTTCTGCCGCTAAAGCAGCAATAATTTTAACTCCGTTTCTTGATAATATGCCCCTCTGTTCTAATTAGCTTAGCTGTCCTAATGGCAGAGCGATGTTCAGTGATTCCTGTTTGAATTGTTCTCGAGGTTTCCCCAACGTAACCTAGTTGACAAGGACAGAGACTCAAATACATTGCATTCTGTGTTTTACAGTTCCACAAATGGGTTGCCTTAATGGTAAATCCATTATGGACCATAGTATCACCTTCCATGACCTTTTCACAAGACTTACAAGAAGAGCATTTCACTGTTCCATTAAGAGGTACATTGCCATTGATAGATTTTTTAATATAAAATTGGAGGGTTGGGAGTCAAAGCGCAAATGGACTATCTTATTCTTAACGTTTTTTTTCGGCGATATGCAAATAAAGGTTTTGCTAATTTTTTCTTTTGTTCCGAGTAACTATTTGAAATATGCCAGTTGGAATTTATAATTTGCTGTACTTTGGTGTTAATGGTGGAACGTTTCGTAACACATACCAACTGGCTTACTTTTGGTTTTGTAGTTGACTTTAGAATATGATCTCTGTCGTGAAATCTGGCTTGTTTGTAGGGTTCCCTCACCAGCCGGTGAGGGTATCCTCTCTCTAAGAATTTTTTCTTCATGACAGCAGCTTGTTTATCAAAATCTTGTATATTTGTACAATTCCATCGGACTCTTAGAAATTGTGAAAAAGGGTTACTCTGCTTTTCATTATGCGGATGATAACTTTTAAAATGCATGAGCTTATTTTTTGCAGTTGGCTTCTGAAATAGGTCTACTTCTAAAATTCCTTGGTGATGTCTGATTGAAATATCAAAAAAATCAACTTTTGTATAACTACTATGTGGAGTAAACTTTAGATTTCCATCTGTAAGGTTTAACGACTGGATGAATTCTTGTAAGTTTTCTTCCCAATTGGTCCAGATAAAGAATATCTCATATATGTATCTGGACCCATAGGAAATAGATTTAAAAAATGGGGCAATTTCATTGTAAATAAATTTAATTTCAAATAGGGCCATATATATATTCACTATAGATGGTGCTACAGAAGCCCCCATGCTTACTCTTTTGATTTGCCGAAACAAATTCGGCCAAATTCAAAGATATTTTCCGTTAAAACTATATTCAAACATGCAATTATAAAAGATTTTGAGCAAGGTATGTTAAATTCATCAATGAACCATTCTGTCGCTTCCAGTGCTTCTTTTTGTGGAATATTACTATATAGTGACTCTATATCTAGAGTCAATAAATATCAGTATTTGGATTGAATTTTATTTTTTCTACTTTCTTAATCCTTTCCCTAGTATCCTTAACATATGAAGGGATTTTAGGAAAGTAAGGTTGTCCCAATAGTAGATACTATCGGTCTGTACAGGGGGTTTATCATGCCTTTATGTATTTCGGTGTACTGTAAATACATGCTGTTTTACCTTTGGTGTTATTCAAGTAATCATATTCTTTAGATGTATTTTGCCCTGCATTCAGTGTCTGATTAGTCAAAATCTGTATTTTCTTTGTTATTCTGTTTGTGGGGTTAGATGATATTCTAGAATAGAAGGTCTGACCATTTAACATAGATAACATCTTGTTGTAGTCATCAGTATTGATGACCACAATACCTCCCCCTTCATCACACCTTTTTATTGTTATTGACTTATTTTGAGTGAGAGATTTTAAAGATAAAAGTTAGTCTTTATCTAAATTGTATATAGGATTTGGAATAAAATGAAGTGTTTTTTCTAAACGTTTTAATACCACATTTTCAAAAATGAACACTTTTGGTCCCACTTGTTCTAAAGAAGTTATGAAGGTGGAAGGAAGAGTTAATTCTTTCCATGCTGGTTCATCAGTGATAATTTGATTATCTGAATCGAAACATTTGTATAGTCTAATTTTTTTAAAAAAGGAAAATATATCTTGGTAAAGCTCAAATTTATTAACAAACAAATGTGGTACATAAGATAAACTTTAAGACAGTAGGTTCCTGCTGCTGGGATCTAAATTTTGAGATGACAGATTGAAAATGGGAATTATACCCCATGTTTCCAATACTGTCTGTTGCGTGTCTCTAGTATATGTTGAGGGTGCGGCTGATAATGGTGATTCTGGTAATTCCCTCTGACTTGAGATTGAAATCTGACCCTCTGTCATGCCCTGTGAGTCCCATGTGAGCCTATAAAAGACTGATGTATGTTTTTATAGGGATTGGATGAATTATATGCACCTTCAGGTTCATAATATTGTGCAGTTCCTTCACCTTCTGTATCAGAAGCATTTGAGAATGTTGTTACTCTCTATTGTTTGGGGGCACTTTCATTAGTATAATGATTCTGTTTGTAGAAATTTTCCCCAAGATATGGATATGCTCTTTTGATTGAATAAAATTGTTTATCCTTAACTCATTTCTCAGATTTTCTCTTATTTAAATAATCTGCAAAGAATTCTTTTAATTTTTTAGTTGCTTCCTCTACACTATTTGCTTTTTTAATTGTATCTTCTAATTAATTTAATTCTGGTTTAAGGGAGGCCGACAGTTTCTCTGCAGTTTCCATTATTATTATCATCAAATACCTTGAGCATCTGTTGGCAATCATGCTACATTTTTCCAAAAAGTGTCTGTATTGAACAAATAGTACTGGAATGTTGCGTACACAAAGACCTGCTGGTATTATCCCCGCTTTTAAATATTCAAAGCATATAATCTCCGTCTGCTTACATTCGTTTTAATTTCTTTTTTAGGTTTATTGATTTATTGATATCATCATTAGTTTGAGTAATACCTGTGGAGCTATTGCCAAAAGAATTGCTAGTTCCAACAAGGATAGCAAATTCTTCATCTGAAAACCTTGGGCCATAATTAGTAGTCTAATGATGATCACGTATTAATATTGTTTGAGATTCAGTGATAAAGATGAATAAGAGAAAAAAGACAGAATAATGAACCCAACCAAAGAGAATATAGAAGAAAAGTGATAGAATTTAACAAAATGTCATCATCTAACATACAGTGAAGGCACTAAACCATTTTTTTAACCAACCTGTAATATTGTCAATCTTGATGTCAAAGAACAGCCCCACACATTCAAGCTGTGGGTAATACAAATGTAAGTAACAAGGACCCCCTGACAAATTGGTGAAACAATTCCTAGGACAGGGTAAATATACAGTAGACAATAAATTCCTAGGCAGCCTGAAGGTTTAATAATTAAACTAATATTGATGGACTCAGTGTAAAAAGACCAAATTTCCACAATGTATTCAGATGAAATTATTTTAATTTTCAATTTTCAAATTCATATTTACAAATTCATTATTTTAAAATGCCAATTTAGTAACGTAAAAAACATATTTATTCAAAGCATAATTGATTTTCATAAAAATACGATAAAAAGACCCAAAATGTGGCAGAAGTTAAGTCTTTGATGCGCGTTTCGGCACGAAATGCGCCTTTGTCAGGAAATGCCACAACTTAATCGGAAAACAATAAAGATATATTCTAACAACCACTATAACATGTTGTAATACAAACAACTTCATAATATAATTAATGAACATTTACACTGAGATACCTATTCATAATCATGATCTGTTACAAAATTTGGTCTGTGCCTTCACACTAGCAGACTAATATTCATAAGAATTTAACAAAACTGTCTATAGATAGAAAATGAAATAGGGTGGTGGAAAGATAAGATCAGAAAATCCCAATATTAACTATACATCACCTAAGTATCAGATCCCTATATATACGCTTACATTTAGGCGATTTGGTGGATGGCACAGGACGAGATAAGAATGGTGTTGACACGTTTCTTTCTCTTTTTATATGCTAAAATCTGCAATAATCCATATGGCAATATTAGACATTATTTGGCAAACTAGATTTAAGTAAACGTTTATAAATCAGAAAATAGGGTTAATTCCTTTGAGTTCTAAGACTCCCAATTACTTCCCGGGGAAATTTATTTTCTAAAAATTCTTTATTATATTCTAATACGAATAAGTTTAATTTAGTTGATTTTAAAAATAAAAACAAGAAGAATTCTAATAATTTTGGTCACATTACAGTGTTGATTCGTTATACACTAAACGCATTTTCATCTTTTTTTACCTAATGTGAATTAAAAGTCTCACATTTCACACTCGATATATGCACGTGGTGATTTATCTGACGAATAAAAAGACTTTAATTAATCATGATTGCCTGCATAATACTTTTTACTTGTAAAATGAACAATTTATTTTGGATGCATTACCTGATATAAAATTAAAATTCCAATGAAATTGGATCTGGGCAGTCCACATGAATGGCTAACACCGGTGAAATGAAGTATAATTCCTAAGAAACGAGAAAGCAGGCAATGCGGCTAAAATTATGAATATTCCCTAATTTATAGTTTAAAGTATCTCAATATTACTTAAAGTTCGGATGTATAGCCCTTTCTTAGCGTTGTCTTACCTCCTTATTAGTACGTCTTTTTGTCGGGGTGCCGTGCTGAATGGCTAAAGGCTTCTCCTCGATCGGGTTTCTGCCATCAAACTGAAGCGCGTACTCTATGATTTTAAGTACTAGACTGTCCCTTTCAATGATATCACATGACGTTGTCGGCATGACGTTCTTACGTACCCGTCATGACGAACTCGCTTCCCCATTGGTACACACCATTTACAGAAGGGGAACTAGCAATATTAAGGCTAGAATGTAAACCTATTTGTGGGTACTAAGATACCTTGCTAATGACGCTGATCTCAGCTTGCGAGCATTGTGTCAGCGTTTATTAATTGGACCATCTTTTTTTTGTTTTTTAACTTTATTGGGTCAAACAACCTAAAGTTAGACTACATTGTAGACCTAGTCTTGTCTAAAAGCTTCATATTGTGTATCTCTTATAGGAATTATTTTCCTATTAATATATATTTTTGCTGCTATTAGAATGAAAATAAAAAAATAAAAATTAAAAGTAAGAATATTGATCAAATACATATTATATAATTCATTATGAATAATGAAATTATTTTTCCTAATGAGGATATCTGTTTGTTGTCATATTAAATTCCTGTAATTACACCCTTTACTGCAATTTCAACGTATGTCTCACTGATACAGTGAAAGCTGTGATGTCATCGTCTGTAAATGTTGGCGAAGTGGTGGTGCTCAGGGAGTTGATGAGATGTTCTATGGTAGCCTTGATCCAGCTGCAAGGGGGGCGTTGATGGCCGTGGTATACGGTGGGCATGGTGAAGACGTGATGTATACAATGATGGTTGGTCCAGGAATGTCCCATGGAGTGGCTGTAATTGAAGTTCCCGCTGGCGGAGGAGACGTGCTTGACTGTGTGTCCTGCTATGTGGCTAGCTGCAGTGACTAGCTGCTTGAGTCTGATGTTGGGGAGATTCCCCAGGAGGGGCTGGTGTTCTGGTCAATGGGGTTGTCCAGGTGGAACTTGAGTTTCCCAAGTAGGATGTTGTTGATGGATTGGAGATCCTGGTGTGCAATGAGGTCTACAATGGTATCAGAGAATGGGTGTCCATGGCCTAGAGTGCCTGCAGATGAGGGTGCCACAGAGGATGGAGTTGGTCCGTATCTGGAAGTTGAGATGTTCCATGGTCATCGTTGGGTCATTAGAGTGCGTGGTCAGTCGGACTGTGCTTGTGTAGGTGATGGCAATGCCTCCTCCTGGATGGTCGGGGTAGTCCTTGTGGGTGATTTAGAAGTAGTCAGTGATGGTGATGACCAGTCCGGAGCAGATGTTGGTCCTGGCAGGTAATATGGCGTCCAGGGTTGATGGCGAGGTGGGTGCTGGCGCCGTAGTGGTAGAATGTCTGAGAGGAAGGGTCCTTGGTGCTGAGCGCTGTCCAGGGGCAGACGGGTGCAGACGGGCTTGCCTATGGCTTGCCTTTTGCAGGAGAGACGTCCATTACAAAGAAGGCATTACATCGTAATGCCTTTACAATGCAACTCCAACAACGCAGGTGCCTTTACATCGCGTTCCATTACAATGCATTGTGAGGTCAGTAATGGGGTATTTTTAAGTTTTAGGGTGTGTATGGGTTTCGGGTGTCAGAGATGAAATTTGGGGTGTCTTATGGGGTAACATTTGAAAATTGGGTTGTGTTTTGACGTCAGTCAAGAAAATTGGGGTGAGCATGTGGGTCAAATATGATTTTTAGGGTGTGTTCAAAGATGAAGTTTAGGGTTCAGGGTTTGCTTTAGGGTGCAAGGGTTAGTTTTAGGGATGCACTCACTGAAGTGGGAATATTAATGTTTGCATCTTCGCAACCCAACACCGTCCCTACAGTTGCATTATGTCTAGAATTAGTATGCATTGTAATAAAATGAAATGTAATGGTATGAGTCGTAACCCCATATATACCTTTGGCAGACTAGTGATATGCCCGCTGCACATGGCCGCACAGCGGCGGCCATTGAGAAGTGCTGCGGGGGTCTACTGGACAGCTGGGAGGTGGGAAACACTGGAATGAACACTGGATGGGGTGTGGATTTATTTTATTTATTTTATGCATTTATAAAGCACCTGAATCACCCCAAATGGGGCATGTTCGCGCTGAGGACAAGAGCGGTACAACATAAGGAGAGAAATGAAGTTAGAAAAGATGAGTCTTGAGCTTTTTCCTGAATGCCAAGTAAATGACATTCAGGCGAAGGTCCATAGGTAGTAGATTCCACAGCAAGGGAGCTATGTAAGTGAAAGATTTTCCTCCTAGTCTGGATAGTTCAATTTGAGGCACCACAAGTAGGCCTTTTCCCTCAGAACGAAGTGTCCGAGATGGAGTGTACTTGGTAAGTTTTTCAGCCAGATAGATAGGGGCCATCTGATTGAGTCCTTTAAACACAAGGCAGCAGCAGGGTGTGTGTGTGTGAGCGGCTGTTGTAAATATTTAAATGAAAGAAATCTTACCTCGTGGTCGGGTCCCATGTCTCAGTTGCTCCTGCTCTCCTGAGTCTGCTTCCAGGAACAGGCAGTAGGCAACCAGGCTCCCTCCCCTAAGCCAATAACAATGCTGCAATGTGGCATTGAGATTGGTCATTGGCGCCAGGACGAGGCGTTCAGCCTGCATTGGGAACAAGGCAGTGCACATGACTGCTTTGGGTGGCATGAGCGGGCTGACCAAACAATCACTGAGCACTTGAGTGGGCATGCCCCTCCACACCTGCTCTTCCCCATAAGTGGAGCAGCCCCCAAAGGAAACATGGCACGATTACATCAGGAAGTTGTCATCATGTGATGATTGTTCCTTTTCTTGCTCTGCTTGAAAGCAGTGGGGTGACGCTCTTCCACCATAGCGGATAAGCCACCACTGGAGGTGCAACATCTACATGTGCTAGGCCCGGGTGACTCAACGTCCGGGCCTCCTCCGCTATGTGTCACACCTTCTCCTTACCTGGACATTGAAACTGTGGCACAATCCGCTGCACTCTCTCCAAATCTGTGAATCAGCCAGCACAAGCCTCAGCCAGGTGGGATTTCACAAGCCTGGGTAAAGCAGTTGCCAACAAGTCCGCTGGTTAACCTCTTGATGCAGTTGATGCAGCAGGGCCCCCTTAGGCCTGAAGTTGCAGCGCTCCCACCATAAAAGTTTGGCACAGCTCAGGGACCTCAACCTCCACAACATCTGGCCAGTGCAACATCATCCGGCCTGTGATGCGGAGAGGTGCCGCCCACCGCTGGTAATCCCCTCCATGCACCCCGGTGTAGTGGTGGATCGTAGTATGCAATGCAGACCTCCCTACATTGGTGTGCAGGAGCGCCTCTAACATTCACAGCTCCAAGGGGCGCACAGCGGCCTTCTCATACAGGTCAGCAACATGTCTCCATGCAACCAACCAGACTTCACCACCAGGTACGGGCGATCGCCTAGCCTCAATGTCTACCGCCCCTGCTCATGAACTCCACAGCTCCTCCGCATCACATGCCAGGGGCAGGTCCAGCGAGGCATCCAGGCTCCAGGCGCAGTTTCAGCGAGGCATCCAGGCTCCAGACGCAGGCCCAGCAAGGCATCCAGGACCCAGGCGCAGGTCCATTGAGGCATCCGAGCTCCAGGCGCAGGTCCAGCGAGGTATCCTGGTCACCCTGAATGTTGGGTGGCTTGAGGGGGTTGTTGATGGGGTTGTTGTTGATGCGTGAAGCACTTGGCCCTGGCTCCTCCATTCTGCATTTCATTGTTTATTTTGTGCCTATTTTGTTATTTTTCCAATAGATGCAAAGAAAATCACGCTGGGCTGACTAACGTGCGTTTTTTGCTGCTAATGGGCCTTTCATTGGTTTTCGCCCGCTAACGCCAGAATTCCTATCGCCATCATGCTAATGGTAGCGTCAGTTTTCACCGCTGATCCCTGAAACTATCGCCATGTAGGGGTAGTTTTCGCCAGTCCTTGTACATATGACCCATAGCGTTTTAAACAATTTTAAAGAAACTAGTTTGTAAAATGCCCAGTTTTGCCATCGTTGTCCAGTTCAATTAATCTGGATTACCAATTTATGTGGAAATTGTACTTTTAAATGTACAGTTTTGCCTGTTTTTTTTCAAAGTATGTCTGAAGGGAAAACAACATGAGCCACTCTAGGAAAGTCAAGCTTATTGCCTTCAATCATAGGCCCTATCGTGATGCAATGTTAGATTGATTTCTATAGTGCACTAATCACCTGAAAGGGTATCCGGGTGCTCAGGCAGGTGTATGGGTGTGAGGTCCCCAAGGTGCTTATAGCAACGGCTTATATTTTCAGTTGACTCCGTTAACCAAAAATTTCCTCTGATGGCCCAGTGGAGTAGGGACATTATACCGCCCCCCTACCCACTTAGGGCGGGCACTGTAATGTATTTTTTTCCAGTCCGTCGCTCCCAGGAAACACCTGATGGTGAGGAACTGAAAAAAATAATAATGACCCCACAACCTGGGAGAACACTCCCACAGTATGTGTGTGGTGGGGGGTTCATTAATTTTGTGTTTTGTCGTAAATCAAGTTGGAGTTTGTTTCTGCAAAAGGAAAAAGTGGCAAAAGTTTTCTGAATGGTTGTCAAACTTTTTGTACATTGAAATTAACCCCCCTTATGGCAGTTCCTTTGAATGTGCAAAGATGACCTCGAGGCTGATGGCCATCATCCCATCAGGCTTCTCCAACAAGTAGCTAATAAACTACCGGTAGCTCTCCTGCTACCTGTGAGTAGCTGCCCTGTGGGCAGCTTAATAAACTAAATTAGAAGCTTTTGCTTGGTTGAAATAATATATGTATACCAAAATAGAAAAGCATGTATTTTGAGATGACAATGTGTTTATTTTCTGAACTCATATGTTGGTGTTTGGGGAAAAATGTTTACTTATCCAAAATACATATAAAGCTTATATTTGAGTGATAAAAATCAAAGAGTGTTGGAGAGACGTATTCCTATTATTAACTAGGTGCAATCAGCATTGCAGCTATGGTTGCTATTTGTTTCAAATGCAGAGACATTCCACATTGACAAGGTTTGTTTTCAATTTCAAGGCGTCAGGAACAGCGAGGGAGGCAAGATGGCGTCGGCGTGGTCGGGAGCAGAAAGCTGAGCTCCGCGAAGTTCTGACCCCTGTGTCTTCTGACCCTCTGCTGAGCAATGGACTGCAATAAAACCACACACTTGTGTCATTTAAAGTAGTTTGTTTTGCTAAATTCACAAGGATCTTTGTACATGGTGATAATAGTGACATTTCGATATTGTGATGGTGATTTCCTGAGACAGGGACAGTCAGACAGTCTAAATTTGCTAAACAGGCTAAACAGCTTTACCGCAGCGTGTGGCCGATTATGGAACTCTATCCGTGCCCGTACCTGTGCATGACGCCTGTGACGGATGTTTCACCTTTCATCCCCGACAACTGGACTTTTCATGGCTTCACGCTTCACGGCTTCTTGGTCTGGTCTTTTCTGCAGGAGATGTTGTTACATGACACACCGATGCTGTCCTGATGCTATGCTGAAAAGTTGAAAGTCTGCGGAGGCTGTACGAGGCCGCACAAGGCAATACAGGAGGGACCTCTACCTCTACCTCTACCTCTACCGCCGCCGCTGCCACCACTGCGCCGCTGCACGAGGAAAAGCCATCTCTCTCCTTCCTCTGTGTTCAGTGGGTGGGTGGCGGACCCTTGCAGTAGGAGATCGGCAGGGGGGTAAAGAAGAGCCCACGGATCGTGATGCTGGTAGCCAGTAGCCTCAAGGGTGATCGACAGACGTGTCCGCTCGACGCTCCAGCGCTCCAACGCTCCACTGCTCTTCCAGCTCCACCTGCCTGCCAGCCAAACTCCGCCGGCATCGTTCCGTTGTCAAGGAGACTCCGCTGGTATCCAATGCGGATTGACCCCGCTCCGATTGACTCCGTTTGCCCTGCTGGAGCTATTGCTTTCTCCACTTCAGGCTGTGCTTCAGTGGTAACGCTCCTCAGGATTGTGTCTCGCTTGATTTGTAGGGGCCCATTGCCACAGCCGCGGTCTTGGTCTTGGTCCTGGTCTTGCCTGAGGGCTAAGAAATGCCGGCTAACATCAGGAGTTGAGTGGAAGATTGTCTCATCCTGCCGGTACATGGGCAGCCAAGAGAGACTACTGCAGAGACAAAGGTCAGTGCAGGGTAAGGATCTATCTTTACAGGTCAGCATGGCTGGAGTGGAGGGGTCCGGTTGTGTGCCGAGCGAGAGCGAGACGCCAGCGATGGGCTCACAGGGGGAGGGAAACCCTCAGGATAAACAAGACTCCCAACACTCCCAGAATATACAAGGCTCGGTAAATACAATGAGGCGGCCTGAAACAAGGGGGTCTAAATAAAAGGATGACAAATACAAAAACACTGACAAGTATAACGATAGAGATAAGGATAGGGAGAAAGAGAAAGAGAAAGAGAAACAAAAGGACAGAGAGAGAGACAAAGTTAAAGACAAAGTTAAAGACAAAAATAAAGAAAAGGATCAAGATATAGAAGTGGGTCCAGACTGGAATTATTGGCTAAAAAAGCAAGGCGACTACAGGCCATTAAAAAATTAAAGTCGGCTTCCAAAACCAGCGGTCTGTCGAATGACGCTCAACCATCTTCAGCCCAGTAGTAAAAGAGCAATTTGATCTGGGGGGGGAGATGAGACTGCAAGAAAATCAAGTAATCAGTCAAAAATACCGGGTATTCGGAGCATGCTCCCGGCAGCCATAAGTGGGAATCTGGCGACCGGACTAGCGACTGGATTGGTCAGTTCTGCAACAGCTGAACTTACAGTAGCTACGACAGCACCAACAGAAGAACCCGAACAGACAGCTGGCCACGCTGCTTTAACCTCTCCTCTCCTCAACCTCTAAGCTTGACTAGCGCAGAGCTTGACGATACAGATCAGGAACGATACCTGGATCAAAACCCAGGTAGTATAGGTCCATTATCTGACAGCAATGTTCCAAAAGGTGTCGGAGGGGGGGATAATGCAAAAAATACCCTCCAAAAGTTCCAAGAACAAACACCTGTACAAGCTCAAGCACCGGGAGCACAAGGTGCACAAGGAGCACAAACACAACCGTGGCCTGGATCAGAGCCACAGTCAGAGTCAGAATCAGAAGCGGAGTCTAAAATCTATGAGACTGGGGTGTCCACTTTGAGCGAAGCACAGAGATTGAGATGGGAGCAGACATGTACTGAATCCTAAGAACCCTCAGATTCTAACGCTAAAATGACGAATGATTCTCCTAAGGATAACACCGCAAAGAAAAAACAGGAAAAAAGAAAAGAAGACAAAGGAGACAAAACAAACTAATCTATGAGGACACCACCGATCAGGGGAGCAATATGGATCGGATCGATCACAGACTGAAGAATTCATCTCCACAAGCCACTTCACTGTCTGACCCGAATCCTTGTCTGTTAAGAGATCCAAAAAAGTCCGATCATAATCAATCAGGCAATGGGGGAAGTCAAGCAGAACCCTCCCTGGGCGATGTACTTAATTCAATCAGGAAATTCCAAGAGGACGTGAAACATGATAATAAGAAACTCCAAGGAGCAATTACCAAAGTGGGCCAAAGTTGTCTTGAAATTTCGGACAGAATGGCATCGGTAGAGCTACGTACCGAGAACCTGGAAAAAGATGTCTCCGCCCTGCAGACACAGGGAAAAGAACAAGAGGGAATAGTGAAAGACCTGATGATGAAGCTTGAGGACCAGGAAAACAGGACCCGGCGCAATAACTTACGCCTTCTTGGAATCCCCGAGGGAACAGAGGGGAATGACCCAAGGGGCTATATGATATCCCTTTTTAAAGAATCATTCCCGGAACTAACCACCTGGGATTGGGACAAAGAGTTCCAGCGGGCTCACCGCTTTCCACTAACCCTTACTAAATGGTCACACTCATCAGCGCAATACCCACGAGCAATGTTGGTCTATTTTGGCAATTTTCTCCTACGGGAAGCTATCTCCGATCTGGCACGACCAACCCATAAAAGAGAATTTAAAGGATATATGTTTTTTAGTAGACCCAACTTCGCCCATGCGACGGTGGAACGGAGATGGAGGATGCAGCAACTTTTTACCCCCTTTGAACAGATGGGAGCCACAGTATTTCTACAGAATCCTGCCAGATTAAAGATTATTTTTAAAGGCGTCACTAGAAGTTTCACCAGTGAAATACAGGCGCAAACATATCTAGAGGAGATCACAGAACCTATCAAAGACAAAGAGAAACTTAAAAAAGGAAAAAAGCTAAACAAATAGACTGCATTCATATGTTAATTCACCCATGTCACCAGTGAAATGATTAGCAGGGCAAGTTGAGAAAGGGAGAGGAGGGGGGGTATCATAGACTGATAAACAACTGCATTACGAATTATCAATGTTTACGTGCAGGAAATATATGGAAATGTATTGCAGAGAATAATTATCATACCTCCACTCCCAGTAGTTACAGGGGTCAGGACGCGGAGATGCTAGCGACTTACTGATCACCAAGATGCCCGCAACCTGGATCCTCGGGAACCAGGTAGCCTCACTAGATGGTGGAGGGGGGGGGGCCTAGGGGTGGGGAGTGGGGCCCAGTAGAGAGGTTTTAGGGGGCGGGGGAGGGGGTGATCATACAGGCAAAGAATCAGGTCAGAATCCATGATGTGGCATATAATTAAGATAAAAATCGCAGACTCTAAAGAAGGAATAAGAGAATGTTCAAAACTATCCAATGTAAAATCTACAAGTATGAATGGCTAAACTAAAAATATTGACCATCAACATATGTGGACTTAATGACCTTAAAAAAAGAAAAAAATTAGCGATAGGTCTTCAGTCAATCGGGGCTGAAATTGTTTGTCTTCAGGAGACTCATGTTGATGGGTCCTAAAGACATTTACTGAAAAACCTGGGAGATAGACTAGTTGTCGCCACTACACAGGCAAATAAAACACGTGGGGTGGCTATTCTGGCACGGGGTGGGGGACTTCAATTTATGAGATCAGCTGCAGACAAATGTGGTAGATGGGCAATCACGGAGTGCCAATATGCTTGGGGAAAAAAAACGTACGATTTGCTCAGTGTATGGGTGTGTTACAGATGACAGATGCTTGTTTCCGGTCCAGGGAAGACATCGCTAGGCAGTTCGGGCTGGACTGTTCCCATGAGGCACAGGGTCAGACTGATTTGCATATAGCCATGTCTGAACTGGGGTGGCTGAGTGAACTAAAGAATGGTGATGGATTAAACCCAGATCAGTTGACTGGGGGTGAGTGTTTGATTTGTTCAAACGCTCCGTCCATCATCCCCTTTTGTATCGCTTTGTTCGCCCTAAGTGTGGCAGGGTATGCTCAGACTTGAGTCCCTTGTTCACTTGGCCACTGGATTCAAGATAGCCTGGCTGATGAGGATTATGAATCCGAAACCGGTCCCAGGATGCTTGTTTCCGGTCCAGGGAAGACATGGCTTGGCAGTTCGGGCTGTACTGTTCCCATGAGGCACAGGGTCAGACTGATTTGCATATAGCCATGTCTGAACTGGGGTGGCTGAGTGAACTAAAGAATGGTGATGGATTAAACCCAGATCAGTTGACTGGGGGTGAGTGTTTGATTTGTTCAAACGCTCCGTCCATCATCCCCTTTTGTATCGCTGTGTTACAGATGATCCCGAACTCTTGGTATTCTTATCAAATGAATTAGCACACTGGCCTGTACCAATGATCGTTTGTGGTGACCTTAACCTTAACCTTCCATCGAATTGCTCTTCTGGGCACAACTTTATTTATCAAGGCAGGAAACCTTAAACCTTTAGAGCCCTTGAAGAGCTTTGTCATATTCATGGGTTATTAGACTGTTGGGAGATGAAACTCCCATCCAATCCCGGTTACACCTTTTTTTCCCACCCTCATCTTAAATTTGCCAGATTGGATTATGTATTTGCATTACATACTATTATTTCCAGTTGCTCTATAGATCGATTACCAAGGGTTTTTTCCGATCATAATCCTCTAACTATAAGCATTGACACCGGGAAGATACAATCAGATCGCAGTATATGGACGATTGAAAGGGCCTTATTGACCAACGAAAAATACTGTCAGCTTATGGAAAATTGGATCCCAGAATTAAAGTACAATGTGGGTAGTGCCCCGTTGGAGGTGGTCTGGGACACACTGAAAGCAGGAATAAGGGGTGAAACCCTCAGATATTCAATAAAAAATAACAAAGAAGCAAAACAAAATTTAAAAAACCTACAGGATAATTTGGCAAGAAAGAAGGAAGATCTAGTTAGAGCAGTCCAAGGTGGAAATAATATAGAAGGGGCTGTAAGTGATGTAGCAATAGCAAAGAACTTTATATCTGAAATATTTACCACCAAAGCAATCTGTAAAGCCACAATGAATAAGGAGAAAATATACGAACTAAGCGAGCAGGTAGGACATCAACTTGCAATCCATACAAGACAGCAGAACACCGAAAACACAATTAAAGCAATTAGAGACCCTATTCATGGACTCACACAAGACCCTAAGGAGATCAGGGATGCCTTCAAGAGATATTATGTTGACCTATATACCGAGACATGTAATAGCCAGTTTAAAATTGACGAATATTTAGATCTAGTCACAGGGACCCACTTACCTCAATCTGATAAAGATAGTCTCGCTGAGGCTCCACAATGGGTGGAAATTCTCCTCTCGATAAATAGCCTTTCCTCTGGCAACCGGCCTAGATGGAATTCCCGTGGAATTTTACGCTAGATTTAGCAAGCAACTGAAAGAAATCTTAACTAATTTGATGATTCATGTTTTTCAGGGAGGACGGCCGCCGGAATCTTGGGCCCGGGCAAAAATTATTGTTTTCCCGAAAAAAAAGAAGGACCCTACAGAATTAGGAGCATATCGTCCAATTACATTAATAAATAATGATTCTAAAATATATTCCAAACTGTTAGCTAGTAGACTCGCCCCGATAATCCACAAAATCATATCAATTAGGCAACATAGATTCGTCCCCAGGGAGATCAACCACAGATCATATCCAGAGGGTGATCACGCCTTTTGACATAGCAGAAGTAGCAGGAGACCCTATGGCACTGATACTGCTAGATGCAGAAAAAGCATTCGATAGGGTCTCCTGGCAATATCTTTGGACTGCTATGTCAAAAAGTGGGATCGGGGACCAATTCATCAATGCTGTTCGCATTGATGCATGATGTATGTCAATCCTGAAGCAGTGGTCATGATTAATGGGGAAATATCAGATACCATCAAAGTGACTAGAGGTACAAGGCAGGGTTGTCCTTGCTCCCCTCTGCTATTCGCTATATTTATAGACCCATTTATTTCGAGGTTAGAAACTAATTCATCTATACATCCAATGAAGACTACCAATGGTGAAACCAAGACCTTGGCATATCGCAATTGTCACAGCTAATCCAAATGAGGCAGTAATTTTAATGGAGGAAGACGCGAAAAAATTCGGAGAGATTTCCGGGTATAAACTGAATAAAAAAAAAAACAGATTATAATTAATAGCAAAATCAACTATTCTGATGAAAGGGTGGTGGATAACGCACTATCAGCCTGATTCATGTAGGTAAATTGCACTCGCAAAGGGCCAGATTCTGAGAATCTGGCCCTTTGCGAGTGCGATTTTTGCATTTGGTATTCATGATACCAAATGCAAAAATCGCTATTTAAGAAGTCGCAAATATGCGAGGAATAGCATTTAAGGAATCTCTAATAGAGATTCCTCAAATGCTATTCATGAAACATCAAGAAATAGCGATTTTGAACTTTTGGGGCCGCTATTTACCGACAGGTCAGACCTGTCGGTAAATAGCAAAAACTCAGAAAAATGCTTTTAAAAGCATTTTTCAAAGTTGCATGTAGCACACACACATGTCCTTTGGACATGTGTGTGCGCAACACCTGTCCAAAAGTGCATTTTAGGGGTGCTACAGGGCGTCCTTTGGACACCCCTGGCACCCTTAAAATCGCTATCTTAGTTGCGAGTAGCAAATTGCTACTCGCAAATCCCCATTCATTCCTATGGGCCTCTTGGCCCATAGGAATGAATGGGGAGTATTTGCGAGTAGCAAATTGCTACTCGCAAATAAAGAACATGTAGGAATCGCTATTTAAGTAGCAATTCCTACATGAATGCCGTTTTGCGTGTCCTCAATAGCGAATCGCTATGATTCGCTATTAGGGACACGCAAAACGGCATGTACATGAATCAGGCTGTATATCTCGGTGTTAATATCACTTCAAACTTAAACAATCTAGTGAACCTTAACTTGAATCCACTTCTGAAACAGACAGAAAAAAGCTTAATTGGATTACATAACTTACATTTAACAATTATTGGAAGATGCAACCTTATCAAAATGTTATTTTTTCCAAAATTTTTGTACTTTTTTTGAACAATCTGTTTAAACTTTGACCCATCGATTTTTAAAGAAATAGACAGTATTTTTTCTTGTTTTATTTGGGGGTACGGAAGAACACGTAGAGCTCACAGATTCATCACCCTACCAAAAGAAAAAGGCGGTCTGGCGATACCTAACTTTAAAACTTATTGGTGGGCTACATTTCTCAAATTTAGTACATTGCTTTTAACCTCCAAACAGGACCCTAACCCAGAGAGGTCAGTCCCAACTCCACAGGAACTTATCCTAGGTAAAGAGGCGGGCGATCATTTGTGGAGATTAACCTACGATTATCATTTTAAAAAAGTGCGCTTTAAAACCCTTAAAGGCATTTACATCGCCTGGAATCATATTCGAAAACTCTTGGAGATTGGTAGGTTTTCCTATTACACTACCCTATATAGAAATACAAATCTCCCGGAGATTTTTACTGTTACTTGTATGATGCGATGGGTCAGATCAGGAATTTCACAAATTGTCTCACTTCCGTTCATTTGAATCTTTTAAAAATAAATTTGGTTTAGAATCTCGAGATTTTTTTAAATATCTACAAATTAGGGATTTTATTATGAAAAAGGGGGGTGGCAACTTGGCTTTCGAGAAAATTCTAGCAATCGAAACAGTGGTTCAAAGTGACAAGGTTAAAATTGGAGAAATATATAAGAATTTAGTTACAGCTTTTCCCGATGACTTAGATAAACATACCCATAATAGGCAGAACAAACTAGGAATCTCAGAGACCCTACCACACAAAGCATTCGAACTTTAAAATTCATTATTAATGTCCACCAAATTGCAAGCCCAATTCTATAAGACTTTCTTTCAATTGTATTATACCCCCCATAGAATATCTAAATGGAGTACAGGTAAAGGAACAATATTCCCTCGATGTGCGCCGTCGGAAGCTGATCTAATACATATGCTCGCCACATGTCAGACTCTAAGCACCATCAGACGAGAAATTTCCACTTTTCAATCTGGAATCTTTGAGACAAGAATTGAGATCTCAACAGCTGAAATAATGCTAGGGGTAGACAGTGATACCAGACCCGATACAATGCAGGGACTTCTGTTCATCTCAATGGCAGTACTTAGAATTTGTCTGGCATCCGCCTGGCTAGATCCACATCCACCAACGTTTCAGCAATGGCGGGCACGATTTTTAGCAACATATAGCCTGGAAATAGCTATTTATAGTCGTAAGGGTATGAACAAGAAAAGAAAAGGATTAGAAATATGGTATCCTCTTATACAATGTATAGAAAGACCGGATGATTAATGTCATTTAAGTACTTTAACAGAAATGTTATTGGGTTTTCTTTTTCTCTCTTTTTTGTTTTCTTTATTTTTTTCCTTCTTATGAAAAATAATTTTGTTTGTTACAACATGAAGAGTATGTATGTGTATATTATTTAATGTTGCCTGTATGGGGGGGTGATCTTGAGGATGGGGGTGTGGGTGGATCAAAACTGTAAAAACCTTAATAAAGATCCGGTTAAAAAGACAAGGTTTTTTTCATCATTGCTGGCTACCATGCCCGATGTACTGAAGTGATCACTGCTGGTAATCTTGAATATGGTAGCCATAATGTAATATTGTCTTATGTAGTTACTACTACATCCCTAATAACATTAGTAGCTCTGGAAGGTTTTTATTGAAGATAAGTAGCTTTTTCATAAAAGGTTGGAGATTCCTGCTCTAAATACACTACATTAATTTAGCTAGGCCTGCTTACCTGGCCTGGTTGCTATTAGACCCTTTTCCTGTTCCTAATTATATACACTTTTACAGCATATTTTTGTTACTGTGAATACTGGTGTTACTTTTTATATGTTGTGCTTATTTACATCTAGAGAGAGGGAGCTTTAGCTGTCTATCAGAGATTATGTCAATGCAACAAACAACAAATGAATAATCGTATCCAGAGAGGGATTGGCTTTATGGATTGAGGCCCTGTCAGCTATTGCATCTATGATGTTCTTAGCATGTTTTTAGTCAACTCATGGCATTTTGCAAATGTTTACATTCTTCCCATGTAGAACTTGCACTTAGTCCCTTCTGTGGCTCTGCTGCCTATGCTTATTTAAACAACAGAGCATCTGGATGGCTCCCCTGCTGCTTCCATCAAGTGCTCTGCTTTGCCTGTCTTTAGCACTCTCTGAATGGGCATTGCTGCCAACTGAAAAGAGGTTAGACTGAACAGGGCAGAATAGTAGCTTTCTAGTACTGAGGGAAGTGCTAGCCCTTGTCTTAGATAATTGCTGCTCTATGGCGCTGCACAAAGGGCTACAGGATGGCTTGTGGAGCAGGATATCAGTAGCTAGATGGCAGTAGGCACTCTGATTTTGTTTTCTTTTCACAAGCAGGTGAAGCGCAAGCAGCAGGCTGTTAGGTAGTGTTGAGTGTCCCACTGCAGCAGGATATCCTCATCAAGGGTCAGGGTGAGCAACTGCACTGTGGCATGGTCAGCAGGTGGTCAGGTACTGAAGGACCATCAACAAGGGCAACCTGTGGGTAGGAGCATAAGGAGACATGAAGCTCTACAGAAGCATAACAGGAAGACAGGAGAGTGGGCCTTGGGGTGCTGCAGTTTTAGCCCCTGGAGAACTGCAAGCATAGTGGTACAAGGAGTTGTCACTGGACTTCCCCAGTCACTTAATTACCTTTGGCCATTATTGGTGAAATCTTGTTCCCATTCCGAGTATGATAAGCCTGACTTGTACAGTTTCTTCCAGTTGGAGTTAGTGGCCATGCCAGCCACTAACTCCCTCATCCTTTATCACTGTAGGAAAGTAGGATCTGCTTCTTTTGCTTACCCCCACTTTTTGCATGTTATTACACTGTTTTTTACTAGTCTGACTGGGATCTTGCTAATCAGGACCCCAGTCTATCTGGTTTCTCCCTAAAATGTTAAGCTATGTACTTAGGTACACTCCAGATTGGATACTGGGGTACCCTTGTCAGTCCCTAGTATATGATTCACATGTACCCAGGGCATAGGTACCCCAGAGGCCTCCCATGGCTGAAGCATGTATAATGCCACCCATGAGAGACCATGCAAAATGGTACTACAAGCCTGCCATTGCAGCCTGTGTAAGATAGAACATGCACCACTTACTTTAGATATAGGTTTGCTATATCTTTAGGTCACTACACTTCAGACCTATAACTCATCCCTATAGCAGGCCTTGACAATCCTGAAGGCAGAGTGCTTGGTTTTACATGAGAGAGTGCTCCTGCATGAGCAGAGCACCCCTGCAGCCTTTGAAGATCATTGTCCCGGGTTGTCGGTGACGCAGCCAGATTTATAGGCAGAGGTGCATTATATGCTCGCGTAAAATGCTATCACGAAAACGGCTGCAACAAACCATGTCGTGTTTGGTTTCAAAAACCTTGGAATCATACCTCCACACTGGTAACCGATGTGAGAGATATGATTCCACCCTTCTGCAGTGAGCTTTGTGTGGGTCCCTGGTCTTCCTGGTATCAGCCTTCTCGGCCCAGACTGCACAAAATGGTTGCTGCCAACCAGAGACACATTTCTGCCCTCCTGCTGCTGAGCCAAGTTCGAGCAGAGGAAAGCAGCACAATAGGCATCCTGTCACAGGGAGGTGTGACTACCTCCCAGACAGGATTTAGCGTATTGGGGTTGGGTGGGTGCACTTCCAAAGTGCCTGAAAGGCTGCATGAGGGGCACATTTGGTGTCCCTGTGCATAGCCTTGTTCAAACCAATCTTGGGAGCGGTTGGCTCCTGCCCTGGCACGAAACTGGACAAAGGACATCGGAGTAACCTCCCCACTGTCCTGACCCTCCCCTGGGAGGGTCCCCTGAATCTGTCTAACCCTCTCCCGTGGGTTCAAAAGGGCTTACCTGGCTATAGGACCCTAGATTCGACATGGATAAGATTCTGAGCAAGAAACCACTGACCTTCGACCGTCTGGACACTCTGGACTTTGCTGGATTTTGACTGGGCCTGATTTCATCTCCCTCTCCGTCCAAAGCATTGTCTGTGCCCGTGCACCATACAGGCTCTGTGCAGGACCTGTGGAGCATCAAGTACAACTGAAGTATCTCCCTTGGGGTGAAGGAGTCACTCCCCTGCATTCCCAGGCACTGTAACACAACTGACTTGTGTGCTGATCCGGAGCTCTTGCGGACTCCGAAGGCTCCAGCAACACATAAGGTGGGTTACTATGTTCCTTGAGGTTGAGCTGCCATCTCACTAAGTTTGAAGCCAGTCTCCCTTGTGGGAACCGAATAACCTGAACCCCTGTGCATTGTGTACTTTTGTAAGGGCATATGCGTGT
The DNA here is from genome assembly GCF_964261635.1 of Lissotriton helveticus. Classification (NCBI taxonomy): domain Eukaryota; kingdom Metazoa; phylum Chordata; class Amphibia; order Caudata; family Salamandridae; genus Lissotriton; species Lissotriton helveticus. The sequence goes on from NC_136067.1 coordinate 1,117,127,297, forward strand.
TGGTATTTCCCAACTAAGTGCATTGGGATAGCAATAGCCACAATCTCCACGCACCTTTTGCACAAAGTACTTTGGCCTCCTCATACTCTGTGCCCTGCAAGCTGTTACTTTGTGAAACTGTTAGAGGTCCCCTCGCGACTCCTGTGCCTTCGGCCTGTGGGTCCACTTGAGGGACAATACTAATTTTCTTGAACTCACCTGGTTGCTCCAGGCCTGCCCTGACTCCCCTTACTGTGGTTTGTCCCCTGGTCCTTGTTAGGCCAAACCATAACCTTCTTTGACCTTCTTTGTGGGTTGCCGCTGCCAAGGCTTGTTGGTGATCCTGCCACACACCGACCCCTCAGCACTTGACATCCTTTGTGGGACAGCTCGTATCCCCCTCCTGATTGTCCTTGACATCTCCTGGCCCCTGCAGAAGTAGAATCAAGGTCTCCATCCTCACACCTGAAGCACCAGACATCGCTGGGCATTCGCACCTGGTCACTCCTGAGTGACCCTACTCTGTCCCCTCTGCTTTCAGGTTCCTTCCATCAAGAATCCACCTTTGGGTTCCACAGGACACTTTTTTTCTTTCCAGCAGTGGTGTTTCTTTTAGGACTCCCATTGAGAACGACAGTGGTTTCTAATGCCACTTTGACCCTATGCACCCGGCTTCCCTGGGATAGGTAACTCTGGTGCTTTGGTATCCACCGGTGGGGTGGCTCTCCAAACTTCTAAGTTCCAAAGGGATTCCATGTAATCTAAAGGGAAGGGTCCTTAACCTGTAAAATAGCCACTGCAACGCTTCCATTGAATTGTACGTAACATATGGTTGTGTTCTTAGACTGCACCCGTCCTCCGTGGGGTCCCTACTTATTCACCTTGGATGGTTCCTTGGGGTCCCAGTGATTCTATATCCTCTAGGCACTGTCTTGACTTGAGTGATGGTTCTTATACCACAATTTTAGTATATGGTTTGGTCTCCCCCGGGAGCCCACTGTGTATTAGTGCTACTTACAATTGTTTCTGTGCTACAGTATTGTGTGCTTTGTGTTTATCTACATCACAATAAGGGTTGTTTGGACTGGTGCAAAGTGCCCACTTTATTTAGTGGACAGCATATACCAGGCCAGCTTCTCACAATCATTGCAATGAGTAGCTGGTGTGAGGTGATGCCGCTCCTACAACACACAAAAACACAGGAGGGAACCCCTACCATGCTTAGCCTGTCTCTCAACCCCAGCCTTGGGGATCACCCTATTGTATTAAAAGGAATCTCACCCACTGGGATTCCAAATGGCATGCTTTATGATAGAGTCAACGTCCAGATACATAGTGCATCTGGATGGGCTCATTCTAGACAGCCAAGGGAGCTCTTTAGTTATTGGGTAGATCCTAGATTAAAAATATTCTAGGATGTCCAGATGGGCTAATTTTATTTTCAAAGGACACCCTGACAGAGTTAAAAACTGGCACTAGGGAGAGGGGAGGAGAGTGCCTTATCTCTATAGATATGGCACACTCCAGCTTCCGCCCTGTCAAGCAACGCAGTGCAGCATTTTTGGTTGCCGCATTGAGTGACACTTTTATAAAACTGTACCTTTGAAAGATGCTACTCTATCAACAACAATCTTGACTTTTCTTAGCCCTGTCCACAATTGCATGGTGCTGGCTACTGTAAGCAGTCTGTGGGTGTCGACTTCATGTCAATGTTTCGTGTGTGGTTTGATATTGTTGTCTATTTTAATAATTTTTGGGGACACTAATATGTTGATAATTTACACATTGAATTATGTATCACACCTCGGATACTTCAGGGCATAAAGCCATACAAAAATAACTATGATTGTTGTTGTTATTGTTACTAATGATAATCATAATGATCACACTGAGAACTTTGACTATGCTTTTCAGGACTCTCCTAACAATGTTCATGTGCTTTTGCTGCAAGGGGTTTCATATAAAATAAAGGGATTGAAGCCAGCCCATTACTTACAATTTTTGGCTTGATTGTCATTCTTTTTAGCTGCATCCTAATTGTCCACTGTTGTATCCTGCACTTGTAAATGCATTGCCAGTTTACCACCAGTGGAATGTTGCTGTGATAATGTTGTTCAGAATGTTGGAAATCTGTCAGAGAAGTCACAGTTGAGTGGGCTGAGCAGCTTGATGGCTGCTCCTGGTGGGGTTTGTACTGCTCATCTTTGTATCCTGTAACTTTTCTTAATAAATCCTCCTGAAACCTATCACATCTACCTGGATTTAATTACCACAACCACCTTTGCCTCAAGTCACTACCTTTTATTTATCCGCATCGAAGGACCAACAACTAATTGATTTCATTTTATTAGTGTCCTTCTGGTGTTCTTCTGTTGATTGGGCTGTGATTGAGGGTAATTATTTTCGTTGTTATAACCTTCATTTCCACTTTCATGCTACACTTTTTGACCGCTTTTAATTTCCATCGTACAGATTTGTTTGCTGGATTCCTTTTACAGCACCAAATAATAGAACACACTATTAAAGAAATGTGTGAATTTGTTTTACAGTTTGGAGCTTCCTTTATAGCACCAAACAAATGGCATGGAATATTAAGCAGTCTTTGTGACTGCATGTGTTTGTAGGCTGTGCCTCTTCACTGCTAATACAAAGTATATGTCTGTTTAAAGGCTTCAGTCATGCCCAGCGCAGCAAATATTCAATTTCTCCTTTAAACCTGTGCCTAAGGCCACATTCTCATATGCATTGCACGAAAGCACTTTTAGGTGCCCTACAGTCATATGCACTTAGATGCAGGAGATGTAGCCTAACAGCCACAGCTACACCTCACTCGACTCCAATCTGCCCCTCTCCACATTAATCTACCCCAATCCACTCCAATATACCCCAGTCTTCCCAATCCACTCCACTTCACTCCAATCTACCCAACTCCACTACCCTACAACCTATCCCAATCTACCCCGCTTCATTCCCAAGGAGCACATTGCTAAATAAAACAAAAAAATACAAAGATGACCTTGTATCAGCTCACATTTCTAAAGAAAGAGAAATCATTTCTTCCAGAAACGAACTTCTGTACTCCCCTCATGCTCTTGCGCAAAATTGTGTTAATTCCCTGCCCAATGGCCTCTTGAACTCCACAGTGGTACATATTGGTCCTTCTCTGAAGCTCACCCTACACTCCATAATATGTCTCATCCAGGGACTGAAGAAATATGATTGCATGACCCCAATCCTGATTGAACTAAATTGGCTCCTTTTGTTAGCCTTCACGATTTTCAAATCCAGCTTAATTCTTTGCAGATCCATCACCACTAAAACCCCATTTTTTATGACAGACAAACTCACAATTTCTGGTAGCTCACTTCACACCCACAGCACACCATCCAACTGGATACAACACAGTGTTACAAAATAGAAAAAGAAGACTGAAGGCCATTTCCATTTGTACACCTGGGATTTGGAACAACATCCCCATATCCATCAGGACCTCCTCAAATCGTCTTCAATTGAGAAAAGAGTTTAAGACACCTCTTTAAAGAACAATACATCACAAGGTAGTAATAGTACACTTCTGCTCCCAGAATCAAGCTATATCTCATATCACTTGTTGACTGTATGTTGCCTTTGACCCTGTACAACATTTCGCTGCCTTTTGGCCAGACTAATGCTGCATACAGGCATAGACACAGTTTGAATCTGGACCTTGGGTTTGCAGTTGCATATTTTTCTACCATTCGTTAGTTTGTGGCACTGGTTCTTCAATATTCTTAGTAGCTGCTACTCTCTGCCACACAAGGCTTGCATGCAGCATGTTATTTTTGGTTTTGACCATTTCCCACTTCTACCTAATAATATATGTTGGTGTATGTGTCATGCTGTTCACTTTCTTATGAAGTATTATTTTGCATATTGTTACCGTGGTGGCTTTGTTGTTGCTAAAGTATGCACATTTTCAACTGATTTAACAGTGCAGGAATTTGTATTTTCATACTGTCCGCGCATGATTAATACATATATTTGTGATTTTTTTTCGTGATGGTTCATACTGGCCTGCAAAATTACCCAAAAGGGATCCACATTCTAATTGTGTCCTTTGCCCTCTGTATGTCCACTACTTTAGATGTTTCTTCCATATATTTGCATGCCCTTATCTTTCTTTTGAAAACAGGCTAATTTTTACTGGACCATTTACATTTGCAAAACTCATTGGCTTGCCTTTTATTTTTAGGTTGACCGTTCGAGACCTCTTGTATATACTTTAGTATATACTTATATGTTTATGTACTTTGTGGGCTCTGGAGATAAGCCCTAGGACTTGCCTGCTTCTGCTTAGGGACTTTTTTTCCTGATGAACTCCCTCTATTTAACTGTCTTGATAGAAAACGACCAGAAGGTCAGTAAAATACCAGAATTGCTTCTACGTGTTCAACTGCCTCTATTTCACTGTCTTGATAGAAAAAGACTAGTAGAGGTCAGTAAAATACCAGAGCTGATTTCTGCTGAGGGACTTTCTTTTTTTATTTTTCTGCCAACTGCCTCTGTTTAACTTTCTTGATAGAAAATGACCAGCAGAGGTCGTTAAAATACCAGAATCACTTTAGCATTCTTTAGATTCCAGTTGCTAGAAATTGTCTTCCATAAACACCCGTGGGCAATATTATTTTTTTTTAATCCTGTATTTTCAGTGATATGACCACCGAAGGTCCCTGATTTTATATTAAAAACAGAGCTTTGGACTATACCATTTCCTGCTGAAAGGCAATATTTCTCTCCGTGTGTTCCCATACCTGGCGTGTCATGCAGTTTGGTGCTTACATTCCCTCCAAGTTAAAGAACAGTAGATGTTTCAGCACCCAGGCTAATGTGCTGCATAGCTAAATACTATAAGGTCCCAAAGGCGAGACCGATTGCATTGCAAATTCTTGTTTTGTTTCTTCTCAATTGTAGTATTTATTGGCTTGCTTTTCCTGTTTCAAACTGTAGTGCTGTTTTGCAGGTGATTCTCTTTTGTCAGCACTGGCAGGACCAGTGCTATTGAAAGATCTTCACTGCTTGCCTTGCAGGCTTATATGAAATTGATATCCTTTTAATTAGTGACAGACTCCCTGAACACACACTATTTAAAATAACTTGGGGGCTTATTTACAAGCACTAGTCCTTTTATGTACCAGCAGCGAAAGGGGCTTGTAAATTTGCCCCGGGGGGACTCATTTACAAGAAAAAATATTTAGCTGTGCCGAGCTGCATCATTTCAAAAGGACAAAGATGTATCGTTTTTACAACAATACAATGCATACCCGTGCTTTCCCCTGCACTGGCACACACTTGACTGCCATGTGCCAATGCAGGCACCTGTTGCACCATGATCCAAGGGTGCCTGCATTGTGAGGATGATTGTTGTTGTGCAGGATATTGATGTGTTTTCCTCTTTCTACGAGTGCTGCTGAATGCAGCATGCATTGAAAGAGGAAAAAAGAGGAGACACTAAAGTATTGCTACTCACTGCACCTTCTTATGCCTTCCTTTGGGGAAGCTTAGGATTCTGACACATTCCCAGGTTTACGAAACGTAAATCTGGGAATGTGGCAAAATCCATGGGTGTTGCATGGGAACACCCACAGCAATACCCATGGCATGCACTTTTCACGCAGAGTGATGAGGGAAATGGGGCAGAATTTACAGGGTCATGAAAAGCCACGCAAGTTGCCTTTGCCTGGCCTTGGAAATAGGGGCCAGCACACTGTGCTGCTGGTGCGTCAAAAAAATTGGCTCACCGGCAGCACATGGAGCTTGTATATAAGTTCCTTGGTTTTTATCATAGTGCTTCATAACAGGTGTTACTGGTCTCGAAGCGCTGTAAATACCAGGTGTAACAGTTAGCCAATTTCATGCAGCTCATTTTCCAAACACGAAAGGATGGAAGACTGAGGGGCTTATTTACAAGCTCTCTGCGCCTTGAACATCACTCCATATCTAGCCTTCTAGATATGAAGGGGCTTATTTACAAGCCCCTTGCACTGCCGCTGCGTCACTTTTAGTATGGGAAAGAGTGATGTACCAGTGGCACAAGGGGCTGGTAAAAGAGCCCTAGAGTGAGGCAACATAGGGCAGGTCATAGCGTTGCCTCACACTGCAATGGGTAGGTGTCCCATGGGTGTTCTGGTGGGTGTTCTCATATAACACCCATGGCATTTGACACATTCCCAAATTTACAACAAGCTATAAACCTGGAAATTCGTCAAAAGCCTAGACCTTCCCAGGGGAGGCATAAAAAAGAGAAATAACTTTATGTCTCCTCGTTTTTTTCTCTTTCTATGTGTGCTGCATTCAGCAGAACATATAGAAAAAGGAAATAGCCTCCATTGATTGTTCTGTGCAGGAAGATGTCCCTTCCTGCAAAAAAACAATCATCCCTACAATTCAGATACCCTGGCACCATACTGCAAGTGTGCCTGCATTGTCACCAGGCAGCTAATTGAGCGCCAGCATATGGAAAGAGGACAGGAATGTACTGTATCTGATAGACACAACACATTCTTGCCCTTTTCTTTTGACCTAGGGCAGCTCAGCAAAAAGGCTTGAAGTGCTGCCCTAAGCCAAAATAATGTAAATGAGGCTCTGAGTTTGCATTATAAGGGGGTGTATTTAGGGCCTCAATTACAGGGCCCCTGCGTCATGGGAGCATCACTTTTTGCAGTGCTCCGGCGGCGCTGTGTCCTGCTCCATAGTTACAAGGCAGTGCTAAGCCACTTTGTGTGGCTTCACACGGCCTTGTAAAAATCTTTTCCCTTGATGTAGTTTTCTGTGTTAAAGGGGCATGAAATTGGTAATGCAGTGGCCGTTTCCAGCAACACCGATGGCTTTTTGACACTGCCATAGATTTACTCAGCATCGTAAATCTGAGGCAGTGCTAAGAAATTACACCTCTCAGGGGTGGTGTAAGACAGGTGCAACAAGGAGATATATTTGTATTTCTCCTTGTTCTTTGTTCTTTGTATGTGTGCTGCATTCTGCAGTATACATAGATGGAGCAAAATCCTTTAATGATTGTTTTTGTGTAGGAAGGTGTCCCTTTCTACACAACAGCAATCACCCACGCAATGCAAGGACCGGGTGTCTGCATAACTATACGGCTGCTGTTTGTGCACTGGCACAGGTGTGAGTACAGAAATGCACCATATTCTTGTAAATCCAGTGCATTACTGCACTTAGACCATGATGCAGCTCGGTGCAGCAAAATTGCTTGCGGCACCTTGCTGCACCATTGTCTTGCAAATATGCTCCTTAGTGGCTTACTGGCCAAAGCACATTTCAACAGCGAGCATTTTACTATGCTACCAAACTCTACCATCCCAGCAGACCTAAGTGTCCACCTTCATGACTCCAAGATTTTGCAACTGTCTACCTGCGCCACTCTAAAAAAACTCAAAACCAATGTTCAATTATTTGGCTACTTCTCACCCGTCCCATTTTTCCTTCCATCTTCTTGCACTCTTCTGCAATACTTTGTAGGGACTTACTTCGTCTAGCTGCCTAAGCTCGTAAAATGACAAATATATTTATTTTTTAAATGAAACTCTCATCTTGCAGTGGGCTGGCCATGAGTTATGATCTATATTTCAGTTTAAATGACAATCAATTAGTTGGAATAATGGTTTGAAAGAAACTGTTTTTATCTATAAACAATGATTTCAAAGTCTAATGTACACGAATCAGGTGAGTATATTTGTGGTATATTTAAACATTGTGATTAATAATTAGCCCTTGATGAAATTTTCATTTTTATTAACCTCGTGCAATTTTTCTAATTGTGGGTATTTTACATTACCCCCAGGTCCCTCTAGTCCTCCTCTCATTCATCACGTATGGAGATGACCATCTCCCAGACAGAGACAATAACAGAGGATTGCTGGGGTCCCCTACCCCACCCCCTCACACTGAGAGTACTTGACCAGTACTTACCCAGCTGACAGAATTGCACGTGGGTTGCTGGTTGCTGCCCCTGCCAGGCAGGAGTGGCGTCTTCTCTGTTGTGCCGGTCAGTCTGCTGGACTTTCCTTGATGGGGCTTGGTTGTGCCTCCTGGCCTGCCGGGCTTTCTGTGAGGCACGGTTGTTAGCTGCCGGCTCTTTACGGCTGGTGTGCTGGGTCTTCTGAGCAGTTTCAGTTTGCTGCAGCGCGTCTTCCTGGGGATGGGATTGGGAAGGGGCATTGCCATGGCTTTTTCCTGGCGGGCTTAAGGGGCATTTTTATGGGGCTCTACCGAGACCTGCCTCTCCCTTTTGCGGTGGCTGCCGGTGCGTCCCTTTTAGCCGTCGTAAGCTCTGGCTGCGAGGCTCGTCTGAGCTGGATTGGGGGTGCTGCAAGTGTGCCTGGCTTCTGGGTGTCTCAGAGCTGGACTGATGAGCATGCCGGGGAGCAGTTTTCTTTTGTGCTGAGTCTTTCTGCCTCATGGTGTGTACTGCATAGCGGTTTCTCATTTCTTTTTCAACTGTGTGCTCAATTGGCTACCATGGCTGGTGGGGGCATTGTTGTGGCAGATGATGCATGCAGAGGTCTGACGGCCCCAGGGGTGAGTACCACATCACAGTTTTCCTTCTCCCTGCTTTTCTTTTGGTGCATTTGCCATACATGTCCTAGATCTTCACATTTATTGTGCACTGCCTCATCTTTGTAATGACAATGTTCCTACCCTTTTGAGGCTGCACTGTAATCGGTCAACTGTCCGTTGCTTGTGTAGTCTGCTGATTTCATTTGCATTGCAGTGTGGAGTACGGATGACACCTGCACCCTGTTTTATCACTCCTTTGTTTCGTGTTCTTCACTTGTTGTCGTGTCTGGGAGCCTGTTTTCCTGCCCTCACCAGTGTTCCAGCAGGGCGGGGGTGTAGGTTAGTTGGGTGCGGGGAATTTAGTTGCCCTGCTGTAGTTGTGTTGGTTTGGGTACAATTTGTGGGCTCTGCCTCTTCCTGCCTCTGTCCGCACAGTGGGTCATGCGGCCTTGGCCTTCCTTGGCCAGTACTTCCAGTGTGCATTGTGTGGCTTTGGCTCGGCCTCTGTTTATTGCAGCCTTGCTGTATTGGTGTGGCTGTATGTGTCTCCTGGTTGGGGGGCTTCCTGGTTTCAGGGGGCTGGCCTTCAGGTGGAAAGTCTGGCCCTGGCCTTTGAGGGTCTTGGGAGGGCTGCCTTTTTGGGTGTCTGCCGTGGGCTGTTCTTGGGGTCCAGCATTCTGTGCTGGGCATTGCTGGGATCCAAGTTTGCCTCCCAGTCCTTCCTGATCTGCCTTTCTTCCGTGGGGGCTGGGCCATGATGGCTTCTTTACCTGTGTATAGTTGTGTGCTTTTGCCCTGGCTTCTCAGCCTCTTCTTGCCAGAGGTGGCCGTTGTGGCATTGGTTGTGACTGGTTCCTTTGGGCATTTTTTCTGCCCTAGGGGGTGGTGTAGTTCTGCGGTGTAGTTGTTTTTGGTGTCCCTGTGTCACACTTTCTGGGTTGGTGGGGGTGCCATTTTGGCAGCCTCCTTGCTCCCCTTCTGGGGGAAGTTATGTACAGCCTCTTGGAGTCAGTTTTTCTAGTGCCATCTTTTTGGGTTGCACTGGGGCCTTCTACATCAGGCCCTCCTTGGCTGCTTTGGCCTTCCTGTATTGCTGCCTGGCTTTCTGGTGGCTGGTAGGGGGTTCCTTCTCCTGTTTCTGCTGGCTGGTCTATATTTCACTCTTCTGGCTTTTCTGGTGCCTCTGCAGCTGTTGGCGGTGTTGGGCTGGTGGCTGCCCCTCTTTTCTGGGGTGCTTTCTGGATCGCTGCCCTTGTCCCAGTTGTTGGATCTGGGGTGTGCGGCGGCTGGTCGCTGTTTGGTGTGTGGCACACAGCCACTGGGTTTGTCTTTCTCTGGATCTGTTTTGTCCATCTCAGATCGAGCCTCAGGTTTGTGATTGGGGGTGTCATCCATGGGGTCTGTTGTTTGTGGCAGGGTCTTCCTTGGTGTGCCTGTTTGGTGTTTAGTCTCCCCTGGTGGAAAGGCCTTGGGGGTTTGCCTCGCTCTGCCCTCGGTTCTCTCTGGTTTCTGGGTCCTGGTCCTGTTCGGTCCTGTTTTGGATTCTGTGGTGTCTGCCCCCTTAGGGGTGTCTTTCCTTGGTTGGGGTCCTGTTGTTGACTTCTTTTCCTGGTGGGGTGTTGTGCTTTACTGGGTTCTGGCTTCTGGCTCTCCCCCTGTTTTTTCTGTACAGGCGGGGCATTGGTTCTGGCTTCCAGGTCCTCCTAGTTGGTTTTCGGGCAGCTGGAGTGCTGGCGCCCTTTGGGCCGTGAGGGGGAGGGGGCTGTGGCTTTGTTGGGCAGGGTTCTGGCGGTTGGGTCCCAGTGTCCTCTGCGTTCTTTGTGAGTGCCTCAGTCTTGGCCTATTGCCTTGTCCTTGTGCCTTGGCTGCTGCTCCTACTCCTGGTCTGGGTGCTTTGGCGGTCGTCCTGTTTTAGCGCTGGTGGTTGGTGTTGGACGTTCTTGTCAACGGGCCTGATCCTTTTCTGGGGTTTCTGTAGCAGTGGCGTCCTCTGTGCTCTATGGTGACCAGGTCCTTTAGGTTGGTGATGGCTTGCTACTTGGTCGGTGCATTCTCCCTTCCTGGTTTGGCCTGTGTGGTCCTGTACTTGGCTGGTCCTATGAATGTGTGCCTTGGCCCTGGTGGTGGTCACTTCATGCCTTTTTTTGGGCTGGTCTGCAGTGAGTCTCCCCGGTGGTGGTGGGGTTGTTCCCATTTTTGGGCTGTCAATCTTCGTTTCCTACTTGGAGCGGTTGGCTTTTGGGTTTCCCCTTATTCCCCTCTGCCCTCTTCTGGGTTCGGTTTTGTGAGATTTTGGCCTTGTTGGCCGTTTCTTTGGTTGCTTTGGAATGATCTCTGTCGGTTCTACTGCCATTTTGTCTGGGACTGCTTGTGGGGCACTTGGCGTTGGTGGACTCGTGGCCCTCTTTGAGCCCTTTTCATGCCCTGAGGGGTGATCGGTTTCTTTTGGTCCTCCTTCTGCCTGTGGTTCTGGTGATGTGGTTGCTTCAGCCACCGTTTTTCTTTTTTTTTATTGAGTGTTCATACAAATAACAAAGTTACATGACTGTTGGATACAAATACATGATAGAAAATGACCAGAATACTCACATATACATTATTTAATACAGAGATAAATACCTTCAAAAGTTCAAAGTGCTAAGTGCTAAATATTTAAAAATAAACATATCTCATCGGACTCTCACAGCACCCAGTTGCGAAAGAGAAGTACTATCTAAAGGATGAGACATGCTGGACAATTAGGTATAAGCCTATGAAAGATAAAGCAAACATATAAAATAATGTACTACATCACTTAATACAGAAATAGATACCTTCACTCCTAGGAGATGAGGATGACCCAGCGTTCAGAAACTAACCCTTACTATACTCTAAGTCCCTAATAGACACCAGCGTTTCTCATAATTTTTGGTAGAATCTGATCTTATTGCATATTTTTTTCCAGTTCTTTGATTTTAGTTAATTTCACTCTCCACGCATGCAAAGAGGGTACCTTACCTGATTGCCAGCATTGTACAGGATGCTGCAATATACAGGAATTCTTCTTGTGCTGAAATATTAGGCGAGCATCCCAGAACCACAATATCTGCATCTAGCGTGATTGAAGAGTCCAAAATAGTTCTGAGGTAAGTTTCTATTCCTTTCTAAAAAACTGCTAATCTTTGGACATTCCCAAACAATATGTAGACAGGTGCCACCACCCTCTTTCGCACATCGGAAACACTTGTCCTCAATCTGTTGGTATATCTTGTGAAGAAAGGAAGCGGTTCTATAGATCAACCCTTTTGAATAGAACTGCATGCGTTTGAAGTTTGCACATCTGAGTGTTGATGCATTCAGTTTATTTATTCTATCCCAGGTTAATTTTGAAACCTGCATCCCTTCCCTTCTCCACCATCTATCCCGGATTTTTTCATATATCAGTGGAGGGTTATTCTCATTAATAATTTTAACCAAGGCACTAATCTTCCGTTGAATCAGGGAATAGAAAGCTTCACTTAATCTTATGGATGCATTTTTAATGTAACATTTTTGTAACAAAGGTTTTATTCTGATAAATGACCCCTTCAAGATTGTTTTAGAGTGTAAAAGTCCCGATTCAATCTCTGGCAATGACTTCCAGGAGTTTCCTGTAGTGAAAACCCGAATCTGCAGGAATCCATTTTCTTCCCACATCTTTAAAATATTAGGCTATAAAAAATACCTTTCCCCTGTAATAAGATGGGACAATGTAGTTGAATTATTAAATATCGGATGTTATAAAATGTTAAAAATTGGGGGGCATATTATCAAGAGGCTTTATCTCCGCTTTTTTGGCTTTAAAAGCCAAGAAAGCGGAGATACAATTATCTCCCTATTACCAAGCTGTCGCTAACACCAGTTAGCGACAGCTAATAGGAGATAGTGACCATCTTGGGCCCCGCTTTGCATGTCAGTGATATTTATCACTAATGACATGCAAAGTGGGCGTGCCAAGATGTTAGCGACTGAAAACAGTCGCTAACATTGCTATCTCCTATTACCAACTTTTGGAGATATTCGCGCTAAGCGCGAATATCTCCAAAAGCTAACACTTGCCCAGGAGCAGTTCTTAGCCATGTTATCCAATGGGAGGTGGATAACATGGCTAAGAGCATTTGCTCGATAATGCATGAATATCGCTGACTTTTCAGCGATATTCATGCATTGCGGCCGTTTTTTATCGCATTTGCGATAAACCTTGCTAATAGCAAGGTTTATCTGCGATAAAAATCACCGATTTGCGGCGATAAGTTTTGTCTCTAAACAAGTTAGAGACAAAAATTATCTCTATTGGTTGGTAATATGCCCCTGGGTTTTTTGTTTCAGTGTCCATTGTAGGGTCTTATAGCGTATTTTTTTAGGGTACTTAGGGGCATATTACCAACCAATAGAGATAATTTTTGTCTCTAACTTGTTTAGAGACAAAAATTATCGCCGCAAATCGGCGATTTTTATCGCAGCTAAACCTTGCTATTAGCAAGGTTTATCGCAAATGCGATAAAAAACGGCCGCAATGCATGAATATCGCTGAAAAGTCAGCGATATTCATGCATTATCGAGCAGATGCTCTTAGCCATGTTATCCACCTCCCATTGGATAACATGGCTAAGAACTGCTCAGGGCAGGTGTTAGCTTTTGGAGATATTCGCGCTTAGCGCGAATATCTCCAAAAGTTGGTAATAGGAGATAGCGATGTTAGCGACTGTTTCCAGTCGCTAACATCTTGGCACGCCCACTTTGCATGTCATTAGTGATAAATATCACTGACATGCAAAGCGGGGCCCAAGATGGTCGCTATCTCCTATTAGCTGTCGCTAACTGGTGTTAGCGACAGCTTGGTAATAGGGAGATAATTTTATCTCCGCTTTCTTGGCTTTTAAAGCCAAAAAAGCGGAGATAAACCCCCTTGATAATATGCCCCTTAGTTATTCTAGTAGGATCAATAATATTATATTTCTTTAAGATCTTTTTCCCCCAAAAATTGTCTGCCTCCTGGGGGTCCAGTGTAAAAAATTCTAAAACTGTGATGTGCAAAAGTTGCGTGATAATAATTCCTAATATTTGAAAGGGACAGTCCTCCTTCTGCAACCGAGTACCTTAAAATGCCAAGTGCCAATCTCTGTATCTTATTGGACCATAGGAAAGAGGAAAACATGATATCTCTCTCTTTAAAATAGGCTGCATGCAATGGGCACAGGGCAGCACTAAAGCGAAAATTGAAAAGTGGAAGAATAGACATCCGAATGAATGCTACTCGACCCAATATTGATAGTGGGAGCTGATTCCATCGTATTAACATGCTTTTCACTTTTTTCAACAATGGAGTGTAATTCATTTGAAATATATCTTCAATTCTCTCCGTGAAAAAGATCCCTAGATATCTCTTTGGGTGAGTGTCATATACATTGTGAGAAGTTGGCCTGGCATATGCTGTCCACTATTCTAGTGAGCACCTTGCACCAGTCCAAACGACCCCTTATTGATGGTAGGTTAAAGACAACCTTATTGAAAGCTGTCCTAGTGGTAGCTGTGGAGAGCAACCTTCAGGCTAAGTCTTGAAGGAATGTATATTTATGAATTGGACTGGACAAGAATTGGGGCTTACGAGAGAAGGATAAGTATTCAGCAAAGGAAAAAGGAGAAAGAGAAAGACGTTCGAGTTTAGCCCACAGAGGAGGGGGGTCAGTAGGGTCTTTGAGCCAAACGGCTGCTTGTTTCAGGAGGAACGCCTTATGATAGGCAGGAAAGTTTGGGAAATTAACCCCACCTTCCGATTTGGGGAGGCGGAGACGCGATAAGGACATACGCGGCTTCTTACCAGACCATAAGAATACTGAGAGTATGGAATTTAGTTTAGTGAAAAATTTGGCAGGAATGGAAAGCGGTAAGTTAGAAATGGTGTAGAGGATAATTGGGGACAGCATCATCTTAATAGTGTCAAGACGGCCCCACCAAGAAAGGTATAGGGGGTGCCATCTAGAAGTAAGGTCAGACAATTTTTGACAGCATTTAGTAAGGCATAACGAAATAGTGTCTGGGGCAGAAGGAGTAAAGTGCAAACCAAGATACTTGATATGAGCTGGACTCCAAGTGAAAGTGGAGGCAGCAAAGTCAGGTTTAAAGGTGAATTTGGTGAGAGGTAGGATTTCGCACTTATCACTATTGAGCTTATATCCAGAGAGATGGGAATAGGTACGGACTTCAGCGAGGAAAGCGGGGATGGAGACAGATGGATTCGAGATGAAAAGCAAAATGTCATCTGCATAGGCAGCTAATTTAACCTGCGTTTGAGCAAGAGGGAAGCCATGAATGTTCGGGTTTTGACGTATTCTGGATAAGAAAGGTTCCAGGGCGAGATTGAAAAGAAAAGGGGAGAGAGGGCAGCCTTGTCGGACGCCTCTACCGAGACGGAAAAATGAAGAAATGAGTCCATTGGCACACACCGCAGCTCTAGGATTTGCATAGAGGAGGGATATAAGGGAGATGAAATTGGGGCCAAATCCAAACCATTTTAACACGGAAAAAAGTAATGACCATTCTACCCTATCAAATGCTTTTTCGGCGTCTAAGGCAATAGCAGCTAAGGAACCATTGAATCGTGGGGACTTAGATAAGACATTAAAAAGGAGCCTGGTATTGTCGGAGATAAAACGACCCTTAACGAAACCCGATTGTTCAGGGCCAAGGAGATCTGGGAGAAAAGGATCAAGTCTAATGGCCAAAGATTTAGCATATATTTTATAATCAATATTGACAAGGGAGATTGGTCTGTAGTTCTTGCAATGTTGATGATCCTTGCCCTCCTTTGGTATGATGCAGATGTAAGCATCCGAGAAAGTGCCTAAGGAGGCATCGTCTGTCTTGAAGGAATCAAGAAGGTGAAATAATTTGGGTAGTAGAAGGTTTGCAAAGTGTTGGTAAAATTTGACGGTGAAGCCATCTGGGCCGGGAGCCTTATCCTTTTTGAGTAAATGGAGTGTAGTGCGGAGTTCGGTAATGGTAAGGGGAGTTTCAAGGGAGGTCAAATCAATAGGAAAGGTAGAAGGAGGATGTATGCTGGATAAGAAGGTGGAAATAGAGTGATCAGAAGGTTGAGTGTCAGAGGAATAAAGTGTAGAGTAGAAATGAGAAAATACCTCCAGAATGTCAGCATCTTTATGTTGCAATACCGAATGAACATCAAAAACAGATTCAACATTCAACTTGTTTTGTTTGACTTTTAAATAATTGGCAAGAATTTTCCCCGCCTTGTTTTTCCCACCATAAAATTTCGAACTGGATTTCAGGAGGTACAGGGAAGCATCATCAGTGGATTGTTTATTATAGTTCATTTTGGCAGTGATGAGAGCTGTCAAAGACTCTTGAGTATGAGATGTATACTAGGAGTGCTCTAGGAGTTTAATCTGAGACAGAAGATCAGTAGTGCGTTGACGAGCAATTTTACGTTTTGCCGCAACATGTCTAAGGATAAAGTCTCTGGCAGCTGCTTTGAAAGCGTCCCAGACAGTGTGAGCAGACAAGGATGGAGTCTCATTAAGAACAAAAAATTCATTAGTGAAGTCAATAAAGGAGGCGGTAAATTTGGGATCAGTTAGGAGGGTATTGTTGAAGCGCCATCGTTTAGGACCACTGGATTTGGGTAAAAAATCAATGTTGACCAGGACAGGGGCATGATCAGAGAAAACAATGGGACCAATCTCCGCTTGGGTAAGGGATTGGGAGATATGGTGGGAGAGAAATATATAATCAATACGGGATTGGGAATGATGGACTGGGGAGTAGAACGTAAATTCTTCGTCGGTTGGATGACAAAGTCGCCATGCATCAATTGATTTGTGCTGGGAGATGGCGTGGGCAAAAAGGTTATGGGATTTATTAGGGACAAATGGAGATTTGGAACGCCTATCCAAAAAGGGATCTAATGGTAGGTTACAGTCACCTGCTAAAATGAAATTATCAGCTATGCAATCAGTGATACGAGAGGCAAATGCTTTCCAGAAAATAGGATTCCCACCTGTAGGGGCATAGACATTAAGCAAAGAGAAAGGTACACCTTTAGAAGAAAGTTTAACAAATAACCATCTGCCCTCAGGGTCAAAGTCAGAATGTAGCACTGAATGAGTAAAAGATTTACGGATTAACAAAACAACACCATTTCTTTTGCCATCACCAGGGGCGGAAAAAACCGTACCCACCCAACCTCTCTGGAGTTTAGCAGCTTCACTATCAGTTAAGTGGGTTTCCTGTAAAAAGGCAATGTCAACATTGAATTTAGCTAAATGAGAGAGTATCTTTTGCCTCTTGATGGGCGAATGCAAACCTTTAACGTTCCATGAAACAATGCGGACAGACATTAAGGAGATATGAAAGGGGATAGTGCAGAGCAAAAGTATGAGGAAGCCTCAAAGGATTCGAGAGGGAAAAAATGAAAAAAGGAATGGAAGTAGGAAAGTGTAAGGAAGAAAACATGCAGAGAAGTGCGAAAAGAAGAGAGCATGAAATTGATGAGAAGGAAAGAGAATCGTGTTGGAAAAATAGTAGGAAAGTGCTGAAGAGGGAAGACAGTAAGGAAAAAAGTTGATAGAGTAGAAGTTAAAGCTGATAAGTAGAAATGACCGAAAAAGGGGCAGAAAAGTAATAGAAATGATGTCTGAAGGAAAATGAGAGAGGATGAAAAAGAGAAAAAAAGAAAGGAAAAGCAAAGCAAGAGCGGTCGAAAGAGAATAGAGCTCAGAAGAACGTGGAAGAACAAGGAAACGATGAAGACGAAAACCAGCGGAAATGCATGGGACATGTGAACAATGGAGAGAGAAAACATGGGGCAATACTTACAAAAAATGATGAGGGGTGGGTTGTCAAAGGACAGGAAACAGAAGGGAAGCAACGGAGACGTGAGGAGGGAGGAAAGGCCAACCAACGGAGGACAAGCAAACGGGGCACGGGACGTCCCACCGGAGGACCATGACGGAACACAATAAGACGATCTGTGAGGAAAAGAAAAACAGTGAGATTAGAACAAACAAACGGCTATATAACGGGAAAAAGCACAGGAATGAACAATTGGAGAAGAAAAATAGACGAGAATGAGCTGGGACCAATGAGGTCCAACATTAACTAAGGAACCTGTGGAAAAAAGAACATATCGTTATAAGAACAACAAAATATCATAAATTCCAGGAAAGGCAGGCTATACTAGCAACAAAGTCATGGTGGAAATGAAGAAGAAGGGCCAGAGAATTCCATATCAGCCGGACCACAGGAATTGAGGAAACTGCGAAGTCGGAGAGGATCTTCAAAAGTCATAGTCTTATTGTTATAAGTGACTTTAAATAAACAAGGGTGAAAAAGACCATATTTGGCTCCAATGGATCTCAGTTCCGCTCTCATGTCAAGAAATGCTTTGCGGCGAGAGGCAGTAGCTTTGGCGTAATCCTGGGCAATAAACAAAGTGGAATCCGACCATTTCAAGTGAGGTATTGCTTTAGCTGCGAAAAGAACTTTTAGCAGATCTGTGTACTCAAGAAAGTACATTATGATGCCTCTAGGTTTTGTCTCAGGAGAAATACTGGAGGGAGCTCTACCAAGCCTATGTGCGCGCTGTATGTTAAGAGAAGTGCCTTCAGGAAGATGCAGGAGCTTGGGCAAGAAGGACTTGAAGAAGGCGATGGCATCACTCCCCTCGCAACCTTCCTTCAGGCCGTAAAGACGGAGATTATTGCGCCTATTCCTGTTTTCAAGGTCCTCCACTTGCTTCTGGAGGGTGGTGAGTTGCATATCCATATGTACCGACTTAGTAGCAGCTTCCTGGAGAGTTGACACAGACTTTTCCACTGCAGAGACTCTGGTGTCCATTAACGACCAGTTGTCAGTCAAAATTTGAAGCTTTGAATTGGTCTCCTCCATATATGGGCGCAATGCTCGTATTTCCTCAAGGAGGAGCTCCATGGAGATGTCAGATGGTGACTTTGGGGGAGACGGAGGATTGTGTTTCAATCTCTTAGGAGTAGTTTTTGCTCCTGGCAGGAGGGGGCCGTCCATGTTAAGAGAAGATTCGCAACTGGAGGAGCCCGCAGAGGCTTCTAATTGAGCCAACGTGGTAAATAGCCGCGAATTTTTAACAAAGTTGCGCTTAGGGGTTTTTCCAGGACCCTGCGCCATGTAGACTGCAATGATGAGGAAGCCCCAGGAGCGAATATAGTAGATAGACACCAGAGAAGTGAGGAAAAACCAACAAAGTCAGTTAGAGGAGGAAGTGGTGGTAAATCCAGGACGAGCCAAGAAAAAATGAAAAAGAAATGTGCGCAGCCTGAGCAATACCAAGTAAATAGCAGGGATGGTAGATCAAAAGAGTGAATAGGAATCGCAAAATGGCCGCCAAAGCTGAGGAGAGAGCTGTAAGTCGAGTAAAAACGAAAAAAAATAGTTCCATATGAAAGACAAAGTCACCTTTTATTGTGTAAGCGAAGCGCCGTCATCTCCTGCAATTTCGGGCCGATTTGGAGAAATATGCCCGCTGCTACAGGCAAAATGCGCAATGTGCGCGCTCTTCATGCAGGCGCCGGCAGAGGCATTAAAATGGCGGTCGCGGCGGTGAAAGAGCCGCGACCGAAGCAGAGTTGAAGATGCCGGGCAGGGAGGAAGAAACAGAGAGCAGCGAGGCACTGCTTACATTCCTGGAGTATTCCGCTGCCGTTTGCGGTGCAGCATATCGTCCAGTGAAGGCTGGGGCCGCTGAAAGTCCTCGGTGTAGACGGAGCCTCACCCCGAGGCGTCCATCCGTCTTGGGCGCTAAGCCACGCCCCCTTGAAGGAATGTAAAGCAGCTTGTTTTACCAGTCTATCATCTTTTGTATTGACCAAATGAAAGGAGAACCACACCAGGTATATATATAAAATATATGTATTTATTCTAAACACATCCCTCTAGTCTCTTAATGAGGCTAGAGGCAAAAGTACACAAGTAAACTTATTTAGCACACAGTAAATTAGCACACTATATGATTAGCCCTATGGGCGTCACAAATCATATACTAAGCATGAGGTAGAAGAACCACGACTGACATAGAAACAAGGCCTAGAGCCGTTAGAACCGCTGGGGCCATGAGGAACCACCCAAAGTAGTGACACAGGGGACCCAGGGGGGACGCGTGCAGTGTCTAAACACAGCCGCTAATCACCATTAACTTCTATGGGGAAAGTCGCGGTAGGAAAATTACTGAAAAAGGATACTTAGAAGAGGACTTGGCGAAAACCCCTTTAGAACTAGGCAGTTCTAGAGTCAATACCCATGGGAGCACCGGAGTACTCGAGTTACCTCACCCAGGGAAGCCGGGTGCATAGGTCTCTTTTGGTGTTGGGTTTCGTCGTCGTTTTCAATGGTAAGCTGCAGAAAAGCGCTGCAGGCGTCCAAGTGAAAAGTGTCCGGATGGATTCAAGGGTAGATTGAAGGTCTGAAGAACCTAAAAGCAGAGGGGACAGAGTGTGGGTCACTAGCCAGTGACCAGGAAGGCGATGAGAAGATGCCAACCAATGTCGGGTTATTTCAGGTGAAGAAGGTGAAGCCTGACTCTTCAGCCATGACAACCAGGAGCTGGATTCAATCTGTACCACAAAGGATGTTGAGTGCTGGAGGTTCGGTATCCAGATTAGACCCAACAAGCCCTGGCAACAGCAACCCACGCAGAAAGCAAAGATTGGATTTGGTGCAGACCAGCAAGGTGTATGGGACTCACCCTTTAGAGGGGCGTCAGGGCATGTCTGCAGCAAGCAGGAAAGCCCAAGAAACAGAAGAGTTACCTTCGTGGGGACCCACCAGTTGATGGACAAGGGATCGCAAAGGAGCCTCAAGCTGAAATGCTAGAAGCGGGCCCACAGTACACTCGTGGAGTGTAGGCCCAAAATCTTCAGTGCAAATGGTGCTCGGGGCTTGGACTACAAGTAGCCCAATTCACAACTTTGGGAAATCTCGGGAAGTTGATGCACTAGCAAATGTCGAGGGGTTCCTGTTCCACATCACTCGTGAGGGCTGTGGGTCTCAGCTTCGCTGGGAACTCGTGTCGTCCTCAGAGAAGTCTGGAAGTGTGAGTCCTGTGTCACAAATCCATAGGGATCCAGCGGGAGCCTTGGAAATGCAGACCGGCAAGATGAACAGGGGAGTCACTCCTTGACCCCAAGGGAGATTCTTCCGTCTTCTAGTCGAAATATAATGCTGAAGGTCCAGGATATATGTTGCAGAGTTTCGTCCAGGGTAATCTAAAGTCCTAAGGACTGGGGGGCATATTATCAAGGGATTTATCTCCGCTTTTTTGGCTTTAAAAGCCAAGAAAGCAGAGATAAAATTATCTCCCTATTACCTAGCCGTCGCTAACACCAGTTAGCGACAGCTAGTAGGAGATAGCGACCATCTTGGGCCCCGCTTTGCATATCAGAGAAATGTATCACTAATGACATGCAACGTGGGCGTGCCAAGATGTTAGCGACTGGAAACAGTCGCTAACATCGCTATCTCCTATTACCAACTTTTGGAGATATTCGCGCTAAGCGCGAATATCTCCAAAAGCTAACACCTGCCCTGAGCAGTTCTTAGCCATGTTATTCAATGGGAGGTGGATAACATGGCTAAGAGCATTTGCTCTGTAATGCATGAATATCGCTGACTTTTCAGCGATATTCATGCATTTCGGACGATTTTTATCGCTTAGGAGATAAACCTTAATAATATCAAGGCTCCTAAGCGATAAAAATCGTCGCTACACGGCGATAAAATTATTGCCGCTAAGACAACCTAGCGATAATTATCGCTAGTTGTTGGTAATATGCCCCTGGGTTCCTATACTTATACTAAGTTTAGGGGTTGGACTTACTCTAGGGTCTCACCTATGGGAGGACCCTGGGTGTTGGTGGTGGTTACACTCTTTTCCCTTTGTCCAGTTTCATGCCAGAGCAGGGGCTGAGTGCCCCTGCAACCAGTTTGAACTGGGTTATGCACAGGGACACCAAGTGAGCCCCCAGCACTGTCTGAAAAAGCATTCTAGGAATGCACCCACCCAGCCCCAATACACTAAAGCCTGTCTGGGAGGTCCAGGTCTCCCCTGCCGGAGCTTCGTCCAGCAGTAGGAGGTCAGACCCGTGTCTGTGGCATTCATTTTATGATGCCAGTGCTCTTTAAAACTATTACCGGTTAAGTAAGTATGTGCATGTCTTCTCCCTCTAGAAGGGTGGACTGGCGGGTGGGGTAGGATTCCAACTCATTTGACACCAAACATGACATGTTTCCATGCAGCCATTCAAAAGTTAGCATTTACCGTGAGGTTATAATGCACTTAAGAGTATATGGTCTGACTGCATCACAGAACAGCTACAGAGAAGTGATTCCGAAAGCTGCAGAGGGGCTCAGCTCATGCTTGGGCACCCTCTCACACAAAACCAAGCACTCTGCCTTCAGGTTTGGTAAGGCCTGCCATAGGAGTGACTTATAGTTTATATGTGTCAGTGATAGAAGGTAGATTTAGGTAGCCTATATCTTAGTAAGGGGTGCATGCACCACCTTACCCAGGCTGCAGTAGCAGACCTGTGGTGCCATTTTGGAAGTCTTCTCAGGGGTGGCATAATACAGGCTTCAGCCCCTGGTAGGCCTCTGGGGTACCTATGCACTTAGTACCTAAGGTGCTATATACTAGGGACTCACAAGGGTAACCCGGTAACCAATATGGAGTGTACCTAAAGTACATGCAATCAATTTAGAGAGGAAGCAGCTAGGTTGGGGTCCTAGTTAAAAGGGCCCCAGCCAGACTAAAGTCAATAAACAGTGAAATACCAGCAAAAAGTGGGGGTAACTATAGTAAGCAGATCCTACTCTCCTACACACATGCATACATTCTGTCAATAGAGAGTCAACAGAACAGTTACACAATATAAACTGTTTTAGTCTTATTTATTTTGTAACCTGCTATTGCTTGAACATCTGACAAAAAATTCATAATTTCTAACTGAGTGTCTGTTTTTGAGTCTAAGTAAAGAACTATATCGTCGGCATAAAGTTTTATATTGGTCATGCCTTGAAGCGGGGCCGCATGCACCTTTTTTTGTCTAATTGCAATTGCGAGGGGCTCAATAAATAATGTAATAAATAATGCAGATAGCAAATGTCAATTTTGCCAGAGTATGGATGAAACAATCCCCAATATATTTTTTTCTTGTCCACATATTGTTCTCTACGAAGAAAATGGCTCAAACCAATTTGTCAGAATCTTGAAACTAGGATGAGTGATACCGCGCTAAGATTACTAAAGACTAGTACTAAGGAGGCAACTGTGCTTGCTATAGCGAAGTTTTTGGGATGAGCCTGGAGAATAAGCCAAAAGGCCAAAAACAAGCAGACTGCGACATTATTTACTAACTCTCTGTCTTTGCTTAGTTTTCTAGTTCGGTTACACACTGTTTCACATATATTCATAAATATTTTATATTTGTATATTTGTATAGGGGCCAGATAGTATAGATCAGTGTTTCCCAAACTGGGGTTCGAAGACCCCCAGGGGTTCATGACACATTCCCAGGGGGGCCGTAGGCAGCAGCTTTAAAAGCATAGCAAAGTTTCTTGTCTTATTAGCATCTTTCAAGCAACAATAAAAGTGTCATGATAATGGCAGTGATTATTTGTACCTGCTGGAGAGAGATGAGAGTATTGTTCAGTGGCAGATTTGACTTAACTAATGTAGCACAGAGTGTTAATGTGCCTACTGCAAAGAATGTGTAACATGCATTTTAAAAACCAGTATTTTAGGTGCATAGGTCCGTGGTTACTGCTTTTGTCACATAGATTATTTTGTTACTGTGCACTTCATAAGTGACAATCTTAATCTAGCAGAGAGACCTATAAACTGTCATCGAAGAGCTGCTTACAAACTGCATGGTACCATTTAGTAATTTATGTTGTTTCCCAGTCATTCATTATCCTGATGCTGCTAAAAAGATTTATTTGGGTGGAAATAAATTTTTAATGTTAAAGTCAGTGCTAGTCACTGTTATGTTCTGAATCCTGAGTTTGTGCTTTTCCAGGCCAAGCACTCTTTAAAAATGCGTACCAGTATGAACGACGTGTGAATACCACACCTTGTAGTCCCCTTTACCTAATGTGAAAAAATGTATACACTGATTTACATGTATGATTCTTTGTTTCGATATGTGTGTGTTGTAAAATACTCTGACATCCTACAATGGTATGAGAGATGCTATAAAACAAATGTAATACATGTGACAGAGGGGCTATTCCTTCAATATAAAATACTAAGGGCCAGATGTACGACCTGTTTTTATATGCGCAAACGGGTTCGTGAACCCGTTTGCGCATGCAAAAACCTATTGGGTCATGTACATAGCCTATTTCGCGAGTCGCAATTTTCTGCGACTCGCTAAATAGGTTTTGCAGCTTGCTATTTGGAAGGGGCATTCCCTTCCAAAAAGCGAGTCTCAAAACCATCTACAAATGTTTTGCGACTGCAATTGCGGTCGCAAAACACTCGTAATTAGTACCTACTTCAAGTAGATGGTAAAGCATTCGTATATGGGAAGGGGTCCCCAGGGGACCCCTTCCTCTTTGCAAATGCATGCAAAGCCTGCCTGCCTGCTTTTTTAAAAACACTGCCTGCCCTTAAAAAATTAAACGAAATGTTTCATTTTCTTTTTTTTTTTAATGCATGGAAAACGTACTGCATTTTTTTTAACTGCTTTATTTAAAAGCAGTCCCAGACATGGTGGTCTTCTGCGCCCAGCAGGCCACCATCCCTAGGTGGGCTGGCATTCCCAATGGGCATGCAAATTGCGAGAGGCTCATTAATATTAATGAGCCTCGCAATTTGCGACCACATTGGGAATCCCAAACAGTGTTAAACACACTGTTGTACATTTCATTTAGCGACTCGCAACTTGCCACTCGCAATGTGTCGCCAATTGCGAGGCGCTAACTGAAATGGTCGTACATCTGGCTCCAAAATCCTTAGTACATTGAGTATTTGTTTTGTGTGCACATGTGTGTTGTTTTTTCAAATTACTGTTTTAATATTTGAAATGTACCTCATACAAATTGCTTGGGGGTCTCCGGCTTCCAGTGGTGACTCAATGGGGGTCCTCAGGAGTCAAAAGTTTGGGAACCACTGGTATAGATCATTATATGAATTGTTTCCTTTTTAGCCTGTATCATTTTTTTAACTTTTGCAAGGGAACTATATTAATCACTTTTTTAGCAGATGTTTTTGTTGTCTTTTTAACTTGTACTTGATGTGAAATGGATTTTATATATGTATTATGTGATGATGTAAATAATTTTGTCTTTTATGACCATTCTGGTTGAAATAAAGATGAACAAAATCAAATGAAATGCAAATAAAATCAGAGAAAGAGGGCACCCTTGCCTTGTGCCTCTATTTATTTGACATGTACCTATATTCACCGAATTAATACAAATTTGAGCCTGGGGATCCGTTTAAAGCTGTCTTGTTAAATGAATTAACTCCTTTGCAAAGCCACATTTTTCAAAAATTAAAAACAGACAATCCCGTGATACTAAATCAAACGCTTTTTCAGCGTCTAGAAACCAGATCTGCACCTCAGTCTTAGTTATGTGAAAAAAATCTAATGCTTCCAATAAAACATTTCTGTTGGTAGGTAGCTGTCTCCCAACTACATAACCACACTGGTCCCTCTCAATAAGTGAACCTACCATTCTATTTAACCTATTAGTGAGGAATTTTGTAATTATTTTATAGTCAGCATTTAAAAAACTTATAGGTCTATAGGAGTTTACGTTTTCCTTATCTTTATCCTTCTTTAAAATGCTGACTACTACTGTTGTGCAAAAAGATAACGGCTGGTCACCCCCTTGTAATAAATAGTTCTCTAAATTTAAGATTTCAGTATATAGAGTTGGGGCGAATATTTAAAAAAATTCTCCAGGAAAGCCGTCTTCCCCCGTCGCTTTACAGTTGGGCAAGGAGCTTATGACTAAATCAAGTTCTTCTTTAGTGAGATCAGCTAATAATTCCCTACAAAAAATCATATTTAAAAAAGGGACTGACAGGTCGTAAAAAAAAAAAGAATCAATTCAGAAGGTGCGTTATAGTCTGATTGATAAATTCCTTTATAATGCCTGAGGAAAACTTCACCTATATCCAGTGTCCTACTTGAGTTTGTTTCAGTTCCTACATTCCAGATGCTCTCGATCCTATAGCGCACCTTATTCTCTTTTGCATGCCAGGCTAACAGTTTCCCTGTGTACTCGCTGTCTTCATAGACTGTCTGCAAGTAAGTCGTGCTCGCCATATTGCCTAAACCATTATAAAATTCTCTCATTTGAGTTTTGGCTTCAGAGAATTCTTGATCAGTGTTTGGGCCCCTGTTCATAATATGTTCCTGATTTGCACGAGCAAGTCTTGTTTCCAACATGATTCTCTCCTCTTTTTTGGCCCTTTGTTGGGGGGTATCTTTTGAGGTGATTATGCCTCTTAACGTAGCTTTAAAAGCATCCCAGGTCACATTGATGGGGGCTGAAATCTTTGTTTATGTAAAAGAAGGCCCTAATCTCATTATCTATTTCTGTGCACCATAAATTATTTGATAAATTAAGTTTATTGAAATACCCTCCTCTTGCTGGACCTTTATCCATATTACCTCCATCAATTTCTATTTTAATTAAGACATGATCAGAAAAGGCGTTTAAAATGTGTTCATAACTGCTAACTTCAAGATTGTGGGAGGTCAGAAAAAAGTCTATTCTTGATGCTGTATCGTATTTAGCTGAGCAGCATAAATAACCACGTTTAACCTGGTTGTTAAACCGCCATTTATCTATGATATCTAGGTCAGTTTTACAGTTAGACAGAGCAGTAGCAACTTGCAGTTTGTTTTGTTTTCACTCTAATTTTGTTGAGTCAAGTGAGGGGTCCTGTAAGAAATTAAAATCTCCTCCCCATATTATCTGTCCGGGTATGCACGATATAGCTTGTTTTAGTTGTAAGATAGGGAGTGGATTGTTAATAACTGGTGCATAGATCGTAGCCAGTATGAGATTTAGCTGATTTAATTTTCCATTCACAAACGTCCATCTACCACCCGGATCACAGTATGATGCATTGACATGGAATTGAACGTATTTACCTAAAAGGATACCCACAACCCTTTGCACAGTACCCAAAACAGATGAGCAATAGAAGCCTGTCCAAGTCTAAAAAATGTTACTAACATCTGACAAACTTCGAAAATGTGTCTCTTGAAGAAAAATTACATCAGGGTTATGCCCTCTGAGCCTACTTTCTACTGCATAGGTTTTGCGTTTGTTGTGAAGACCATTAGCATTAAGGGACAGGATTGTTAATTTATTACTATTCATCATTCTTGTGCTATATGAAATATTTTAAAATCATCAGAAAGGTTACAAGACGCATAACTCCTCATGGCAAGTTGAGCAAACCTACCTGGCCTTGGTTCTGTTCCTAATTTTGACCCTGATAAAAGTATTGTTATGAGACACAAAGAAAATTTCATTAACATCTCTTCCTGGAAAATGACCAACTAAAGTACAAATTGTGCAGTTTATGAAATAAACAGCTGCTTTTGATAACAACATAAACAAAGCATGCAATAAAGCATGAATACCTACAACAACTAAAGTGCAGAATTGTATGAATAGTGCAAATTTATGTAATTAACAGCAGTTCTTAATAGCAGCAAAAACATAGGATGCAGTAAGACATACGTTCCTGCAACAGCAGTGCAAAATATGCAAAATGTGCAGGCTATATTTCAAGCTACAGTCCACGGCCGCATCCGAAAGCACAGCATGCAGTAGAGCATCAATACCTGCAGCAGCTAAACTGTAAATTAAGAAAATTGTGCAAACTATGATTGAGCAAAAACGTTCAATGACGGCTAAAACATGACATGTATTAAAGCATGGACACCTGTATTGTATTCTGCAATTACCCTTTAGCATCCTGTAAAACCACTCTTTTAAAATTACCCACCTAATGTGCAAATTTAGCCTATAGCAGCAGTTTGTATTAGCAGCAAACTTTAAAAAGTGCAGAAAAAGAGCCCCGCAAGGCTTAGAGTGTCTAACAATATTCTCAGACTAAGATGTATGATGTTTTTCTCTGCAAAATCTATCCATATTCTGACACAGTAAAAACTTTTCCAAGAACTCTCTTTTTTTCTAGATACTTCCCACCTCCCCGGATGAAAGAAACCCCCGCTAGTCCCACTATTCCCTCCTTCTCCCTTGTTTTCCTGGATGCCATCTTGGTGCATCCTTATGCGTCTCCTGATTCACCTCGTACCTGCCCATGCCTTCCTATCATTCACGATTCTACAATGATTTCAGAACAGAAGGCGATTTAAACTACAAAATACACCCTTTTTTTACACAGCCCTCAGTTCTTCCAAAAAAGTTTGAGCATCCTATATGTCTGTGAAAATAAAAAAAAATCCTTTAGCCTGTACTTTCAATTTGGACTGTTGGACAATTGATGATTGCGCTCCTTTAGCCTTAAAGGAGTGAGTCAATTTATAAAAGTCCTTTAATCTGTGAGCAGAGGCTGCAAACATATCGGAGAAATTTTTGAAGTTTTGAACCTGGGAAGTGGATAATGATCTCTTTGTTATTGCTGTCCTTAAAATGTTCTCCTTATCTCCATAATCTGAGAAGTTCAATAATATTGTCCGTGGATATTTAGCATTCGGATTTCTCTGTGCGGGAACTCTATGAGCCCTGGTGATTGTAAGATCTCCCTGCAGCTCTGGTATTGTCGTTTTCAAGAGTGACTCAGACCACTTTACCATGTCAGTCCTTTCTGTACCCTCCGGAATTCCAACCAGGTGCAAATTTGATAGTCTGTTGTAGTTCTCAAGATCTTGGCATTTTAGCTCCATCTGGTGTTTATTTTTCTTCAATGCTCGAAGCTCCATTTGCATACCCACAGAGATATCCTCCAAGGCCGAAACATGATCTTCCACTTCTGTGATTCTGTTAGGGACATTAGATAGACTTTCCTCAAGCTTCGTCAGTCTATCATGCAATTGTGAAATTTCAAGTGCTTGGGAAATTTTCAAGTCTTGTAGAATGGTTGCAAGCATTCATTTATTGAAAAATCTCTTTTAGGACTTGTAATTTCCTCTCCTGCAGTCAATCAAGCATCCTGTTCTGACTCAGATGAGGACTCAGACACTGAGACATCAGTCCTGGTTTGCATATCTCTTGCCCCTTCCTGAATTGTCTGTGAGAGTTTTTGATCAACTTGAAGAGATGAAGGGTTAAGAGACAACGTTTCTAAAAGAGCTGTTTCTAAGTGAGGTGTCTCGGATTGCAGATATGATTGAGGCTGACCTAGTTGAAGTTGTGAGGTGTGCTGATCTAGTCGGTCCATTGGGTCCTCGAAACTTAGGCTCTCAGTGCTAGCGTGTGGGAGTTTTTGTGGCTTACACTGTGCGGAAGGATGCTTGCTAAAAAGAGGATATTGCTTAGGACTTAGCAAGTTATCATCTCCCCTATTAGGTTCATCAACCATTCTGCTTTCTGCCCCTCTAGGTAGTGAGCTTGGATTATTTTCAGATGAACTGTCATCTTCATCCGAGGGGTGGGACTGCTTAGCCTTTTCAGCCAGGGCCAAAGCCTTTGCTTTTAACTCCATTCTTTGCTGCCCGCTTCTTTGCCCCTTTCCTTACACCTCTAGGGGCAGGTGATGATGTTTGCGGTAGGTGCCCTGATTGCTCTGGAGGTTCTTTTCCGGTGCCTACTTTATTTTGTTTGCTGCACATTTTGTTAGTTCTTTTATTGCCTTCTGCCGCCCTGTGTACCCTAGAGTGCTGAGTGCTGGATGCACAAGTGCACAAAGCGCCCCCAATGCCCAGTACTCCAAATTTCCAGTACTATGGAAATTTTCCTCAGGGGCTGAGCTAAAAAAAAAAAATAGAGAAGGGTGAGCGCCTCTTTAGCCTTAAACACACTGGGCACTCTGAGCAAGCTGCAAGGAAGTCCCCACAGACGTTTTCCCAACTCGCCACCTCTGCACTCCTCTGCACTCTCTCTTCACACCCCTCCCCAGTTATTACTGATTGCCGGCCAAGCAACTGTAAAAAGGAGCATTGTTGGTGTTCTCGCTGCCTGGTGCTGGAGCGCAAATGTAAGAAATTCACTGAGGCTGAGGCTCAAGAGTTACACGCAGGGTTAGAGGTGAGAAGGCAGAAAGGGGGGCAGGCAGACAACAGGAATGGTGAATGACCAAAATATAGAATACAAAATATAGACAGGACAGAATATCAACTCCAAAATATAGATAGGACAGAATATTGAATTACCAAAATATAGTCAGTCAGAATATCGAATTTGGGGGAGGAAATATCGATTTCCATAATATCGAATTTAAAATATCGATTTCCATAATATCACACTTTTTTTCTAGTGTTGTGTGGTGGTACATGTGTTAAAATTAGGTATTATTTTATAATGTATGTTTAATTTTTTTTAAGTAATGAATGTTATGTAATTACATTTTTGCGTAATTTAATTCCGTAGCGGGTTGTGGGTTTATAGGGGAATAGGGTGGGAAGTAATTCAATTGTAGTAAATTAAATATGTATTTGTATTTATATGTATTGATAATTAATTGCTCCTTCATTAATTATTAATTGGTAATGAATTTGTAATGAATTTCTATTAATTGGTAATTCATTTTAATTAATTGAATAATTGATAATTATGTTAATTGTATTATTTATTATTTGGAGCGGGTTGTTGGCTTATAGGGGAATAGGGTGGGAAGTAATTTAATTGTAATAAAGTAAATATTTATTTTTATTTATATGTATCGATAATTAATTGATACTTAATTATTAATTGGTAATTAATTTGTATTAATTGGTAATTAATTGTTTTAATTGGTAATTAATATTTTATTAATTGGTAATTATTTTTAATAATTTTTTTAGTGGTATTGATAATTAATTTAATCTTTTAATATTAAATCATTACTTTCCCTACTGTTGCAGGAGTGGGAATAGTAATGTTTACCCCAACGCTATCCAATGTTTTCCCTACTGTTGCACTCACTGGAGTGGGAATAGTAATTTTTACCCATACGCTATCCAACGTTTTCCCTACTGTTGCACACTGGAGTGGGAATAGTAATTGTTACCCCTACGCTATCCAACGCTTTCCCTACTGTTGCACTCACTGGAGTGAGAATAGTAATTTTTACACTCTCACTATCCAAATAAATCTCTACTTTTTTTATATTACAATCATTATTTTTACATTTTAAGTTTTTTTACATTATTTTAAGTATGTTTTATTTAATTGTTTTTAATATTTAATTACTTTCATGTTATTTTTAATACATTAAAAAAATTCTATATTTAGTTAGCTATATTTTAGCATTCTATATTTTGGATTCGATATTTTAGTACTGACCTGTTTGTAGATAGGGATTCTATATTCTGTACTTCGATATTTTGGAGTCGATATTTTGGGCATTCTATAGTATGTCCCTCGATATTAAGTCACTAAACCAACAGGAATGTATAGGGCTATCACCTACCGGTGCCCAGCGCTGGTATTCTAATGGAAGGAGCTCGCTGAGTTGAGGGATTGCAGGCAGGTTTAGAGGCAAGAGGGCAGGCAGACAGTCAGGTGGTAACAGCGTAGAAGCTATGGTGCTGCAGAGCAGGTTTTTCAATGCTGGAGGTATTGGAGGTATTGAAAATGCCATAAATAGATAATGGAAATGACTAAAAACTTCCAGGCTCCAGAGGAGGTTGATAGACGGACTGAGACACAGGGTCCAGGGTCCAGGAGCGCAGAGGGGTTGGCAGCCATAGATAACAGATGACAGATGGCAAACAGCAATCAATAAAAATGCGAAAGCTCTCACCTAGCGCTCCAGCTGTTCTGACATAAGCGGTACCTCTACAGGACACCACGCTTCTCTTCTGGGTCCCTTCACTCCCTTTGCACTCTGCAACTCGGCATTAGCGTCGACGTCACACTGGTGTAGCCAGCACAGCCAGTGCAGCCTTGCTACTCAGAGCACCTACCTTCTCCCTTCTTGAAGTGCCTCCGGAGCTTTAGACAGAGCTCAAGTGCGCCTATGTCGATTTTTCAGTATGAAAGAGAGATACTCTGAAGCTTCCCAGCCTCCGTCCTCCAGCTTCAGCTTCAGCCACAAGAAACCCCAGCTCAGAACTCAGAACCATCGGGGCTCCAAGAGAGCAGCAACCATTCCCCAGCAGCTCGTCTTGTCTGCAGTACTATGGTGAACCAGGAGACGCTAACGGCTATGTGCGTGGGTCACGTAGCCATTCCCTCACTGTTTCTCTTCTGAGGATTGGCCTTTGGGCTTGTGGTCTCTCTTGTGTACCTCTTTTCTGGCCTTGGGTTTGATTGTCTTTGCCTTGTCGCCTTTGTCATGGTTTTCTGGGCTGGCTTTCTTCTGCTTTTAGGGGTTGAGGGCTCTGGGGGCCTGGGTGCCCTGCTTGTCTTTTTCAGTGGTGGGGTGCTTCCTTTGTGCTTGTGGTGGCTTCTTCATTCTGTTTGTCTCTGGGGCTGGTGTTTCCAGCTGTAGTGTTGGGTCCTGGTTTTCTGGGCTTTTTTGTGTCCCTTTTGGTTTATCTCTGGCTTTGCTCATGTGTCTTGCCTTTTTTGGTTGGGTGCATTGCAGGCTGTGTGCTCCTGCTGTTTTGTTCATGTGGTTCCCCCATTTGCTTCCCTTGGGCTGCTGCTTTGGTATGGTGTCTGCGAATGGGGGTTCGGATAACCGGTTTCTGTCTTTGGTATTCTCCATATGTCATGAACGGGACAAGGACTGGAGGGACCTAGGGAAAATGCCTTATTACTTACTGGTAATCTTCATTACTCCTGGTGCCGTTGTCATCATCCCCTTCATGACACCCCTCCCTCCTGGGGCGGCAACCTTCCCATTGGGGGCTTGGTAGTATAGTAGGCATGCTGGGTAAGTATTGGTTAGGTACTCTGAGTGGGAGGGGGTGAGGTAGAGGTCCTAGCATTCCTCTGTTCTTTTTTCTGTCTGGAAGATGGTCATCTCCATACATTATGAATTGGAGAAGACAACAGGATCAGGAGTAAGGAAGATTACCGGTAAGTAATAAGGCATTAATGTTATTATTCAAAATTCAACCAGAACGGGAGGGGCTGTTTGATCACAGGAATTGTGTATGTTGCTATAAAAGCATCAAATGTGTCTCTACATCAGTAATTGACACAAGCATGTATTCAGGCTAACATATAGTGCTAAACAACAGCTTTGCATGCATTGTAAATATGAGTAATCGTGCTTAATTTTCCACAAATTTTGTTAACTACATGAACCCTTATTAATAATGTGGTATTTATAAACATGAGTGAGGCTAAATGAATTGATGGGTGAATGATCAGTAGATGGAAGGTTGGATTAATGGCTGGATCGAAAGAATTGATTGTTTGATAAATGCAGTGAAAAGGTAGAGGAAGATTATACGGAGGGATGGACAGTCTGTTGGAAAAATGCATGGCGCTAGAAACTGGTCATTTCACCTGTTATGCCACATTGAACTGTCATTATTGTCTAACTCTCACCCTAAAAGGACCAATAACTGCAGTTTGTTCTCCAAATTTATGGACATCCGTGAATCACCAAAGAGTGTCTCACAGATACAAATCACCTTCATGGTGTCATCACTTGTGCCACTCAATGGCCAATAGTTATATCTCTTTGTTTGCAATCGTGCTGTGGAACAGTGAATAGACCAAGCATGATCCGAAATACTCCATATTAATTGTTATACCCTTTCTAGTGAGTTTAAAAAAATGCTATTTTCAAAGTGCTGTTTATGAAGATACCAGCAATGTTGCAATGCACACAGGTTCCAACCTCTGAAAAATATGCTTCTCCCTCTATAAATTTAAGGATTATGCATGTTTCATGCTTAGATGCATACCTAATTACAAAAAGGGGGTGGTGATGGACAGAGTATCTGAGTTAATCAGAACACTCCTACCCAGTCAACAGATCAGGGCTTGATCCATCACCGTTTTTTAGCTCACTGCACCATCCCAGTTCAGAACCTGGCTATATGCAAATTAGTCTGTCCCTGGCCCAGTGCATCATGGGAACAGGGCAGACCAAACTACCAAGCCAATTCTTCACTGGAAAGGAAACAAGCTTCCGGGGACCGGTTTCTGGCATTACAGCCGTCTTCGGCCCAGCTTGCTTGAATCCTGATGGTGCAATGAGCAAGGGACTCATGTCTGAGCATACCCTTAAACACTCATGGTGGCCAAAATAATTACAAAAAGGGGGTGGTGATGGACAGAGTATCTGAGTTAATCAGAACACTCCTACCCAGTCAACAGATCAGGGCTTGATCCATCACCGTTTTTTAGCTCACTGCACCATCCCAGTTCAGAACCTGGCTATATGCAAATTAGTCTGTCCCTGGCCCAGTGCATCATGGGAACAGGGCAGACCAAACTACCAAGCCAATTCTTCACTGGAAAGGAAACAAGCTTCCGGGGACCGGTTTCTGGCATTACAGCCGTCTTCGGCCCGGCTTGCTTGAAACCTGATGGTGCAATGAGCAAGGGACTCATGTCTGAGCATACCCTTCCACACTCATGGTGGCCAAAATAATTACAAAAAGGGGGTGGTGATGGACAGAGTATAGATGCATACCTTGGCATATTACCATCATGTGAACATTCTTTGCACATCTGCCTCTCACTCCCTAAACCTTCTTATTGGCTTAAGGACGTAGACTTGTCAATGGAGGAAATCAACCTAAGAAACTTCGACAGTAGCATGACAACTACTTTGACCCCTGCACAACTGCCACAAAGTGTTGGTTACCCCGTAGGTAAGCAGTTTAACATTACAGAAGATGTAGCAAGGTCCGCTTATCTGTAATTCAAATACATTCTCACTTTAGCAGTGGTCAGGTGTTCAGCAGTGGGTTTTCCCAAATTAATCTGTCTGAAGTGTATGTCTCTATGACCTCTTTATCCACCTCCTCCTCCCAGTTCTCACTGTCTTGAGGTGTATGAAACTCAGTTACAGGCACAGTCTATGATGATGACCTAAAAAAAACAATAAGCTCGTTGACAACCCTCTATAAAACACTCCTCCAATAAGTGACTCTTAATTTTGGATCTATCTTGCGGAGACTGTCTGTTGTGTCTCCATCGGGGAACCCACCTTTATTTCTTCATTTTTTTTCGAGCCTAGTGCTTGGAGGATATTCACAAGTCTAAACATTTGAGGCCATGAGTTCCTGCAAGGCTGTTGGCTTACTGAATGAAGCATGGCTAATTAGGATGTTTTGAAAAACGCTTGACAAACCTTTGCATTCTACTTTAAAAGTAAATTTACCGTAAAGTGAGCAGCAGAACTTGTGCCTTCAAATTTTTGAATCTGCATTGAAGGCCTATTGGTGAGGTTGCTATGGTTCAGGACAGCACCCAATATCATTTACCTTCCTTTTTCCTGGTGCCAAGGCGGTGTGTTTTCTATAGGATGGGTGCACCTGATCTCCCCCGCACTTGTGATATTCAGCTTGTGACATCTGACGGCGCATATTATTGTGTCACAGGAAGCCAATTTGGATTTCTGTGGTTACAACTGCAGTTCGGATTTCTAATCAACTATTCCATATCCCAGGATTTCCCGTGTGTAGGAGAACAACTCAACGCAGATTGGGTGAGGGTGCTCTCTTGTACGAGTTCTGTGAAGATGCAATGTTTCAGCTACATCTATACCTGCTCTGGAATGAAAAATGTACGGGTAATGCAGTGTGAATTCTGTGACGAATGGAAACCGTACCTGTTGCCACACGTGGTCTACCTAGACCTGCCAATTTAGAAATTAACTTTATCGTGTGAGGCGGGTCTGGCCTTTAAAGGGTGGGGTCTGATGTTGGGGTGAGGCTTTGAGGTCATTGCCCATGATCAATCATGGAGGATCAGGCACAAGGTGAGAGTATGAGGCTTACAGCCAGCACTATATGAGCCCAACACTCTCTACACCTGTTTAAAGCCAGTTACCTAAGGTTTTGGGGCTGCTACCTACACCCTAGGGAGATTTTAAATCCCCTGAAGGATATTGGCTGTGCTGAGCCTTCACACAATGAGCTGTATACTTGCTCTCTGCAGGGTTTCCAGCTCACTGTGCGCTCATCCTGTGATATTAGCTCTCACAGGGTGAGAGTTTAAAGAGAGCAAATATCCCGAGACACACAGTGGTTCTGTGTGCCCTGGCAGTTCTGTGTGCCTGTCTGTTTCATAACCGAACCTTGCACTGTACAAATGTATTTTCTTACACATATACCAGGTCAAAAAGATAAGTGTGGGCTTTGCATGGTGCAACTCCATGACCAAGTCATTAGGAAGCCTTTTCACATTGTGAACACTATTACAGTTTCTAAAGAAGGATATTCCCATTGTGAATTATTTCCAAACACCATAGACAATGGCTTCTTGTTATGAGCCCTATGTCACATGCAATAAGAAGAGGTTTTACATTGTGAAATCCAAGAAATGCAACAATAAGGAATTTCATGTGGTAAACTGTTTTACCAACACCATAGGGAGAGACTTTACATTTTGAACTATTTGACAAATACAATATGAATGGGTTTTACATTGTGACAAAAGGAATGGCAAGAGTTTTTACATTGTAAATCATCTGTAAATAAAATATGAGTGGGCTTTTTATTTACATTGTGAACTTGTGGCTTCCTGTTTTTGATGCTGGAGCCTCATCTGGCTTTGCCATTGAATATCTTTCAACTTGACTGTCAGTCTGACACAGAATGTTCAGAACATAGTGACAGTCAACCTGCTGTATATTCTAGACCAACTGTCACTGTCATTATATTTCCCTCCCTATAATCGCCATGTGAAGCATGGTGGTTCTGGGCAGTAGAAACAATCAGAGGCCCCAACATACAGGAAGAAAACATCCTGCATGTCAGAGACACAGCTTTTTTCAACATAAACTGCTTTGGGAGCAGTAGTATTGCTATGGTCAGTATTAAAGCCTGCTAGTGTCCCAATTGCCAAATGATAGGTCACATATAATGTAAGGAAATAGAGATAACATTTACAGAGCTATGTCTCCTTTGTGACATTTCTTAAGAGTGTGTGAATTGAATCTTCTTTAATCTGCCACCCTAAAGGAGGGTGCTATGTTTATGGCTCGTGCTTAAGTGGCTTGTGCAGGCTGCGCAATCATCTTATCCATGGTATCATCAGACTATGTAGTAAGTATCCTGGTGATCGATCTTAGTGCAGTGTATGCTCCTCAAAAGTAATAAATGACATGACACACCACATATAGCATACATCTAGATTACATATAGTGTTTAACTTATTTACAGGTTGAAGCCAGGTACACACATAATTCATACTGCTGGGTATGTGCTACCTCCTTTAGCACTCCTCAGTATTTGGATTTATCAATACATAGTCCCAGATTGTAATTTGTCTCTTTTCTGTCTCACACACTTCACTCGTATT
The DNA here is from genome assembly GCF_964261635.1 of Lissotriton helveticus. Lineage (NCBI taxonomy): Eukaryota > Metazoa > Chordata > Amphibia > Caudata > Salamandridae > Lissotriton > Lissotriton helveticus. The sequence continues at coordinate 1,117,164,401 of NC_136067.1, forward strand.
TGCCAAGCATGTCCTTCATGTGACCGCAAGATTGTGCCTCCATTGTGCCGGATTCACCTGGTACATATATATCTATGCATTATTCATTAAGGGATAAAGTTGTTTGGTTATTTGGCTCCTGTATCCTCTGTGGAAATGTACCCCAGTGAGGGGACACTGGTGCAGGGTCACCCTCTCGTCCACGGGTCCGAAGACTAACAAAAGCGAGATCGGCACTGGAGTGAAGTAAAACAAACCAAGGGGCATATTAGCAATAAAATAAAAATTCCAGAGATAGTCTGGATATCGCCATTTTCCATGGTGGAAAACGGCGATGTCCTAGATGATAGGGCCTGTAGTCTTAGCCACAGAATCCACCCCATGTTAAGTTCGCCTTAGTCAGGAATTTAACAGGCGTTAAATTCCTGCGTTAAGGCATACTTAATGCGATTTAAATAATCGCTACCCATCCTTGTTCATATCGCGAAGCTGCTTCGCCATATTTTCCCTCGTTGGTTTCACAGCCACGCCTACTTTGCATCTCGTTAGCGATGCAAAGTTAGGCGTGCTGTAAACGGGTGCTAAGTCAGAAAACACGCGATAGCATGTCTTTGCTGATAAGTCGATAAAATTATTGCCGCTTTTCGGCCGAAAATGGCTGCAAAAGCGGCGATAATTTTATAGCGCCACCTTGTTAATATGCCCCCCAAGTTTTTTAAACGCTCATGGACTGCATCCGAATAACACCCTCAAGTGTCATGAGAGGAAGTACATTGAATGCAAAAACCATAGCCCTTATATACTGTTTGTTGCAGTGTAATCACATGGGAAGGAAAACTTGAGGAAACAAGTTTAAGCAGGAAATAGCTATAGCAAACAAGAGCAGAAAGTGACCAGGTGGTCAGGAGACGAGGGGGGGAGTAAGGAATGCTTATGGTGGCAATAAGCAATCATTTGATAACATCTGAGACAAGTGCACCGGCAACTGAAGCCCCCCAGCACGTACACCAATTTGACCATGTCAGAGAGGTCAGCTAAAGTTAAAGACACAGGCTGGGTGAAAAGGCGAACAGCAGAGAGTAAAATGAATATGACAGAAATGAAATGGGTGCGATAGTCAAAATGGCTGCCACATATTCTAACATAGAATTTACACTTTTCCACACCCCTAGCCTTAATTTCAATCTAAGTTTAAATTCCTTCCTCACCATCCTAGAGTCTCAAATTGACTCCAATACTCCAAGGGTACAATGCCTCCTTTCCACACCTATGTTTGCTCTCCTTTACAATGCAGGACACAGGACGTGTGCTGCACATCTCCTCATTATCTCCCCCCTGCCTGTGATGGCACATCATGCTGTAGGCAACGGTCATTGCAAGGTGTTGGGGTCCTCAGGGATGCGGTTCCCCTCTGGCTTCCACTGTAGGTAAGAGTGTGATATCTTGCTTGTGTCAGCCACATCTCTCAAAAGATCATGGGAGATGTATTCCATTACATCCACCAGTGCCCCACAAAAAAGAGTGCTGGCTTTTTCATTACGCCAGGGTGCTCAACTAAATAGAATATTTTAGATCTGAAGGCCTCTAATTTCCTTCGTTGATCAGGAAAAACCGGTGTATATTTTTAATATGCCTCACTACATGTCTGCACTGAATTTTCCAATGTCATGGGTCTATGTTAGTGAGTGACTTGTCTTGAACATCTAATTTCTTACTTTGAGCTCTACATACCCTCTCATGTGCTCTGTTCCCCGTTTCATGCACTCTTGATTGGGCTCATATTCCATCAAACTAAAGCAGACATACTCTATTTCTTGGTTTTTGTTCCTAATCCCGATTAACAAGAGGTGAAAGACTCTTCTCATCTGAGTGCAATGTGAGCGGTGTGCCTGTGGGAGTGCAGAGTACAGCACACTAATGCCAAACCTTTTAGCATCGCCAATGCTTGTTTGCTTTTGAGGAGGTGTGACTGCTGTTGCCGCAGTATTAAATGTGCTGGATGTTAGTGGAACTTAGATTAAAACTTCACATTTTTAATACATGATGCTAATAAAACAGTGAATCCTCAGAAAATATGAGATCAGGGCTTACTATCAGTTTGGATGCATACCAAGCACATTTTTGTAAAAGGACTAGATCACCTTGTAAAATTGTAAAGCATTGCTGCCAAGTGGCTCCATGTCATACGTGCCACCTTTGGACAATCCTAGCTTTTAAGCGGCCGTCAATTTATGTGGTGGTTTAAAGTTAAAAGCAGCGCTGTATGCACCAGATTGCAATATGTTGTTGGCTGAAAAGCCAGGATTGGCTGACTGAGTTTCATGATATTGAGCCAGTTGGCAGCCTTACTAAAAGCACTATAAAAAACGGTTTGTCATTGTCTAGCCTTTTTCCACGCGGGGGCAACTAAAGGTTAAGCAGGCTAATGGGAGAAAGGGTGAAGGCGGCCTTTCAAGCAGAGATGTAGTCATCACGCCGTTAAAGGCCGAACTTTAACACTCATATTGGTGGCCACCTCCATGCATCAATTGTGGACACGGATTACAGGCCCGACATTCCGTGCGGTCGCCTAATACATTCTGGGTGTTGTAATTGTGCTTTGCTTCCACTGAACTAACTAGAATAACACACCGTACATCAATCATTTACAGGTGAAAAGTTCAGGACTGGAGGCAATGTCCTAAATAACTCGGGGTGATGTTGTCACTGAAACTCTGCACTAAAAGAAAGAAGCACGTTGTAAAGAACCTACCCCTGGAGAATGAACGCCTGCATTATATTTCACGTATCATCAGTTTTACCCCACCCCCACTTATGTGATTAATATTCGTGTTGCAGCAGCCGGGTAATATGTCTAAATAACACAATAAAAGAAAAGCAATGTCGGGGTGGCCCTCTTCTAAAGCCTATCCCGAGCCGCTATAAAGTGCCATGTGTTGAACAGGTGCAGCACAGGTTGCAGTTTCTCCCTCAGGAGGTCTGCCAGTGCTCAGAAACCGTCACCTGCATGCAGGTGTTTCATGTATTATCTCCTTTCTATGTTTTCTGTGGCCACCGCATTACGTATGCCGTCGCTGCCTCTAGTTGGCGGCTGCCATGGGAATTTATGAGCTTGAAACGTGCAGAAGTGTAGTAAAATGAAGGTAGTTGTTAATTGCTTGCAGAAGACGTTTTCGGTCACTTCGGCCAATTTGCGCTGATAAAAAATCAGGCTCACTGAAACATTTCTTTTCGCTTTCCTGTTTCCTGCAAACGTTGCATTGACGCGGTTGCAGTGAACCTTGCGCACGACAGCGTGCTTTTCATCAAAACTCTACTTCCTGGTCTCCTTCCCATGAGAAAGCTGGATCTGTGGGCAGGATTCTGAACATCTTTCCATTACTGCATTAGAGATAGAAAGGGCGCTTGTTTAGAATAGTTTGCTTTCAAGTTCAACTTTATTGGAAATTGAGGGATGAGTTAGAGCTATTTACCCAAACAAAAGTCTCAAATTAAAGGCAGTTGAAAAAAGATATAGGCAACTGCTTGTGACATTTGGGGTACAATAGCCTTAAAGTTCAACTGACAAATGATCAAAAACACGTTTACAGCTACAGAAGACAACTCGAGCAGTGTTACAAGCAGTGATCACAATGCGGAGGGTAAACATTACATTGCTTGTTTAAAATGGCCCTCTGTCTGTATGTCTTCTAAGTGCATTGTTAAAGAAGAAATGATAGTAAAATAAACACATTTGCCGGAATCAATAAAAATTTGCTTTTGAGTAGGCTACATTTATATTTACATTTCTTTTTAAACCAACAGTGCCTGCCAGTACAAAGCATTGTGGGAAGCGTTATGCCGAAAGAATCCATCCAGCGCATTGATAGAGAAATCAACTTGTTCAAGAGTGTGTGTGCGCAAATGAGGGCTTGGTTTAGCTGAGGGTGGTAATAGTAAATCTGTCAGAAATGGATTCATTTAGTGGGATCGAGGAAGCATTATAACCAGAAATCTTGAGCTTGGTGGATTGCAGAAATTCATGGCAACATGATTCCTCCAGGTCTAGTACCTGCTCTTCCTAGATTCAGACATATTATGTCTTATGGAAATGGTGACCAATCAACAACTTCATCTAGTGTGACTGCCACCACATCGGGCAGGGTTGACTTGATAAAAGACTCAGTAGGGGTATGTGGATGTTACATTCTCCAATAAAAATGTAGGGGCATATTATCAAGGGATTTAGCTCCGCTTTTTTGGCTTTAAAAGCCAAGAAAGCGGAGATAACATTATCTCCCTATTACCTAGCTGTCGCTAACACCAGTTAGCGACAGCTAGTAGGAGATAGCGACCATCTTGGGCCTCGCTTTACATATCAGAGAAATTTATCACTAATGACATGCAAAGTGGGCGTGCCAAGATGTTAGCGACTGGAAACAGTCGCTACCATCGCTATCTCCTATTACCAACTTTTGGAGATATTCGCGCTAAGCGCAAATATCTCCAAAAGCTAACACCTGCCCTGAGCAGTTCTTAGCCATGTTATCCAATGGGAGGTGGATAACATGGCTAAGAGCATTAGCTCGGTAATGCATGAATATCGCTGACTTTTCAGAGCTATTTATGCATTGCGGCCGTTTTTCATCGCACCAAGGTTTATCTGCGATAAAAATCGCCGCAGCTCAGCGGCTACACGGCGATAAAATTATTGCCGCTAAGCCAACCTAGCGATAATTATCGCTAGTTGTTGGTAATATGCCCCTTAATTTTACTGCTAGATCACTTCCCATGCACTAATAAAGGGCTGATATAGTTCCACCTTTTTGTAGTGTGTTGCTATTTAATAGAGGGCATCTAGAGCTATTGTCTTACCTCGACATATAAAGGGTCTGGCCCTGGAAAGACTGCCACAGAGAGAGCGGCCTACTTCACAAAAGCGTGTAAATGGTGTACCCAACATTCTGAAAATCACCTCCCTCCACCGCAAGCATATTATCCAGACTAGATAGATTGATATAGGCAAACTTATAAGGGCTTAGAGGAGCACTTAGTGCTTAATTTGTAAAAATCTAAGTGTCAGAGCCCTACTCAAGATGCCACTGCAACATGCACCACCCATTGACCCTGCCAGCGCTGTCAATACCACGATAAACACAACCACTAACCTTCCCTCTACCACAAGTGGGATAATTAAAACTAATTCAGTCCACCCAAAGCTAGAAGAATTGTCTGTGCAGCAGGTATTATTACCTTTCAATATAAATTAATTTAGTTAGAACTCTGTTGGTGTGCTCACTTCAAAATTAGACAAACATCCCCACCATGTAGTGATCTGTCATAAGGGCTGGTGTTGAAATTAGGTGTTGGGGCAGAGAACTGACAAACACCTGGCTCAAATTAAGCATTGACTATTTCCACCCTTGTGCATGTCATATATCATCAGATCAACGAAAATAGCAAAAATAATGCATGCACCAATGTTAACTTATTTACAGTAGTTAAATCAGTTACAATACCTTTACAGACAACACAGATATTGGCAGATTTTATCTGATGAGATGTCTTCAGTGATGTAATCAGTGATGTCATTGACCATGTCATGAATGATGTTATATGTGAGGTCATAAGCAGTGCATTGTGGGGGCATTAGTTATAACTAGCTCATGTAACTATAACTGCTGAATTTCACTCGTTTTGTACAGGTGGAATGTGAGCCTCAATATTACGTCCCTGTAACCTTTGCTTTTTCAGTGAATTTCTACGTTTTTTAAAAAAAATTCTATTTCCTAACTGTAACGTCCCTGTAAAAATTTGTTTTTTTCAGGGAATCTCTAATGCTTTTTAACTTCTATGTCCTACCTGTAAACTTTGAAAATGAGTGTGTGAGTGAGTGAATAGTGCCTCAGTGGGTGTGACTGCGTGTATGAGTGTGTGTGTGTCTCAATATGTGTGAGACTGGATGTGTGTGCATCTTAGTGGGTCTGGGACTACCTGTATAAGTGTCTCGATGGGGGTGTGTGTGGGTGCATTCACTGTCTGAATGAGTCTCTGACTGAGTAGATGTATAAGTGAGAGCATGGGTGTCTGAATGGGTCAGTGACTGGGTGCATGAGTTTTTGATTGGATATGACACTTGAGAAAGACATATAACATGCCAAGTGATGCTTTCAGTGAGAGAACACAGAACATGGGTTCACTAGTATCCATCATCCAAGTTTAAAGGGCTATTTCTGTACATGGTTGAGAAGGGTGTGCCAGTATTTGCCTACACATCTCAGAGAGTGTAGGAGTACACTTCTATCAGTGCCATGAGATGTTTAAGTAAATGTGATGGTATGTAACTGCCTGATATAATACTGTAATGACTGCCAAACAGTGTATGTAAGTGGCTGCACAAATACTTCAGTGCCTGTGTTAGGCAATAGAGAGCTATGTAGGTGTCACTGCAACTACTTTTGAGTCTGCTGCATTCATAAATAATTTCTGGTGAGTGGCTGAATGTATAAGTGTCTCTGTAGCTGTCTCTGTAACTAAAAGAGAGGCTCTAAGGTTTTGTGAACATCTATGTTAATTGTTTTAGAAATGGCATACTCCATGTTGTACTTGGCATAGAGGCCGGCAAGTGCCCAAGTAACTTATTCAACACAAAAGGACATATGTCATACCTACAGCAAAATGTAGAAGTGTGTTATGTGCACTAAAACGTGGGTTTGACATTTCAAAAACACCTATAACATGCCAACCGAAGCTTGGAGTGAGAGGGCATAAAGCCATCAACCATTTTGAAATACTATTTCTGTACATGGTTTACAAGGTTGTGACAGTACTTGCCTACATATCTTAGAGAGTTTCGGAGTACACCTCAATCAGTGCCATGAGATGTTTATGTGAATGTGCTGGTATGTAACTCCCTTCTATAATGCCTACATCGCTGTCTAAATGAGTGTGTAAGTGGCTACACAAATAGTTCAGAGCTTGTGTTAGGCAAGACAGAGCCACGTAGACGTGACTGCAATTATCTTTGAGTCTGCTGTATGTATTAATAGTTTTTGGTGAGTGGCTGAAGTTATACGTGCTTCTGTAGCTCTCTCAATAGCTGAAACAGAGGCTTTATGTTTTCTGAACATGTATGTTCAAATTTTTCTGAACATGTATGTCAGTTGCTTTAGGAATGACATACTCTATGTAGTACTTGGCATTGGGCATGCAAGCACACAAGTAACTTAATGAAATTAAAAGAACATCTCCGATCTTTTAAGCACAAACCAGCATGCTTTGTAGCACACCTACAGAATCTCACATGTGACTTGTGCATACTGAAACTTGGATTTAAGACTTGACAAATAGCTTTTACATGGCAAATCAAGCTCCAAGTCAAAATGCCCACACAGGACCTACACTACTAAGCATCATCCATGTTTGAAAAAGTATTTCTCTACATAAATGAGAAGGTTGTTTCAGTACTTGACAACATATCTGAGCTATTGTAGGAGTACACCTGCAGCAGTGCCATGAGACATTTAAGTAAATGTGTCAGAATATGACAGTCTATTTTTAGTATCACTATGACTCTAAATATCTATGTAAGTTGCTATACCTCAGTGTCTGTATTACAAACTAGAGAGCAATATAGATATGACTACAACTGTGTTTGAATCTGCTGCATGCAGAAGTAGTTTCTGGGTAAGTGACTAAATGTATATATGCTTCTGTAGTTGTCTGACAAAGCAGTGTAACAGAAGTATAACACCCAGAATTCAAAGAAAAACACTATTTGAGAGCAGCACATTATTTATACACATGTAAATATTTCCAGATCCTCTAATGCCTTGTTAACTAGCAGTTCAACTCTTAATCAACATTTTGTTTTACTACCAATTACACCATGCTATGCAGAAAATGTGCAACATGCTAATTCAAAGCAACAGATTGTGAACCAACTTCTCACACACCAGCCTGCAACTCAGACAAACTGTCACATTGTCATACAATGTTACTCACCTGCTATTAAACATACAAAGCCACTCACAAAACCACTCATACATTTCCTCATATGGTTCCAATAATTTCTCAAAAATATTTGGAACTTTCTTATAATAGTCTTACATACATATATACCTTTTCAAACATTTTTTCTCCAAATTAAAAGTAATTCACATACCTGGAAATTTAGTTAATTGAGCAAATAAACTTTTTTGGTCTTTTCAGATAGATACAATACTGTCAGGAAAATGTAGACACTAAAGGGCCTACTATGATCCCGGGCGGATCGCCACCGCAGGCCCGGTGGTGGCGATACGCCCGCCAAATGTCCCTGAGACACCCCCCACCATATTAGTATGGCGAGGGACACGGCGGCGGATGGAAAGACCATCCGCCGCTTTTCCGCCAGTCGGTTTGCCGGCCAGGCGGAAAAGGTAGATAATATGGTGGCGGTGCCTAATTCATAATATCATGTGCCATTGGAAAGGCTGGCGGAAAATGCTTTGGGGGCAAGTTAACTATGATACCCCCTTTCATTGGCATACATAAGGTGGCAGGCACTGCGCGTGCCTGTCAAGTTGTGCATGGCATGCACAACATGCATATTTTACATTGTGGCGGGTGCTGCTTACAGCACCACCCGCCACAATGTAAAATATGCGGTATGCAACCGCCAGGGTGGCGGTCGAATCCTAATGGGCCTGGCGGGATAATCGCACCTCTGGCGGTCAGTTCCGTTTACCATTATAGTTGCAAGCGGACAAAGTTCACCCGTCATTGTAATGGGACCCTTAGCATTGAATGGCACACTACTCTCACACAAAGCCACCCTAAATGGCAGAATTTTCAACTTTGCATCCTCTGATAATGCGGAAGGTAGCAAATAAAAACATATATTTATATTTAATTTTATTTTGTCACTCCATTCCTCAGTGGTTAGTATGTGTTAACCCTTTTCTGCACTTTCATAAAGAAGCCTAATATGTGTGGGTGTTTTGCACACTTCAGATAGTAGGCTATACTTGGCCTAGATTTTGGTGATATTTGTGCTAAATTTTTGGGTTTTTTCCCTCTGGTGACCATCTTAAAAACTTATTTGCTATGAAGTTCCCTAATCTCCTCATTGACTGCAGTATCCTCAGTAGAAAATGATTTCAGTTTTCCAATTCAATTCCATCACGATAGCGGTCACATGTGCCACACACACTTTTGGCATGAGTTCAGAATGTAAGCACTCTAGTTGCTCATCAGAATACTGCAGTAAACTGATGATCACCAAGGAGCTAGCTGGCAGTCTGCTGCTCGTGTTGAAAGTGCATATTTGAGTACACTTGAGAATGTTTTAATGAAATAGAAGAGAATGATATTTAACATCTCACTAAAAACGTGCCCTCATTTTTCTTTTGACAACACTAACCAAAATTTCTATGACAAAAGGAGCCCCGTAATTGTGTTTCTTTCTAAATATAGGGCCGAATTACGATGTCGGTGGGACCGACACCGATGGCACGTCGGGGTTGGTTCTACCAATATCTGCCCCTGCATCACGATGCAGCGGGCAGAGGCATCCGGGGGAGGGACCGTCCACTGCTGTTCTGACGGGCTCTTTGATCCCGTCGGAGTATCAGATATGCTCATGATCCCTTAATGATGGAGGCACCGCCGTTGGGATCATGATGTCATTTTCCAAGAGCCTTTCCATGTCAGTCTGTCTGACATGGGAAGGCTGTCATAAAATTAACTGGGGGCCCCTAGCAGGGCCCCGTTACCCCTTGGACCTCGGCTATGGAGACTGGGGGGCACCTATGGTACCCTCCTAAACATCCCTGCAGCATGTGGGAGGCATCACATTTTTCTCTGGAAGCTTGTGCTGCTGGCCTATTACGCCCGCTGCACTGATGTCCGTTGGAAAATGGGTATTTGTGACTGTCCTAATCATATCCTAATCCAGAAGTCGGAACCGCCAATCTAAGTTTGGGTGGCTGCAGGCTGATAGAGGACAAAAGCCCCTAAATGTTAAATTTTTTTACCAGTTTGATGCAATCAAGATGACTTCAGGTGTGTCATACTTTTGTCATAAGTAAGACTGTTAGTGCTCAAGTTATTCTTTAGAACACTCTGGGAGGCAGCAGTAGAACACACAGGAATCAACAGACAGGCTGCTCTTGTTGGAAGTATATGTTTTACTGAGAATATCAGACTTTATTCTCATATGGCTGAGAAACATGGGGGCCTATTACGATCTTGGTCAGAAAACCTCTGACCTTAGGTCGGAGGCTTTCCGATTAAGATTGTCAGTTTCAATTAAGACTGCCTAATTAGCATATAGGCAGTCAGCATTTAAACTGGCAGGTGATTCTGGCTATATTCTGACGGGCTCAAGGAGCCCGTCGGCTAGTTGGAGGCCTGCTCATAATCCCAAAGGATAGCATTTCTGCCATTAGGATTGCAATGCTCGGTTTCCATGCTGGGCTTTCCAACATGGAAAGCCTGTCAGAAAGCGAGTTTGGGGGCCCCTGCAGGGCCTCCTTCTCTATGTGGCCTCTGGTTAGCAGCAATGGTACCCTGTTCATCCCTGCACCGCGTCCGGGCACCGTGAGGTGCCTACAGTGCGTGGATGAACACAATCTCACATTTTTCTATGGGAGCTTGAGCCTGTTTACGGCTGCAGCATAAGCTCCCATAGGCAAATGGGAGTATGTGACCGCACTGTGTGAGATCACATCATAATTCTGTGGTCGGGACCGCCGACCGGAGGTTGTTTGGTCCCAATTCGCGATGATGTTGGTCGGAGGCAACTCCGACTGACATCATAATCGTGCCACTTGTGTGAGTTTACAGAAAATATGCTCTCATTTTAGCTTCTGAAGCACCTTCTATAAACTCTATGGGAAAACCACGAGAAAACAGTTTTCTCTCAAAAATGATGAGTGTACTTCCAGTAGAAGGCTTTTTCACAAGGCAAAATCACATCAGAACACACCACAATTCCTAAAATGAGTATTGTACTATTTAAAATCACTTCTCCTTTTAGTGACCCTCTAACCCTGCCATCCATTGCAATGATGTGCTATTATGTATACAGGTACCAAGATGGCTGCCAGCACTTTCTGATTGAAGTGCTGACAGCCATTCACATATTACCTTGAGATCTGTACCTAGGCTCCACCCAGATAGCCTTATTTGCTTCCCCTAAATTTCACAGCAACTACCAAACAGATTGACATAAAATAACTAAAAGTGTAATCTGCACGCCAAAATCTACCTACCTGCCAAATTTAGTGTAATTCCATCCAGCGGTTCGGATTGTAGTCGTGTTCAAAGCTCTGTGTTACTCTGTTCACGTGAAAGTCAGTGCACTTATAATTGGCAAGATTCAGAAAGCATGAAAGCTGACTAGCAACCTGTTCTAGACAAGCAGCAGCGCGTTCCAAGAAGGACAGTCCAATCGTGCAACAGCGCATGCATTTTAAGTTGCTAGGCAACCTGTTTCCACACAAGTAGCAGTGCGCACCAATGAAAGATAATTGAATCGCGCTACCGTGCATGCATTTTAACATGATCAGCAACCTTGGGCACTGAGTCGAGGGCTAGGAATTGAATTAAACTTGTAGCAGACGATGCGAAGGCCACCTGATACATTTCCTTGTAAATTCCTGAAGCACATAGCATTTCAAAATGTCAGTATAGCACATTTCTTCTGTTTTAGTTCAAATACTGATCCAAATAATTCCAAGTCATAGATGATGTATAAAGCGTGTACCTGAGACTTTCAATTCTTTACTTGGCTACAATAGAACATTCAACAAGTTACAGAAAACAGGAAGTACTCATTGAATAACTACAGCAATAGAAGAAAGACTATTACTAATAAGTTAAGGAAGAAGAAAAAGGGAAAATGGAAGACTAGAGAGTGGACTGCAAAACATTTCTCCGTTATTTGTTTGAGTTTAGTTTGTTTTGATTTCTTACTATTGATTTTTATTTTAGATTCTTATTTTAGGATTCTTTGTATGTACAATGGCATACCAGAGTTTGTCTTCTCCACTATCATTTCTAATGATGCCTGGTGATCCCATCATTTCTTAGTAATAGTGGAAAATCTTGGTGTTCAGACAAAATAACGAGTTAGTAATATCAACTGACACAAATGTCGAGTTGGAAATATTGTGACACAGAAATATCATGATCAAGAATGTCTAGGACAAGAATATTGATTTTAAGGTAAGTAATATCGATGTTTAAAATGTTGTTAATATATCGATTTTTTATTCTTTTTGTGTAATATATATGTTAATTGTATATATTTTTAACATGTTTAAATATTGTTAGTTTTGTTAATATAGTTTGTAAATTTATAGTATTTTTTACATTTAATGTAATTGTTTTTTGGTATTTTTAGTACCAAGCGAGTTGTGGAGTTTATATCGGAATAGGGTGGGAAGTAAATTAATTAATAATAATTATCACCATTTTAAAATTAATATCAATTCTTTAATTTATAATTATTTATGTTAATTGTAAAATGTATACTTTTTTTGTTACGTTTCAGGTGTGGGTTATGGGTTTTGTAGGGGTATAGGGTGGTAAGTGAATTAATGAATTAATATTTTTTAATTAGATTTAATTATTTAATTGATAATTATCTAGGTTAATTGTATCATTAGTATTTTTTGTTTTGAAGTTTTAGGTGAGGGTCTTTAGTGGAATAGGGTGGGAAGTAAATGAATTATAATTAATTTACAATTATTATTTAATTACCATTAATTTTTTTAATGATCATTATTTAAGTAAATACTCTAATTAATGCCTATTGTTTTAGGTTTGTGATTTGGGCTCTGTGTTTATCAGGGGTATAGAGTGGGAAGTTAGTTAATTATAATGTATTCATAATTAATTTTTAAATATTTGTAAAAATATGTAATTGATAATTATGTACGTTAATTGTATAAAATATATTTTTTAAGTTACATTTAATGTGTGGGTTGTGGGTTTTGTATGGGTATAGTGTGGTAAGTAAATGAATCATTATTATTTAAACATTATTTATTATTATTTAATTGATAAGTAATTATGTAAATTGTGTATTATATATTTTTGGGGGTATATTGTGGTTTTTGTATGGGAAAAGGGTGTGTAGGAAAATATAAGAATGAATACATATTGTTAATTTTTAATAATTGTTTAAATTATAATTAATTATGTAACTATGTAATTAAAATATTGTTTAGGTTATATGTGTGAGTTGTATTTGTATGGGTAAATGGTCGGAAGGTAATGAAATATAATAATTCAATATTAGTTAATTATTAATATTAAGGGCTTGATTCTGATCTCGGTCGAACAGCTCACCGAGAGCTCTCAATAGCTTTACCTTACGCCCGAATCGTTCCAGTAGCCGGACTGTCCGGGCAAAGAAGTACGATACGGAAAAGTGCCAAATTCCCGACCGACACGTACGCTCCGACGCCATCCACAATTTCCGTACGAGCCGGATCCGTAAATGCCAAATCGAGTCGCACAGGACCATTTTCCCAGCATTTACCGGGCGGTCAAGTACGATGCGTACTTCCTATGCGCCGTACGGGTCGCCACGTACAGCACCTCACAGCATCCGGGAAAGCTGCCTATCAGGTACGATTCGTGCCAGAACACAATCCACGGCTACGAGACGGACCAGCTATCAACGGGTACGAGACGGAGCAATAAGCAGCATGTACGAAACAAACACATCATGAATCCCATCACGCAGGTCATACCAATACTGAAAAAAATACACACATATTAAGAGGAGGGTCAGAGGCCATTTTTAAAGACCAGCATGGATATGTAGCCCCAAACAATACCAATATTACACACAAAGAGATATATCCATGGGTCTAGAAAGCAAAATTGTGTAACCTGGATGAGACTGTGCAGTTAACCAACTAGAGAGGTACGATACAGAAGCGTTATAACAACAATTTAAAGAACAAATTGTGGATTCCCATCAGTCACCAAATTTAGTGACATTTCATGATCTGGGACTCCTCTTTTTGCGGGCTCAAACCTTATCTCAAGGCCAGGGAGCTTGAAGATGATTAGAGTGGATGATCTTATCAGGTGAGAATGATGATACTAGATGGTAAAATAAGTACAGTGCTCAGGTGAAAAAATGTGAAGTTAAAATTGATATATGAGATACCTAAACTTTATTGATGTGTCTCATAATTCAAACTAAAAACAGTGCAATTGATAGTGTCAACAAATAACTATCTAAGATCTCATGTGGTCGACATGTTTCAGCACGTTTGGTTAAAGAAGTGTAACCGTGCTTTCCTCAGGACCCACCCCGACTATGCTACTGCAATAAAATCAGTGTTTCAAATTAAACATGAAAAAAGGTTGAAACTAATACAACCATAATCACCTATCTTTTGGTGTATAGCGTCCTTCCATTCATCACTTCCTTTGACAGACAGTGTCTGGGAAAAAAAGGGAAGAGGAACATACAAAACTCAATATGGGTTTTGTATGTTCGTCTTCCCTTTTTTCCCCAGACACTGTCTGTCAAAGGAAGTGATGAAGGGAAGGACGCTATACACCAAAAGATAGGTGATTATGGTTGTATTAGTTCCAACCTTTTTTCATGTTTAATTTGAAACACTGATTTTATTGCAGTAGCATAGTCGGGGAGGGTCCTGAGGAAAGCACGGTTACACTTCTTTAACCAAACGTGCTGAAACATGTCGACCACATGAGATCTTAGATAGTTATTTGTTGACACTATCTATTGCACTGTTTTTTGTTTGAATTATGAGACACATCAATAAAGTTTAGGTATCTCATATATCAATTTTAACTTCACATTTTTTTACCTGAGCACTGCTCTTATTTTCCCATCTAGTATCATCATTCTCACCTGATAAGATCATCAACTCTAATCATCTTCAGGCTCCCTGGCCTTGGGATAAGGTTTGAGCCCGCAAAAAGAGGAGTCCCAGATGATGAAACATACCAATACTGTACATCTATGACTGGATCAGGAACAGACGCGGACGGCGCAGACGGTAAGTCAGACACCCACCACACAAACAAACGACACATGTCACACACACCCAGGGGGTCCATATCCTGTCCACTAGCAACAGGCCCCCTTAGGGGTTGCAAGGCTACCACTACAGCCACCCCCACTCATAGGGGGTATGTTGCCTATCACTAATGCCACCCCCATTCATAGGGGGTATGTTGGCCATCACTACTGCCAACCCCACTCCTAGGGGGCTGTGTGACTATCACTAATGCCACCCCCGCTCATAGGGGGCTGTGTGACTATCACTAATGCCACCCTCCACTCATAGGGGATATGTTGCCTATCACTAATCCCACCCCCACTCATAGGGGATATGTTGCCCATCGCAAATGCCACCCCTACTCATAGACTCATAGGGGGTATGTTGCCTATCACTAATGCCACCCCCACTCATAGGGGGTATGTTGCCCATCACTAATGCCACCCCCACTCATAGGGAGTATGTTGACTAACACTAATGCCACCCCCATTCATAGGTGGTATGTTGTCCATCACAAATGCCACCCCCACTCATAGGGGGCATGGTGCTCATCACTATTGCCACCCCCACTCATAGGGGGTATGTTGCCTATCACTAATGCCACCCCACTCATAGGGGGTATGTTGCCCATCACGAATGCCAACCCCACTCATAGGGGGTATGTTGCCCATCACTAATACCACCCCCACTCATAGGGGGCTGTGTGACTATCACTAATGCCACCCCTACTCATAGGGGGTATGTTGGCCATCACAAATGCCCCCCCACTCAAAGGGGGTATGTTGCCCATCACTAATGCCACCCCCACTCATAAGGGGTATGTTGCAAAGCACTAATGCCACCCCCACTGATAGGGGGCTGTGTGACTATCACTAATGCCACCCCCACTCATCGGGGGCTGTGTGACTATCACTAATGCCACCCCCCACTCATAGGGGATATGTTGCCTATCACTAATGCCACCCCCACTCTTAGGGGGTATGTTGCCCAGCACAAATGCCACCCCCACTCATAGTGGTATGTTGCCCATCACAAATACCACCCCCACTCATAGGGGGTATGTTGCCTATCACTAATGCCACCCCCACTCATAGGGGACTGTGTGACTATCACTAATGCCACCCCCACTCATAGGGGGCTGTGTGACTATCATCAATGCCACCCCCACTCATAGGGGGTATGTTGCCTATTACTAATGCCACCCCGACTCAGAGGGGATATGTTGCCCATCGCAAATGCCACCCCCACTCATAGGGGTATGTTGCCTATCACTAATGCCACCCCCACTCATAGGGGTTATGTTGCCCATCACTAATGCCACCCCCACTCATAGGGAGTATGTTGTCTAACACTAATGCCACCCCCATTCATAGGGGGTATGTTGTCCATCACAAATGCCACCGCCACTCATAGGGGGCATGGTGCCCATTACTAATGCCACCCCCACTCATAGGGGGTATGTTGCCTATCACTAATGCCACCCCCACTCATAGGGGGTATGTTGCCCATCACAAATGCCAACCCCACTCATAGGGGGTATGTTGCCCATCACTAATGCCACCCCCACTCATAGGGGGCTGTGTGACTATCACTAATGTCACCCCCACTCATAGAGGGTATGTTGCCTATCACTAATGCCACCCCCATTCATAGGGGGCATGTTGCACATCAATAATGCCACCCCCACTCAAAGGGGGCTGTGGGACTATCCCTAATGCCACCCCCACTCAGAGGGGGCTGTGTGACTATCACTAATGCCACCCCTACTCATAGGGGGTATGTTGCCTATCACTAATGCCACCCCCACTTATAGGGTGTATGTTGCCCATTAAAAATGCCAAATGCTAGTAACATAACAGTTATCTGTCTGTAACCGAAACTTTCTATCTGCACATTCTATGCCCTTCTCTATATTTCCTCTCTCATAGGCTACTGCTTTCTGCATTACAGTTTGCGTCTGTTTCTTCCAAGCCTCTTCCTCTGCTCTCATACGCCATTGCTTCACCTCCTTCTGCCATACTCACAGAGAATCAAACATCGACTGCCTGCTCTTTTTAGCGAACAATTTGTCCTGCAAGAAGTTCAATTTCTGTTCATTAATTGAGCTTGTAATTGGCCATTTTAACTCAGCATTGTCCCTCGTATTTATGCCACAATGTGCTAAACATAAAATACGAGGAATGAGGCCTAACTCAGGCACAGTCTAAGCAGCCTAATAGGGATTATGAAATGCAAAATGGAGTCACACTCACTAACGGAACCCTGCACATTACGAGGAAAACTCAGTGGGTTGCATACGTAAATACAAATGGCATCTATTTAGCCACACATTGCTAACCTAATATAGCATGAAACGAGTGTGTTACAGGGATGGGAATTTAAAACCTAACATATACTATACCAAAGTGAGGTATAATGTGCACAGAGTTCAGTGGAACCCCAACGGTAGGCAGAGATAAAAGTTAGATAGAACCTTACTCTCTATTTGTGGTAGTGTTGTAGTGTCGTTGAGCAGTAAGGCAGTATCAGAGGACAGTGTTAAGCATTTGTTGTACACACTCAATCAGCAAATGAATTCATACACTCAAAGACTGAACTTCAGACCAATTGTTTTTGTATACAAATATTCTTATAGTTATTTATTTTCTAGAACCAAGCAAGCCTGGCACAGGTACACAATAAATACTTCACAGTAGTAATGCAGTTTGGAAACAGTTTGGATTGCAATAGTAAATGTACTTTGATTTGACTTACAGTATTGTTTAAGAGAAATGCAATGATTTGTAAGTACATGTACATAGACTTGAATGGGATTTTCAGTAAAATACCAGGTAAGTTACGTTTTGGATTACTTTTCTTACTCAGAGTAGTATGCCTGGATACGACTCTGGGACATTTCCTGCAAACAGGTAAGTAAATTCGTTTTTGTTTAACATTGTAATTTTAAAGAATTTCTTTAGGTTTTCAAACTCTACAATTAAAAACTTTTCCAAGAAAAACAGTTAATGTGATCCTATGGAGGAAAATAGTGTTTACCAGTAAGTTACTTTTGAGATTTCTTTTCTTACACAGTGTAGTATACCTGGATACACACTGGGACATCTCCTGCAAGCAGGTAAGTAAAATCGTTTTTGTTAATCGGTAAACTCTTAGGTTTTTAAACTCCACACTTTTTTCCAAGAAAAACAGTCAATGTTATCCTATGGAGGAAAATATGGTTATCGGTTTTGAGGTAAGTATTTGGTAGTGGGAGTTTAGGTTCTGGGGGTAGACTCAGGGGTCCCCTAGGGTCAGTGATGCACTCTTGTTACACCCTCAGCGGCAGTAGTGCAGCCGGGTGCAGAGTGTTGAGGCCCAATATTATCCAATGGGGGATAGGTTGTTAGCTGCTGATGAGTAGGCCACTTGGTTGTGGGAGCAAAGCTCCTGGACATAAGCTCAGGGCAAATGGAGAAACAATCCAGCACAAAAGGTGGCAGGCTGGTGTGTAACAGTCAGAGAACCCACCAGAGGCTGGTCGTTTTTCTGGGGGCATCTCTAAGATGCTCACTGTGTGCATTTTTCATTAAATCTCACACTGGCATCAGTGTGGGTTTAATGTGCTGAGAAGTTTGATACCAAAGTTCCCAGTTTCCATTGTAGCCATTATGGTGCTGTGGAGTTCGTAATGACAAGCTCCCAGCACCAGATACTCTTAATGGCAGCACTGCACTTACAGTGTCTAAGAATGGGCTTAGACACTGTAGGGGTACAGAGCTCATGCACCTGTACCCTCGCCACTGGTATAGGGCACCTAGCTAGAGGGATGACTGATCTATGCAAGGGAAGTGTGTTGTAGGCATGGCATACTGGGATGTGTGCCATGTCGAATCTTCACTTTTTTCTGCACCAAAACATGCAGCCTGCAAGGGCAGTGTGTGTATGTAAAGGTACAGGGCCTCTAAGGGTGGCACAATATGTACTGCGGCCCTAAGAGATCTTCCCTGGTCGCAGTGCCCTGGGTACCAGGGGATGACTTGTGGCCTGGCCAGAGATTCCAATTGGGTTAGTTTTCGGGAAAGAACACAGGCGCTGGGAACCTGATTGGAAGGGACCCAGGGCACATCAAGTGAAAGTGCATCAGTAGTCTGGCAAAAAGTGGGGGGGTTACTGCAACAGAAACCCACTTTCCTACAACCACCCATTCCAACAAGCATTTGCAATGCAAATCGGTCTTGCTTTTTTGACCTTATAAGAATTTAGCCATGTCCTTTGCTCTTTGTTACAGGGTTCCTTACTGCCTCATACCTGGGCTGCCTAGTGTTTTTTTGTGTAGTCCATTTTACAATGTCCATCGTTGATCACACTGAGACACTTAAAAACACAGTTTTTATGAGACACTCACATATGCACATACATATGTAAATATAGAGGAATGTTGTAATTTAATTACACCATAATCCACGATATGCGAGAAACATAGCTCTAGTACACCCAATGTGGAAGAAATCAGTGAGTCTCATCGCCTTGTATAAATGAAAAAGGTTCATCTTTATACCACATGTGCAGATGGACTTTGTGGCTGCTGTGTAGAATGACGAAAAGTCATAATTAACAGTGTTAGGAAAGCAGTCACAGAGCAGGACAAAAAGTAGAGCAAAAAGTGAGAGAGCAAGAGTTACAGGAAACTGGTAATAGGAAGTTAAAGAGAGTAAAAGAGATGCCATATGGAGGAAGCCAAGAGGTGCACAAGGCTGGGAGCCTTGAACAGTATTGGAGCTGGGTCTCCAAGTTATAGTCGGAGTACAGGCACAGGTAAGTGGGACATGCAGGCCTAGGTAGAGTTTGCTTAATGACTGGTTTGCGCTGCAGGTGAAATTAAGTAGTAGCATGATGGGGGCACAGCAAAACAGCTCAAATGCGAGAGGACAGTCGGGCAGGCATTATTTGGGTGACCTATATGAATCACGTTATCAGGGCTTTTACTGCAGCCTGCAAGTGCAACACTGCTAAACAAACCTACTCACTCTACTGGGGCGTTGTGGTGTGGGCACTGTATCAGCCTGTTGCATGGTGGTTAGTGGTGCTGTTACAAATACAAAGACAATGAAGTGACAGTTCGCTTTTGCTAACTCATAGTGCTGTGCAAGTGAGAGTTCTCTCACATCCGCAAGAGAAGTGTTTCTTATCAAATTACACTCACGGGCAGGCCTGACAGTGCATTTGCAGGTGAGATGGGTATTATGCTAGTGTTAAAACCAAATCTTGCATGACACCCAAAAATTGCTAGCAATTTGACAGGTGTGCATTGTTTAAAATATATTGCCTGATTTGGTGCTAAATTAAAGTGAATCTTTTTTTGTCTTTTTCGCTGCGTTTTTAAATAGGGGAAAGACACAGCTGATCTACATTTTCTCCTTCCTTTAGAAGTGAGTTGGTGTGCTGCCTTGTGCTGATGGGTGGTTGTCTGTGTTTTGAACCAAGGTGTTACCGATTCTAAATAGGAGCCTCTGACATGCAAATGCACCCTGCCTTGTCAGTGAGCTGCTGATTGGTCTTTCAGTGTGCCAGGCCCAGCTGTAAAGCAGGGAGAGTCACCTCCTGCGGGTCTCACAGCATATGCCTCAGATTTTTCACACTACCTTTGACACAGTAAGGTTCAGGCTAAGATTAGCCCTGCCCTCGAGCCTGCCCCTATAGTACACCCATGCCTTGCAGACTGTTAAATTTGTATTGGAGCAGAATTTGAAAATGACAGCTTTCCCATAAAAAGAATGTGATTCCCACATAATTAAGCAGTCTAGGCGTGTGCACTGGTGTGGCACCAGGGCCTTCAAAGTTAAGAGGCTGGGCACTCGCCACATCTTCTGACGTTTCAGTCATTGCATTTTCATCACCCTAATTACAAGCACCTTGATGCCAACAAAGAGAATCAGGGGCCCATGCTACCGACCTCGAGGGTGAGGACTTCCCCGAAAGGCCGAAACTGCGGACTTTATATTCTGCTGGGTACTGGACTTTGTGAGTTAATTTACCTTTGTGTCGTATGAGAGCAGGCGCGCTAACATCAACAATTGTGCATTAGGAATCACTGTGTGACCTGAGCCACTTGGCCAAACACGCAACAGGTGCAGCTGACCAACAGGTCTGATTTCATGCGGCACGGTGTGGGCCCTGCAGCACCCGTCTCTCTCACATCCCCCAGTGCCAGCCTATCGCAGGAGAAACCATGGGCCCACCGAGGTCCACATGGTGAGTTAAGAATGAATATAATGGAGTCTTCTCTCACCAATCGTCATGGAGCCTGCCTCCGGCCCATACTCAATGGTTCTGCCCTCCTTTTGCTAAACTATTTATGAGACCTCGGCTGACCAGCTAGAGGTGAAGGGTAGGCTTTGAGAAAAGCTCCCTCCCTGTCGTTAAGGTAATGCACCCAACATGGTGAAGTTTGCTCTACCAAATATGGCGGACGTGGTTTGATTTTCGACCGATAGTTATTAGATGGTCCGGAGCAGAGGGCGTCATGGCTGGTTGGTGTTGCAAAGAATGTTCCCATCAGTGTTCGGCTAGTAAACAGATTCTGACCATCCACACACTCTAGTGTAAACCTTACCTAATACTCCCCACTTCCCAGCTCTCTGACAGCAACAAAGCCGTGGTGTGGAGCGAGGTCTACCCGATATCTTTCCACCCGTCGGCGCGGCCGTCTCCAGCGCAGGGAAAAGGAATATGTCCGAGTAGGGTTGGGCAAAGTCCCTAATAAGCAACACACTGACTGCATTAATCACACAATCCCATGTATAACTTATTCCCGAGAGAAAAAATAACTATTTACTTTAAAATCACCACTTCACTGCAAATTTCACCATGCTTGTTTGGCCCGCATGCGTACGATGTAAAGCATCATGCGCATGCGAGAGTCTGGACAGGTCAGGCAAAAAAAGTGTGCATTCACTGAGCCAATCAGAGGAGAAGACAAGCATTTACAAATGCAATAGGACTCGTATTTATGCGAGTCCTATTTCTTTGTAAACAAAAGTGAGGGCGTTCAAAAAGGCACGAGCGGGAGTGGGTGGGGTGTTGGTGGTGTGCAGAGAACTTACAGATTACGGGAGGGAATGGGGGAGGCAGGGGAACAAAAGAGTTTTAAAAGTAAAGGGGCCGATAGCCGTGGAAGGAGAAAAATGAAGGCATGGTCGTCAGGAGGAGGGACTAACAATCTGAAAATGAATCAAAATGCAGCATTTATAATTAAAGCCAATCAAAAATATGGCCGGAAAGTGGGCGGAGCTTCCCCTCGCTATACTGTATACAGCATCTCTCGACGAGACAGCACATGCGCTGCCTAGGTGAGACCTAAAATGGTGGTAAGCCACTCACAAATGGGAAGGGGTCCAAGCTAACAGCACAAGGCATTACGAGTAACAGATTTAATAAAATAGTACGAAATTCAGAACTGCATATAAATTGCAAGAAGATGCGATGTGGGCACAAAATTGATTTTGGAATCTTTTCAAATACAAAACTAAAACAGGTGGGGCAAAGGAAATTATACTGTTAGATTCTTAAGCAACTTCAGCTGTGCATTTACGATGATGCTAACATATATTTTTTAAAGTACATTTAGTTCAATGAGGATTAAGATGCAAAATGATTTTAAAAAAAATCCAATTTCAGTACACAATACACAGAAACAAGCACCATAAATGATGACAAAAAGTGCAAGTGCTAGAGCACAGTAACAAATGTCAAAATCCTTAAAAAAAATTGAATTATTTAGTTTATATACACAAAGCCTAACAGATACAGATTTCCTGGCTAATAGATATTCATTTATACATGACGGTATTCATAGCAGGATATGAAGCGATTGAAGTGAAAGAGCGCCACTATAGCACCAATTAAAAAAAAAACCTTTAAAGTGCAACCATAACATTGTCAATATAAAACATATCATACCCTTAAATTTGCTAACAATTATAACCTTCTAATAAAAGCAACCTGAAAAGTACTACTTATAAGATTCATTACATTTTGCTCAGAAGGAAACCTATGCTGCCACCTACGACTAAATGGGGCAACATAGTCCTTCTCTAAAATATATTTAGAAATTGTTTTAAAAAGCAAAAGATTTTGAGGCAAACTGGTTTGGGGGGGGCAGAAGACAGTTTCGGGCCTCCTCTGCTGTAACAATGTTATACTTTAAAAACATTGGTCTTCGATACAATGAAATGAAGGTTGTAGTAGGGGACAGACAAATAAGACGTGATTTAAGTCTTGCACACAGGTACCACATAGGTGACAAAGTCTATCCTGCCTAGGAAGATCCTCCCAAACTCCTGTTAATATTCGCAAGGGAAGCAAATTTAACCAGAGCAACAAGATAGTTCTGTGCACTCCATGGGGGAGATTCCATATAGCATAAGGTTGTGGCTGTTTATAAATACTATTCCCCACTATTATGTCATTATTGGAATGTGCTGCACACAGCGCAGTGTCTCTTTTACGCGAGACTACTTAAAAGGTTTTTTAATTTGAGTTTTCTGAGCTTGTTTAGGAAGAGAGCCCATGCCACTATTCTCAAAATCAAAGTATACATCTTTCTCGTAACTCCTACAGATAACACTTTTTCCCTTCAGGGTTGAAAAAATGTCCTTTTGCATTGTTTCCCGTAATGGGTTATCAACACTTTTCAGTAGTGTATTGCTCTATCTTAAGCACGCAGCCATAGAGAACTCAGAAGTGAAAAGTAGCCCATACTTGAACCAAATCGCCGCTATGGGGGCTGTGTGGTTCAGCTTACACGTTTGGCACCAAATACGCCCCCCTACTTTCTCAAAATTATTCCACTGCTGTTTATCTACTGTTTCACAGGCGTAACTCAACACAGGAGGGATTTTATAATCTGAAAGAACTTGTGCAAAACTACTTTTCTCACAATGTTTATAGAGTCTGACAATTGCAGAAGCCAGAGAGATTGCCTTACTTCTACATGGGTCAGTGTGATCGCTACTGGAGCACTTACTTGTGAAAAGTCTCCCTAAGTATGGGTATAATTTCACCACGACAAGTTTGTCTTTCCCCAAGAACCAGTGCATATTTTTCCTGACTTGGCATCGCCGATATCTAAAAAACATAATTTTACTTTTTGAAATATGTATTTAAAAAAATTATCATCTGAATAAAATGCTAACTCAGTAAGTCGCCTTTGTAATCCAATTGGAGTTAGGTCTAACAGAATGGCATCATCCGCATATAGCAGGCAGATCAGCTTCATTGTACCTAGTTTTGGGGGGTCTCCTTTGGAAAAGCCCTACCCTACTCAGCAAATCATTAAAGTAAAGAGAGAAAAGAAGGAGACCCAGTAGGCACCCTTGCTTCAGTCCGTTGTGAGTCTCTATTTCACTTGACAGTACTTGGGTCCCTCCAATCAGTACCTGAGTTCAAGTGGAAGAGTGCAATGTGATGATTAATCTGAGCAGGTGCAAGGGAATCCCCATTGCGGCTTGTTTTCTCCCCAGTGTTCCCCTGTCAACCCGGTGAAAAGCCATGGAAAAATATATAAAGGCTGCATATAAGGCCATACCCCTGCTCATTGGGTATTTTTAAATTAAAGTTTGCAAAGCAGTAATATTATCTAGAGTACTACTATGTTTGTGGAACCCGGTTTGCTTTGTAGGGACAAAACTGTTTCCAAAAGCCCAGTCTTGAAGGTGGAGGAGTATGCTCTTGGCAAACAATTTTCCGGTCACATACAATACTGCGACTTAAAGCTAGCAGGGGAATTCTTTTGGACCCTTTTTGTATAATGGGACCACAATACTTCCCTTCCAGGATGACAGAATAGTCCCATGTGCATAGCAGTAAGAAAAGTCCAGACACAGGAATTGTGCCCATGCTGCGCTGGCTTGTTTGACTATAGCAATTGGTACATCATCAGGGCCCATCACACCTGAATACCTTGCACCTTTAATGGAACCATCTATTTCATTACATGATGGGGGCCATAATCGCTCCCCACAGAGGAATCAAAGGCAAAATCTGGATTCGTCCCAGCCAAGGGATTTAATGCATATAACTGAGAGATGTATATGGTCCATTCTACCTCAGATATTAAAAGGGTTTTTGCCTCAGTTCTGCCTTTAAAAAAAGGTGGATATTAAAGCCCAATATTTATGTGTATCGTGGACTGTGCAAACTCTCTTAATGTTATCAAATTCGCATCATCCACCCCTCTGCGCAGGGATGCCAGCTTTCTTTTTCCTGCCTGTTTTCATCTAATAATTACCCTTTGTCTGGATATCGAAGGATTCTTAAATTGTTTCCTCATTAGGGCACTGATCCCACAATTTAGTTTTTTTACCTCCCATGATTTAGCCACTGAGGGATTAATGCTGCCAACTTGCTTTTTACGTCAGCGCGTTCTAATTAGGGCCAGTATCTTCTCAAACCTGGAGATGGGATTTTCCTGACTAGGGCCAGGGCTCGCATTTTCAACAATCCTCCTAAGACATGAGAAGTTTGTATTAGACCAAAAAGTACACCCATTAGTTCTGTTCTAAAAAAATGCTATAATCCCTTCAATTCCATGGTTCCAGCAACTAAAGGTCCATGTTGTCATCCACTGACAGACCTCTGTGATTGCTCAAGTTTGTTGGCAGTACCTTAAATTGCTACATGCACCAAAGAAATGATAGAATACCACCATAAAGTCAATCAGTGAATGCCCACATGGACCATGAAAGGTAAAAGAGGCAGGAGAATCGTCTGGGAATGTACTATTCAATATCACAAAATCACTCATTCTGAGATTATGCTGAAAAGACAAGCCACGCCTGTCAGATGCAATATGGCCGGTCAATACTGATTTAGGAATGTACCACACATCCTCCAACTGAAGATTTAAAAGGCCATAGAGGAGCAGTTTGAAATGTTAGCATTAAAATCATCCACCATCAATATCAATGTGTACTCTTCTGAGATGCTAGTCTTAGGTACAAAGGAAAAAATAGATTCAACCAGTGAATCAGTTTCTCTCCCTGGCAGAATATATACTTTTACCAAAAAAAGGGATGCATGCTGACCTCGTGTATCACATTACCCAACATAAGTTTCAAACCCATGCAAAATTTAGAAGGATGGAGAAAAACCACAGGATTCCAATTTATGGGGCAGCTGTATAAAATAGCTAAGCCACCACTTGCATGACCTTTAAGATAATAAAGATCTCAAAGTTGAAATCTGCACAGCATCATGTTTCCTGAAGAAAAATTATTTTACGATCATGTACTAGTTTAACTTAATGTTTAAATTTCCAACACCTGCTAGATTCCAGGACAACATTTTTCCCAGTGGGCTACCTCCGCAGCACAAGGAGTTTTGGGGCACATTAGCAAGGAACCTTGTTAAAATTATTGCCGTTTTATCGGCAGGAAACTACCGATAAAACGGCGATTATGGGCTTGCTAATATGCGTTATAGAATTCCTATAGAATCCCAGGTTCGATGTACAGGACATCTAACCTGGGATTCTATAGGCATTCTATAACGCATATTAGCAAGTCCATTATCTCCGTTTTATCTGCAGTTTCCTGCCAATAAAACGGCGATAATTTTAACGAGGTTCCTTGCTAATATGCCCCTTTGTGTTTTCTTTCAAGTCATTCAGTGAGCAAGCTACCCAACTCCACTCGGCCATCTTTTTATTCCATATATGTTTGATGGCCCTTTGAACCTCAGGGCACATAATGGTAATCTCTCTTTTTCCCGAGGAGCTACCCACCAAAATGTTAATATCGTTCAGGTTTATGACACCCCTTATATTGGATAACAAACTACCTAGTGCCTGGCAGTCTTTCTTATGGGATTCGAGCAGATCCACAGAATGGTCAACATATGGAAACACATTGAGCTCTTTTTTCCTAAAATAATCAGTGTTAGCCAGCGCTAGCATTGTAATTATCCCTGAACTAAATGTGACTCTAGTGGAGGACCACTACTAAAATCTAAGTAAATCTGCTCAATATCTTTGCTTATTACTAATCTCAAGTCCTCTATTTCTGAAAGTAACTGCAGCTGAGAGCTACTGTGATTAGAGCTGATTCTGTATCAAACAGGGAAGCAAAGATCAGAATTGTAGATGCTTGCCCAGATCTATGTCCTGCTCATACATTATTGCCTAACCTTAGATCAGACCACAACACTGACACTGCCCTGTGCGAGAATCAAGGTCAGAACCCCCTCAGGAACCTCCCTTGGATGGGATCAATCCGTGCTGGGAGAGTACTGGGGCCAGGAAGGATGGGGGGATGTTATTATCCATGGCCAAACTTAAATCTGGCACAGCAACATGAGTTTTTACTGTTAAGCTCACTGAATCATGGTATTTCCTGATTCCTCGGGGTGCTACATCCAGGTTGATATGTACCTTAAAAATCTCCCATGTTTTTACAGCTCCCCCTCATTAAATTTGTGTATCCCTCTATCTTCCTGTCCTTCCAACTCCCCTAATCCCTTCCATAAAGGGTCAACTACCATAGTAGTCGGAGGGGGGGATTTATCTCCGAACGCCCCAAATTCTGGCTGTTGTCAGAGACTGGAGGCCTAGGGTCATTCCTTCTTTATAGCAAGTTCGAAGTACCTGGCTCCGCAGATACCATAGGAAAACTCATTTTTTGGGCTTATGACTTGGAATAAGCCAAATCCTTCTTCCTTCGACCTTTGAATTCATTACTTTCTTTGGGAGGGGCACCCTCCCCAAGGAAAACAGCATCTAAATTATCTGTAGTCCATTTAACGAGGAGTTAGTCACTTAATGATTCAGTGATACAGGACATGTTAGTGTTCCCTTTTTTAAAAATAGGGTACAGGGGTGTGGCCAAGATGGTGGCGAGGTGGGTCGCTGCTTCTTGAGCTCCCACCCATCGTCTGCCAAGAACTGTGATTCCCGGTGTCCTGTCGGTGCATAGCACCCCATCGACTGCTGTGTCTTTGGTGGGGAGTGGCGGTGCACCTGCCTGGGGTTTCTGAAGTTCAGGCCCCATCAGGAGCTGTGGGTCATGAAGCTGAGCGATTGTCGGGCACCAACGAGGTGGTAGGCCGCATGGAGTGAGTGATCCGCGTGTGAGCGGTTCTCCCGAGGCTAGCCCCAAGAGACATCGTCCTAAGCCCCTTCGCCACCACCCTGCAACCCACTGGTACTTCGGGCCAGCATCGCCAACCAACGGAGGCTGTGCGCCATGGTGGGCCCCATGCTCATCCCCGGCCTCGAGTGGTGGTAGTGCCCGGTGGGTGTACAGGGTCTCGGGCTGAGATTCGGGATGGGCTCTGCATGCACTGCCCCTGCAAGCACTTACTGTTAGAAACTAGGCCCCCGAACACTGGCCAGACGCACGGAGTTCCCATCCCCAGCCAGCCCCAGAGTCCCCCGGGGCGCCCGCCGCGACTCCGGCTGGAGTAGATCCGGCATCCGGCATCGAGGGAGGTCCTCTGCGGAGTTACACGACTGCGACTGCCGCATATTGCTGAGATTGCCGATGCAGGGATCCAGGTCCCGAGGCCCCATCTGCGTGGGCGCAGCACAACTAGGGGTGAGCATGCGTGCAGGTCTTGTGTGAGCTGTCCTCAGCCCCTATGAACCCCAAATTGCCTGCCACCCGCTTTGCCTTAGCCCAAGCGAACCGCTTCAAAGGGGGAGGACGCACTTACTAGACTGTCACAGCATAAAGTCTTGCATGTTCCAGACACAACTCTTTTCATCCAGTTACACTAAAACTGCTGGGGTAGCAATCTTAGTCTCCTTTGCTTTTCAGGGCAGAGTCCTCCAGAAGTAGGCCCAAATTAAGGGGAGGCTACTTACCTAACAGTTTTCCATAGGGGGTCAGATGTTTGTAGTTGGGTCCATCTACGCTTCAAACGAGGGGCAGGAGAGGTTTTTCCATGAAGTACTGATAGAAGCCACAGCGACAGTAGAACGTGGAATCCTGCTTGGGGGCGACTTAAATCTAGAATTTGACAACACGATGGACAGGTCGGCCCAGCGATCGGACCAGATGGAGGTGCTCTCCCCGACAGGCCTGGACAGACTGAGGGACTTAAATATGGTTGCCCTCTGGCATTGCTTCCACCCTCACAGCTGCAACTACTCCTTCTTCTCGAGTGCGCATAAAATCTATGCTAGGCTTGATTACCTACTGGGCTCGGGGCCCATCCGTACTCTAGCCACCGATGTGGAGATACTGGTCGCCTTCCTATCAGATCACGCCCCAGTCATAACTACATTCACACTTCCCCCACTGCAATGACCCTTCCATCAGTCGCGCCCGTGAGACACCCTCTTACATCGCCCAGAAGTGGTCACACAAGCACAGCACACCAAAGAGGATTACACAACGGACCAAAGAGTTAGAGCAAATGCACCAGCGGACCGGGGTGTCGAGGGTCTGGCGTCAACTGCGTGTGATGCGGGCACAGCTGGCAGCTGTCGATCAGGAAAGGCCTTTTACACGGGGGATACAGATGCAGCCGCCTCTTGGCACACAAGCTACAAGAGTCTAGAAAGAAACAGGGGGTTCACAAGCTACGCTACACTGCCGGTCGCGCGGTGACAGATGATGCGGTTATAGCCGAGACTTTCCGTGATTTTTATGCTCAGCTTTATACAGGGCAATCACTGGATGGTCCCTTTGGAGATGCCTACATAGTGGAAGCCAGCTTCCCTCCAAAACGCAGGATCAAGCAGACCATTTGGACAGAGATATTTGAGTCGAGCAAGTCATAGCTGCCATCTCGCACCTCAAACTTGCCAAATTGCTTGGGCCCAACGGCTATTCGGTGGCTTTTTACAAAACATTCTGCCCGACAGTGGCGCCCTTCTTAACCCAACTCTTCAATTCCTTTGCACTCACCAGGGCAGCCATAGTTGTTATTACAAAACTAAGGAAGGACTAAGCTAGCTGTGGGGCATACCGGCCTATATCCCTTCTCAACATTGATCTTAAGCTCTACAATGGGATCCTTGCTTCTCGGCTGGAGCCCTACATGCCGGGGCTGATTGACCCCGACCAGGCGGAATTTATCCCCCAGTGCCAGACAAGCGACAACACTGAACGGGTTCTCCATCTGATAGAGAAGGCCTCTCGGATGCAAGGAAAGTATATGCTCCTTACCATCGACACGGAGAAGGCCTTTGATAGGGTCCACTGACCCTATCTAGAATAAGTGCTTCAAACCCACATCTTAAATTGCTATCGCTTTCCCACAGCAGCTGTCCGGGTTAACAGGCATACACCAACTTCCTTTACTGTTGGGAGAGGTACAAGACAGGGGTGTCCTCTTTTTCCCCTGCTCTTCACGCTCTACATGGAGTCCTTGGCTCAACAAGTCCGACATAACCCTCTCATTACTGGGATTAAATTCGGTAGCGATATTCATACCATCAGTCTCTACACGAATGACGTCCTGGTAATACTCTTGGACCCTGTCCCAGCACTGGGGGCCTTTCTGGTGGAACAGGACTGCTTTGCGCAGGCCTTGGGCTTTAAGGTTAATGTAGAAAAGTCGGTTGCCCTTAATCTTTCTTTGTTGCTTCCAACCCTGGCGTGACTCAGGACTCAACACCCCATTCAATGGGCAGAAAATACTGTCCCCTATCTCGTCATTCAGCTGGCACCCACGTTGCCGGTCTCTACTAACTATTCCAGGCTACGGGCACAGATACGCTCGGAACTGTGGTGGTGGAAGCACTACCCGATTTCCTGGTTAGGTCGGGAAGCTCTTACTAAAATGACGGTACTGCCTCAAATACTATATTTGTTCCAGACTCTCCCCCTGAGTCCACCTCCGGGGTAGATCAAGCAATTCCAATCCGAGCTCCCACAACTTTTTGGGTGGGCCACTGACCCCGAATGAAGGGAACCATTGCTACATTACCCCCTGAGGAGGGCGGGCTAGGTGTCCCTGATCTTCAGCTCTATTACCAGGCAGCGCAATTACAACATCTGGTCGAGTGGAGCCGCACTGAGTCCGAGAAGAACTGGTTGTTTCAGGACCGGGCGTTAGCGGGCATGCCTTTACAAAAGATCCCCTTCCTTCACAAGGCGCACAGGCCCCCAACCTCTATGCATCCCATTTTACTAGGATGACCGTGGAAACCTGGGACCAGACTAAATGCAAACATAAATTGACTACCTTCCCTTCCCCACTCACCCACTCTATGACAATCCCGACTTCCAACCAGGTATGGGCGAGACTGCTTTTGCGCGCTGGCGCCCCACGGAAGGTCGCTCACTGAGACATTTATTTGATGTGGAGGGGATTCTCCCTTTCCCTCAGATTAGAGCAGTCTATGGGGCCCGCAGTCCGAAAGGTTACAGTACTTGCAGCTTCGTCACTGGGCACTACACCCATATATTAGACCACATGCCCAGCGCCACCTTACTCCCTATGAAAAATGGCTCATCACACGCACGACAGATAAGAAACTAATTTCATCCCTTTACAAGACACTGCACTCCTGGCACACACACATGTATAACGCAGGCCGCGCGCGCTGGGAGCGAGATCTTGGTCGGACCCTAAGCCTTAAAGTGTAGGAGGGTGTGTATTGCAGGGCACCTCATTCGGCACGCAACATGGGTCTGATTGAAACACTGACAAAGGTGACCACCTATTGGTACTACACGCCTGTACGCATTCACAAGACGGATCCTCAACAGAGCCCTGACTGATGGCGGGATTGCTGGAAGCTGGGCACACTAGTGCATCTCCTTTGGGACTGTGAGCATATACAGCCCTATTGGTCCCAAATCCTTGATTAGATAGATAAGCACCTCAATACCCAAGTCCTGAGGTTTCCCGCTTACGTCCTCTTAGGCCTACCAAACCCCTTGACATAGATCACTTCTTCTTAATTCATTCGCCCACTGCCCTAACTTGAAAGGGATCGGCGCAAAAGATCTTCGTCAGGTGGGCTTCCATGTAATGCCCGATGGAAAAGAGTTCACCAAGGTTCAAGTTTACTCTGACTTGGTAAAAATCGCAATTGAGAGAGCAGAAAGTGAGAACCTAAAAGCAGGTCTTCGGTTAGTACCAATTAGAGAAATAGGGGCAGAAGAAAGACTACCGCAAAGCAAAGCTTTTTTAAAGCATCATGCTGGGCTAGGTAAACGGCAAGTAATATTGTTAGAAAGAGGTGTAGGGCTAAGCTCGGGAAACCTTAATATTATAATAAATAACTCTGCTCCTGAGGACTCTTGGAAGAATTGGAGCCTTAACACTAGCCCCCCAGGACCTTCCAAGCAATACTTAGAGGACTCAAATAGGTATGGGCCCCTTAGCGATGTGGAATAGGTAAAGGGGCAGCCATGTGGCCTAAAGGTAGTCTCCTGGAATATAAATGGGTTAGGAAATCAAATAAAACTTGAACGGCTAAAAGAACTTGCAGAAAATAATATGATCCTTTGTATCCAGGAGACCTGTCTATGTGGCGAGCCCCCCATAGTGGAAGGGTTTCGTCAAGCTCACAGACCGGCTGTAAAATCTAGTTCAGGACGCCCGGCGGGGGGTCTATTGATGCTACTATCTACAAAATTGGTGAAAAAGGTGTCCAAGCTCACAGTAACATGTAAATGGCTACTCTGCTGTAGAATAACCCTATTTGCGGCTGGTAACAAGTATGAAAATGTGTTGCTTTTCAATGTGTACATGCAATGGGGTGCCCAGGATGAATATGGAGTTGAAATGGGAAAATTTAGGAATTACTTAGATCTATTGTATGAAAAGTACGATTCAGATTTGATTTTGTTGGTAGGAGATTTTAATCATAAACTTAACTCCAAGCGGCTTGATCTCATGTATCTGGAAATTTTAGAATCAAACGATATAATGGAAGCAAAGTTCCCCGAAAGTTCATGCTCTCTGAATGATGTAAATTTGGGTAACTATCTAGCGACCAAGAGCCTTTTCTGTTTGAATGGTAGGTTCCCACAAGACTGCCCGGCTAAGAAAACCTTTAAACAAGGGTCACAATATTGTCCCATAGATTATGTGTTCATGCCAGCATGGAATTTTGATTTAATAAAGGGGTTCAGGGTCAACCATACAGAAGGTAGTGACCACAATACTTTAGAATTGGTGCTGGCCTATTCTAATGAAATGATGCTATGGGACCAATATGTATAAGTAATTTTTACAGATAGGTCTATCAATTACCCATCTGAACTTACATAATTTCTCAAAAATAAATCAACTCAGTTATATATTTCATTTACATCCTGAAACCTAAAGAAACCAATCCAAAGATAATATATATTCTTTGTATAATGCGTTTTATTCACTCATATCTTTTTTTGTATATTTATTCTTTTACTTTCCACATTTCTTTTTTCAAACAGAAATACAATTCTTTTGGGTTCTCTAAATCTAAACAAGCAATATATACAAATTTATCACACAATATATAATTCTCAAAATGAAAAAATGAAAATTATACTACATTATTTACATAATATGTCAAAAATAGCCCCTATTCTTTAGATGGATACTCTATACCTTGTTATCTAAAGAGTATTCCGTAAATATACTGGTACACCCTACTTTCGCAGTTTCCTTCAAATAGAGTATTTTATCCCTCCTGTTTTAAACTGCTCTTTTCTTAATTATCACCAAATTTAAATTCATTGGGTGTCCGTTTCCAAGGTTGTCGACGCGTTTCAGCCCCCTTTAAATTCTGGGCCTCATCAGGACTTGGGCTTAGGCATACATTCAGAATTATACTGCACCTATTCAATCAAAAGAACCTTATTACATATCTACATACTGTACCATTATTAAAGAAAAAAAACGTTTAGGCAAAAACATACATACAGGACCAATCTATACCTAAAATACCTAAATTACATATCTACACATTTCCAAGTGTATGCACCAACTACAAAACATATCCTGGAGTGGCAGCAAGCAAGACTCTGACTATTGTGTCCACCAGTGCAGCGAGAAACGGTCTAAATGACAAAGATGAGATGTGGGCTTTAATAGAGATATAGATTGTACATGGTCAATACAAAATAGGGTCAGATAAGAGAAATAGAGCTAACTGTATTTTAATTTTAATTGTTCACTTAGGGTTTAAATTTGTATATATATATTTGATATGAATAGGTGCAACATAATTCTGAATGTATGCCTAAGCCCAAGTCCTGATGAGGCCCAGAATTTAAAGGGGGCTGAAACGCGTCGACAACCTTGGAAACGGACACCCAATGAATTTAAATTTGGTGATAATTAAGAAAAGAGCAGTTTAAAACAGGAGGGATAAATTACTCTATTTGAAGGAAACTGCGAAAGTAGGGTGTACCAGTAAATTTACGGAATACTCTTTTAGTAACAAGGTATAGAGTATCCATCTAAAGAATAGGGGTTATTTTTGACATATTATGTAAATAATGTAGTATAATTTTCATTTTTTCATTTTGAGAATTATATATTGTGTGATAAATGTGTATATATTGCTTGTTTAGATTTAGAGAACCCAAAAGAATTGTATTTCTGTTTGAAAAAAGAAATGTGGAAAGTAAAAGAATAAATATACAAAAAAAGATATGAGTGAATAAAACGCATTATACAAAGAATATATATTATCTTTGGATTGGTTTCTTTAGGTTTCAGGATGTAAATGAAATATATAACTGAGTTGATTTATTTTTGAGAAATTATGTAAGTTCAGATGGGTAATTGATAGACCTATCTGTAAAAAGTACTTATACATATTGGTCCCATAGCATCATTTTGTTATTGAAGTATATTGTTCCCAGATGCATTTTGGGTTATAGAGGGAATACCCCTTATTGTATTGAGGCCTATTCTAATGAAACAGTCACCGAGAAGGTAATTATACAACAGATGGATTATCCTAGGCGAATTTCAACACGGCTAACTGAAGAATATATAGAAAAGATAACCAGGCTCCAACAAAAGATACCCCTAGGATGTGCGGCTGGTCTAGACTTGGCCTGGTATGTTGATAAGATAAACCAAGTGGTACAAAGCATTAAGGTTAAACTTAGAACAGACATAAAGGCCAGCAGGGGCAGTCAAATCACGCAGGTTAAGAAAGGCAATTGGTTTAATACAGACTGTCTAAATAAGAAAGGAGAAATAAGGAAGGAACAACGCAGTCTGCGTAAAAAATATGATAAGGCTAGAGCAGAAAGCCTCGCCAAATTAAAGAAAGATTATATAATGCTTCTTAATAGTACAAGAAGAGCCCATAAGCATACCTGCTGGGGGAAACTGCTGGAGGCAATAGAATCCAAGAACATACGGCAGTTCTGGAAACTAGTCCGTTCAGTATCAGAGGCCTCAGCAGCTTCAATGATCTGTGTAGTAGAAGAGGGTGCTTGGGAGGTTTACCTGAAAGAACTATACCGAGCGGGGAGAGAAATTGAAGAGAAAGGGCAGGGGAACTGGAGGGGTCTAGTAGACGATCTAAAACCTGACTTCTCAGTAGAAAATGTACTGAATACGATCAAGACCCTTAACCTAACAAGAGCCGCTGGTCCAGATAACCTGCCAGCACTGATACTTAAGTCACGTACACCATGGTGGGCGGAATGTTTCTCTAACATGTTTTCAGTAATTCTAAAATCAGGAATAATACCTAGTAATTGGAAGGGTACAATAATTAGACCGATACATAAAAAAGGGGACGTCAATGCACCAAAGAACTATAGATTAATTAATCTACTCGATATTGGAGAAACATTTTTTGCTAAAATAATATTGGGTAGGTTAAAGATTTGGGCAGAAGAGAGAGCAATTATCCCAGTGGAACAAGGTGGCTTTAAAGAAGGCCACTCCACAATAGATCACTGTTTCGCCCTATGGGCCCTGGCCCGGAAATCGATAGAACGAAATGGGAAGCTACTTTGTTGTTTTGTCGATTTTAGGGCAGCGTTCGACTCTGTGGATCGAAATATACTTTGGGAAGATATGATAAAGTATGGATTACCAGTTGACTTGTTGAGGATCCTAAAAGAGCTTCACAGTGAAAACTGGGCCCAGGTAATTAGAGATACACAGGGGGCACTAACCCATAAGATACAAGTAGGGAACGGTCTTAGACAGGGGTGCGTTTTGGCACCCCTGTTATTTTCAATCTTTTTGGCAGATCTCCCCGCGGCACTTGAAGTGGAAATAAGTGCAAGTCCAAAAATGAATGGCCATAAAGTCCCTTGCCTTCTTTATGCTGATGACTTAGTGATCATGGATCAAACTGAATTAGGACTTCAAAGGAAAATAACTGCTTTTAAACACTACTGTGATAGGAAAATACTGACTGTAAATAGGGAAAAAACTAAGGTTTTATGTTTTGGGAAGAGTAAGAAGAATTTCAATTGGGTTTTGGGTGATGACAAACTAGAGGCAGTTAAGGAATATAGATATTTAGGCCTCTGGTTTGATAGTGCACTAAAATGGCGCACCCATTTGGAAGCCCAAAAGGCAAAAGCATTCTCATCCACATGAATATGGAGACATGACACATAAACCAATGATAAAGGCATTTGAAGCAATGATCCCCCCCAAGTATTGTATGGGGCAGAGGTGTTATACTTGAGCGGTAAACATGCATGGGATCAGGAAGAGGGAAACATTTAAAAAATGTTATTGTCTTTACCTAATTGTACAATGGTTCAAGCAATCAGAATGGAACTAGGGCTGATTTCTTGGAGTGTACAATCTCAAATGGCCCTGGCAAGATTCTGGAAGCGCCAAGAATTAGGAGTGACACCTAAGGTCTCACAGTGGTGTGGAGAGGAAATCCAGACAAGTAATCTTGGCTGGGCAAAGGAGGTGAGAAAGACTCTCCAGAAAGTATCAGGGCGTCTTAACTTGAGATCTACCCAGAACGCCTCATTGGCGATTTTACAAAGAAAGCACTTAGGGAACAAGGCCAGTCGTTCTCAAAGCACAGGACCTAGATTACATGCAGGAGAAGAAGTCGGTCCAGTGGTTAAAGATCTCATGGGTAAATGAAGGCTGGTTCCCTTATCTGGAAATATTGCCTAACCAAGGGTTACGACATAAAATACTAAGGACCCGGGTTGGGATCAACCCCTGGAAGATAGACGGGAAATTAAAATCTGTACTGATTGGCCCAGAAGGTAATTGTAATTGTGGGCGTTGTATAAGAAACGATATGTTGCACATATTGCTTGATTGCACATTTGTACAGGATTTAAGGAAATTGTTTTTACGTCCTATATTCCGATCACATAAGACAATTACACGTGCCCATGCGATATGTCTACTAACAGATATGCATTCGCTAGAAATTGCAATTGCATTGGGCAAATTCCTGAAGGCGGTAAAAGATTTTGGAAGGGAGATATCGAAGGATTGGCACTGATTTTAAGTTCTTTTAAGGCTTTTAATAAATTTTAAATCTGTATTTTTATTCTTCCAGATATGTGAAAACTTCGGTAAAATTTGGGTTTAATGAATTGTATATTTTGTTTTTGTTAACAAGTATGAATTTTAACTATTTATGAGGTAGGAATATTTTGTCTGCTCGTACTTTGTCCAATTCCGTTTGCATTTTGTTTTGTATTGTTTAAAAGACCATGGTCTAAATAAACAAGCTTCTCTCTCTCTCTCTCCCTGACATATCCGCTCAAATCGCGACGGGCGGTCAGATTGTGATTGCCCTGAGTTCTGCTACACAAAACATCCTGCTCCACTGGAGGACCCCTCGCACCCACACCTTCAGGGGTTGGCTGCAGCGCCTGTGGCATGTCCAAGGAGAAAAAAGATTACTCTTACCCTGGCCGGGAGGGGATCCACCTTTGTTGATCTTTGGCAACCATTCCTATCTCTCCTGGCCTCTGAGTTCCACGAGCTCACATGTCCAAGGTACCTACGCCTCTTGTGTCTTTCTGAACTGCTCACAGTAGAGAGACAGGACACACAGTCGCACAAGGCAGCTTAGAGGGGTCTTTCATCGACAGTCCGACCAGTGGATGAGGGTTTGGGAGGGGGGTGTTGGGGAAGGGTAGAATAAGTTTCATTTCCGTAATATTTTTAGTTTGGTTCCTTCTTTCCCGCATCATCACGATAGACATTCAGGGCCTGTTTTGCCCAAGAGATAATGTATGTATTGCAATGTTGGGCCTTTCTTATCTGTTTATGATTCTCAATTAAAAAGATTTAAACCTAAAAATAGGGAAAACCTCTAATGGATTCATAGATGCAGTTGCATTTGTGTTTTCTCCGTGACTGACGTACAAATTATCCAATATCAATTGTTTTTTAGGGGCAGTGCATACCGTAGGACTACCTCTAAATGGTAGAGTGGGACAGACCCCCTTGTCTTCTGGAACCTCAACTCAGACACCCCTATGCATATCTGGCATGTCTGGTATTTTACTTCAATGTCCTTTTCTACCTTAATTGTGCTGTGACTATTGGAATTGAGCTTCTGAACCCCCATTAAAATTGGTGAAAGGACATTTAGTATTTGATCAGAATTGATAGTGATTTTCTCCAGCAAGGATAACATTGATGACAGAATCCTCTTTAAAACATAAAGTATCTCAGGATTGCCCCTCCCCCAATCTGTTATCCGCTATGTTTAATATTTGCCAAAAATCATGTGCCCCTTTATTTGGCAATGCCTCTGAAGCCTCCAGATTTGACAGATCTAATGATTGCACACGGGACACACTAGAGAGGGTGCTACTATACAAAGTTGGCATACGGGGCAACTAGCATGAATATCCGATGACAGTCTCAGTGCCAACTCCTTGGAGACTGGGGGTTTCAATTTGGCCTCCAATATTATTTTCTTTCATCGGTATAACGATATCTGGTATAGTATAATCCTCCAAATCCCCAGGTTCGAGGTTGCAGCCTACAATCTGTGGCATTTGCATGGTCATTTTGAGGGAAAGATGACCAGGAGATTGCTCTATATTGTTTAAAGGGCCAGATTTATCAACCAAGGACACCGGCCCCTCAGATAAGGACATCAACTTATCAGCAGCATTTATTTCAGTTTGAACCTCAATATTTTCCACAAGTATGTCCATTTCCATCTCCGCACCTTCAGCCACTTAGGGTACAGTGCACTCATCAGTGGCCTGTGTTAATAGAGGTAATGAAGTTACTCCCCCAATATTCTTATAGGTAAACTCAGGTAAATGTGTATCAGTCAGCTCAGAAAGAGTGGGGCAGGGACCCACCTCACCCTCACTAACTACACCGGAAGCCATTCCTGGGTTCTTATCCTTTCCCACTATGCCCTCACGCCCTTCAAGAACATCAACAACACAGTGGGATGTGATTTCAGGTGTAACAGATGACCCTGGGGTTTCCTTTGTCTGATGGTTTTTAGTAACTTGAGGGGACTGGTGTGATCAGAGGTGCAACTAGCTTGCCCTGTTTTGGCCCCTGGCGACCCTCTGGGTGATCCTGAAGGAGCAATTGAGTCCCTTGAATGCCCTGAGCGCAAGCACCAGGAGGGCATCACCAACAAATGATTTTTGGTTTGTGTGTTTTCAAACAAAAAATTGCCTCGTTACTCGTTGTTGGACCACAGATTTCTACAGTAGAGCAGGAGCCTCTAGTGCGAGTGGTTTCCAAAAAGGAAAAGGAAAACCCCTGGCGGGGAGGAATGTCAGGACACTGGGGTCACTAGTGAACACTAGAGAATGCTGGGGGTCACTAGTAGCACATAAGGTGGCACATTAAAATGGGAAATATTGTAGGACCCCCTATTGCATCTCGCTTATAGTCAAATACGTCCTTCAGGCGGATGTTTAAAATATGATATTGGAGAAAGGAGGCTGAAAAGTGAAAAAAATGTAAACAGTTAAAACAGGAGGTAACCAGGAAAACAAGTGTGCCCACCAACGTGCATGATGGGTGAACCGAGACTGAGCCGAGCTCACAGAGCCACCCCACAAACCACACCCAGTCCTAGCTGGGCCATGTCTGCAGGGAAGGGCAGGCTATGCTCTTTCCAGAGGGTCACTACGCCCTCGACACTCAGCCTCCTTTCAAACTCCTCACCTTCTTCTTCTGAGAGGCTTGATCCCATTAATAAGGAAACTTGGAGATACTCATTTCTCCGGCCACAGCTTTGCTTGTTGCTCCATGTGCTGCTTGAAAAGGAGAAGAAAGGCTCCTGGCCCTAAATAAAGTCAAATCTGGCCAGGAGGCTGGGGGCGTAGGTGATCCTTCCACTGCACATGGAATTCCACCAAATTCCACCTTAACTCAGTGCCCGTATCATATCCGACAAGCTGGACAAGGTGACAGCAGCAGCAGAGTACAAAAATGACAATGCAGCCACCCACAATGCATCCTATAAGTCAGTTAGTGAGCTAAGGAATAGGGGCACGGGCTCCGCAGGCTGTAATGGCAGTGGCCGCTGCACCAACCAGCCCTCGGTACGCCCACGATGACTTTTTGGCAGTGGTGACAAATGTGCAAATAACTGGGGAGAAGATGGCATGTAACTATGGAGTTACGATGTTATGGTCCTAGCAGTGCACAGGCATTGTTAGCCGGTCCACTCCACAATACACACTACAGCGGTCTCCGCTCTGTCTGGCCAGCCAGGCTTTGCGCAGCTCCTCCCCTTGCGTAACATGCCGCACTGCTTCTCTCCGTCTCTCTGCATTCTATCCAAACATGCTGGGTCTTCCCACTTTACTAAGTGGATATAGAGAGGGCAACAATAGCACACCAATCGGTATTTTCGGCCGTTACCGACCGGTATTTCAGAAATGGTATGTAGGGCCCTTAATTTTACAGAATCGGTAAATTTACCGATCGGTAAATTTACCGATTCTGTAAAATACCGAATCGGTATTTTTACCAATTCGGTAAATTTGAGATGTAGGTGGGACTCTTCTGAGTCCCACAAGCCTTACCGAATCGGTATTTTACCATCAAATCCAATTTGATGGTAAAATACCGATTCCGGTGTGCATGCACATGTGTGCATGCACACCTCTGCCATATGACAGGCAGACCTGCCCTTGGGGCATGTATGCCTGCCACATGGCACCCGAGCCTATTTTTGGGGTGCCAGAAGGTGTCAAAGTGACACCCTCTGCACCCTTGCTAAAATCGGTAATTACCGATTCTGTAATTACAGAATCGGTATTGCCCATTGATTCCTATGGGCTTCACAGCCCATAAGAATCAATAGGAAATACCGATTCAGTATTTCCAGATTCGGTAAATACCGAATCTTAAAGATTCGGTATTTACACATCTGGAAATACCTACATCTCCCCCCTTCATATTTACCACTTCTTAAATACCGAATCGGTAAAATTCGGTATTTAAGAAGTGGTAAATAAGAATTACCTACATCGGGCCCCTAATACCTACCTATATAGAAAAGGCGTAATGCAGAACATGGTCAAACTGTAGCTAAAAACAACATATCTGCATTCAACTTTTCTAAAGCCAATGATTAGACAATGACTTTTAATCACTATGCACTGTGGTAGTATTGTAAAATACCCCCCTATTTCGCTACAATAATGCAGCAACAAATATCACTAACTTTAAATACCTTAAAAATTATAAATTAGTTGCACTCCATACCTAAACTACACAAAATAATCTTGTAATCTTGCCATATTCGAACAAAATGCGATTGATGGTTTTCACTGCATGGAAAATACAAATTGATACGTGAAATACATTAGAATTAAGCACGTTTTGGGACCCCCTTTTTACTTTGGACCCCCTTGACTAAGCCCCGCAAAACGTTTATTCCTTCCACAATGAAACAGGTGGAACAAGTATGCTAAATTTCACAGATGTTCTGCAAACAAGTCCAAAATTATTAAGGGAGAAACGGCCACATGCATCAACGGTTCCGTTTGCGATTCCTAAGAACCCCTCCCTGCACCCCTGAAATTAAACTCAAGTGCAATTTACACACACACATGTCCCAAGGACATGTGTGTGTGTAAAATGCAACTTTCAAAAAAGCATTTTTGTGCAGGTTTGAAGGTTTTCGGTAAATTAGCATGAGGTCCAACCTCATGCTAATTTACCGCTTCCAAATGGATTATTCGCAATTTAAAAATGATCATGCATTGCATTTAAGAAATCTGAAATTGCGATTTCTTAAATGCAATCGCAATTTTAGAAATCGCAACATGATTGAGATTCCTAAAATTGCGAAATACATGATGCATTCCAATTTTGATAATTGCATTCGCAAATGGCCGAAAATTGCGATTCGCACCGTTTGCGAATGCAATTATCGTTGATGCATGTGCCCGTATATGTTTAAAAATCCATGTGTTGATAATAGCTACACATTTATAAATAAAAAAGGTAAACTATTACCACTGAAATAAAGTTGGAATAGGTTGTTATTAACAATTAAACATAATAATTCCTTATATATAAGTCAAAAGTCAACAAAGCACTGACCATACAATAATGGGAATGTGTGATAAAAACTATAAGGCTGATTTTTACCTTTGGTAAACACAGCTTTGTGTTTAGCTTTCATAAATACAAAGGTAAAAATCAGCCTTATAGTGTTCAATGACCAACCCAGTTTTGAGCCCTGTGTAACGTGGTATGGCATGGACTTAGCACGGTACACCATCACACAGTATATAATTCTGTTTTACATAACATATATGTTTAACATTAGTTACACTATTTCATATACAACAAGAAAATGCACATTTACATATATAATATATATTTTGTAGATATAAAATTGACATTCTTGCACACATTTTAACCCCTATGTTTCCTTTAATTTACACATTAGACTTTACGCCACTCTAACAATTCACTTTACAGCAATCCACTGTACGCTATTTAAAGTATGCCACTTCACTTTACGACACTCTGGTCAACTATATTGTATGCTAATCCACTGCACATTAACCCACTCTACTCCACCAGACTCCACTGTACACCACTCCAGTCGACAACAATATACTCTAAGCTATTAAATGGCTCAACACTGTATTTTATTATGCTTTTGTATATGATAGTTTCTGGACACACCTACAGTGTACTGCTCACAAATATATGCTTTTCACTGCACGCAACTCTAGTTTGTGCTATTCCACTATGTCCTATTTGACTATGCCCCACTTCATAGTACTGTACTGGAGTTTACATGATTCCAGTGGATGTTAGTCAACTCTATGGCACTCCATTGTACTGAAATGCAGTATACGCCACTGTACTGTACTAAAATCCACTGTATGCTATTACACTTTGAAAGACTACATTCAACATCACTGCACTAAACAACACTTCACTGTATAAGACAAGACTATATGCTTCAAAAATTAACCCTCTTCAATTTTACAGCACTCCAGTACTCCAGTATATTCCACTCCAATATACGTTTAAAGAATTCCCACCACTGAACTGAACTTTATTACACTGAAGACTACTCAATTCTATGCTACAACACTGTATGGCACTACACTTTATGCTATCCAAGCTTACATCACAGAATGGCACCCTATTGCACTGTACCCCACTGCAGTGTACGCTATTCCGCTCTGCACAACTTCACTGCTTGGCACTTCAATATACGCCAGTGCACTTTACGGACATTTATTTTACAACACTGTACCATATTCAACTTTACGTAAGCCCACTAAAAACAACTAAGCTGTATGACACTCCACTATATGGTACTCCACTGTACTCCACTCCAGTGTACGCTATTTCAATTTACGCAACTCCACTGAACCAGAATTTACTGCATGCAACTCAATAGCTGGCTCTTTCAGTATATGATATTCCAATATATGCTCTTACACTGTGCAACACTCCAGTCTTAGCACTCCATTGTATGCCAGCACAGTTGACACAAATACATTCTACAGTATTTACAAAATGTAACTGTACTTCACCACACTCCAAACTCTACTATCCCACTGTTTACCATGGTAGTGTATGCCACTACATTCCATACCACTCCAATATACAACACTGTACAGCATCCAAATGTATTGTATGCCTCTTCACTGTACTCCACTCCATCATATAATGATATACAGTACCATAGTAGACTTTACAACACTCTCCTCCA
Source organism: Lissotriton helveticus (assembly GCF_964261635.1). Classification (NCBI taxonomy): domain Eukaryota; kingdom Metazoa; phylum Chordata; class Amphibia; order Caudata; family Salamandridae; genus Lissotriton; species Lissotriton helveticus. Next base: position 1,117,208,474 of record NC_136067.1, read on the forward strand.
GTATCATGTGCTACGCTCCACTAAATAACACTCCACTCCACTCCACAAAACTAAACTGGACGACTACTTCAAATTTGTAACTTAGGGGCCCATTATGATCGCGGACGGACTGAGTCCGTCCGCAACCATAGAGGAGGAGGGAACCTCCACATGGCCTGCGGAATTCGCTCCTGTCCAATTAGGATGTGACCGCCACCCTGGCGTCACATCCTCTATTTTTACCATTGCGGCGGGTGCGGCTTCAAGCTGCACCCGCCGCAATGGTAAAAATGCATACATTGCATTTGTATGCAGAAAGCGGCAGCGTGCGGTGCCTGCCGATTTCTGCATACAAATGCAGGGGGGTACCACAGGTACCCCCCATGTGCACCCCCCAACCCCCTTCACCCAGGGGGCCTGCAACGGGGCCCCGCAGTGAAGTTCCACATGCTTTTCCACGGCGGAAAACCCGCCGCGGAAAAGCGTTTTTTAAAGCCCATCCTAATATGGCTGGCGGTGTCTGAGAGACACCGCCACCATATTAGAGCTTTTCCGCCGCGGTTGTAAGCCAACTGCGGCGTAAAAGCTGCGGATGGAAACCAGGACCCACCAGCCATCCTAATGTGGCGGTGGGTCTTTGGTGGGTCCGCTGCGTTTTTTTCGCATCCTCCAGGCCGGCGGTGGCTTCCGCCGGCCCGGAGGATGCGGAAAAACCGCAATCGTAATAGGCCCCTAAGATTGGAAAAAACATTGAAATTCACACAAAAAACAAGGTTAAAGTTATGTTAAAGTTAGGAAAACTGTATTTATGTTTGCTGTACAAACCCAACTTAAACTACGCAAACATTAGACATTCTAAAGATATAGTTAAATTTTGTATCTATAATTTATGCACCACTTTCAATATTATTATAAACCATACTTATAACTCGCATGTATACTTATGTACACCTTAAAATTAATATAACTCACCCACCTCCGCACAGTCTTCTCACCTCACTCGCCACTCTACATGAACTATAATAATATTGAATTTAATTCCTATCATTTTTCATCCTTCTTTTTCACTTTTTGGAGAGAAACCACTTAAGTTTCCTTTTTACGGGCTCGGCGACGTCACCACGAAGTGGGGAGGACTACGACCCATATTGTTAAGGATGGAAAAAGGGTAGAAAAATTCCTCTGTGCTCGTGGTTTCGCAGTGCTTTATTTTATAATGTGAATGGTGATTGGTCCTCGCGGTGCTGTATTTTTAGTAGTCTTGATGCGATTGGGCAGATGTAATTTTCGGCCGCCATTTTTGGCATTTTCTGTGCGGTTTCGCGCACAGCAGTCCATTAATTTTAATTAGGAGCTGTCAGGGTGCCAGTTTAATGCATTCCAGATGGTGTGCGCGCATTCACCATAGAGCAGTGCGTTTGTCGGGCGCGCATCCTCCTCACGTGCACACAGGCATAGCGAATCAGTGGCATTTCAAATTGAATTTTGTTTTCCCGCTGGGTAATGTGGCATTGAATGCCTTTGAGGTTATGGCCGTTTTACGAAGATTAAGACTTCACACGAGTTTGGTTCTGCTCTGTGCTTTCATCGCCTTACTCCGGGTAAAGTGAGTTGTACTTATTCAGCTGGTATGTGATTTGCATGCGTCACTTCCGCCACTCTGGCCATGCCCGGCTCGCCACTGAACAGTAGGACATGCTGACATTCACAGCCTTCTGCTCGGCCATCAGGTGAAATGGCAGATTGCCCTCGAATTACCAGGGTGCGCGCCTGAAATCACCGGGATGGTTAGCTAATGACGCTTGGTAAATGGAGCCTTTGCGGCAAGTGTCACGCGCAGCCTCATTTCCTGAGGGAAAAAAAGGCAGCTCGGGCCCTTTTCGCATATGAACTGATAAAATGTGTGCTGCGCTCAGCAGCTGAATGCAGCCCTCTTTACTTTAAACGCATCGGCTTTTCTTGCAGGGTCCTCTGTGAAACTGCAGACATATACACAGACAACAAGTAACCTTACATAAAAATATTGTCACCTTCCCACCCCACTGACCCCGGCCCCTGGCAATGCCCGCACAAACACGATGACATTGGGGCGCGCACACACATGAAATATAGACACACAGGTACATGCACACATTTTTTTTCGTTTCATATCCCAAATAAATGTAGCTGGTAAAAGTGACTGACCATCCACTCAACGAAATCACACACCTGAAACTCATCTTCTAGATGGCTTATTGATGTTGACCGCGCGGGCTAGTGAAGCGACCAATTGTATTTTCTCTACAATGGAGCGCGTGCCCCTTCAAAAGGGTTCTGCACATTAAAAGGGTGGTGTGTGTTTGTCAGGCAAGGCGGACTTTTGAATATTGCATTTTTAGGCCTCGGCGACGGAGTGCAGAGTGAGTGCGAGAGTGACAGTGAGTGCAGAGTGAGTGCGAGAGTGACAGTGAGTGCAGAGTGACAGTGAGTGCAGACTGAGTGCGGAGTGACAGTGAGTGCAGACTGACTGCAGAGTGACAGTGAGTGCAGACTGAGTGCAGAGTGGCAGTGAGTGCAGAGTGACAGTGAGTGCAGACAGTGAGTGCAGAGTGAGTGCAGAGTGACAGTGAGTGCAGAGTGAGTGCAGAGTGACAGTGAGTGCAGAGTGAGTGCAGAGTGACAGTGGGTGCAGAGTGACAGTGCGTGCAGACTGAGTGCAGAGTGACAGTGAGTTCAGAGTGTCAGTGCGTGCAGAGTGACAGTGCGTGCAGAGTGACAGTGCGTGCAGAGTGACAGTGCGTGCAGAGTGACAGTGAGTGCAGAGTGACAGTGAGTGACAGTGAGTGCAGAGTGACAGCAAGTGACAGTGAGTGCAAAGTGACAGTGAGTGCAGAGTGAGTGCAGAGTGACAGTGAGTGCAGAGTGAGTGCAGAGTGACAGTGAGTGCAGAGTGACAGTGAGTGCAGAGTGACAGTGAGTGCAGAGTGACAGTGAGAGCAGAGTGACAGTGAGTGCAGAGTGACAGTGAGTGCAGAGTGACCGTGAGTACAGAGTGACAGCAGAGTGACAGTGAGTGCAGAGTGACAGTGAGTGCAGAGTGACAGTGAGTGCAGAGTGAAAGTGCGTGCAGAGTGACAGTCTATTGCCTATTTGCAAAGTATTTAAACTAAAGTAATTCATTCTGAGAAAGTATATTTTGTAATGTAATGTATAATGTAATTATAATGTAATTTAAAAATCTAAAAATAAATAGTTTAAAAAAGTGTAGTAAATCAGTATAAAAAAATAAATATAACAATTAATACATTTAAAAATTGTCATTTACAAAACCTTTGAAATTCACTGAAAAAAACATAGGTTTCAGACATGTTATAGTTAGGAATTCGCATTTAAAAAACCTTATAAATTCACTGAAAAAACCAAAGGTTTTAAGGGTGTTATAGTTAGCTGGAAATTTCACCCGTACAAAACCATTGAAATTCCTCCGTTATAGTTAGTTCTGCTAACTATAACTTGCGCACCCGCAATCCACTGTGATGATGTCACATATTACATAATTCATGACATGGTCAGTGACATCACTGATGACATCACTGATGACATCTCAAATGACATCACTGATGACATCACTGATGACATCATCTACGTGACAATGAGAAACACCTCATCATACATTAGTATAACCTTTCATCACTCACTGTAAAATAAAGAGTACCATATTTGAATCCATTGACACAGCAATACAAGTATCTAAAAACCCACTCAGTGATTCCTAGATCTACACACACATCTCATCAATTACGTATAGATTTAGTCATACATGCTAACAAAGATCAATAGAACACTATCAAATGTACTTATTCACCTATATCGACAGAACACACCAGCACACATCCTATTCACTTATGCAGTCATCCTACTCACTTTTGCAAACAATGTATCATATTTACATTTACTCAGCTACACACTTATACAAATAGCACTTCATTTATTCATGTAGATAGTAACTCGTACTTAGTGTGTTATGAAATCACTATTACAAGTTTTCTATACACTCATGCAATCAATGAGTCTTATGTAAACTTATTTATATACAACAACTGTCACATACACTGCGTTTTATTTTTCTAGTTTGTTGGACATGTACCATTGAGAGATATACTTGCTCATCACCACACCCATAAAGATATTCACTCATCCAAACAACTGTTTCCACACGCAGTCTTAACCTCATATACCTACTGAATCAACTATTCACACAGCGTTGGCAAGTCACACACACCCCACCGAACCACACACACATTCACTCTCCCATACAAATACCCAGTTATCTAGTCAATAACTAATGTAGACTTCCACATAGCTAGTAACCAATTGGTGCAGCAGTTTACACAACAACAGACAAAGTGATACAGATATTCACACAGTTTAGTCACTATCTAATATATTTAGTGAGACACTATAAATTAGTCAAGTAAACAGTCAATCACACCGCTACTAAATCCTCCATCAGATATTTATATTTATATATCCACTCATTCTTCAATGCAGAGTGCTATATATATAATACATATTTAAATAACGAACCAAACCACTTTCACTGGATGATGTCATCAGTGATGTCATATGAGATGTCATCAGTGATGTCATCATCAGCAGTGGATTGCGGGCGCGCGAGTTATAGTTAGCAGAACTAACTATAATGGAGGAATTTCAATGGTTTGTGTACTAGTGAAATGTCCAGCTAACTATAACACCCCTAAAATCTATGTTTTTTTCAGTGAATTATATATATATTACCTACTGGCGTTCGCCGGTAGGTGGTTATAGTTAGGACCTAGTTTCCATAGGAAATCCTTAACATTCTATTGGGAATAACTTTGGCGCCGGTTAATGAATCTTCGCGAATTTCTCAAAGAAGATAGCCTGCTCCGCTCTGCTCCGTCCCTGAAAGTTTTTGGGGGATTTGTTAAGTGGGGGCTGAGAAAAAAGGGGGGTCCCAAAACGGGTTTTCCCCATGTTATTTTCCGTAGGACGATTAGAAACGGCTACAGTCCGAACCGCAGAACGGAATACCACCAAATTTGGGAGAATGGTATGGCCTGGTACGCAGTTCGCCCTTTTGGTTAAATTGTGTAAATCCCTCCAGTAGTTTCTGAGAAAATCAAATGTGAAAAAATGTATGTATCTGGGCGGAGCCTAGCCACACATCTCATCGTGAGATCTGATTGTCTCTCAGCACTTCATCCAAGAAGTGTTGGCAGCCATCTTAGGACCAATATACATGATAGCACCTCATTAAAAAGCATTGCAGTTAATAGAAGGTTTTAGGACTTTAGTTACATTATAAATCATTTGTTAATGGTACCATACTCATTTTAGGAATTGTGGTGTGTTCTAAGGTGATTTTACCATGTGAAAAAGCCTTCTGCTGGGATATCATGAATCATGTTTGAAAGAAAACTATTATCTCATGCTTTTCCCACAGTGGTTTTGAAGGGGATCCATAAGCTAAACTGAAAGCATATTTTCTGTAAATTCACAGTATCTCTCTCAGTCATGTGAGAATGAAGTCTGACATTCTCAGTAAAACATGTACATCCAACAAGGACAGAGACTGTCAGTTGATTCCTTTGTGTTCTACTGCAGCTTCCCAGAGTGTTCTAAAGAACACCTAGAGCACTAACAGTCCTATATATTACAAAGGTATGGCACCCCTGAAGCCATCTTGATTGGAATAAAGTGGTAACTCTTAAAACATTTAATTTAAAAAGGAACAAAACGAGGGGGTATATTTTGCCATAGAAAGTATGACTAGTGCTGCAGAAAGAAAAATTAGGGCACATTTTGAGTGACTTCTCAAATCCTCTTCTATTTAATTAAAAAATTCTGACATGCAGACTGAAACATGCACATTCAATACCAGCAGCAGACTTCCCTGGTGAGCAGTAGCTTTACTACAGTGATCTAATAAGCAACTAGAGTGCTAACATTCTGAATTTATGGCAAATGTGTGTCACATCTGAATGCATTCTTGATGGAATCAAAGTAGAAAACTGAAAGTATTTCCTACTGAGGAGACTGTAGTAAATGAGGAAATTAGGAAACTTCATAACAAATAAGTCTCCCAAGATGGCCACCAGAGACAAAAGAACCCAAATGTAGCACAAATATCCCCCAGATGTAGCCCAAGTATAGCCCAATGACAGTATGTCCCAGGGTGTTCTAAAGAACAACTAGAGCGCTAACAGTCTTACTTATGACAAACGTATGGCACACCTGAAGTCATCTTGATTTTAATAAAGTGGTAACACTTAAAACATTTAATTTGCAAAGGAACAAAATGAGGGGGTTCATTTTGCCATAGAAATTATGATTAGTGCTGAAGAAAGAAAAATGAGGGCACATTTTGACTTCTCAAATCCTCTTCTATTTCATTAAAAAAATTCTGAGATGCAGACTGAAACATGCACTTTGAATACCAGCAGCAGACTTCCCTGGTGAGCAGTAGCTTTACTACAGTGATCTAATGAGCAACTAGAGTGCTAACATTCAGAATTAATGGCAAATGTGTGACATATCTGAATGCCTTCTTGATGGAACCAAAGTAAACAAGCATTGAAAATGCAATAGATCTCGCCCTCGTTTAAGTTAAAGCCATTCTGTTGGTAATGAGGTGGCTTTTTAGCTTTGCTTTTATTAGTGTTTTTCAAACTTTCATGTAAATAACATGTATATGTATGCATATCTGTATATTTATGCATGCATTTATATTTGTATTTATATAGATATGCAGATTATATATGTATGTATGTATATCTATATACAGATACATATATATAAATGCATATGCATATATATGCATATATATATGTGTATATGTGTGCGTGTAGAGAGAGGTAGAGAGGTAAAGGTGTAGAGGTAGAGGTGTAGAGGTAGAGAGGTAGAGGTAGAGAGGTAGAGGTAGAAAGGTAGAGACTAGTAGAGAGAGAAGTAGAGAGAAGTAGAGAGAGGTAGAGAGTAGAGAGTGAGTAATAGAGAGTAGAGAGTGAGTAGTAGAGAGTAGTAGAGAGAGCAGTAGAGAGAGTAGCAGAGAGTGAGTAGTAGAGAGTAGTAGAGTGAATAGTAGAGTGAGTAGTAGATAGTAGTAGGGAGTGAGTAGTAGAGAGTGAGTAGTAGAGAGTAGTAGAGAGTAAGTAGTAGAGTGAGTAATAGAGAGCAGTAAAGAGTGAGTAGTAGAGAGTAGTAAAGAGTGAGTAGTAGAGAGTGAGTAGTAGAGAGTGAGTAGTAGAGAGAGAGTACTAGAGAGTGAGTAGTAGAGAGTGAGTAGCAGAGAGAGAGAATAGTAGAGAGTAGTAGAGAGTGAGTAGTAGAGTGAGTAGTAGAGAGTAGTAGAGAGAGAGTAGTAGAGAGTGAGTAGTAGTGAGTAGTAGAGAGTGAGTAGTAGAGTGAGTAGTAGAGAGTGAGTAGTAGAGATTAGTAGAGAGAGAGTAGTAGAGAGTGAGTAGTAGAGAGTAGTAGAGAATGAGAAGTAGAGAGTGAGTAGTAGAGAGTAGTAGAGAGTGAGTAGTAGAGAGAGAGAGTAGTAGAGAGTGAGTAGTAGAGAGTAGTAGAGAGTGAGTAGTAGAGAGTAGTAGATAGTGAGTAGTAGGGAGTGAGTTGTAGAGGGAGAGTAGTAGAGGGTAGTAGAGTAGTAGAGAATGAGTAGTAGAGAGTGAGTATTAGAGAGTAGTGGAGTAGTAGAGAGTGAGTAGTAGAGAGTAGTGGAGAATATTCTAAAGTTTGGCACAGCACCACTTGCACAACAAGTCCAATCAAATCATATCACTTAGAGTCCTTATTGAAGCGCTGAATCTTGGTGTATATTCAAATGCTTTTATTTTCCTTAAGTTTAGGTACCACAGCCAGCCGGCGCGTTTCGTTCTGTACAACAGAAATTCTTCAAGGCGTTCTTATTTCCTTCAAGTTATGTCGGTATCCTGTTGTCATATAACTAGATATTTCTTCCAAATGTTAGACGAGTCGTAAGTACATTCTTATTCAAAGTGACTAGGTATCAATTTTACCCACACAATTCGGGCAGACTTGAGTAATTTATAGCATTCTCAAAGTCAGTCTTTCAAAAATTCCAAAGTATAGGACATGATAATCCAAATCCAAATGTTTCTCAAGAAAAGTCATTTTCAATCGTTCGGAATATCGGCGTTTGGGCAGATAAACCGTGTCCGTGGGTCATATCTGCCCAAACGCCGATATTCCGAACGATTGAAAATGACTTTTCTTGAGAAACATTTGGATTTGGATTATCATGTCCTATACTTAGAAATTTTTGAAAGACTGACTTTGAGGATGCTATAAATTACTCAAGTCCATGGATGCTGCTGGGAACGCCCCCAGCAACACCCATTGCATGCCCCTTTAACTCAGGACACTGCGTTAAAGGGACTGATATTTATCAGGCAGGATTACGCCACAAAAAGTGGCTTAGTCCTGCCTGATAAATATCACTCAGTCTTCTGCACCACCGGAACGTCACAAAAAGTGACGTTCCGGAGGCGCAAGGGGCTCGTAAAAAAGGCCCCATAGGTTTCACACTCGTTATAGTTAGGAAATAGCATTTTAAAAACCTTTGAAATTCACTGAAAAAAACATAGGTTTCACACCAGTTATAGTTAGCTGGACATTTTACTCATACAAAACCATTGAAATTCCCCCGTTATAGTTAGTTGTACTCAATATAACTCGCACGCCCGCAATCCACTGCTGATGATGTCACATATTACATCATTCATGACTTGGTCAGTGACATCACTGATGACATCTCAAATGACATCACTGATGACATCATCCAGTGAATGCGGTTTGCTTTGATATTTAAATATGTATTATAAATACACTACTTTGCATTGAAGAATGAGTGGATATATAAATATAAATGTGTGAATGATGGATTTAGTAACAGTGTAATTGATTGTTTCCTTGACTAATTTGTAGAGTCTCACCATATATAATATGTAGTTATTTAACTGTGTTAAAGTCTTTATTGCTTTGACTTAATTGGTATATTAAAGACTATATTTGTTAATGGTTTCTTAACTGAGTATTTGTATGGGTAACTGAATGTCTATGTGGTTTGGTGGCGGGTATGTAATTGCCTAAAAATGTGTGAATAGTTCATTCAGTAGGTAAATGAGGTTAAGACTACATGTTATAACACTTGTTTCAGTGAATGTATATGTTTATTGGTGTGGTGGTGATTAAATATGTCTCTCAATAGTATATCTCCATTAAATGTGCATAAAAAAGCAGTGTATGTTACAGTTATATCTAATTTAGTGAGCCTAAGACTTAGTGATTGTATGAGTCACTGTATGGAGAACTGAATATTTCTAATAGTCATTTTATAACACACTAAGTGTATAGATGAATAGATGAAGTGGTGTTTGTAGAAGTGTGTAGGTGAGTAAATGTAAGTATGATCCATTGTTTGCATAAGTCAATAAGATGTCTTTATAAGTGAATACAATGTGTGTGTGCGTGTAATGTTGAAATAGGCGTGTAAGTATATTTGTTAGTGTTCTGCTAATTATTCACTGCATATAACACTGAATCTATAGGTAAGTGATTAGATGTGCGTATAGATCCATGATTCACTGAGTGGATGTTTAGAAAATACTATTGATGTGTCAATGGTTTGAAATAGGGCACTTTCTATTTTACAGTGAGTGAAAAATATGATACTAGTGAATGATGAGGTGTATTTCATTGTCACATGGATGATGTCATCAGTGATGTCATTTGAGATGTCATCAGTGATGTCATTAGTGATGTCACTGACCATGTCATGAATGATGTAATATGTGACATCATCAGCAGTGGATTGCGGGCGCGCGAGTTATAGTGAGTACAACTAACTATAACGGAGGAATTTCAATGGTTTTGTATGAGTAAAATGTCCAGCTAACTATAACTGGTGTGAAACCTATGGTTTTTTCAGTGAATATATATATTCACTGAAAAAAACATAGGTTTTACACACGTTATAGTTAGGAATTAGCATTTAAAAAACCTTGCAAATTCACTGAAAAACCATAGGTTTCACACATGTTATAGTTAGCTGGACATTTCTCTCATACAAAACCATTTAAATTCCCCGGTTATAGTTAGTTCAGCTAACTATATCTCGCGCGCCCGCAATGCACTGCTGATGACATCACATATTACATCACTCATGACATGGTCAGTGACATCACTCATGACATCACTGATGACATCATCCAGTGGATGTGTGTCTTTCTGAAAAATAAATATTTTTTATAGATGTATATCTAAAGGTCGATGGAAGAATAAATGGGTAAGTAAGTGTCTAAATGGATGACTTTTTTGTAAAATTGATTCTACAACTAACTTATTAAGTGTATTTTAGTGAATACATGTATTAATGAGTAATGTTTAAATATGTAAATATCTGTATCATTGTCTCACTTTGTGTATAAGTGGCTGCATGGGTTGGTGAGTAGATACATGAATGTGTATATGGCTTATTAGTTTGTTTTTTGAGTATCAGTATGAGTGTCTGTATGGTTCGGTGGGGGATATTACTTATTGTATAGATGCATGAATGACTGACTCACTGTTTGTATGTGTTTTGAAGACAGCATGTGTGCAAGACTATATGGGTGGATGAGTATGTGTATGGGTGTGTTAGTGAGTGAATGACTGTCCCAATAGTGTCTTTATACCTATGTACATATGTTTTAAACTAGTATATGTGAGTATTGATGTATATAAGTGAGTATATATGAGAGGGAGAGATTGGAAGAGTACCTGTATAAATAAGTATGTGTTTCTATAAGTGATTGTGAGTGGATGTGTATGTAGATGTTGGAATTACTGAATAGGTTGTTGTAACTGGTATTGGTATCTCCATTGTTTTTAAAAATGTTATTTTCTATTTTTGAATGTATATATCAAAGGTTATATTAGGGTGAGACGAGGTCTGCCACTCTTTCACAAGGATGATGTCATCAGTGATGTCATTTGAGATGTCATCAGTGATGTCATGAGTGATGTCACTGACCATGTCATGAGTGATGTAATATGTGACATCATCAGCAGTGCATTGCGGGCGCGCGAGTTATAGTTAGCTGAACTAACTATAACCGGGGAATTTCAATGGTTTTGTATGAGAGAAATGTCCAGCTAACTATAACGTGTGAAACCTATGGTTTCTTCAGTGAATTTGCAAGGTTTTTTAAATGCTAATTCCTAACTATAACGTGTGTGAAACCTATGTTTTTTTCAGTGAATTTGCAAGGTTTTTTAAATGCTAATTCCTAACTATAACGTGTGTGAAACCTCTGGTTTTTTCAGTGAATTTGCAAGGTATTTTAAATGCTAATTCCTAACTATAACGTGTGTGAAACCTATGTTTTTTTCAGTGAATTTGTACGGTTTTGTAAAAGCTAATACCTCACTATAACATATTTAAAACCTATTTTTTTTAGTGAATTTCAAACGTTTTGTAAAAGATCATTTTTAAATCTACTAATTATTAAATGTCTTTCTTTTTATATTAAATATTTATATATTAGTTTTCCCTTATTTATATTTCACATTTTATAGTAAAATAATTATAAAACTAAGTACAAAAATTATTTTTTCAAATTTGTTTTATTTGCAAGCTTTTTTTTTTTTTTGGTATCATCACAAGGTCCGCGCACCGTAATCGCACCGTAAGAGCTCCGTCGAAAGTTTTTTGAAGTTAAAAAACGTAATATCTACATATTTAATGTACATTTTAAAGGTAGACAATATCTGGGCTAATGAAGAAAATGGGTTTTTTAAACTGTTAAGAACAGTATATCACTTTTTAAAGTAATTACAAATCTCGCGATGGTACGTCGCACTTGCACGCACCGTGAGAGCCCCGTGCGCGCACCCTAAGACCTACGTGCGTTTCCCCCCGAAAGTTTTATACACTTAAAAACGTTATATCTACCTATTTATTGTACAATGTAAAGATACACATTATCTGGGATAATGTAGAAAATGTTTTTTTTTTAATTTTAAGGACCGTATATTACTTTTTAAAAACAATTACGAATCTCGCGAGGGTACGTACTACGTAAACGCACCGTAAATGCATCGTAAGCGCTACGTAAGCGCACCGTAAGATTACGTCAAACCGTGTGACTTTAAAAATTGGTTTATAATTCTTCCTACTCCAATTATTGAAAGACCCCTCCCATGTTAATCATTCTTCTTTGACTTTCACAGAAGAACCATCTTTTTTCTTCAGCTCCTGGGCTTTAGATAAAGAATTTCAAATGGCTGAACTTCCAGAACAATCTGATCATTCTTCATCTGAAGAATTTGTAGAAGAAGACCCACGGCCAACAAAAAAAAAGAATCCATTGTTTGGACATTTTTTACCTTCCCTTAAGGTCTAAAAAAAGTAAACGCCCCACTAGTCAGATGCAATATATGTGACACTGTTTTATCTAGGGGAAATGCCAACAAAAAATATTTGTTTGGCACATTTAGCATGGAACGCCATGTTAAAAACATCCACCCCAACAATTGGGCAAGAGCAGTTGTGCGAAGATCAGAGGAAAACCAGGACTCTGCTCCAAGCACTTCAAGGGCACCACCACCACCACCAATACCATCAAACATGATTCCTAATATACAGCCAGAATTTAAGAATTTAGTGATTCGTTGCATACATTGCAACCAACTAATTTCTTATGGACAAGAGTCCATAGAAGTCATTCTAGAAAAGAACAGGAGGCACAACTGCTCCAAATAATTTTTTTCTTTTTTTTAGTTCTTTGTTCCTATTGAACAATTGATTTGTTTAAAAAGTTCATTTTTTCTTCGTTTTTCAAGCAAACAAAAAACAAACAAAAAACCAGTTCTTTTTAGAACTACCTCTACTGGTCAAAAAAAGAACTATGTTTCTATGTTTGTATGTAAAGGTTTGTCATAGTGAATGTCTAGTGCAAAACTATAAGGATATGGTACAGCATGAATCTATAGGGTGTTTACCTATAGTATACTGCAGTACTTCCAAAGCACTAAAATGTAACATATGTAGATAAATATGTTACAACTTTATGCTTCAATTTGCACTATAATTGAAAGTGCATGGATGCATTTATATGTATTAAGGGCAGTTTTATAATCCCCTTGTGTGTCTTTTACACAACCATTGCATCACATTTGTAATGCAGCGGTGGTACAAAAGATGCGCCATCAAGTATGGTTTTTAAAATCTGATGTACTGGGAAGGTGCATCATATTGTAAAACCATGCACCAAAAGGAGGCTTTCCTGCATACATGGAGAATGTTCTGGTGCAGGAACACCTCCTAAAAGTGAATAAGTGAAATTTATAATATTTCATTCAGTCACTTTTGGACTTATACTACATCAAAATCCTGCACCTGTTTGAAACAGAAAGCAAAGGGGAGTAAGCGAAAGTGAGCGGAAAAGGGAAGGGGTATGAGAAACAGACAGGAGGAAGTGGAGTGGGGTAAGGGGAGTGACGGTGAGTGAAGGGCAGTGACAGTTAAGAAATGGATAAGAGGGTGAGGGAAGGGGAACTTGAATTAAAATTAACACAGAGTGAAAGTGAGTGAGGGAGAGAGGAGGAGTGGTAGAAAGAGAGAGGAAAGGAGATTAAGTGTAAGGGAGAGAGAGGGAGAGAGAGAGAGAGAGGAAGAGCAAGGGACTGAGAAAGAGTGAGACAGTTATTCTGTCACAATAAGAGACTGATGAGAAGTATTTTTTGTTTCTCATACTTACCTTATAAGTAATGAAAAGTTAGACAGTGATGAGAAAATATTTTTTTATTTGTCATACTTACCTTCTAAGAAATGAAAAGTTAATAAAATATTTTTTATAAATATAATATCTGTGAAAGACATGAAAAAAATTAATTATAATATATACAATATATATTTCACAATACAAGAGAGAAGGAAAGAGATTAAGAGTCAGGAAAGGGAACTAAGGGATATAGTAGGAGTGAAGGAAACAGAAAGGGAAAGAGAGGAAGAATGAGGGATAGAGAGAGAGAGAGAGAAAGAGAGGGAGAGGTCCACAGTTTGCCGCCATCTGTGTGCGCCAGGAGGCACTTACATTTACATCAGGGCTCCCGCAGCGTGTGACGCTCGCGGGCGAAGCCCGGGCCAAGGGCGGGTCCATCTGTGCCTGTCTTCGCCAGGAAGAGGCTGGGCTGGCCCCCCCTCTTGGTTCTGGTGGACATGCCCAGACTTCCGTTGGAGCTTTTTTAAAAAGATACTGTTGTGAACAATATTTTTGTCAGCTAAGGACTCTGGAACAACCATTGTACTATGGTTATTTTGTTGCTATTTATACCTTTGTGATTTCCCGAGTACTGGGTAAAGACTGAATTCTGGGTTTTCTCGTTGCAGCACATATAACTTAGCACTTGTTGCACTGAGATTTATACAAGGTTATGCGGAAGAGGAAGGCTCAAGATGAGAGTGGGGAGGGAACTGAGGGAGGGCCAAAGCGAAACATCAGGAAAAAAAGCTAAAAAGGCACGTAAGGCTATCACTAACAATTTTGTCATTGATCGGAGGTACATTTGTGAAGAGAGAGACACACAAGGAGAGAGAGAATGAGACACTGTGAGGGAGTGAGGCAGTTATAGTGACTGAGACACAGGAAGAGACTTAGAGACAGATGGAGGAAAGGGGAGTGAGGGAGGGTATAAAGGAAGGGGAGTGAGCAAATGGGAGTGAGGGAGTGACAGAAGGGGAGTAAGTGAAGGTGAATGAGGGATGATGTTATTGATAGAGACTAAGGGGAGAGTGAGAAGACACTAAGCAATACAGCAACACAAGGGTAGTGATAGAGGAAAATAGGAAACAGAAATGAGAGACAGACAGGGTAAACAGGGAGTTGCACAAGGTGAGTAACAGAAAAGAGAGAGTACTGATAGTCACAGAAAGACTATAAAAGGGAATGAAGGGCAATAATAAAAGGAGAGTAAGATGACTAGAGAAAGAAGAGTAACAGAGAGATTAATGAATAGGAAAGACAGAAACACAAGTAAGAGAGTGAAGAAAAACTATTTTCTGTTTGTCATACTTTTCCTATAAATAATGACAACTTAATAAAATTATTTTGCATAAATATAGTATCTGTGGAAGACAAGAAAAAAGTAAGTTACAATATATTATTCATAATACAAAACAAATTACAAGTCAAAAAAACAGAAAGGGAAAGAAAGGAAGGGTGAGGGACAAACACAGAGGAAGAAAGGAACTAAGTAATGTACTAAAAGGAGTGAGAAACTAAAGGAATGAGAGTTACCAAAAGGGATTGAGGAAACAAGGTTAAGGGAAGGGAATTGACGGATGGACTAAGTGAAAGAGTGTGAGGAAGAGTAAGGGAATAGGTGCAGGAGAAATGGAATGAGAGTGATGCAGAGAGAAGAGAACATGAAGTGGAGGAACAAGACTCAGATTGAATGAAGGGCAAGGATAGTGAGGGAAGGGATATAACAGTGAGGGAAGGGGAGTGATGGAAAAAGAAGCATATTAAGAGAAAGGAAAAAAAAGTAAGTGAGAGAGAAGAATGTATGGAAAGAGAGAGAAAACAAAAGGAAGACTAGAGGACAAAGAAGGAGACAGTAAAAGAGAGAAGCAGAGGGAGAGTGATGGACTGTAAAGTAGTAAATCAGTTATACTGACTTACACAGAGGAACAGACTTAGACATGAATGGAGAAAAGGGCAGTGAGCGAAAGGGAGTGAGGAGGTGAAAGAAGTGGAGTGAGTGAAGGTCACTCAGTGATCATATGAAGGAAAGAGAGTAAGGGGGCAGTGACAAGAGACTGATCGATACAGCAAGACAAGGGTAGTGATAGAGAAAAATAGGAAAGAGAATTGAGGAACAGACAGAGGAAAGAGGGAGATGGACAAAATGAGTGAGGGTGAAGGAAGAGTACTGATGGTGAGACAAGCACAGTAAACATGAATGAAGGGGAGTAATTAGAATGAGGGAACAGAAGTAACATGAGGTAAGGTAAAGAAGTAAGAGAGGCAGTGAAGAAAGGATAGAGAGAAATAGAAGTAAGAAAGTAATGAAAAAGTATTTTTTGTTTGTTGTACTTACCTAAATATAATATCTGTGGAAGAGAAGAAACAATTGAGTTATAATATATTTTTCACAATACAAAATACAAAATAATTTGTACAATATGTTATATATTTTATTTTGCTGTTCTCAAAATATATTGAATTTCACTAAAAACAGTGAGTTCCATACAACTCATCATGTGACAGCGGGCAAAAAAACCACAATCAAAAAGATTGTGTTTAAAAAACCCATTCAACATTTTCATTCACAATATAACAATTAGAAAAAAAATATCTTAAATGTCTTTTTCAAACCGCAATTTCTTACCTAAGTAAACAATCTCAACAACAATCACAAAGTAACAAAACATTACTACTTCTTTCTTATACACTCTAAATAAACTAATATCCAAACATATTATAACAAAATTTACCCGAAATAGTCATTTGTTTGTGATACTATTCCTCATGGCCAAATAGTATCTGTGAAATCCTTAGTTTGGTAGTTACTTAATAGTACTCTTAAGCATCCATCTCCCGACCTTCTGAAACAAAAGCACCCACATCTTTTGGTCTATCTAACAATGGTTATACCTCCACCCGATAGTATTTATCATAAACATAGAACCTTAAACAAATAGCATGCTATCAGAACCTCAACATCATCTGGTATGCTGATCACACTCTGCTCATTCTTTATTTCACCAAGGAGCTGTATACCTTTAAAAGAAATCACACCGACTTACAAAGTAATTCTCAGCAGTAGATTAACCTTTTTTTACAGCATTAATCTTCCTAGGCCAATTGTTTTCCCTAAAATTTGGGTTCCAAAAACACTAGGTAAGAATTTGGTAAGTCAAAAGGCAAACGTTGTTTAAAAGTCAATTGAGTGTCAATACAATGAGTCCAGCCTTTTGCACATTTTAAGTAAGCTGTATAATGTCCAGATGTTGTAGAAGAACCATCATGGAAAATAATAGCTACAGTTACAAAAGTTCTTCCTGAAATTGATATTTGAGAAGCCACAAACTTTTTAATTAAAGTTGTCAATTTTGTTCCATCAGGTCTGCATCGTTGGAACATTAAAATTACATACTGTCCATATCTTTGTATAAATAATGTTGATAACATTTCTGAGTTGCATTGGGTACAGACCATGTTTTGATTTGCTTCTCTAACCAGATTATTAAAAGTCACTAATTTGCAGTCTGGTAATGTCAAATATATAAATCTTTCTGTGTCTATTTGAGTCCTACTTGAAAATTAACAATTATCACAATCATGTTGCCATTTATAAGATACACCGAATATATTTTCAATATCTAAACCTTCATCTTGCAATAAAACAAGCATATACGTAAGAAATTCCTGACAATCTTGCTGAATATTCTGTGAAAATTGATTTACTCCAGAGCATATGTCTAAAACATTTCGAATATCAGAAACACTTTCTATTTTTGTTTTATCACTCCTACATTTCTCAAAGACAGAATTCAACAAACAACAAAATCTTTGATCCCGATTATCAACAATCTGTTGCCGTAAAGTTTGAAGAAAAAAAACAACATTAACCACTACATTAGCATAAGCATGGGCGGATTTTGCGTATTGGCAATCCGCGTATTTGCGTATTTGCGTATTTCGAAAATACGCAAAATCCGCGGATCCTAGCGTATTTTTATTTTTTTTGTGTTCGCACGGGTTTCTGCAAGCTCGCGAGGGTTTTATTGTACAAAACGCTCGCGAACGTGCAGAAACCCGTGCGAACACAATGTGCCGGGGTATTGCGCTCATGAAAGTCAAGGATGCAAAGTCTATCCAGCATCACAGATGATTTTCGACGGTAGATTTGGGAAGAAGGCACATCTGCCCAGCCTTGACAACGCTTACGATTGTTTTTGGGCTGATGATTGAGTCACTGAATTTAAGCTTCAACTAGGGCACATGCTTTATTGATATCTGTAAGTGCTTCCTTTTGAGGTTTAATTTTTGTGCCAGGACCATCGTGCCAGAATGAACCCTGCCCTTCATATTTATTCAAGAAGACGCCACCGTTTTGTGCCATACCTCTACTCAACTGGAGTACTTTCTACTGGATAATCAGTAAGTGCTACCTCGTTGGGTAAATGTATAGTGCTTTTACTATACTACAGCTTCCTAAAGTGCCAGAGAGTTGTCTACAGCGACCATGTGTGTGTTACTATACAATCGCCCCGAAGGGCGCAGGGGTCCCTTGAGTGAGCTGCTGTTGTAATTTACAATGGCGCCAGCAAGCTGCCAGCGCCGTTGTAAAATAGTTACAAAGTTAGCTTGCACAGGAAGCACTTAGATAAAATAAAGCAGCACCTGCTTTGTTTTATCTAGTGGTTCCTGTGCAAAGCTAACTTTGTAACTATTTTACAACGGCGCTGGCAGCTTGCTGGCGCCATTGTAAATTGTGGGGGTTCAACTTTTGAACCCGTTACGTCCGCGCTGATTTTTTTTTCAGATTTTGTGGGAAATCCATAAAATACGCGTATTGCGGATTTCCCAAAAATCCGAAAAATCCGTGGGCGTAACGGATTTACCGCTCACACTTACATTAGCATAGCAGTTAACACCAGAACTGTTTTCAAACTGAAAACCAACAACCTCTTCAATACTATCCTTTTTCTTTTTCTTTGGAATTACTGGTTCATCTACTTTTTTTTTTCTACAACCTCACAAAAAAATTTCTCCAATCTTCTTTTTTGACCTACCACAACCTTTTCAAATAAAGGATATTGAGGTACATTTGGAGCATATTCTCTTCTTAACCTATTATACTCTTTCACACAATTTAGATCTGCACTAATCTTTGTTTCATCAAAATCAATAAAATATAATCCAGACAAAGTTCTAACTCGAGATAAAGCAACATATGCCATACCTTCCTTGAACACAGTACTTCCAATATTCACCAAAGCACTATCTACAGTTAAACCTTGAGATTTGTGAATAGTCACTGCATATGCCAAACAAACAAAAAACTGTTTTCGGCGCACATATAAATCTTTTACAAGCAAAAATCGAGTAGAACAACGACACAATTGTTGAACTTCTTCAATTTCATCAAATTTGATTTTCATAATTTCAATCTGATCTCTATTTGGGTAATTCACAAAATCAACAACATGACCCATTGCTCCATATACTAAACCTCTTTCCACATCTAAATTACGTCGTAAAATGATCCGACAATTTAAACATACATATAGATTATTTTCTAAACCAGCTGTTTTAGATATTGACTTGTCTGAAGAATCTAATTTTGACTTTAACTTTTCTGACAAAATAATAGTAGATCCTTCATGCTCTATTTTATCAATAGCTTCCAATTTTATAATTTCTTGATTTTCTAACTTCAACATTTTTTCATTGAAGATTCCACATTCTTGCAGAGTTGGCATCAAGCATATTACTGATTGTTTTTCTGCAATGTTTCTATATATATTCTCTGCACCAACAACGTCCTTTGGAAACAAATTAGAAAGTAATCATGCCTGTAGAGCTTCTTTGCCATGTTGACTTACTTTTTCAATCCTTATATCTTCAAGAATACTTTTATAATCAGCATCCTCTGCCTTTCGCATATTTTGAGTCAGTTCTGTGTATTTGAAATATAACCATATATTAACATTTCCAATGCTTCCCAGGCACTTTCTGGTATCTTTATGTGTATCAGTTTTAAACACTGGTTGTCCTTTCACAGGTGTTAGCTGTAGTAGTTTCACAGGTGTTAGCTGTAGTAGATCTCCAAAAACGATGATGTGTTTGCCTCCAAATAACACATCATACTCTGTTTTAAGAATGTGTTGCATTCTTAAATGCACAAAGGCAAGCATTATATTTGATACCATGCTTACCTCATCATTAATAAGAAGTTTCATTTTTTTTAGAACTCTGGAAACTTCACAACAAGCTTCTCCAGATAGCTTGTGGTATTCTAATTTATTTTCATGCTCTACTGACAGCATCAGCAAACAATGTAAAGTAATCCCTTTAATATTATGCGCTGCCAACCCAGTTGGAGCGGTAACAACACAAGAGAGTGATGACTCTGTTCTTTTTTGAAGATAAGATGCAATTCCTTTAATTAGAAAACTTTTTCCAGTTCCTGCTTGTCCACTCACATACAGTCGGACAGGTTGAAATGACGTACATGAGCACTCTTTTTTCTCATTAAGTAAACCATGCTCAATCTGCTCAGTCACTTCATCATATATTTGTTTCTGTTGAACATTTAGTTGTTTTTCCAATTCTTCTACGTTTATTACATCCTCCTGAGCTTGTTGCATTGCTCTTTCTACCTCATCCATGGCAGTGGCTGCTTCATTTTGGATAATTAGTCCTCCTAGTGGATCCTGACTCAACGAAGCAGAACTTTGACTGTCTTGAGAACTGTCTCTACCAATCTCTGCTGCAATTGTAGCTTCTTGCTGTATTTCCTCATTCAACATTTATAGATAATTAGTGAAAACAGGACATTCTATAGTATTTTTGGTTGCATTGAATGAATTTTCATAACTGAGAAAATCTCCAAGTAGTTCCTCTTCTGTACGCCATGGTTTAAAGAGTTGCAAAAGAGCTAAATAGTAAAATTCCCTTTTGTCAGGAGTTTCGCAACTCAGTTTTCGATGATTAATCAAATGTCCTTTTCTTTGTTTCACCAGACATCTTTCAGATCCAATTACAGCATATACTCCTTTATTAATATCTTCTGAAATATTCCTCTTAAATATATAGCTTTGCAGTACTTCATAGAGACAAACGTTCTCAAGATGATTACTTCTATTTGGATAGTATGTATCCAACATATTTGTTTTCAAAATATCTGTACTGTTTGGTTTTTTCTCTGCTAAATACTCAATTTCTTGTACAGATTTCAAAACTCGGTTTCGTGTTCTTGCAAGTCCTAAACTAACCCAAATAATTGTTCTACATTTGGCATATAGACTTGCAGATGATAAGCGATCTGAACATTCATATGCTCCAATTTCTCGATGAGACAACATTTTCAAACTGTAGCTGTACAATTTCTTACTTAGGCTCTTTTCATGAGAAATTTCCTCCCACATTTCCTTTAGTTCTGTCTTCTCAGATTTTGTAATGTAAGATGTAACATATCGAGCCACAGCAATAGAGTTGTCTGCAACATACTGAATATCCATGTTAGCATTCCACATTGACAATATGACTGGGTTATAGTCATTTATGTATTTTGACTCTTCATTTCTACTTAAGTTGTAGGTATTTTTCGGTGATTTTCTTGTCACAGTATATCGCAAAGATGACATTAAATTGTTCACTCGTCCTTTCAATATTACTGGACGTGGAAATCCAAAACGACATTTTGTGTAGAACTTATCCTTAGATTTGCATTTTCGACATATTTTCCACAACGATGGGTTTGAAATTGTAACACTTGTTGTCTTAAATTCTTTTCTTCTGTACTTTTTGGTACAGCACATGTAGCATATTGTTCAATAAAACTCATCACTGTCTCATCTGAATCTGTTCCGAATTTGGGGGCATCTTTGATCCATAGCAGCATATGTATGTTAAGTGCACCTCTTGCTTGATACTCCTTTCTCCAAAAGAAATCCAGAACCTCTCCCAAAGGAGGATTTTTTTGTTTATTATAAAAGACATCATAGCTTTAAATCTATGATTGAAATACCTGCATACATTAACAGGATCCAAAGAGCACAATTCTCCAGGTGTCTTGTATTCTATATTTTCTATGTTTGCATTTGCCTCTCGAAGAAATTGAAGTAAATCTTCCCAAGCATACTCAGCACAGCTTAAAGTAAGGAATCATGTAGGAGTTCCTAAGTTTCTTAACATACATTTCAATTCCCCATGACGACGGTACTAATACTCGTTAGTACCACGCTGACATGCCATCAGATTAATTAGCTGAGATTCCAAAACAGTGTCATTCTGTTGGACTTTAATCATAAAGTCCCTTGCCGAAACATTCTGCAGATGTACTCCACTTTTTAGTATGTGGTTCACTGCATAAGAAAGTCCAGACAAGTCACTCTCAAACAGAAGGTGAAACAAATACGGAATACATTGACGAAACCTTGGATCTTCTGCATATAATCTTGATGTCCGGTATTCAGATGCTGGAATCTGCACAGGTCGGTCATCATATCGTCCACCTTGTCCTGTTGGAAATACCTGAGGAAAAAAACGAGCTTCCAAGCTTTCTTCCCATACACTAATGGGACTTCCTTTTGCTTCTTTCATTTGGAATAACTCAATAGCATTCCCCATTACTTCTTTGGAATGCAGTGGATGAACACTGTAATGTTCGTAGATTTGTTCACTGCTGGACACATCCACTTTTTCAATTTGTACAGCTGACAAATCACTGTCCTCCTCTACAGTTGTTTCCTCTTCTTCTACATATACATTTTTGTAGTATTGATTGCTTTTTACCAAATACAACGTTGCCTTTTTGACTTTCCTAACATCCACTAATTCTTGCCAGATTTTCTTACTCTTTGTAGGAACGCCATTAACTAGAATACCTAGAGGTTCCTCTTCCACATTTTCTACACCAATTGTTTCAGTATTTTTCTTTATATTTAGAGGTAAATAAACAACTCTTCCCTTTAAACCTCTCAATAAATCTGAAGGAGGCAATTTCCCTGTCTTAGGATCCATACGAACAATAGCCTGAAATGGATGCACACATTGAATCAGAATAGACTCATAAGTATTTAAATCTATCAGTTCACAAGGAATATTTACGAAATCAAGATTATTATGTACAGCTCTAGCTGGCATTTTGTTTTCATTTAATTTTTTATACAATATTTACAAATACGTTGATCAGAACCCAAATCAAAACAATTCTCTACCAACAAATAGGTTGCAAATTCCTTCCACTCATTATTATTCTCCTTTTCACTTTTTAAATATAGATCAACTAAACTGGTCTGATTTTTATAATGAATTATTCTACAACAAATACAAGAAAAATTGGGCCTTTCTCCTGAAGTGACCTTAAACCTTGTAGTTTCTTGGTCAAAATTCTCCGTACCAAAATTTTGAACATTTTCATCCACATTTCCTTCTATTACTGAATCAGTTTCTGCACTGCCCTCTTTTTCAGAAAAATAACTAACCTCACTTTTTTCACAAATGTTCTTTACATCTAATACAGATCCATGTAAAAGAGCACTGTTTAACTGTTTCAGGTTAAGTGCTGGACTTTTTGCATAATACAACCTTCTCACTAATTTCCTCACTTCAGTATGATGCACTGCTAACATCCTAAAATGGTGAAAAACACTCTGACATACTTTTTTAGAAAGACAAGCCAGTGAATGACCTTGCAAACCTGTTTTTTCTCTCACTAGACAGGAGTCTAATTCTTGCAACATCTTAAACTTCTGCTTAATACTTTTCTTACTATACTTACGTAAGAAATTGCGGAAAAAATCAATTGAATCCTGCCGTACACTACAAATACTACTACAATTCCAATTGTACACTGGAGCCTTAGGACGTCTCCCTAAAACTTCATCAGCTAACACCTCTTCTGCATTTCTTGGTACAATTTTCTCTTTTTCAATCGGACAACCGTCCTTCACCTCATATGCTCGACCACCGGTGTCAACTGCATGCAACAAATCATTAATCTGAAAGTAACTCTCTTTGTTAAAAAATAGCTCAGAACTTGAACTATGCTTCCATTCTCCAGAAAAAAACATTACAAAAATTAGTTCTATTAATTAGTCTTTTCCACTTACTTTTCCCTTTCAAAACATTTATTGCCTCGTCTAGTTTACGAAGTCTATTGATTACTAAAATATATAATTTCTGTTTTAATTCTAACGCTTCATCCACAATACCTTCGATTAATTTTTTTTGCTTATAAAAAGCAGTTTTCCTTTTACAAATCTTTCCACTTTTCAATAAATTTAAGATAATTCTGTTATAAATCATTCTCTTCCTTCTTTCAACAAATTGACTCCTTCGGCTATTACTAAAGATGTTCTCATTGCCACACACTTTTCCACCTTCTTTTCTCTCTAATACTTTTCTTTTCATTGTTTTTGAAGATGTATTCATCTTTGCCACATTATCCGCATTTTTTGTCCTTACAATTAATTTCCTTAGAAAATCATTTGTTGTCCTACCAGGAGCATTCTTCGTTTTCTCTGTACAATGTTGTCTGGTTGCATCTTGTAATTGTGTGGTCTTGGAAAAGTAAGCCTTTTTATACTTTCTTCTCTTCACCTCTTTACTAGGCATCTTGATTTTCTTTAAATCTATTGTGAAGTAAAAAAACATGTGATAGACCACATAGCAATTACAACAACTACATGATGTAAACAATGATTCACTTCATAATAAAGTTGAAGGTACAGCAACAGTGTTCGAGCAAAGTAGCAAATCATACAGTCTCTGCCTGCAGCCCTGCACCATCTATCCTGTGTGTGTACCACGTCTATGTGTGCTTGCACTATCTGTGTCTCTGCATGAACCATCTCACCCTCTCTCTGCAACATCTTTTCTGTGACTACAACTTCTGTTCCTCTACCTGCAGACCTGCACCATCTATCCTCTGTGTGTACCATCTCTGTGTCTGCTTCCACAATCTGTGTCTCTGCCTACACCATCTCTCTTCTGTGTGTACCATCTCTGTGTCTGCTCCCACTATCTGTGCCTCTGCCTGAAACCCTATACCATCTATTCTCTGTGTGTACCATGTCTGTGTCTGCTTCCACTATCTCTCCCTCTGCCTGCAGCCCTATACCATCTATTCTCTGTGTGTACCTTCTCTGTGTCTGCTTCCACTATCTGTCCCTCTGCCTGCAGTCCTATACCATCTATTCTCTGTGTGTACCATCTCTGTGTCTGCTTCCACTATCTGTATCTCTGCCTGCACCATCTCTCTTCCGTGTGTACCATATCTGTGTCTGCTCCTACTATCTGTATCTCTGCCTACATCATCTATCCTCTGTGTGTACCATCTCTGTGTCTGCTTCCACCATCTGTGTCTCTGCCTGCACCATCGATCCTCTCTGTGTACCATCTCTGTGTCTGCTTCCACTACCTGTGTCTGTGCCTGCACCATCTATTCTCTGTGTGTACCATCTCTGTGTCTGCTTTCACTATCTGTGTCTCTGCCTGCACCATATCTCTTCTGTGTGTACCATCTCTGTGTCTGCTCCCACTTTTTGTGTCTCTGCCTACACCATCTATCCTCTATGTGTACCATCTCTATGTCTGCTTCCACTATCTGTCCCTCTGCCTGAACCCCTATTCCATCTACTCTCTGTGTGTACCATGTCTGTGTCTGCTTCCACTATCTCTCCCTCTGCCTGCAGCCCTATACCATCTATTCTCTGTGTGTACCATCTCTGTGTCTGCTTCCACTATCTGTGTCTCTGCCTGCACCATCTATCCTCTATGTGTACCATCTCTGTGTCTGCTTCCACCATCTGTGTCTCTGCCTGCACCATCTATTCTCTGTGTGTACCATCTCTGTGTCTGCTTCCACTATCTGTCCCTCTGCCTTCAGTCCTATACCATCTATTCTCTATGTGTACCATCTCTGTGTCTGTTTCCACTATCTGTGTCTCTCCCTGCACCATCTCTATTCCGTGTGTACCATCTCTGTTCTGCTCCTACTTTCTATGTCTCTGCCTGCACCATCTATCCTCTGTGTATACCATCTCTGTGTCTGCTTACACTATCTGTGTCTCTGCCTGCGCCATCTATCCTCTCTGTGTACCATCTCTGTGTCTGCTTCCACTATCTGTGTCTGTGCCTGCACCATCTATTCTCTGTGTGTACCATCTCTGTGTCTGCTTCCACTATCTGTCCCTCTGCCTGCAGTCCTATACCATCTATTCTCTGTGTGTACCATCTCTGTGTCTGCTTCCACTATCTGTGTCTCTGCCTGCACCATCTCTATTCCGTGTGTACCATCTCTGTTCCGCTCCTACTTTCTATGTCTCTGCCTGCACCATCTATCCTCTGTGTATACCATCTCCGTGTCTGCTTACACTATCTGTGTCTCTGCCTGCGCCATCTATCCTCTCTGTGTACCATATCTGTGTCTGCTCCCACTATCTGTGTCTCTGCCTGCACCATCTATCCTCTGAGTGTACCATCTCTGTGTCTGCTTCCACTATTTGTGTCTCTGCCTGCACCATCTATTCTCTGTGTGTAACATCTCTATGTCTGCTTCCACTATCTCTCCCTCTGCCTGCACCATCTATCCTCTGTGTGTACCATCTCTGTGTCTGCTTCCACTATCTGTGTCTCTGCCTGCACCATCTATCCTCTGTGTGTACCATCTCTGTGTCTGGTTCCACTATCTGTGTCTGTGCCTGGGCCATATATTCTCTGTGTGAACCATCTCTATGTCTGCTTCCACTATCTGTGTCTCTGCCTGCACCATCTATCCTCTGTGTGTAACATCTCTGTGTCTACTTCCACTATCTATGTCTCTACCTGCACCATCTATCCTCTGTGTGTACCATCTCTGTGTCTACTTCCACTATCTGTGTCTCTGCCTGCACCATCTCTCTTCTGTGTGTACCATCTCTGTGTCTGCTCCTACTATGTGTGTCTCTACCTGCACCATCTATCCTCTGTGTGTAACATCTCTGTGTCTGCTTCCACTATCTGTGTCTCTGCCTGCACCATCTATTCTCTGTGTGTACCATCTCTATGTCTGCTTCCACTATCTGTGTCTCTGTCTGCACCATCTATCCTCTGTGTGTTCCATCTCTGTGTCTGCTTCCACTATCTGTGTCTCTGCCTGCACCATCTATTCTCTGTGTGTACCATCTCTGTGTCTGCTTCCACTATCTGTGCCTCTGCCTGCACCATCTATTCTCTGTATATACCATCTCTGTGTCCGCTTCCACTATCTGTGTCTCTGCCTGCACCATCTATCCTCTATGTGTACCATCTCTATGTCTGCTTCCACTATTTGTGTCTCTGCCTGCACCATCTATTCTCTGTGTGTACCATCTCTACGTCTGCTTCCACTATCTGTGTCTTTGCCTGCACCATCTATCCTTTGTGTGTACCATCTCTGTGTCTGCTTCCACTATCTGTGTCTCTGCCTGCACCATCTATCCTCTGTGTGTACTATCTCTGTGTTTGCTTCTACTATCTGTGTCTCTGCCTGCACCATCTCTCTTCTGTGTGTACCATTTCTGTGTCTGCATCCACTATCTGTGCCTCTGCCTGCACCATCTCTCTTCTGTGTGTACCATCTCTGTGTCTGCTCCCACTTTCTGTGTCTCTGCCTGCACCTTCTATCCTCTAGGTGTACCATCTCTGTGTCTGCTTCCACTATCTGTCCCTCTGCCTGAACCCCAATATACCATCTATTCTCTGTGTGTACCATGCTGTGTCTGCTTCCACTATCTCTACCTCTGCCTGCAGCCCTATACCATCTATTCTCTGTGTGTACCATCTCTGTGTCTGCTTCCACTATCTGTCCCTCTGTCTACAGTCCTATACCATTTATTCTCTGTGTGTACCATCTCTGTGTCTGCTTCCACTATCTGTGTCTCTGCCTGCACCATCTCTCTTCCGTGTGTACCATCTCTGTGTCTGCTCCTACTATCTGTGTCTCTACCTGCACCATCTATCCTCTGTGTATACCATATCTGTGTCTGCTTCCACTATCTGTGTCTCTGCCTGCACCATCTATCCTCTATGTGTACCATCTCTATGTCTGCTTCCACTATTTGTCTCTCTGCCTGCACCATCTATTCTCTGTGTGTACCATCTCTATGTCTGCTTCCACTATCTGTGTCTCTGCGTGCACCATCTATCCTCTATGTGTACCATCTCTATGTCTGCTTCCACTATTTGTCTCTCTGCCTGCACCATCTGTTCTCTGTGTGTACCATCTCTATGTCTGCTTCCACTATCTGTGTCTCTGCCTGCACCATCTATCCTCTGTGTGTACTATCTCTGTGTTTGCTTCCACTATCTGTGCCTCTGCCTGCACCATCTGTCTTCTGTGTGTACCATCTCTGTGTCTGCTCCCACTATCTGTGTCTCTGCCTGCACCATCTATCCTCTATGTGTACCATCTCCATGTCTGCTTCCACTTTCTGGCCCTCTGCCTGAACCCCAATATACCATCTATTTTCTGTGTGTACCATGTCTGTGTCTGCTTCCACTATCTCTACCTCTGCCTGCAGCCCTATACCATCTATTCTCTGTGTGTACCATCTCTGTGTCTGCTTCCATTATCTGTCCCTCTGCCTACAGTCCTATACCATTTATTCTCTGTGTGTACCATCTCTGTGTCTGCTTCCACTATCTGTGTCTCTGCCTGCACCATCTCTCTTCTATGTGTACCATCTCTGTGTCTGCTCCTACTATCTGTATCTCTACCTGCACCATCTATCCTCTGTGTATACCATCTCTGTGTCTGCTTCCACTATCTGTGTCTCTGCCTGCACCATCTATCCTCTCTGAGTACCATCCCTGTGTCTGCTTCCACTAGCTGTGTCTCTGCCTGCACCATCTCTCTTCTGTGTGTACCATCTCTGTGTCTGCTCCCACTATCTGTGTCTCTGTCTGCACCATCTATCATCTATGTGTACCATCTCTGTGTCTGCTTCCACTATCTGTCCCTCTGCCTGAAACTCTATACCATCTATTCTCTGTGTGTACCATCTCTGTGTCTGCTTCCACTATCTGTCCCTCTGCCTATATTCCTATACCATCTATTCTCTGTGTGTACCATCTCTGTGTCTGCTTCCACTATCTGTGTCTCTGCCTGCACCATCTCTCTTCCGTGTGTACCATCTCTGTGTCTGCTACTACTATCTGTGTCTCGGCCTGCACCATCTATCCTCTGAGTGTACCATCTCTGTGTCTGCTTCCACTATCTGTGTCTCTGCCTGCACCATCTATCCTCTCTGTGTACCATCTCTGTGTCTGCTTCCACTATCTGTGTCTCTGCCTGCACCATCTATTCCCTGTATATACCATCTCTGTGTCTGCTTCCACTATCTGTGTCTCTGCCTGCACCATCTCTCTTCCGTGTGTACCATCTCTTTGTCTATGGCATTTCTGCAGCACAGCCACGATCTTCAGTACACAGCATGGAGACTATTTCCAAATTAACAGGCCTGACAGACATACTGCATAGAAGTTTCTAATACTACATACCCTAAACCCTAACACACTTCTTCAGAACATCTATTCTCATTTTTTTAAACACATCAACGATCCAAATTATTACAATACTACAAAAAGACTCCCTCGAATAATGTTTAATTATAAATTATAAATGTATTCATCAAACATTTCATATTCCAATAAAACTTCCAACATGACTTCGTCCGGTATTTCATTTTCATCAAATACAAAATGTCCATCTTCAAATTCAAAATCTTCTACCACTTCCACAAAAACACTGTCCAAAGTCTCATCAAAGAAATCTTCATTTTCACTATCAATTTTCTCTGGAAAAGGTCCATCTTTGACATCCTCTATTAATTCGCCTGAGATCTCAAAATTCAAAGCAACGTTCACTTGATGCTCTTCCATTGCACCAATTATCATAATGTTGCTGGTCCTTGCAAAAAAATATAAACACTTAATTATATCGTTTTCACTAATAGATAATAAAAAACTACCTTAATCAATTTTATAACTACATATATTCCCATATTTTTAAACACACTAACTACGCAAATTAATCTGCCACCTTCCTCTTAAATGAAAACAGACTCACACTGTGATCTTACACACATAACACTATCCCTTCTAATTTAGTAAAATGATTACTACAATCAAAGGGAGTCTTGCTGGGAATATTCTTTCAGGCTTTTTTTGCACCATCTGTGCCTCTGCCTGCAGCCCTACACCACCTATCCACTGTGTGTACCATGTCTGTATCTGCTTGCACTCTCTCTCCCTCTGTCTACAGCACTCCACCATCTATCCTCTGTGTATACCCTGTTTCTGTCTGCTTGCACTATCTGAGTCTCTGCTTGAACCATCTCACCATCTCTCTGCACCATCTATTCTTCTGTGACTGCACCATCTGTCCCTCTGCCTGCAGCCCTATACTATCTACCCTCTGTGTGTACCATGTCTATATCTGCTTACACTATCTGTACCTCTGCCTACAGCACTCCACCATCTATCCTCAGTGTGTACCATATCTGTGTCTGCTTGCACTATCTGAGTCTCCGCCTGAACCATCCCACACTCTCTCTACACCAACTTTTCTGTGACTGCACCATCTGTCCCTCTGCCTGCAGCCCTACACCATCACCGCTTTGTGTGTACCATGTCTGTGTCTGCTTGCACTATCTGTCCCTATGCCTACAGCCCTCCATCTTCTATCCTCAGTGTGTACCATGTCTGTGTGTGCTTGCACTATCTGAGTCTCTGCTTGAACCATCTCACCCTCTCTCTGCACCATCTTTTCTGTGACTGCACCATCTGTCCCTCTACCTGCAGCCCTACACAACCTATCCTCTGTGTGTACCATGTCTGTATCTGCTTGCACTATCTGTCCCTTTGCCTACATCCCTCCATCTTCTATCCTCAGTGTGTACCATTTCTGTGTCTGTTTACACTATCTGAGTCTCTGCTTGAACCATCTCACCCTCTCTCTGCACCATCTTTTCTGTGACTGCACCATCGGTCCCTCTGCCTGCAGCCCTACACCATCAACGCACTGTGTGTACCATGTCTGTGTCTGCTTGCACTATCTGACCCTCTGCCTACAGCACTCCACCATCTATCCTCTATGTGTACCATGTCTGTGTCTGTATGCACTATCTGACTCTCTGCTTGAACCATCTCACCCTCTCTCTGCACCATCTTTTCTGTGACTGCACCATCTGTCCCTCTACCTGCAGCCCTACACCATCTACCCTCTGTGTGTACCATGTCTGTATCTGCTTGCACTATCTGTCCCTATGCCTACAGCCCTACATCTTGTATCCTCAGTGTGTACCATGTCTTTGTCTGCTTGCACTATCTGAGTCTCTGCTTGAACCATCTCACCCTCACTCTGCACCAACTTTTCTGTGACTCAACATATGTCCCTCTGCCTGCAGCCCTACACCACCTATCCTCTGTGTGTACTATGTCTGTATCTCCTTGCACTATCTGTCCCTCTGCCTACAGCCCTCCATCTTCTATCCTCAGTGTGTACCATGTCTGTGTCTGCTTGTACTATCTGAGTCTCTGCTTTAACCATCTCACCCTCTCTCTGCACCATCTTTTTTTCGACTGCACCATCTGTCCCTCTGCCTACAGCCCTACACCATCAACGTTCTGTGTGTACCATCTCTGTGTCTGCTTCCACTATCTGTCCCTCTGCCTGAAACCCTATGCCATTTATTCTCTGTGTGTACCATGTCTGTGTCTGCTTCCACTATCTCTCCCTCTGCCTGCATCCCTATACCATCTATTCTCTGTGTGTACCATCTCTGTGTCTGCTTCCACTATCTGTCCTTCTGCCTGCAGTCCTATACCATCTATTCTCTGTGTGTATCATCTCTGTGTCTGCTTCCACTATCTGTGTCTCTGCTTACACCATCTCTCTTCTGTGTGTACCATATCTGTCTCTGCTTTAACCATCTCACCCTCTCTCTGCACCATCTTTTTTTCGACTGCACCATCTGTCCCTCTGCCTACAGCCCTACACCATCAACGTTCTGTGTGTACCATCTCTGTGTCTGCTTCCACTATCTGTCCCTCTGCCTGAAACCCTATGCCATTTATTCTCTGTGTGTACCATGTCTGTGTCTGCTTCCACTATCTCTCCCTCTGCCTGCAGCCCTATACCATCTATTCTCTGTGTGTACCATCTCTGTGTCTGCGTCCACTTTCTTTTCCTCTGCCTGCAGCCCTATACCATCTATTCTCTGTGTGTACCATGTCTGTGTCTGCTTCCACTTTCTCTCCCTCTGCCTGCAGCCCTATACCATCTATTCTCTGTGTGTACCATCTCTGTGTCTGCTTCCACTATCTGTGTCTCTGCCTGCACCATCTATCCTCTGTGTGTAACATCTCTGTGTCTGCTTCCACTATCTGTGTCTCTGCCTGCACCATCTATCCTCTGTGTGTACCATCTCTGTGTCTACTTCCACTATCTGTGTCTCTGCCTGCACCATCTCTCTTCTGTGTGTACCATCTCTGTGTCTGCTCCTACTATCTGTCCCTCTGCCTGCAGTCCTATACCATCTATTCTCTGTGTGTACCATCTTTGTGTCTGCTCCCACTATCTGTGTGTCTGTCTGCACCATCTATCCTCTGTGTGTACTATCTCTGTGTCTGCTTCCACTATCTGTCCCTCTGCCTGCAATCCTATACCATCTATTCTTCCACTATCTGTGACACTATCTTTGTCTCTGCCTGCACCATCTATTCTCTGTGTGTACCATCTCTGAGTCTGCTAAACCTAACTCATTTAATAAATACATTTCAAATATATTACCATTAGTTTTTTGCCAGCATTTCATCCAAACATGAGACACAATACAGGAACAAAAAGTCCCAATATGCTTGTAAATCTGCCCATAGTGAATACAGCACTCTATATATATTACGTGGGTCATTGCTAAAAAGAGATCTAAAAAACAGAGAGTATTACTAAGAAAGCAGAGGAAGAAGTATAAAATGAAAGCAGAACATTAGGGGATAGTAAAAACAACAACAACAAAAGAAACACAAAAAACTATTTAAAAAAAATAGCACTCTCAAAAAAGAAAAGAAAATATAAGGAAAGAGTGGAAATTCCAGAAAATAAAGGACACTATATGCAGAGAGAGGTACACTATGATGAGAGACAGGGGAGATTATAGAAAAAATGCAAATATAATTCTTTAATTTACACAGACACTCAGTGTGAACCAGGACAAAAAGTTTAAAACCAAACTATTTTCCAGAACACATTTACCACACGAAAAAGTTTAAGACACAGAACACAACCTAACTATTTCAGCAGTACAATACAGTGCAGAAACCTGAGTCATTTTGAAAATAAATTTCCAATTTGCAGCATTAGTTTTTGCCAGCATTACATCCAAACAAAAGACAAAATATTTTCATGAAATGAAACAGTATAACCAGACAGAGGTAGACTGTGAGAAGAGACAGGAGACATTATAATAAAAGGTACAAATATAATTCTTTAATTTACACAGACACTCAGTGTGATCCTGGACAAAAAGTTTAAAACCAAACTTTTTACCAAAATACATTTACCACACTAAAACGATTAAGAGACAGAACACATCCTATCTATTTCAGCGCTACAATACAGTGCAGAAACCTGAGTCATTTTCAAAATACATTTCCAATTTGCAGCATTACTTTTTTGCCAGCATTACATCCAAACATGAGACTCACACTGTGACCTTAGACACATAACAGAAATCCTTGCAATTCAGTCAAATAATTACTAAAGTGAAAGGGGGGGGGGAGGATCTTCTTAGTAGTGTTCTATAAAGAGAGCAAAGGTGAGGAAGACAAAAATAGAGAGACAATGAGAGCGAAAAAATAAACAAAAGAAATTAAATTAGATGGTCAGAGAGAATTACAAAAACAGGAGTACAGGAAAGGGATAATGACAGTGAAGAAAAAAAAGGGTAAGGAAAGGAGAGTGAGAGAAAAAAACATATTAAGAAAAAGGCAAAAGGAGTAAGTAAAACAGAAGGATTTATAGAGAAACAGGAGAAGGAAAAAGAACACTGTTGGACAGAAAGGAAGACAGTGAGAGACAGTGAAAGAGCGGGAGAGTGAGTAACTTCCATATTGCAACTAATTAGTAAATCAAGAAATTCAACCCTATTCTCATCAAATTGAGCTGTGAACTTTAAATTCATGTCCGTGAGGTTAATCCACTCCAAGAAATCCACAAGGGAATCTTTCCCACCGGTCCAGATAAAGAAGATGTCATCGATGTATCTGGACCAGTGGGAAATGGATTCAAAGAATGGTGCAACCTCATTGTAGATAAATTTGGTGTCAAAAGCCGCCATATAAATATTCGCAATGGACGGCGCCACAGATGCCCTAATGCTTACCCCTTTCACTTGGCGAAAAAGGGTTTTTCCGAACTCAAAAATATTTTCTGTAAGCACAATTTTCAAAAGTTCAAGGATAAATTCTTTGGGGCATGTTATCTCAAATTTATCAATGAACCACCTTGTCGCGCTCACAGCTTCCATTTGAGGAATATTACTGTAGAGCGCTTCGATGTCAATGGTTACTAAAATATCTTTACGTGGATCAAATGGAAGGTTTTCTACTTTTTTTATCATTGCGCCCGTATCTTTAACATAAGATGTAATCATTGATATATGTGGGCGTAAATAGGAATCAATGAATTTCGATAAGGGTTCAGTGTTTGTTCCAATTGTAGAAACAATTGGTCTATATGGTGGGTCAGTTTGGTCTTTATGGATTTTAGGCAATCCATAAATACATGCTGTCTTGCCATGATTAAAATTTAAATAGTCAAAATCCTTTTGATCAATTTCACCATTTAATAAAGCCTGCTCTGTCAGGTGTTGGATCTTCTTAGATACAAGATTGAAAGGATTAGATCTAATTTTAGAGTATGTGGTATTGTCAGCCAACATTCTCATCATATTTTGTTCATATTTTTCCGAGTCTATTAGCACAATACCACCACCTTTATCGCAGCTTTTAATAACTAGGCTGTCATTTTTTCTCAAGGTCTTTTTAATTTCAAATTCCTCTATACACACTGCAGAGACCCTGTCACAGTAATTACTATTGTTGCTGACTTCGAACTTGACACTTACCTCGGTATATTGTGCGAATTGTTTGGAGGGAGGGTGGGGAGGGAAATGTTTCTGTTCTCTATCTAAATTCCTATTGATCAATTTAAGATGCCATGCACAAGAAGATGCTAATATTTTGTATGAATATTTGGTAGGACATTGCCCAAATCCATTGCATTGATGCATAGTGCTTTATATACAATAAAGGCTTTTGAAACTTAAAAAAAAAAAAGAGCCTGCTGCAGAGACCACATATTCTAGAACTCAGGCAACCATGATGCTACATCAGTTTGGCACATTAGACTTTAAACTACTGCTTAATTTGTGCCAGGGTCTACCAGTGTGCACATGGGCACTTAATCATTAGCACTTGTTCTTTGGGTGTGCTGTGTAACAGACTCGTTAGGGAATATGCTGTTTCTGTGTTATACCACACCACACACAAACCGGCGAGTGTTATGATGCTAAGGCAAAAGCCCACATGGAGGGACAGCTCAGTGTGAAGAGACCCTGCTGTAGAGACCACGTGTTCTAGCGCCCAGCCTTTAATCTTTTAGGAACAGGCAACCATGCTGCTACATCAGTTTGGCAATTTTAGACTTATTACAGTCACTAGTCCAATGGCTGTTCTGTTTACAGACTTTACACCATGGTTTCTTTTGGCCTTTCTTTTTGGATGATTAGGAATCCCCACCATTAGAAGATGTTGGGGGCCTTGTGAAGACTTCTGGTATTTACCCTTCTCCCACTCCCAAATTAGGATCTTGCTTCTTCTGGTCACCACCTTGGTTCTGTTGTTTCTGCTTCACCCTGGTTCTGACCCTTTTGTCTGCCTTCTTTTCCAATTCTTGGGGAGAGGTTAGATCAGAGTCTACCAGGTACTGATGCAACAGCTGATTCTGACAGTTATTAAGGATCTTCTCCCTCATAATCAGGTTGTACAATCCTGTATAATCACCCAACTTACAAACAAGTAACCAACCCTCCAGAGCCTTAGTAGCACAATCCACAAAGTCATCCCAGTCTGAGCCTTTTGGGCATCTCTGAACTTTATTCTATATTGCTCAGTGGTTAGGCCAAACCCTTCAATCAGAGCCCTCTTCAGGACTGTATAATCATCAGCTTCCTCTTCCCAACAGTTCGGAGCTTATCTCTACCTTTGTCTGTAAAGGAGAGCCACAAGATAGCTGCCCACTGCTCCCGGTGGACCTTCTGAACTTTGCAGGCCCTTTCCAGTGCAGCTATCCATTTGTGGATGTCATCCCCTCTCTGGTAGGGAGGGACAATCTTGTTTAAATTCCTACTGTCATGAAATCTATTTCTACCACTAGGGAAGTTGCTGCCACCATGGGACACTAGTCCCATCTTTTTTCTAGCTCTTTCAAGCTCTAGGGACTCCCTTTCTAAGGCTACCAGCTGTCGTTTAATCCTCAGCTGGTGTTCCTGGATTTTCATCTGCCTTTCTCTCTTCTCATCAGAGGTGTTCCTCCTATGAGAAGAGACAGAGGTCCCTATAGATACACCAGAATGATCAGATTCCTGGGAAGGAGATCTGGGTCTTCTAGGTGTAACCCCAACTCTTCCTGGGGGGACAAAGATAGAGCCACCTTGGCCTTCTTCTTCATCTCCAGTAGGAGCTGGATTGTCCAGGTCCAGGTCATTGTCACCTGCCTGGTCAGCATCAGAGTCTGAGTCCTGGGTGTTTGTACCTCTAGTTTCTGCCTCTGCTGCAGACCCATCCCCACTGCCTAACCCCTCAGGCGCTGAAGCCTCACTAAGGTCATCTAACAGTAGTACCTCTCTGAGGCGTTGGGTATTGGCACTTTGCCTGTCTTGAATTTCCTCATAGTACACAAAGCTCTTAATTCTAAAAAAGGAAATGTGTCATACTTGGATTCCTGTAATATACTGACATCTGGCAGGGACCCACTGGTTCCTGGCCTTGAAGACATTACTAGTGAGGTGTGGTGTATGCACCTACCTACTCTAGCTGTTACCTACTAAACTTTCTTGAATTGTAGAAAGGGTGTGCTAAGCCCTTAACACAGAACTCTAAGTTCAGTAGAACTTACTGTATTTAAGCTTGTATTATATGTACCCATGGTGTCTTTAGTGGTTTTCAAATAGTCAATCGGTGGAGATTATCTAGTAAAACAATGGCAAGCTGGAATCCCACACACTGCACAACAATGTGAGAAGTTGGCCTGGCATATGTTGTCCACTATTCTAATGGGCACCTTGTACCAGTCCAAATGACCCTTATTGATGGTAGGTTAAAGATAACCTTTACAGAAAGCTATCCTAGTGGTAGCTGTGGAGAGTAGCCTTCAGGCTAAGTCTTGGAGGAATGTAAAGCAGCTTGTTTTACCAGTCTATAATCTCGTGAATGACCAAATGAAAGGTGAACCACACCAGGTATATATATAAAATATATGAATTTATTCTTAATACATCCCTCTAGTCCCTTTATGAGGTTAGAGGCAAAAGTACAGTCAGTAAACTTAATATCACACAGTAAAGTAGCACAATATACGTTGAGCCCTAGGGCCGTACCAAACCATATATTAAGAAAGTGGTATAAGAACCAGGACTTGCATAGACACAAGGCCTAGAGCCTTTTAGAACTGCTGGGGCCACCAGGAACCACCCAAGGTAGTGACACAGGGCACCCACGGGGGACGCGTTCAGTGTGTGAACACAGCCGCAAATCACCATTATCTTCTATGGGGAAACTCGCGGTTGGAATTTTAAAGATAACGGACTCTTAGAAGAGGACTTGGATCAAACCCTGTTAGAACTAGGGGGTTCTAGAACCAACACTCATGGGAGCTCCGGAGTACTCGAGTTATCTCACCCAGGGAAGCTGGGTGCATAGGTATCTTTTGGCGTCGGGTTTCGTCGTCGTTTTCAATGGCGATCTGCTGCAAAGTGCTGCTAGCGTCCAAGTGGAAAGTGTCCTGTGTGATCCAAGCCTGGATCAAAGATGAGAAGAACCTGAAAGCAGAGGGGACAGAGTCTGGGTCACTAGCCAGTGACCAGGAGCACGATAGGCGAATGCCCACCAATGTTGGGTGATTTTAGGTAAAGAAGGTGAAGCTTGACGCTTCAGCCATGAGGACCAGGAGACATAGACGATGACCGGGTTCTGGAATTTAGCTGTCCCATAAAGGATGTCGAGTGCTGAGGTGTTGGTTTCTGGATTGGACCCAACAAGCCTTGACAACAGCAACCCATGCAGAAAGCAGAGATTGACTTTGGTGCAGACCAGCAAGGTCTGAGGGACTCACCACTTGGTAGGGAGTCAAGGCAATTCTGGAGCAACCAAGGAAGCCCAAAGAAAAGAAGAGTTACCTTCAAGGGGACCCACCAGTCAATGGAGCAGGGATCGTGTAGGAGCCTCAAGCAGAAATGCAAAAAGTGGGCTGACGGAACACTCGTGGAGTGTAGGCTCACAATCTTCGTTACAGATGGTGCTCGGTCCTTGGGCTACAAGTTACCCAATGAACAACTTCGGAAAAGCTCGGGAAGTTGATGCACTAGAAAATGTGCAAGGTGTCCAGAGGTTCCGGTTCCATGTCACGCGTAAGGGCTGCAGGTCTCAGCTTGCTGGGGACTCGGGTCGGCCTTCGAGAAGTCGGGAAATCCTCTTCCTGGGCTGCAAATACTTCGGAATCCAGCAGGAGCTTCGGAGATGCAGACCGGCAAATGCTTCATTGGTGCCTGTTTGAACAGGGGAGTCACTCCTTGACTCCAAAGGAGATTCTTGCGTCCTCTAGTCTTTAGTAGAGCATTGAAGTTCCAGGATTCAGTTTCAGAGTTTCGCCCAGGTGTAATCTAAAGTTCTGTTGCCAGGGTTCCATTACTTATACTAAGAAAAGGGGTTGGACATACTCTGGGGACCCACCTATGGGTGGGTTTTGAAAGATGGGTTGCAACACTCATTTCCTTTGTCCAGTTTCACGCCAGAGCAGGGGCTGGTAGCCCCTGCAACCGGTTTGAAGTGGGCTATGCACAGGGACACCAAATGTGCCCCCAGTGCTGACTTCAAAGCACTGTCAGAGTGCACCCACCCAGCCCCAATACACAAAAGCCTCTCTGGAAGGTGGTTACACCTCCTGGTGACAGGAAACATATTGTCCAGGCCTCCCCTGCCAGAGTTTCATCCAGCAGCAGGAGGCCAGACTTGTGTCTGTGGCTGCAGCATCCATTTTGTGATGCCAGGGCTCTTTGAAGCTATTACCGGTTAGACCAGTGTGTACATGTTTCTCCCTCT
Source organism: Lissotriton helveticus (assembly GCF_964261635.1). NCBI lineage: Eukaryota > Metazoa > Chordata > Amphibia > Caudata > Salamandridae > Lissotriton > Lissotriton helveticus. The sequence goes on from NC_136067.1 coordinate 1,117,247,617, forward strand.
AGAAGGGAGGAATTCTACCCCCGCCGCCCGGACTGGCGGGGGTAGGATTCCAACGTGTTTGCATTTACCGCAAGGTTATAATGCACTTAAAAGTATATGGTCTGGCTGCATCACAGAACAGCCTCAGAGAATAGGCTCCGAAAGCTGCAGAGGGGCCCAGCTCATGGATTGGCACCCTCTCACACAAAACCAAGCACTCTGCCTTCAGGATTGATAAGGCCTGCCATCGGAGTGACTGATAGGCTTACATGTGTCAGTGATTAAAGGTAGATATAGGCAACCTATATCTTAGTAAGGGGTGCATGCACCACCTTAACCAGGCTGCAGTAGCAGTCATGTGGTGCCATTTTGGAAGAGGTCCCAGGGAAGGCATAATACATGATTCAGCCCCTGGGAGGCATCTGGGGTACCTATGACTTGAGTACCTGGTGTACCATATACTACTGAATCACAAGGGTAACCCAGTAACCAATCTGGAGTGTACCTAATGTACATGCAATCAATTTAGAGAGGAAACAGCTAGGCTGGGGTCCTGGATAGCAGGGCCCCGGCCAGATTAAAGTCGAAAAACAATAAAACACCAGCAAAATGTGGGGGTAACCATAGTAATCCTACTCTCCTACACATGGTGCATTTATAAGTGCTTGGGATTTGGCAGAGTGATTGGATAAGGACATAGTGCTAGCTACATGATTGGAACAGTGCACAAGAAGTGACAGGAGGATTGTTGGATTGCATAGATAGAGCTCTGTGAATTGGAGCACTGCATGAGTTCGTGCCTGGGTCATTGCATGAGTTCATGGGTAGTGACTGGATGATTAGAGTACTGCAAGGAGAGTGCATGGCAAATGTATACGTGTTTGGGTTTTGACAGAGTGATTGGATAAGGACATGGTGCTGGCTGAGTGATTGGAAGAGTGCACAGGGAGTGACAGGGTGATTGCTGGACTGCATGGGTAGTGCTCTGGGGATTGTACCACTGCATGAGTTAGTGCCTGGGTCATTCCATGAGTACATGGGTAGTGACTGGATGATTAGAGTGCTGCAAGGAGAGTGCATGGCAAATGTATAAGTGCTAGGGTTTTGGCGCAGTGATTGTATAAGTACCTAGTGCAGGCTGGGTGAAGAGAAGAGTGCACATGGAGTAACAGGGTGATTGCTGGACTGCATGGGTAGGGCTCTGGGGATTGTAGCTCTGCATGAGTTAGTGTCTGGGTCATTATATGAGCACATGGGCAGTGACTGGATGATTAGAGTGCTACAAGGAGAGTGCATGGGGAATTTATAGGTGCTTGGGTATTGACTAAGTGATTGGATTAGTACATGGTACTGGCTGGGTAAGTGGAGGAGTGTACGGGAATGACAGTGTGGTTGCTGGAGTGCATGGTTAGTACCTGAGAAAAGGAAGGTGCAAATAGCAGTGTGTAGGTGGTTAAAGGGCTGCATAGTAAGTATGGGCGAAATTTGCAAATTCGCCGCGAATTCGCGCGAAATAGAATTCGTAATCCGCAAAATCTGCAAATTCGTGCGAATTTGCAGATTTTTGTTTTTTTGCGTGTTCGCGGGGTTTTTTGCGTGTTCGCGGGGCTTTTTGCGTGTTCGCGGGCTGCTTGCATGGCGAAGTTACCCATGCGGTCATGTATGGGCACAGCACCCTCTGGTTCACCACTGTCACCCTCTGGTTCATCACTGCCACCCTCTGGTTCACCACTGCCACCCTCTGGTTCACCCCTGCCACCCTCTGGTTCACCCCTGCCACCCTCTGGTTCACCACTGCCACCCTCTGGTTCAGCACTGCCACTCTCTGGTTCGCCCCTGCCACCCTCTGGTTCAGCACTGTCACCCTCTGGTTCACCACTGCCACCCTCTGTTTCACGACTGCCACCCTCTGGTTCATCACAGCACCTCTGGTTCACCACTGCCACCCTCTGGTTCACCCCTGCCACCCTCTGGTTCACCCCTGCCACACTCTGATTCACCGTTGCCACCCTCTGCTTCAGCACTGTCACCCCCTGGTTCACCACTGCCACCCTCTGGTTCACGACTGCCACCCTCTGGTTCATCACAGCACCTCTGGTTTGCCACTGCCACCCTCTGGTTAACCACTGTCACCCTCTGGTTCAGCACTGCCACCCTCTGGTTCACCACTGCCACTCTCTGGTTCACCACTGCCACCCTCTGGGTCACACATGCCACCCTCTGGTTCACCACTGCCACCCTCTGGTTCACCCCTGCCACCATCTGGTTCATCACTGCCACCCTCTGCTTCACCCCTGCCACCCTCTGGTTCACCCCTGCCACCCTCTGGTTCAGCACTGCCACCCTCTGGTTCAGCACTGTCACCCTCTGGTTCACCCCTGCCACCCTTTGGTTCATCACTGTCACCCTCTGGTTCATCACTGCCACCCTCTGGTTCACCACTGCCACCCTCTACCGAGACCTTTAGTGACGCAGCGTCAGCACAAAAGATGCGCCATGGTGCTGGGTATTAACAACGTGACGCATCTGAGAGATGCGTCACGTTGTAAAGCCCTGCGCCATCAGGAGGCGTTCCGGCGCAGGGGACGGCGTTCCTGCGCAGGAACGCCTCCTAAAAGTGGCTGAGTGAAATCTACAAGATTTCACTCAGTCACTTTTAGGCCAATGCTGCATCAAAACCCTGCGCCTGCTTGAAGCAGGCGCAAGGCTTGATGCAGCATTGGGGAGATAGGGCCCCCCAGAGCATTGCTGGAGCTGCGTCGCAAGCGCGACGCAGCTCCAGCAATGCGCTGCTTTTACGGCACAGATGCGTGACGCATCTGTGCCATTTTTGCCACATGGTGCGCCGCATTGTAAATGCGGCGCCCCATGGGTGGCGGAACTGCGTCGCACAATAACTGGTGCATCCCTGGGGATGCGCCAGTTATTGTAAATCTGCCCCTATACATATATTCAATAGGGAGCACTTACTGATTAGACAGTAGAAAGTACTCCGGGTGAGTAGAGGTATTGCACAAAAAGGTGGTATCTTCGTGGACAAACACGCAGAGCGGGATTCATTCTGCCGCCTGTTAGACTCGTTTTTTGTGCCCTTCTGCCCTCTATTAGACTCGTTTTTCCCTTGTTTTTCTGCCCTTCTGCCCTCTGTTAGACTCATTTTTCCCTTGTTTTTCTGCCCTTCTGCCCCCTATTAGACTCGTTTTTTGTGCCCTTGTGCCCTCTGTTAGACTCATTTTCCCTTGTTTTTCTGCCCTTCTGCCCTCTGTTAGACTCGTTTTTTGTGCCCTTCCGCCCTCTGTTAGACTCGTTTTTGTGCCTTTCTGCCCCATTAGACTCGGTTTTTGTGCCCTTCTGCCTTCTGTTAGACTCGTTTTATGTGCCCTTGTGCCCTCTGTTAGACTCATTTTTCCCTTGTTTTTCTGCCCTTCTGCCCGCTGTTAATCTTGTTTTTTGTGCCCTTCTGCCCTCTGTTTATCCCTTGTTTTTGTGCCCTTCTGCCCTCTGTTAGACTCATTTTTTGCACCCTTCTGCCCTCTGTTAGACTCTTTTTTGTGCCTTTCTGCCCCGTTAGACTCGTTTTTTGTGCCCTTCTGCCCTCTGTTAGACTCGTTTTTCCCTTGTTTTTCTGCCCTTCTGTCCAGTGTTAGACTGTTTTTTTGTGCCCTTCTGCCCTCTGTTAGACTCGTTTTTCCCTTGTTTTTCTGCCCTTCTGCCCTTTGTTAGACTGCTTTTTGTGCCTTTCTGCCCTCTGCATCACCACATCATCACTCAGCGCTACCCCAGCATCACTCAGCACCACCACATTATCACTCAGCACCACCACATTATCACTCAGCACCACCACAGCACCACTCAGCACCACCACAGCATCACTCAGCACCACCACAGCACCAATCAGCACCTCCACAGCACCAATCAGCACCACCACAGCATCACTCAGCGCCACCACAGCATCACTCAGCACCACCACATTATCACTCAGTACCACCACAGCACCACTCAGCACCACCCCAGCATCACTCAGCACCATCCCAGTATCACTCAGCACCACCACAGCACCACTCATCATCACCACAGCACCACTCAGCACCACCATAGCACCACTCAGCGCCACTCCAGCATCAATCTGCGCAACCATTCAACAACAACTGGTTCAAATATGTTCTCTCAATGTTTCAAACGTTATTACAAATGTCACAAAAATATGTTAATATTTCACTTCTGTTCTTGGATTTTCGTCACAATAAAATACACTGAACATAATCTTCACAAAAGTTATTTACAAAAGTTTAAGCTATTGCCATTATAAATTAAAATATCTTTTATTTAAGTATTAATTATTTAAAAAAATTAAAAGCCATTGTAATTTGTAATATCAATACAGCTAAGTCACGTAAATACAAAACATTTTGCATTACAAATGCTATAGGTGTCACATTTGCGAAAGTTATAACTATTGGCATTGTAAATGACAAAGCTATTAATTTAGCTATTTTCAAAACCAACACATAAATAAATAAAAATGTCATTTACAAGACCAATAGCTCAAACTTTCCTAATGCGAGACCAATTGCATTGCAAATGCTTGTTTTTATATCTGTCAGTGCTTCCTGTTGAGGTTTAATTTCATGACAGGCGCCTCATTGCCTACTTGTAACTATTCTCTGACCCTGCTTCAAGGGTCAGAGCAGGGTCAGAGAATAGGTGCAAGTAGGCAACGAGGCGCCAGGAAGCACTTACAGGCTTACAGCAGAAGGTGCCCAAGTTGAAGTTAATTTCTTTGTAACCATTTTGTAAAAGGTTACAAAAAATTACCTTCAACTTTTGCACCTGCTGCTGTAACCCTGTAAGTGCTTGGCTGAAAATTCGTTCCCGCTGATTCGCGGATTTTACCGCGATTTCGCGAGATTCGCGGATCGCGAAATCGCGGAAAATCCGCAAATTCCGCGAGCGGAACGAATTTTCAGCCCATGCTTACTGCATAGGTAGAGCACATGTGATTGTAGCACTGCATGAGTTAGTGCCTGGGTCATTACATGAGTACAGGGATAGTGACTGGATGATTAGAGTGCTGAAAGCAGAGTGCATGGTGAATTTGAGTGCTTGAGTTTTGGCGCAGTGATTGGATAGGAACATGGTGCTGGCTGGGTGATTGGAGGAGTGTACATAGAGTGACAGGGTGATTGCTGGACTGCATGGGTAGTGCTCTGGGGGTTGTAGCATTGCATGAGTTAGTACCTGGGTAATTACATGAGTACATGGGTAGTGACTGGATGATTAGAGTGCTGCAAGGAGAATGCATGGTGAATATATAAGTGCTTGGGTATTGGCAGAGAGATTGGATTAGTACATGGTACTGGCTGGGTGACTGGAGTAGTGCACAGGGAGTGACAGCATGATTGCTGGAGTACATGGTTAGTACCTGGGAAAATGAAGGTGCGAATGAGCAGTGTGTACATGGTTAGATGACTGCATGGGTAGTGCACATTTGATTGTAGCACTGCACGAGGTAGTGCCTGGGTCATTACATGAGTACATGTGTAGTGACTGGATGATTAGAGTGCCGCAAGGAGAATGCATGGTGAATTTTTAAGTGCTTGAGTTTTTGCGCAGTGATTGGACATGGGGGCAGATTTACAAGCCCCTTCTGTCACATTTGCGCCGCCGATGCGTCACTTTTGTGACGCAGCGGCAGCGCAAAGCCAGCGCCATGCTGCAGGGTATTTACAATGTGATGCATCTAGGGAGATGCGTCACGTTGTAAATCCATGCACCACATGTGGGCGTTCCGGCACAAGGGGGGGGGGGCGTTCCAGCGCAGGAATGCCTCAGAAAAGTGGCTGAGTGAAATCTACAAGATTTCACTCAGTCACTTTTACGGCCTTGCTTCATCAAAACCCTGCGCCTGCTTGAAGCAGGCATAAGGATTGACGCTGCATGCCAGGCAAAGGGGCACCCCGAGCCTTGCGACGCAACTCCAGCAATGCGCCGCCTCTCCGCCGGCAGATGCGACACGCAACTGCCCATTCGTGCACCAATCAGTGGTAGCGCACGGGTGATTTGGCGTGCCGCAACTGTTCTGGCGCATCCCTGCTGATTAGTATAGATGCGCCAGGAGTCGTAAATCTGTCCCAAGGTGCTCTCTGGGTGATTGGAAGAGTGCATGGGGAGCGGCAGGGTGATTGCTGCACTGCATTGACAGTGCTCAGAGGATTGTAGCTTTGCATGAGTTACTGCCTGGGTCATCACATGAGTACATGGGTAGTGACTCGATGGTTAGAGTGCTGCAAGGAGAGTGCATGGTGAATTTGTAAGGGCTTGGGTGTTGGTGCAGTGATTTGATTAGTACATAGTACTGGCAGGCTGATGGGAGGAGTGCATGGAGAGTGAGAGGGTGATTTGTGGAGTGCATGGGCACTACCTGGGGAATTAAAGGAGCAAATGACAAGTGTGTACGCTTGTTAAAGGACTGCATACGTAGTGCACAGAGGGTTGTAGCACTGCATGTGTTAGTGCCTGGATCATTGCATGAGGACATGGGTACTAAATGGATGGTTAGAGTACTGCAAGGAGAGAGCATGGTGATTTTATAAGTGCTTGGGTTTGTGCGGAGTGATTGGATAAGGACATGCTGCTGACTGGGTGATTGGAGGAGTGCATGGGTAGTGACAGGGCGATGGATGGACTGCATGGGTAGTGCTCAGGGGATTGTAGCAGTGCATGAGCTAGTGCCTGGGTCATTGCCTGAGTAGATGTGTAGTGACAGGATGATTAGAGTACTGCAAGGAGAATGCATGGTGAATTTCTAAGTGCTTGGTTTTGGCGGCGTGATTGGATAAGTACATGGTGCTGGATGTGTGATTGGAGGAGTGCATGGGTAGTGACAGGGCGATGGCTGAACTGCACTGCATGAGTAGTACGTAGCGGATTGTAGCAGTGCATGTGTTAGTGCCTGGGTCATTGCATGAGTGGATGAGTAGTCACAGGATGATTAGAGTACTGCAAGGAGAGTGCATGGTGAAGTTATAAGTGCTTGGGTTTCTCCGAGTGATGGGATAAGTAGATGGTGCTGAATGGGTGATTGGAGGAGTGCATGGGTAGTGACAGGGCGATGGTTGGACTGCATGGGTAGTGCTCAGGGGATTGTAGCAGTGCATGAGTTAGTGCCTCGGTCATTGCATGAGTACATGGGTAGTAACTGAATGATTAGAGACCTGTAAGGAGAGTGCATGTTGAATATATAAGTGCTTGGGTATTGGCAGAGTGATTGGATAAGTACATGGTACTGACTGGGTGATTGCAAGAATACAAAATAAGTGACAGGGTGATTGCTGGACTGGCTGGACTGTATGGGCGCTACATTTGGTAATTAAAAGTGTGAATGAGCAGTGTCTAGTTGGTTAGAGGACTGCATGGGTAGTGCACATGTGATTGTAGCAGTGCATGTGTTACTGCCTGGGTCATTGTATGAGTAAATGGGTAGTGTCTGGATCATTAGAGTACTGCAATGAGAGAGTGCTTGGTGAATTTATAAGTGCTTGGGTATTGGCGGAGTGATTGGATTAGTACATGGTACTAGCTGGGTGATTGGAAAAATGCACGGGAGTGACAGGGTGATTTGTGGAGTGCATGGGTACTACCCAGGTGTTAGACCTGACATCATTGGCGTGGGTCTCCCTTCCTCTCTCCTCTTCCAATGTTTTATGTTGGCTGGATTTAGATGCTCTGGGCGCCGTGCCACTGCTAATCAGTGCCACAGCACGAATGCTCCCTGTGTAAAGATGACTGTATGAATTAGGATAACATTATGCCTAGATCTGTGTAGCATGCTCTGATAGCGAGTTACCTTCCATTTCACGGTTACTACTGTGAAACGACCCATTCTCATGGGCTAGAATGGGTGGGTTGAGGATTACCTTCAATAATCCTATCTGACCCCAGGAACCTGGTAGGAACTTTGAGTTTGATATGTTTATGCTCAGGACCCTGGGATACACATTTTAGTAAGGACCATTTATAGATCCCATGTTTGGAAATGCCTCTTCTGAAAACGTGGTAGTGTCTTGCCTAAGCTTTTCTGTAGGCTTCGCTAGTATGTGTATTGGCTGTCTGGTTTTGGAACAGCAGGGCAAGCTGGGTCAGACCTGGCTGGAGAGAGAGATCGGTTTTCAGAGCATGGGTAGGGGTGACTCTTTGATCTGAGCAAGGCCATGCCTGGTAAGGTGTATGATGGCTCCACCTCCCACGGGTATCTGATAGCAGGTCCCCTCATTCTGAAAGGGCAGGATGTCGCCTCGTAAACCAAGTACTCCCCGACCCCACCAAACTGGTTCTGACTGGACGGAGTGATCTGTGACTTTAGAGAACGATGACATTTTAGATATATTAAACGATGCGCTGGAACTTTGTTCAGGTATGTGCCTTCTGGATGTCAAGACAAAACTCTGTCCGAGTGAACAGAGGAAAGGACTTTAAAACTTTCACCAAGCTTGCTGAAGAAACTCCCCAAGGGCCTGAATCGAGAGCGCCTCCTGCTGAAGTCTCAGGGACATTAGACTTCACCCCGTCAGCCGTCGTAATTCCTGCGTGAGGAATTCTGCTTGCAGGTGAGGCCTCCGTCGAGTAATCCTTTGCCTCTGGATGTACTGTGAGTAGCACTGAATTTGAACCTTTGCAACTTCGTTGAATCCGTGCGGGCCGCTGCAGCTAAGAGAGCGCTGCCGCCGCTGAGAGCCCACCTGAATTTGAACCTTTGCAACTTCGCTGAATCTGTGTGAGCTGCTGCAGCTAAGAGAGCGCTGCCGCCACTGAGAGCCCACCTGAATTCGAACCTTTGCAACTTCACTGAATCTGTGTGGACCGCTGTAGCTAAGAGAGAGCCACCACCGCTGAGAGCCCGCCAGGATTTGCATCGTGTGATTGTAGCAGTACATGTCATGTGTTACTGCCTGGGTCATTGCATGAGTAGTAGTACATGGGTAGTGACTGGATGGTTAGAGTACTGCAAGGAGAGTGCATGGTGAAATTTATAAGTGCTTGACTTTTGGTGCAGTGATTGGATAAGATCATGGTGAATGAGAAGTCTGTTTGTGGTTAGAGGACTGCATGGGCAGTGCACATGTAATTATAGCACTGCATGTGTTAGTGCCTGGGTCATTGCATGATTACATATGTAGTGACTGGATGGTTAGAGTACTGCAAGGAGAGTTCATGGTGAATTTATAAGTGATTGGGTAGTAACAGAGTGATTGGATCAGTACATGATACTGGCTGGCTGATTGGAGGAGTGCACGGGGAGTGGCAGGGTGGTTGCTGAACTCATGGGTAGTTTCCAGTTTTCTTCCATCTGCTCTACAATGTTGTATCACTATAAATAATGTTGATAACATTTCTGATTTGCTCTGACTACACTCCATATTTTGATTAGCTGATTGTACTAATTTGTTAAAAGACACTGTTTTACAATCTGGTAATGTCAAATATATGAATCTTTCAGTGTTTATGTTAGTGGTAGAAGTAAATGTACAATCTTCACATTCATGTTCCCATCTGTAATGTATTCCAAAAAGATTTTAAATTTGTATTCCTTCATCTTCCAATACTGCAAGCATAAACATAAGAAATTCTTGAGCATCTTGCTGTACATTAAGTGTATTTTTTTTATTGTATTTATGTAGTTGTCTTCTACATGCCAGAGGTACTATTCCTGACTGGGACAGGAGAGGAAAGAAGGGGGGAGGGATCGCGATTATTTTGTAAAAAGTATCAACAGGTGAATAACCCCTGATGTACTACAGGATTGCAAAAGCCTCAGCTTTACTCTCTCCTTCTCCCCGACCTGTACACTGTCAGGTATCCTGATATATCGTCCCTGGGCCCCTGTGGGATGTTTATTGAATCCCTTACAGACACGGCAGCATCTTTGCTTGCTCAGCATCTAACTTTATGATTCTCAGAGAGCTTAACCTCCACTTTGGAGACCACACAAAAGGGCATGGACAAAATGTTACACAAAATCTACAGGCCCTCCAGTCACATCAAAAGATTTCTGGTTCCACACATGAGAAAGGGCATATTTTAGACCTCGTATTCTCCAACCTGGCAACCGACCATCTTACCCCCATTCCTTGGTCGACCACTTTATAATACCAATCACCTGGACATCCTCATCCCCAAAAATCCACCACCAAACTAAAAAACACTGGGACCGTTCGTGGCCCAAACTTGACCCTGAACGCTGGGCAGATACACTAGTTAAAACGAGCCCAAGGGGAAATGTTAACCCCCAGATTGTCTGTCAGAACTTCAGTGATTGGATCACGTCTTCCTTAGACACTATCATCCCACATAAATGGAGAACTAATAAACCAAGAGAAAACCGATCTCCTTGGTTTACCCCGATAATTAGAGAAGTCAAACAAAAAAGCAAAAGGCTTGAGTGGGCCTGGAGGAAAGACTACAGTCCCGATAAGAAAAGGATATATAAAGAAACTATTAAACAATTTCAAACTGAGATCAAAAAAGCACAGGCACTACATTACGAGGAGAAAATTAAGGGGTCCGCTAATGCACCCAAGGAAATTGCTAGGATTGTTAAAAAACGTATTAGTCCACCTCAGCCTGACACTCCATCTGATTCCTCACCACAAAGATGCACAGAACTGGCAGAGTTCTTCAACAATAAGATATTGAAGATATATACGGGCACATGCATCAATGGTAATTGCATTCGCAAATGGTGCGAATCGCAATTTTCGGCCGTTTGCAAATGCAAATATCAATATTGGAATGCATCATGTATTTCGCAATTTTAGGAATCGCAATCATGTTGCGATTTCTAAAATTGCGATTGCATTTAAGAAATCGCAATTTCAGATTTCATAAATGCAATGCATGATCATTTTTAAATTGCGATTTAGCTGTTTAGAAGTGCTAAATTAGCATGAAGTTGAACCTCATGCTAATTTACCGAAAATCTACAAACATGCATAAAAATGCATTTTTAAAAGGTGCATTTTACACACACACATGTCCTTGGGACATGTGTGTGTGTAAATTGCACTTAAGTTTAATTTCAGGGGTGCAGGGAGGGGTTCTTTGGAACCCCCCCCTGCACCCTTGAAATTGCATTTTCAATTTGCGATTCGCAAATTGAAAATCGCAAATTGCAAATGCCTTCCCATTGATTCCTATGGGCCTCTTGGCCCATAGGAATCAATAGGAAGGGTTTTCCTTAATTGCGATTTGCAAATTGTGAATTGCAATTAAGGAAAAATAAGAAATCGCTAAATAAAATGCGAATTAATCATGCATTGCTGTTTGCGAATTCTTAATTGCGATTCCCTAATTTTCGCAATTAAGGATTCACAAACGGCAACATTGATGCATGTGGCCGATAATACCTTCCCTCCGGTCACCGAATCTGATAACTTGTTCTCAGCTGAGGTAGAAAAGCACTCCGCAGTTCTTGAAGAGTTTCCCTTGATAAATCCCTCCACGCTTTCCCTACTTTGGGACTCAATTAAATCAGGTTCCCCCTGTGACCCAGCCCCAGTACACTTGCAGAGCACAGTAAAAAGCGCCTTTTCCCCTCCTCTGTCAGATGTTCTTAATGCCTCCATCCTCACCTCACGAGTGCCCAAAACATGTAAACATGCAATGGTTAAAGCACTTTGAAAAAAAAAAAATTTAGACCAAGAGGGTTAAAGCAAATATCGCCCAATCTCCCTTCTTCCCAAGACAAGCAAATTCCTTGAAAAACATGTCAATAAAACTCTTACTGATTTTCTAGAATCCCACGCAATTCTGCACACATCCCAGACTGGTTTTCGCCCCAATCATGGGATGGAAACACGCGCTGCTCACAGTGACTGAAGAGGCAAGTCAACTGCTCGATCAGGGTGGTATGGTGGCAATCATCCTGTTAGACTTAAGTGCTGCTTTTGACACTGTAAATCATGACACCTTAATAGGCTGACTCAAAGCAGTAGGAGTGGCAGGGAATGCTCTCTCCTTGTCCCGAGCCTTCCTTATGGAGAGAACTAGTCATCTAACTTTATCCCACTGCTGTGCGGCATCCCACAGGGCTCCTCATTAAGCCCCACCCTGTTTAATATGTATCTTAAATCCCTGACAGACCTGATCCTTCCTTTTGGGGTGCAGATCGTATTGTACGCAGACGATACACATCTCGTACTGTCCCTTAACCATCCAAAAAAACACAAGATTGACCTAGAAACATGTCTGAGAACAGTAGCACTTGGATGGACCATTCCTTCCTCAAATTGAATGGGGAAAAAACTGAGCTAATGATCCTAGGGAACATGAATAATAGCCCTTCCCAACTGAAATGGCCCAGCAGTTTAGGAGATTTCCCATTTCGAAAGAGAGAATTAAAAGCCTGGGAATATAGTTGGGCAAATCCCTAAATCTTGAATATCAAGCAGTACAGGTTGCGGCCACCTGCGTTGAAATTCTAAGGCAACTATGGAAAATCCTGCCTCTGCTCCCAGACTCAGCTCGCAGAACTTTAGTTCAAACCCTGGTATTGCCGCAACTGGACTTCTGCACCTCCTTATATCTGGGCACCCCCCAGGCCATTACGAGGAGATTGCAGGTGGTACAGAATTGTGCTGCCAGACTCCTCCATAATGTCCCCAGGAAAATGCTACAGCGGAACTCCAAAAATCATTTCTAATCAACACTTACCATTTCCCTGAAACCTCCGATCACACACTCATTCGTCAGTGGGGCCCATAACACTGCACATTTACTCTGTTCACTTAATTTGGCTTCAAGGAATATGGTGAAACACAAAGGAGTAATGCTGTAACATTTGGCGGAGTGTCTAAACCTATTTAATCAGTTACTATTTACACCTACAGTTTTGAACCCTTTACCCTAGCTTAATCAAACATGAATTTCATTCAGACACACCACCATAGTGGCAATGGATCTGCTAGAAAGAAAATTAGGCGTAGGAAAATCACAAGACCAGCTTTAATATTCCATTTTCCCAATTTTATTAAAAGCAAAACTTCAATATGTCTGACATTTAGGCATTGATCATTTCTTTATTAAGTAAAAATCTTAATCTTTATTTCAAAATGATCATTTTATTTAGAGCTCAGAAACAGTCGCTTAATTAGAAGTCAGTTAAAAGTTTAGCAAAGAACAGATAGTTCCAAATTCATTCTCTCCTAACATCCCTAACTAACGCCCTCATCTTATCCTTCAGTCCTGCAAAGCAAACAAGAAAAATAAATCAAAGTATCTTACATCCAGGAATCAATCTGCAATCTGACAGCACTTCGAGAGGAAATCGAAAGAGCGATCACCTCTAAGCAAAAACAGGGGTGTTTATACACTAATTTCATAACTTAATCTATCTAAAAAGTATCTAAAATCACCAATTCGGGTTCTGATTGGACAATTTGGGGTGGGTGAGCATCTCCTCACCATTACAACATCATATTCATGGTGAATCAGCGAAATCATAATGGGGTATGGTTTAGGACAGTCTTTGGCCTTGTCACTTCCTTGACTCGCAACGTTGCCTTGCTTTCCAACGTTTGGAGCACTCGGCTGTCCATATTTTGGCAATCATCCTGACTTCAGGGCAAAGCAGCCTTGAACTTCCCATCCGAGTACAGGTAGCTCACTCTCGCTGGCAGGCTTTGTGCATGCATGCGCAGTCCAGCACTTGCTCGCAGTTAGCCAGTGCAACCATAATTCGTAGGCCTCAGAGGCCACTTTTGGATCTATCATAGCAACAAACACAAATTCATGTTAAATATGGAACTAAAGCCCTTCTGTTTACCTCCCACCATACTAATGTTTCCCTATTAGTTATTACCTAACAGGTAAGCCACATAAATGCATTTCATACTTACATATCCAACGACTTTTTAGCACAATAACGTGTACAATAAGCACATTCACATTGCATTTATTTATATTTAAGCTGTGCATTAGTTCACAACACAATAACAACACAAATTAGTTAATTATATTGCTTCATGCAGGCAAAATTAGTATCCCCACGTGTTCATGTATGTGCATCTTATACTATTGTTGATTAATACACCACAACACACCATTAGTAAATGTTAATATTATAGAACATTGACTTCACAAGGGGTACACAAAATTTTGTTTTGCCACCTTGCTCCATCAATTCCCTCATCTGGTGATTTTATCTCCAAATATCGCTCAAAATTTTGAAAAATTTAGCAGAACATGTTTCAGATTCTTCATTTTAGTACCATCTACACTCTAGTATCTTTCTCCTTTAAATCCTTAAAAATCTTCTCTCTGATTTCTTCCATTTCTATTTCATTCTTTTCTCTTTCCCTTGCATTTTGTTCTTGAATTGTCTTCTTTATTGCCTTTCTAAAATCTCTCCTACCTTTGCATATACAGCATAATCTTATCAGGAAAATCACTACCACTAAAATTGTTATCAGAATTAGTATTTTACCTATAATTGAACTACCTATTTCCTGGAACCAATGCTTAATTGCTGAGAAACTTTTGCCTAACTTTTCAAGGACACCTTCAACCTCCAGTGGTTCAATTTCTTTATGTAAATCTGTAATATTTATAATATACTTTTCAAGATTCTGATTTTTATCTGGGATATAAGTACAACAATGTTGCACCTTTAAAATCCCACAGACTCCTCCCTCTTTTGCTAAAATTATATCAAGGTCAAGTCGATTTTGCATTATCATGGCTCTCATAGCGACCATTTCAGTATTAACCATCAGGAATCCTCCTGCGGTGTCTGTTGACAATCAATCAACTATTGTGGACAATTTTCTGATTCTATTTGCATTAAACGAAATTCCCACTGCTGGTATCAGTGCTCCAAATACATCACCTATTATTTCTAATACATTCTCTCTTCTTTTTCGACTTAAGACTTTACCTATCTCATGCTTTCAATTAGTACCTCTATCTACATGAACAATTTTAGGAAATACCAAGCCCACATAACAGGTTCCATACCAGTGGTTAGGCAACCTATAGTAAGCTCTATTCCCACAAATAAAATAAATTCCAGGAAAAACAGGATCATCTCCTCCTTTAAATTCCCAACCCCCTATAATTCAATAGGTATCTTTACATTGACTTGCACCCACAAAATAATTATCATACATAGAATTGTCTCTTCTAATACCAAATTTCCCTAACATTGGAGTATCTATGTTTATAGCCACATTCACATTTTTGTCATCAAGATTCTCATCATCAAATGTCCAATATTTGGATTTTGCATGTTTCACTTTCTCACTTCGTTTGTAAGCAACCCTTCTTTCCTCAACCATATTCAAGAATGCTTTCTCTTCAATTCTCATTTTACATGTCAAATTATTATTAAAAGCATACTCATGTGTTAGCTCATCTAATTCTAAGAAATATTCTCCCATCTCTTTTGCAGGTTTCCTTTTGTTCAATGTACTATCAATTCTTAATTTTGCAAATATTTCATCTACATTGGAATAATGATATTCCAATTTCCCAGTCTCATAAAACAAACTTGCAAATACACTACAAGTCACTCCATATGTAAGAGGAAGGTGGTGATAGGTAACCCCTTCTGACACTGATGCCGGCAATTTTACACAAACATAACAATCATCAACATTCATAGTTTTAATATACTCAAGTAATAACTTTGAAAATGTATTCATTGTGTAGTCACTAATTGACCTATCTTGATGCAACTCTGGTTTGTACACATGAGTCTCATGAACTTTTTCTTTCTCACTTGCTTATTTAGACTCACATTTCGTTTCAATTTCGTTAGACTATCTTGAAAAGGAATAACAATAGCTAAAATTACCCATAATATTATCAACAATCCCATACATATTGAGCAACATCTACACCATTTTCTAAAAATAGAACATTTTGTTTTGTGGTTAATGATTGCCATATTTCTCTAAAACAATTTCTTCGACCTTATGTCACCTACAAATTGTACACCACTCAATCCAATAACAAGTTTTTCTTCTACCTTGTGTCAATCCTATTCTAAATTATACTATAGTTACGTTTTTCTAACAAGTTTTCTTCGACCTTATGTCAACTCCGACCTCTTCTATATTTACAATATCCGTCTCACAGGACTTCAGAATCTTTCCTTAATATCATATACTCTGAGCACCTATCTCTTTCCTCTTAGTTGACTTCTTTACTCACTTTTCCCAATTGTCTTTGGGTTGTACAGGTTTTCTTGACTGCTATTAACTTCAAAAATGGGTGGTAGGACAATATATGTCCACTCAGGTGATTTATACCTCTGGTTTGGTCGTCTTACTCTTTTTGGTCTTTGGACAATTTCTATTTTCTTACTCAAGGTCTCTTTCTGACTAGTGATCTCATTCACTTGCTCTTCGAGCTCTTTGGTTTTGTTCACTAATTTAAATCTCAATCCACCAGTTTCTTTAGGCCAATTTTCTCCTTTGCAGACTTTCTTAGTCTTTGGCTCTACTGTATTATGCTCCACTCTCCAAGCTCTTTTTCTTGGGCTTTTTCTTAATGGAGTTTCATCTGTACTGTCATCAGTTTCGCTTTCAGTATCTTCAACTGTATCGTTGATTATGATTTTCACAATGTCTTTGTCTTCATCAGACTCAGCTTTCTCTTCTGCTACTCTGTTAGGAACACCTTCATAACTGGTACTTGGAATCTCATCCTTATCGTGAGTTACTTCCTCTTCCCCAATCTCAGGATTTCCGTTCCTGCTTTCAGAGTTTCAGATTGATCTTCAGTTTTCTCTTCTTCAACAGCTTTATCTTTACTTTCTTTTGTGTCTTTACTGGAGTCTGCCTTTACCAATTCTCGATCTTCAGATTGATCTTCTGAATCTGGTATTTCCACAACCTCCCTTTCACCTTCACCTTCAGACGCAGAACTGGCTTCTGATACTTCCAGATGTCGACGTCCCTGTCGATCTTCAGTATCTGGAGTTTTTTCTGGTTCAGCTTCAGAGTCAGAGTCAGTTGTACTTTCACCGTCGTACGGGTATTCAGGTGCAGGCACACGAATGGTGTGGCTGTCATGCACTCACCTCTTCAATCCAGCACACTTGACTGCTGTACTGCTGAACAAGATAAACTGTTGTGGTTTCTGCCACCGAGGTACCAAACAATTTCTCCTGCGATGCACTTTCACTCGAAATCAGTCTCCAGGGACTAGAACATGAGCTGGATTTTTCTCTTTGGAATTTGACTTAGTTCCCACCTGGTGGAGCACAGAAGTTACCACATCAGACACATTTTTGCAGTAATCCAGTATGATGTCATCATTAATTGTCAACAACTTATCAACAGGTACATGGGCCTGCCTCATCACCCTGCCCATCAGAATCTCATGTGGACTTAGTCCATTTTTCTTGTCAGGTATGGTTCTTAGTGTCATTAAAACAAGCGGCAAGGCATCGGGCCACTTAAGTCCTGTTGCCAGACACATTTTTGCAATTCTGTTTTTAATTGTTCCATTCACCTGTTCCACTACTCCTGAAGCCTCAGGTCTGTAAGCACAATGCAGCTTCTGACGAATATCCAGAGCTTCACAGATCATCTGCATAGGTTCATTTTGGAAATGAGGGCCTCGGTCTGACTCAATCGTCACCGGGAACCCGAAACGTGGTATTATCTCACGTAAAAACAGTTTAGCAACAGTCAACCCACCGTTTCTTCGCGTGGGGAAAGCTTCCACCCATCGGGAGAACAAACAGATTATTACAAGAATGTATCTAAGTCTATTGCATAGAGGCAGCTCAACAAAACCCATCTGAACCCTTGTAAATGGGCCACCCTTCCGTCCTATGGTTCCCAAACTCACAACAGTTCTCCTGTTTAGATTGAATTGCTGACATACCAAACATCTTTGGCACAGGCTTTCGGCAATCTTTCTGAACTTGGGATTATACCAAGTCTGTCTAAAGAGACAAATCATAGCATCTCTACCAATGTGGGCCTGGCCATGGTACATTCGGGCCATATCTGAGATCATGCTATCGGGCATTACTGGTCTTTCATCTTTGTAAACCCAAATTTCATCTTCCTCTCTTTGTCTGCATCCTGATTTTAGCCAAATATCTTTTTCCTCTGCTTCTGCCTCTTCCTGTATCTGTTTCACTTCCTGCCAAGTCTCAACTACAGTGGTTAGCATTAAGGGACTCGGATCATGTTCTTTTAACTTTTCTCGATTGATTGAAATTAGATTTTTAGCACAATGCTTTGCAATTGCATCTACATATTTTTTTCCACGGGTAATGTAATCCTCACTCTTTTTATGGGCTGAACATTTTACAACTGCTATTTTCTCAGGTAGATGGATTACATCTATTAGTGTTTTAAAAAATTCAGCATTTCGAATAGGTGTTCCTGCAGAGGTCAAATAACCTCTTTGGGACCAGAGCTGTCCATAATCATGAACAACTCCGTAACCATATTGACTATCAGTCACTATGGTTACTTTCACCTCTTTTCCCAATTCACATGCTCGTATCAAAGCAATCAACTCCGCTACTTGAGCAGAATGAATTCCTTTCAGACAAGATGCTTCCAACACTTCTGCCACAGTACAAACGGCATATGCAGCACTTAGAACACCACTCTCTGTTCTCAGACATGATCCATCCACAAACATTATTTATTTAATTTATTTATTTAATGATTTGTAAAGCGCCTGGTGACCCGGAGGCATCCCCGCGCTGTAAGAACTTGGAATGACCGAGGGAAGGGAAGAGCTTATTTGGGAAATAGCAGAGTTTTAAGCTGTTTGCGGAAGCGTAGGTAGACAGGTTCCAACCGCAGACAGCGGGGGAGCGAATTTCAGCGTGCGGATGCTTTTACTGAAAAACGACGGCCTCCAGTACGTACCCTCCTGAATTTAGGGACATTAGCCAGCCGCTCGTTGTCCGAGCGCAGGGATCTCGAGGATTTGTACGGGGTCACCATGTCTCCCAGGATGGAAGGGCCTTGTCCATTGAGGAGTTTGTGGGCAATGCACATTGCCTTGAACTCGATCCTCTCTCGCACTGGCAACCAGTGGAGAGCCTTAAGCGCTGGTCTGGCAGAGGCTCTAGAGGGAAGGTTCATTAGCATCCGGGCAGCCGCATTTTGGGCTCGTTGTAGCTTGCCCAGAGTGATTTCGGGGGCTTCTAAATAGACAGCATTGCTGTAGTCCAATCGCGCAAGGATCAGTCCTTGAACCAGGAGTTTCCTTGATTGAGGAGGGAGCAACGGAAGGATCTTACGGACTGATCGCATAAGTCCAAAGCAGGTTCCCGCTGTTTTAGTTGCCTGGGTTTTCATAGAAAGGTCTGGTTCGAGCCAGACCCCCAGACTCTTGATTTCCGTCTTAGGGGCGGGTACCTCACCCATGGCATCGGGCCAAACTGAAGATGGAATAGCTGACCATTTCTTGCCCATCAGCATAACTTCAGTTTTGGACCCGTTGAGTTTGAGTGAGGACTCGCACATCCAGAGATGGATTTCCTGGAGGCAGTGCAAGAGTGTGTCAGGGCATTGGTCAAGATGTGAGAGCGAGACGACTAATTGCGTGTCGTCCGCATAACTCACAATCTTGATGCCGAAGGGGGCAACTACGTCCTCTAGAGGAGCCATATAGGCGTTAAAAAGAGTGGGACTAAGTGAGGAACCCTGGGGCACCCCACTAGTCAAAGGCAGAGGATCTGAGCGGGAGTTGCCATCCCAGACCTGGAACGAGCGGCCCGACAGGAATGACTCTATCCAGGCCAACGCTGTGCCCCCAAGTCCCGCCCTGGCCAGCCGGTGGAGCAAGACACGGTGATTAACCGTGTCAAAGGCTGCACTAAGGTCCAGGAGGATCACTGCCACTGACCCCCCTGAGTCTAAAATGCACCTTGCCTCCTCGATGACGGCGAGGAGGGCAGTGTCCGTGCCTTGGCCAGGACGAAACTCAGTTTGGGAGCGGCGCAACAGATTATTGGATTCCAGGAACTGGGACAGCTGGACGTTAACCAGTTTTTCGTCAATTTTGCTGATGCCCGGGAGGAGCGAGATCGGTCTGTAGTTAGCCAGATCAGTGGGGTCCAATTGGGGTTTTTTAAGAAGGGCTTTAACTACCGCCCCCTTCCAACTAGGGGGGACGGAGCCTTGTGACAGCGAGGCATTGATCAGCTCCAGGATTGGGGGCACGATCACAGGGGCGACTGCTTTCAGAAACCTCATGGGGCAGGGTCACGAGGAGAGCCGCTTTTCATCTTGGCCAGAGTCTTTCCAACCTCTTCCGATGAGACTGCCCTAAAAGCGGTCAGTAGTGGGCGAGGGGTGGCTCCTGGGCAAATGTCAGGGGTAGCGTTGTCCCGGTAAAGTAGCTGGCTGGGC
The DNA here is from genome assembly GCF_964261635.1 of Lissotriton helveticus. Taxonomy (NCBI): domain Eukaryota; kingdom Metazoa; phylum Chordata; class Amphibia; order Caudata; family Salamandridae; genus Lissotriton; species Lissotriton helveticus. The sequence goes on from NC_136067.1 coordinate 1,117,267,983, forward strand.
TGCGGAAGTGAGGCTAGGATGTGGGAGACTTTAGAGTCGAAATACTTAGCGAGTTCATTGCTCCTGTCCGGTTGGGTCTTGGTAGGTGCATGGGGTTGTGGTATTTTTGTGAGTTCTCTGGCAATGAGATAGGATTCTCTTGCAGAGTTAGTGGCATTTTTTATCCTATCATCGTAATAAGAGGTTTTAGTAAGTTTCAGAGCAGATTTATATGCTCTCACCGTCCTCCGATAGGAATCCTTACTATAGTGGAGCCAATCCTTCCTCCACAGTCGCTCCGCTTTTTTACATTCCTTGCGGAGGGTTCTGAGTTCCAAGCTGAACCAGGGGGCTGATCCTGTCTTTCCACTTTTATCTTCGCGGGTTTTTATAGGAAGGATAGAATCGAGGAGTTGGAGATCCACTTCCTAAAATTGCTATCCGCTACGACAGGATCCCCTGAGGGAGCGGGGGTCGTTGATTCTAGGGCTCTTGCCCAGTCCTCTGTTGAGAGTCTGGACCAAGCCCTGTCCCGGGAGTACGTGACAGGCTTGTGGGGCTTCCTAAATTCTCCTGGCCAGAAGAGAGGAACTAAAAAGTGATCCGTCCAGGGGAGGGGGCAGGAAGGTTTGGCCTGGAGAGTGTGAACATTTGTGAAAACCGGGTCTAACAGGTGGCCCTTGATATGGGTGGCTCCAGTGTTGACCAGTTGGAGACCATAGACAGCCAGGTCTAGAATCAAGTCAGACATTACAGACATTACAAAATCTGATTCAGGTAAAGGTTCATCTCTGATATCTGGTCGGGGCTTTGTACAATATTTCAGAACATCCAAACATTTGTGATCAAGCTCACCTTTTACTTTTGCTTCAATGGTGTCAGGTAACAATGTAGAAGGATTAACATTTACACATCTGGTAACTGTCACATTCTCAGCTACCAAAATTATTTTCTCATATCGAGTCATTCTGCTGTTGGTCACATACTGTGTTTTAGCTCTAGTGAGGAGAATCTCCACAGAATGAGGTACATACACCCTCACAGGAAATCCCATCACTATTCATTCACTTTGTTCCAGACTTACACTAGTTGCTGCTACTGCTTTCAGACAACCTGGCAAAGCTTTTGCAACAGGGTCCAAAACAGCTGAGAAATACGCAATTGGTTTTCTCAGTCATCCATGTCTCTGAACCAACACTGACAATGCACATCCTTCTCGCTCACTGCAGTACAGTTCAAATTCCTTCTCATAATCAGGCATTCCTAAAGCTGGTGCTTCACACAGTTTCGTTTTTAGCTGTTCAAATGCTTCTATTTCTGTTTTGGTCAAAACAATTGGGTCTCTGATATGTGCCTTTGTCAGTCTCTGTAATGGTTTTGCAATCAATGAAAATCCACTAATCCACTGTCTACAATAACCTACTATTCCCAAGAACATTCTCACCTGTCTTTGAGTTTTAGGTGGCTGCATTCCTTGTATCATTTTGATTGTTTCTGTTGTGACCTGTCTGATTCCCCTAGCAATCTTGTGACCTAAGTATTGTACTTCATTTTGACAAAACTGCAATTTTGATGGAGACACTATATGTCCCTCTTCGGCCAAATGATTCAACAATGCTACAGTGTCAGTTACACATGCATCCTTTGTTTTCGATGCAACCAAAAGATCATCAATGTACTGTACTAACATAGACTCTCCAGGCATGCTCAGGTTTTCTAACTATTTCTTTAGCAGCTGATTAAAAATCGATGGACTCTCAGGGTACCCTTGCGGAATTCTACACCATGCTAGGATACGATTTTGGAAACGGAACGCAAAAATTGGTTGTCTTACTGGATGCAATGGAACAGTAAATAACGCATTGCACAGGTCAATCACAGTGTACCATTCTGCATCATGAGGAATTTGGTACAGAATCACTGCTGGATTCGGAACAATCGGACAACATGGACAACATTTTTATGAACCTTTCTAAGGTCTTGCATAATTCTAAATGTTCCGTTAGGCTTTTTCAATCCCATAATTGGTGAATTACAAGGACTGCTTTCTATTTCTCTCAGTATTCCCTGCTCAATCATTTTGTCAATTACTGGAGTTATTCCTTCAATTACTTCTGTAGTCATCTTATACTGAGGTATATTTGGGTAACTCGCACCTTCTTTTACAGGATCAACACCTTTCATTAAACCTATATCTTTTCCTGTGAAATCCCATACTCCTTCTTTCACTGCCTCTTTCAATTCAACAGGAATCTTTTCTTTGTCAAAAACAGAAAATAGCTTATCCTGCTCTGCCTCAATCATGAGCATTGTCATTTTATACAAATTATCTTCATCTGAAGTTTGCAATTCTATGCCATCCGGTGAACAGTATATGGCACAATTCATCTTGCACAATATATCCCTACCTAACAAATTAACAGGAATACTATCGCACACCACAAATGGATGCATATCTTTGAAAGTTCCAATTTCTATTTCAACTGGTTTTGTTAAGGGAGTTTTTATCTGTCTATTAGCTACACCTACAACTTGAATGGTCTCTCCCGAGAGAGAAATATTTTGAACTTCCACTGATCAAACAGTAGAACGGGTAGCACCAGCGTCCACTAGGAAAGTTATTTCCACATCATTCACCTTTCCGCTCACAAATGGACCAGACTGATCTACCTCAAGAGTGGCTCCAAGCACGCACTCTTCTTCCTCTCTCAGGCACCGTCAGAAACTTTCATCCGGCTCACTGCCATCCTCCTCTTGTAACCAATACTGAGGACACGCATTCACTCTCTGCGGTCTTTTTACCTGTTCACATCCGCTGAATCCTGTCTCTGCACTGTACCTATGCTGGTTTACACTGTATGGCAGTGGCAGTTGTGGCACCTGACTTTGCTGATTTGCTATCTGCTGTTGTTGGGGTTGCTGTTGATTTACCTCAAACTGCACCTGCGTATTCAATGATGTATTTCCCTCATTAAGTCTTGGCGGACATTTACACTCTTTCTTCCAATGCCCTAACTTGCTGCAATTGAAACATGGGAATTTCTTCTTCAAATCATTAATATTTACCATTAATTTAGGTTTACCCCTAAAACGACCTTGATTCCCTACATTCTTGCTCTCCATTTGTGCTACTTGTTGTTCCGCTACCTTCACTTGTGCCCACATGGCTTTCTCTTTCAGCCTTTTCTGTTTTGCATCAATTTCTTCACTGCAATATTTTGCCTGTCTCAGTACTTTATCTACTGAGCTCAACTGCCATCCTATCATGCTGTGTCTCAAACCATATACGAATCTTTATATGAAGTGACTCATGTCCTTTTCATTCAGCTCGTCATAACCACTATACTGTTTGAAAACTAACAACAATCTTTCATAGAATAAATGTACAGTTTCTTTCGGCTCTTGTGTGGTCCTGTCTATTTTCACCCAATCAGTTTCCTTTGGTGGTATTTTATTTTTCAGCCACACTATCACTTGCTCGTACTTTCTCATTACGTCTGGTGATAGAGATCCTGTTACTTTGTCTCCGGGAAACTCTTCTCTTGGCCAATCTACAGATATTTTGCATTCTGTCCATAGGTCTGCTGGCACCACTATGTCAAACAATCCATCCAAATCAATCCATAAAACATTTGACACTTTTACAAATCTGTCTACCTGTCGATACCATTCCACTGGTTTCTCTCTCAGCCTAGGGAAATCATTTGTAAATAATAATATATCTTGTCTGCTCCAAGGAACATGTACATATCCTCCTCCAGGTATCTCCCTCATGGGAAACCCAGTTGCCACTGTCTCTTTTTCCCTAATTGGAAAAGCTAATGTGGATTTATCACTGATTTCTTCTTTCTACTTTGCCCACTTCCCTCCATTTACTTACATCTCCCCATTTTCGCAACAGCACAATCAAATCTTTTATTTGTGCTAATCTCCTAGCAGTATTCATGTTCTCAATGTCTCTTTCTGCAAAATCTACTCGATATGTTTTCTTCAATGATTTTATTTTTGAAAATTCTATTCCATATTCACTTGCCACTTCTTCCAACTGATCATACATTGTTTTGGCCTTCCATGTTATGCTTTTACATAAAAACATGAGCTCATCATCCTGATATGTTTTTAGTCTGTCTGTTCCAATAGTTCCACTTATAATTCTTCCATGTCTACTTTTAATTTGTCACGTGTAGGGACAGGATGCACACTTTTTCTTCAAATTAACCAGAACTTTTTCAATGTTTGCTGTCTGTGCGTGCAGACTGGTGCAGTGCAATGCCCAAAAAGCACTCTGGTATCAAACATCTTTGTTGTGGGGCAACATCTCGCCCCAACCAGTCGCACTTTTGCGGTATTGTGCCATCCTAGGCAACATCTTTAAAAAACGTACTCCTTTATAAACGTACTCCTTCTTATTTCAATGTTTATCCTTCTTCTTTTACTCATTATTCTTATTCTTAACATTGCTTAAATTCCACACGCGAAGTGAGCATGCTATTTCCCAAGTTTCTTGTGTTCTCACTGTGTCCATCCGGACCTCTGAGAAAGACCACGACTAAAGCATATTTCATTCAGGGCAGCGTTTATTTTCTAAAAACCCAATACATTTCTTGCTTAAAAGCACTTCTTCAGGGGTCACTACAATCAATAGAGAACAACCAGTCATTAATACATTAACATTTGCTGCACACGTATTTTGCTTTATACTTCAGTCTTTCAATATTTTATAACCAAATAGTTTTTTACTGTTATTAAAACGTAAACCATATCCCTCCCTTCTGCCCAACCAACAACAGCTTCCTTCTTGCGCTCAAAACATACCAATATCTCGACCCTCTCTCCCTCCTGATATTGTGCCTCTCATCCCCTTTTTTTTGGGTACAAGACACATTCACCTCTACTTTCTACAATTTCAGTGCAGTGTATTTAGGCTTAACATTACTCCTCTTCCCCTCCGTTAACAAAACCTTTTTCTAAACACACCTCAATCACTACATAGCTTCACCTTCCACCTCTAATCTAACCCTCCCACACGTTCCCTTGTACATATCCTTGTTGTTAAACCCACCTTAAATCCGCACTATCGCCTGTGACTATTTTTCCAATTCACCTTATAATCAAAAATACTCTGCATTTACTCCCCTCAACAATATTTCTTCTGACAAACTCCACATACCTGCCCTGAACCGTTAAAAACCTTCCATCCTCGAGGCAGCTGCAGCACAAGCATGTCTGCGCCCCGCCCTCCCTCTCGTTTTTAACCTTTCTTCTAATCACCCAATTAGCGCGCTACTGAGGTTGATACCGTTCCCTCAGCCCCGTAATTAATCCCCACCATAGCTGTTGCATAAAAAACTCCATTTCCCACAAAGCAGTTCGTGTCAGCCAACCACACCAATGCAAATCTCATTATTTCGTACCAATGATGCATCGTAAACACTGTGTGTACATGAATGATCTGAATAATATAATGTCCATCTGTTAATCACTGAACTCTGTCCATAATGAATCACGATGGAAAAACGTGTGGAATCGCATATTTTCTCTTCATCTTAAAGCTTCAACCATTTTCAACCAAGCAGGTGCGATCCCGATATTGGGCATTCTTTATAAATCATCACGTGTAGGGATAGGATGCACACTTTTTCTTCAAATTAACCAGAACTTTTTCAATATTTGCTGCAGACTGGTGCAGTGCAATGCCCAAAAAGCAATCTGGAATCAAACCTCTTTGTTGTGGGGCAACATCTCGCCCCAACCAGTCGCACTTTTGTGGTATTGTGCCATCCTAGGCCACATCTTTATAAACGTACTCCTTTATAAACGTACTCCTTCTTATTTCAATGTTTATCCTTCTTCTTTTACTCATTATTCTTATTCTTAAAATTGCTTAAATTCCACACGCGAAGTGAGCATGCTATTTCCCAAGTTTCTTGTGTTCTCACTGTGTCCATCCGGACCTCTGAGAAAGACCACGACTAAAGCATATTTCATTCAGGGCAGCATTTATTTTCTACAAACCCAATGCATTTCGTGCTTAAAAGCACTTCTTATGGGGTCACTACAATCAATAGAGAACAACCAGTCATTAATACATTAACATTTGCTGCACACGTATTTTGCTTTATACTTCAGTCTTTCAATATTTTATAACCAAATAGTGTTTTTACTGTTATTAAAATGTAAACCATATCCCTCCCTTCTGCCCAACCAACAACAGCTTCCTTCTTGCGCTCAAAAAAAACCAATATCTCGACCCTCTCTCCCTCCTGATCCTGTGCCTCTCATCCCCTTTTTTTTCTGTACAAGACACATTCACCTCTACTTTCTACAATTTCAGTGCAGTGTATTTAGGCTTAATATTACTCCTCTTCCCCTCCGTTAACAATACCTTTTTCTAAACACACCTCAATCACTACATAGCTTCACCTTCCACCTCTAATCTGACCCTCCCACACCTTCCCTTGTACATATCCTTGTTGTTAAACCCACCTTAAATCCGCACTATCGCCTGTGACTATTTTTCCAATTCACCTTATAATCAAAAATACTCTGCATTTACTCCCCTCAACAATATTTCTTCTGACAAACTCCACATACCTGCCCTGAACCGTTAAAAACCTTCCATCCTCGAGGCAGCTGCAGCACAAGCATGTCTGCACCCCGCCCTCCCTCTCATTTTTAACCTTTCTTCTAATCACCCGATTAGCGCGCTACTGAGGTTGATACCGTTCCCTCAGCCCCGTAATTAATCCCCACCATAGCTGTTGCATAAAAAACTCCATTTCCCACAAAGCAGTTCGTGTCAGCCAACCACACCAATGCAAATCTCATTATTTCGTACCAATGATGCATCGTAAACACTGTGTGTACATGAATGATCTGAATAATATAATGTCCATCTGTTAATCACTGAACTCTGTCCATAATGAATCACGATGGAAAAACGTGTGGATTCGCATATTTTCTCTACATCTTAAAGCTTCAACCATTTTCAACCAAGCAGGTGCAATCCCGATATTGGGCATTCTTTATAAATCATCACATGTAGGGACAGGATGCAAACTTTTTCTTCAAATTAACCAGAACTTTTTCAATGTTTGCTGTCTGTGCGTGCAGACTGGTGCAGTGCAATGCCCAAAAAGCACTCTGGAATCAAACATCTTTGTTGTGGGGCAACATCTTGCCCCAACCAGTTGCACTTTTGCGGTATTGTGCCATCCTAGGCAACATCTTTATAAACGTACTCCTTTATAAAGGTACTCCTTCTTATTTCAATGTTTATCCTTCTTCTTTTACTCATTATTTTTATTCTTAACATTGCTTAAATTCCACACGCGAAGTGAGCATGCTATTTCCCAAGTTTCTTGTGTTCTCACTGTGTCCATCCGGACCTCTGAGAAAGACCACGACTAAAGCATATTTCATTCAGGGCAGCATTTATTTTCTAACAACCCAATGCATTTCGTGCTTAAAAGCACTTCTTCAGGGGTCACTACAATCAATAGGGAACAACCAGTCATTAATACATTAACATTTGCTGCACACGTATTTTGCTTTATACTTCAGTCTTTCAATATTTTATAACCAAATAGTTTTTTACTGTTATTAAAACGTAAACCATATCCCTCCCTTCTGCCCAACCAACAACAGCTTCCTTCTTGCGCTCAAAACATACCAATATCTCGACCCTCTCTCCCTCCTGATCGCCTCTCATCCCCTTTTTTTTCGGTACAAGACACATTCACCTCTACTTTCTACAATTTCAGTGCAGTGTATTTAGGCTTAAAATTACTCCTCTTCCCCTCCGTTAACAAAACGTTTTTCTAAACACACCTCAATCACTACATAGCTTCACCTTCCTCCTCTAATCTAACCCTCCCATGCCTTCCCTTGTACATATCCTTGTTGTTAAACCCACCTTAAATCCGCACTATCGTCTGTGACTATTTTTCCAATTCACCTTATAATCAAAAATACTCTGCATTTACTCCCCTCAACAATATTTCTTCTGACAAACTCCACATACCTGCCCTGAACCGTTAAAAACCTTCCATCCTCGAGGCAGCTGCAGCACAAGCATGTCTGCGCCCCGCCCTCCCTCTCGTTTTTAACCTTTCTTCTAATCACCCAATTAGCGCGCTACTGAGGATTTAAGGTGGGTTTAACAACAAGGATATGTACAAGGGAAGGTGTGGGAGGGTTAGATTAGAGGTGGAAGGTGAAGCTATGTAGTGATTGAGGTGTGTTTAGAAAAAGGTTTTGTTAACGGAGGGGAAGAGGAGTAATGTTAAGCCTAAATACACTGCACTGAAATTGTAGAAAGTAGAGGTGAATGTGTCTTGTACCGAAAAAAAAGGGGATGAGAGGCACAGGATCAGGAGGGAGAGAGGGTCGAGATATTGGTATGTTTTGAGCGCAAGAAGGAAGCTGTTGTTGGTTGGGCAGAAGGGAGGGATATGGTTTACGTTTTAATAACAGTAAAAAACTATTTGGTTATAAAATATTGAAAGACTGAAGTATAAAGCAAAATACGTGTGCAGCAAATGTTAATGTATTAATGACTGGTTGTTCCCTATTGATTGTAGTGACCCCTGAAGAAGTGCTTTTAAGCACGAAATGCATTGGGTTTTTAGAAAATAAATGCTGCCCTGAATGAAATATGCTTTAGTCGTGGTCTTTCTCAGAGGTCCGGATGGACACAGTGAGAACACAAGAAACTTGGGAAATAGCATGCTCACTTCGCGTGTGGAATTTAAGCAATGTTAAGAATAAAAATAATGAGTAAAAGAAGAAGGATAAACATTGAAATAAGAAGGAGTACGTTTATAAAGGAGTACGTTTATAAAGATGTTGCCTAGGATGGCACAATACCGCAAAAGTGCGACTGGTTGGGGCGAGATGTTGCCCCACAACAAAGATGTTTGATTCCAGAGTGCTTTTTGGGCATTGCACTGCACCAGTCTGCACGCACAGACAGCAAACATTGAAAAAGTACTGGTTAATTTGAAGAAAAAGTGTGCATCCTGTCCCTACACGTGATGATTTATAAAGAATGCCCAATATCGGGATTGCACCTGCTTGGTTGAAAATGGTTGAAGCTTTAAGATGAAGAGATAATATGCGATTCCACACGTTTTTCCATCGTGATTCATTATGGACAGAGTTCAGTGATTAACAGATGGACATTATATTATTCAGATCATTCATGTACACACAGTGTTTACGATGCATCATTGGTACGAAATAATGAGATTTGCATTGGTGTGGTTGGCTGACACGAACTGCTTTGTGGGAAATGGAGTTTTTTATGCAACAGCTATGGTGGGGATTAATTACGGGGCTGAGGGAACGGTATCAACCTCAGTAGCGCGCTAATTGGGTGATTGAAATGAAATGAAATTTGGGTTTTCTATAGCGCATGGCTGCCCGTGAGCGTCCCAGCGCTGAAGATTGCAGAACCTCTGGGGGGGAAGGCCGGTGGTAGGGAAGAAAGTTATGAAGGAAACAGATGCGTTTTGAGAAGCTTCCTGAATTTCATGAGATTAGTTTCAGAACGAAGATAAGATGGCAGAGCATTCCAGATGGTAGCCGCTGTGACCGAGAAGCGGCGTCCTCCCGTTCTGGCTTTTTTGATTCTGTGGACCGTGGCCAAATGATGTTGGGCTGAGCGTAGGGGCCTGTTGGGTGTATATGGGAAGATCATTGCTTTCAGCATTGAAGGCCCTTGGTTTTGCATAGCTTTGTGAGTGGTACACAGGGCCTTAAACTTGACCCTTTCGTGGATCGGCAGCCAATGTAGTGCCTTGAGGGCAGGTTTGGCTGAAGCTCTACGGGAGGTCCCCGTGAGGATCCTGGCCGCAGCATTCTGTGTTCTTTGAAGGATGTTAATCGTAGATTCTGGGGCCGCCAAAAAGAGGGCATTGCAATAGTCCAGTCTTGATAGGACTAGACCTTGTATTAGCAATTTCTGTGAGGGACCTGGAAGTAATGGGAGGATCTTTCTGGCGGAACGCAGTAACCCCACACATGTGCCAGCTGTTTTTTTTGCTTGCGTTTTCAGGGATAGGTCATATTCAAGCCAGAAACCCAGACTTTTTAATTCAGTCTTGGGTTGTGGGATAGGGCCCAAACAGGCTGGCCACATGGCAGAGGGAAGGGATGAAATTTTGTTTCCCAGCAGCATGAGCTCAGTTTTCGAGCCGTTGAGTTTGAGCCTTGAAGTGGTCATCCAAGCGTGAATTCCTTCTAGACAGTCATGTAGATTTTTGAGCTTATCCTCTTCAAGTGAGAATGATACGATCATTTGGGTGTCGTCAGCATATGTGACGGCTTTTATCCCAAAAGGGGAGACCACATCTTCCAGGGGGGCCATGTATGTGTTGAAAAGTGTAGGGCTCAGTGAAGAGCCCTGGGGTACCCCACACTGGAGAGGGAGAGTGTCGGATCGCACATTCCCTTCGCAGACCTGGAATGTTCTGTCTTGTAAGAACGATGAAAGCCAGTTAAGGGCTGTGCCCCTCACTCCTAAACTGGAGAGGCGCTTGATCAGAGTTTTGTGATCAACCGTGTCAAATGCAGCGCTTAGATCCAGGAGGATCAGTAACACCGATCCCCCTGAATCCAAGATGCATCTGGCCTCCTCAACCACTTTAAGAAGGGCTGTCTCGGTTCCTTGACCAGGACGGAAGCCTGTCTGTGTGGGTCGGAGAAGGTTGTTGGTTTCAAGAAAGGCAGACAGTTGTTGGTTGACTACCTTCTCCGCAATCTTACTTAAGCCTGGTAGGAGGGAAATTGGGCGGAGGTTAGTGAGGTCTGCAGGGTCCATACCTGGTTTTTTTTGTAAAGCCTTTACAATGGCATGTTTCCATTTTGGGGGGACTACTCCTTGGTTAAGGGAGGCATTGATAAGGTTGGTAGCCAGATGCGAGATTGTAGGTCCGACTTGTTTAAGAATGCGAATGGGAGCTGGGTCGTTGGGGGAGCCACTTTTCAGGTTGGAAAGAGCTTTCAAAAAGTCGTCATTAGACAGTTGGGTGAAGCTGTCTAGAATTGGGCTAGTGATGAGAACTGGTGGAACGACTTGGGGGGTGTGATCAATTAAAGGAGGAAGTGACTGTAGGATATTGGTAATTTTGTTTTGAAAAAAACAAGCTACTAGATTGCATCTGGCAACTGTGGGTTGTTGATTTGAGGGGGGATTGGGTATTATGAGGAGGTCTTTAACTATTTTATAAGTCTCGCGAGACGAGCTGGAGGCAGCTCTGATTTTTTTCTCAAAGAAAGAGGTTTGTGCTGCTTTTCGCGCAGCTTTGTATGTCCTCATTGCTAATTTATATTCTGCCTTGATGGTAGGGTCCCATTTTTTTCTCCATTTGCGTTCGTGAGTTTTGCAAATTCGCCTTAGGTTCTTGAGTTCCTGTGTGTACCAAGGTGATTTGAAGGTGGTACTTTTGTTCTTAAGGTCTGTCTTGGGGGCTACTATGTCCAGGGAGGAAGTGAGCCAATTGGTAAAGTTGTCGTTGGCTCTCACTGGGTCAGGGTCTGGTAAAGGAGTGGAGCGTATTAACTCCTGAGTCCAGCTTTCAAAGGGTATTCTGGACCATAGTCTGTCACGTTCTTTTGGAAATGGCTTGTGGCTTGTGTTTGTGGTGGTTTGCCACATAAAAGGGATGAGGAAGTGATCAGTCCAAGGGAGGGGGAGTGATGGGCGAGTTTCAATTGTTGTGAGGTTAGCAAAGAGAGGGTCCAGAAGGTGGCTCTTGATGTGAGTTGCCTCTGAATTAATCAAGTGAAGGTCGAGTGTTTTTAGGTCTGAGATAAGGTCCATAGCAGTTTTATTTGAGCTGTCCTCGAAGTGTAGATTTAAGTCACCAAGCAGGATGAAATTAGGGGTTGAGATACACGAGGCGGTGGTAGTTTCCAATAGCGCATTAATAAAATTACCTGTGCTCCCCGGAGGACGGTATACCAAAATGCCTGAAAGGGATTTATTGGGGGTTAATTGAAGTAGAAAGTGCGCACTTTCACAGTCCTCAATTCCACCTTCATGAAGCCTGCATGTGAAGGAATTTCTATATATAATCGCTAGGCCGCCTCCTATACCCTTTGTTCTGTTCTGATGGTGGATAAGGTAATTCTTGGGTAGCATGCTCACAATGTCCGCCTCTGAGTGAGGCGTCAGCCAGGTTTCTGTGAGGAATAGAATATCTAATTCTAGATCTTGAACTAGTATTTTAATCTCGAGTGCATGCTTAACCGCCGATCGGCAGTTCAATAGAGCCAGTCTAAGGCAGTTAGCGGTTTGGGGGGTGAGTGTTTTAGGGCACACATCATTAAGGATGATTGAGGGAGTAGGGATTAGGGGGGGAACTTTCGAACGGAATTGTAGAAGGAAATCCCGGGAGTATCTGATTCGGTCCCTAGGCAAAACGGGCATAGTGGGTGGCCCTGTGCCCGGCCTGGCCCGGACGGGCCCAGACGGGCTTGCCTCTGGCGCGCCTCCGGCGCGCCATCGGCGCGCCCGCTGCGCCCGCCCGCTGCGCGGACGTGGAGATAGCTCCATTTTATAGTGGGATGGTCCCAAATCGGCCAGCCACTAGAGCGCTGTCCAGGCCCCACTTAAAGATGGCGGCCGTGGATTCTAGCCTCGAGGAAGTAGGTGTTTGGTTCTTAAAAGCTAAGAATAAGGCTTTTCGCTTTGGAAGTAATCTCCAAATGAGAGCGCTTTGGTTGTGTAATCAGGGGCAGCGTACAAAGTATTTAAATGACACAGAAAACAATTACACGATAAAATTCACAAGTCTGTATGTTTTAAAAAGAGCGCTAAATTCGGAAAGTGCAGTAATTTAAAAGCAACTGGATCAAGTGTCAGCTAGATAAACCTCCCGGCTTCCGCCTCAGGAGTGTGGTGCAATCAATCTGATTCGAACGTGTTGCTAGCTCTTTTGTAGTGGGATGGTCCCAAATCGGCCAGCCACTAGAGCGCTGTCCAGGCCCCACTTAAAGATGGCGGCCGTGGATTCTAGCCTCGAGGAAGTAGGTGTTTGGTTCTTAAAAGCTAAGAATAAGGCTTTTCGCTTTGGAAGTAATCTCCAAATGAGAAGAATAATAAAAAACGAGAGGGAGGGCGGGGCGCAGACATGCTTGTGCTGCAGCTGCCTCGAGGATGGAAGGTTTTTAACGGTTCAGGGCAGGTATGTGGAGTTTGTCAGAAGAAATATTGTTGAGGGGAGTAAATGCAGAGTATTTTTGATTATAAGGTGAATTGGAAAAATAGTCACAGCGATAGTGCGGATTTAAGGTGGGTTGAACAACAAGGATATGTACAAGGGAAGGTGTGGGAGGGTTAGATTAGAGGTGGAAGGTGAAGCTATGTAGAGATTGAGGTGTGTTTAGAAAAAGGTTTTGTTAACGGAGGGGAAGAGGAGTAATGTTTAGCCTAAATACACTGCACTGAAGTTGTAGAAAGTAGAGGTGAATGTGTCTTGTACCAAAAAAAAGGGGATGAGAGGCACAGGATCAGGAGGGAGAGAGGGTCGAGATATTGGTATGTTTTGAGCGCAAGAAGGAAGCTGTTGTTGGTTGGGCAGAAGGGAGGGATATGGTTTACGTTTTAATAACAGTAAAAAACTATTTGGTTATAAAATATTGAAAGACTGAAGTATAAAGCAAAATACGTGTGCAGCAAATGTTAATGTATTAATGACTGGTTGTTCCCTATTGATTGTAGTGACCCCTGAAGAAGTGCTTTTAAGCACGAAATGCATTGGGTTTTTAGAAAATAAACGCTGCCCTGAATGAAATATGCTTTAGTCGTGGTCTTTCTCAGAGGTCCGGGTGGACACAGTGAGAACACAAGAAACTTGGGAAATAGCATGCTCACTTCGCGTGTGGAATTTAAGCAATGTTAAGAATAAAAATAATGAGTAAAAGAAGAAGGATAAACATTGAAATAAGAAGGAGTACGTTTATAAAGGAGTACGTTTATAAAGATGTTGCCTAGGATGGCACAATACCGCAAAAGTGCGACTGGTTGGGGCGAGATGTTGCCCCACAACAAAGATGTTTGATTCCAGAGTGCTTTTTGGGCATTGCACTGCACCAGTCTGCACGCACAGACAGCAAACATTGAAAAAGTTCTGGTTAATTTGAAGAAAAAGTGTGCATCCTGTCCCTACACGTGATGATTTATAAAGAATGCCCAATATCGGGATTGCACCTGCTTGGTTGGAAATGGTTGAAGCTTTAAGATGAAGAGAAAATATGCGATTCCACACGTTTTTCCATCGTGATTCATTATGGACAGAGTTCAGTGATTAACAGATGGACATTATATTATTCAGATCATTCATGTACACACAGTGTTTACGATGCATCATTGGTACGAAATAATGAGATTTGCATTGGTGTGGTTGGCTGACACGAACTGCTTTGTGGGAAATGGAGTTTTTTATGCAACAGCTATGGTGGGGATTAATTACGGGTCTGAGGGAACGGTATCAACCTCAGTAGCACGCTAATTGGGTGATTAGAAGAAAGGTTAAAAACGAGAGGGAGGGCGTGGCGCAGACATGCTTGTGCTGCAGCTGCCTCGAGGATGGAAGGTTTTTAACGGTTCAGGGCAGGTATGTGGAGTTTGTCAGAAGAAATATTGTTGAGGGGAGTAAATGCAGAGTATTTTTGATTATAAGGTGAATTGGAAAAATAGTCACAGACGATAGTGCGGATTTAAGGTGGGTTTAACAACAAGGATATGTACAAGGGAAGGTGTGGGAGGGTTAGATTAGAGGTGGAAGGTGAAGCTATGTAGTGATTGAGGTGTGTTTAGAAAAAGGTTTTGTTAACGGAGGGGAAGAGGAGTAATGTTAAGCCTAAATACACTGCACTGAAATTGTAGAAAGTAGAAGTGAATGTGTCTTGTACCCAAAAAAAAGGGGATGAGAGGCACAGGATCAGGAGGGAGAGAGGGTCGAGATATTGGTATGTTTTGAGCGCAAGAAGAAAGCTGTTGTTGGTTGGGCAGAAGGGAGGGATATGGTTTACGTTTTAATAACAGTAAAAAACTATTTGGTTAGAAAATATTGAAAGACTGAAGTATAAAGCAAAATACGTGTGCAGCAAATGTTAATGTATTAATGACTGGTTGTTCTCTATTGATTGTAGTGACCCCTGAAGAAGTGCTTTTAAGCACGAAATGCATTGGGTTGTTAGAAAATAAATGCTGCCCTGAATGAAATATGCTTTAGTCGTGGTCTTTCTCAGAGGTCCGGATGGACACAGTGAGAACACAAGAAACTTGGGAAATAGCATGCTCACTTCGCGTGTGGAATTTAAGCAATGTTAAGAATAAGAATAATGAGTAAAAGAAGAAGGATAAACATTGAAATAAGAAGGAGTACGTTTATAAAGGAGTACGTTTATAAAGATGATGCCTAGGATGGCACAATACCGCAAAAGTGCGACTGGTTGGGGCGAGATGTTGCCCCACAACAAAGATGTTTGATTCCAGAGTGCTTTTTGGGCATTGCACTGCACCAGTCTGCACGCACAGACAGCAAACATTGAAAAAGTTCTGGTTAATTTGAAGAAAAAGTGTGCATTCTGTCCCTACACGTGATGGTTTATAAAGAATGCCCAATATCGGGATTGCACCTGCTTGGTTGAAAATGGTTGAAGCTTTAAGATGAAGAGAAAATATGCGATTCCACACGTTTTCCATCGTGATTCATTATGGACAGAGTTCAGTGATTAACAGATGGACATTATATTATTCAGATCATTCATGTACACACAGTGTTTACGATGCATCATTGGTACGAAATAATGAGATTTGCATTGATGTGGTTGGCTGACACGAACTGCTTTCTGGGAAATGGAGTTTTTTATGCAACAGCTCTGGTGGGGATTAATTACGGGTCTGAGGGAACGGTATCAACCTCAGTAGCGCGCTAATTGGGTGATTAGAAGAAAGGTTAAAAACGAGAGGGAGGGCGTGGCGCAGACATGCTTGTGCTGCAGCTGCCTCGAGGATGGAAGGTTTTTAACGGTTCAGGGCAGGTATGTGGAGTTTGTCAGAAGAAATATTGTTGAGGGGAGTAAATGCAGAGTATTTTTGATTATAAGGTGAATTGGAAAAATAGTCACAGACGATAGTGCGGATTTAAGGTGGGTTTAACAACAAGGATATGTACAAGGGAAGGTGTGGGAGGGTTAGATTAGAGGTGGAAGGTGAAGCTATGTAGTGATTGAGGTGTGTTTAGAAAAAGGTTTTGTTAACGGAGGGGAAGAGGAGTAATGTTAAGCCTAAATACACTGCACTGAAATTGTAGAAAGTAGAAGTGAATGTGTCTTGTACCCAAAAAAAAGGGGATGAGAGGCACAGGATCAGGAGGGAGAGAGGGTCGAGATATTGGTATGTTTTGAGCGCAAGAAGAAAGCTGTTGTTGGTTGGGCAGAAGGGAGGGATATGGTTTACGTTTTAATAACAGTAAAAAACTATTTGGTTAGAAAATATTGAAAGACTGAAGTATAAAGCAAAATACGTGTGCAGCAAATGTTAATGTATTAATGACTGGTTGTTCTCTATTGATTGTAGTGACCCCTGAAGAAGTGCTTTTAAGCACGAAATGCATTGGGTTGTTAGAAAATAAATGCTGCCCTGAATGAAATATGCTTTAGTCGTGGTCTTTCTCAGAGGTCCGGATGGACACAGTGAGAACACAAGAAACTTGGGAAATAGCATGCTCACTTCGCGTGTGGAATTTAAGCAATGTTAAGAATAAGAATAATGAGTAAAAGAAGAAGGATAAACATTGAAATAAGAAGGAGTACGTTTATAAAGGAGTACGTTTATAAAGATGATGCCTAGGATGGCACAATACCGCAAAAGTGCGACTGGTTGGGGCGAGATGTTGCCCCACAACAAAGATGTTTGATTCCAGAGTGCTTTTTGGGCATTGCACTGCACCAGTCTGCACGCACAGACAGCAAACATTGAAAAAGTTCTGGTTAATTTGAAGAAAAAGTGTGCATTCTGTCCCTACACGTGATGGTTTATAAAGAATGCCCAATATCGGGATTGCACCTGCTTGGTTGAAAATGGTTGAAGCTTTAAGATGAAGAGAAAATATGCGATTCCACACGTTTTCCATCGTGATTCATTATGGACAGAGTTCAGTGATTAACAGATGGACATTATATTATTCAGATCATTCATGTACACACAGTGTTTACGATGCATCATTGGTACGAAATAATGAGATTTGCATTGATGTGGTTGGCTGACACGAACTGCTTTCTGGGAAATGGAGTTTTTTATGCAACAGCTCTGGTGGGGATTAATTACGGGTCTGAGGGAACGGTATCAACCTCAGTAGCGCGCTAATTGGGTGATTAGAAGAAAGGTTAAAAACGAGAGGGAGGGCGTGGCGCAGACATGCTTGTGCTGCAGCTGCCTCGAAGATGGAAGGTTTTTAATGGTTTAGGGCAGGTATGTGGAGTTTGTCAGAAGAAATATTGTTGAGGGGAGTAAATGCAGAGTATTTTTGATTATAAGGTGAATTGGAAAAATAGTCACAGGCGATAGTGCTGATTTAAGGTGGGTTTAACAACAAGGATATGTACAAGGGAAGGTGTGGGAGGGTTAGAATAGGGGTGGAAGTTGAAGCTATGTAGTGATTGAGGTGTGTTTAGAAAAAGGTTTTGTTAACGGAGGGGAAGAGGAGTAATGTTAAGCCTAAATACACTGCACTGAAATTGTAGAAAGTAGAAGTGAATGTGTCTTGTACCCAAAAAAAAGGGGATGAGAGGCACAGGATCAGGAGGGAGAGAGGGTCGAGATATTGGTATGTTTTGAGCGCAAGAAGGAAGCTGTTGTTGGTTGGGCAGAAGGGAGGGATATGGTTTACGTTTTAATAACAGTAAAAAACTATTTGGTTATAAAATATTGAAAGACTGAAGTATAAAGCAAAATACGTGTGCAGCAAATGTTAATGTATTAATGACTGGTTGTTCTCTATTGATTGTAGTGACCCCTGAAGAAGTGCTTTTAAGCACGAAATGTATTGGGTTTTTAGAAAATAAACGCTGCCCTGAATGAAATATGCTTTAGTCGTGGTCTTTCTCAGAGGTCCGGATGGACACAGTGAGAACACAAGAAACTTGGGAAATAGCATGCTCACTTCGCGTGTGGAATTTAAGCAATGTTAAGAATAAGAATAATGAGTAAAAGAAGAAGGATAAACATTGAAATAAGAAGGAGTACGTTTATAAAGGAGTACGTTTATAAAGATGATGCCTAGGATGGCACAATCCCGCAAAAGTGCGACTGGTTGGGGCGAGATGTTGCCCCACAACAAAGATGTTTGATTCCAGAGTGCTTTTTGGGCATTGCACTGCACCAGTCTGCACGCACAGACAGCAAACATTGAAAAAGTTCTGGTTAATTTGAAGAAAAAGTGTGCATTCTGTCCCTACACGTGATGATTTATAAAGAATGCCCAATATCGGGATTGCACCTGCTTGGTTGAAAATGGTTGAAGCTTTAAGATGAAGAGAAAATATGCGATTCCACACGTTTTTCCATCGTGATTCATTATGGACAGAGTTCAGTGATTAACAGATGGACATTATATTATTCAGATCATTTATGTACACACAGTGTTTACGATGCATCATTGGTACGAAATAATGAGATTTGCATTGGTGTGGTTGGCTGACACGAACTGCTTTGTGGGAAATGGAGTTTTTTATGCAACAGCTATGGTGGGGATTAATTACGGGGCTGAGGGAACGGTATCAACCTCAGTAGCGCGCTAATTGGGTGATTAGAAGAATAATAAAAAACGAGAGGGAGGGCGGGGCGCAGACATGCTTGTGCTGCAGCTGCCTCGAGGATGGAAGGTTTTTAACGGTTCAGGGCAGGTATGTGGAGTTTGTCAGAAGAAATATTGTTGAGGGGAGTAAATGCAGAGTATTTTTGATTATAAGGTGAATTGGAAAAATAGTCACAGCGATAGTGCGGATTTAAGGTGGGTTGAACAACAAGGATATGTACAAGGGAAGGTGTGGGAGGGTTAGATTAGAGGTGGAAGGTGAAGCTATGTAGAGATTGAGGTGTGTTTAGAAAAAGGTTTTGTTAACGGAGGGGAAGAGGAGTAATGTTTAGCCTAAATACACTGCACTGAAGTTGTAGAAAGTAGAGGTGAATGTGTCTTGTACCAAAAAAAAGGGGATGAGAGGCACAGGATCAGGAGGGAGAGAGGGTCGAGATATTGGTATGTTTTGAGCGCAAGAAGGAAGCTGTTGTTGGTTGGGCAGAAGGGAGGGATATGGTTTACGTTTTAATAACAGTAAAAAACTATTTGGTTATAAAATATTGAAAGACTGAAGTATAAAGCAAAATACGTGTGCAGCAAATGTTAATGTATTAATGACTGGTTGTTCCCTATTGATTGTAGTGACCCCTGAAGAAGTGCTTTTAAGCACGAAATGCATTGGGTTTTTAGAAAATAAACGCTGCCCTGAATGAAATATGCTTTAGTCGTGGTCTTTCTCAGAGGTCCGGATGGACACAGTGAGAACACAAGAAACTTGGGAAATAGCATGCTCACTTCGCGTGTGGAATTTAAGCAATGTTAAGAATAAAAATAATGAGTAAAAGAAGAAGGATAAACATTGAAATAAGAAGGAGTACGTTTATAAAGGAGTACGTTTATAAAGATGTTGCCTAGGATGGCACAATACCGCAAAAGTGCGACTGGTTGGGGCGAGATGTTGCCCCACAACAAAGATGTTTGATTCCAGAGTGCTTTTTGGGCATTGCACTGCACCAGTCTGCACGCACAGACAGCAAACATTGAAAAAGTTCTGGTTAATTTGAAGAAAAAGTGTGCATCCTGTCTCTACACGTGATGATTTATAAAGAATGCCCAATATCGGGATTGCACCTGCTTGGTTGAAAATGGTTGAAGCTTTAAGATGAAGAGAAAATATGCGATTCCACACGTTTTTCCATCGTGATTCATTATGGACAGAGTTCAGTGATTAACAGATGGACATTATATTATTCAGATCATTCATGTACACACAGTGTTTACGATGCATCATTGGTACGAAATAATGAGATTTGCATTGGTGTGGTTGGCTGACACGAACTGCTTTGTGGGAAATGGAGTTTTTTATGCAACAGCTATGGTGGGGATTAATTACGGGGCTGAGGGAACGGTATCAACCTCAGTAGCACGCTAATTGGGTGATTAGAAGAATAATTAAAAACGAGAGGGAGGGCGGGGCGCAGACATGCTTGTGCTGCAGCTGCCTCGAGGATGGAAGGTTTTTAACGGTACAGGGCAGGTATGTGGAGTTTGTCAGAAGAAATATTGTTGAGGGGAGTAAATGCAGAGTATTTTTGATTATAAGGTGAATTGGAAAAATAGTCACAGCGATAGTGCGGATTTAAGGTGGGTTGAACAACAAGGATATGTACAAGGGAAGGTGTGGGAGGGTTAGATTAGAGTTGGAAGGTGAAGCTATGTAGAGATTGAGGTGTGTTTAGAAAAAGGTTTTGTTAACGGAAGGGAAGAGGAGTAATGTTAAGCCTAAATACACTGCACTGAAATTGTAGAAAGTAGAGGTGAATGTGTCTTGTACCGAAAAAAAAGGGGATGAGAGGCACAGGATCAGGAGGGAGAGAGGGTCGAGATATTGGTATGTTTTGAGCGCAAGAAGGAAGCTGTTGTTGGTTGGGCAGAAGGGAGGGATATGGTTTACGTTTTAATAACAGTAAAAAACTATTTGGTTATAAAATATTGAAAGACTGAAGTATAAAGTTCGATACGTGTGCAGCAAATGTTAATGTATTAATGACTGGTTGTTCCCTATTGATTGTAGTGACCCCTGAAGAAGTGCTTTTAAGCACGAAATGCATTGGGTTTTTAGAAAATAAACGCTGCCCTGAATGAATTATGCTTTAGTCGTGGTCTTTCTCAGAGGTCCGGATGGACACAGTGAGAACACAAGAAACTTGGGAAATAGCATGCTCACTTCGCGTGTGGAATTTAAGCAATGTTAAGAATAAGAATAATGAGTAAAAGAAGAAGGATAAACATTAAAATAGGAAGGAGTACGTTTATAAAGGCGTACGTTTATAAAGATGTTGCCTAGGATGGCACAATATCGCAAAAGTGCGACTGGTTGGGGCGAGATGTTGCCCCACAACAAAGATGTTTGATTCCAGAGTGCTTTTTGGGCATTGCACTGCACCAGTCTGCACGCACAGACAGCAAACATTGAAAAAGTACTGGTTAATTTGAAGAAAAAGTGTGCATCCTGTCCCTACACGTGATGATTTATAAAGAATGCCCAATATCGGGATTGCACCTGCTTGGTTGAAAATGGTTGAAGCTTTAAGATGAAGAGAAAATATGCGATTCCACACGTTTTTCCATCGTGATTCATTATGGACAGAGTTCAGTGATTAACAGATGGACATTATATTATTCAGATCATTCATGTACACACAGTGTTTACGATGCATCATTGGTACGAAATAATGAGATTTGCATTGGTGTGGTTGGCTGACACGAACTGCTTTGTGGGAAATGGAGTTTTTTATGCAACAGCTATGGTGGGGATTAATTACGGGGCTGAGGGAACGGTATCAACCTCAGTAGCGCGCTAATTGGGTGATTAGAAGAATAATAAAAAACGAGAGGGAGGGCGGGGCGCAGACATGCTTGTGCTGCAGCTGCCTCGAGGATGGAAGGTTTTTAACGGTTCAGGGCAGGTATGTGGAGTTTGTCAGAAGAAATATTGTTGAGGGGAGTAAATGCAGAGTATTTTTGATTATAAGGTGAATTGGAAAAATAGTCACAGCGATAGTGCGGATTTAAGGTGGGTTGAACAACAAGGATATGTACAAGGGAAGGTGTGGGAGGGTTAGATTAGAGGTGGAAGGTGAAGCTATGTAGAGATTGAGGTGTGTTTAGAAAAAGGTTTTGTTAACGGAGGGGAAGAGGAGTAATGTTTAGCCTAAATACACTGCACTGAAGTTGTAGAAAGTAGAGGTGAATGTGTCTTGTACCAAAAAAAAGGGGATGAGAGGCACAGGATCAGGAGGGAGAGAGGGTCGAGATATTGGTATGTTTTGAGCGCAAGAAGGAAGCTGTTGTTGGTTGGGCAGAAGGGAGGGATATGGTTTACGTTTTAATAACAGTAAAAAACTATTTGGTTATAAAATATTGAAAGACTGAAGTATAAAGCAAAATACGTGTGCAGCAAATGTTAATGTATTAATGACTGGTTGTTCCCTATTGATTGTAGTGACCCCTGAAGAAGTGCTTTTAAGCACGAAATGCATTGGGTTTTTAGAAAATAAACGCTGCCCTGAATGAAATATGCTTTAGTCGTGGTCTTTCTCAGAGGTCCGGGTGGACACAGTGAGAACACAAGAAACTTGGGAAATAGCATGCTCACTTCGCGTGTGGAATTTAAGCAATGTTAAGAATAAAAATAATGAGTAAAAGAAGAAGGATAAACATTGAAATAAGAAGGAGTACGTTTATAAAGGAGTACGTTTATAAAGATGTTGCCTAGGATGGCACAATACCGCAAAAGTGCGACTGGTTGGGGCGAGATGTTGCCCCACAACAAAGATGTTTGATTCCAGAGTGCTTTTTGGGCATTGCACTGCACCAGTCTGCACGCACAGACAGCAAACATTGAAAAAGTTCTGGTTAATTTGAAGAAAAAGTGTGCATCCTGTCCCTACACGTGATGATTTATAAAGAATGCCCAATATCGGGATTGCACCTGCTTGGTTGAAAATGGTTGAAGCTTTAAGATGAAGAGAAAATATGCGATTCCACACGTTTTTCCATCGTGATTCATTATGGACAGAGTTCAGTGATTAACAGATGGACATTATATTATTCAGATAATTCATGTACACACAGTGTTTACGATGCATCATTGGTACGAAATAATGAGATTTGCATTGGTGTGGTTGGCTGACACGAACTGCTTTGTGGGAAATGGAGTTTTTTATGCAACAGCTATGGTGGGGATTAATTACGGGGCTGAGGGAAGGGTATCAACCTCAGTAGCGCGCTAATTGGGTGATTAGAAGAATAATAAAAAACGAGAGGGAGGGCGGGGCGCAGACATGCTTGTGCTGCAGCTGCCTCGAGGATGGAAGGTTTTTAACGGTTCAGGGCAGGTATGTGGAGTTTGTCAGAAGAAATATTGTTGAGGGGAGTAAATGCAGAGTATTTTTGATTATAAGGTGAATTGGAAAAATAGTCAAAGCGATAGTGCGGATTTAAGGTGGGTTGAACAACAAGGATATGTACAAGGGAAGGTGTGGGAGGGTTAGATTAGAGGTGGAAGGTGAAGCTATGTAGAGATTGAGGTGTGTTTAGAAAAAGGTTTTGTTAACGGAGGGGAAGAGGAGTAATGTTTAGCCTAAATACACTGCACTGAAGTTGTAGAAAGTAGAGGTGAATGTGTCTTGTACCAAAAAAAAGTGGATGAGAGGCACAGGATCAGGAGGGAGAGAGGGTCGAGATATTGGTATGTTTTGAGCGCAAGAAGGAAGCTGTTGTTGGTTGGGCAGAAGGGAGGGATATGGTTTACGTTTTAATAACAGTAAAAAACTATTTGGTTATAAAATATTGAAAGACTGAAGTATAAAGCAAAATACGTGTGCAGCAAATGTTAATGTATTAATGACTGGTTGTTCCCTATTGATTGTAGTGACCCCTGAAGAAGTGCTTTTAAGCACGAAATGCATTGGGTTTTTAGAAAATAAACGCTGCCCTGAATGAAATATGCTTTAGTCGTGGTCTTTCTCAGAGGTCCGGGTGGACACAGTGAGAACACAAGAAACTTGGGAAATAGCATGCTCACTTCGCGTGTGGAATTTAAGCAATGTTAAGAATAAAAATAATGAGTAAAAGAAGAAGGATAAACATTGAAATAAGAAGGAGTACGTTTATAAAGGAGTACGTTTATAAAGATGTTGCCTAGGATGGCACAATACCGCAAAAGTGCGACTGGTTGGGGCGAGATGTTGCCCCACAACAAAGATGTTTGATTCCAGAGTGCTTTTTGGGCATTGCACTGCACCAGTCTGCATGCACAGACAGCAAACATTGAAAAAGTTCTGGTTAATTTGAAGAAAAAGTGTGCATCCTGTCCCTACACGTGATGATTTATAAAGAATGCCCAATATCGGGATTGCACCTGCTTGGTTGAAAATGGTTGAAGCTTTAAGATGAAGAGAAAATATGCGATTCCACACGTTTTTCCATCGTGATTCATTATGGACAGAGTTCAGTGATTAACAGATGGACATTATATTATTCAGATCATTCATGTACACACAGTGTTTACGATGCATCATTGGTACGAAATAATGAGATTTGCATTGGTGTGGTTGGCTGACACGAACTGCTTTGTGGGAAATGGAGTTTTTTATGCAACAGCTATGGTGGGATTAATTACGGGGCTGAGGGAACGGTATCAACCTCAGTAGCGCGCTAATTGGGTGATTAGAAGAAAGGTTAAAAACGAGAGGGAGGGCGGGGCGCAGACATGCTTGTGCTGCAGCTGCCTCGAGGATGGAAGGTTTTTAACGGTTCAGGGCAGGTATGTGGAGTTTGTCAGAAGAAATATTGTTGAGGGAGTAAATACAGAGTATTTTTGATTATAAGGTGAATTGGAAAAATAGTCACAGACGATAGTGCGGATTTAAGGTGGGTTTAACAACAAGGATATGTACAAGGGAAGGTGTGGGAGGGTTAGATTAGAGGTGGAAGGTGAAGCTATGTAGTGATTGAGGTGTGTTTAGAAAAAGGTTTTGTTAACGGAGGGGAAGAGGAGTAATGTTAAGCCTAAATACACTGCACTGAAATTGTAGAAAGTAGAAGTGAATGTGTCTTGTACCCAAAAAAAAGGGGATGAGAGGCACAGGATCAGGAGGGAGAGAGGGTCGAGATATTGGTATGTTTTGAGCGCAAGAAGGAAGCTGTTGTTGGTTGGGCAGAAGGGAGGGATATGGTTTACGTTTTAATAACAGTAAAAAACTATTTGGTTATAAAATATTGAAAGACTGAAGTATAAAGCAAAATACGTGTGCAGCAAATGTTAATGTATTAATGACTGGTTGTTCTCTATTGATTGTAGTGACCCCTGAAGAAGTGCTTTTAAGCACGAAATGCATTGGGTTTTTAGAAAATAAACGCTGCCCTGAATGAAATATGCTTTAGTCGTGGTCTTTCTCAGAGGTCCGGATGGACACAGTGAGAACACAAGAAACTTGGGATATAGCATGCTCACTTCGCGTGTGGAATTTAAGCAATGTTAAGAATAAGGATAATGAGTAAAAGAAGAAGGATAAACATTGAAATAAGAAGGAGTACGTTTATAAAGGAGTACATTTATAAAGATGATGCCTAGGATGGCACAATACCGCAAAAGTGCGACTGGTTGGGGCGAGATGTTGCCCCACAACAAAGATGTTTGATTCCAGAGTGCTTTTGGGGCATTGCACTGCACCAGTCTGCACGCACAGACAGCAAACATTGAAAAAGTTCTGGTTAATTTGAAGAAAAAGTGTGCATTCTGTCCCTACACGTGATGATTTATAAAGAATGCCCAATATCGGGATTGCACCTGCTTGGTTGAAAATGGTTGAAGCTTTAAGATGAAGAGAAAATATGCGATTCCACACGTTTTTCCATCGTGATTCATTATGGACAGAGTTCAGTGATTAATAGATGGACATTATATTATTCAGATCATTCAAGTACACACAGTGTTTACGATGCATCATTGGTACGAAATAATGAGATTTGCATTGGTGTGGTTGGCTGACACGAACTGCTTTGTGGGAAATGGAGTTTTTTATGCAACAGCTCTGGTGGGGATTAATTACGGGTCTGAGGGAACGGTATCAACCTCAGTAGCGCGCTAATTGGGTGATTAGAAGAAAGGTTAAAAACGAGAGGGAGGGCGTGGCGCAGACATGCTTGTGCTGCAGCTGCCTCGAGGATGGAAGGTTTTTAACGGTTCAGGGCAGGTATGTGGAGTTTGTCAGAAGAAATATTGTTGAGGGGAGTAAATGCAGAGTATTTTTTATTATAAGGTGAATTGGAAAAATAGTCACAGGCGATAGTGCGGATTTAAGGTGGGTTTAACAACAAGGATATGTACAAGGGAAGGTGTGGGAGGGTTAGATTAGGGGTGGAAGTTGAAGCTATGTAGTGATTGAGGTGTGTTTAGAAAAAGGTTTTCGTTAACGGAGGGGAAGAGGAGTAATGTTAAGCCTAAATACACTGCACTGAAATTGTAGAAAGTAGAGGTGAATGTGTCTTGTACCGAAAAAAAAGGGGATGAGGGGCACAGGATCAGGAGGGAGAGAGGGTCGAGATATTGGTATGTTTTGAGCGCAAGAAGGAAGCTGTTGTTGGTTGGGCAGAAGGGAGGGATATGGTTTACGTTTTAATAACAGTAAAAAACTATTTGGTTATAAAATATTGAAAGAATAATGTATAAAGCAAAATACGTGTGCAGCAAATGTTAATGTATTAATGACTGGTTGTTCCCTATTGATTGTAGTGACCCCTGAAGAAGTGCTTTTAAGCACGAAATGCATTGGGTTTTTAGAAAATAAACGCTGCCCTGAATGAAATATGCTTTAGTCGTGGTCTTTCTCAGAGGTCCGGATGGACACAGTGAGAACACAAGAAACTTGGGAAATAGCATGCTCACTTCGCGTGTGGAATTTAAGCAATGTTAAGAATAAGAATAATGAGTAAAAGAAGAAGGATAAACATTGAAATAAGAAGGAGTACGTTTATAAAGATGTTGCCTAGGATGGCACAATACCGCAAAAGTGCGACTGGTTGGGGCGAGATGTTGCCCCACAACAAAGATGTTTGATTCCAGAGTGCTTTTTGGGCATTGCACTGCACCAGTCTGCACGCACAGACAGCAAACATTGAAAAAGTTCTGGTTAATTTGAAGAAAAAGTGTGCATCCTGTCCCTACACGTGATGATTTATAAAGAATGCCCAATATCGGGATTGCACCTGCTTGGTTGAAAATGGTTGAAGCTTTAAGATGAAGAGAAAATATGCGATTCCACACGTTTTTCCATCGTGATTCATTATGGACAGAGTTCAGTGATTAACAGATGGACATTATATTATTCAGATCATTCATGTACACACAGTGTTTACGATGCATCATTGGTACGAAATAATGAGATTTGCATTGGTGTGGTTGGCTGACACGAACTGCTTTGTGGGAAATGGAGTTTTTTATGCAACAGCTATGGTGGGGATTAATTACGGGTCTGAGGGAACGGTATCAACCTCAGTAGCACGCTAATTGGGTGATTAGAAGAAAGGTTAAAAACGAGAGGGAGGGCGTGGCGCAGACATGCTTGTGCTGCAGCTGCCTCGAGGATGGAAGGTTTTTAACGGTTCAGGGCAGGTATGTGGAGTTTGTCAGAAGAAATATTGTTGAGGGGAGTAAATGCAGAGTATTTTTGATTATAAGGTGAATTGGAAAAATAGTCACAGACGATAGTGCGGATTTAAGGTGGGTTTAACAACAAGGATATGTACAAGGGAAGGTGTGGGAGGGTTAGATTAGAGGTGGAAGGTGAAGCTATGTAGTGATTGAGGTGTGTTTAGAAAAAGGTTTTGTTAACGGAGGGGAAGAGGAGTAATGTTAAGCCTAAATACACTGCACTGAAATTGTAGAAAGTAGAAGTGAATGTGTCTTGTACCCAAAAAAAAGGGGATGAGAGGCACAGGATCAGGAGGGAGAGAGGGTCGAGATATTGGTATGTTTTGAGCGCAAGAAGAAAGCTGTTGTTGGTTGGGCAGAAGGGAGGGATATGGTTTACGTTTTAATAACAGTAAAAAACTATTTGGTTATAAAATATTGAAAGACTAAAGTATAAAGCAAAATACGTGTGCAGCAAATGTTAATGTATTAATGACTGGTTGTTCTCTATTGATTGTAGTGACCCCTGAAGAAGTGCTTTTAAGCACGAAATGCATTGGGTTGTTAGAAAATAAATGCTGCCCTGAATGAAATATGCTTTAGTCGTGGTCTTTCTCAGAGGTCCGGATGGACACAGTGAGAACACAAGAAACTTGGGAAATAGCATGCTCACTTCGCGTGTGGAATTTAAGCAATGTTAAGAATAAGAATAATGAGTAAAAGAAGAAGGATAAACATTGAAATAAGAAGGAGTACGTTTATAAAGGAGTACGTTTATAAAGATGATGCCTAGGATGGCACAATACCGCAAAAGTGCGACTGGTTGGGGCGAGATGTTGCCCCACAACAAAGATGTTTGATTCCAGAGTGCTTTTTGGGCATTGCACTGCACCAGTCTGCACGCACAGACAGCAAACATTGAAAAAGTTCTGGTTAATTTGAAGAAAAAGTGTGCATTCTGTCCCTACACGTGATGGTTTATAAAGAATGCCCAATATCGGGATTGCACCTGCTTGGTTGAAAATGGTTGAAGCTTTAAGATGAAGAGAAAATATGCGATTCCACACGTTTTCCATCGTGATTCATTATGGACAGAGTTCAGTGATTAACAGATGGACATTATATTATTCAGATCATTCATGTACACACAGTGTTTACGATGCATCATTGGTACGAAATAATGAGATTTGCATTGATGTGGTTGGCTGACACGAACTGCTTTCTGGGAAATGGAGTTTTTTATGCAACAGCTCTGGTGGGGATTAATTACGGGTCTGAGGGAACGGTATCAACCTCAGTAGCGCGCTAATTGGGTGATTAGAAGAAAGGTTAAAAACGAGAGGGAGGGCGTGGCGCAGACATGCTTGTGCTGCAGCTGCCTCGAAGATGGAAGGTTTTTAATGGTTCAGGGCAGGTATGTGGAGTTTGTCAGAAGAAATATTGTTGAGGGGAGTAAATGCAGAGTATTTTTGATTATAAGGTGAATTGGAAAAATAGTCACAGGCGATAGTGCTGATTTAAGGTGGGTTTAACAACAAGGATATGTACAAGGGAAGGTGTGGGAGGGTTAGAATAGGGGTGGAAGTTGAAGCTATGTAGTGATTGAGGTGTGTTTAGAAAAAGGTTTTGTTAACGGAGGGGAAGAGGAGTAATGTTAAGCCTAAATACACTGCACTGAAATTGTAGAAAGTAGAAGTGAATGTGTCTTGTACCCAAAAAAAAGGGGATGAGAGGCACAGGATCAGGAGGGAGAGAGGGTCGAGATATTGGTATGTTTTGAGCGCAAGAAGAAAGCTGTTGTTGGTTGGGCAGAAGGGAGGGATATGGTTTACGTTTTAATAACAGTAAAAAACTATTTGGTTATAAAATATTGAAAGACTGAAGTATAAAGCAAAATACGTGTGCAGCAAATGTTAATGTATTAATGACTGGTTGTTCTCTATTGATTGTAGTGACCCCTGAAGAAGTGCTTTTAAGCACGAAATGCATTGGGTTGTTAGAAAATAAATGCTGCCCTGAATGAAATATGCTTTAGTCGTGGTCTTTCTCAGAGGTCCGGATGGACACAGTGAGAACACAAGAAACTTGGGAAATAGCATGCTCACTTCGCGTGTGGAATTTAAGCAATGTTAAGAATAAGAATAATGAGTAAAAGAAGAAGGATAAACATTGAAATAAGAAGGAGTACGTTTATAAAGGAGTACGTTTATAAAGATGATGCCTAGGATGGCACAATACCGCAAAAGTGCGACTGGTTGGGGCGAGATGTTGCCCCACAACAAAGATGTTTGATTCCAGAGTGCTTTTTGGGCATTGCACTGCACCAGTCTGCACGCACAGACAGCAAACATTGAAAAAGTTCTGGTTAATTTGAAGAAAAAGTGTGCATTCTGTCCCTACACGTGATGGTTTATAAAGAATGCCCAATATCGGGATTGCACCTGCTTGGTTGAAAATGGTTGAAGCTTTAAGATGAAGAGAAAATATGCGATTCCACACGTTTTCCATCGTGATTCATTATGGACAGAGTTCAGTGATTAACAGATGGACATTATATTATTCAGATCATTCATGTACACACAGTGTTTACGATGCATCATTGGTACGAAATAATGAGATTTGCATTGATGTGGTTGGCTGACACGAACTGCTTTCTGGGAAATGGAGTTTTTTATGCAACAGCTCTGGTGGGGATTAATTACGGGTCTGAGGGAACGGTATCAACCTCAGTAGCGCGCTAATTGGGTGATTAGAAGAAAGGTTAAAAACGAGAGGGAGGGCGTGGCGCAGACATGCTTGTGCTGCAGCTGCCTCGAAGATGGAAGGTTTTTAATGGTTCAGGGCAGGTATGTGGAGTTTGTCAGAAGAAATATTGTTGAGGGGAGTAAATGCAGAGTATTTTTGATTATAAGGTGAATTGGAAAAATAGTCACAGGCGATAGTGCTGATTTAAGGTGGGTTTAACAACAAGGATATGTACAAGGGAAGGTGTGGGAGGGTTAGAATAGGGGTGGAAGTTGAAGCTATGTAGTGATTGAGGTGTGTTTAGAAAAAGGTTTTGTTAACGGAGGGGAAGAGGAGTAATGTTAAGCCTAAATACACTGCACTGAAATTGTAGAAAGTAGAAGTGAATGTGTCTTGTACCCAAAAAAAAGGGGATGAGAGGCACAGGATCAGGAGGGAGAGAGGGTCGAGATATTGGTATGTTTTGAGCGCAAGAAGGAAGCTGTTGTTGGTTGGGCAGAAGGGAGGGATATGGTTTACGTTTTAATAACAGTAAAAAACTATTTGGTTATAAAATATTGAAAGACTGAAGTATAAAGCAAAATACGTGTGCAGCAAATGTTAATGTATTAATGACTGGTTGTTCTCTATTGATTGTAGTGACCCCTGAAGAAGTGCTTTTAAGCACGAAATGCATTGGGTTTTTAGAAAATAAACGCTGCCCTGAATGAAATATGCTTTAGTCGTGGTCTTTCTCAGAGGTCCGGATGGACACAGTGAGAACACAAGAAACTTGGGAAATAGCATGCTCACTTCGCGTGTGGAATTTAAGCAATGTTAAGAATAAGAATAATGAGTAAAAGAAGAAGGATAAACATTGAAATAAGAAGGAGTACGTTTATAAAGGAGTACGTTTATAAAGATGATGCCTAGGATGGCACAATCCCGCAAAAGTGCGACTGGTTGGGGCGAGATGTTGCCCCACAACAAAGATGTTTGATTCCAGAGTGCTTTTTGGGCATTGCACTGCACCAGTCTGCACGCACAGACAGCAAACATTGAAAAAGTTCTGGTTAATTTGAAGAAAAAGTGTGCATTCTGTCCCTACACGTGATGATTTATAAAGAATGCCCAATATCGGGATTGCACCTGCTTGGTTGAAAATGGTTGAAGCTTTAAGATGAAGAGAAAATATGCGATTCCACACGTTTTTCCATTGTGATTCATTATGGACAGAGTTCAGTGATTAACAGATGGACATTATATTATTCAGATCATTCATGTACACACAGTGTTTACGATGCATCATTGGTACGAAATAATGAGATTTGCATTGGTGTGGTTGGCTGACACGAACTGCTTTGTGGGAAATGGAGTTTTTTATGCAACAGCTATGGTGGGGATTAATTACGGGGCTGAGGGAACGGTATCAACCTCAGTAGCGCGCTAATTGGGTGATTAGAAGAATAATAAAAAACGAGAGGGAGGGCGGGGCGCAGACATGCTTGTGCTGCAGCTGCCTCGAGGATGGAAGGTTTTTAACGGTTCAGGGCAGGTATGTGGAGTTTGTCAGAAGAAATATTGTTGAGGGGAGTAAATGCAGAGTATTTTTGATTATAAGGTGAATTGGAAAAATAGTCACAGCGATAGTGCGGATTTAAGGTGGGTTGAACAACAAGGATATGTACAAGGGAAGGTGTGGGAGGGTTAGATTAGAGGTGGAAGGTGAAGCTATGTAGAGATTGAGGTGTGTTTAGAAAAAGGTTTTGTTAACGGAGGGGAAGAGGAGTAATGTTTAGCCTAAATACACTGCACTGAAGTTGTAGAAAGTAGAGGTGAATGTGTCTTGTACCAAAAAAAAGGGGATGAGAGGCACAGGATCAGGAGGGAGAGAGGGTCGAGATATTGGTATGTTTTGAGCGCAAGAAGGAAGCTGTTGTTGGTTGGGCAGAAGGGAGGGATATGGTTTACGTTTTAATAACAGTAAAAAACTATTTGGTTATAAAATATTGAAAGACTGAAGTATAAAGCAAAATACGTGTGCAGCAAATGTTAATGTATTAATGACTGGTTGTTCCCTATTGATTGTAGTGACCCCTGAAGAAGTGCTTTTAAGCACGAAATGCATTGGGTTTTTAGAAAATAAACGCTGCCCTGAATGAAATATGCTTTAGTCGTGGTCTTTCTCAGAGGTCCGGATGGACACAGTGAGAACACAAGAAACTTGGGAAATAGCATGCTCACTTCGCGTGTGGAATTTAAGCAATGTTAAGAATAAAAATAATGAGTAAAAGAAGAAGGATAAACATTGAAATAAGAAGGAGTACGTTTATAAAGGAGTACGTTTATAAAGATGTTGCCTAGGATGGCACAATACCGCAAAAGTGCGACTGGTTGGGGCGAGATGTTGCCCCACAACAAAGATGTTTGATTCCAGAGTGCTTTTTGGGCATTGCACTGCACCAGTCTGCACGCACAGACAGCAAACATTGAAAAAGTTCTGGTTAATTTGAAGAAAAAGTGTGCATCCTGTCCCTACACGTGATGATTTATAAAGAATGCCCAATATCGGGATTGCACCTGCTTGGTTGAAAATGGTTGAAGCTTTAAGATGAAGAGAAAATATGCGATTCCACACGTTTTTCCATCGTGATTCATTATGGACAGAGTTCAGTGATTAACAGATGGACATTATATTATTCAGATCATTCATGTACACACAGTGTTTACGATGCATCATTGGTACGAAATAATGAGATTTGCATTGGTGTGGTTGGCTGACACGAACTGCTTTGTGGGAAATGGAGTTTTTTATGCAACAGCTATGGTGGGGATTAATTACGGGGCTGAGGGAACGGTATCAACCTCAGTAGCACGCTAATTGGGTGATTAGAAGAATAATTAAAAACGAGAGGGAGGGCGGGGCGCAGACATGCTTGTGCTGCAGCTGCCTCGAGGATGGAAGGTTTTTAACGGTACAGGGCAGGTATGTGGAGTTTGTCAGAAGAAATATTGTTGAGGGGAGTAAATGCAGAGTATTTTTGATTATAAGGTGAATTGGAAAAATAGTCACAGCGATAGTGCGGATTTAAGGTGGGTTGAACAACAAGGATATGTACAAGGGAAGGTGTGGGAGGGTTAGATTAGAGGTGGAAGGTGAAGCTATGTAGAGATTGAGGTGTGTTTAGAAAAAGGTTTTGTTAACGGAGGGGAAGAGGAGTAATGTTAAGCCTAAATACACTGCACTGAAATTGTAGAAAGTAGAGGTGAATGTGTCTTGTACCGAAAAAAAAGGGGATGAGAGGCACAGGATCAGGAGGGAGAGAGGGTCGAGATATTGGTATGTTTTGAGCGCAAGAAGGAAGCTGTTGTTGGTTGGGCAGAAGGGAGGGATATGGTTTACGTTTTAATAACAGTAAAAAACTATTTGGTTATAAAATATTGAAAGACTGAAGTATAAAGTTCGATACGTGTGCAGCAAATGTTAATGTATTAATGACTGGTTGTTCCCTATTGATTGTAGTGACCCCTGAAGAAGTGCTTTTAAGCACGAAATGCATTGGGTTTTTAGAAAATAAACGCTGCCCTGAATGAATTATGCTTTAGTCGTGGTCTTTCTCAGAGGTCCGGATGGACACAGTGAGAACACAAGAAACTTGGGAAATAGCATGCTCACTTCGCGTGTGGAATTTAAGCAATGTTAAGAATAAGAATAATGAGTAAAAGAAGAAGGATAAACATTAAAATAAGAAGGAGTACGTTTATAAAGGCGTACGTTTATAAAGATGTTGCCTAGGATGGCACAATATCGCAAAAGTGCGACTGGTTGGGGCGAGATGTTGCCCCACAACAAAGATGTTTGATTCCAGAGTGCTTTTTGGGCATTGCACTGCATCAGTCTGCACGCACAGACAGCAAACATTGAAAAAGTTCTGGTTAATTTGAGGAAAAAGTGTGCATCCTGTCCCTATACGTGATGATTTATAAAGAATGCCCAATATCGGGATTGCACCTGCTTGGTTGAAAATGGTTGAAGCTTTAAGATGAAGAGAAAATATGCGATTCCACACGTTTTTCCATCGTGATTCATTATGGACAGAGTTCAGTGATTAACAGATGGACATTATATTATTCAGATCATTCATGTACACACAGTGTTTACGATGCATCATTGGTACGAAATAATGAGATTTGCATTGGTGTGGTTGGCTGACACGAACTGCTTTGTGGGAAATGGAGTTTTTTATGCAACAGCTATGGTGGGGATTAATTACGGGGCTGAGGGAACGGTATCAACCTCAGTAGCGCACTAATTGGGTGATTAGAAGAAAGGTTAAAAACGAGAGGGAGGGCGGGGCGCAGACATGCTTGTGCTGCAGCTGCCTCGAGGATGGAAGGTTTTTAACGGTTCAGGGCAGGTATGTGGAGTTTGTCAGAAGAAATATTGTTGAGGGGAGTAAATGCAGAGTATTTTTGATTATAAGGTGAATTGGAAAAATAGTCACAGGCGATAGTGCGGATTTAAGGTGGGTTTAACAACAAGGATATGTACAAGGGAAGGTGTGGGAGGGTTAGATTAGGGGTGGAAGTTGAAGCTATGTAGTGATTGAGGTGTGTTTAGAAAAAGGTTTTGTTAACGGAGGGGAAGAGGAGTAATGTTAAGCCTAAATACACTGCACTGAAATTGTAGAAAGTAGAGGGGAATGTGTCTTGTACCGAAAAAAAAGGGGATGAGGGGCACAGGATCAGGAGGGAGAGAGGGTCGAGATATTGGTATGTTTTGAGCGCAAGAAGGAAGCTGTTGTTGGTTGGGCAGAAGGGAGGGATATGGTTTACGTTTTAATAACAGTAAAAAACTATTTGGTTATAAAATATTGAAAGAATAAAGTATAAAGCAAAATACGTGTGCAGCAAATGTTAATGTATTAATGACTGGTTGTTCTCTATTGATTGTAGTGACCCCTGAAGAAGTGCTTTTAAGCACGAAATGCATTGGGTTTTTAGAAAATAAACGCTGCCCTGAATGAAATATGCTTTAGTCGTGGTCTTTCTCAGAGGTCCAGATGGACACAGTGAGAACACAAGAAACTTGGGAAATAGCATGCTCACTTCGCGTGTGGAATTTAAGCAATGTTAAGAATAAAAATAATGAGTAAAAGAATAAGGATAAACATTGAAATAAGAAGGAGTACGTTTATAAAGGAGTACGTTTATAAAGATGTTGCCTAGGATGGCACAATACCGCAAAAGTGCGACCTTTTGGGGCGAGATGTTGCCCCACAACAAAGATGTTTGATTCCAGAGTGCTTTTTGGGCATTGCACTGCACCAGTCTGCACGCACAGACAGCAAACATTGAAAAAGTTCTGGTTAATTTGAAGAAAAAGTGTGCATCCTGTCCCTACACGTGATGATTTATAAAGAATGCCCAATATCGGGATTGCACCTGCTCGGTTAAAAATGGTTGAAGCTTTAAGATGAAGAGAAAATATGCGATTCCACACGTTTTTCCATCGTGATTCATTATGGACAGAGTTCAGTGATTAACAGATGAACATTATATTATTCAGATCATTCATGTACACACAGTGTTTACGATGCATCATTGGTACGAAATAATGAGATTTGCATTGGTGTGGTTGGCTGACACGAACTGCTTTGTGGGAAATGGAGTTTTTTATGCAACAGCTATGGTGGGGATTAATTACGGGGCTGAGGGAACGGTATCAACCTCAGTAGCGCGCTAATTGGGTGATTAGAAGAATAATAAAAAACGAGAGGGAGGGCGGGGCGCAGACATGCTTGTGCTGCAGCTGCCTCGAGGATGGAAGGTTTTTAACGGTTCAGGGCAGGTATGTGGAGTTTGTCAGAAGAAATATTGTTGAGGGGAGTAAATGCAGAGTATTTTTGATTATAAGGTGAATTGGAAAAATAGTCACAGCGATAGTGCGGATTTAAGGTGGGTTGAACAACAAGGATATGTACAAGGGAAGGTGTGGGAGGGTTAGATTAGAGGTGGAAGGTGAAGCTATGTAGAGATTGAGGTGTGTTTAGAAAAAGGTTTTGTTAACGGAGGGGAAGAGGAGTAATGTTTAGCCTAAATACACTGCACTGAAGTTGTAGAAAGTAGAGGTGAATGTGTCTTGTACCAAAAAAAAGGGGATGAGAGGCACAGGATCAGGAGGGAGAGAGGGTCGAGATATTGGTATGTTTTGAGCGCAAGAAGGAAGCTGTTGTTGGTTGGGCAGAAGGGAGGGATATGGTTTACGTTTTAATAACAGTAAAAAACTATTTGGTTATAAAATATTGAAAGACTGAAGTATAAAGCAAAATACGTGTGCAGCAAATGTTAATGTATTAATGACTGGTTGTTCCCTATTGATTGTAGTGACCCCTGAAGAAGTGCTTTTAAGCACGAAATGCATTGGGTTTTTAGAAAATAAACGCTGCCCTGAATGAAATATGCTTTAGTCGTGGTCTTTCTCAGAGGTCCGGATGGACACAGTGAGAACACAAGAAACTTGGGAAATAGCATGCTCACTTCGCGTGTGGAATTTAAGCAATGTTAAGAATAAAAATAATGAGTAAAAGAAGAAGGATAAACATTGAAATAAGAAGGAGTACGTTTATAAAGGAGTACGTTTATAAAGATGTTGCCTAGGATGGCACAATACCGCAAAAGTGCGACTGGTTGGGGCGAGATGTTGCCCCACAACAAAGATGTTTGATTCCAGAGTGCTTTTTGGGCATTGCACTGCACCAGTCTGCACGCACAGACAGCAAACATTGAAAAAGTTCTGGTTAATTTGAAGAAAAAGTGTGCATCCTGTCCCTACACGTGATGATTTATAAAGAATGCCCAATATCGGGATTGCACCTGCTTGGTTGAAAATGGTTGAAGCTTTAAGATGAAGAGAAAATATGCGATTCCACACGTTTTTCCATCGTGATTCATTATGGACAGAGTTCAGTGATTAACAGATGGACATTATATTATTCAGATCATTCATGTACACACAGTGTTTACGATGCATCATTGGTACGAAATAATGAGATTTGCATTGGTGTGGTTGGCTGACACGAACTGCTTTGTGGGAAATGGAGTTTTTTATGCAACAGCTATGGTGGGGATTAATTACGGGGCTGAGGGAACGGTATCAACCTCAGTAGCACGCTAATTGGGTGATTAGAAGAATAATTAAAAACGAGAGGGAGGGCGGGGCGCAGACATGCTTGTGCTGCAGCTGCCTCGAGGATGGAAGGTTTTTAACGGTACAGGGCAGGTATGTGGAGTTTGTCAGAAGAAATATTGTTGAGGGGAGTAAATGCAGAGTATTTTTGATTATAAGGTGAATTGGAAAAATAGTCACAGCGATAGTGCGGATTTAAGGTGGGTTGAACAACAAGGATATGTACAAGGGAAGGTGTGGGAGGGTTAGATTAGAGGTGGAAGGTGAAGCTATGTAGAGATTGAGGTGTGTTTAGAAAAAGGTTTTGTTAACGGAGGGGAAGAGGAGTAATGTTAAGCCTAAATACACTGCACTGAAATTGTAGAAAGTAGAGGTGAATGTGTCTTGTACCGAAAAAAAAGGGGATGAGAGGCACAGGATCAGGAGGGAGAGAGGGTCGAGATATTGGTATGTTTTGAGCGCAAGAAGGAAGCTGTTGTTGGTTGGGCAGAAGGGAGGGATATGGTTTACGTTTTAATAACAGTAAAAAACTATTTGGTTATAAAATATTGAAAGACTGAAGTATAAAGTTCGATACGTGTGCAGCAAATGTTAATGTATTAATGACTGGTTGTTCCCTATTGATTGTAGTGACCCCTGAAGAAGTGCTTTTAAGCACGAAATGCATTGGGTTTTTAGAAAATAAACGCTGCCCTGAATGAATTATGCTTTAGTCGTGGTCTTTCTCAGAGGTCCGGATGGACACAGTGAGAACACAAGAAACTTGGGAAATAGCATGCTCACTTCGCGTGTGGAATTTAAGCAATGTTAAGAATAAGAATAATGAGTAAAAGAAGAAGGATAAACATTAAAATAAGAAGGAGTACGTTTATAAAGGCGTACGTTTATAAAGATGTTGCCTAGGATGGCACAATATCGCAAAAGTGCGACTGGTTGGGGCGAGATGTTGCCCCACAACAAAGATGTTTGATTCCAGAGTGCTTTTTGGGCATTGCACTGCATCAGTCTGCACGCACAGACAGCAAACATTGAAAAAGTTCTGGTTAATTTGAGGAAAAAGTGTGCATCCTGTCCCTATACGTGATGATTTATAAAGAATGCCCAATATCGGGATTGCACCTGCTTGGTTGAAAATGGTTGAAGCTTTAAGATGAAGAGAAAATATGCGATTCCACACGTTTTTCCATCGTGATTCATTATGGACAGAGTTCAGTGATTAACAGATGGACATTATATTATTCAGATCATTCATGTACACACAGTGTTTACGATGCATCATTGGTACGAAATAATGAGATTTGCATTGGTGTGGTTGGCTGACACGAACTGCTTTGTGGGAAATGGAGTTTTTTATGCAACAGCTATGGTGGGGATTAATTACGGGGCTGAGGGAACGGTATCAACCTCAGTAGCGCGCTAATTGGGTGATTAGAAGAAAGGTTAAAAACGAGAGGGAGGGCGGGGCGCAGACATGCTTGTGCTGCAGCTGCCTCGAGGATGGAAGGTTTTTAACGGTTCAGGGCAGGTATGTGGAGTTTGTCAGAAGAAATATTGTTGAGGGGAGTAAATGCAGAGTATTTTTGATTATAAGGTGAATTGGAAAAATAGTCACAGGCGATAGTGCGGATTTAAGGTGGGTTTAACAACAAGGATATGTACAAGGGAAGGTGTGGGAGGGTTAGATTAGGGGTGGAAGTTGAAGCTATGTAGTGATTGAGGTGTGTTTAGAAAAAGGTTTTGTTAACGGAGGGGAAGAGGAGTAATGTTAAGCCTAAATACACTGCACTGAAATTGTAGAAAGTAGAGGGGAATGTGTCTTGTACCGAAAAAAAAGGGGATGAGGGGCACAGGATCAGGAGGGAGAGAGGGTCGAGATATTGGTATGTTTTGAGCGCAAGAAGGAAGCTGTTGTTGGTTGGGCAGAAGGGAGGGATATGGTTTACGTTTTAATAACAGTAAAAAACTATTTGGTTATAAAATATTGAAAGAATAAAGTATAAAGCAAAATACGTGTGCAGCAAATGTTAATGTATTAATGACTGGTTGTTCTCTATTGATTGTAGTGACCCCTGAAGAAGTGCTTTTAAGCACGAAATGCATTGGGTTTTTAGAAAATAAACGCTGCCCTGAATGAAATATGCTTTAGTCGTGGTCTTTCTCAGAGGTCCAGATGGACACAGTGAGAACACAAGAAACTTGGGAAATAGCATGCTCACTTCGCGTGTGGAATTTAAGCAATGTTAAGAATAAAAATAATGAGTAAAAGAATAAGGATAAACATTGAAATAAGAAGGAGTACGTTTATAAAGGAGTACGTTTATAAAGATGTTGCCTAGGATGGCACAATACCGCAAAAGTGCGACCTTTTGGGGCGAGATGTTGCCCCACAACAAAGATGTTTGATTCCAGAGTGCTTTTTGGGCATTGCACTGCACCAGTCTGCACGCACAGACAGCAAACATTGAAAAAGTTCTGGTTAATTTGAAGAAAAAGTGTGCATCCTGTCCCTACACGTGATGATTTATAAAGAATGCCCAATATCGGGATTGCACCTGCTCGGTTAAAAATGGTTGAAGCTTTAAGATGAAGAGAAAATATGCGATTCCACACGTTTTTCCATCGTGATTCATTATGGACAGAGTTCAGTGATTAACAGATGGACATTATATTATTCAGATCATTCATGTACACACAGTGTTTACGATGCATCATTGGTACGAAATAATGAGATTTGCATTGGTGTGGTTGGCTGACACGAACTGCTTTGTGGGAAATTGAGTTTTTTATGCAACAGCTATGGTGGGGATTAATTACGGGGCTGAGGGAACGGTATCAACCTCAGTAGCACGCTAATTGGGTGATTAGAAGAATAATTAAAAACGAGAGGGAGGGCGGGGCGCAGACATGCTTGTGCTGCAGCTGCCTCGAGGATGGAAGGTTTTTAACGGTACAGGGCAGGTATGTGGAGTTTGTCAGAAGAAATATTGTTGAGGGGAGTAAATGCAGAGTATTTTTGATTATAAGGTGAATTGGAAAAATAGTCACAGCGATAGTGCGGATTTAAGGTGGGTTGAACAACAAGGATATGTACAAGGGAAGGTGTGGGAGGGTTAGATTAGAGGTGGAAGGTGAAGCTATGTAGAGATTGAGGTGTGTTTAGAAAAAGGTTTTGTTAACGGAGGGGAAGAGGAGTAATGTTAAGCCTAAATACACTGCACTGAAATTGTAGAAAGTAGAGGTGAATGTGTCTTGTACCGAAAAAAAAGGGGATGAGAGGCACAGGATCAGGAGGGAGAGAGGGTTGAGATATTGGTATGTTTTGAGCGCAAGAAGGAAGCTGTTGTTGGTTGGGCAGAAGGGAGGGATATGGTTTACGTTTTAATAACAGTAAAAAACTATTTGGTTATAAAATATTGAAAGACTGAAGTATAAAGTTCGATACGTGTGCAGCAAATGTTAATGTATTAATGACTGGTTGTTCCCTATTGATTGTAGTGACCCCTGAAGAAGTGCTTTTAAGCACGAAATGCATTGGGTTTTTAGAAAATAAACGCTGCCCTGAATGAATTATGCTTTAGTCGTGGTCTTTCTCAGAGGTCCGGATGGACACAGTGAGAACACAAGAAACTTGGGAAATAGCATGCTCACTTCGCGTGTGGAATTTAAGCAATGTTAAGAATAAGAATAATGAGTAAAAGAAGAAGGATAAACATTAAAATAAGAAGGAGTACGTTTATAAAGGCGTACGTTTATAAAGATGTTGCCTAGGATGGCACAATATCGCAAAAGTGCGACTGGTTGGGGCGAGATGTTGCCCCACAACAAAGATGTTTGATTCCAGAGTGCTTTTTGGGCATTGCACTGCATCAGTCTGCACGCACAGACAGCAAACATTGAAAAAGTTCTGGTTAATTTGAGGAAAAAGTGTGCATCCTGTCCCTATACGTGATGATTTATAAAGAATGCCCAATATCGGGATTGCACCTGCTTGGTTGAAAATGGTTGAAGCTTTAAGATGAAGAGAAAATATGCGATTCCACACGTTTTTCCATCGTGATTCATTATGGACAGAGTTCAGTGATTAACAGATGGACATTATATTATTCAGATCATTCATGTACACACAGTGTTTACGATGCATCATTGGTACGAAATAATGAGATTTGCATTGGTGTGGTTGGCTGACACGAACTGCTTTGTGGGAAATGGAGTTTTTTATGCAACAGCTATGGTGGGGATTAATTACGGGGCTGAGGGAACGGTATCAACCTCAGTAGCGCGCTAATTGGGTGATTAGAAGAAAGGTTAAAAACGAGAGGGAGGGCGGGGCGCAGACATGCTTGTGCTGGAGCTGCCTCGAGGATGGAAGGTTTTTAACGGTTCAGGGCAGGTATGTGGAGTTTGTCAGAAGAAATATTGTTGAGGGGAGTAAATGCAGAGTATTTTTGATTATAAGGTGAATTGGAAAAATAGTCACAGGCGATAGTGCGGATTTAAGGTGGGTTTAACAACAAGGATATGTACAAGGGAAGGTGTGGGAGGGTTAGATTAGGGGTGGAAGTTGAAGCTATGTAGTGATTGAGGTGTGTTTAGAAAAAGGTTTTGTTAACGGAGGGGAAGAGGAGTAATGTTAAGCCTAAATACACTGCACTGAAATTGTAGAAAGTAGAGGTGAATGTGTCTTGTACCGAAAAAAAAGGGGATGAGGGGCACAGGATCAGGAGGGAGAGAGGGTCGAGATATTGGTATGTTTTGAGCGCAAGAAGGAAGCTGTTGTTGGTTGGGCAGAAGGGAGGGATATGGTTTACGTTTTAATAACAGTAAAAAACTATTTGGTTATAAAATATTGAAAGAATAAAGTATAAAGCAAAATACGTGTGCAGCAAATGTTAATGTATTAATGACTGGTTGTTCTCTATTGATTGTAGTGACCCCTGAAGAAGTGCTTTTAAGCACGAAATGCATTGGGTTTTTAGAAAATAAACGCTGCCCTGAATGAAATATGCTTTAGTCGTGGTCTTTCTCAGAGGTCCAGATGGACACAGTGAGAACACAAGAAACTTGGGAAATAGCATGCTCACTTCGCGTGTGGAATTTAAGCAATGTTAAGAATAAAAATAATGAGTAAAAGAATAAGGATAAACATTGAAATAAGAAGGAGTACGTTTATAAAGGAGTACGTTTTTAAAGATGTTGCCTAGGATGGCACAATACCGCAAAAGTGCGACCTTTTGGGGCAAGATGTTGCCCCACAACAAAGATGTTTGATTCCAGAGTGCTTTTTGGGCATTGCACTGCACCAGTCTGCACGCACAGACAGCAAACATTGAAAAAGTTCTGGTTAATTTGAAGAAAAAGTGTGCATCCTGTCCCTACACGTGATGATTTATAAAGAATGCCCAATATCGGGATTGCACCTGCTTGGTTGAAAATGGTTGAAGCTTTAAGATGAAGAGAAAATATGCGATTCCATACGTTCTTCCATCGTGATTCATTATGGACAGAGTTCAGTGATTAACAGATGGCCATTATATTATTCAGATCATTCATGTACACACAGTGTTTACGATGCATCATTGGTACGAAATAATGAGATTTGCATTGGTGTGGTTGGCTGACACGAACTGGTTTGTGGGAAATGGAGTTTTTTATGCAACAGCTATGGTGGGGATTAATTACGGGGCTGAGGGAACGGTATCAACCTCAGTAGCGCGCTAATTGGGCGATTAGAAGAAAGGTTAAAAACGAGAGGGAGGGCGGGGCGCAGACATGCTTGTGTTGCAGCTGCCTCGAGGATGGAAGGTTTTTAACGGTTCAGGGCAGGTATGTGGAGTTTGTCAGAAGAAATATTGTTGAGGGGAGTAAATGCAGAGTATTTTTGATTATAAGGTGAATTGGAAAAATAGTCACAGACAAGAGTGCGGATTTAAGGTGGGTTTAACAACAAGGGTATGTACAAGGGAAGGTGTGGGAGGGTTAGATTAGAGGTGGAAGGTGAAGCTATGTAGTGATTGAGGTGTGTTTAGAAAAAGGTTTTGTTAACGGAGGGGAAGAGGAGTAATGTTAAGGCTAAATACACTGCACTGAAATTGTAGAAAGTAGAGGTGAATGTGTCTTGTACCCAAAAAAAAGGGGATGAGAGGCACAGGATCAGGAGGGAGAGAGGGTCGAGATATTGGTATGTTTTGAGCGCAAGAAGGAAGCTGTTGTTGGTTGGGCAGAAGGGAGGGATATGGTTTACGTTTTAATAACAGTAAAA
Organism: Lissotriton helveticus; assembly: GCF_964261635.1. Classification (NCBI taxonomy): domain Eukaryota; kingdom Metazoa; phylum Chordata; class Amphibia; order Caudata; family Salamandridae; genus Lissotriton; species Lissotriton helveticus. The sequence goes on from NC_136067.1 coordinate 1,117,311,644, forward strand.
AACTATTTGGTTATAAAATATTGAAAGACTGAAGTATAAAGCAAAATACGTGTACAGCAGCAAATGTTAATGTATTAATGACTGGTTGTGCTCTATTGATTGTAGTGACCCCTAAAAAAGTACTTTTAAGCACGAAATGCATTGGGTTTTTAGAAAATAAACGCTGCCCTGAATGAAATATGCTTTAGTCGTGGTCTTTCTCAGAGGTCCGGATGGACACAGTGAGAACACAAGAAACTTGGAAAATAGCATGCTCACTTCGCGTGTGGAATTTAAGCAATGTTAAGAATAAGAATAATGAGTAAAAGAAGAAGGATAAACATTGAAATAAGAAGGAGTACGTTTATAAAGGAGTACGTTTATAAAGATGTTGCCTAGGATGGCACAATACCGCAAAAGTGCGACTGGTTGGGGCGAGATGTTGCCCCACAACAAAGATGTTTGATTCCAGAGTGCTTTTTGGGCATTGCACTGCACCAGTCTGCACGCACAGACAGCAAACATTGAAAAAGTTCTGGTTAATTTGAAGAAAAAGTGTGCATTCTGTCCCTACACGTGATGGTTTATAAAGAATGCCCAATATCGGGATTGCACCTGCTTGGTTGAAAATGGTTGAAGCTTTAAGATGAAGAGAAAATATGCGATTCCACACGTTTTCCATCGTGATTCATTATGGACAGAGTTCAGTGATTAACAGATGGACATTATATTATTCAGATCATTCATGTACACACAGTGTTTACGATGCATCATTGGTACGAAATAATGAGATTTGCATTGATGTGGTTGGCTGACACGAACTGCTTTCTGGGAAATGGAGTTTTTTATGCAACAGCTCTGGTGGGGATTAATTACGGGTCTGAGGGAACGGTATCAACCTCAGTAGCGCGCTAATTGGGTGATTAGAAGAAAGGTTAAAAACGAGAGGGAGGGCGTGGCGCAGACATGCTTGTGCTGCAGCTGCCTCGAAGATGGAAGGTTTTTAATGGTTCAGGGCAGGTATGTGGAGTTTGTCAGAAGAAATATTGTTGAGGGGAGTAAATGCAGAGTATTTTTGATTATAAGGTGAATTGGAAAAATAGTCACAGGCGATAGTGCTGATTTAAGGTGGGTTTAACAACAAGGATATGTACAAGGGAAGGTGTGGGAGGGTTAGAATAGGGGTGGAAGTTGAAGCTATGTAGTGATTGAGGTGTGTTTAGAAAAAGGTTTTGTTAACGGAGGGGAAGAGGAGTAATGTTAAGCCTAAATACACTGCACTGAAATTGTAGAAAGTAGAAGTGAATGTGTCTTGTACCCAAAAAAAAGGGGATGAGAGGCACAGGATCAGGAGGGAGAGAGGGTCGAGATATTGGTATGTTTTGAGCGCAAGAAGGAAGCTGTTGTTGGTTGGGCAGAAGGGAGGGATATGGTTTACGTTTTAATAACAGTAAAAAACTATTTGGTTATAAAATATTGAAAGACTGAAGTATAAAGCAAAATACGTGTGCAGCAAATGTTAATGTATTAATGACTGGTTGTTCTCTATTGATTGTAGTGACCCCTGAAGAAGTGCTTTTAAGCACGAAATGCATTGGGTTTTTAGAAAATAAACGCTGCCCTGAATGAAATATGCTTTAGTCGTGGTCTTTCTCAGAGGTCCGGATGGACACAGTGAGAACACAAGAAACTTGGGAAATAGCATGCTCACTTCGCGTGTGGAATTTAAGCAATGTTAAGAATAAGAATAATGAGTAAAAGAAGAAGGATAAACATTGAAATAAGAAGGAGTACGTTTATAAAGGAGTACGTTTATAAAGATGATGCCTAGGATGGCACAATCCCGCAAAAGTGCGACTGGTTGGGGCGAGATGTTGCCCCACAACAAAGATGTTTGATTCCAGAGTGCTTTTTGGGCATTGCACTGCACCAGTCTGCACGCACAGACAGCAAACATTGAAAAAGTTCTGGTTAATTTGAAGAAAAAGTGTGCATTCTGTCCCTACACGTGATGATTTATAAAGAATGCCCAATATCGGGATTGCACCTGCTTGGTTGAAAATGGTTGAAGCTTTAAGATGAAGAGAAAATATGCGATTCCACACGTTTTTCCATTGTGATTCATTATGGACAGAGTTCAGTGATTAACAGATGGACATTATATTATTCAGATCATTCATGTACACACAGTGTTTACGATGCATCATTGGTACGAAATAATGAGATTTGCATTGGTGTGGTTGGCTGACACGAACTGCTTTGTGGGAAATGGAGTTTTTTATGCAACAGCTATGGTGGGGATTAATTACGGGGCTGAGGGAACGGTATCAACCTCAGTAGCGCGCTAATTGGGTGATTAGAAGAATAATAAAAAACGAGAGGGAGGGCGGGGCGCAGACATGCTTGTGCTGCAGCTGCCTCGAGGATGGAAGGTTTTTAACGGTTCAGGGCAGGTATGTGGAGTTTGTCAGAAGAAATATTGTTGAGGGGAGTAAATGCAGAGTATTTTTGATTATAAGGTGAATTGGAAAAATAGTCACAGCGATAGTGCGGATTTAAGGTGGGTTGAACAACAAGGATATGTACAAGGGAAGGTGTGGGAGGGTTAGATTAGAGGTGGAAGGTGAAGCTATGTAGAGATTGAGGTGTGTTTAGAAAAAGGTTTTGTTAACGGAGGGGAAGAGGAGTAATGTTTAGCCTAAATACACTGCACTGAAGTTGTAGAAAGTAGAGGTGAATGTGTCTTGTACCAAAAAAAAGGGGATGAGAGGCACAGGATCAGGAGGGAGAGAGGGTCGAGATATTGGTATGTTTTGAGCGCAAGAAGGAAGCTGTTGTTGGTTGGGCAGAAGGGAGGGATATGGTTTACGTTTTAATAACAGTAAAAAACTATTTGGTTATAAAATATTGAAAGACTGAAGTATAAAGCAAAATACGTGTGCAGCAAATGTTAATGTATTAATGACTGGTTGTTCTCTATTGATTGTAGTGACCCCTGAAGAAGTGCTTTTAAGCACGAAATGCATTGGGTTTTTAGAAAATAAACGCTGCCCTGAATGAAATATGCTTTAGTCGTGGTCTTTCTCAGAGGTCCAGATGGACACAGTGAGAACACAAGAAACTTGGGAAATAGCATGCTCACTTCGCGTGTGGAATTTAAGCAATGTTAAGAATAAAAATAATGAGTAAAAGAATAAGGATAAACATTGAAATAAGAAGGAGTACGTTTATAAAGGAGTACGTTTTTAAAGATGTTGCCTAGGATGGCACAATACCGCAAAAGTGCGACCTTTTGGGGCAAGATGTTGCCCCACAACAAAGATGTTTGATTCCAGAGTGCTTTTTGGGCATTGCACTGCACCAGTCTGCACGCACAGACAGCAAACATTGAAAAAGTTCTGGTTAATTTGAAGAAAAAGTGTGCATCCTGTCCCTACACGTGATGATTTATAAAGAATGCCCAATATCGGGATTGCACCTGCTTGGTTGAAAATGGTTGAAGCTTTAAGATGAAGAGAAAATATGCGATTCCATACGTTCTTCCATCGTGATTCATTATGGACAGAGTTCAGTGATTAACAGATGGCCATTATATTATTCAGATCATTCATGTACACACAGTGTTTACGATGCATCATTGGTACGAAATAATGAGATTTGCATTGGTGTGGTTGGCTGACACGAACTGGTTTGTGGGAAATGGAGTTTTTTATGCAACAGCTATGGTGGGGATTAATTACGGGGCTGAGGGAACGGTATCAACCTCAGTAGCGCGCTAATTGGGCGATTAGAAGAAAGGTTAAAAACGAGAGGGAGGGCGGGGCGCAGACATGCTTGTGTTGCAGCTGCCTCGAGGATGGAAGGTTTTTAACGGTTCAGGGCAGGTATGTGGAGTTTGTCAGAAGAAATATTGTTGAGGGGAGTAAATGCAGAGTATTTTTGATTATAAGGTGAATTGGAAAAATAGTCACAGACAAGAGTGCGGATTTAAGGTGGGTTTAACAACAAGGGTATGTACAAGGGAAGGTGTGGGAGGGTTAGATTAGAGGTGGAAGGTGAAGCTATGTAGTGATTGAGGTGTGTTTAGAAAAAGGTTTTGTTAACGGAGGGGAAGAGGAGTAATGTTAAGGCTAAATACACTGCACTGAAATTGTAGAAAGTAGAGGTGAATGTGTCTTGTACCCAAAAAAAAGGGGATGAGAGGCACAGGATCAGGAGGGAGAGAGGGTCGAGATATTGGTATGTTTTGAGCGCAAGAAGGAAGCTGTTGTTGGTTGGGCAGAAGGGAGGGATATGGTTTACGTTTTAATAACAGTAAAAAACTATTTGGTTATAAAATATTGAAAGACTGAAGTATAAAGCAAAATACGTGTACAGCAGCTAATGTTAATGTATTAATGACTGGTTGTGCTCTATTGATTGTAGTGACCCCTGAAAAAGTACTTTTAAGCACGAAATGCATTGGGTTTTTAGAAAATAAACGCTGCCCTGAATGAAATATGCTTTAGTCGTGGTCTTTCTCAGAGGTCCGGATGGACACAGTGAGAACACAAGAAACTTGGAAAATAGCATGCTCACTTCGCGTGTGGAATTTAAGCAATGTTAAGAATAAGAATAATGAGTAAAAGAAGAAGGATAAACATTGAAATAAGAAGGAGTACGTTTATAAAGGAGTACGTTTATAAAGATGTTGCCTAGGATGGCACAATACCGCAAAAGTGCGACTGGTTGGGGCGAGATGTTGCCCCACAACAAAGATGTTTGATTCCAGAGTGCTTTTTGGGCATTGCACTGCACCAGTCTGCACGCACAGACAGCAAACATTGAAAAAGTTCTGGTTAATTTGAAGAAAAAGTGTGCATTCTGTCCCTACACGTGATGGTTTATAAAGAATGCCCAATATCGGGATTGCACCTGCTTGGTTGAAAATGGTTGAAGCTTTAAGATGAAGAGAAAATATGCGATTCCACACGTTTTCCATCGTGATTCATTATGGACAGAGTTCAGTGATTAACAGATGGACATTATATTATTCAGATCATTCATGTACACACAGTGTTTACGATGCATCATTGGTACGAAATAATGAGATTTGCATTGATGTGGTTGGCTGACACGAACTGCTTTCTGGGAAATGGAGTTTTTTATGCAACAGCTCTGGTGGGGATTAATTACGGGTCTGAGGGAACGGTATCAACCTCAGTAGCGCGCTAATTGGGTGATTAGAAGAAAGGTTAAAAACGAGAGGGAGGGCGTGGCGCAGACATGCTTGTGCTGCAGCTGCCTCGAAGATGGAAGGTTTTTAATGGTTCAGGGCAGGTATGTGGAGTTTGTCAGAAGAAATATTGTTGAGGGGAGTAAATGCAGAGTATTTTTGATTATAAGGTGAATTGGAAAAATAGTCACAGGCGATAGTGCTGATTTAAGGTGGGTTTAACAACAAGGATATGTACAAGGGAAGGTGTGGGAGGGTTAGAATAGGGGTGGAAGTTGAAGCTATGTAGTGATTGAGGTGTGTTTAGAAAAAGGTTTTGTTAACGGAGGGGAAGAGGAGTAATGTTAAGCCTAAATACACTGCACTGAAATTGTAGAAAGTAGAAGTGAATGTGTCTTGTACCCAAAAAAAAGGGGATGAGAGGCACAGGATCAGGAGGGAGAGAGGGTCGAGATATTGGTATGTTTTGAGCGCAAGAAGGAAGCTGTTGTTGGTTGGGCAGAAGGGAGGGATATGGTTTACGTTTTAATAACAGTAAAAAACTATTTGGTTATAAAATATTGAAAGACTGAAGTATAAAGCAAAATACGTGTGCAGCAAATGTTAATGTATTAATGACTGGTTGTTCTCTATTGATTGTAGTGACCCCTGAAGAAGTGCTTTTAAGCACGAAATGCATTGGGTTTTTAGAAAATAAACGCTGCCCTGAATGAAATATGCTTTAGTCGTGGTCTTTCTCAGAGGTCCGGATGGACACAGTGAGAACACAAGAAACTTGGGAAATAGCATGCTCACTTCGCGTGTGGAATTTAAGCAATGTTAAGAATAAGAATAATGAGTAAAAGAAGAAGGATAAACATTGAAATAAGAAGGAGTACGTTTATAAAGGAGTACGTTTATAAAGATGATGCCTAGGATGGCACAATCCCGCAAAAGTGCGACTGGTTGGGGCGAGATGTTGCCCCACAACAAAGATGTTTGATTCCAGAGTGCTTTTTGGGCATTGCACTGCACCAGTCTGCACGCACAGACAGCAAACATTGAAAAAGTTCTGGTTAATTTGAAGAAAAAGTGTGCATTCTGTCCCTACACGTGATGATTTATAAAGAATGCCCAATATCGGGATTGCACCTGCTTGGTTGAAAATGGTTGAAGCTTTAAGATGAAGAGAAAATATGCGATTCCACACGTTTTTCCATTGTGATTCATTATGGACAGAGTTCAGTGATTAACAGATGGACATTATATTATTCAGATCATTCATGTACACACAGTGTTTACGATGCATCATTGGTACGAAATAATGAGATTTGCATTGGTGTGGTTGGCTGACACGAACTGCTTTGTGGGAAATGGAGTTTTTTATGCAACAGCTATGGTGGGGATTAATTACGGGGCTGAGGGAACGGTATCAACCTCAGTAGCGCGCTAATTGGGTGATTAGAAGAATAATAAAAAACGAGAGGGAGGGCGGGGCGCAGACATGCTTGTGCTGCAGCTGCCTCGAGGATGGAAGGTTTTTAACGGTTCAGGGCAGGTATGTGGAGTTTGTCAGAAGAAATATTGTTGAGGGGAGTAAATGCAGAGTATTTTTGATTATAAGGTGAATTGGAAAAATAGTCACAGCGATAGTGCGGATTTAAGGTGGGTTGAACAACAAGGATATGTACAAGGGAAGGTGTGGGAGGTTAGATTAGAGGTGGAAGGTGAAGCTATGTAGAGATTGAGGTGTGTTTAGAAAAAGGTTTTGTTAACGGAGGGGAAGAGGAGTAATGTTTAGCCTAAATACACTGCACTGAAGTTGTAGAAAGTAGAGGTGAATGTGTCTTGTACCAAAAAAAAGGGGATGAGAGGCACAGGATCAGGAGGGAGAGAGGGTCGAGATATTGGTATGTTTTGAGCGCAAGAAGGAAGCTGTTGTTGGTTGGGCAGAAGGGAGGGATATGGTTTACGTTTTAATAACAGTAAAAAACTATTTGGTTATAAAATATTGAAAGACTGAAGTATAAAGCAAAATACGTGTGCAGCAAATGTTAATGTATTAATGACTGGTTGTTCCCTATTGATTGTAGTGACCCCTGAAGAAGTGCTTTTAAGCACGAAATGCATTGGGTTTTTAGAAAATAAACGCTGCCCTGAATGAAATATGCTTTAGTCGTGGTCTTTCTCAGAGGTCCGGATGGACACAGTGAGAACACAAGAAACTTGGGAAATAGCATGCTCACTTCGCGTGTGGAATTTAAGCAATGTTAAGAATAAAAATAATGAGTAAAAGAAGAAGGATAAACATTGAAATAAGAAGGAGTACGTTTATAAAGGAGTACGTTTATAAAGATGTTGCCTAGGATGGCACAATACCGCAAAAGTGCGACTGGTTGGGGCGAGATGTTGCCCCACAACAAAGATGTTTGATTCCAGAGTGCTTTTTGGGCATTGCACTGCACCAGTCTGCACGCACAGACAGCAAACATTGAAAAAGTTCTGGTTAATTTGAAGAAAAAGTGTGCATCCTGTCCCTACACGTGATGATTTATAAAGAATGCCCAATATCGGGATTGCACCTGCTTGGTTGAAAATGGTTGAAGCTTTAAGATGAAGAGAAAATATGCGATTCCACACGTTTTTCCATCGCGATTCATTATGGACAGAGTTCAGTGATTAACAGATGGACATTATATTATTCAGATCATTCATGTACACACAGTGTTTACGATGCATCATTGGTACGAAATAATGAGATTTGCATTGGTGTGGTTGGCTGACACGAACTGCTTTGTGGGAAATGGAGTTTTTTATGCAACAGCTATGGTGGGGATTAATTACGGGGCTGAGGGAACGGTATCAACCTCAGTAGCACGCTAATTGGGTGATTAGAAGAATAATTAAAAACGAGAGGGAGGGCGGGGCGCAGACATGCTTGTGCTGCAGCTGCCTCGAGGATGGAAGGTTTTTAACGGTACAGGGCAGGTATGTGGAGTTTGTCAGAAGAAATATTGTTGAGGGGAGTAAATGCAGAGTATTTTTGATTATAAGGTGAATTGGAAAAATAGTCACAGCGATAGTGCGGATTTAAGGTGGGTTGAACAACAAGGATATGTACAAGGGAAGGTGTGGGAGGGTTAGATTAGAGGTGGAAGGTGAAGCTATGTAGAGATTGAGGTGTGTTTAGAAAAAGGTTTTGTTAACGGAGGGGAAGAGGAGTAATGTTAAGCCTAAATACACTGCACTGAAATTGTAGAAAGTAGAGGTGAATGTGTCTTGTACCGAAAAAAAAGGGGATGAGAGGCACAGGATCAGGAGGGAGAGAGGGTCGAGATATTGGTATGTTTTGAGCGCAAGAAGGAAGCTGTTGTTGGTTGGGCAGAAGGGAGGGATATGGTTTACGTTTTAATAACAGTAAAAAACTATTTGGTTATAAAATATTGAAAGACTGAAGTATAAAGTTCGATACGTGTGCAGCAAATGTTAATGTATTAATGACTGGTTGTTCCCTATTGATTGTAGTGACCCCTGAAGAAGTGCTTTTAAGCACGAAATGCATTGGGTTTTTAGAAAATAAACGCTGCCCTGAATGAATTATGCTTTAGTCGTGGTCTTTCTCAGAGGTCCGGATGGACACAGTGAGAACACAAGAAACTTGGGAAATAGCATGCTCACTTCGCGTGTGGAATTTAAGCAATGTTAAGAATAAGAATAATGAGTAAAAGAAGAAGGATAAACATTAAAATAAGAAGGAGTACGTTTATAAAGGCGTACGTTTATAAAGATGTTGCCTAGGATGGCACAATATCGCAAAAGTGCGACTGGTTGGGGCGAGATGTTGCCCCACAACAAAGATGTTTGATTCCAGAGTGCTTTTTGGGCATTGCACTGCATCAGTCTGCACGCACAGACAGCAAACATTGAAAAAGTTCTGGTTAATTTGAGGAAAAAGTGTGCATCCTGTCCCTATACGTGATGATTTATAAAGAATGCCCAATATCGGGATTGCACCTGCTTGGTTGAAAATGGTTGAAGCTTTAAGATGAAGAGAAAATATGCGATTCCACACGTTTTTCCATCGTGATTCATTATGGACAGAGTTCAGTGATTAACAGATGGACATTATATTATTCAGATCATTCATGTACACACAGTGTTTACGATGCATCATTGGTACGAAATAATGAGATTTGCATTGGTGTGGTTGGCTGACACGAACTGCTTTGTGGGAAATGGAGTTTTTTATGCAACAGCTATGGTGGGGATTAATTACGGGGCTGAGGGAACGGTATCAACCTCAGTAGCGCGCTAATTGGGTGATTAGAAGAAAGGTTAAAAACGAGAGGGAGGGCGGGGCGCAGACATGCTTGTGCTGCAGCTGCCTCGAGGATGGAAGGTTTTTAACGGTTCAGGGCAGGTATGTGGAGTTTGTCAGAAGAAATATTGTTGAGGGGAGTAAATGCAGAGTATTTTTGATTATAAGGTGAATTGGAAAAATAGTCACAGGCGATAGTGCGGATTTAAGGTGGGTTTAACAACAAGGATATGTACAAGGGAAGGTGTGGGAGGGTTAGATTAGGGGTGGAAGTTGAAGCTATGTAGTGATTGAGGTGTGTTTAGAAAAAGGTTTTGTTAACGGAGGGGAAGAGGAGTAATGTTAAGCCTAAATACACTGCACTGAAATTGTAGAAAGTAGAGGGGAATGTGTCTTGTACCGAAAAAAAAGGGGATGAGGGGCACAGGATCAGGAGGGAGAGAGGGTCGAGATATTGGTATGTTTTGAGCGCAAGAAGGAAGCTGTTGTTGGTTGGGCAGAAGGGAGGGATATGGTTTACGTTTTAATAACAGTAAAAAACTATTTGGTTATAAAATATTGAAAGAATAAAGTATAAAGCAAAATACGTGTGCAGCAAATGTTAATGTATTAATGACTGGTTGTTCTCTATTGATTGTAGTGACCCCTGAAGAAGTGCTTTTAAGCACGAAATGCATTGGGTTTTTAGAAAATAAACGCTGCCCTGAATGAAATATGCTTTAGTCGTGGTCTTTCTCAGAGGTCCAGATGGACACAGTGAGAACACAAGAAACTTGGGAAATAGCATGCTCACTTCGCGTGTGGAATTTAAGCAATGTTAAGAATAAAAATAATGAGTAAAAGAATAAGGATAAACATTGAAATAAGAAGGAGTACGTTTATAAAGGAGTACGTTTATAAAGATGTTGCCTAGGATGGCACAATACCGCAAAAGTGCGACCTTTTGGGGCGAGATGTTGCCCCACAACAAAGATGTTTGATTCCAGAGTGCTTTTTGGGCATTGCACTGCACCAGTCTGCACGCACAGACAGCAAACATTGAAAAAGTTCTGGTTAATTTGAAGAAAAAGTGTGCATCCTGTCCCTACACGTGATGATTTATAAAGAATGCCCAATATCGGGATTGCACCTGCTCGGTTAAAAATGGTTGAAGCTTTAAGATGAAGAGAAAATATGCGATTCCACACGTTTTTCCATCGTGATTCATTATGGACAGAGTTCAGTGATTAACAGATGGACATTATATTATTCAGATCATTCATGTACACACAGTGTTTACGATGCATCATTGGTACGAAATAATGAGATTTGCATTGGTGTGGTTGGCTGACACGAACTGCTTTGTGGGAAATTGAGTTTTTTATGCAACAGCTATGGTGGGGATTAATTACGGGGCTGAGGGAACGGTATCAACCTCAGTAGCACGCTAATTGGGTGATTAGAAGAATAATTAAAAACGAGAGGGAGGGCGGGGCGCAGACATGCTTGTGCTGCAGCTGCCTCGAGGATGGAAGGTTTTTAACGGTACAGGGCAGGTATGTGGAGTTTGTCAGAAGAAATATTGTTGAGGGGAGTAAATGCAGAGTATTTTTGATTATAAGGTGAATTGGAAAAATAGTCACAGCGATAGTGCGGATTTAAGGTGGGTTGAACAACAAGGATATGTACAAGGGAAGGTGTGGGAGGGTTAGATTAGAGGTGGAAGGTGAAGCTATGTAGAGATTGAGGTGTGTTTAGAAAAAGGTTTTGTTAACGGAGGGGAAGAGGAGTAATGTTAAGCCTAAATACACTGCACTGAAATTGTAGAAAGTAGAGGTGAATGTGTCTTGTACCGAAAAAAAAGGGGATGAGAGGCACAGGATCAGGAGGGAGAGAGGGTTGAGATATTGGTATGTTTTGAGCGCAAGAAGGAAGCTGTTGTTGGTTGGGCAGAAGGGAGGGATATGGTTTACGTTTTAATAACAGTAAAAAACTATTTGGTTATAAAATATTGAAAGACTGAAGTATAAAGTTCGATACGTGTGCAGCAAATGTTAATGTATTAATGACTGGTTGTTCCCTATTGATTGTAGTGACCCCTGAAGAAGTGCTTTTAAGCACGAAATGCATTGGGTTTTTAGAAAATAAACGCTGCCCTGAATGAATTATGCTTTAGTCGTGGTCTTTCTCAGAGGTCCGGATGGACACAGTGAGAACACAAGAAACTTGGGAAATAGCATGCTCACTTCGCGTGTGGAATTTAAGCAATGTTAAGAATAAGAATAATGAGTAAAAGAAGAAGGATAAACATTAAAATAAGAAGGAGTACGTTTATAAAGGCGTACGTTTATAAAGATGTTGCCTAGGATGGCACAATATCGCAAAAGTGCGACTGGTTGGGGCGAGATGTTGCCCCACAACAAAGATGTTTGATTCCAGAGTGCTTTTTGGGCATTGCACTGCATCAGTCTGCACGCACAGACAGCAAACATTGAAAAAGTTCTGGTTAATTTGAGGAAAAAGTGTGCATCCTGTCCCTATACGTGATGATTTATAAAGAATGCCCAATATCGGGATTGCACCTGCTTGGTTGAAAATGGTTGAAGCTTTAAGATGAAGAGAAAATATGCGATTCCACACGTTTTTCCATCGTGATTCATTATGGACAGAGTTCAGTGATTAACAGATGGACATTATATTATTCAGATCATTCATGTACACACAGTGTTTACGATGCATCATTGGTACGAAATAATGAGATTTGCATTGGTGTGGTTGGCTGACACGAACTGCTTTGTGGGAAATGGAGTTTTTTATGCAACAGCTATGGTGGGGATTAATTACGGGGCTGAGGGAACGGTATCAACCTCAGTAGCGCGCTAATTGGGTGATTAGAAGAAAGGTTAAAAACGAGAGGGAGGGCGGGGCGCAGACATGCTTGTGCTGCAGCTGCCTCGAGGATGGAAGGTTTTTAACGGTTCAGGGCAGGTATGTGGAGTTTGTCAGAAGAAATATTGTTGAGGGGAGTAAATGCAGAGTATTTTTGATTATAAGGTGAATTGGAAAAATAGTCACAGGCGATAGTGCGGATTTAAGGTGGGTTTAACAACAAGGATATGTACAAGGGAAGGTGTGGGAGGGTTAGATTAGGGGTGGAAGTTGAAGCTATGTAGTGATTGAGGTGTGTTTAGAAAAAGGTTTTGTTAACGGAGGGGAAGAGGAGTAATGTTAAGCCTAAATACACTGCACTGAAATTGTAGAAAGTAGAGGTGAATGTGTCTTGTACCGAACAAAAAGGGGATGAGGGGCACAGGATCAGGAGGGAGAGAGGGTCGAGATATTGGTATGTTTTGAGCGCAAGAAGGAAGCTGTTGTTGGTTGGGCAGAAGGGAGGGATATGGTTTACGTTTTAATAACAGTAAAAAACTATTTGGTTATAAAATATTGAAAGAATAAAGTATAAAGCAAAATACGTGTGCAGCAAATGTTAATGTATTAATGACTGGTTGTTCTCTATTGATTGTAGTGACCCCTGAAGAAGTGCTTTTAAGCACGAAATGCATTGGGTTTTTAGAAAATAAACGCTGCCCTGAATGAAATATGCTTTAGTCGTGGTCTTTCTCAGAGGTCCAGATGGACACAGTGAGAACACAAGAAACTTGGGAAATAGCATGCTCACTTCGCGTGTGGAATTTAAGCAATGTTAAGAATAAAAATAATGAGTAAAAGAATAAGGATAAACATTGAAATAAGAAGGAGTACGTTTATAAAGGAGTACGTTTTTAAAGATGTTGCCTAGGATGGCACAATACCGCAAAAGTGCGACCTTTTGGGGCAAGATGTTGCCCCACAACAAAGATGTTTGATTCCAGAGTGCTTTTTGGGCATTGCACTGCACCAGTCTGCACGCACAGACAGCAAACATTGAAAAAGTTCTGGTTAATTTGAAGAAAAAGTGTGCATCCTGTCCCTACACGTGATGATTTATAAAGAATGCCCAATATCGGGATTGCACCTGCTTGGTTGAAAATGGTTGAAGCTTTAAGATGAAGAGAAAATATGCGATTCCATACGTTCTTCCATCGTGATTCATTATGGACAGAGTTCAGTGATTAACAGATGGCCATTATATTATTCAGATCATTCATGTACACACAGTGTTTACGATGCATCATTGGTACGAAATAATGAGATTTGCATTGGTGTGGTTGGCTGACACGAACTGGTTTGTGGGAAATGGAGTTTTTTATGCAACAGCTATGGTGGGGATTAATTACGGGGCTGAGGGAACGGTATCAACCTCAGTAGCGCGCTAATTGGGCGATTAGAAGAAAGGTTAAAAACGAGAGGGAGGGCGGGGCGCAGACATGCTTGTGTTGCAGCTGCCTCGAGGATGGAAGGTTTTTAACGGTTCAGGGCAGGTATGTGGAGTTTGTCAGAAGAAATATTGTTGAGGGGAGTAAATGCAGAGTATTTTTGATTATAAGGTGAATTGGAAAAATAGTCACAGACAAGAGTGCGGATTTAAGGTGGGTTTAACAACAAGGGTATGTACAAGGGAAGGTGTGGGAGGGTTAGATTAGAGGTGGAAGGTGAAGCTATGTAGTGATTGAGGTGTGTTTAGAAAAAGGTTTTGTTAACGGAGGGGAAGAGGAGTAATGTTAAGGCTAAATACACTGCACTGAAATTGTAGAAAGTAGAGGTGAATGTGTCTTGTACCCAAAAAAAAGGGGATGAGAGGCACAGGATCAGGAGGGAGAGAGGGTCGAGATATTGGTATGTTTTGAGCGCAAGAAGGAAGCTGTTGTTGGTTGGGCAGAAGGGAGGGATATGGTTTACGTTTTAATAACAGTAAAAAACTATTTGGTTATAAAATATTGAAAGACTGAAGTATAAAGCAAAATACGTGTACAGCAGCAAATGTTAATGTATTAATGACTGGTTGTGCTCTATTGATTGTAGTGACCCCTGAAAAAGTACTTTTAAGCACGAAATGCATTGGGTTTTTAGAAAATAAACGCTGCCCTGAATGAAATATGCTTTAGTCGTGGTCTTTCTCAGAGGTCCGGATGGACACAGTGAGAACACAAGAAACTTGGAAAATAGCATGCTCACTTCGCGTGTGGAATTTAAGCAATGTTAAGAATAAGAATAATGAGTAAAAGAAGAAGGATAAACATTGAAATAAGAAGGAGTACGTTTATAAAGGAGTACGTTTATAAAGATGTTGCCTAGGATGGCACAATACCGCAAAAGTGCGACTGGTTGGGGCGAGATGTTGCCCCACAACAAAGATGTTTGATTCCAGAGTGCTTTTTGGGCATTGCACTGCACCAGTCTGCACGCACAGACAGCAAACATTGAAAAAGTTCTGGTTAATTTGAAGAAAAAGTGTGCATCCTGTCCCTACACGTGATGATTTATAAAGAATGCCCAATATCGGGATTGCACCTGCTTGGTTGAAAATGGTTGAAGCTTTAAGATGAAGAGAAAATATGCGATTCCACACGTTTTTCCATCGTGATTCATTATGGACAGAGTTCAGTGATTAACAGATGGACATTATATTATTCAGATCATTCATGTACACACAATGTTTACGATGCATCATTGGTACGAAATAATGAGATTTGCATTGGTGTGGTTGGCTGACACAAACTGCTTTGTGGGAAATGGAGTTTTTTATGCAACAGCTATGGTGGGGATTAATTACGGGTCTGAGGGAACGGTATCAACCTCATTAGCGCGCTAATTGGGTGATTAGAAGAAAGGTTAAAAACGAGAGAGAGGGCGTGGCGCAGACATGCTTGTGCTGCAGCTGCCTCGAGGATGGAAGGTTTTTAACGGTTCAGGGCAGATATGTGGAGTTTGTCAGAAGAAATATTGTTGAGGGGAGTAAATGCAGAGTATTTTTGATTATAAGGTGAATTGGAAAAATAGTCACAGGCGATAGTGCGGATTTAAGGTGGGTTTAACAACAAGGATATGTACAAGGGAAGGTGTGGGAGGGTTAGATTAGGGGTGGAAGTTGAAGCTATGTAGTGATTGAGGTGTGTTTAGAAAAAGGTTTTGTTAACGGAGGGGAAGAGGAGTAATGTTAAGCCTAAATACACTGCACTGAAATTGTAGAAAGTAGAGGTGAATGTGTCTTGTACCGAAAAAAAAGGGGATGAGAGGCACAGGATCAGGAGGGAGAGAGGGTCGAGATATTTGTATATTTTGAGGGCAAGAAGGAAGCTGTTGTTGGTTGGGCAGAAGGGAGGGATATGGTTTACGTTTTAATAACAGTAAAAAACTATTTGGTTATAAAATATTGAAAGACTGAAGTATAAATCAAAATACGTGTGCAGCAAATGTTAATGTATTAATGACTGGTTGTTCCCTATTGATTGTAGTGACCCCTGAAGAAGTGCTTTTAAGCACGAAATGCATTGGGTTTTTAGAAAATAAACGCTGCCCTGAATGAAATATGCTTTAGTCGTGGTCTTTCTCAGAGGTCCGGATGGACACAGTGAGAACACAAGAAACTTGGGAAATAGCATGCTCACTTCGCGTGTGGAATTTAAGCAATGTTAAGAATAAGAATAATGAGTAAAAGAAGAAGGATAAACATTGAAATAAGAAGGAGTACGTTTATAAAGGAGTACGTTTATAAAGATGTTGCCTAGAATGGCACAATACCGCAAAAGTGCGACTGGTTGGGGCGAGATGTTGCCCCACAACAAAGATGTTTGATTCCAGAGTGCTTTTTGGGCATTGCACTGCACCAGTCTGCACGCACATACAGCAAACATTGAAAAAGTTCTGGTTAATTTGAAGAAAAAGTGTGCATCCTGTCCCTACACGTGATGATTTATAAAGAATGCCCAATATCGGGATTGCACCTGCTTGGTTGAAAATGGTTGAAGCTTTAAGATGAAGAGAAAATATGCGATTCCACACGTTTTTCCATCGTGATTCATTATGGACAGAGTTCAGTGATTAACAGATGGACATTATATTATTCAGATCATTCATGTACACACAGTGTTTACGATGCATCATTGGTACGAAATAATGAGATTTGCATTGGTGTGGTTGGCTGACACGAACTGCTTTGTGGGAAATGGAGTTTTTTATGAAACAGCTCTGGTGGGGATTAATTACGGGTCTGAGGGAACGGTATCAACCTCAGTAGCGCGCTAATTGGGTGACTAGAAGAAAGGTTAAAAACGAGAGGGAGGGCGTGGCGCAGACATGCTTGTGCTGCAGCTGCCTCGAGGATGGAAGGTTTTTAACGGTTCAGGGCAGGTATGTGGAGTTTGTCAGAAGAAATATTGTTGAGGGGAGTAAATGCAGAGTATTTTTGATTATAAGGTGAATTGGAAAAATAGTCACAGGCGATAGTGCGGATTTAAGGTGGGTTTAACAACAAGGATATGTACAAGGGAAGGTGTGGGAGGGTTAGATTAGGGGTGGAAGTTGAAGCTATGTAGTGATTGAGGTGTGTTTAGAAAAAGGTTTTGTTAACGGAGGGCAAGAGGAGTAATGTTAAGCCTAAATACACTGCACTGAAATTGTAGAAAGTAGAGGTGAATGTGTCTTGTACCGAAAAAAAAGGGGGATGAGAGGCACAGGATCAGGAGGGAGAGAGGGTCGAGATATTGGTATGTTTTGAGCGCAAGAAGGAAGCTGTTGTTGGTTGGGCAGAAGGGAGGGATATGGTTTACGTTTTAATAACAGTAAAAAACTATTTGGTTATAAAATATTGAAAGAATGAAGTATAAAGCAAAATACGTGTGCAGCAAATGTTAATGTATTAATGACTGGTTGTTCTCTATTGATTGTAGTGACACCTGAAGAAGTGCTTTTAAGCACGAAATGCATTGGGTTTTTAGAAAATAAACGCTGCCCTGAATGAAATATGCTTTAGTCGTGGTCTTTCTCAGAGGTCCAGATGGACACAGTGAGAACACAAGAAACTTGGGAAATAGCATGCTCACTTCGCGTGTGGAATTTAAGCAATGTTAAGAATAAAAATAATGAGTAAAAGAATAAGGATAAACATTGAAATAAGAAGGAGTACGTTTATAAAGGAGTACATTTTTAAAGATGTTGCCTAGGATGGCACAATACCGCAAAAGTGCGACTGGTTGGGGCGAGATGTTGCCCCACAACAAAGATGTTTGATTCCAGAGTGCTTTTTGGGCATTGCACTGCACCAGTCTGCACGCACAGACAGCAAACATTGAAAAAGTTCTGGTTAATTTGAAGAAAAAGTGTGCATCCTGTCCCTACACGTGATGATTTATAAAGAATGCCCAATATCGGGATTGCACCTGCTTGGTTGAAAATGGTTGAAGCTTTAAGATGAAGAGAAAATATGCGATTCCATACGTTCTTCCATCGTGATTCATTATGGACAGAGTTCAGTGATTAACAGATGGACATTATATTATTCAGATCATTCATGTACACACAGTTTTTACGATGCATCATTGGTACGAAATAATGAGATTTGCATTGGTGTGGTTGGCTGACACGAACTGGTTTGTGGGAAATGGAGTTTTTTATGCAACAGCTATGGTGGGGATTAATTATGGGGCTGAGGGAACGGTATCAACCTCAGTAGCGCGCTAATTGGGTGATTAGAAGAAAGGTTAAAAACGAGAGGGAGGGCGGGGCGCAGACATGCTTGTGCTGCAGCTGCCTCGAGGATGGAAGGTTTTTAACGGTTCAGGGCAGGTATGTGGAGTTTGTCAGAAGAAATATTGTTGAGGGGAGTAAATGCAGAGTATTTTTGATTATAAGGTGAATTGGAAAAATGGTCACAGACGATAGTGCGGATTTAAGGTGGGTTTAACAACAAGGATATGTACAAGGGAAGGTGTGGGAGGGTTAGATTAGAGGTGGAAGGTGAAGCTATGTAGTGATTGAGGTGTGTTTAGAAAAAGGTTTTGTTAACGGAGGGGAAGAGGAGTAATGTTAAGGCTAAATACACTGCACTGAAATTGTAGAAAGTAGAGGTGAATGTGTCTTGTACCCAAAAAAAAGGGGATGAGAGGCACAGGATCAGGAGGGAGAGAGGGTCGAGATATTGGTATGTTTTGAGCGCAAGAAGGAAGCTGTTGTTGGTTGGGCAGAAGGGAGGGATATGGTTTACGTTTTACTAACAGTAAAAAACTATTTGGTTATAAAATATTGAAAGACTGAAGTATAAAGCAAAATACGTGTACAGCAGCAAATGTTAATGTATTAATGACTGGTTGTTCTCTATTGATTGTAGTGACCCCTGAAGAAGTGCTTTTAAGCACGAAATGCATTGGGTTTTTAGAAAATAAACGCTGCCCTGAATGAAATATGCTTTAGTCGTGGTCTTTCTCAGAGGTCCGGATGGACACAGTGAGAACACAAGAAACTTGGGAAATAGCATGCTCACTTCGCGTGTGGAATTTAAGCAATGTTAAGAATAAGAATAATGAGTAAAAGAAGAAGGATAAACATTGAAATAAGAAGGAGTACGTTTATAAAGATGTTGCCTAGGATGGCACAATACCGCAAAAGTGCGACTGGTTGGGGCGAGATGTTGCCCCACAACAAAGATGTTTGATTCCAGAGTGCTTTTTGGGCATTGCACTGCACCAGTCTGCACGCACAGACAGCAAACATTGAAAAAGTTCTGGTTAATTTGAAGAAAAAGTGTGCATCCTGTCCCTACACGTGATGATTTATAAAGAATGCCCAATATCGGGATTGCACCTGCTTGGTTGAAAATGGTTGAAGCTTTAAGATGAAGAGAAAATATGCGATTCCATACGTTCTTCCATCGTGATTCATTATGGACAGAGTTCAGTGATTAACAGATGGATATTATATTATTCAGATCATTCATGTACACACAGTGTTTACGATGCATCATTGGTACGAAATAATGACATTTGCATTGGTGTGGTTGGCTGACACGAACTGGTTAGTGGGAAATGGAGTTTTTTATGCAACAGCTATGGTGGGGATTAATTACGGGGCTGAGGGAATGGTATCAACCTCAGTAGCGCGCTAATTGGGTGATTAGAAGAAAGGTTAAAAACGAGAGGGAGGGCGGGGCGCAGACATGCTTGTGCTGCAGCTGCCTCGAGGATGGAAGGTTTTTAACGGTTCAGGGCAGGTATGTGGAGTTTGTCAGAAGAAATATTGTTGAGGGGAGTAAATGCAGAGTATTTTTGATTATAAGGTGAATTGGAAAAATAGTCACAGGCGATAGTGCGGATTTAAGGTGGGTTTAACAACAAGGATATGTACACGGGAAGGTGTGGGAGGGTTAGATTAGGGGTGGAAGTTGAAGCTATGTAGTGATTGAGGTGTGTTTAGAAAAAGGTTTTGTTAACGGAGGGGAAGAGGAGTAATGTTAAGGCTAAATACACTGCACTGAAATTGTAGAAAGTAGAGGTGAATGTGTCTTGTACCCAAAAAAAAGGGGATGAGAGGCACAGGATCAGGAGGGAGAGAGGGTCGAGATATTGGTATGTTTTGAGCGCAAGAAGGAAGCTGTTGTTGGTTGGGCAGAAGGGAGGGATATGGTTTACGTTTTAATAACAGTAAAAAACTATTTGGTTATAAAATATTGAAAGACTGAAGTATAAAGCAAAATACGTGTACAGCAGCAAATGTTAATGTATTAATGACTGGTTGTTCTCTATTGATTGTAGTGACCCCTGAAGAAGTGCTTTTAAGCACGAAATGCATTGGGTTTTTAGAAAATAAACGCTCCCCTGAATGAAATATGCTTTAGTCGTGGTCTTTCTCAGAGGTCCGGATGGACACAGTGAGAACACAAGAAACTTGGAAAATAGCATGCTCACTTCGCGTGTGGAATTTAAGCAATGTTAAGAATAAGAATAATGAGTAAAAGAAGAAGGATAAACATTGAAATAAGAAGGAGTACGTTTATAAAGGAGTACGTTTATAAAGATGTTGCCTATGATGGCACAATACCGCAAAAGTGCGACTGGTTGGGGCGAGATGTTGCCCCACAACAAAGATGTTTGATTCCAGAGTGCTTTTTGGGCATTGCACTGCACCAGTCTGCACGCACAGACAGCAAACATTGAAAAAGTTCTGGTTAATTTGAAGAAAAAGTGTGCATCCTGTCCCTACACGTGATGATTTATAAAGAATGCCCAATATCGGGATTGCACCTGCTTGGTTGAAAATGGTTGAAGCTTTAAGATGAAGAGAAAATATGCGATTCCACACGTTTTTCCATCGTGATTCATTATGGACAGAGTTCAGTGATTAACAGATGGACATTATATTATTCAGATCATTCATGTACACACAATGTTTACGATGCATCATTGGTACGAAATAATGAGATTTGCATTGGTGTGGTTGGCTGACACGAACTGCTTTGTGGGAAATGGAGTTTTTTATGCAACAGCTATGGTGGGGATTAATTACGGGTCTGAGGGAACGGTATCAACCTCATTAGCGCGCTAATTGGGTGATTAGAAGAAAGGTTAAAAACGAGAGGGAGGGCGTGGCGCAGACATGCTTGTGCTGCAGCTCCCTCGAGGATGGAAGGTTTTTAACGGTTCAGGGCAGATATGTGGGGTTTGTCAGAAGAAATATTGTTGAGGGGAGTAAATGCAGAGTATTTTTGATTATAAGGTGAATTGGAAAAATAGTCACAGGCGATAGTGCGGATTTAAGGTGGGTTTAACAACAAGGATATGTACACGGGAAGGTGTGGGAGGGTTAGATTAGGGGTGGAAGTTGAAGCTATGTAGTGATTGAGGTGTGTTTAGAAAAAGGTTTTGTTAACGGAGGGGAAGAGGAGTAATGTTAAGCCTAAATACACTGCACTGAAATTGTAGAAAGTAGAGGTGAATGTGTCTTGTACCCAAAAAAAAGGGGATGAGAGGCACAGGATCAGGAGGGAGAGAGGGTCGAGATATTTGTATGTTTTGAGGGCAAGAAGGAAGCTGTTGTTGGTTGGGCAGAAGGGACGGATATGGTTTACGTTTTAATAACAGTAAAACACTATTTGGTTATAAAATATTGAAAGACTGAAGTATAAAGCAAAATACGTGTGCAGCAAATGTTAATGTATTAATGACTGGTTGTTCCCTATTGATTGTAGTGACCCCTGAAGAAGTGCTTTTAAGCACGAAATGCATTGGGTTTTTAGAAAATAAACGCTGCCCTGAATGAAATATGCTTTAGTCGTGGTCTTTCTCAGAGGTCCGGATGGACACAGTGAGAACACAAGAAACTTGGGAAATAGCATGCTCACTTCGCGTGTGGAATTTAAGCAATGTTAAGAATAAGAATAATGAGTAAAAAAGAAGGATAAACATTGAAATAAGAAGGAGTACGTTTATAAAGGAGTACGTTTATAAAGATGTTGCCTAGGATGGCACAATACCGCAAAAGTGCGACTGGTTGGGGCGAGATGTTGCCCCACAACAAAGATGTTTGATTCCAGAGTGCTTTTTGGGCATTGCACTGCACCAGTCTGCACGCACAGACAGCAAACATTGAAAAAGTTCTGGTTAATTTGAAGAAAAAGTGTGCATCCTGTCCCTACACGTGATGATTTATAAAGAATGCCCAATATCGGGATTGCACCTGCTTGGTTGAAAATGGTTGAAGCTTTAAGATGAAGAGAAAATATGCGATTCCACACGTTTTTCCATCGTGATTCATTATGGACAGAGTTCAGTGATTAACAGATGGACATTATATTATTCAGATCATTCATCTACACACAGTGTTTACGATGCATCATTGGTACGAAATAATGAGATTTGCATTGGTGTGGTTGGCTGACACAAACTGCTTTGTGGGAAATGGAGTTTTTTATGCAACAGCTCTGGTGGGGATTAATTACGGGTCTGAGGGAACGGTATCAACCTCAGTAGCGCGCTAATTGGGTGATTAGAAGAAAGGTTAAAAACGAGAGGGAGGGCGTGGCGCAGACATGCTTGTGCTGCAGCTGCCTCGAGGATGGAAGGTTTTTAACGGTTCAGGGCAGGTATGTGGAATTTGTCAGAAGAAATATTGTTGAGGGGAGTAAATGCAGAGTATTTTTGATTATAAGGTGAATTGGAAAAATAGTCACAGGCGATAGTGCGGATTTAAGGTGGGTTTAACAACAAGGATATGTACAAGGGAAGGTGTGGGAGGGTTAGATTAGGGGTGGAAGTTGAAGCTATGTAGTGATTGAGGTGTGTTTAGAAAAAGGTTTTGTTAACGGAGGGGAAGAGGAGTAATGTTAAGCCTAAATACACTGCACTGAAATTGTAGAAAGTAGAGGTGAATGTGTCTTGTACCGAAAAAAAAGGGGATGAGAGGCACAGGATCAGGAGGGAGAGAGGGTCGAGATATTTGTATGTTTTGAGGGCAAGAAGGAAGCTGTTGTTGGTTGGGCAGAAGGGAGGGATATGGTTTACGTTTTAATAACAGTAAAAAACTATTTGGTTATAAAATATTGAAAGACTGAAGTATAAAGCAAAATACGTGTGCAGCAAATGTTAATGTATTAATGACTGGTTGTTCCCTATTGATTGTAGTGACCCCTGAAGAAGTGCTTTTAAGCACGAAATGCATTGGGTTTTTAGAAAATAAACGCTGCCCTGAATGAAATATGCTTTAGTCGTGGTCTTTCTCAGAGGTCCGGATGGACACAGTGAGAACACAAGAAACTTGGGAAATAGCATGCTCACTTCGCGTGTGGAATTTAAGCAATGTTAAGAATAAGAATAATGAGTAAAAGAAGAAGGATAAACATTGAAATAAGAAGGAGTACGTTTATAAAGGAGTACGTTTATAAAGATGTTGCCTATGATGGCACAATACCGCAAAAGTGCGACTGGTTGGGGCGAGATGTTGCCCCACAACAAAGATGTTTGATTCCAGAGTGCTTTTTAGCATTGCACTGCACCAGTCTGCACGCACAGACAGCAAACATTGAAAAAGTTCTGGTTAATTTGAAGAAAAAGTGTGCATCCTGTCCCTACACGTGATGATTTATAAAGAATGCCCAATATCGGGATTGCACCTGCTTGGTTGAAAATGGTTGAAGCTTTAAGATGAAGAGAAAATATGCGATTTCATACGTTCTTCCATCGTGATTCATTATGGACAGAGTTCAGTGATTAACAGATGGATATTATATTATTCAGATCATTCATGTACACACAGTGTTTACGATGCATCATTGGTACGAAATAATGACATTTGCATTGGTGTGGTTGGCTGACACGAACTGGTTAGTGGGAAATGGAGATTTTTATGCAACAGCTATTGTGGGGATTAATTACGGGGCTGAGGGAACGGTATCAACCTCAGTAGCGCGCTAATTGGGTGATTAGAAGAAAGGTTAAAAACGAGAGGGAGGGCGGGGCGCAGACCTGCTTGTGCTGCAGCTGCCTCGAGGATGGAAGGTTTTTAACGGTTCAGGGCAGGTATGTGGAGTTTGTCAGAAGAAATATTGTTGAGGGGAGTAAATGCAGAGTATTTTTGATTATAAGGTGAATTGGAAAAATAGTCACAGGCGATAGTGCGGATTTAAGGTGGGTTTAACAACAAGGGTATGTACAAGGGAAGGTGTAGGAGGGTTAGATTAGAGGTGGAAGGTGAAGCTATGTAGTGATTGAGGTGTGTTTAGAAAAAGGTTTTGTTAACGGAGGGGAAGAGGAGTAATGTTAAGGCTAAATACACTGCACTGAAATTGTAGAAAGTAGAGGTGAATGTGTCTTGTACCCAAAAAAAAGGGGATGAGAGGCACAGGATCAGGAGGGAGAGAGGGTCGAGATATTGGTATGTTTTGAGCGCAAGAAGGAAGCTGTTGTTGGTTGGGCAGAAGGGAGGGATATGGTTTACGTTTTAATAACAGTAAAAAACTATTTGGTTATAAAATATTGAAAGACTGAAGTATAAAGCAAAATACGTGTACAGCAGCAAATGTTAATGTATTAATGACTGGTTGTTCTCTATTGATTGTAGTGACCCCTGAAGAAGTGCTTTTAAGCACGAAATGCATTGGGTTTTTAGAAAATAAACGCTCCCCTGAATGAAATATGCTTTAGTCGTGGTCTTTCTCAGAGGTCCGGATGGACACAGTGAGAACACAAGAAACTTGGAAAATAGCATGCTCACTTCGCGTGTGGAATTTAAGCAATGTTAAGAATAAGAATAATGAGTAAAAGAAGAAGGATAAACATTGAAATAAGAAGGAGTACGTTTATAAAGGAGTACGTTTATAAAGATGTTGCCTATGATGGCACAATACCGCAAAAGTGCGACTGGTTGGGGCGAGATGTTGCCCCACAACAAAGATGTTTGATTCCAGAGTGCTTTTTGGCATTGCACTGCACCAGTCTGCACGCACAGACAGCAAACATTGAAAAAGTTCTGGTTAATTTGAAGAAAAAGTGTGCATCCTGTCCCTACACGTGATGATTTATAAAGAATGCCCAATATCGGGATTGCACCTGCTTGGTTGAAAATGGTTGAAGCTTTAAGATGAAGAGAAAATATGCGATTCCACACGTTTTTCCATCGTGATTCATTATGGACAGAGTTCAGTGATTAACAGATGGACATTATATTATTCAGATCATTCATGTACACACAATGTTTACGATGCATCATTGGTACGAAATAATGAGATTTGCATTGGTGTGGTTGGCTGACACGAACTGCTTTGTGGGAAATGGAGTTTTTTATGCAACAGCTATGGTGGGGATTAATTACGGGTCTGAGGGAACGGTATCAAACTCATTAGCGCGCTAATTGGGTGATTAGAAGAAAGGTTAAAAACGAGAGGGAGGGCGTGGCGCAGACATGCTTGTGCTGCAGCTGCCTCGAGGATGGAAGGTTTTTAACGGTTCAGGGCAGATATGTGGAGTTTGTCAGAAGAAATATTGTTGAGGGGAGTAAATGCAGAGTATTTTTGATTATAAGGTGAATTGGAAAAATAGTCACAGGCGATAGTGCGGATTTAAGGTGGGTTTAACAACAAGGATATGTACACGGGAAGGTGTGGGAGGGTTAGATTAGGGGTGGAAGTTGAAGCTATGTAGTGATTGAGGTGTGTTTAGAAAAAGGTTTTGTTAACGGAGGGGAAGAGGAGTAATGTTAAGCCTAAATACACTGCACTGAAATTGTAGAAAGTAGAGGTGAATGTGTCTTGTACCGAAAAAAAAGGGGATGAGAGGCACAGGATCAGGAGGGAGAGAGGGTCGAGATATTTGTATGTTTTGAGGGCAAGAAGGAAGCTGTTGTTGGTTGGGCAGAAGGGAGGGATATGGTTTACGTTTTAATAACAGTAAAAAACTATTTGGTTATAAAATATTGAAAGACTGAAGTATAAAGCAAAATACGTGTGCAGCAAATGTTAATGTATTAATGACTGGTTGTTCCCTATTGATTGTAGTGACCCCTGAAGAAGTGCTTTTAAGCACGAAATGCATTGGGTTTTTAGAAAATAAACGCTGCCCTGAATGAAATATGCTTTAGTCGTGGTCTTTCTCAGAGGTCCGGATGGACACAGTGAGAACACAAGAAACTTGGGAAATAGCATGCTCACTTCGCGTGTGGAATTTAAGCAATGTTAAGAATAAGAATAATGAGTAAAAAAGAAGGATAAACATTGAAATAAGAAGGAGTACGTTTATAAAGGAGTACGTTTATAAAGATGTTGCCTAGGATGGCACAATACCGCAAAAGTGCGACTGGTTGGGGCGAGATGTTGCCCCACAACAAAGATGTTTGATTCCAGAGTGCTTTTTGGGCATTGCACTGCACCAGTCTGCACGCACAGACAGCAAACATTGAAAAAGTTCTGGTTAATTTGAAGAAAAAGTGTGCATCCTGTCCCTACACGTGATGATTTATAAAGAATGCTCAATATCGGGATTGCACCTGCTTGGTTGAAAATGGTTGAAGCTTTAAGATGAAGAGAAAATATGCGATTCCACACGTTTTTCCATTGTGATTCATTATGGACAGAGTTCAGTGATTAACAGATGGACATTATATTATTCAGATCATTCATCTACACACAGTGTTTACGATGCATCATTGGTACGAAATAATGAGATTTGCATTGGTGTGGTTGGCTGACAAAAAATGCTTTGTGGGAAATGGAGTTTTTTATGCAACAGCTCTGGTGGGGATTAATTACGGGTCTGAGGGAACGGTATCAACCTCAGTAGCGCGCTAATTGGGTGATTAGAAGAAAGGTTAAAAACGAGAGGGAGGGCGTGGCGCAGACATGCTTGTGCTGCAGCTGCCTCGAGGATGGAAGGTTTTTAACGGTTCAGGGCAGGTATGTGGAATTCGTCAGAAGAAATATTGTTGAGGGGAGTAAATGCAGAGTATTTTTGATTATAAGGTGAATTGGAAAAATAGTCACAGGCGATAGTGCGGATTTAAGGTGGGTTTAACAACAAGGATATGTACAAGGGAAGGTGTGGGAGGGTTAGATTAGGGGTGGAAGTTGAAGCTATGTAGTGATTGAGGT
This sequence comes from Lissotriton helveticus, assembly GCF_964261635.1. NCBI lineage: Eukaryota > Metazoa > Chordata > Amphibia > Caudata > Salamandridae > Lissotriton > Lissotriton helveticus. The sequence goes on from NC_136067.1 coordinate 1,117,338,620, forward strand.
GTGTTTAGAAAAAGGTTTTGTTAACGGAGGGGAAGAGGAGTAATGTTAAGCCTAAATACACTGCACTGAAATTGTAGAAAGTAGAGGTGAATGTGTCTTGTACCGAAAAAAAAGGGGATGAGAGGCACAGGATCAGGAGGGAGAGAGGGTCGAGATATTGGTATGTTTTGAGCGCAAGAAGGAAGCTGTTGTTGGTTGGGCAGAAGGGAGGGATATGGTTTACGTTTTAATAACAGTAAAAAACTATTTGGTTATAAAATATTGAAAGACTGAAGTATAAAGCAAAATACGTGTACAGCAGCAAATGTTAATGTATTAATGACTGGTTGTTCTCTATTGATTGTAGTGACCCCTGAAGAAGTGCTTTTAAGCACGAAATGCATTGGGTTTTTAGAAAATAAACGCTCCCCTGAATGAAATATGCTTTAGTCGTGGTCTTTCTCAGAGGTCCGGATGGACACAGTGAGAACACAAGAAACTTGGAAAATAGCATGCTCACTTCGCGTGTGGAATTTAAGCAATGTTAAGAATAAGAATAATGAGTAAAAGAATAAGGATAAACATTGAAATAAGAAGGAGTACGTTTATAAAGGAGTACGTTTATAAAGATGTTGCCTATGATGGCACAATACCGCAAAAGTGCGACTGGTTGGGGCGAGATGTTGCCCCACAACAAAGATGTTTGATTCCAGAGTGCTTTTTGGGCATTGCACTGCACCAGTCTGCACGCACAGACAGCAAACATTGAAAAAGTTCTGGTTAATTTGAAGAAAAAGTGTGCATCCTGTCCCTACACGTGATGATTTATAAAGAATGCCCAATATCGGGATTGCACCTGCTTGGTTGAAAATGGTTGAAGCTTTAAGATGAAGAGAAAATATGCGATTCCATACGTTCTTCCATCGTGATTCATTATGGACAGAGTTCAGTGATTAACAGATGGATATTATATTATTCAGATCATTCATGTACACACAGTGTTTACGATGCATCATTGGTACGAAATAATGACATTTGCATTGGTGTGGTTGGCTGACACGAACTGGTTAGTGGGAAATGGAGATTTTTATGCAACAGCTATGGTGGGGATTAATTACGGGGCTGAGGGAACGGTATCAACCTCAGTAGCGCGCTAATTGGGTGATTAGAGAAAGGTTAAAAACGAGAGGGAGGGCGGGGCGCAGACATGCTTGTGCTGCAGCTGCCTCGAGGATGGAAGGTTTTTAACGGTTCAGGGCAGGTATGTGGAGTTTGTCAGAAGAAATATTGTTGAGGGGAGTAAATGCAGAGTATTTTTGATTATAAGGTGAATTGGAAAAATAGTCACAGGCGATAGTGCTGATTTAAGGTGGGTTTAACAACAAGGGTATGTACAAGGGAAGGTGTAGGAGGGTTAGATTAGAGGTGGAAGGTGAAGCTATGTAGTGATTGAGGTGTGTTTAGAAAAAGGTTTTGTTAACGGAGGGGAAGAGGAGTAATGTTAAGGCTAAATACACTGCACTGAAATTGTAGAAAGTAGAGGTGAATGTGTCTTGTACCCAAAAAAAAGGGGATGAGAGGCACAGGATCAGGAGGGAGAGAGGGTCGAGATATTGGTATGTTTTGAGCGCAAGAAGGAAGCTGTTGTTGGTTGGGCAGAAGGGAGGGATATGGTTTACGTTTTAATAACAGTAAAAAACTATTTGGTTATAAAATATTGAAAGACTGAAGTATAAAGCAAAATACGTGTACAGCAGCAAATGTTAATGTATTAATGACTGGTTGTTCTCTATTGATTGTAGTGACCCCTGAAGAAGTGCTTTTAAGCACGAAATGCATTGGGTTTTTAGAAAATAAACGCTCCCCTGAATGAAATATGCTTTAGTCGTGGTCTTTCTCAGAGGTCCGGATGGACACAGTGAGAACACAAGAAACTTGGAAAATAGCATGCTCACTTCGCGTGTGGAATTTAAGCAATGTTAAGAATAAGAATAATGAGTAAAAGAAGAAGGATAAACATTGAAATAAGAAGGAGTACGTTTATAAAGGAGTACGTTTATAAAGATGTTGCCTATGATGGCACAATACCGCAAAAGTGCGACTGGTTGGGGCGAGATGTTGCCCCACAACAAAGATGTTTGATTCCAGAGTGCTTTTTGGCATTGCACTGCACCAGTCTGCACGCACAGACAGCAAACATTGAAAAAGTTCTGGTTAATTTGAAGAAAAAGTGTGCATCCTGTCCCTACACGTGATGATTTATAAAGAATGCCCAATATCGGGATTGCACCTGCTTGGTTGAAAATGGTTGAAGCTTTAAGATGAAGAGAAAATATGCGATTCCACACGTTTTTCCATCGTGATTCATTATGGACAGAGTTCAGTGATTAACAGATGGACATTATATTATTCAGATCATTCATGTACACACAATGTTTACGATGCATCATTGGTACGAAAAAATGAGATTTGCATTGGTGTGGTTGGCTGACACGAGCTGCTTTGTGGGAAATTGAGTTTTTTATGCAACAGCTATGGTGGGGATTAATTACGGGTCTGAGGGAACGGTATCAACCTCATTAGCGCGCTAATTGGGTGATTAGAAGAAAGGTTAAAAACTAGAGGGAGGGCGTGGCGCAGACATGCTTGTGCTGCAGCTGCCTCGAGGATGGAAGGTTTTTAACGGTTCAGGGCAGATATGTGGAGTTTGTCAGAAGAAATATTGTTGAGGGGAGTAAATGCAGAGTATTTTTGATTATAAGGTGAATTGGAAAAATAGTCACAGGCGATAGTGCGGATTTAAGGTGGGTTTAACAACAAGGATACGTACAAGGGAAGGTGTGGGAGGGTTAGATTAGGGGTGGAAGTTGAAGCTATGTAGTGATTGAGGTGTGTTTAGAAAAAGGTTTTGTTAACGGAGGGGAAGAGGAGTAATGTTAAGCCTAAATACACTGCACTGAAATTGTAGAAAGTAGAGGTGAATGTGTCTTGTACCGAAAAAAAAGGGGATGAGAGGCACAGGATCAGGAGGGAGAGAGGGTCGAGATATTTGTATGTTTTGAGGGCAAGAAGGAAGCTGTTGTTAGTTGGGCAGAAGGGAGGGATATGGTTTACGTTTTAATAACAGTAAAAAACTATTTGGTTATAAAATATTGAAAGACTGAAGTATAAAGCAAAATACGTGTGCAGCAAATGTTAATGTATTAATGACTGGTTGTTCCCTATTGATTGTAGTGACCCCTGAAGAAGTGCTTTTAAGCACGAAATGCATTGGGTTTTTAGAAAATAAACGCTGCCCTGAATGAAATATGCTTTAGTCGTGGTCTTTCTCAGAGGTCCGGATGGACACAGTGAGAACACAAGAAACTTGGGAAATAGCATGCTCACTTCGCGTGTGGAATTTAAGCAATGTTAAGAATAAGAATAATGAGTAAAAGAAGAAGGATAAACATTGAAATAAGAAGGAGTACGTTTATAAAGGAGTACGTTTATAAAGATGTTGCCTAGGATGGCACAATACCGCAAAAGTGCGACTGGTTGGGGCGAGATGTTGCCCCACAACAAAGATGTTTGATTCCAGAGTGCTTTTTGGGCATTGCACTGCACCAGTCTGCACGCACAGACAGCAAACATTGAAAAAGTTCTGGTTAATTTGAAGAAAAAGTGTGCATCCTGTCCCTACACGTGATGATTTATAAAGAATGCCCAATATCGGGATTGCACCTGCTTGGTTGAAAATGGTTGAAGCTTTAAGATGAAGAGAAAATATGCGATTCCACACGTTTTCCATCGTGATTCATTATGGACAGAGTTCAGTGATTAACAGATGGACATTATATTATTCAGATCATTCATCTACACACAGTGTTTACGATGCATCATTGGTACGAAATAATGAGATTTGCATTGGTGTGGTTGGCTGACACGAACTGCTTTGTGGGAAATGGAGTTTTTTATGCAACAGCTCTGGTGGGGATTAATTACGGGTCTGAGGGAACGGTATCAACATCAGTAGCGCGCTAATTGGGTGATTAGAAGAAAGGTTAAAAACGAGAGGGAGGGCGTGGCGCAGACATGCTTGTGCTGCAGCTGCCTCGAGGATGGAAGGTTTTTAACGGTTCAGGGCAGGTATGTGGAGTTTGTCAGAAGAAATATTGTTGAGGGGAGTAAATGCAGAGTATTTTTGATTATAAGGTGAATTGGAAAAATAGTCACAGGCGATAGTGCGGATTTAAGGTGGGTTTAACAACAAGGATATGTACAAGGGAAGGTGTGGGAGGGTTAGATTAGGGGTGGAAGTTGAAGCTATGTAGTGATTGAGGTGTGTTTAGAAAAAGGTTTTGTTAACGGAGGGGAAGAGGAGTAATGTTAAGCCTAAATACACTGCACTGAAATTGTAGAAAGTAGAGGTGAATGTGTCTTGTACCGAAAAAAAAGGGGATGAGAGGCACAGGATCAGGAGGGAGAGAGGGTCGAGATATTGGTATGTTTTGAGCGCAAGAAGGAAGCTGTTGTTGGTTGGGCAGAAGGTAGGGATATGGTTTACGTTTTAATAACAGTAAAAAACTATTTGGTTATAAAATATTGAAAGAATGAAGTATAAAGCAAAATACGTGTGCAGCAAATGTTAATGTATTAATGACTGGTTGTTCTCTATTGATTGTAGTGACCCCTGAAGAAGTGCTTTTAAGCACGAAATGCATTGGGTTTTTAGAAAATAAACGCTGCCCTGAATGAAATATGCTTTAGTCGTGGTCTTTCTCAGAGGTCCAGATGGACACAGTGAGAACACAAGAAACTTGGGAAATAGCATGCTCACTTCGCGTGTGGAATTTAAGCAATGTTAAGAATAAAAATAATGAGTAAAAGAATAAGGATAAACATTGAAATAAGAAGGAGTACGTTTATAAAGGAGTACGTTTTTAAAGATGTTGCCTAGGATGGCACAATACCGCAAAAGTGCGACTGGGTGGGGCGAGATGTTGCCCCACAACAAAGATGTTTGATTCCAGAGTGCTTTTTGGGCATTGCACTGCACCAGTCTGCACGCACAGACAGCAAACATTGAAAAAGTTCTGGTTAATTTGAAGAAAAAGTGTGCATCCTGTCCCTACACGTGATGATTTATAAAGAATGCCCAATATCGGGATTGCACCTGCTTGGTTGAAAATGGTTGAAGCTTTAAGATGAAGAGAAAATATGCGATTCCATACGTTCTTCCATCGTGATTCATTATGGACAGAGTTCAGTGATTAACAGATGGACATTATATTATTCAGATCATTCATGTACACACAGTGTTTACGATGCATCATTGGTACAAAATAATGAGATTTGCATTGGTGTGGTTGGCTGACACGAACTGGTTTGTGGGAAATGGAGTTTTTTATGCAACAGCTATGGAGGGGATTAATTACGGGGCTGAGGGAACGGTATCAACCTCAGTAGCGCGCTAATTGGGTGATTAGAAGAAAGGTTAAAAACGAGAGGGAGGGCGGGGCGCAGACATGCTTGTGCTGCAGCTGCCTCGAGGATGGAAGGTTTTTAACGGTTCAGGGCAGGTATGTGGAGTTTGTCAGAAGAAATATTGTTGAGGGGAGTAAATGCAGAGTATTTTTGATTATAAGGTGAATTTGAAAAATAGTCACAGCGATAGTGCGGATTTAAGGTGGGTTTAACAACAAGGATATGTACAAGGGAAGGTGTGGGAGGGTTAGATTAGAGGTGGAAGGTGAAGCTATGTAGTGATTGAGGTGTGTTTAGAAAAAGGTTTTGTTAACGAAGGGGAAGAGGAGTAATGTTAAGGCTAAATACACTGCACTGAAATTGTAGAAAGTAGAGGTGAATGTGTCTTGTACCCAAAAAAAAGGGGATGAGAGGCACAGGATCAGGAGGGAGAGAGGGTCGAGATATTGGTATGTTTTGAGCGCAAGAAGGAAGCTGTTGTTGGTTGGGCAGAAGGGAGGGATATGGTTTACGTTTTAATAACAGTAAAAAACTATTTGGTTATAAAATATTGAAAGACTGAAGTATAAAGCAAAATACGTGTACAGCAGCAAATGTTAATGTATTAATGACTGGTTGTTCTCTATTGATTGTAGTGACCCCTGAAGAAGTGCTTTTAAGCACGAAATGCATTGGGTTTTTAGAAAATAAACGCTGCCCTGAATGAAATATGCTTTAGTCGTGGTCTTTCTCAGAGGTCCGGATGCACACAGTGAGAACACAAGAAACTTGGGAAATAGCATGCTCACTTCGCGTGTGGAATTTAAGCAATTTTAAGAATAAGAATAATGAGTAAAAGAAGAAGGATAAATATTGAAATAAGAAGGAGTACGTTTATAAAGGAGTATGTTTATAAAGATGTTGCCTAGGATGGCACAATATCGCAAAAGTGCGACTGGTTGGGGCGAGATGTTGCCCCACAACAAAGATGTTTGATTCCAGAGTGCTTTTTGGGCATTGCACTGCACCAGTCTGCACGCACAGACAGCAAACATTGAAAAAGTTCTGGTTAATTTGAAGAAAAAGTGTGCATCCTGTCCCTACACGTGATGATTTATAAAGAATGCCCAATATCGGGATTGCACCTGCTTGGTTGAAAATGGTTGAAGCTTTAAGATGAAGAGAAAATATGCGATTCCATACGTTCTTCCATCGTGATTCATTATGGACAGAGTTCAGTGATTAACAGATGGACATTATATTATTCAGATCATTCATGTACACACAGTGTTTACGATGCATCATTGGTACAAAATAATGAGATTTGCATTGGTGTGGTTGGCTGACACGAACTGGTTTGTGGGAAATGGAGTTTTTTATGCAACAGCTATGGAGGGGATTAATTACGGGGCTGAGGGAACGGTATCAACCTCAGTAGCGCGCTAATTGGGTGATTAGAAGAAAGGTTAAAAACGAGAGGGAGGGCGGGGCGCAGACATGCTTGTGCTGCAGCTGCCTCGAGGATGGAAGGTTTTTAACGGTTCAGGGCAGGTATGTGGAGTTTGTCAGAAGAAATATTGTTGAGGGGAGTAAATGCAGAGTATTTTTGATTATAAGGTGAATTTGAAAAATAGTCACAGCGATAGTGCGGATTTAAGGTGGGTTTAACAACAAGGATATGTACAAGGGAAGGTGTGGGAGGGTTAGATTAGAGGTGGAAGGTGAAGCTATGTAGTGATTGAGGTGTGTTTAGAAAAAGGTTTTGTTAACGAAGGGGAAGAGGAGTAATGTTAAGGCTAAATACACTGCACTGAAATTGTAGAAAGTAGAGGTGAATGTGTCTTGTACCCAAAAAAAAGGGGATGAGAGGCACAGGATCAGGAGGGAGAGAGGGTCGAGATATTGGTATGTTTTGAGCGCAAGAAGGAAGCTGTTGTTGGTTGGGCAGAAGGGAGGGATATGGTTTACGTTTTAATAACAGTAAAAAACTATTTGGTTATAAAATATTGAAAGACTGAAGTATAAAGCAAAATACGTGTACAGCAGCAAATGTTAATGTATTAATGACTGGTTGTTCTCTATTGATTGTAGTGACCCCTGAAGAAGTGCTTTTAAGCACGAAATGCATTGGGTTTTTAGAAAATAAACGCTGCCCTGAATGAAATATGCTTTAGTCGTGGTCTTTCTCAGAGGTCCGGATGCACACAGTGAGAACACAAGAAACTTGGGAAATAGCATGCTCACTTCGCGTGTGGAATTTAAGCAATTTTAAGAATAAGAATAATGAGTAAAAGAAGAAGGATAAATATTGAAATAAGAAGGAGTACGTTTATAAAGGAGTATGTTTATAAAGATGTTGCCTAGGATGGCACAATATCGCAAAAGTGCGACTGGTTGGGGCGAGATGTTGCCCCACAACAAAGATGTTTGATTCCAGAGTGCTTTTTGGGCATTGCACTGCACCAGTCTGCACGCACAGACAGCAAACATTGAAAAAGTTCTGGTTAATTTGAAGAAAAAGTGTGCATCCTGTCCCTACACGTGATGATTTATAAAGAATGCCCAATATCGGGATTGCACCTGCTTGGTTGAAAATGGTTGAAGCTTTAAGATGAAGAGAAAATATGCGATTCCACACGTTTTTCCATCGTGATTCATTATGGACAGAGTTCAGTGATTAACAGATGGACATTATAATTTTCAGGTCATTCATGTACACACAGTGTTTACGATACATCATTGGTACGAAATAATGAGATTTGCATTGCTGTGGTTGGCTGACACGAACTGCTTTGTGGGAAATGGAGTTTTTTATGCAACAGCTATGGTGGGGATTAATTACGGGTCTGAGGGAACGGTATCAACCTCATTAGCACGCTAATTGGGTGATTAGAAGAAAGGTTAAAAACGAGAGGGAGGGTGTGGCGCAGACATGCTTGTGCTGCAGCTGCCTCGAGGATGGAAGGTTTTTAACGGTTCAGGGCAGGTATGTGGAGTTTGTCAGAAGAAATATTGTTGAGGGGAGTAAATGCAGAGTATTTTTGATTATAAGGTGAATTGGAAAAATAGTCACAGGCGATAGTGCGGATTTAAGGTGGGTTTAACAACAAGGATATGTACAAGGGAAGGTGAGGGAGGGTTAGATTAGGGGTGGAAGTTGAAGCTATGTAGTGATTGAGGTGTGTTTAGAAAAAGGTTTTGTTAACGGAGGGGAAGAGGAGTAATGTTAAGCCTAAATACACTGCACTGAAATTGTAGAAAGTAGAGGTGAATGTGTCTTGTACCGAAAAAAAAGGGGATGAGAGGCACAGGATCAGGAGGGAGAGAGGGTCGAGATATTTGTATGTTTTGAGGGCAAGAAGGAAGCTGTTGTTGGTTGGGCAGAAGGGAGGGATATGGTTTACGTTTTAATAACAGTAAAAAACTATTTGGTTATAAAATATTGAAAGACTGAAGTATAAAGCAAAATACGTGTGCAGCAAATGTTAATGTATTAATGACTGGTTGTTCCCTATTGATTGTAGTGACCCCTGAAGAAGTGCTTTTAAGCACGAAATGCATTGGGTTTTTAGAAAATAAACGCTGCCCTGAATGAAATATGCTTTAGTCGTGGTCTTTCTCAGAGGTCCAGATGGACACAGTGAGAACACAAGAAACTTGGGAAATAGCATGCTCACTTCGCGTGTGGAATTTAAGCAATGTTAAGAATAAAAATAATGAGTAAAAGAAGAAGGATAAACATTGAAATAAGAAGGAGTACGGTTATAAAGGAGTACGTTTATAAAGGTGTTGCCTAGGATGGCACAATACCGCAAAAGTGCGACTGGTTGGGGCGAGATGTTGCCCCACAACAAAGATGTTTGATTCCAGAGTGCTTTTTGGGCATTGCACTGCACCAGTCTGCACGCACAGACAGCAAATATTGAAAAAGTTCTGGTTAATTTGAAGAATAAGTGTGCATCCTGTCCCTACACGTGATGATTTATAAAGAATGCCCAATATCGGGATTGCACCTGCTTGGTTGAAAATGGTTGAAGCTTTAAGATGAAGAGAAAATATGCGATTCCACACGTTTTTCCATCGTGATTCATTATGGACAGAGTTCAGTGATTAACAGATGGACATTATATCATTCAGATCATTCATGTACACACAGTGTTTACGATGCATCATTGGTACGAAATAATGAGATTTGCATTGGTGTGGTTGGCTGACACGAACTGCTTTGTGGGAAATGGAGTTTTTTATGCAACAGCTATGGTGGGGATTAATTACGGGGCTGAGGGAACGGTATCAACATCAGTAGCGCGCTAATTGGGTGATTAGAAGAAAGGTTAAAAACGAGAGGGAGGGCGGGGCCCAGACATGCTTGTGCTGCAGCTGCCTCGAGGATGGAAGGTTTTTAACGGTTCAGGGCAGATATGTGGAGTTTGTCAGAAGAAATATTGTTGAGGGGAGTAAATGCAGAGTATTTTTGATTGTAAGGTGAATTGGAAAAATAGTCACAGCGATAGTGCGGATTTAAGGTGGGTTTAACAACAAGGATATGTACAAGGGAAGGTGTGGGAGGGTTAGATTAGAGGTGGAAGGTGAAGCTATGTAGTGATTGAGGTGTGTTTAGAAAAAGGTTTTGTTAACGGAGGGGAAGAGGAGTAATGTTAAGCCTAAATACACTGCACTGAAATTGTAGAAAGTAGAGGTGAATGTGTCTTGTATCGAAAAAAAAGGGGATGAGAGGCACAGGATCAGGAGGGAGAGAGGGTCGAGATATTGGTATGTTTTGAGTGCAAGAAGGAAGCTGTTGTTGGTTGGGCAGAAGGGAGGGATATGGTTTACGTTTTAATAACAGTAAAAAACTATTTGGTTATAAAATATTGAAAGACTGAAGTATAAAGCAAAATACGTGTGCAGCAAATGTTAATGTATTAATGACTGGTTGTTCTCTATTGATTGTAGTGACCCCTGAAGAAGTGCTTTTTAAGCACGAAATGCATTGGGTTTTTAGAAAATAAACGCTGCCCTGAATGAAATATGCTTTAGTCGTGGTCTTTCTCAGAGGTCCAGATGGACACAGTGAGAACACAAGAAACTTGGGAAATAGCATGCTCACTTCGCGTGTGGAATTTAAGCAATGTTAAGAATAAAAATAATGAGTAAAAGAATAAGGATAAACATTGAAATAAGAAGGAGTACGTTTTTTAAAGGAGTACGTTTATAAAGATGTTGCCTAGGATGGCACAATACCGCAAAAGTGCGACTGGTTGGGGCGAGATGTTGCCCCACAACAAAGATGTTTGATTCTAGAGTGCTTTTTGGGCATTGCACTGCACCAGTCTGCACGCACAGACAGCAAACATTGAAAAAGTTCTGGTAAATTTGAAGAAAAAGTGTGCATCCTGTCCCTACACGTGATGATTTATAAAGAATGCCCAATATCGGGATTGCACCTGCTTGGTTGAAAATGGTTGAAGCTTTAAGATGAAGAGAAAATATGCGATTCCACACGTTCTTCCATCGTGATTCATTATGGACAGAGTTCAGTGATTAACAGATGGACATTATATTATTCAGATCATTCATGTACACACAGTGTTTACGATGCATCATTGGTACTAAATATTGATATTTGCATTGGTGTGGTTGGCTGACACGAACTGGTTTGTGGGAAATGGAGTTTTTATGCAACAGCTATGGTGGGGATTAATTACGGGGCTGAGGGAACGGTATCAACCTCAGTAGCGCGCTAATTGGGTGATTAGAAGAAAGGTTAAAAACGAGAGGGAGGGCGGGGCGCAGACATGCTTGTGCTGCAGCTGCCTCGAGGATGGAAGGTTTTTAACGGTTCAGGGCAGGTATGTGGAGTTTGTCAGAAGAAATATTGTTGAGGGGAGTAAATGCAGAGTATTTTTGATTATAAGGTGAATTGGAAAAATAGTCACAGACGATAGTGCGGATTTAAGGTGGATTTAACAACAAGGATATGTACAAGGGAAGGTGTGGGAGGGTTAGATTAGAGGTGGAAGGTGAAGCTATGTAGTGATTGAGGTGTGTTTAGAAAAAGGTTTTGTTAACGGAGGGGAAGAGGAGTAATGTTAAGGCTAAATACACTGCACTGAAATTGTAGAAAGTAGAGGTGAATGTGTCTTGTACCCAAAAAAAAGGGGATGAGAGGCACAGGATCAGGAGGGAGAGAGAGTCGAGATATTGGTATGTTTTGAGCGCAAGAAGGAAGCTGTTGTTGGTTGGGCAGAAGGGAGGGATATGGTTTACGTTTTAATAACAGTAAAAAACTATTTGGTTATAAAATATTGAAAGACTGAAGTATAAAGCAAAATACGTGTGCAGCAAATGTTAATGTATTAATGACTAGTTGTTCTCTATTGATTGTAGTGACCCCTGAAGAAGTGCTTTTAAGCACGAAATGCATTGGGTTTTTAGAAAATAAACGCTGCCCTGAATGAAATATGCTTTAGTCGCGGTCTTTCTCAGAGGTCCGGATGGACACAGTGAGAACACAAGAAACTTGGGAAATAGCATGCTCACTTCGCGTGTGGAATTTAAGCATTGTTAAGAATAAGAATAATGAGTAAAAGAAGAAGGATAAACATTGAAATAAGAAGGAGTACGTTTATAAAGGAGTACGTTTGTAAAGATGTTGCCTAGGATGGCACAATACCGCAAAAGTGCGACTGGTTGGGGCGAGATGTTGCCCCACAACAAAGATGTTTGATTCCAGAGTGCTTTTTGGGCATTGCACTGCACCAGTCTGCACGCACAGACAGCAAACATTGAAAAAGTTCTGGTTAATATGAAGAAAAAGTGTGCATCCTGTCCCTACACGTGATGATTTATAAAGAATGCCCAATATCGGGATTGCACCTGCTTGGTTGAAAATGGTTGAAGCTTTAAGATGAAGAGAAAATATGCGATTCCACACGTTTTTCTATCGTGATTCATTATGGACAGAGTTCAGTGATTAACAGATGGACATTATATCATTCAGATCATTCATGTACACACAGTGTTTACGATGCATCATTGGTACGAAATAATGAGATTTGCATTGGTGTGGTTGGCTGACACGAACTGCTTTGTGGGAAATGGAGTTTTTTATGCAACAGCTATGGTGGGGATTAATTACGGGGCAGAGGGAACGGTATCAACCTCAGTAGCGCGCTAATTGGGTGATTAGAAGAACGGTTAAAAACGAGAGGGAGGGCGGGGCGCAGACATGCTTGTGCTGCAGCTGCCTCGAGGATGGAAGGTTTTTAACGGTTCAGGGCAGGTATGTGGAGTTTGTCAGAAGAAATATTGTTGAGGGGAGTAAATGCAGAGTATTTTTGATTATAAGGTGAATTGGAAACATAGTCACAGCGATAGTGCGGATTTAAGGTGGGTTTAACAACAAGGATATGTACAAGGGAAGGTGTGGGAGGGTTAGATTAGAGGTGGAAGGTGAAGCTATGTAGTGATTGAGGTGTGTTTAGAAAAAGGTTTTGTTAACGGAGGGGAAGAGGAGTAATGTTAGGCCTAAATACACTGCACTGAAATTGTAGAAAGTAGAGGTGAATGTGTCTTGTACCGAAAAAAAAGGGGATGAGAGGCACAGGATCAGGAGGGAGAGAGGGTCGAGATATTGGTATGTTTTGAGCGCAAGAAGGAAGCTGTTGTTGGTTGGGCAGAAGGGAGGGATATGGTTTACGTTTTAATAACAGTAAAAAACTATTTGGTTATAAAATATTGAAAGACTGAAGTATAAAGCAAAATACGTGTGCAGCAAATGTTAATGTATTAATGACTGGTTGTTCTCTATTGATTGTAGTGACCCCTGAGGAAGTGCTTTTAAGCACGAAATGCATTGGGTTTTTAGAAAATAAACGCTGCCCTGAATGAAATATGCTTTAGTCGTGGTCTTTCTCAGAGGTCCGGATGGACACAGTGAGAACACAAGAAACTTGGGAAATAGCATGCTCACTTCGCATGTGGAATTTAAGCAATGTTAAGAATAAAAATAATGAGTAAAAGAAGAAGGATAAACATTGAAATAAGAAGGAGTACGTTTATAAAGGAGTACGTTTATAAAGATGTTGCCTAGGATGGCACAATACCGCAAAAGTGCGACTGGTTGGGGCGAGATGTTGCCCCACAACAAAGATGTTTGATTCCAGAGTGCTTTTTGTGCATTGCACTGCACCAGTCTGCACGCACAGACAGCAAACATTGAAAAAGTTCTGGTTAATTTGAAGAAAAAGTGTGCATCCTGTCCCTACACGTGATGATTTATAAAGAATGCCCAATATCGGGATTGCACCTGCTTGGTTGAAAATGGTTGAAGCTTTAAGATGAAGAGAAAATATGCGATTCCACACGTTCTTCCATCGTGATTCATTATGGACAGAGTTCAGTGATTAACAGATGGACATTATATTATTCAGATCATTCATGTACACACAGTGTTTACGATGCATCATTGGTACGAAATAATGAGATTTGCATTGGTGTGGTTGGCTGACACGAACTGCTTTGTGGGAAATGGAGTTTTTTATGCAACAGCTATGGTGGGGATTAATTACGGGGCTGAGAGAACGGTGTCAACCTCAGTAGCGCGCTAATTGGGTGATTAGAAGAAAGGTTAAAAACGAGAGGGAGGGCGGGGCGCGGACATGCTTGTGCTGCAGCTGCCTCGAGGATGGAAGGTTTTTAACGGTTCAGGGCAGGTATGTGGAGTTTGTCAGAAGAAATATTGTTGAGGGGAGTAAATGCAGAGTATTTTTGATTATAAGGTGAATTGGAAAAATAGTCACAGACGATAGTGCGGATTTAAGGTGGGTTTAACAACAAGGATATGTACAAGGGAAGGTGTGGGAGGGTTAGATTAGAGGTGGAAGGTGAAGCTATGTAGTGATTGAGGTGTGTTTAGAAAAAGGTTTTGTTAACGGAGGGGAAGAGGAGTAATGTTAAGGCTAAATACACTGCACTGAAATTGTAGAAAGTAGAGGTGAATGTGTCTTGTACCCAAAAAAAAGGGGATGATAGGCACAGGATCAGGAGGGAGAGAGGGTCGAGATATTGGTATGTTTTGAGCGCAAGAAGGAAGCTGTTGTTGGTTGGGCAGAAGGGAGGGATATGGTTTACGTTTTCATAACAGTAAAAAACTATTTGGTTATAAAATATTGAAAGACTGAAGTATAAAGCAAAATACGTGTGCAGCAAATGTTAATGTATTAATGACTGGTTGTTCTCTATTGATTGTAGTGACCCCTGAAGAAGTGCTTTTAAGCACGAAATGCATTGGGTTTTTAGAAAATAAACGCTGCCCTGAATGAAATATGCTTTAGTCGTGGTCTTTCTCAGAGGTCCAGATGGACACAGTGAGAACACAAGAAACTTGGGAAATAGCATGCTCACTTCGCGTGTGGAATTTAAGCAATGTTAAGAATAAGAATAATGAGTAAAAGAAGAAGGATAAACATTGAAATAAGAAGGAGTACATTTATAAAGGAGTACGTTTATAAAGATGTTGCCTAGGATGGCACAATACCGCAAAAGTGCGACAGGTTGGGGCGAGATGTTACCCCACAACAAAGATACTTTTAATTTGGCCACCTCCAGCACTTTTGATTCCTGCTCTTTTAATTTTAAGGTTTAATCCAATCACTCAATTCTTTATCTGATGGTCCTACAGGTGTTTGCGTTAAATCTATTTTATCTACACTTCTCTCTGGGGTTGCAGAATCATATTCTGCTCCTGTCGGGTATCTGCATGACAAACTTTGAATAAAAGTCAATTCTGGTGGATTTACATTTACATTCCGCCTTATTTCTGACAAATCAGGATGAATATTCTCTTTTACTTTCTGCAGACTGTGTTGTAATGGAATTGTTAAGCTCGGCTCTTTTATTCTTTGATTTTCGAATACTGGTATCACAGGTCCTATTGTTACTGGGACAGTTACGGCTTCCATATTTTTAGTAAGATTTTGAATCAGTTCATGTGCAGAACGTTCATAATCAGAAATATATGGCTGTACATCATTTCGCCTTTCTGCACTTAGCACAGATTTATGCAAGTAATTACTTTGTACAGAAGTACCTGTAATTCTATCGGTGTACTTTGATGGTTGTCTCAGAGTTTCACTAACTCTCTCATATGCTATTGAAGCATTCGGGGTAGTCCATAAAGAACCTGGTTGATATGGTGGCAGTCTCCTATTTAATATTTCTTCTAACACAGCATCCTCTGATTCACTTTCACCATAACTTTGATTCCCTATCTCTGTGTTATTTTTATTTTCTGTGCATTTCCGTCCCTCATATTCTTCCACCAATCTGACTGGATACATGCCATCACACATATTACCATTTCTCCATCTATGCATTCTACTCTCATGTGTTTCTCCCCACAAATCTCGACCTCTACCTCTTGGTCTGATATGTCTCGTTAACCTCTCGCTTTCCAATTCATGCATCTCGTCTTCCCACTCAACCAATGCCTCAAACTGAGTCAGTCTAGGTCTCGGTTAAAGCTTCATCATTCTGTCTCTCAAATTTCTCAAAATTGCCATATCAAAAGATCCTCCTTCTGGAAAAGCTAACACACCATCATCCTTGGTATACCGTACCCAATTCTCCAACCAAACACATGTATGGTAACCATATTTTGACAACATCAGAGAAGCAGGCGTTTTTGGCGGAGGAAGTATTTTTCCCTCTCTCGTAACTACTTCTTTGAATTTTACAAACATATTTTTCAACTTTTTAAACCATGAAGGTTTCTTTTTGTCTTCGTCATAATAGTAGTAAGCCATTTTCAACAAATCTCCTGTTTTCAAAAAGACTGCGTACTATTCTATTGCTGTTTCCGTAACACCAACCTATCACAGCGCGGTTCGCACTAATGTACCAAGTAGAACCCGATACATCACTACAGTGCTTAACCAATAGCTTTTGCTGCTTTTCGTGATGCAGCAATCAGCCTCTACTCCGTCTTGGTCACGAGGACCAATTCCAGCGCGACACTTTTGACATCACCAGCGCTCCAGCTTCTGCAACGCTAGCTGACCCCTCCTTTACAGGGTTTTTTCAAGAAGCCGTATTTACAAGGTATTTTACAAAATCAGTTAGTAACTTACACCAAACAATTCCATTTGCCTGTTTCGCTAATAAAGTGATAGATTTCTCAATCATACAGGTATTCTGTAACTGGAGTAGACGACGCTTACCTCCTCAGAATTTTAGACTCGTCGATAAAGTAGCACTACCCTCTACCTTAGCAAAAGAAAACTCCCTCATGACCTATATACACAACACACATCTTCACTTTTTTGGGGATTTATTCATTTATTATATTTCAGAATTTTTTATCTCATTTCTCTATATCATTTTTCTGCATGTAAAAAATTATTCCATATACATCACACAAAGTTATTTAAATACATATCATAAAATTCAATCCATGAATACATTTGTGATACAAAGATTGCGAAAAAACATATATTTTAAAAAAGAGACAATTCTAATTTACCAGGTAGAGAACCACATCCATACATACTCATACAATCATCTTAAACATACACAACTTCAATACAACCAAAAACATCCTGTTGTGTTGTATCTGTTGTCTGATTTTACAACCATAATAGTTGGATCTAAATAAAGAGAAAAAGGCCAACGCGTTTCAGTGGAAGAACAGCAATGAAGACCACCTTCATCAGGACCCGCCAGCTTTTCACCCTCTGAGGCGGAAGCCGGAGGTTCTTCTCTGCTATTCTTTGTTATTTCGATCTAAGAATCATTTATAGAGGGTTTTCGTGTATTTTTATCGCGTCCCGAGTGACGCGTGTATTTTACTCGCTCTCGCTTTTTTAAAAGCGGACTTTTACCAGCATCTGTGTTCATACCTCCTCTACCTCCTGGGCCGCTCTCAGCTGAGTATTGACGCTGAGAGCTGGTCCCGGGGAGGCGAGGGCTGTTTGGCGGCCATCTTTAGTGTAGGCGCGCCCTCGCGCTCTAGCTTCTATAAAGGGGGCTCAGGCAGGGATTGCCAAACGATAGCTTTTCACCCTCTGAGGCGGAAGCCGGAGGTTCTTCTCTGCTATTCTTTGTTATTTCGATCTAAGAATCATTTATAGAGGGTTTTCGTGTATTTTTATCGCGTCCCGAGTGACGCGTGTATTTTACTCGCTCTCGCTTTTTTAAAAGCGGACTTTTACCAGCATCTGTGTTCATACCTCCTCTACCTCCTGGGCCGCTCTCAGCTGAGTATTGACGCTGAGAGCTGGTCCCGGGGAGGCGAGGGCTGTTTGGCGGCCATCTTTAGTGTAGGCGCGCCCTCGCGCTCTAGCTTCTATAAAGGGGGCTCAGGCAGGGATTGCCAAACGATAGCTTTTCACCCTCTGAGGCGGAAGCCGGAGGTTCTTCTCTGCTATTCTTTGTTATTTCGATCTAAGAATCATTTATAGAGGGTTTTCGTGTATTTTTATCGCGTCCCGAGTGACGCGTGTATTTTACTCGCTCTCGCTTTTTTAAAAGCGGACTTTTACCAGCATCTGTGTTCATACCTCCTCTACCTCCTGGGCCGCTCTCAGCTGAGTATTGACGCTGAGAGCTGGTCCCGGGGAGGCGAGGGCTGTTTGGCGGCCATCTTTAGTGTAGGCGCGCCCTCGCGCTCTAGCTTCTATAAAGGGGGCTCAGGCAGGGATTGCCAAACGATAGCTTTTCACCCTCTGAGGCGGAAGCCGGAGGTTCTTCTCTGCTATTCTTTGTTATTTCGATCTAAGAATCATTTATAGAGGGTTTTCGTGTATTTTTATCGCGTCCCGAGTGACGCGTGTATTTTACTCGCTCTCGCTTTTTTAAAAGCGGACTTTTACCAGCATCTGTGTTCATACCTCCTCTACCTCCTGGGCCGCTCTCAGCTGAGTATTGACGCTGAGAGCTGGTCCCGGGGAGGCGAGGGCTGTTTGGCGGCCATCTTTAGTGTAGGCGCGCCCTCGCGCTCTAGCTTCTATAAAAGAGTACTCAGCGGCTCCGCGCAGCGGACGCGGCAGCGGATGCGCCGGATGCCCGCCGGAGTCGCGCCAGAGTCCAGCCCGTCTGCGCCCGTCCGCGCTAAGGACGCGCTGGACGGCTGGGCTCTGGACTCGGACAAAATGTCATCCCCCGCCTGTAGCTATTCTCTGCGTGAAATGTTGGCCCTTAAACCTAGGAATAAACGCTGTCATCATACCTACGATCCGGACGCCTTCCTGTTCCCCCCCCGCTGCGGCTGCTACCCTTCTCCAAGACCTTCCAATCCCGTTCCCATCCACCCTACCTCTGAACCCTCTACTTCTCCCACCTCCAATCTAGTAGAAGTAGAGGGCATCTTAATTAATGCCCGTTCGCTGATCAAGAACAGGGTTATGTTCAAGGAGATGGTATTGGACAGAACGCCTACTGTAGTGTTTGTGACAGAAACTTGGGCTAAGGACTCCTCTGACCCCGATCTAATAGAGGCCGTTCCGGAAGGTTACTGCCTGGCCAGACTCGATAGGCAGAGACGAGTGGGAGGGGGGATAGCGATCCTTTATAAGGATCACCTTCAATGCCACACTGTACCTCTGACTGATTTCCCTGATAGTTTTCAAGCTTTTCACTTCTCAATAAAGGAAGAACAACGCCCCTTCTTTAACGGCATTCTCATCTACCGTCCCCCCGGCTCGAGAACTCATTTCACGCACCACCTTCTCCAATCTCTTGAACCCTACTTTGGTCTAGATAATTTTTCCATCATGGGTGACTTTAACTACCACCTAGAACGACACGACCTCTCTGACACCTCCTGTCTTACTGAGGCTTTACAATCTTGCGGGCTTATGCAACGTGTCATGGGAGCTACTCACCGTGCAGGACACACCCTAGATGGCATCTTCTCTAATGATCCTCGTCTGACTACCAAGGATCCGATCCATCTTTCCTGGTCTGACCATCTGGCGGTCCCCTTTCTCTTGAATCATCACAGGGTAAAGTCCCCTATACCAGCAAACCACACTATAGAGACGACGAGGAATTATAGGAATATCAACAGCAATTCCTTTGTGCCCTGGGTTGCAAACCTTGCCATCTCTGGCCCGTGCAGCGTTCAGACTGCAGCCGCCCATTTTGACCAGGTCACGACTGAGGCCTTGAATCAACTGGCCCCAGAACAATCCCGACGCCGCGCTAGAAAGAGACCCTCTGCCCCCTGGTTTTCTAACTCCCTTAGGCTTCTTAGGCAAGAAGTGAGGAGAATGGAGAGACTATGGCATGCCAGTTGGGATTTTAAAAACAAGGATGCGCACCGACTTCTGGTTAAAAAATACAAGGCGGAAATCTTGCAGGCTAAACAACAATACTTCGTGACAGTGACCTCCTCGCTTTCTTCTCCGAAGGAACTTTTTAAAACTGTTGACTCCCTGGTTAGACTGCAAGTCCCTGACCCCGTCATCCCCTCACAGGACCTCTGTGAGAAGATCGCCTCCTTTTTTCACTCTAAGATCCAGGACATTTACTTAGCCTTGGAGGAACAAAGAGCTGCCCTCAGTGCACCTACACCTGGTGTGGAGATGAGTCTAACCATCAACGAAATCTCCACTCCTTGCACTCTGGACACCTTCCCCTCGCTGACCGTACAAGATCTTGAGCTCCTGTTAGCCAAGACTAAGTCCGGATCTCCTTTGGATTCCTGTCCGCTGAAGGTCATTAAACAATGTATGGAGACCCTCCTGCCTCCTTTGGTGGAGATAATGAATCTTGCCATTAGAGATGGTGTCTTCCCTGCAGAGTGGAAGAAGGCGGTAGTGAAACCCCTGCTGAAAAAGGCTTCCCTGGATCCGGGGGTTCTAAAAAACTTCCGGCCTATCTCCCTGCTCCCCGCTCCTGCCAAGATGCTTGAGACTCATCTCAACAAACATCTCGCCGCCTTTGTCGAAAGCTCTGGATGCTTAGACTCCTCTCAGCATGGATTCAGGAAGGAATTTAGTACTGAGTCAGCCCTCACCATCGTACTTGACAAGATCCGTACATCAGTAGATGAGGGCCAGACATCTCTCCTGGTCCTGCTAGATCTAACGGCGGCTTTCGACACCCTCTCCCCCTCGGTACTTACATCCCGGCTGAGGGAGGTGGGGGTGAAGAACGCAGCTCTTGATCTCTTGACCTCCTTTCTTACAGGGAGGGAACAAAGAGTCAAACTTGGGGAGTTTCTATCTCCATCCCGTCCGGTGCTATGTGGGGTTCCTCAAGGGTCGGCCCTCAGCCCGACCCTTTTTAATATCTATGTTACCCCACTGGCCAAACTTATAAGATCTTTCGGGATGGAGGTAGTCTCGTATGCAGACGACACTCAAATCCTCGTTTCTCTACCCCATTCAGATGAACCAATCGCCTCCAAATTTAGATCTTGTATGGAGGCGGTCGGTAGGTGGATGGTTCTGAACTCTCTGAAACTGAATAGGGAGAAAACTGAGGTGATGGTGTTTGGGGGAAAAGAAAACATCTGGTCAGCCAACTGGTGGCCTGACTCCCTTGGTACTTGTCCCTCCCCCACCTCCTCTGCTAAAAATCTCGGGGTGATAATAGATCCTGCCCTTGACCTAGGCAACCAGGTGAGCAGAACTGTCTCCACTTGCTGGGGCTTGATTCATACTCTCCGTAGGGTTAGGAAATTTCTTTCCCTCCAGGCAAGAAAACAAATAGCTGTCGCTCTCATCGGCTCGCGTTTGGACTATTGCAATGCGCTGTATGCAGGACTCAATAAAGGACAGCTACAGCGCTTGCAGGTGGTCCAAAATGCCGTAGCCAGATTTGTTCTGGATATCCCTAGACGCTCCTCAGCCACGGCAGCCAGGAAAACTCTGCACTGGTTGCCGGTGGAACTGCGTATTCGGTTTAAGGTCCTGAGTATGACCTACAGAGCCATTGCTAAAAAGAGCGACACTGGAATTGGATCCATTATCTCCCACTATGTTCCCCCTAGAAACCTGCGTTCCTCCGGGAAGCTGCTTCTTGCAGCTCCCCGTGTACGGAAAGCCAGGTGGGGTGGTAGGGCCTTTTCCACTCTGGCTCCTAAGTGGTGGAATGAACTTCCTTTGGATCTGAGATCCCTCCCATCCCTACAGATTTTTCGCAGTGCCTTAAAGACCTTTCTCTTCAAGCAAGCTTATGTTTAAGATCTATGTCTCCCCTCTTGGTCCTTCCTGACCTTTTGCTAGGCGCCTTGATACCTTCGGGTTATTGTTCTGCGCAATACAAATTATTTTCAATTCAATTCAATTCAAACAATTCAACATAGGATCTCTAAACCTGGGTTTTGGATCTGAAAAGATATGTACAAAAAGATTTTACAGGTATGCCCATTTTGCTTTTAATACAGTTTAAATTTGAAACAACAGTGTGGACCCACTACAAAAGACATCCATACAAACTCTCACAAACTCTACCACCAAATTGTGTTACCTTATAGCCCCAAGAAAGGAAAAATGAATCTATATCGGTTCTACCAATTGAGTAGAAGAGTAAGGAACAATCTATAAAAGGCCACGAGGTCATAAGCTCTCATAACATGTACCTCTCTTCCGAACTATCTCTGTCTCAGTACACTAGCTCTATCGATCTTCATTTGATCACAGATCAATTTGTAATGGTAGGCAGCAGCCTTCTCAGCCCACCTTCGTAGATAGGTAAAATATTATTTGCCACTCTGCAATAATAGAGGTTTTATATTGCACTTAGTATATGGCATATATTCAAGGAGTTTTGTAGACAAAGACCAAGTCCAAGTCATAATTAACTCAATAATCTCCATCCACAAAAGCAAACTTTCAAAGGTGGATTTTTTTTTTTATTTAGTCCTTTTATCACCAGCAGGGAGGGATTTTCAAAAATGAACTAGAAAGAACACAGTAAAAAGTCTATTACTATTCCCCTTATAAATGTCCTGCGTACTTTGCAACTCTCCCTATAGTAGAGTATATCTCTAGTTACCTTGCTCTAATATGCAAATAACACCAGTAAAGCAATGTTATCCATGTCGCATAAGGAAAGGCCCGCTCTCCTTTTCTGTTGAAAAAACGACGAACCTACAGGTGGACAAAAACGTATCATTCTAAACCTTCCTTGATCAATTTATGCACAGGTAAAAACCTAGTTACAGTGAGACTTACACTATGTACACATTTTTATATATATTTACTTCCTATTTCGAAACATTAGTCATACATCTCGTATATTAGGGCAACTCCGGTTTTCTTAATGATGTAACAGTATACTGTGCCTGTTGGAGAGGGAACATATTCAGAATGTTACTCAGGCCGCCTATCCAGTGATTGCCCAGAACTAACTGATGTAACCACTACCATATGGAGGCATACCGCTCATACTACAAACGTTATTAAATATACATAGAGTTACAGACCATTTATTTGGTACCCTGTGGCCTATGGTCTCAATTTCAAAAAAGAGACTGCGGAAATCCCCTATCACCTAGGCATATCCCATCAGCAAAACTCGCAATGGTTCTTAGTCTTTAATATTATCATATCCCGTGCTCACTATTTCGGCAAGACATCAACAATATGCAATCCATCTATGTTTTAATACAAAAACGGTTAAGTTTACCCCTCAGCCACAACCGGCATTCCAAAAGGATGATAGTGTCCAGATAGCCCACTTACGAACTATTCCTCCTACATCACATTTACGCGCAACATGCCGAGCTACTTACTTTTGTCAATTACTTCGAACTGCTACCAAAAAATCACCACACCGTCGAGCCGTAATTTCCCCCACAAAATGCTATTTTAGAAAGACGCCGTCCTTAAATACGTGTCGCTCTCCACATTACCGCGCAGCACCTGTGCATTAATCCAAACAGACCCTCCCCCGTACTTCCGCTGGCTTCTGACGTGCTTTCAGTGAGCAGCGAAAGTGGACTAAACCCTCTGTCGCCATCTTGGAAGAATACCTTCAGTATTTGTATACGTTTCCATCACGCCCTCTTTAAGCAAGAACAGTGGACTAACCTACTGTCGCTATACTAAAAGGTGGAATGAAAACGTGTTAGACACCAAGGCAAATACAGCTCGTACAGATTGGGCTAAATATTACGAGATGAGAGCTGGATGGATGTAGTAAGCTTATAACCAACACCACTACCGGACACGCATATGATATTCTATAAGCGTGTTTTATTTGATATTTTTAAGCAACCTTAACAGAGTGATTCTATAGAAATTTTCGATAGGAAATTTCTCGAAAAAATTCTAGACAACTAAAAAGTTGTGGTCACAGATTGTCATAAAATCGACCAATGCCGATATGTATATTATGCCACACTGAACCTATAGCTGGTGACAAGGAGGCTATATCATTTCACACTGACTAATGAATTATGAATATCTATGTACTCATATCACACTGTCTGCCGAATTGTCAATATCCATGTTATCATCTTAAAGAATATTAGAGAGTATTAACTCCAAGACCAAAGAGTAGTAAAAATCTCGTCCCCCAGACATAATACATCTTGGTCACACAAACTAACTTTTATCTTCCCATGATGAAAAATGAACTAACTCGCCTATCAGTAAAACACAGTACCATGGTGCAGAATACACCATATCGGGATTCTCAGATATACAAGTATGACTGTAAAGTCCATGTGGAATATGCCCATTTTCACTTTAGCATAGAACCCACACAACATCATTGCCAACTGCATAAAAACAATTACCAAGGATTAGTAATGATCCATTGTATCTCCTCGTTCAATCCCTGTTTAACAGAATCGAGGAGAAATATCCAGAAACACTCGCGTCGTTTTCGAGCGGTGTCCATCGGAATGCCTGACATCCCCCTCACTTCCTCCAAAATGCACCAACGAGCATCCTTCTCTGAGTGATGTTTGTGGGGCTTCCATCTGACCATTGCGTATAGCAGATTTGTGTTCGCTAAAACGAACTCTAAATTCGCGCGATGTTTCGCCAACATAAACTTTGTTGCACGGGCAAATAAAGCAATAAATTACATCCTTGCTCCGACAATTAGTAAAGTCTTTTAGTTGAATCTGCTTACTTTGATGGACAAAGAGGTAGGTAACTACAGCTGTATCAGACGCATGGCAGCAGCCACATCTGTGATTCCCCAATACAGGAGGTAGCACCGTGATAGTAGTTTGCCTCATTCTATCTGGTATCTCGGCTCTAGTGTGGACTAGGATATCATGTAAATTGCCATTCCTGCGGAAAGCTACCAACGGTTGTTCAAGATTCAGATCCTCATCTCCTGAATTAACTATCTTCCAGTTTCTCTGAATGATGTTTTTCAACTTCAAATTGTAAGGGGAATGGTTAACCACAAATACAACTTGATCTTTCACAGCGCGGCGGTTACCTTCTAGTAGGGCATCCCTATTGTAATATTTCGCCCTCTTATAGGCATGGCGGACTAACCGTTTGGGGTAGCCTCTGGCTAAAAGCCTCGATTTTAATGCATCTCCATGCCTATAAAATTCTGTCATGTTGGCACAATTTCTTCGAATATGAAGAAATTCGCACAACGGGATAAGATCCTTCTGGATGTTCGGATGATAACTTTGATACTGAAGAATTGTGTTCTTGGCTGTTGGCTTGCGAAATAAACTCACTTCCAACATTGAGTTTATTCCAGATATCAAAATATCAAGGAATTCTACACTCTGTGTACTGCTGTTAGCAGTGAAAGTCAGGTTGGAATCACTGGCATTTAGCCAGAGTGCATACTCTTGTAGGGAATCATAATCCCCTCTCCAAATGAAGAAAATGTTGTCAATGAAGCGTCTCCATGTAACGACATTGTCGAAAAATGGAGCCGCTTCATAGAAGACATTCTTCAAAGCAAAATGGGCATACCTGTAAAATCTTTTTGTACATATCTTTTCAGATTCAAAACCCAGGTTTAGAGACCCTATGTTGAATTGTTTCTGGCGGGTCCTGATGAAGGTGGTCTTCATTGCTGTTCTTCCACCGAAACGCGTTGGCCATTTTCTCTTTATTTAGATCCAACTATTATGGTTGTATAATCAGACAACGGATACAACACGACAGGATGTTTTTTGGTTGTATTGAAGTTGTGTATCTTTAGGATGATTGTATGAGTATGTATGGATGTGGTTCTCTATCTGGTAAATTAGAATTGTCTCTTTTTTAGAATATATGTTTTTTCGCAATCTATGTATCACAAATGTATTCATGGATTGAATTTTATGATATGTATTTAAATAACTTTGTGTGATGTATATGGAATAATGTTTTACATGCAGAAAAATGATATAAAGAAATGAGATAAAAAAATTCTGAAATATAATAAATGAATAAATCCAAAAAAAGGTGAAGATGTGTGTTGTGTATGCTGGTGCTGTTAGAGGTTACACCAAGGGTGTAAAGTGTATATAGGTCATGAGGTAGTTTTCTTTTGCTAATGTGTGTCTCTTCCCCTCTACTCCTTGACCTGAAAGTGATTTTGAGAGGGGGTCTCCATCTTTATCTATTTACTACCCTCTACCTTACCCTTCTATCAGGCAATAACAAACTTGTTTCTCCAGGAAAGCACATACAGAGATCTTTTTCACCTCCTTAGAGTCAATACCAGAGTTTCACCAGAACGCATATTGCTATTTCATTTACACACGTTCAAACAGAAATCCCTACTCATATGCACATGAACTCTGTATCTCCAGTAGGCAGCGCTTACCTGTAGCCCACCACAGAATTCCTCTATCATTAGTAAAGTAGATGCCACTCCTTTACCCTTCTATCAAGCTCGGGTTAAGTCCCACTACTCTCCCAGCAGTAAGTTTTAATCAGGATACGCAATGATCCCTGTACTTGAAGGCTAAGATTTTATAGTCTGTCCTCACTATACATTTATCCTTTCGCACCTAATGTCCCTAAACAGTGATATGCGACAATACCACCTCAGTATACAATGATACTCCTTTTTTTTTAAACAGACCAATGCACTGTGCGACTTTACTTGCCACACTTCCTCTGCCTGCAGAGAGAGGCACTCGCTTCACGCAACACTTGGAAGCCGTTTCAGAATTACATATATCGTAATACGAACTCAACAGATGTTACTTCATAATTTTATCCATCAAATTCTATATAGTACTTTATACATAACCCTAGCTAATTTCCTTAGCAACCACTACTCTGCTACCAAGATATAACTGCTACAGCGGAACTCCAAAAATCATTTCTAATCAGCACTTACCATTTCCCTGAAACCTCCGAACACACACTCATTCATCAGTGGGGCCCATAACTCTGCACATTTACTCTGTTCACTTAATTTGGCTTCAAGGAATTTGGTGAAACACAAAGGAGTAATGCTGTAACATTTGGCGGAGTGTCTAAACCTATTTAATCAGTTACTATTTACACCTACAGTTTTATACGCTTTACCATGGTTTAATCAAACATGAATTTTATTCAGACACACCACCATAGTGGCAATGGATCTGCTAGAAAGAAAATTAGGCGTAGGAAGATCACAAGACCAGCTTTAATATTCCATTTTCCCAATTTTATTAAGAGCAAAACTTCAATATGTCTGACATTTAGGCATTGATTATTTCTTTATCAAGTAAAAATCGTAAACTTTATTTCAAAATGATCATTTTAATTAGAGCTCAGAAACAGTTGTTTATTTAGAAGTCAGTTAAAAGTTTAGCAAAGAACAGATAGTTCCAAATTCATTCTTTCCTAACATCCCTAACTAACGCCCTCGTCTTATCCTTCAGTCCTGCAAAGCAAACAAGAAAAATAAATCAAAGTATCTTACATCCAGGAATTAATCTGCAATCCAACAGCACTTCGAGAGGAAATCGAAAGAGCGGCCACCTCTAAGCAAAATCAGGGGTTTTTATACACTAATTTCCTAACTTAATCTATCTAAAAAGAATCTAACATCACCAATTCGGGTTCTGATTGGACAATTTGGGGTGGGTAAGCATCTCCTCACCCTTACAACATCATATTCACAGTGAATCAGCGAAATCTTAATCGGGTATTGTTTAGAACAGTCTTTGGCCTGGTCACTTCCTTGACTCGCAACGTTGCCTTGCTTTCCCACGTTTGGAACACTCGACTGTCCATACATCGGCAATCATCCTGACTTCAGGGCAAAGCAGTCTTGAACTTCCCATCCGAGTACAGGCAGCTCACTCTCGCTGGCAGGCTTTGGGCATGCCTGCGCAGTCCAGCGCTTGCTCGCAGTTAGTCAGAGCAACCATAATTCGTAGGCCTCAGAGGCCACTTTTGGAACTATCATAGAAACAAACACAAATTCATGTTAAATATGGAACTAAAGCCCTTCTGTGTACCTCCCACCATACTAATGTTTCCCTATTAGCTATTACCTAGCAGGTAAGCCACATAAATGCGTTTCATACTTACATATCCAATGACTTTTTTGCACAATAACGTGTACAATAAGCACATTCACTTTGCATTTATTTATATTTAAGCTGTGCATTAGTTCACAACACAATAACAACACAAATTAGTTAATTATATTGCTTCATGCAGGCAAAATTAGTATTCCCACGTGTTCATGTATGTGCATCTTATACTATTGTTGATTAATACACCACAACACACCATTAGTAAATGTTAATGTTATTGAACATTGACTTTACAAAGGGTAATCAAAATTTTGTTTTGCCACCTTGCTCCATCAAAACAATCAGCCAAGCCAGCTCTTAGGGCTTTGCACTGGCTACTGATCTTAGATCGAATACATTTTAAACCCCTATGCATAGCCACCAAAACTTTGTGGGGTACGGGTCCTAAAATCCTACAAAATGTACTATCTTTCTACCTACCAACCCGAAACCTGAGATCTTCTAATCTCTATCAAGCCTGGGTCCCTAAGATCAAGAGGGCAAGAGCGGGCAGCCGCCTGTTCTGAGTTAATGCCGCTGCGCTTTGGAATACGCTCCCAACTCAGCTCCACTAGTTCAGGAAGAAGCTAAAAACCAAGGGGCATATTACCAACCAATAGAGATAATTTTTGTCTCTAACTTATTTAGAGACAAAAATTATCGCCGCAAATCGGCGATTTTTATCGCAGATAAACCTTGCTATTAGCAAGGTTTATCGCAAATGCGATAAAAAACGGCCGCAATGCATGAATATCACTGAAAAGTCAGCGATATTCATGCATTATCGAGCAAATGCTCTTAGCCATGTTATCCACCTCCCATTGGATAACATGGCTAAGAACTGCTCAGGGCAGGTGTTAGCTTTTGGAGATATTCACGCTTAGCGCGAATATCTCCAAAAGTTGGTAATAGGAGATAGCGATGTTAGCGACTGTTTTCAGTCTCTAACATCTTGGCACGCCCACTTTGCATGTCATTAGTGATAAATATCAGTGATATGCAAAGCGGGGCCCAAGATGGTCACTATCTCCTATTAGCTGTCGCTAACTGGTGTTAGCGACAGCTTGGTAATAGGGAGATAATTTTATCTCCACTTTCTTGGCTTTTAAAGCCAAAAAAGCGGAGATAAAGCCCCTTGATAATATACCCCCAAGTTCTTCATGAACTTGCAATGAGTCTCCTGTTTGGAATGAAGGTAGGCGCTGAGCGCTGTGATGCCTAAGGGTAGTCATGCGCTATATCAAGAACGCATTAATAATAATAATAATAATAATAATAATGATAGTAGCTTCTTGTTGAATCTCTTCATTCAACATTTGTAGATAATTCTGAAAAACTGTGCATTCAATGCTATCTTTACATGCATTAAAAGAATCTTCATATGACTGAAAATCTCCAAGTAATTAAATTTCAGTACGCCAATGCTTGAAGAGTTGCAGAAGTGCGAAATAGTAAAATTCCCTTTTATCTGGAGTATCGCAACTCAGTTTACTATGATAAATGAGATTTCCTTTACTAGGTCTCACCAAACATCCATTAGAACCAATCACTGTATATTTCTCTTCATTTATGTTCACTGTAATATTTCTTTTAAAACTGTAGTATTGCAGGACTTCATAGAGACATATGTTTTCAAGGTAGGGACTTCTTTGAGGACAATAAGTATCCAACATGTTTGTTTTAACAATATCTGTGCTTTCCGGTTCATTCAATGCTAAATATTCAATTTCTTTTATAGATTTAACCCCTTGGGCGCAGCCGCGATTCTGCGCCTGTGCGGCCGTTTTGAAGAGTGGGCGGGTTCATGACGGCCCCCAGCCGTCATCAGCACACGCCCACCGTGATGCATGACGGTCGGGGGCCGTCATCAGCATGGAAGGAGTTAAGTACTTGATATCGTGTTGCAGCAAGACCTGGACTAACCCAAATGATTCCTCTTGACTTTGAATATAAAGTTGCAGAAGTCAACCAATCCAAACATTCATAGGATCCAATCTCTCGATGGGACAGCATCTTCAAACTACAGCTGTACAATTTCTTACCAAGAGTCTTCTCTTGGGAAATGTATTCCCTCATTTCTTTCAACTCTGTCTTTTCAGATGTTGTTATGTATGAAGTTACATACCGAGCAACAGCAATAGAATTATCCGCAACATACTGGATATCCATATTTGCATTCCACATCGACAAAATCACTGGATTATAATCATTAATATACTTTGATTGTTCTCTTCTTTTTAAATAGTAAGTATTTTTGGAAGATTTTCTAGTGATAGTATGCCTCACTGCTGACATGAAACTGTTGACTCTTGCTTTGGATATTACTGGACGTGGAAATCCAAAACAAAATTTGGTATAAAACATTTCCTTTGATTTGTATTTCCGTTGACAGTATTTGCCACATCGATGAGTTTGAAACCGTAAACTTGTTGTCCTAAGGTATTTTCTTCTCTTGTTTTTGGTATAGCACATGTAACATCGTCTTCAATAAAAGATAACACAGTCTCATCCAAATCAGTTCCAAATCTGCGTGCATCCTTGATCCATAAAAACATATGTATATGAGGAGCACTCTAGCTTGATACTCCTTTCTCCAAAAGAAATCAATAACTTCTCCAAGAGGTGGATTGTTTTTATTACAGGTAAAAGACATCATAGCTTGAAACCTATGATTAAAATATCTGCACACATTTACAGGATCCAAGGAACACAGTTCTCCAGGTGTCTTGAATTCAATGTTTCTAAAATTTAAATTTGCTTCTCGAAGAAATTCAAGTTAATCGTCCCATGCGTATTCAGCACAGCTTAACGTAACAAACCACTTAGGGGTTCCTATGTTCCTTAACATACATTTAAGTCCTCCATGTTGACGATATCAATACTCATTAGTAACACGTTGACACACCATCAAATTAATCAATTGAGATTGTAAATGATTGTCTCTGTGTTGTACTTTGTCCATGAGCTCCTTCGCAGAAACATTTTGAAGATGAACTCCTATTGTTAATATGGGGTTGACTGCATATGAAAGTCCGGACAAGTCACTTTCAAACAAAAGATGAAATATATATGGGAAACATTGTCAAAATCTTGGATCTTCTGAGTACAATCTTTTTATTTTTTTATTTGTTTTTATTGTTGCACCAATAAGCAGGTAGAAAGAGCGAATCCACTGCTGGCGTAGCATCAACATTCAGCCACAGTCAGCTGTTTGCGCAACTTTTTTGTTTCAAACATTGTTATTTGTAGTTTTTTTAAATAACTCAACAGTACAGTCATGACCATGGTCGCTTAAAATCCCCTAGACCCACTCCTGTCCCTCTCCACTGACACTTTGCTGTTACGTCAAAATATTGTACGAGTACATCATCCAAACCTCCCAGTAAACAGGTAAAGAAAAAAAAAAAACTCTGCGCTTGCGTCCCTATCCCTCCCCGCCACCCCCAGCAGAGCTTGTAGGTATCATGTGCCTCCCTCCCCCAGCCCCCCATCAAGCCCATGGTAGTGTCGCCACTTAGACCATACCTTTCTGAACTTTCTCGGGCAGCCCCGTGATTTATATGTCACCCGTTCAGCCGCCATATAGAGGTCTAACCCTCTCCTCCACTCCTCTACAGTCGGGGGGTTCGCTACTCCCCAGTATTTTGCGATGTCTCGCTACGCTACCACTAGGGCCAGAACCAGGAACACCAGCAAGGGACGCGGGAGGTCTACATCGTTAGTCATTCCCAAGAGGGCCAGTTTGGGCTCCCGTGCAATAGGCACGGCCAGTACTTCTCTAAGTTCCGTAAATATGAGGTTCCAGTAGGCTTGTATGGCTGCACAGGACCATATTGTGTGATAGAAGTCCCCGTCTTCGGTCTGACAACGGAGACACTTAGCATCCATTACTCTCCCCATTTTGTGTAATCTCACCCTATCATAGTATGTCCTATGTAGCACATTATATTGAATGAGGCGGAGCCGCGACTTAATCGCCACCTCGCGTGGGTGCATCAGCACTAAGTCCCAATCTATATCCTCAAGTGTTCCTACCTCCTTTTCCCAACTGTCTCTTAGTCTTGCTAGGTCCCCCAGCATGTTGTTGGTGAGCGTTTTGTAAGTGAGTGAGACTGCCTTGCTTTGTATCTGCTCCTGTAGTAGCCTACCCTCCAGCGGAGCGTACTCCGCGAGACCCTCCAGTTGCAGCTTCTGCGCCTTCCACGCATGGCGGAACTGAGTGTATTTAAAAAGCTGCGAGTGGTGGAGCCCATATTCAGAGTTTAAGACCTGGAAGGGTTTCAGCGCCCCTTTAGCGATCACGTCCCCAACTGTGGAAATCCCAATGTCGTCCCACCTTTTAAAGCCTTTAAGCTTATGGAGTTCAGATAGCCACTTGCAATGCCAGAGTGGTGTCTGCCGGGTGGGTTTCCTATCCCAGCCTGTGCGCTTAGTGGCCATAGTCCAGGCTCGTAGAGTAACAGTCGTGGCCGGGAGCAGTGCCGTCCTTGCAGGGCCGCCATACAGATACGTCATTAGGGTCTGCCGAGCGAGCTTGTGTCGCTCCAGCGCATATGTGGGATGATCTGCCGGGGCATGTAACCACTCGTTGATGGGGGTCAAGTGTTCTGCCCAATAATAGGCTTCAAGATTAGGGAGTGAGATCCCTCCGCTGTACTGGTGGCGTTGAAGGGTGGTCAGTGCTATCCTCGGGTGTTTGTCCAGGCATAGGAAAGTCCGGAGGTCAGCGTGGATTCTGCTCAGTACACTCTCTGGAAGTAAATAGTACTCATTTTGAAGGGCATACAAGTACTTGGGGAGGACAATCATTTTGTACATGGTAGCTCTACCCAGGAGCGTCAGTGGCAATTGTCGCCAGCGCTCCATATCGGAGGTGGAGTCCCGCATTATCCTCTCTACGTTGATAGTTAGTGATAGTCTCTTATCCAGGGTAATGTAGACGCCCAGATATTGGAAGCCCTCCGCAGTCATGGTCAATCTATCCGGCAATGTCTCCCTTCGGGTGCCCCCTCTGGGGTCATAGAGGATGGACTTGTGCCAGTTTATGGCATATCCTAAGTATTGTCCATAACAGTCCAGTTCTAGAAAAAGTTCCGGTACGGTGGTGTCAGGGTTAGTGATGTATAGTAAGACATCATCTGCGTATAGAGATAGTTTCTCTTGGTTCTGGTCCGCGTCCGTAACCCTGAATCCCGTGATTAGCTGGTTTTGTCGGATTCTGGCTGCCAGAGTTTCAATCGTTAGCGTGAACAGGAGGGGCGACAAAGGGCAGCCCTGGCGAGTGCCCCTTTGAATTTGGATTTCACGGGACAGTCTCCCATTCACCCTTACCTTAGCACGCGGGTTGGTGTAGAGGAGGCACACCCATGCCCGAAACTTGGGTCCACAGCC
The DNA here is from genome assembly GCF_964261635.1 of Lissotriton helveticus. Taxonomy (NCBI): domain Eukaryota; kingdom Metazoa; phylum Chordata; class Amphibia; order Caudata; family Salamandridae; genus Lissotriton; species Lissotriton helveticus. The sequence continues at coordinate 1,117,371,876 of NC_136067.1, forward strand.
AAATTTTTGTAAGACGCCTTCTAAGAATGGCCAGTGCACCGAGTTGAAGGCCTTCTCGGCGTCGAGGGAGAGAAACCAGTGGGGTGTTTCCCTGCCCCTCACCTCCTGCAACCAGTTGTGTGTGCGTCGAAGATTGAGTTTCGTAGCCCTGTCGGGCAGGAAACCCGTTTGGTCCAGGTGTACCAGCCCCGGTACTACCGATCTCAGCCTCTGCGCCAAGACTGTCGTGAGGAGCTTCACCTCCGTGTTCAGAAGTGAAATAGGCCGGTAAGATGCACAATCCTCCCTTGGTTTACCCTCTTTGTGGATTGGGATTATTGTCACCAACGATAGGTCAGAGGGCAGTCTTCCCTCCTGGTATGCTTCTAGGAAGAGGTTCCTCAAGTGTGTGGCTAATATATCCGTAGTCCCCTTGATCAATTCCGCCGGGAAACCATTCGGTCCCGGTGTTTTCCCCGGTTTTAGCCCCGCGATGGCCACCGTAACCTCCTCTAAAGTGATGTCAGTCTCCAGAGTTATGATGGTCTCCGAGTCTAGCATAGGCAGGTCGATTTGCGCCAAATATTGGAGCACCTCCTCGCACGAGCCTAGTTGTCTGGCTGTGTAGAAGTGTTCGTAGTGGGCCGCAAAAGTATCCGCTATGTGGGGATCTGTGGTGACCAACCCTCCCTTCGCATCACGGACATGTTCCACCCATCTCGCAGCCTGTTCTTTGCGACTAAGCCACGCCAGCAGTTTGCCCGACTTATCCCCAACGTCGTAAAGGCTGTGAAGAGTGGCCAGGTTCTGCGTCCTTGCCTCCCCAGTCACCAACTCCCTGTATTGTCTCTGATTGTCCAGGAGCTTCCTCAGAGTGTCGTCACTCTTTGTGGTTAAATGCTCCCTTTCTAGTCCCACTATGGTGCATTCAACTGCCGCTACCTCTTCTTGTAATCTCCTTCTCTCCACCCCCAATCTGCTTTGTATTCTATTTCTCATCACCGGATTTAGGGCTTCCCAAAGGGTCACCGCCGAGTCCACTGTCCCTTCGTTTTCAGCCAGATATACTCGTGCATCTGCTCTCACCCCCTTGAGTATCTCCTTATTTTTAAGGTCCCACGCAGAGAGGCGCCATGAGTCCCATTCCATGCCCCTAGTCTGTCCCATCTGCACCAGGAGCGGCGAGTGATCATAGAGTCCCCTCGCCATGTATTCCGCCGTGACATCAATACCTATCTCCTGTCTGGACGTGAATATGTAGTCTAATCTGGAGAACACTTTGTGCGCCGCTGAGTAGAAAGAATATGTTGCCTGGGCCGGGTGGATCTGCCTCCAAACGTCAGTCAGGCCTATAGTGGTGATCGTTTGGGCCAGGGGGGTCTGGCTCACCCGGGCGGGCGGTGTGCCTGATCTGTCCAGTTCCCTATCCATCACGTCATTGAAGTCCCCCCCCACTATTTGCAAGGTGTCCGCTGAATCAAGGAGTATGGTGGCTAGTGCCCTCAATGTGTTTGCCTGCAGCTTGGGTGGTGCGTATACAGATACCAACGTGTAGGTGCGTCTACGCCATGTCCCTTGGACCCCCACACAGGTTCCCAGCTGATCCCCCCAGGTGCGTGTGACGTGGAATGGGGAAGAGTTCTTGATTAGGATTGCTACTCCTCTAGAGTCTGTCGTATATCCTGCATGCGCTAGGACTTTGTACCTTCCCCTAGCCAAGAAAGCGCAGTTGGTGCCCTTAAGGTGAGTTTCTTGTAGGAAAATGACGTCTGGACCTATTCTCTTAAGATAATTACTCACCAACCCTCGTTTTATCTTGTTACCCAGGCTATTCACATTCCATGTCAGCACGCTGAGTTTCTCACCGACTATAGATTGGGCCATTAATGTACCTGCCATAGTGCAGTGCCTTTCAGGAGGTGTGGACAGTCGCCCTGGTCGAAGAAGAACATGGTGCACCATTGATCATGACTGTGTTTAACTAACTGCATCCCCCTACCCTCCACCCCATTTCCCAACAACCAAACTATTTGAACACCCTCACACCCCCCCTCCCCCACCCCACCTCCACCTCCCCGCCATCCCACCCGTGCAAACATTGACGGCTAGGAGTGCCGGGTAATGAAGGTCTGTCGCCCTCCCCCAAACAACCCCAACTAAAGAAAGTCTATTGTATCCACTGGAACTCTATAGTGGCCCTTCAATAGTTAACAGTCCCGGTATGAACTTGGGGGGCCAAGCCGGGTCGTAATACGCGACCTGTGCTAAGATAGTTCAACTGAAAAACAAAAGGTAGGATCCTACCCCAAAGCAAAGCAAAACAGAATGATAGCCACTTGCGTGCCCCATTGCAGGAACTGCAATTCAGAGTCTCAGTTCCACGATTCTTCAGGAGTGGGAGCCTTGCATTGCTATTTCTTAGTATTCCGATGTGCCCTTGTCTCCTTGTTCCAATTCTCGAATGGCAGCTACCAACGGGTGGAGGGATTGTTCCGTCTGGTCCTCCGAGTCCGACACATTAGTGCTACCCCCATTGTCCGTCTCAATGTCTGTGTGTGGTATCAGGCAGCTAAACCTGGATCCTGGCGCGGCGTCTTCGTTAGGTTGTCCTTCTCCACTTCGAGCCCCTCTGTTCGTCGCATACTGGTCCGGATATGGCGTCCGTTGCGACTGTCGACCAGCCCGCGAGCGCTGCGATCTTTGTGTCTTAGCCGGGCTTTTACGAAAACCGGCGGTCGCCATCTCCGTTCGGATTCTACGACCCTCCTCTTCCGCCTCCCACAACATCGGTCTCTCTTCCAGCCAATGCCAGGCCTCCTCCGGGCGGGTGAAGAAATGCGATCTTCCTTTGAATAACACCTTCAGTTTCGCAGGGAAGAGCAACATGTAAGATATGTTCATTTCTCGAAGCTTTGCCTTCACTGTGTCGTAAGAGCGTCTTTGCTTTTGCACTTCCTGGCTGTAATCCGGGAATATCATAATGGTAGTGTTCTCAAATCGCAGCTCCCCCTTTTTTCAGGCCTCTCTCAGGATGAGATCCCTGTCTGTGAAGTGGAGGAACCTTGCAATGATAGGTCTGGGCCGCGCACCTTCCGGGGGTTTCGCTAGCAGGGCCCTGTGCGCCCGTTCAATCACAAAACAGTTCGAAAAGGGTGCTTGGGGGAACATGGACGTCAGCCAGGTGTGTAGGAAGGCAGCCACATCAGTCTTTTCAATTCCTTCCCTAAATCCAACAAAACGCAGGTTGTTTCGCCTTGCCCGGTTTTCAGCATCGTCCACTCGCCTCAGCAGCTGTCTGTGCGATGCCTGTAGTTCCGTCATATCTTTCTGGAGGGCCGTGAGGGATTCTTCCACGTCTGTGATTCTGGTCTCTGCTGTATTCACTCGGTCCGACAGATTACGGAAGTCCTGGCGTAGTAAGAGGACTTCTGAGCCCACCTCCCCTATTTTCGTCTCTAGCGCCGCTCTGGAGTCTTGGATGTCTGTCCTTGAGGCCTGGATTGCTTCTAAAAGCATGGCGGTGTCCGTGCGAGCCTCGCGTCCCCCCTGGTTTGCCTCTCTCTGCGCCCGTGTAGTGGCGTAGTTGTCCATAGTGTCCTGCCTGGCTGGTCTTGCCACTGGGTCTCTCTTCCCCATTGTTTTGATGGATATCACTACTACCGGTGTGTTCTGGTCTTGCAGGCGCGTGGGTGAAGGTGGAAGGAAAAAAGGCCCGCTGTCTCCCGTGCCCCCCGGACTCAGCCGCTGAACGCTGGGTCAGGTCCGAGTGGTCCACCGGCTGGGAGGTTCCCACTTGTCACCGCTCCACAGGGGGGGGGCCCGAGTATCGTGCCCCCACCTCTCACGGCATTATGTCCCAGGACTCATTCACTGGGGTTCCGGGCACTTTCTGCTCCCCCCTGGAGGCCACCGGTTGTCTAGCGTGGTCCAGGGCTCCCACCTCAGGCACCTCCAGTTGGGCTCACCCTATGTGTACTTGTGCGTCTCTGCAGGTTTCCTCTGCGAGCTGTGAGCCTCTCACCAGTGCTCAGGCAGGTAGGGCGATGGGGGGGCAATCGCCACCCACAGCCGATCTCCTGCAAACAGTGTTGGCCTCAGGCAGCACTCAGGGGATCCAAGATCCGGGCAGCCGGGCCCTACCCCAGGACGTATCCCGGCTGCACCTTCAGGCACCGCACCGGTTAGGGGGGGGAGGGGCGCTCACCTCCGTAGCTCTCCGGGTTCAGGGGCTGCTCGTCTGTCTCCCGGTGCCGATCTCCAGGCCCACAGCAGGCGCTGAGTTCCTCCGTCAAGGGCAGGCGCTCTCCGGCAGTCCCAGCCAGGGAGCGGGGCACAGCTCGGCACACCTCCTCCCTCCGCGCCCACGGGCGGATCCCTCAGCCTCGACCCCCGACGGAGCCTGGAGGGGGGGGAGGCTGGACCTCCCAGGTGTCGCCAGAAGCGTCAGTGAGCTCTCCTACCGGCAGAGGGATGGGTCGCTTCAGTCGTGATCCCCGCTGACGCCCGCTTTGTGGCGCGTTTCAGGCCGGCAGAGCTCCGGGGGCCGCCATCTTGGGACCAGAGGTTTCCCTGGAGGTGATAGTTGCGGGGCCTGAAAAGGGGCTCGTATTCTGCCGCTACAACGGCATTGGCGGTCTCCGCTTGTGCAGGACACTGGCCGCTCCTCCCGACTCCGAAAAAACTCAGAAGTTCGTGGACAGGCCCACTGGCAGGGTCCATACAGGACTTGATTGTGTGCTCTACGCACTACACTTCCCATAATACACAGTCTCATCTGAGCCTCCCATTGGTGGGTTTGTCATATGGAAAATGGTGAAGTGGGTCAGCGATTGCACACACCGCTTCCGTTAAAGCCTCTGAAGAGAAGAATATGGAGCTTCGAAACTTGTCAGGCAAATCCATTATAGAGCGGCATCTACAAGCTGATCCCCGTCCTTACCTACACATAAATCAAGCTGCTGGTCGTGTGCTACTTAAAGGTGGACAACTTTTGGAGCAATAATTAACACACGGCCGTCCAGCCGCGGAGTATGAACCACCCCGTAATTCTTGGGGGTCACGAAAGTGAAACAGCAGCCATATACAGGATCGAGGACGGGCCCACTTGCAGGGTCCATACAGGACTTGATTGTGTGCTCTCCGCACTACACTTCCCATAATACACAGTCTCATCTGAGCCTCCCATTGGTGGGTGTGTCATATGGAAAATGGTGAAGTGGGTCATTGATTGCGCACACTGTTTCCGTTAAAGCCTCTGAAGAGAAGCAAATGGAGCTTCGAAACGCGTCAGGCAAATCCATTACGGAGCGGCATCTACAAGCAGATCCCCGTCCTTACCTACACATAAATCAAGCTGCTGGTCGTGTGCTACTTAAAGGTGGACAACTTTTGGAGCGATAATTAACATGCGGCCGTCCAGCCGCGGAGTATGCACCACCCCGTAATTCTTGGGGGTCACGAAAGTGAAACAGCAGCCGTATACAGGATCGAGGACGGGCCCACTTGCAGGGTCCATACAGGACTTGATTGTGTGCTCTCCGCACTACACTTCCCATAATACACAGTCTCATCTGAGCCTCCCATTGGTGGGTGTGTCATATGGAAAATGGTGAAGTGGGTCAGCGATTGCGCACACCGCTTCCGTCAAAGCCTCTGAAGAGAAGCATATGGAGCTTCGAAACGTGTCAGGCAATTCCATTACGGAGCGGCATCTACAAGCGGATCCCCGTCCTTACGTACACATAAATCAAGCTGCTGGTCGTGTGCTACTTAAAGGTGGACAACCTTTGGAGCGATTATTATATAACTATATACAAATATACTATTCCATTACTAAAGAAACACGTTCTACATAAAAACCAATTAATTCCTTTCTTTTGAAATCACATGGGGTTTGCTGCACTATATGGGTACTTCTTGGGTAATTAAAGGAGTGAATTAGTTGTATTTAGGTGTTTAGAGGATTGCATGGACAGTGTGTAGTGGAATATAGCACTGCAAGTGTTAGTGCATGGCTCATTGCATGAGTGCATGGGTAGTAACTTGATGATTAGAGTACTGCAAGGAGAGTGCATGGTGAATTTATAACTGCTTGGGTTTTGGTGAAGTGTTTGGATAAGTACATGGTGCTGACTGGGTGATTGGCGGAGTGCTGACAGGACGATGGCTGGGCTACATAAGTGGTGCTCAGGGGATTGTAGCTGTGCATGAGTTAGTGCTTCTGTCATTGCATGAGAGCATAGGTAGTGAATGATTGATTAGAGTGCTGCTAGGAGAGTACATGGTGAATGTATAAGTGCTTGGGTTTTAGACGAGTGATTCGATACCTACAGGGTGCTGGCTGGGTGATTAGAGGAGTGCATGGGCAGTGCACAGGTGATTGTACCACTGCATGTTTCAGTACCTTGGTCATTGCTTGAGTGCATGGGTAGTGACAGACTGATTACAGTACTACAAGGAGAGTACATGGTGAATTCATAACTGCTTGGGTTTTGGCAGAGTGATTGGATAAGTACATGGTGCTGACTAGGAGATTGGAGGAGTCCATAGGCAGTGACGGGGAGATGGCTGGACTGAATGCATAGTGATCAGGGGATAGTAGCAGTGCAGGAGTTAGTGTGTGGATCATTGTATGAGTACAAGGGTAGTGACTGGATGATTAGAGTACTGCAAGGAGAGTGCATGTGAATTTATAAGTGCTTAAGTTTTGGCAGAGTGATTGGATAAGTACATAGTGCTCCCTGGGTGATTGAAGGAGTGCATGGGTAGTGACAGGGCGATGGCTGGACTGCATGGATAGTGCTCAGGGGATTGTAGCTGTGCATGAGTTAGTGCGTAGATCATTGCATGAGTGCATGGCTAGTGACTGGATGATCAGGGTGCTGCAAGGAGACTGCATGGTGAATTTATAAGTGCCTTGGTTTTGACGGAGTGATTGGATAAGTACATGATGCTGGATGGGTGATTGGAAGAGTGCATGGGCAGTGACAGGGGAATTGCTGGACTGCATGGGTACTACCTGGGTAATTGGAGGAGTAAATCAGGAGTGTGTAGGTGGTTAGAGGTCCGCATGGCTAGTGCTCATGAGATTGGAGCAGTGCATGAGATAGTTTCTTGGTCATTGCATGAGTACATGGGTAGTGACTGAATGATGAGAGTACTGCAAGGAGAGTGCATGGTGAATTTATAAGTGCTTGGGATTTGGTGGAGTGATTGGATAAGTACATGGTGCCTACTGGGTGATTGAAGGAGTGCATAGGTAGTGACAGCGCAATGGCTGGCCTGCATGGGTACTTCTCAGGGTATTGTAGCAGTGCATGAGTTAGTGCATAGGTCATTGCATGAGTGCATGGGTAGTGACTGCATGATGTGAGTGCTGCAAAGAGAGTGCATGGTGAATTTATAAGTGCTTGTGTTTTTGCAGAGTGATTGGATAAGTACATGGTTTTAGATTCTTGATTGAAGGAGTGCATGGGTAGTGACAGGGGTATTGCTTGACTGCATGGATACTAACTGGGTAATTGAAGGACTGAATCAGTAGTATGTAGGTGGTTAGAGGTTTGCATAGGTAGTGCTCAGGGGACTGTAGCCGAACATGAGTTAGTGACTGGGTCATTGCATGAGTACATGGGTTGTGACTGCATGAATAGAGTACTGAATGGAGAGTGCATGGTGAATTTATAAGGGCTTGGGTTTTGGCGGAGTGATTGGATAAGTACATGGTGGTCGCTGGGTGATTGGAGGAGTGCATGGTTAGTGACAGGGCGATGGCTGGACTGCATGGGTAGTGCTCAGGGGATTGTAGCAGTGTATGACTTATTGCATAGATCATTGCATGAGTACATGGGTACTGACTGGATGATTGGGAGAGAGCATGGGTAGGTCCTGGGTGATTTTATAAGTGTTTGGGTTTTGGCGGAGTGATTTCATGAGTGCTTGAATACTAACTGGGTAATTGCAGAATATGGAATCAGTCAATCATTACTCATGTAGTTTTAAAATCACCTAGTCAGTACCTTTGCACTCCTGTAATCGGTCAGGCACCTCTCAATAGTTCACTAAGCATACATACAATCGTATAAATACAATCTGAACACATAGATGACTGATTACATATTATCCTTTCCTTTCCTTTCAAAAATCTTTATTTCGATCACTGATCATAAAAGATACATAACAATATATACAATTAAAAACTTATTAAACCAGTGTGATCCAATAGTTAAGATATTTGAGTTTAAATACATATAAAACAATAGATACAAATCGATTTGGTGAGAACCGTTATACCAGTCTTTTCATAGCTCGGCTGCGGATGAACCACAATGACGTCAGAAATTTTGAAATTGCAAAAACCACAGTGGGAGAAAGGTCTGATTTTAAAACTCTGTAGGCAGATTGGTAAGATCTAAATCCCAGGTTCCTAAGTAGCGGGACTAACCAGTATTTCCTGCTCCGCTCGTAGCCCCTGCAGAAGAAGACCGCGTGCACGTCATCCTCCTTCGGGTGTGCACACATTGGGCAAGATGATACGGTGGAGCAGGATTTCCAGGACGCTGTAAATGAAGCTAGTGGAAGGCATCCATATCGCCACTGTAAAAACAATTTCCTCGTTGATGGAGGAGCGATCTCATCTAGAGTTTTTTCGAGGAAATAGGAGTCTTTCACTTTCAGAAATAAGTTTGTCAAGGACCCCTCTCGAGTGTCATTAGTGGCTTTTGTGAGCATCAAAGCATAGTAAGCACTCACAATTACCTTTTTTGGAATCCTGGTACATGAGTTCGAAGGGTCCGTCCATAATTCCGGGTAGCCCAATTCCTCGAACCTCCCCTTTACATACGTTAGCCACGGAATCTTCTTTATGTTCCGTAGTTCCAGGAATTCCTGTAATTCCTCTCTATAGTTTACGAGATCTGGGCTACTCCACAAACGCCTCCAGAATGTTAAGGGTTTAAGTCCTAGCTCCTCTGTTATGGGTTTAATTCCCAGATCTAATCTAAGGGGTAATAATGGAGTGCTCTGGGGGAGGGCAGCTACTTGTCTCAAAAATTTGTTTTCCGTGGACTGTAGCTTTGAATGTTGAATGTGGCCCCACAACTCACCCCCGTATGTAACCCCCGCCCGGGCTTGTGTTTTGTATATATGAATAATTGGGGTAAATGGTCGATGGCGTGATTTATTTGCCAGGCGCAAAGTGCCACCCGCCAACTGAGCCAGTTTGATGGTCACTTTGGCCTGGTGCGACGTCCAGGTTAAATGTTCGTTTATGGTGATACCCAGGTATTCGATATTATGCACTCGTTCTAATTGGACGGTGCCTAGCATGGGAGGGGTTCAATTTCGAGATTTGGGATTTAAAATCATAAATTTTGTTTTTTGTGGGTTTATTTCCAATCCCCGGTCAGAGCAGAAATCTAAAAAGCCATCCAAGATGCGTTGGATCCCCATCGGGGATTTAGACAGCAACAGGGTGTCTTCTGCAAACATAATTGCAGGCACCCTGTTGCCAGTCAGCTTTGGGGCGTCGGAGTTGGCAATCCTGTTTAGGTGAGCAACAACCCCGTTCACAAAGATGCAAAACAGGGTGGGTGCGAGCACGCACCCCTGTCTCACACCTCTGCGACATATTATCTAGTTAAGTAGATATGTATAACATGCCTGCAAGGGTACTATGCGGTGCTTTACTTTTGAGCTACATCTTGACCACTCTATCTTCAAATATGAGACATCATTAAAGTATACCTCTCAATAGACTTAAGAAAGAGGTCTAATTAACAACACCTTTTATGAGCATTTTTAAAACCACACTTTTATTCTACATCTTCACCTTTGTAATTAAAATTAAGTGGCATCATTCAACTATACCTTTGTTCAGACTACAAAAAGACGCCTAATTAACAGCACCTTATTTTACCATTCTATCCTAAAATATGTAGCATCATTTAACTTTACCTTTGTACAAATTAATAATAGAAACCTAATTATTGACACCTTGTATAATCATCTTCCAAACAGCACAGCTGTGCTGCATCTTTACCAAACTATCTATAACTATGCAGTATCATTGAAGAATACCTTTGAAGAGATAAATGAAGCCTAATAAACTACACCTTAAATAAACATCTTTCAAACTACACATTTGTACTGCATCTTCAACCAACTATTATAGCTTAATAATAACATCAGTAAGAATCTTAATAAATACACATATTACTGTGCAGACTGTTTTTTAAACAATATATAACTACAATGATACAAACTCCAATATACACGTCTACATTTCATTATATCTTTCAAATAACACAGTTTTAGAACAATGACACATTTTATAAATAAACCTCACAAAGTAATAACTCACCTTGCAAATAAATGTGTTGAATGAAAAATCTTAGAAAACTCTGAGATTTTCTTTTATACACAATCAATATAATGCACCAGACTCAGCAACATAAAACCAGTAATAGCAAGGTTTCCCTCTCTTTCTCCACACGAATGCACATAGGTAACAAATCACATTGCTTCCCAGACTTTTGAAATTGTTAAACATATTTCTATTGGGTACACATAATAACCTTTACCAACTGACTTCTTATGTTGTCCAAACTGTTTCTACATTTTTTGTTGAAGTCGCGACCCCATCATGCACCACCGTGATGGAGTCGCGAATTCGGATGGGAGTTCAAAAACATATAGCAAATAAATGTAACACTATTTTTTAATAACACACCACTTCCAAAGATAGAATTGGCTTAGGAAAAATGATCGAAAAAAATGTTACATATATATCTATGCATCATATACCTTTTTGCATCTCCAACCCCCTGACCTCATGATTATGCACTGTGGTGGCAATGACCTGTGCACATTGACTGGGGTAGGTCTGGAAATGCTAATGAAGGACACCTTTGCGGAATTGATGTTGCTTTTCCCCCAAACTGCCTTTGTATACTTTAACATATACCAAAGAAAGAAATGGAAGTGGTCCAATCAATTTTGTCCTCAGATTGAGAAAGCTAGAAAAAATGTTAATAAAGCTGTTTCTGCTTACATCAGAGGCCGTAGAATGAGATCCATATATAACAACAATCTATGTTTCCATATGGAAGGCATCTACAGTAGTGACAGAGTATACTTTACAGATGATGGAAACAGAGCCTTTCTCAACAACCTAAAGCTCTGCATCCGCACTTACATGTAACTACAATAAACTCATAATAAACACAAGGGCTCTTTTTAGAGCCACCCAGTAACCCAACATATAACCTAAGGTTATATAAAAACATCTTAATTATTTTTGCTTGGAGTCGTGCACCCGGGCAAAAACAACAGGTGATGGACAGAATGCAGAACATTGTCATACATTCACCCCAGTACAGAGATCTGGGCCTAAATCCATCTTTTTTTTGCACTCCACACCCCCCCAGGTCAGACATGGCCATATGCAAATCAGCCTTGACCCTGTGCCTCATGGGAACAGTCCAGCCGAACTGCCAAGCCATGTCTTTCCCGGACCTGAATCAAGCATCCAAGGACCGGTTTCTGGCTATCAGCCGTCATCAGCCTGGATAGCTTGACTCCAGTGCTGTGGAGAGCATGGGACTCACGTCTGAGCATACCCATCCAACTCGGGGCGACAAGGGCAAGTACAACAGGTGATGGACAGAATGCAGAACATTGTCATACATTCACCCCAGTACAGAGATCTGGGCCTAAATCCATCCTTTTTATGTACTCCACACCCCCCCAGGTCAGACATGGCCATATGCAAATCAGCCTTGACCCTGTGCCTCATGGGAACAGTCCAGCCCGAACTGCCAAGCCATGTCTTTCCGGGACCGGAATCAAGCATCCAAGGACCGGTTTCTGGCTATCAGCCGTCATCAGCCTGGATAGCTTGAATCCAGTGGTGTGAAGAGCAAGGGACTCACGTCTGAGCATACCCATCCCACTCGGGGCGACAAGGGTAAAAACAACAGGTGATGGACAGAATGCAGAACATTGTCATACATTCACCCCAGTACAGAGATCTGGGCCTAAATCCATCTTTTTTTGCACTCCACACCCCCCCCAGGTCAGACATGGCCATATGCAAATCAGCCTTGACCCTGTGCCTCATGGGAACAGTCCAGCCCGAACTGACAAGCCATGTCTTTCCCGGACCGGAATCAAGCATCCAAGGACCGGTTTCTGGCTATCAGCCGTCATCAGCCTGGATAGCTTGACTCCAGTGGTGTGGAGAGCATGGGACTCACGTCTGAGCATATCCATTCCACTCGGGGCGACAAGGGCAAAAACAACAGGTGATGGACAGAATGCAGAACATTGTCATACATTCACCCCAGTACAGAGATCTGGGCCTAAATCAATTGTTTTTTTGCACTCCACACCCCACCAGGCCAGACATGGCCATATGCAAATCAGCCTTGACCCTGTGCCTCATGGGAACAGTCCAGCCGAACTGCCAAGCCATGTCTTTCCCGGACCTGAATCAAGCATCCAATGACCGGTTTCTGGCTATCAGGCCGTCATCAGCCTGGATAGCTTGACTCCAGTGCTGTGGAGAGCTTGGGACTCACGTCTGAGCATACCCATCCAACTCGGGGCGACAAGGGCAAAAACAACAGGTGATGGACAGAATGCAGAACATTGTCATACATTCACCCCAGTACAGAGATCTGGGCCTAAATCCATCGTTTTTTTGTACTCCACACCCCCCCAGGTCAGACATGGCCATATGCAAATCAGCCTTGACCCTGTGCCTCATGGGAACAGTCCAGCCCGAACTGCCAAGCCATGTCTTTCCGGGACCGGAATCAAGCATCCAAGGACCGGTTTCAGGCTATCAGCCGTCATCAGCCTGGATAGCTTGAATCCAGTGGTGTGGAGAGCATGGGACTCACGTCTGAGCATACCCATCCCACTCGGGGCGACAAGGGTAAAAACAACAGGTGATGGACAGAATGTTCTGTTATGTTATGTTATTCAAACTTATACCGCGCACAGCTGCCCCAGCAAAGGGGCGTCCTGGCGCTTTGCAGAACATTGTCATACATTCACCCCAGTACAGAGATCTGGGCCGAAATCCATCGTTTTTTTGCACTCCACACCCCCCCAGGTCAGACATGGCCATATGCAAATCAGCCTTGACCCTGTGCCTCATGGGAACAGTCCAGCCCAAACTGCCAAGCCATGTCTTTCCCGGACCGGAATCAAGTATCCAAGGACCGGTTTCTGGCTATCAGCCGTCATCAGCCTGGATAGCTTGACTCCAGTGGTATGGAGAGCAACTGAAGGAGCCACGCACCCTTTGCATTCATACCACGGGACTGCGCTCTGGAGCAGTGTACCCATCGTGTTCACACCAGGGGGCCGCACTGAGTGCTGCGCTAAGGTCATGACTCCAAGCTTTGGGAAAAAAAGCACGTCCACTTCCATTAATTTATAATCACCCCGGGGACCCTGTCCCCCGGGGCATGCCCAAATCTTTTTTTTTTTTTTTTAAAGGGAGGGAGAAATCACAGTCTCCTCCCAGGCCATTTATGGCCCCAGGGGCCCCATCCCTCAGGACCTGCCCTCACTGTTGGGGACCGTGGGGTGAGCCCCAATGCCCACACGGTCCCAGCTGGCTCCCAGCCTCCTGCGGGAGCCGCATTGCTTTTCCACAAGGGGAGCTGCTGACATGCAGCTCCCCTTGTGGAAAATCAATCTGCTTTTAATTTTGGAAGCGAGAGCAGGAAACCTGCTCTTGCTCCCAAAATCCAAAGCTGAGTAGTTTGCTATGGCAGGGCAGGAGCCGCACTGCTCCCGACCTGCCATAGCAAACTGCAGTGTCCCGGGGTGGGCATGCCGGGACACTGCAGGAGACAGCCCTGGCGGGTGGTGGTCCCCAGGGCCATCAAGGGCTCCTGGAGGGGGACCACGCGGCCCCCCTCCCTTAGTTTTGAACGCCCCATGGAGGTGGTTGTCCCTGGGGCTGGGGGTCTGTAACGGACCCCCAAATTGCAATGATTATTTGCCCTGGGGTGGTGGTGGTCCCCGGGGTGTGTGAGGGGCTCTTGTCCCCCATACATGTTTTAATTTTTTGCCCTCCTGCACATAATTTATATAGTCCTGGGGAAGTGGTGGTCCACGGGGCTGTGGGGGCCCCCACGGGCCCCTGCTAATTAATTTGCAGTGCCCCTGGGACCTGACCCACCCGGGGGCTTTTGGAAAACAAAGCACGGGAGACCGCGCTTCATTTTTTAAAAATAACTTCTGCGGGCTTCATGAGGCCATTGTGCTTTCCGCTGAAATTATTTTAAAAACATGTTTTTTTGGGCCCTAGGGGCCTTGTAGGACCCCCTGAGCAGGCCTAGGGGGTCAGGGTGTTTCTACTCTGCTCCCCTTTACTGTTTATAACCTCTTTTTCTGTTTTCTTGTGACTCAGTTCTACCGAGTCACAAGATGGCTGCCAACACTTCCTGGTTTGGAGTGCTGGCAGCCAATTAGAATGAATCTCTTGGTCGGGAGGGTTCGCGAACCCATTGTGACCATAGATATCGAAACTTTCTTTTTCTAATTTCTAAGGAACTACTGAACAGATTTACACCATTTAAAAAAGGGGCTCTTTCTGAACCAAGGGCTACCTTTTTGCCAAATTTGTTTTAATTTCGTTCAGCAGTTTGGGCTGTAGCTTTGTCTAAAGTTGCCTTTGGAGGACAGATATCAAACTCATTCTTTTTCTAATTTCTCAGGAACTACTCAATAGATTTACACAATTTGAAAAAAGGGGACTTTTCTGTACCAAAACCTACCTTTGTGCCAAATTTGGTGTAATTCTGTTCGGCAGTTCGGGCTGTAGCTTTGTCTAAATTTCCTATGGAAAATAACATGGGGAAAATGCGTTTTGGGACACCCCCTTTTTTCTCAGCATGCACTGGACGAATCACCCCAAAACTTTAAAAGACAGGAGCTGACCGGAGTGCACCACTAGTTTTAAAAATTTCATGAAGATTCGTCAACCGTAAAGTTTTTGGGAAAAGAAAAAACATTTTTTGAATAGAATGGCGCGTTGTAGGATGGGAAAGTAATTCCCCTTGAAAACTGGGGGTCCCTTGGGGCCAACTAGCCCACCAGGTACCTCCAGTATGTGCCAGGGAGCTGCATTGCAGAGAGGTGTTCAGAGGCCAACCCCTTTTTACACCTCTCTGCAATGCAGCTCTGTGGTGCTTACTGGAGGTACCTGGTGGGCTAGTTGGACCCCAGGTACCCTCGGGATTCAAGGGGACTTAATCCCCAAACTTAAAACACACCATGGGGCGCATTTGCACAGTGGTAAAGGGAGGGGGCGGGCCTAAGGTAACAAACACGCCCTGTGGCGCGTTTTAAGTTGGGCAGTTAATTCCCCTTCAATCCTGAGGGCCCCTGGGGGACAAAAAGCCCATCAGGTACCTCCAAAAGTGCCAGAGGTCTGCGTTGCAGAGAGGTGGCCCATGAGTGATGTCACTGACCATGTCATGAGTGATGTAATATGTGACTTCATCAGCAGTGCATTGCGGGCGAGCAAGGGAAATTTCTATGGTTTTGTATGAGTGAAATGTCCAACTAACTATAACGCCCCTGAAACCTATGGTTTTTTAAGGATATATATATATATATATATATATATATATATATATATATATATATATATATATATATATATATATATATATATATAAATTCCAACGTAAAGAGTTGCCCCCAAGAACAGCCTCCAGGTAGATTTAGTATTGCACTCCTTTTATTCATGTAAATGCAGCAGCAGCAGTCAAAAAAGAACTTGCTTCCTTATCATACGCCATACGCGTTCCAGGTTCTCCCTTCCTCAGTGGCGTTTTAGCAATGGCAAAGTTGAGGCAGAACATGCAATTGTTCATTTTTATCGACCTGCCTCCCTGGGCGTGGCCCCCATGGCCTTCTGGTCGATGTAGTACATTTAGTACTTAACCTCGAGTGAGGCTGCCCAAAGTTTGCAGTTTATGCTTTAAATGAAAACCCATGTGGGTGAAACACAGTTCCATCTAAAAAGCGCCGCTTTCTTATGCACAGACATTTGCAAAACTACCTCCCGTTAAGTAGGTGATTTCTGTTGAAAAAATCATCTCGGGTCCGCTTTGGCAGTGTGGTTCTATAGATATATATATTTTCTTTTTTTTCCCCGTCTTACGCGTCAATAAAGTAAGGCACCGGAACAATCCATGAAAGTAAAATATTCATGGACTATATTTCCCAGCATGCCATACAAATGGAACTTACTTGAGGCCTATTGGAAGGCTGAAAACATCACATGCTGTAAGGAGTGCTTTATTTAAATCGAACTGTGCTGCTACATGCCAAATGCCTGTGACCAAGGGGTGTGATGCCCTGAAACGCGTAAGGCGGAAAACTTGACTCCAATAAAGAAATGCTGTCTTGCACACTGAATGCTGGTTTGGAGTGCGTCTTTGAATCGAGGGTCTTTGTATAAAAATAATGTTTCGGCAATCCAGCCGCAAAGATGGACCACCTGAAAATCGAGGAGCCAAGGAGACACAGAACTAATCGGAGTCTCCGTTTGGGAAACCAGCTGGCAGAGAAGAAAAAACGAGCAGCATTTATGATAATGGAGGCCCACTGAAGGGTTTAAAATGTGGACTAAAATCATGTAACAGGACGGACCTACCATAGGAATCAATGCAGTAAGGCACCGGAACAATCCATGAAAGTAAAATATTCATGAACTATATTTCCCAGCATGCCATACAAATGGAACTTACTTGATGCCTATTGGAGGGCTGAAAACATCACATGCTGTAAGGAGTGCTTTATTTAAATCGAACTGTTATGCTACATGCCAAATGCCTGTGACCAAGGGGTGTGATGCCCTGAAACGCGTAAGGCGGAAAACTAGACTCCAATAAAGAAATGCTGTTTTGCACACTGAATGCTGGTTTGAAGTGCGTCTTTGAATCGAGGGTCTTTGTATAAAAATAATGTTTCGGCAATCCAGCCGCAAAGATGCACCATCTGAAAATCGAGGAGCCAAGGAGACACAGAACTAATCGGAGTCTCCGTTTGGGAAACCAGCTGGCAGAGAAGAAAAAACGAGCAACATTTATGATAATGGAGGCCCACTGAAGGGTTTAAAATGTGGACTAAAATCATGTAACAGGACGGACCTACCATAGGAATCAATAAAGTAAGGCACCGGAACAATCCATGAAAGTAAAATATTCATGGACTATATTTCCCAGCATGCCATACAAATGGAACTTACTTGAGGACTATTGGAGGGCTGAAAACATCACATGCTGTAAGGAGTGCTTTATTTAAATCGAACTGTGCTGCTACATGCCAAATGCCTGTGACCAAGGGGTGTGATGCCCTGAAACGCGTAAGGCGGAAAACTTGACTCCAATAAAGAAATGCTGTCTTGCACACTGAATGCTGGTTTGGAGTGCGTCTTTGAATCAAGGGTCTTTGTATAAAAATAATGTTTCGGCAATCCAGCCGCAAAGATGCACCACCTGAAAATCGAGGAGCCAAGGAGACACAGAACGAATCGGAGTCTCCGTTTGGGAAACCAGCTGGCAGAGAAGAAAAAACGAGCAGCATTTATGATAATGGAGGCCCACTGAAGGGTTTAAAATGTGGACTAAAATCATGTAACAGGACGGACCTACCATAGGAACCAATGCAGTAAGGCACCGGAACAATCCATGAAAGTAAAATATTCATGGACTATATTTCCCAGCATGCCATACAAATGGAACTTACTTGATGCCTATTGGAGGGCTGAAAACATCACATGCTGTAAGGAGTGCTTTATTTAAATCGAACTGTGCTGCTACATGCCAAATGCCTGTGACCAAGGGGTGTGATGCCCTGAAACGCGCAAGGCGGAAAACTTGACCGAAATAAAGAAATGCTGTTTTGCACGCTGAATGCTGGTTTGGAGTGCGTCTTTGAATCAAGGGTCTTTGTATATATATATATATATATATATATATATATATATATATACACACACACACACACATATATATATATATATTCACTGAAAAAACCATAGGTTATAGACCATATATAGTTAGGAATTAGCATTTAAAAAACCTTATTTTACTCACACAAAACCATTGAAATTCCATATATAGTTAGTTGCACTAACTATATATCGCGCACCCGCAATCCACTGCTGATGATGTCACATATTACATCATTCATGACATGGTCAGTGACATCACTGATGACATCACTGATGACATCTCAAATGACATCACTGGCTGCGACAACACTGGGGGGGGATGTCTTGCACATGCCTCCGACCCCCCCCTCGTCCTCATCGCCTGGTCCGGCCATAACAAATCTCAAGCGAGACGCCGTGGGGTGCACTGGGAGGGAGAGACGGTGCGAACAGGCCTCTCCCGCCTCCCCAGGTGGAGACTTCCCAGCTGCACCCTCAGCGCTCCAGGCGGTGGCATCCTAACAACTACAGTGCTGCACAGTTTCGGAACGACCTAGATAACGGTTCTTCCACTGTGGCCATGCTGCAACGTCTCGCCCGGCAGGGTGGAGCCCGTCCGCTCATGTGACCCCGCGATCGCCGGTAGCTGCCGAACTCTCAAAATGGCGGTCGACCTGGCAAGAGCGGGCCCAACATAAAGAAATGGCCCGGTCACTGGTTGACTCCACCACCGTAGTCCTCCACGACCTTGAAGATTCTAGAGGAGCCGCGGGAGTCTCCGACCCCCGATGGGGAATGACTGCCATGATCGCCCGTGGAGTGACGAAACTGTATCCGCGGGACGTTGGCGCTCCCATGCTGGCGCCAGCCTCACTTTGAATTACTACAATCCTGCAGACCTCACTTCCGGTGAAAGCACAGTGTGACCCGGTAGGAAAAATTATTGCACCCCCTCCCCTTTTTGACTGATAGTTCAAACCACCGATCCTTTCCTTTGCCCTTTTAACGGAACTTTGGACTGCCTCCCCCTCTTTTACATTTTCTAGAGAAAACAAAACATTAACCACTACATTAGCATAGCAGTTGACACCAGAACTGTTTTCAAATTGAAAACCAACAACATCTTCAACAGAATCCTTTTTGTTTCTGCTGTGACCCTGCTACAGCACAGGCATTGTCCCCAGCAGTAATTCTGCAATGCCGGTAAGAATAGCTGTGGTGCCTACTGGACTCACTCACCCCCGCGGCGCCCCACGCCGTTTTTTGCTGGGCGGCAACTTACTAGACATCACTTTCGTG
The DNA here is from genome assembly GCF_964261635.1 of Lissotriton helveticus. Lineage (NCBI taxonomy): Eukaryota > Metazoa > Chordata > Amphibia > Caudata > Salamandridae > Lissotriton > Lissotriton helveticus. The sequence goes on from NC_136067.1 coordinate 1,117,391,116, forward strand.
CCATCTAGATTTCAGCGCGTTCTGCTGCCTTGGAACTATTCGCACAACAGACCGCTACTGACAAGAATATTTCATTATTGGTGCTGTCAATTTCAATAAATCTATTGGATAATTAAAAAGAAATTGCCACGGTCTCTTCGTTGTTTAAATGTTTTTACTGTTTTTGTTTTGTTGTATATATTTATATGTTATTAAAGTTTTATATTCCTACTACTTTGTTGGAGTGCTATATATTTTTAATGTGACACATAATTGTAAAAACTTTGATGTACAAAGAGTCATTCCTGGAATCTTCCGCTTCAGGCTCGGTCCCCTCCCCAATCACAATACAGGATGGTTTTCAGATAGTAGGAACACGTGTGGTGTGACGGATCTCATCGAGTGTGGGCCTTGATCTACTATAACTCCTTTGAAGAGGGGTGATTCTTTACAGCTGGGGCCATAAACTACATCTGCAGGGCTAGCTGATAGCCTGGACAATCGGACACAGAGAAAGAGGAGTGTCAGAGGGTGCGGTAGTGAATAGGGCGAAAGGGAGGTGTCGGGCGGGCACAGAGTGTGATTCTCAGGGAAGAGCAGCGCAGATGGGGGGAGGTTTATTGCCCATGCATAAGACAGAGAGCGGTGGTGACCAGTGCCTGGGGGAGATGCTTACGAGGGTGAGGAGCCATGCTACGAATCGACAGCGTGCAGAGAGTGGGTCTGGTCAAGACATCTAAAATGGCTGCCGTGCACGACAAAAGTGTGGCATTTCAAAAAAGGCAAGATGGCGCAGACAATGTTTTTCAACACTTCCTCATTTCCTTCGAATCGAACGTTAACAGACGTTGGGGCATATTACCAAAGTTAAGCGATATTTATCGCTAACGATGCTTACCAACCAATTTTTTACCACTAAGCATCGTCAGAAATTATCGAAGATAAACCTTACTATTATCAAGGTTTATCGCAAATGCGATAATAAACGGCCGCAATGCATGAATATCGCTAAAAACTCAGCGATATTCATGCATTACCGAGCTAATACTCTTAGCCATGTTATCCACCTCCCATTGGATAACATGGCTAAGAACTGCTCAGGGCAGGTGTTACTTTTTGGAGATATTCGCGCTTAGCGCGAATATCTCCAAAAGTTGGTAATAGGAGATAGATATCTTGCATGTTGTAATGCAAGTTATTGTGGTATATGGAACTCATACCATAATCTCTCAGGAAAGCAGAAACTGATCCTTTTGGGACCGCCTAAAAAGGCCTAGGGGGTGAGGAGTACTCTACTTTGCCCCCTTTTCACGTTCCGAACTATTTTATTTTACTCTCTTCTGTAATTACACAAAATAGCAGCGATAAGATGCATCGGAGACACACAGTGAGAGAAAGGAGGCCGGAGATGAAGAAGACATGTCAAATACACATTGGAGATAATATAGTGGCAGAAGGGAAGTAAATATGAGTAAACTTACCATGTAACATAAAAATGTTGCACTCTATACTATAAGTCTCATTTTATACTACAATCACTTCGCTACAACCTCATAAATTAAAAATAAAAATGAATAATGTCTCAAACAATTTTTGATTTCTAAATATAAATTTATTCTTCAGAATTTTCTAAATTTGAAAGAACTAGTAACATGTCCTCATCAGCAATGTCCTCATTAAAAGTCTCCAATGATGATTCTTGTAACTCTATGGTCTCCAAACACTCGATAAATTCGCCATCAAGAGATTGATCAAAAAAATCATTCAAGTCATCTCCTCCTTCTGACAATATTTCATTATTGGTGCTGTCAATTTCAATCAATGTAGTGGAATCATTCAAGTCATCTCCTCGTGACAATATTTCATTATTGATGCTCTCAATTTCAATCAATGTAGTGGAATCATTCAAGTCATCTCCTCCTTGTGACAATATTTCATTATTGGTGCTGTCCATTTCAATCAATCTAATGGAATCATACAAGCCATCTCCTCCTTGTGACAATATTTCATTATTGGTGCTCTCAATTTCAATCAATGTAGTGGAATCATTCAAGTCATCTCCTTGTGACAATATTTCATTCTTGGTGCTGTCCATTTCAATCAATCTAATGGAATCATACAAGTCATGTCCTCCTTGTGACAATATTTCATTATTGGTGCTCTCAATTTCAATCAATGTGTTGGACAATTCAAAAGAAATTGCCACGGTCTCTTCATTGTGAGCCATTTTATTTTGAAATTGCTTGCTGTAAATTGCAGAAAAAAATAATCACTTTCATTTATCGTCTTTAGTAATACATAATATAAAACTAACTTTATCAAGTATTTAGTATAACAGAAGGACTGCAAATAAATAACAGAAAACATTTTTCAAATTATCTTCAAGTGTACAACATAGTTCCCCATACAAATTAACAACTCACCTTTTTAAAAGTAGCAGAAGTGTTAGTACTGTGTAAATCAAACACCAGAAATTCACCACCAAAAATTCCTCACAAATGTACCTCAGACAGTAGTATCACAAAATGGCTGTGGTTTCCTCTCATTTGACATATATACATAACCAATTAACTTTCATCACACACAAATACAAAACCAAAGTAACATTTTAATTGGTTCTAAATTTCAACACTTTCAAATGTGTTTTCCCCATGCAATTTTCCATAGGACATTTACATACGTCTACAGCCTGAATGGCTGAACGGAATTACACCAAACTTGGCAAAATGGTACATCAAACCTAAGAGGTCAGGAAGGATCTACTATGCCCCCTTATGGTCATTTCCCCCTTCGCTTTGGCCTCCTCTTGTCTCTCAATCCTACCGAGGGACAAGATGGCGGCCGCTACGGACTGTTTGGAATGTTGACAGACGCCGGAGAACCAATCAGCTTCGCAAAGCTCCGTAACGCGAAAAGTACGCGAAGCGGAGCGCTGTTACAGATATATATCTTTTTTTCAACGTTAATTTCTCAAAATCCACTGGAGCACATATATTGAGACCTAGCAAAGGCACATCCGGCTACCAGTCCCTAATATTTTGCCAAGTTTCGTGCAAATCCATTCAGCCGTTCGATTATTATTATTTTGTTTTTTTTTTGCCCCGCGGGGCCCTTTTAAAACCTCCACATCAAACCTAGGGGGTCAGCGAGGATCTACTATGCCCCCTTATAGTTATTTCCCCCTTTGTTTTGACCTCCTCTTGTCTCTCGATCCTACCGAGAGACAAGATGGCGGCCGCTACGGACTGTTTGGAATGTTGACAGACGCCGGAGAACCAATCAGCTTCGCTTCACAAAGCTCCGTTGCGCGAAAAGTCCGCGAACCAGAGCGCTGCCCGGTCCGCTGTTACAGATATATATCTTTTTTTAAACGTTAATTTCTCAAAATCCACTGGAGCACATATATTGAGACCTACAAAAGGCACATCGGGCTACCAGTCCCTACAATTTTGCCAAGTTTCGTACAAATCCATTCAGCCGTTCGGGTTTTTTGAAAATTCTATGTCTAATAACTTTGGCGTTTGTGGACGGAATTGGCTGAAATTTTCAGGAAAATGGCACATTTTGTTTCTGAGCAGCCCTTGAAAATTTGGAGGGTGTTCGTCAAGGGGGGGCTGAGAAAAAAGGGGGGTCCCAAAACGTGTTTTTAACATTGAGTTTTCCATAGGGCGGTTGGCCTCACTTTTAGCCCGAACGGCTGAATGGATTTGCATGAAACTTGGCAAAATTGTAGGGACTGGTAGCCCGATGTGCCTTTTGTAGGTCTCAATATATGTGCTACAGTGGATTTTGAGAAATTAACGTTTAAAAAAAGATATATATCTGTAACAGCGGACCGGGCAGCGCTCCAGGATGCGTACTTTTCGCGCAACGGAGCTTTGTGAAGCGAAGCTGATTGGTTCTCCGGCATCTGTCAACATTCCAAACAGTCCGTAGCGGCCGCCATCTTGTCTCTCGGTAGGATCGAGAGACAAGAGGAGGCCAAAGCGAAGGGGCAAATGACCATAAGGGGGAATAGTAGATCCTCGCTGACCCCGTAGGTTTGATGTGGAGGTTTTAAAAGTGCCCCGCGGGGCAAAAAAAAAAAATAATAAGAATAATCGAACGGCTGAATGGATTTGCACGAAACTTGGCAAAATTGTAGGGACTGGTAGCCCGATGTGCCTTTGCTAGGTCTCAATATATGTGCTTCAGTGGATTTTGAGAAATTAACGTTCAAAAAAAGATATATATCTGTAACAGCGCACCGCTTCGCGTACTTTTCGCGTTACGGAGCTTTGCGAAGCGAAGCTGATTGGCTCTCCGGTGTCTGTAAACATTCCAAACAGTACGTAGCGGCCGCCATCTTGTCTCTCGGTAGGATCGAGAGACAAGAGGAGGCCAAAGCGAAGGGGCAAATGACCATAAGGGGGCATAGTAGATCCTCGCTGACCTCCTAAGTTTGATGTGGAGGTTTTAAAAGGGCCCCGCGGGGCAAAAAAAAAAATAATAATAATAATCGAACGGCTGAATGGATTTGCACGAAACTTGGTAAAATATTAGGGACTGGTAGCCCGATGTGCCTTTGCTAGGTCTCAATATATGTGCTTCAGTGCATTTTGAGAAATTAACGTTCAAAAACAAGATATATATCTGTAACAGCGCTCCGCTTCGCGGAGATAAAATTATATCTGTATTACCTAGCTGTTGCTAACACCAGTTAGCGACGGCTAGTAGGAGATAGCGACCATCTTGGGCCCCACTTTGCATGTGAGTGATGTTTATCACTAATGACATGCAAAGTGGGCATGCCAAGATGTTAGCGACTGGAAACAGTCGCTAACATCGCTATCTCCTATTATCAACTTTTGGAAATATTCGAGATAAGCGCGAATATCTCCAAAAAGTAACAGCTGCCCTGAGCAGTTCTTAGCCATGTTATCCAATGGGAGGTGGATAACATGGCTGAGAGCATTAGCTCGGTAATGCATGAATATCGCGGAGTTTTCAGCGATATTAATGCATTGCGGTCGTTTTTTATCGTATTTGCGATAAACCTTGATAATAGCAAGGTTTATCTGCGATAATTTCTGACGGTAAAAAAATCTTTGCAATGCATCGTTAGGGATAAATATCGTTTAACTTTGGTAATATGCCCCAACGTCTGTTAACGTTCGATTCGAAGGAAATCAGGAAGTGTTGAAAAACATTGTCTGCGCCATCTTGTCTTTTTTCAAATGCCACACTTTTGTCGTGCACGGCAGCCATTTTAGATGCCTTGACCAGACCCACTCTGTGCACGCTGTCGATCCTTAGCATGGCTCCCCACCCTCGCAAGCATCTCACCCAGGCAGTGGTCACCCCCGCTGTCTGTGTTATGCATGGGTAATAAACCTCCCACCATCTGCGCTGCTCTTCCCTGAGAATCACACCCTGTGCCCGCCCGACACCTCCCTTTCGCCCTATTCACTACCGCACCCTCTGACACTCCTTTTCCTCTGTGTCCGATTGTCCAGGCCGGTCCTAGGCTATCAGCTAGCCCTGCAGATGTAGTTTATGGCCACAGCTGTAAAGAATCACCCCTCTTCAAAGGAGTTATAGTAGATCAAGGTCCACACTCGATGAGATCCGTCACAGCAGAAGCGTTGCTATTATCTGAAAACCATCCTGTATTGTGATTGGGGAGGGGACCGAGCGTGAAGCGGAAGATTCCAGGGATGACTCTTTGTACATCAAAGTTTTTACAATTATGTGTCACATTAAAAATATATAGCACTCCGACAAAGTAGTAAGATTATAAAACTTTAATAATTTATAAATATATACAAGAAAACAAAAATAGTAATAACATATAAACATTTTTAGGGAAAAACAACGAAGTAGCGGTCGGCTGTGCGAATAGTCCCAACGCAGCACAACGTCCAGATTTCCGGCGTGGGGCGTCGCGGGGGGTGGGTCATCAGTAGCAAACTGTTGTGCGAATAGTTCCAAGGCAGCAGAACGCGCTGAAATCTAGATGACACGAAAGTGATGTCTAGTAAGTTGCCACCCAGCAAATAACGGCGTGGGGCGTCGCGGGGGGTGGGTCATCAGTAGCAAACTGTTGTGCGAATAGTTCCAAGGCAGCAGAACGATGGCACCAAGGTGATGTCCAGTAAGTTGCCGCACTGGTTTTGGTATCCTACAATGCTGCTCCGAATAACGGCGTGGGGCGCCCCGGGGGAGGCGGCGTGAACGGGCCTCTCCAGGTGGAGTCTCATCTGTTGTAGTGGGGCGCCCCTTTACCGTTTCAGTTGCCATTCCGTCCGTTTTTGGTCCACTGTGTCAAAAGCCGCAATTCAGCTGAGTTGCGCCCACTCTTGCGGTGCAGCGATAGGCGGCTGTCACAGGACTCTCAAAATGGCGGCAGGCTCTTTCCTTTTTGGGCCTGGTGCACTGAAATGGCCCTGGGACACCTTGGAAATCGGACGCTTGTCTGCTAGGTCTTGGACCCCATTCTCGAAAGCGTCCCCTCCGCCTTGAGAATTCATCAAAAGTTTTGGGGGCCCCGACTCCTGCAGGCTTCTGGTGGGGAGCGGCTGCCATGATTGCTCGCGGAATGACCACGACGGAGCTACGAGATGGTGGTGCTCTCATGCTGACGCCAGTTTAGTCTGAAACATCCAGAAACAAGGTGGGGCTTTCATCGTTTGGGGAAAAAAAAAAGTTTTCATCCAATGAAAAGTGTTGTTTTTAGGTCATATGATCAAGCCTTCCATCATTAGGAAACCAAAAGTAAAATGAACCAATGAAAAGTTTTATAAACAAGTCACATGACCTGTTATGCGGCATAGGGTATAAAATGCGGAGAAAATACGTTGGCACGTCAGGCGGCGTCAGTAGCGGACCGATGTGCGAATAGGCCGAAGGTAATACAACGCGTCAAGATCCGGATGGCACCGAGGTGGTGTCCAGCAAGTTGCAGCACTGGTGTGGCCATCCTACAATGCTGAAAGTCGGCGTGGTCGCCCCGTTGGCCTGTGAGTTTGCGTCAGTAGCGGACCGATGTGCGAATAGGCCGAAGGCAGCACAACGCGCCAAGATCCGGATGGCACCGAGGTGGTGTCTAGTAAGTTGCCGCACTGGTGTGGCCATCCTACAATGTTGAAAGTCGGCGTGGGGCGCCCCGTTGGCCTGTGAGATGGCGTCAGTAGCGGACCGATGTGCGAATGGGGCCAAAGGCAGCGCAACAATATTTTCTGACTGACACCACAAGGCGCTGAGATGCCAAGATCCGGATGGCACCGAGGTGGTGTCTAGCAAGTTGTGGCACTGGTGTGGCCATCCTACAATGGTAAAAGTCGACGTGGGGCGCCCTGTTGGCCTGTGAGATGGTGTCAGTAGCGGACTGATGTGCGAATGGGGCCAAAGGCAGCGCAACAATATTTTCTACAATATTTTCGGAGTAGAAGACACCACAAGGCGCTGAGATGCCAAGATCCGGATGGCACCGAGGTGATGTCTAAGTTGCGGACTGATGTGCGAATGGGGCCAAAGGCAGCGTAACAATATTTTTTGTATGGAAGATACCACTAGGCGTTGAGATGCCAAGATTCGGATGGCACCGAGGTGATGTCTAGCAAGTTGCTGTACTGGTGTGGTCATCCTACAATGCTGAAACTCGGCGTGGGTCGCCCCATTAGCCTGTGAGATGGCGTCAGTAGCGGACCGATGTGCGAATAGGCCGAAGGCAGCACAACGCGCCAAGATCCGGATGTCACCGTGGTGGTTTCATAGTTGAGAGGCACTTCATCTGCAGTGGGGCGCCGAGATCCGGATGGCACCGAGGTGATGTCTAGCAAGTTGCTGTACTGGTGTGGTCATTCTACAATGCTGAAAGTCGGCGTGGGGCGCCCCATTAGCCTGTGAGATGGCGTCAGTAGCGGACTGATGTGCGAATGGGGCCAAAGGCAGCGCAACAATATTTTCTGAAGAGAAGACACCAAAAGGTGCTGACATTCCAAGATCCGGATGGCACCGAGGTGGTGTCTAGCAAGCTATGCAGTTGAGTTGTGTGCGCACTTGCGGAGAATAGGTCGAAGGCAGCATAACAATGTTTTCTGAATAGAAGACACCACAAGGCGTTGAGATTCGGTTACCACCGAGGTGATGTCTAGCAAGTTGCCGCACTGGTGTGGCCATCCTACAATACTGCTCCGAATAACGGCGTGGGGTGCCCGAAGGGGGGGGGAGCCGGCGTGAATGGGCCTTCCTAGGTGGAGGCTCGTCTGCTGTAGTGGGGCGCCCCTTTACCGTTTCAGTTGCCATTCAGCTGAGTTTTGGCTGCTCTTGATGCTACAGCGACAGGCGGCTGCAAGAGGACTCTCAAAATGGCGGCCTGTTCTTTGGATTTGGGCCTGGTCCACTAAAATGGCCCTGGGACACCTTAGAACTCGGACGCTCGATTTTTTTTTCCTTTCCTGTACATGCAAAAAAAGGTAAATGCCCGGTACGTTACACGCTTCATCTGCCACGATGAACTCTCCAGAGGAACCGAAAAAAAATATAGTTGTGGTAACTATAACATGCATCGTCATATGGAGAGGTGGCACCAATTAATTATAGTGCTGCATAAAAGAGAGATTTGGAGGAGAACCCCTGACCTGCTAGTACATTCATCAAAGAAGTGGCACTGAGAGCTTCAGAGGCAAGGGAAACGGTCCCAAATATTTAGAAGAACTTTGGAAAGATTAAAATGACATGTTTAGATTGTGGCAAATTAATTTCATGTGGACAGATGAGTGTTACTCTAATAAATACAGCATATGAACATCATCATAGTCGATGGTTGGTAGAGACATTTTGACTATATCCTGGACCTGCCCGTCCTCGCCCAAAATGGCGCCGGAATAAATGGGACTCGTAACTCCTTGTTGTGTACTGGTTGCAGAACCTTGAAATCACGAGATACGTATGCAGTTTTGAAGCACATGGCGGGCGGGGACGAGAATTGATTGAATATTTCGACATCCCTATTGATATTAAGTTCTGATGTGTTATTGATTACTGTACTGTTGAAAGTTCGAATTAACGTCACCCATGGTACTTGCCCGCAAATGTATATCTAGATAATTTTATTGTAACTGGCCCTGTCGTATTTTAATTATAAAATGTACGTCCACCGATTCCGTAACTGTTAGACACCTTAGTTCTTGCAACCTAATGGCCCGCCCGTTACGTTCCTCTACAGTGTAAATGTCTATTCATCATATACGATTACAGTTTGCTCTGTGGCAGGCCCACGTGGTTATAGGCAAGTATTTGTATAATGAAATTTTCACAATAAAGGTTTTTAAAAGAAAACATGGTAGTAGTATATACATTGGTAAAGTTTTTAATAATAGTGACTGTTTTAGAATCATTAAAAGGCAAGTGAAATAAAGCAGACCAATTACATGAAGGGTAAAAGGTATAATACGAAGGAACGCAGTAAAGATAAATGGTCAAGGGCTGTTGTGTTTTCTATTCCTGCAACATAAAGTGATCGATAAGAATCTCATATTCAGGCGTATCGGCGACTAAGACAGCAGGTCGACTCTCTTTTGCTCAACGGCTCCGTCATGGGACGAAGAAACGCTCTTTTTCTCGAAAAAAGAATATATTTTACTTGCAGGACAGTTGTAAAATTTCCGGGAAAGTACATTAGCCTGGAACATTATAACATATATTTAAGAAAAAATAATGTTCGGAAGTAATGAAAAGCGTAATTTTTAGGTCATATGACCAAGCCTTTCATCATTACAATAAGAAAAGTAAAATGAACCAATGAAAAGTTTTATTAACAAGTCACATGACTTGTTATGCTTACGTTACGCGCTGCGCACCCCAGATGACTTCCGGATGCGCTAACGCGGCGCGTCATATGACGCATTACGCGACAACGCAGGTCCAGAATATAGTCAAAATGTCTCCACCAACCAGCGGTCGGAACACAACCCCTTTCAGCAGGCTAAATAGTTCTGTTAAATGACAACAGAAGGGACAGGCAACAAGAACCATCAGTCAAAGAGGGGAGGGCTAGTTCTTCTCTACCGAGTTACATTGGGGCGCTACCGGAACTGATCAAATTGGTAGTCTACAGTGTTTCTGGATGTTTCAGACTGAAGCTGGGGTTAGCATGAGAGCAGCACCATTTTGTAGCTCCGTCGTGGTCATTCCGCAACCAATCATGGCAGCCGTTCTTTATCGTTATTTTGGGCGGAGTGGGTGGCGGAGCCGAGCTGTTTTGCAGCCATCATTGTGTGGAGTTCAGTTCATCTCACTAGTTTTGTATTTGTCATGAGGGGTTGTTCCTAATGTTTCTATTTTAGCGAGGTCAAAAAGAGATCCCATTAGTGGCCTACTGATTTTGCTCGATTCCTTTTCTTTTTTTTTACACGATTTTTCGTTATCTGCAAAGACTAAACAGAGTATTGCGACTCTGTGTTTGTTTGTAAATAGAGAATGAACCAAAGAGAACTAATTCTAAAACAGTAAATACTTGGATAACAATCAATCAAATGGAGAGAGAAGCAGGCACGATGGATTACAACGGGGGCAAAGGCCTGCGTTAACTACCTTTCACTATCTGCAAAGAGAGAGTACTCCTAATAGAAATGAGGGAGGGGGGGCACCATTCAAAGCAGATCAGTGTGCATAAACGCGAAAATGTTTTCACTTACCACGTACTTGACATTCGACAGCTTATGATATTTGCTATTAAAAAACCATTGAAATTCACTGAAAAAACCATAGGTTATAGACCATATATAGTTAGGAATTAGCATTTACAAAACCTTGAAAATTCACTGAAAAAACCATAGGTTATAGACCATATATAGTTAGGAATTAGCATTTAAAAAACCTTATTTTACTCACACAAAACCATTGAAATTCCATATATAGTTAGTTGCACTAACTATATATCGCGCACCCGCAATCCACTGCTGATCATGTCACATATTACATCATTCATGACATGGTCAGTGACATCACTGATGACATCTCAAATGACATCATTCTTGTGCTAATACGATAAAACTCTTCAGACTCTAATATAACCTTAGATACACTCAGTGTATACAGACACTCACACACTGCCACTCATCCATGGAGTTACTCACACACCCAGTCAGTCATGCAAAGAAACAATCTCACCTCCATTTCTTCAACTATACAGTTAAACACACCTTACTTATTGAAACATATACTAACACATATTTACTCTCTTATACAATCCCTGATACAAGTTCACAATGATCGATACAACCACTCACTCATTCAGTGGCTCTCATGCACAGTTATTTATATATGCCAACTCTCACATGTACTGTGTTTTACATATGTACTTACTATGACATGTAGCATTGAGATATCCATTCACTCATGCACACAGTCAACTGCCTATGTAGCTGTTTCCACATGCACTCTTGAACTCATACACCTAGTGAATAAACTGCTCACACATCTATGCATAGAGTCACACACCTTCCAGCCACCCCCACACAAACTCAATCTCCCATATAAATACTTGGGCAACCAATTAATAACACATATAGCCTCTCGTATAGCTAATGATCAACACATGCAGCAGTTTACAGAACAACAGACATAATGATGCACAAATTAAGACAGTTTAGTCACTAACCCATGCATTCAGTGAGACACATTTAATCACTCACTCATACAGTCAGTCACGCACCTACTAAATCCTTCATCCAGACACTTATACATCCACTCATTCTTCAATATGTAAGACATATTTTAACTTTACAGAAACATACAGTCACTGGATGTTGTCATCAGTGATGTCATCAGTGATGTCATTTGAGATGTCATCAGTGATGTCATCAGTGATGTCACTGACCATGTCATGAATGATGTAATATGTGACATGATCAGCAGTGGATTGCGGGTGCGCGATATATAGTTAGTGCAACTAACTATATATGGAATTTCAATGGTTTTGTGTGAGTAAAATAAGGTTTTTTAAATGCTAATTCCTAACTATATATGGTCTATAACCTATGGTTTTTTCAGTGAATATATATATATATATTACCTACTGGCGGTCGCCAGTAGGTATATATAGTTAGGATTTTTTCTCTATGGGTTTTTTGAAAATTCTATGTCTAATAACTTTGGCGTTTGTGGACGGAATTGGCTGAAATTTTCAGGAAAATGGCACATTTTGTTTCTGAGCAGCCCCTGAAAATTGGGGGGGGGTTCGTCCAGGGGGGGTCGAGAAAAAAGGGGGGTCCCAAAACGTGTTTTTAACATTGAGTTTTCCATAGGGCGGTTGGCCTCACTTTTAGCCCGAACGGCTGAATGGATTTGCACGAAACTTGGCAAAATTGTAGAGACTGGTAGCCCGATGTGCCTTTTGTAGGTCTCAATATATGTGCTCCAGTGGATTTTGAGAAATTAACGTTTAAAAAAAGATATATATCTGTAACAGCGGACCGGGCAGCGCTCCAGTTCGCGTACTTTTCGCGCAACGGAGCTTTGTGAAGCGAAGCTGATTGGTTCTCCGGCGTCTGTAAACATTCCAAACAGTCCGTAGCGGCCGCCATCTTGTCTCTCGGTAGGATCGAGAGACAAGCGGAGGCCAAACCGAAGGGGCAAATGACCATAAGGGGGCATAGTAGATCCTCCCTGACCGTTTAGGTTTGATGTGGAGGTTTTAAAAGGGCCCCGCGGGGCAAAAAAATAAATAAATAATAATAATCGAACAGCTGAATGGATTTGCACGAAACTTGGCAAAATTGTAGGGACTGGTAGCCCGATGTGCCTTTGCTAGATCTCAATATATGTGCTCCAGTGGATTTTGAGAAATTAACGTTCAAAAAAAGATATATATCTGTAACAGCGCTCCGCTTCGCGGAGATTAAATTTTATCTGTATTACCTAGCTGTTGCTAACACCAGTTAGCGACGGCTAGTAGGAGATAGCGACCATCTTGGGCCCCACTTTGCATGTGAGTGATATTTATCACTAATGACATGCAAAGTGGGCATGCCAAGATGTTAGCGACTGGAAACAGTCGCTAACATCGCTATCTCCTATTATCAACTTTTGGAAATATTCGAGATAAGCACGAATATCTCCAAAAGTTAGCACCTGCCCTGAGCAGTTCTTAGCCATGTTATCCAATGGGAGGTGGATAACATGGCTAAGAGCATTAGCTCGGTAATGCATGAATATCGCTGAGTTTTCAGCAATATTAATGCATTGCGGTCGTTTTTTATCGTATTTGCGATAAACCTTGATAATAGCAAGGTTTATCTGCGATAATTTCTGACGGTAAAAAAATCGTTGCTAAGCATCGTTAGGGATAAATATCGCTTAACTTTGGAAATATGCCCCAACGTCTGTTAACGTTCGATTCGAAGGAAATCAGGAAGTGTTGAAAAACATTGTCTGCGCCATCTTGTCTTTTTTCAAATGCCACACTTTTGTCGTGCACGGCAGCCATTTTAGATGCCTTGACCAGACCCACTCTGTGCACGCTGTCGATCCTTAGCATGGCTCCCCACCCTCGCAAGCATCTCCCCCAGGCAGTGGTCACCCCCGCTCTCTGTCTTATGCATGGGTAATAAACCTCCCCCATCTGCGCTGCTCTTCCCTGAGAATCACACCCTGTGCCTGCCCGACACCTCCCTTTCGCCCTATTCACTACCGCACCCTCTGACACTCCTTTTCCTCTGTGTCCGATTGTCCAGGCTGGTCCTAGGGTATCAGCTAGCCCTGCAGATGTAGTTTATGGCCACAGCTGTAAAGAATCACCCCTCTTCAAAGGAGTTATAGTAGATCAAGGCCCACACTCGATGAGATCCGTCACAGCAGAAGCGTTGCTATTATCTGAAAACCATCCTGTATTGTGATTGGGGAGGGGACCGAGTCTGAAGCGGAAGATTCCAGGGATGACTCTTTGTACATCAAAGTTTTTACAATTATGTGTCACATTAAAAATATATAGCACTCCGACAAAGTAGTAAGATTATAAAACTTTAATAATTTATAAATATATACAAGAAAACAAAAATAGTAATAACATATAAACATTTTTAGGGAAAAACAACGAAGTAGCGGTCGGCTGTGCGAATAGTCCCAACGCAGCACAACGTCCAGATTTCCGGCGTGGGGCGTCGCGGGGGGTGGGTCATCAGTAGCAAACTGTTGTGCGAATAGTTCCAAGGCAGCAGAACGATGGCACCAAGGTGATGTCCAGTAAGTTGCCGCACTGGTTTTGGTATCCTACAATGCTGCTCCGAATAACGGCGTGGGGCGCCCCGGGGGAGGCGGCGTGAACGGGCCTCTCCAGGTGGAGTGTCATCTGTTGTAGTGGGGCGCCCCTTTACCGTTTCAGTTGCCATTCCGTCCGTTTTTGGTCCACTGTGTCAAAAGCCGCAATTCAGCTGAGTTGCGCCCACTCTTGCGGTGCAGCGATAGGCGGCTGTCACAGGACTCTCAAAATGGCGGCAGGCTGTTTCCTTTTTGGGCCTGGTCCACTGAAATGGCCCTGGGACACCTTGGAAATCGGACGCTTGTCTGCTAGGTCTTGGACCCCATTCTCGAAAGCGTCCCCTCCGCCTTGAGAATTCATCAAAAGTTTTGGGGGCCCCGACTCCTGCAGGCTTCTGGTGGGGAGCGGCTGCCATGATTGCTCGCGGAATGACCACGACGGAGCTACGAGATGGTGGTGCTCTCATGCTGATGCCAGCTTCAGTCTGAAACATCCAGAAACAAGGTGGGGCTTTCATCGTTTGGGAAAAAAAAAAAGTTTTCATCCAATGAAAAGTGTTGTTTTTAGGTCATATGATCAAGCCTTCCATCATTAGGAAACCAAAAGTAAAATGAACCAATGAAAAGTTTTATAAACAAGTCACATGACCTGTTATGCGGCATAGGGTATAAAATGCGGAGAAAATACGTTGGCACGTGAGGCGGCGTCAGTAGCGGACCGATGTGCGAATAGGCCGAAGGCAATACAACGCGCCAAGATCCGGATGGCACCGAGGTGGTGTCCAGCAAGTTGCAGCACTGGTGTGGCCATCCTACAATGCTGAAAGTCGGCGTGGGGTGCCCCGTTGGCCTGTGAGTTTGCGTCAGTAGCGGACCGATGTGCGAATAGGCCGAAGGCAGCACAACGCGCCAAGATCCGGATGGCACCGAGGTGGTGTCTAGTAAGTTGCCGCACTGGTGTGGCCATCCTACAATGTTGAAAGTCGGCGTGGGGCACCCCGTTGGCCTGTGAGATGGCGGCAGTAGCGGACCGATGTGCGAATGGGGCCAAAGGCAGCGCAACGCGCCAAGATCCGGATGGCACCGAGGTGGTGTCATAGTTGAGAGTTCTGAGCAGCGGTTGTAACACTGTCTGAAGCTTATTTGCAGCTGCTGCAGCTTCACTACGCGCCAAGATCCGGATGGCACCGAGGTGGTGTCTAGTAAGGTGCACTGGTGTGGCCATCCTACAATGCTGAAAGTCGGCGTGGGGCGCCCCGTTGGCCTGTGAGTTTGCGTCAGTAGCGGACCGATGTGCGAATAGGCCGAAGGCAGCACAACGCGCCAAGATCCGGATGGCACCGAGGTGGTGTCTAGTAAGTTGTCGCACTTCTGTGGCCATCCTACAATGTTGAAAGTCAGCGTGGGGCGCCCCGTTGGCCTGTGAGATGGCGTCAGTAGCGGACCGATGTGCGAATGGGGCCAAAGGCAGCGCAACAATATTTTCTGATTTGAAGACACCACAAGGCGCTGAGATGCCAAGATCCGGATGGCACCGAGGTGGTGTCTAGCAAGTTGTGGCACTGGTGTGGCCATCGTACAATGGTAAAAGTCGGCGTGGGGCGCCCTGTTGGCCTGTGAGATGGTGTCAGTAGCGGACTGATGTGCGAATGGGGCCAAAGGCAGCGCAACAATATTTTCTACAATATTTTCGGAGTAGAAGACACCACAAGGCGCTGAGATGCCAAGATCCAGATGGCACCGAGGTGATGTCTAAGTTGCGGACCGATGTGCGAATGGGGCCAAAGGCAGCGTAACAATATTTTCTGTATGGAAGATACCACTAGGCGTTGAGATGCCAAGATTCGGATGGCACCGAGGTGATGTCTAGCAAGTTGCTGTACTGGTGTGGTCATCCTACAATGCTGAAACTCGGCGTGGGTCGCCCCATTAGCCTGTGAGATGGCGTCAGTAGCGGACCGATGTGCGAATAGGCCGAAGGCAGCACAACACGCCAAGATCCGGATGTCACTGTGGTGGTTTCATAGTTGAGAGGCACTTCATCTGCAGTGGGGCGCCGAGATCCGGATGGCACCGAGGTGATGTCTAGCAAGTTGCTGTACTGGTGTGGTCATCCTACAATGCTGAAAGTCGACGTGGGGCGCCCCATTAGCCTGTGAGATGGCGTCAGTAGCGGACTGATGTGCGAATGGGGCCAAAGGCAGCGCAACAATATTTTCTGAAGAGAAGACACCAAAAGGCGCTGAGATTCCAAGATCCGGATGGCACCGAGGTGGTGTCTAGCAAGCTATGCAGTTGAGTTGTGTGCGCACTTGCGGCGAATAGGTCGAAGGCAGCATAACAATGTTTTCTGAATAGAAGACACCACAAGGCGTTGAGATTCGGTTACCACCGAGGTGATGTCTAGCAAGTTGCCGCACTGGTGTGGCCATCCTACAATACTGCTCCGAATAACGGCGTGGGGTGCCCGAAGGGGGGGGGGGGAGGCGGCGTGAATGGGCCTTCCTAGGTGGAGGCTCGTCTGCTGTAGTGGGGCGCCCCTTTACCGTTTCAGTTGCCATTCAGCTGAGTTTCGGCTGCTCTTGATGCTACAGCGACAGGCGGCTGCAAGAGGACTCTCAAAATGGCGGCCTGTTCTTTGGATTTTGGCCTGGTCCACTAAAATGGCCCTGGGACACCTTAGAACTCGGACGCTCGATTTTTTTTTCCTTTCCTGTACATGCAAAAAAAGGTAAATGCCCGGTACGTTACACGCTTCATCTGCCACGATGAACTCTCCAGAGGAACCGAAAAAATATATAGTTGTGGTAACTATACCATGCATCGTCATATGGAGAGGTGGCACCAATTAATTATAGTGCTGCATAAAAGAGAGATTTGGAGGAGAACCCCTGACCTGCTAGTACATTCATCAAAGAAGTGGCACTGAGAGCTTCAGAGGCAAGGGAAACGGTCCCAAATATTTAGAAGAACTTTGGAAAGATTAAAATGACATGTTTAGATTGTGGCAAATTAATTTCATGTGGACAGATGAGTGTTACTCTAATAAATACAGCATATGAACATCATCATAGTCGATGGTTGGTAGAGACATTTTGACTATATGCTGGACCTGCCCGTCCTCGCCCAAAATGGCGCCGGAATAAATGGGACTCGTAATTCCTTGTTGTGTACTGGTTGCAGAACCTTGAAATCACGAGATACGTATGCAGTTTTGAAGCACATGGCGGGCGGGGACGAGAATTGATTGAATATTTCGACATCCCTATTGATATTAAGTTCTGATGTGTTATTGATTACTGTACTGTTGAAAGTTCGAATTAACGTCACCCATGGTACTTGCCCGCAAATGTATATCTAGATAATTTTATTGTAACTGGCCCTGTCGTATTTTAATTATAAAATGTACGTCCACCGATTCCGTAACTGTTAGACACCTTAGTTCTTGCAACCTAATGGCCCGCCCGTTACGTTCCTGTACAGTGTAAATGTCTATTCATCATATACGATTACAGTTTGCTCCGTGGCAGGCCCACGTGGTTATAGGCTCGTATTTGTATAATGAAATTTTCACAATAAAGGTTTTTAAAAGAAAACATGGTAGTAGTATATACATTGGTAAAGTTTTTAATAATAGTCACTGTTTTAGAATCATTAAAAGGCAAGTGAAATAAAGCAGACCAATTACATGAAGGGTAAAAGGTATAATACGAAGGAACGCAGTAAAGATAAATGGTCAAGGGCTGTTGTGTTTTCTATTCCTGCAACATAAAGTGATCGATAAGAATCTCATATTCAGGCGTATCGGCGACTAAGACAGCAGGTCGACCCTCTTTTGCTCAACGGCTCCGTCATGGGACGAAGAAACGCTCTTTTTCTCGAAAAAAGAATATATTTTACTTGCAGGACAGTTGTAAAATTTCCGGGAAAGTACATTAGCCTGGAACATTATAACATATATTTAAGAAAAAATAATGTTCGGAAGTAATGAAAAGCGTAATTTTTAGGTCATATGACCAAGCCTTTCATCATTACAATAAGAAAAGTAAAATGAACCAATGAAAAGTTTTATTAACAAGTCACATGACTTGTTATGCTTACGTTACGCGCTGCGCGCCCCGGATGACTTCCGGATGCGCTAACGCGGCGCGTCATATGACGCATTACGCGACAACGCAGGTCCAGAATATAGTCAAAATGTCTCCACCAACCAGCGGTCGGAACACAACCCCTTTCAGCAGGCTAAATAGTTCTGTTAAATGACAACAGAAGGGACAGGCAACAAGAACCATCAGTCAAAGAGGGGAGGGCTAGTTCTTCTCTACCGGGTTACATTGGGGCGCTACCGGAACTGATCGAATTGGTAGTCTACAGTGTTTCTGGATGTTTCAGACTGAAGCTGGGGTTAGCATGAGAGCAGCACCATTTCGTAGCTCCGTCGTGGCCATTCCGCAACCAATCATGGCAGCCGCTCTTTATCGTTATTTTGGGCGGGGTGGGTGGCGGAGCCGAGCTGTTTTGCAGCCATCATTGTGTGGAGTTCAGTTCATCTCACTAGTTTTGTATTTGTCATGAGGGGTTGTTCCTAATGTTTCTATTTTAGCGAGGTCAAAAAGAGATCCCATTAGTGGCCTACTGATTTTGCTCGATTCCTTTTCTTTTTTTTTACACGATTTTTCGTTATCTGCAAAGACTAAACAGAGTATTGCGACTCTGTGTTTGTTTGTAAATAGAGAATGAACCAAAGAGAACTAATTCTAAAACAGTAAATACTTGGATAACAATCAATCAAATGGAGAGAGAAGCAGGCACGACGGATTACAACGGGGGCAAAGGCCTGCGTTAACTACCTTTCACTATCTGCAAAGAGAGAGTACTCCTAATAGAAATGAGGGGGGGGCACCATTCAAAGCAGATCAGTGTGCATAAACACGAAAATGTTTTCACTTACCACGTACTTGACATTCGACAGCTTATGATATTTGCTATTAAAAAACCATTGAAATTCACTGAAAAAACCATAGGTTATAGACCATATATAGTTAGGAATTAGCATTTACAAAACCTTGAAAATTCACTGAAAAAACCATAGGTTATAGACCATATATAGTTAGGAATTAGCATTTAAAAAACCTTATTTTACTCACACAAAACCATTGAAATTCCATATATAGTTAGTTGCACTAACTATATATCGCGCACCCGCAATCCACTGCTGATCATGTCACATATTACATCATTCATGACATGGTCAGTGACATCACTGATGACATCACTGATGACATCTCAAATGACATCACGGATGACATCACTGATGACATCTCAAATGACATCACTGATGACATCACTGATGACATCTCAAATGACATCACTGATGACATCACTGATGACATCTCATTTGACATTACTGATCACATCACTGATGACATCATTCATGTGATAATACGATGAACCTCTTCAGACTCTAATATAACCTTAGATACACTCAGTGTAAACAGACACTCATAGACTGTCACTCATCCATGGAGTTACTCAGACACTTAGTCAGTCATGCAAAGAATCAATCACACCTCCATTTCCTCAACTATACAGTTATACACACCTTACTTATTCAAACATATACTAAAACATATTTACTCACTTATACAATCCTGGATACAAGTTCACAATGATCCATACAGCCACTCACACATTCACTGGCTCTTATGCACAGTTATTTATATATGTCAACTCTCACATGTACTGTGTTTTACATATGTACTTACTTTGACATGTAGCACTGAGATATCCATTCACTCACCAATACACTCATGCACACAGTCAACCGCCCATACAGCTGTTTCCACATGCACTTTTGAACCCATACATCTAGTCAATCAACTGCTCACACATCTATGCAGAGAGTCATACACCTCCCAGCCACCCACACACACACTCAGTCTCCCATACAAATGCTTGGGCAACCAATCAATAACCCATACAGTTAATCATATAGCTAATGATCAACACATGCAGCAGTTTACAGAACAACAGACATAATGATGCACAAATTAAGACAGTTTAGTCACTAACCCATGCACTCAGTGAGACACATTTAATCAGTCACTCATACAGTCAGCCATGCCCCTACTAAATCCTTCATCAAGACACTTATACATCCACTCATTCTTCAATATGTAAGACATATTTTAACTTTACAGAATTATACAGTCACTGGATGTAGTCATCAGTGATGTCATTTGAGATGTCATCAGTGATGTTATCAGTGATGTCACTGACCATGTCATGAATGATGTAATATGTGACATGATCAGCAGTGGATTGCGGGTGCGCGATATATAGTTAGTGCAACTAACTATATATGGAATTTCAATGGTTTTGTGTGAGTAAAATAAGGTTTTTTAAATGCTAATTCCTAACTATATATGGTCTATAACCTATGGTTTTTTCAGTGAATATATATATATATATGTATATATGGTTTCCTAACATTATTTAATGTAATATTTTTTTTTTTTAACAAATACAATTTTTACCAGTTGGGGGTGTGGCCAACTGCCAGTGACGATGGCCACACTGTAGCATGGCACCGGCCCTAATCCCCATTAAACCCCTGAATCTCCACTCACATATCCATTTCTGCAAGGGCATTTCTGTTGTAACTGGAGGCGTAAGGGTCAATGTTTGAAATCCATCGTTTAACTGAGACTGGAGGGACGCCAGCACCTCGCCGAGACTTGCGGCCTGCTTGAAGTCGTGAAGCCCCAGCCTTGCATGGCCACGTAGACCACTGCTGAAAGTGAAAGTAAATTCCCCATGTGGAATCGGGGAACGAAGACACCATAAGACATTGCATCGCGGGGGCTCCCCGCAGCGAGGTGCACTTCAAGCTACTGACAGGTGACGAACACTGCTAATGCACCTGGGGGTGAGGTGTAGCCCGTCCACAACGGGAGAAGTTCTTGGCACCCAAGATACCAAGAGTGCGGACCTCTTCTGGAACGCGAGCTGTGCGTGCGCAGCAGAGAGATCTATGGCTTTTTCCATTGTGAGGCATGGTGGAGACTTCCTTGCGGGCCTGCAATAATGACTTTTAGAGCCGGACCCAGGCAGGCAGTTGGGCCATATATCAATTGAGGCTCTCCATAACATTGCATACAGCCAGCTTCATTTTCTTTGTAGTGCCTGGCCTACACAAAGAGCCTCCATCTTGCATGTGCATACCTCTCTGCATGATGCTGACAGGCACACATACATTAAACCCCCTACTGAGCGGTCCTTGAAGAAGGTGCAGAGAAAATTGACACAGGCTGGAAGTGGCACCTTCGTTACTAGAAAGTTGGATACACTGCCAATATCACTGGGAGAGTGGTGACCCGGCAGGTAAGCCAACACGCCGACAGGGGATTGACACGTGCAGGCAGTGGTGAAGCACTGGGACACCTTAAACACCCCCCTCCTCCTCCCGTGGTAACAACCTGGATCCCAGAATGGGTCCATTATATCCAGCACCAAAAGCAGTCGTGGCTCTCATCAGCCCAAACTGGATAAAATGGCATGGCTCAAGAATAAGGAGAAACCCGAGACGCAACTTGATACGTCACCTGGAAACCGTGATACGCCACCAGCACAGACCCTACCCTAAACGATATTCTTACAGCCGTCGCAGCGGTACGTACTTCCTTAGAAACACTCATTGATTCCGTCTCCATCGAGGTTGGCCTCATCCGGGCGGACTTTTGCAAAATGAGCAATCGAGTGACCAAAGTGGAAGAAGTAATTCAGATCCTAGTCCCTACTTCCAAGAGTTTAGGGAAGCAGGTACAGGAACTGCACCATGCTAGTAGGATGATTACGAAGGGAAAGCCAGGAGGAACAACGTGTGCATTATTGGAGTTCCTGAGAAGGCAGAGGGCCAGACAATGAACTTATTTGTGGAGGAACTAATCCCACAGCGGCTCCAGCCTAAGACTCTCTCCAAGTACTTTTCGATTGAATGTGCTCACTGGGTGTCAGGGGGTAAACCTAAGCCTGGGCAGCCCCCCAGCTCATAGTTGCTAGAGTGTTTAACTATTGCGACAAGGACATAATCCTGCAAACTGGGCAATGTTATCCCCCGATATACTCCCTCGATCAAGATTGACAGTAGCACCATCATGTTTTTTCTGGACTTCACCCTGAAGGTCCAAAGACAGCGCAGAAGTTTCCTGGAAGTCAAGAAGGCCCTGAGAGACAGAGAGCTGCAATATGCAATGCTGTTCCCTGCAAGGCTTATGGTGGAGGCTGAGGGCAGAGCATGGTTCTTTACAGAGCCGGAGGCCGCCTGGGAGTGGCTGGACGACTGGTGACAGGTCGGAGGCTTGAATAACAACAGACATCGAAGACGGATGGGAAAGGACCGTAGGGTGACCACGTCGGAGAGTGTGAGGAAGGTGACACCGTAGATACAGAGTGAACAGAGACTGGCCAAGTTGGTCCTACGTAATGGAATAAGAGTGGGGTCACATTGAATGCAGTCCTAGGGACATAAAGTTGCTGGCTGTGTGCCTTTC
The DNA here is from genome assembly GCF_964261635.1 of Lissotriton helveticus. Taxonomy (NCBI): domain Eukaryota; kingdom Metazoa; phylum Chordata; class Amphibia; order Caudata; family Salamandridae; genus Lissotriton; species Lissotriton helveticus. The sequence goes on from NC_136067.1 coordinate 1,117,413,888, forward strand.
GCGGCTCCCCGTCAGACTGTTGAATATGCGATCTAGTACGGAGATGTTCAATGCCCTATTCCGAGGAGTCGCGGAAGCCGCACCCTGGACTGGAAATGGCTGAGTACATGCATTGAATATAATCTGAGACGGTTTACAATACATATATTTGAAGTGGGGGGGAGGTTCTAGTCTTGTTGGTTCACATCCCCTCTGAAATAGGGATGGATGGGCAAAGGGCACTCGGCAATTTTGGGGTGGCAGGTAGTTTAAAGTCTGTCTTGCAGGGGGGCAGGGTTGGGGGTTGGGACAAGTTACAGGAAGTCCATTGTTTTTCACGTGTTACAGCGATTATTCTTGCATCACTACACGCAGTAGCTACTGAATCCCAATTGTTTTGTCTTGTATATACATGCTGCTGCCTACAAAGCACATACCTTGTTAAGTGTACACATGGGGTGGTTTCAACCGCACCGTGCCTTAGAGGTGGGGGGAATAGGGAGCACCCAATACAAACAGAATGGCAACTGATAATACCCCTGTAAACATGAGACTCTAGCAACATTAACCCTGCTCTCCTGAAACATCAATGGGCTGGGAGATAGGATCAAGAGGGGAGTAGTATTTCAATATATCAAATGATAGGCTGCAGACATGATCCTGTTGCAGGAGACCCATCATATTGGCACACCAGCAAGGCACTCAACAGATGGGGATACAAACTTGTCGCATATGCAGGATTCACTACTGGATCCAGAGGGGTGGGGATACTCATGAAGAAAAATCTCCCATTTGTGGTATCTCAGACAAATACAGATAACTATAAATGCTTTGATGGGATATCCGGGTCTTGGGAGGGTAGGACTATGAATGCCCTCTCGGTGTATATACCCCCTTTTAGCATAAGTTGGCTTTGCCAGAACTGAGCAGTATGATTCTCAAGTTTCCGGACGATGAAATAATGTTGGGTGGTGAGTTCAGCATGATGCTTTGCGACCAAGCTGACAGATACCCCTGAGAGGCACGGCACGGACACAAAACACATCGGCTGAATTTGGGGAAGCGCTGGGCCTGACGGATAAATGGCGGGCAACATACCCACAGTTAACGCAGTATACATATCATTCGGCCACTCACAAAAGTCACTACCGTACTGACTATATTCTGACTTTAGCTGTCACCGCACGCTCTTCTCTGAGGTTCAACATTTGGCGAGGGGCATTTCTGTCCACGCTCCCATAAAGGCTCAATACACAATAACCACCCCTACCCGCAGGACACAATTAATCCACTGTGCCTTCTGATCCCTCACTTCAAAGACGCACTGATCCATGACACAGAATACTAATTCGCTGAAAATGTGGGGACAGTTCAGTTGGCGCAGATTTTGTGGGAAGCTATAAGGCAGTAATTAAGTGTCAGGTACTGTCACTCTCAGTTGCTCACAGGAAAGAGAAGGACATACAAATAATTGAATTGGAGCAGGACATCCTGGCATGGGAGTACGCGTTAGGGGGCAGCTATGATGAGACCAAGAATCACATCCTGGAACTTAATAGAAATAACATAGAGACCTGGCCACTGAAATGGCTAAGGATAAACACCGTCCCACTCTATTTAAAATATTCAAGCAGGGAGACAGAGCTAGTAAACTCCTAGAATGGTTATATAGGAAGGAAAGGGCAGAGCGATGGATAAGGGTATTATATGATCGGAGCGGGACCTGTCTGCGTGACCCACAGCACATAGCAGAGGGATTTGCAGATTATTATACTCAAATTTACTCATTGGTAGCTGCAGATACTAATGAAGAAGTACAGGAGAAAATAACCTATATTCAAATCCCAATGTAACCCCAGAAGACCAGCAACTGCTGGGAGGGGACATTATGGTTCAGGAGATAACAAATGCCATACTCAATATACAGTCAGATAAAGCAGGGGGCCCCAATAGTCTCCCTATCAAACTCCTCAAAGTAACACTGAATAAGGTTGCTCCGTATCTCCTTGATATGTACCTTGAGAGCAAGTCTATTGGCACACTCCCCAAAGACCGGACACTGGTGCATATCGATGTCTTACATAAGCCAGGAAATTGGCGGAAGACTTGGCTTCATACAGACCAATATCCCTGTTAAACGTAGTCTCACAAAAGTACTAGCTAATAAGTTACTCCTGGTTATTACAAAATTGGTCCACCCGGACCAATCCGGGTTCATGCCTGGCCGCAACACAGCTATGAATTTGCGTCCTCTAAATGGTATACTTGCCAGGAAGAACACAGTTAGGGAAGGTGTGACCATACTTTCTTTGGATGCACGTATTGCCTTTTATACTGTGGAGTGGCCATATATGTTTGCTGTGCTCAAGCAGATGGGCCTGGGTAAGGAATATTTTGATTGGGTGTAGCTTCTGTATGCTGAACCACTGGATCAGGTGGTAGTAAATGGACATGTGTCCACCATGGTCAACCTGCGCCGTGGAACGAGACAGGGTTGTCTACTATCTCCTCTGATATTTGCTCTCGTCTTAGAACCCCTTGCATGTTGGATACATCGAGAACCATTGATCCGTGGGCTGAAGTGGGCAAACCAGTGGGAGACAGAATCTAGCTCTATGCAGAAGACATCCTTCTTTACAATGCCTCCCCAGGTGCCTCAATTAACAGAGTCCTTCAAATCTGCACTAACCATGGCAAATACTCTGGCTACAATACAAAATTGGTGTAAGTCGGTACTATATGTACTACATGGGTCTGCCCCAGCCCTTCCAGCCACTTGTGAAGTCACGATTGTGGAGGATGGATTCAAATACCTAGGTGTAGTTGCAACAGCAGACCCTTTGCTCTTTTATGAACTGAATATTCTAGGCCTATTAACTAGCTTACAAAGTGATGTGCGACATTGGCGTACACTACCGGTTTCGTTAGTAGTACGTGCCACTCTATACAAAATTATGGCCCTTCCCTGGCTCCTATATGCATTTCAAAACACCGCATATAGCATTCCCGACTCGTATTTTGAATCAATTGAAGGAGAAATTAGAAATCTGCTCTAGGTCGGAAGCCTCCACATACCTCTGGGCCCAAACTGGTCCATGGGTGGTATGATGGGGGAATTGCCCTTCCGGACATCCGATGTTATTACTGGGCCACCCACCTGTCAATCATAAATAAATGGGTATATGGACCACAACAGGACCCAGCATGTCCGATGGATAAATGGCTGATGGGCCACGGAGGGTACAGAGAAGCATTGCATACAAAATCAAGTGGGAAGCGGCTCACGGGCCCACTGCTCTTACAGTCGCCATATGGCACACTGCCACTGCTAAATTGGACTGGAAAAATAAATTGACACAAATGACACCACTATGGCAGGCTGCCATATTGCGCAATTTAAGTAGATGCAGTGGCTTTGCTAAATGGGACACCATTGGCATATCGCAAGTTAGTGACTTAATTAAGACAGGTAAAATACTGACCTTCGCCGAACTACAGAGTACAAACTATCCGTGACCAAAACCTTCCGATATTTAAAAATACGCCATGTCCTACTAGAAGCAACTATAGAAGTAAATGGGATCCCAAAAGTCACCCCACTGGAGGACAGATTACTGGTAGATCCCATGCTGAGTAAGGTAATCTCCCTCACGTATTCTAAGATAATTAATAATATACCAGACCCAATGACTCACCTGAACACTCTTTGGCAGAATAACGTGAGAGATTTGGAGGACGAAGACTGGCGCAATGCGTTATCCTCCCAGTGCGAGGTGGCTGTATCGGCAACATTATGACTGGTCCAATGAAAAATTTTACATCGCACATATATTACATGCACAACACTTGTCAAAATGGGCTGCTGCAACTTGAAAGACTATAGAAGGCATTGCGTGGAGGAGGGTACATTTAACCACATACTCTGGGGAATGTCCCTTGCTACAGAGTTACTAGGAGGTAGTTAACCACATTGTGAATGAGGTGAGTGGAACTGTTCTAACATTATCTCCTAAGACATGTCTCCTAAACAATTGAGACACCACTGACCTCAACCTTACGGATCAACTGTGGGCGGCCAATGGCTTCACAATTGCAAAGCGTAACATCGCTTGCAAATGGGTATTCCAGACCCACCAACGACTGCAGATTTGAAACGGGATGTTGATTGGTGGATGTTGGCGGAACGAGCAGGCAAAATGAATAGAGGCTGCCTCAATAAATGGGATAAGATATGGGGGAAATGGAACGCATATCAAGGTAACATTTGTTCATCCCCCTCCGAGCGGAGGCATGGGTTGGGTTGGTCAGATGTGTGACAAAATCCTGACATGGGGGAAAAGGGGGAAGGGGCATAGGTGGAATATTGAGCATTGGATTGTAATCTCCAGTCATTGATTTGAATGTGATGTACAAACTTGCATTGTATCGATATGTTCTCTACAATAAATTTAAATTGCTTTAATTTTTTTTACCAGTCTATTGTTAAAAATAGATTGACTAGATAATACATTTTAAATGTATTATTTCCTCATAATTGTTTTTATACATTTTTTAAACCAAAATACTGTTAATGGAAGTGTAAACCATACTACACAACTATCACATCTAACCAGAGTAACGCATTACATATAAATGTTTATTTTTCAATTAATGAGTGACATTAGCATACTGTATATGTAAACAAGCTAGCAACCATTTTGAGTGGTGGTGACGCACTAAACATGAAAAAAAAACACAATTTGACTATCTAAAAAGGCGGGCGCCTGATCTTGCCGTCAGTACATCTGGAATTAGACAACCGCGGCAGAAGTTGACTGTGTAGTGGGTGGGAAACCCCATGACGGACAGAGCTATAGGCTAATGTGTGTGAAAGCAATGTAGGAAAGCTAATGGCTATGTCCGTCTCTGTTTACGATCACATAGGCGTTATACATTTACGCAGCATTTTAAAAAAAGCTCAATTGCCTCCTAACACTGCAGCCAGCAAGACCTCCTCAACTTTTGCTGCTGTTTCCAACCTCTGGCAGCCACAATGTCAGGAAGAACAGGTGACAGGATCTCAACATATTCCCCATAGGAGCCGGAGTTGCTGCCAACAGAGGGTCTGTCCCTGTACAGCCAACTCTTTGGCTCACCAGAGAAGGTACATGTTTAAAACGTATTTGTAAACCTGTCTAATGTTTTTTATACACAGGCTAGAATGTTCCGAGTGAAGTGTAGAGATTGAAGGGTAGTGTTATTTATTTTTACATTACATAGAACAACGATGGAGTGATTTTTTAAGCACTTTATGATAAGAGAAAACAACATTAGTATTTTATTTGGTGTGAATTCTTAGATATATCTATGTATATGCATGAATCGAAATTTGCCTAGCTTACGTAACGGTAAGTTTCAATTCTATTAAGGACACGGAGGCGAGGATTATGCTTATTCTTCCTTCGCTTTATTACAAATAGAAAAACACAGCAGCCTTAGAAAAGCTCAAAATCCATGTCCAAACTGCAGGAAAAACTTGGAAACAAACAGCTTTTAAAGTTTGTAAATCCAGGACAAACTACAGCTCCCATGAGCCTTCCAACATTAGTCCTTCTATTATGTCCAGTCCAGGTACTAAAGCCAGTCCCCTCTCAACCTTCTTCCTCTTTCTTCGCGCTGGTTACGCACACTCCTCATTGGTCCCGGTCGGAGCCGTCATTTCCTAGCGGAAAAAAAACGACAACGTAAGAGAAGCACCGAGAACATCACTGACAGCACGCAAGTTGAGAACATCATCAAGACTGGCATTAGAACATGCACCACGCAAAGATGGAAAACAGTTTACTTACTGAGATACGGGTGGGTTCGCAACGCCGAACTCCAGGGTGGGATAATCCTCGCCTCCGTGTCCTTAATAGAATTGAAACTTACCGTTACGTAAGCTAGGCAAATTTCGATTCTATGTCAGGACCGGAGGCTTCGGATTATGCTAGTTCAAAGCTTACTCACCACCAAATGAGCCAAATCCACCACCGGTTTAAAATAAAACCTTGTAAACGTGGAATCAGAGGACTAATCTGCTGTTCGCATCAAATCCTCTAAACGAGCTCCCACTGAACGCCTTAGAAGCCATGGCCCCCCTGGCTGGGTGAGCTCCAAAACGTTAAGTATCAATGCCTGCCTCTTGCATGACCCAACGCACCCACCTCGCAATAGTGGGGGAAGAGACTGCTCTGTGTGGTTTTCGCAGGGCAATTAGCAATTGTTGTTCGCCCGGAGGGCAGATGTCCAACGTCATGTCTTCATAAGCCTTCAAACATTGCACGGCGCACAACTTGGGAGTGTCCACAAAAGCCGGGTACGAAATAGTACGTGACGCCGACCTTGTGCGACGACCCACTGTAAAAGCGACCCCCGTCAGGGGAAAAAGACTCGCGCCGAAATGTCCAAGGCGCACACATCCGACACACGCCGGTAAGAAACCAAACGCAAAAGCACAGCCAACGTAGCTGAAAGTTCCATTAAAGATAAATAATCGGTAGCCTGCCAGGACAAAAAATAGGTTCAGGACCACAATGACGTCCCAAAGAAACGAATACCGAGGCTCCAGAGGTAAAGAGAGATGAACGCCTCGCAAGGGCCTGCAAACGCAAGGGCGTTCCCCCACAGGAGAACCCTCCACAGGCCGGTGTCCTGTTGAGACCGCGGAACGCATAGCCTTAATCGTCCTATTAGCCAGGCGCTTAGTTGCCAATACGGCTAAAAAAGTTAAGATGGAAACAAGGTCTGCGACCACGGGATCCGAGTCCCTTCGAATACACCAACGCCGCCACTTAAGCTAAGCGGGTTTGTATCGATTCGCCGTACTGTCGGCTCAGGCTTTGTGAAGCGGGCTCTCAGCCGAACCCGAAAGGCCCGGGAACGACCAACGTCTCCGGGAAGTCTCCATGCCATGAGGCGGAGAGAGAGAGAGAGCCCTGAATGACGACGGGATGTGGCTCCCGATTCCGGATTGAGCAAGAGATGAGGAAAACAGGGGAAGTAGGATTGGAAAAAATCCCAAGAAAAAGTCCAGAAAATCGTCAAACCAGACATGAGACTGCCAGAGCGGCGTAATCAACACCATCTCTACCCCCTGACGGCGAACCTGGGCCGCCGTTCTCACCACCATTGAGAACGGAGGGAGCGCAAAGGGCGTCTCCCGACTCCAATCCTGGAGGAAAGCATCCATGGCTACTGCCAGAGGGTCCGGTCTCCAACTGAAAATCTTGGGAGTTGGTGGCACCGCCAGGACGCAAACAGAGCCACCGAAAAAGGAACCCCACCGGGTACTCAGCCATTGGAAAAACTGGGACGTCCAGCATCCGCCGACTGGCATCCTTTAGGTAGCGGGAGAGCCAGTCTGTCACCTGAGTGGCTCGGCCCGGCAAGGAGACTGCCGCCACCGGTATGTGACGTGCAAGGCAATAGTCCCAGAACTCCCTTGCCAAATCCGCCAGAGCTCGGGAGCGAGGTCCACCCAGGTGATCGACGTACCAGACCGCCGAGACGTTGTCCATTACCAAGAGGACGCAGGACATCACCAAATACTTGGCTCGACCTCGGATCTCAAAAGACCCTGCTAAGAGCCCCAAACAGTTTACATGTAGCCTTTGTTCGTCGAAGGCCCATGCGCCGCCTGTGGAGAACTCCCCGCAGCGGGTACCCCAACCTGACCAGCCGGCATCGGATCCCATCACTAGGACCGGGACCGACCCGAAGGTCGCCCGGCCACTCCTAGCCGCCATATGTGAGAACCACCAGGACACCCCCGCCGTCACGTCCTCCGAGAGGGCGCATCTGGTCGTAGGACATGTCCCTTTCGGAGGTGTCGGGCTTGGAGGCGCTGGAGCGCTCTGTAGTGCAACGGCCCTGGGAAAAAGCGCCTGAATGGCGGATGACAGAAGTCCGATCCTTCGAAACCTTCCGCCGTAACGCATGACTGATCCAGGCTATCTCCCTCGAGGGAAGACTGAGAGAGGCCCCGACTGAGTCTATGACAAAACTTAGGGACGTAATGTCCTGACACGGAACCAGAAACGACGTGGATTCGTTGATGACGAAAACCCCGCCTCTGGAGAAGCAGAACCGCTTGCTGAAGGTGACCAGCCAAGGCCATTGGACACTGGGCCATCAAAGGATGCCGGTAAGGTAAACGATCGTCCGAATACCTTGTCCCCGCAGGAACTCCATCGTGAAGCACTAAGGGCCGAGGAAAAAACACCGCAGGGAAGGGAGGTGAACTCGAACACACAGTTCCAGCAAAACTGAAGGAGCGCCAATGTGGAGGATGGATGGGCCCCACCAAATAGGCGTCCGCCAGAGCCAGGCGCACCACCCAATCCAGTGGGAGGAATACATTCCGAAGGAGATGAAGTTCCTCCATCCTGAAGTGTCGGTAGATCAACCAACCGCTGAACCCTTTGAGGTGGAACACCGGACGTACGCCGCCATCCGTCTTGTCCACTAAGAAGATATTGCTGAGAAAAAACCCATCGGGATGCCGCGTTGCACTCATCGCAAAAAGGCCGCTAACCTGCCCTTCATGAGAACCCGGTTTGAAGACAGGACACTTACCGTGGGAATTGTTGGGTCCAGGGGTCTAGCGGTATCCTCGACCGCTGAAGCGGTGGCCTCTCGTGGGGTAAAAAATTACCGAAGTTCGCTGAGGTCCGGTACCGGCCCCAGCCGGAGCCTTGCCCCCTACCGGAGGCTTGCTGCCCTGCTTGGCCGAGTACATCAAAGGAAAGGCTCCCCAAAGGGGCCGCTCTGCGCCACCGACCCCGCTTCCAAAGAAGCCAAAGCACATAACCTCGGGTCCAGCTTAAGAAGCAAAGACCTCCGCCGTTCGGTGGGCAGGGAGCAGGTAGCGTTCCCCAAAAAAGGATCACTCTGAGCCCAGTTAGACAAACTCAGGGGAAACAACCGTGCCATTGGCGTACGCCTCCTCCGCCATGTTGAGGCTCCCCGTTGCGACCCAACCGCGCCAATTTGTCATAGCACGACCGGCAGGAGCGGTCAATATCCTTTCGTGAGGAAGGTGGCCATCTTGCGCTGAACACTGGCGTCAGAGCCACCTACCCTCCAAAGTCGTACGCAGGCGACCTGTCACGGACCACGCCACCGTGTCTACCGGTGCCCAGGCGGCGGGCCGCGGATGTCCAATCTCATCTGGGAACAACATGCCGGACCCGTCTCGGGGTAACGCAGCGGTCAAGCTCGAGGGCGCCAAGAGCGCACTGACTCCCCAGCGTCACCGTGTCCGGGGAGACCGGCCCTGGGGACGGGGGGTGCGGTCTCCAAACCCGCTGCAGGCTCAGGGCCCGAGAGTGGCGCAGGGGGACCAGTTCGGCGCATTCCCGACAATGCGCGCAGACAGGCGATCCTCCATGGGACCCACCACCACCGTCGCACAGCGACATATGCAGCTGTTGACCGCTTGAGAAAATCTCTCATCTTGCAAATAGGAGATAAACAAATAACCATCTTGCATGTGAAGCTGTTGACTGCTTGCTAAAAATTCTCATCTTGTAAATATGAGATAAATAAAGAACCATCTTGTAAATGGGAGACAGATAAATAACCATCAAAATAATAAATAAATAAATAAACATCAAAAGAAACATCAAAATAAACATCAAAATAACCATCTTGTTCCATGGTTGCAAAGCAGGGAAGGGCAACCTATAGCAAAAACAGCCCTGTGAAGCGTACCCCCCTGATAGAGGGTGTCAAACAACCAGAATATGGGCAGACCACTTAGACTGCAATTACGTTTTGGGCCAATAACCTGGCAAGGTAGGGCTGCACGAAACCCCCCCAACGCGCTGGCCCTCCACACAGGGACCGGGCCTAACCACCCCAAATGCGCGTTGCACCACACAGAAATAAGTAAATAACGTGCACTCGCCTACCGGCGTCACCGCGGTCTCAGCCGCCTATACAGACCCCGTAGGGCGTCAGTGAAATGAAGACAGGGCCAGATACAGACCCGGAGCACCGGGCGTAGAGGGGGTGGAGAGGGCAAAGCTCTGAGCCCGACCGGCACCTCAGCGCGGCCCCCCAGCAGGAAGGGAAGCGCGCCGAGGAGCAGGCGAGACGACCGAGCGCCCTCTGGCGGGCGCCTCAATCACCGCACCGCCGCTGGGGCAAACGTCGCGAAAGGAGCGAGAGCGCTCCCGCGACAGGGCTCTGTAGGGAGGGAAACGTTTTTTACACAAGAAACGTCAACAGAGCCCAACACACCCCCGTCGAACTGCCGAAGGGAAATACATCGCCCCAGGCCCCAAATCAAAAAATAGGGAAAACACTTAACTGACTGCTGCGTGAGCAGCGAAGAAAGAGGAAGAAGGTTGAGAGGGGACTGGCTTTAGTACCTGGACTGGACATAATAGAAGGACTAATGTTGGAAGGCTCATGGGAGCTGTAGTTTGTCCTGGATTTACAAACTTTAAAAGCTGTTTGTTTCCAAGTTTTTCCTGCAGTTTGGACATGGATTTTGAGCTTTTCTAAGGCTGCTGTGTTTTTCTATTTGTAATAAAGCGAAGGAAGAATAAGCATAATCCGAAGCCTCCGGTCCTGACATAGAATCTCATGTGAAATGTAAACATTTCACATTATGTAAATTTAGAAAACACATCATATTTTCTTTGCAACTGTACATATATATGTACTTTTTTCCATACCAAATACAAATGATGTTTGCTATGCGTATTATCTCACAAATCACCCAACCTAGATCAGGTGTCTCCAACCAGTCGTTTGAGAGCTACTATTAGCTCTTTGACACTTTCAGAGTAGCGCACAGCCTTGAGTTCTATTTTCAAATAGCACAAGGTCATATTTTCATTTCAAAGTTATGGGAAGGCTGTGTTCATGGCTGCAGAGAGCAGGGCCTGACAATGAGCAGTGCTCAGTCAGATTTGTGGGCCAGGCTGGGGATTAGTCACAGACGTGAACAACCGAAGCACTGAGATATTTGACTCTTGGAATAAATTATTTGTCAACTCAAAATTGAATTTGTAATCAAAATTATATTTCTCAATGCTTTTAAAATTGAAGAAAAGCTAAATTGAGAGTTACCTTAATTATTGAATTAACACTTCATTTCTATTATCTTCCTTTTCAAAGAGTTGCATTTGAAAATAGCAGCTCCCTTACTCCCAGTGGGCAGTGTACAATGTGCAATCAGTATATAAGAAAAATGCAGCCCTTTTTTACAGAAAAATATTCCATGATATGAAGTGTGAATTGTGCAGCACCAATACAGACAAGTCACAAAACAATTATTTTTTTCTTTCATTTCTAGTATCCATGCAGGTCAACACACATCAGAAAAAAACATTTGGAAGGCCATCGCCAACAAGGTGCTGACCCTGGGGGTCTACAAGCTGTGAAGCATTCATTGTCGGAAGATGTGGGAGGACCTACGACGCTAAATCAAGAAGTCATCATAAATCCAGCTTGGCAAGCCCTCCCAATGTGGGAAGCAGGTGCGTCACAGGCTGACCTCCCCTCCCCCAATGACCCACATACTTGCAGCGGCCTTTCCGTGTCTTGATGGGAAATTGGGAACCCAACAGCAGCATCAAAGGGGTAAGTTCTAGTTTGAGTTGAATATGTTAACTAACTACATTTTGTTACAGCAACTAAGTTTGCTAACAACATTAAGGTTGACACGTCCATTGCACAAGAAGGGTTCTTGAAGGTGTATATTTTGCACATGATATATGATGATGTGTTTTATACATGGATTTGTTGGAAAAGATACCACCTGATTTCTGTTAAGTGCCAAAGGAGTGGTTTCAGCAGAGACATGCCAGCCTAAACAACAAATATACATCAGGTTGTTTGATATTATAAGGGACAGTTGTACCAAATAGGCCACTAGTCTTCATTGTGTAAGGTGTGATGCTCCTTCACTATTGTGAATGACTTAAGGTTAGCCCTATTGCATGTCACAAAGCACAAATTGCACTTATGATACAGTGGATGTTACAAACCTCACATTCGGAAGTTGGATTTATACACAAATACGAGTGAGCAAGTGAGCCAAAATGACTAGTAACATCAGATTAAATGGCTATATTTTAGATTCAAAACATATCCCAAACGTGTTTTGATTACATATTAAAAGTGACAGATTTGCATGATGTCTTGCTCCTTTGAAATGTGCATGAAATCCAGTCTGTATTTTAGAAAATATTAGTGATAGGCATTTACTTTTTGGAAAAGCAGAGACAGGAATGTATACACCTTGATGACAGAGTAACACATATCCGAAATCTTTTTTCAATGTCCTTTGTTATGTTGGGATAATAAATTAATGATGCACAAAAATGGGATACTTAAAGGGACTTTTGCAGATGGAATGTTCCATCACATATATGATGGAGTATCACATCTGGAAAACTCAAAATCAGGCCCAACTCATGTCTCAGGAAAATGTAGAAATGCATTGAGGTGTAATCTGTTGCATATTATGAATTGCATATTCGTTTTTTGATGTATAAATTATATATGAATCAGTGTATATAATATTTACTGTAATGTTGTACCAATTTTTGACTAAAGTGAAAGGCAGCTTTTTTTGTACAACATTTTTACAATGGTAAAACAAACTTGAAATTGCTTGAGATATTTAGGAGTCGAATATAGATATTTTTTTTCCTCTATACTAAAGTGGTTTAAAATGTATCAAACCCTACGTATTTACTTATTCTGTAGAAGACATTTGTAAATCCACTAGAAACATAGGGGCATATTACCAACGATTAGCGATATTTATCGCTAACGATGCTTAGCAACAAATTTTTTAACGCTAAGCATCGCCGGAAATTATCGCAGAGATAACTTGCTATTAGCAAGGTTTATCTCAGAAGTGATAAAAATCCTCGCGCTAACTGCCAAATGAGAGATTATCGCTGGAAAACCAACTATAATCTCTCGAATTTTGGCGTTAGCTTGATGATAGGGGCTCACAAACTTAGCCATGATATCCACCTTCCATAGGATATCATGGCTAAGTCAGGAAAATCCCAGGTGTAAAAAAAGCAGTGCTAACCGCGGTTAGCGCTGCTTTTTTTATCACTAACAGTGTTAGCGAAATCCTTGATAATAGGAGAAATGTCGCTTAACAACATTTCTCCTATTATTTTTCTCTGGAACGCCCCCTTTGCATCTCATTAGAGATGCAAGGGGAAGCGTAGAGAAAAAGGGTGCTAACATGCAAATTTGCATGTTAGCACCCTGTTGCTGATAGGGAGATAACTTTATCTCCGCTTTCTTGGCTTTTAAAGCCAAAGAAGCGGAGATAAATCTCTTGATAATATGCCCCTTATTTCTTAATTCATTCTACAGCATAGGAAATACATAGAGCATGATAAAGTGATAAGTTTCTTCAGCACTGAATCCAGAAAATATTTTTTACATTTGAAATATACTTTAGTTACTTCAAGTAAGTATTACCACTGTGAAATGCCCAAACAAAGAAAACAGGCTTTCAGTTTATACAAATATTGGTGCAACATTGCAGTGTTTGCTGACACTCACTTATTCATATATTTTATTTTTTATAAATGCAAATAATGCAGCTTTTTTGTCCTTGTACAAAGATTGTATTAAGTTATTTTTGGTTAATATCCTTTTTGGTGACATAAATTCACAATTCTGAACAACAAAGCCCAGCCATTTAGAGGTGGTAAACAGTTCATAGAGAGAAATAAACATGGATAAGAGACAAGATCATAAATTATATAGGATCTTGTCTTGGGAAATTACAAAACTGTGACCAATTGGTTACTGAAGAGGTTCCTTACATGCATGAGATATTGACAAAAATTAACTAACGTTTGAGAACCTTGATGCAGGCGAAATATGAAAACTTGGAAAATGTTTGATATCACAGCTCATGATCAGTTCTATTTACCCAGATACAATAAATCTATTGTATATGTCTTTTCATCATCCTCAGGAGCAGGCAAAGGAGAAATAGGCCATGTAGGTGGGGAAGAAGCTGGCCACTGTGTTTCAGCTGATGAGATGACCAACACTGATGAACAGAGTGCTATGGAGGGTGAGGGGACTGGCACAGAGGTCAGCAGCTCTACATCATTTTCAGAGGCACCCACAAGCGACCAGTCCCTAGTTGTAGCAGACCCTACAGCAACTGTTCCACCTGTATCCTTATCTGCCACCCAGAAAGTCACCTCCACTCTCCTCCTTGCTCCCCCTCTAGGTGGCCTAACATGCCCCCCTAAAAGGGCTGGGTCTCCTTCGCTGCAGGGACCTCACCCCTGCCCTTACCACCCTGGCTGTGCTGATTGAGGAGGGCACTGACCTTCTATGTATCATATCTGTTGGCCTGACGGCATTCCAGAATACCATTCAGGGCCTTAGTTGCTATACGCTACAATTGCTAGCATACTTGGCAGGCATTCATAGTTTAATGTCTAGCCTGCGGAGATCATTTACAGGACTAGCCTCCTCACTGACAGCAGCATACCAAGCAGTTCAACCTTGTGCCCAAGCTCCCCATCCCAATTTTCTTTTCCCAGCCCTGCCCCAAGCACATGCACTCCTTTGCATGCACCTTCTTCACCAGACCCACATATAAACACCCCAGAACCACAAGCACACATCCACACAACATGCAGACATCCCCACCACAACCACCACTACCACCACCCCCACCCCCACCCCCACCACAAACCCCACTACCACCACACCCACCAACATGCCCTCCACTACCACATCCAACACCACACCCACAGTCAACACAACCACAGCCACCACACCCACCAGAGTCACTACATCACTCACAACCACCAGCACCTCTATCTCTGCCACAACCACTCCCACAACAGCTAGCAGCCCCACACCTACCCCACCACAATCACCAGCACCCTCACAACTACTAGCACCCCACAACCACTAGTACCCCACAACCACCAGGACACCCACATGCACAAGGAAGGCACCAGCACACCCACAACCACCAGCCCAACATCTACCACCACCACACCCACGCCCACAAACACACCCACAAGTACCACAATCGGACCAACTACCTCAACAGTAAACTCATCTAAACAAGCACACTCATAAAACCACACTTACCCCCAAAACAACAGCAACCAAAACCAAATGCACACACTTACCCAAACATCACACACCTGCCAAAACAACGCATACCCAAATATGCAAAAAATACACCAGACCCACATGCAACTGCACAACACACAGACACAGGCACATCACATACTCCAGCTCCCTCTACCTCCAAAATCCAATCATCTCCCACCTGTCCTACCATTTATCCTAGTTATGCTTTTTTTATGCCCTGACCTTCACCCCTTCCAAACGCAAAAACCACCACTCCCAAACACAAACCGACCCTCCCAAAACCCAAACCCACCCCCCCACCACATTCAAACCCACCCCTCCCTAACCCACCCCTGCCATACCTCCCCCTCCAAAGAACAATCATTAAAGTGCCTGTTCTGTGCCCACTAGATGCCCCTTTCTGAGGAGGTTTCCCTTGGCATCAGAGACTATTGGTTCTCTTGCCATTTATTATATTCAAGTTATTTTTTTAGAGAAGCATCTCATGAGGATAATAAAACCACTATTTTATTTTCAACAAGTTTGTCTTGACATTACTTTTTATTTGCAATTTTTTAATTCCTAGAAATGTTTATGACTAAAATGTGAAGCACATATCTTTATCAGTATGGCAGAAAATACAACAAATTTTTCAATGTCTATTTTGTTAGTTGCATACAGTGGTTAAATGGTCATTTGAATTTAGGTGCAAGATTCCATCATGATAATGGACACACCAACAAATAGAAGTTTTTTTTTAAAAATACAGGTGTATTTAGTTGAACTTGATAAGTGAAAAAAATAAACACATATGCATTACATCTTAAAGAATAATGTGGCAATTGAAATTTGATCGAATACAGGAATTGCACTAGACAAGGGGAAATGTTACATGTATTAATATTGTTAACCCATTCAAGTTTGGGGCTGACATCGATTTTGCAGATAGTTAAAAAATAAACGTTACACCTTCTCTCATGCAATTTCTACATTATGTTACATTTCACTTATCCCGATGAAGTTTAATGCACATGTTTTTAATCTGAAAATGTACACAATTTATTAAGCACACCTATATTGTCACTTTTAGATTTTTGGGGTGATGCATTTTTTGTATAAGTGTCAATTTATTTTAAAGCTAGCTTGCACCAAATTTAGAAATTTAATGTAATCATACAGGTGTGTTTCTTTACATTTCTTAAACATCAACATTACACACATATGCATTGCACATTGGTATGCAATTGCTTATGAGAGCGATTTAAAAATACTCGAGTACAGTCCAAATGTTAATAAAAAAATCAAAAGGCAATAGGTAAAAGAGGAGCCTACCTTCAATTTCAGCCACGATGAGGTGGATTTGCTTTGAAGGAAGTGTGAAAGTGAGAAAAGGTGACTTTCTGCCTCCTGGTTTTATGACACATGAGGCCAGCGGTGGCAAGAACAGTGCTAGGAGTACCACAGAGTAAGCACGGATTAGCAGCTGCTACCCTAGTTGTATATAATTTATGTCAATTTAGGGAACACTGGAGCACAGTTGAGGAGCCTGAAAGTCTCTGTGATTCATCAGCTTAAGGGAGAATGGTACCTCAGGGAGTTTTAAAGATTGTGTGAAATGGGAAAGATCATGGTGACAAAATACGGTGGGCCTAATTCAAAAGGTAAATGTGCATGTTTATATTTGTTCCCAAGTATATTTGCTAAGACTTGTAGATCAATTCTCCACCTTTTGATAATCACCATTTCCAAGTGAGGATTTACTGCTAGGTGTAAACCTACACATCTCCATCCACCCCAGAGATGGAGGTTTCCCTACATGAAGGTATAGAGAAATTTAGTGAGGCATAGGTTTGTCTTGACCTGCCTAAGACTGGATATATTTCATCGACTAATTAGCTTCCCAAAAATAAACGACTGTTCTATAAATTTGGCTAATTGCCCCTGCGACGACAGGGTGCACCAGAACACTATGCATGTGTTTCTTTTCTGTAAATTCTATAGTCAACTTAGGAGACATTACATCCTACTGATAAATAGATCACTCCGGTTTCCACAATGCCGCCCTACATATCTATTTTTTCAGTCACTGCCTACCCTAGAGATTTGTTGTTGAATGTAATCTTTTTATGGGGCGTTTTTTATGCCAGGAAGAATATTTCACTAGTCCTTGTTTAGAATAGGGCTATATATCAATCAAGTAGTTGAATTCTTATCCAGCGGATGCTTCCTCTTCAGCAAATCAGAAAATCGCCACTCTATTATTCGCAGATGATACCCTCGTCATTTCTAAAACACCTATGGGCCTGTAAAAAGAACAAAACCAATTTAAGTTCTTTTGTGGTGAAAGGGGCCTTGAAATAAACACCACAAAGACAAAACTGATGCTGCTGAACCCCCACAAATCCTTCAAAGGGAGCTTGACCCTAGAAAACATCCCCTTGGAGAGAGTGAGCTGCTTTGATTACCTGGGAATTAAATTGTCGGAAGGTATGGCCAGGAAACAACATCTTAATAAGGCCTACCTCAAGTTTTCACAGGTAACCAGGGCTTAAAGAAAGGAACAATGTCTCTCCCATACAATAATTGCAGGGCTGTGAGTAGTGCCGTGTAAAGGGCTGAGCTCTGGGACATGGAAAATGTAAGCGATCTCACAGCATCTGAGAACTAGCTCCTTATGAACCTGGTGTCCCTTCCGCAAAGCACTCCACTTTGTCCACTAAAGCTCGATATGGGCATTAAACCAATTAATGATCTAGTGAAGCTCCACCCCCTCTTATTACGGCAGAGGGTCATCATCAACCCACAACTGACATCATACACAGTTGCTTTCAATGAGGTTTGTGCTCTAGAATTCCATGAACAAAATAGGCTGGATTAAACACATTAACAACCTCATGTCTAGTATTGGACAAAAAGAGCACAGAATCAATTTCCCATCAGCTCTTTCCAAAAAACAAATTAAAATGCTGTACTGTGAATGGGCTGAGCAGAGTGAGCGTAGCAATAGTAAACTGCAGTTTAACCGAAGAATTTAGAGACCTCAAGGCCAGTCGCTCCTTAGAAAGTTATCTCGATTTTATCAAGGTGGCGGCTGACAGGAAGCTCTGTATACAATTTAGGCATGGCTGTCTGCCGGTTAATGCGTTTACAAACACTTGACTATGCAATGATGCCCAACCCAAACATTGCCATTGCTGCCCTGTCTTCAACAAATCAGTTGGTCATGTTCTTTTTGAGTGTACTGCATATAAAAAACCAAGGGGTAAATGGCTAATCTTTGTTTGCAGACAACTTGGAACTTGTGACTTTAGAGTAGCCCTGTGCATATTAACATCTGACACACAACCACTATTTGTGTGCACAACTGTGAAGTTCCTGGGCCATTCTTGGGGGATTAGAAGGAAGGCCTTGACAGCAGCCCCAACTCATTCTTGAGATGCTTGGACCGCGCTGGTGAAGGAACTGATGCTGTTGTGATGGACTTTTTTTTTTACAATGTTTATTTTACGGTCTGCTGACTACATTCTATTTCTTATGAAAATAGCTCTCTTTTGCACTCTATATAACAATTTTTAAAACGGTTTGCTGTATCTCTACCCCAGGCTTTATGAACAGAACTGCAGGCAGTTATATGCCATTTTTGCAAATCCTGATATAGGGAGATTAAGGCTGCACAGATGAATTGTTGTGTTTCAAACATGTGAAGATCTACATTTTTATATATCAATTTTAAATCCTTGTTCTGTCATATTATGTATTGTACTTTTTGTTTTCATGACCTAATAAAGTTTTAATGATGAAGAGAATAGGGCATAGGGTACAATTCTCAATGGATCTAGGTAGTGAGATCAATGTGACCAAGAGAAATTGGTATTGAATGTGTAACACATCGCATTTTGCACTCTTTTAATTTAACTAGATCTAAGTACCTTAGGACCAGATAAGATGAAGGGCATGGTGGACCCGAAACAAGGTTTTTGTTCCCCTTTCCTGAACTGGTCCTGCTCAAACATAGGCCAACAGTGCTATGGGAATATGTGTTTCTTTGTTTTCTTATCTTTAACGCAAGATGAAATTGACGATTCCATTTACACACATATGGATGTATCTTGTTTTAGCTACTATTTCTTCCTCGACAGTTGTATATTAATTCCTCTATTACTGACACTCGGTGAAATCTGTAATACATTTTTTATGTTTCTAACACTGATTGATGTAGACTGGTTCAAATACTGTTTTCTTAACAACCAATTAATAAGGAAAGCGTTTTATATAGTGGGCTTTTTGAAAAATCTGGGTAGGACACGTATTCAAACCTATGCTCTTTGAAATTTGGCAGCTATATGATCTAACAATTTTAGCTTGTTTTTATACTGTATTACCTGTTATGCATACTTTTGGCTCACAGTATGAACTGCATATTGATGTTTGTTTTGTGCATGCTTTTATGGACAGAACTGAACTGAAACACTTTGTTTATTTAAACCATGGTCTATAAACACTGCAAGAATCACAATAAAAACAATCAATACATTAAAAATCCCTTACAATAAAATTCATAAAAAGGGTACAAAAACCAACTTCATACCAAATTCATACACCAAAAGCAGCAATTATTACATTTCACTCCGCTCAATGAGATATATCTTTGTGTAAAATGTTTTGCCTAAGCTAGATGGGGAAAACTAAAAAAGGAGGAGGGATAGAATTGCTAAACCCCCTTCGGATTGTCCCTCAGGAAGGTTTTTATGCTTTTCATCTAGTTCCCCAAAGCGATGGCTATATCAAGATTTGACATTTCTAATAGTATATCTATAGCTTGGGCTCTTGATCTTATTCCATATTTTAAAAAAATCGGACGTAAAAACAATTACCTCAATGCTAAAACCACGAGGCAATCAACCAATATATACAGAATATGATTTTTTGTTCAGAGGATACATTTACAAATTCCATCAGCATATGACATTTCAGCCTTAGTTTTTCCCTCCAATAGCCACAGGTTGATTCCGATTCGTACTCTTAGTAGTTCACACCTGAGCGCATAATTTGGCAAGGTATCCAGGTACGGATACCATGATTCTTTTACCCAAGAATGTCTTATCTCTTTCACTGAGTTTTTCCTGCTCACGTACACCAAGTCATTCTTCCTAGACTGTTCCTGGCCTTGGGATCTAACCAAGGCCTTGGTAAATTCTATCTCCAGTGTGTTGATTTAAACTCACATTTAATGTCTTCGCTGTGGTTAATGGATGTTTTATGCTTCCGAATAAAGTTATTAATGAAAGACAGAGAAATTTAGTAAAGTTTACTATGAACGTAAAATATTTAAAAATACTTGTCACTAATGTGAAATAATAAAATGCAGTTTTACAGTACAATACCATCTCAAAAAATGTGTATTAAATGCAAAAATAAATTACATTTATTGGGTACATTTATAAATATGCATATGATGGGAATGTTTTCAAGTAATATTCACCAGATTGTGTATTTTGCAAATCACAGATTTAGCCACATCAGTACAGATGTTTGGCCTAGAATCGTCCTCTTCATTGCAAGATTTATGACATCTCTTCCAGTAAGGGTAGAGTTTATTTTGACATTTAAAGTTGAAAGAAAAGTGGAATTTTCTGCTCTGCTTGATACCTTGAGATCAAAATGTATCCATACATGGCTGCAGTGCCTTTTATTCTGCAGTGTAAAAATAAAGAAATGAAGGTACAGTGTATCTTGATATTCTTATGTAAAGGTCAATGATTTTAGCACCAGTCCGAGTACCAATGCAGGTGCTTTACAATGGCTCTTGCCAATTCTTCAGTGCTTGTTCCTTGTCTGCTGTATGGGCTATGACTGTCAGATCGCTCAAGGCTTGCAAGATCCTGTTATTTGTATACTGACCCACCGTGGGAGCATGTAGTAAAATCTTATCATTTGGTACTGACATGTTCAGAGTGCAATGCTTATTGGCAAATTTTACAACCATACACGTCTTACAAGTATGTTCCATTCTTAGAGGGTCCTCTGCAGTAGGGGTGGATTTACCACATGGGAGTGATTAGGTGAATTCTATGCACCAGAAGGAAATCATATCAACTTGACAGCAATTGCCTTCCAACAATATGAATACTGTCCTCCTCAAAGGATTTGTTTTGCTCCTCAGCATTGAGATCCTGCAGTCACCATTTTTTGAATGAAGAAAATAAATTGCACTAGGGAGGAGTGAGGTGTTGTAGTCAAATATGTGGTAAAATATTTCACATTACATGGGCTACCTCCCTTTACCCTCGGTGAAACACAGAGGCCAGTCTTACGGCAGGAGAAGACAGACTTTGCTAATGCATTGGTCAAGGTGGTACACATTCTCTGGATATTAAACAGAAATGGCAAGATGAGAGGAGGTGGATGAGAGAGAAATTCTCCTGAATTAACCTGCCCAAAGTTCTTCCTGAAGGGGCACCTTGATACTGTCCCTATCTCACCCCCTCCAGAAGGTTGTCCTCTCCACATTGCACCACCTCCTGCAATATAGGCTGCCTCTTTCCGACAACTCTGTTGAGTGCCAGATACGATTCAAAATCCCCGTCTCTTTCTATCTCTGCAAAAACAAACCTACAGTCACTTACCAATATCTGTCCTACACTCATAGCCTTTATTGCTAGATATATATATATTACATATAAACTGCTTAAAAACACCCTCTAATACATGCCCTCTGGTATAACTGGGGGTCTCTAGTTGGCAATGGTATACACCTTTGACAAAATAGGGTCCCTTGCTTCTAAGTCAGGGAAAGGGGATTACACTACTGGATAAACCCTGCTCACCCCCTTGGTAGCTTGGCACGAGCAGACAGGCTTATCTCAGAGGCAGTATGTTAAGCATTTGTGAATACATACAGCAATACAGTGAAAACACTACAGATGGACACCACACAGGTTTTATAAAAATAAGTATTCTTTATATAGACTTAACACAAGACCACAAACGACAAAAATCCACAATACTGTACTCAAAATTGACGTAAAAATGGTAGAAGTTACTTAGTTCAAGTTGGTGATAAATGCAACACAGTTCTTACAAAAGTACCTGGATGCGTAACGCAAAACAAACAAAAGCCTTGCAGTGTGGGAGATGCCTCGGTTCCGTGCTTTGGGGGAGATGATGCGCCGCTGCTCAATGCTTGCGCTGAATAGGGGATGCATCTTCATCCTTACCCAAACGGAGGTGATGCGTAGATTCCCGGCCTGTGGCCCAGTTGCGATGCGCAAGATGGCGCCTTGATGCAATGTGAAAATTCAGTGTGATGCAAAAGATGGCGCCCTTGATGCGATGATGCGAAGACGATGCGTATACGCCTTAGCAGCCTTGCGACGACTCTGTACTTTGGAGCCGCGACAGGCCCTGCGAATCTTCTCCGATGGTGATCCTCTCGGTGCCGTCACGCTTCTCCGGTGATGAGACAGCAGACAGCTGCGATGAAGACATGCTTCTGGGGAGATGCAGCAGCAGCACGCTTCTCCGGCGTTGCAGCGACTACAGCTGCGGCGGCGACACGCTGCTTCTCGTTGCGTCGCACATCCAGCTCCCAGCGACACGCAGGCTTCTGCAGATAGAATTCCCAGCAAGGAAATTCAGAGGGGAGCTGTTGGAGAAGTCTTTTGACCCTGAGACTTCAGCAGGAGGCATGCACAAGTTCAAGCCATTGGAGAAATATTCTGCAAGATGATGAAGTACACACAAAGTTCCTTCTCCTCTCCTTGGCTCTGAAGACACCACTGTAGGCTAGCCCAGCAACACGGCACACTGGCAGAGGGGCAGTCCATTCCTACATTCTTCTCCTTGGCAGAGGTGTGTCTTGTTGTTCCAGAAGTGATCTAAAGTCTTGGAGTCTGGGTCCCCATCTTTATACTACTTTCCTCTTTGTTGTCTGAAGGCAGAGAGGCCTTTGCCAAGTCCAACCCAGTTCTGGTCAGTCCTGGAGCACTCTGTTTACTGACTCCTTCTTTCCTTTCACAGTGCAGCGCAGAGACATCAGACACACCACAGGAAGTGGAGCCAGCATGAAAGGCACAGCCGTATTGAGGTCCTAGGTGCAACTCCTCCCACCCATCTGCATGTAGATCTCTCTATTCAGTCCTGTGCTGACTCACCCTGTCCCCTGGAATCCCTAGGCCGCTGTCACTCACAGACCCAGACACACAATACACAACTTAGCAGAGGCAGGCTTGGATATTTAGGCAAGAAAATACCTACTTTCTAAAAGTGGTATTTTCAAACACAGAATGTTAAAACCAACTTCACTAAAAGATGTATGTTATCATTCTGGGTTCAGACATAATAAACTCGAATTTCTACCATGTTCCCTGATTCAGTTAGGATTATATGATGTCATAATCAAACTGTACATTCTGGCCTATGGGGAACAGGTAGCCTTGCAATAGTGAAAAACGAAAATGGCTGTAATTCACTATTAGGACATGCCATACACACCAGGGCATGTCCTACCTTATCCTTAAAATGCTCCCTGACCTTGGCCCTATCATAGGGGTGTCTGATATGAAGTACAGGGAAGGTTTAGGACTGGCTAGTGGGTGCACTTACCAAGTCGACATGGCAGTACTAGACTGCACACAGGTCCTGCAATGGCAGGCCTGAGACTCACTTTATAAGCTGCTTCTCTGGGTGGCACAACCAGTGCTGCAAGTCCACCTGCAGCATTTGATTTACAAGCCCTGGGCACACATGGTGCACTGTACTAGGATCTGACAAGTAAATCAAATAACTCAATCATTGAGTTACTAATCAATACATTAATTTAACACAGGGAGCACTTGCACCATGGCATTGACTAGCAGTGGCACAGTGCCCAAATCATCTAAACCAGCAAAACATATAAAAAACAGACGAAGCAATCAGAAAAAATGGAAGGGAGACTCATGCCAATGGTACCAGGTCTAACACCCTCTAATTTCATACATGTTGCTTTAGCATTCATTTTTGTATACACTTTTCATACATCCACTCTTTTGAGTATATTGGTGGTTTCAGCTAAGGAAGGAGCCATCACAATTTCAGCACAGCAACACATACAGAGCAGGTCATGCAACACAAGTCATCTACCCATAAAGTTATGTCCTCATGCTAACAATCTAACTCATACACTATAGAGATTATTTTGTAAAACTTCACCACTATATTTTACAAACTGTTTTGGAATGGCTTTTAATTGTACTCAGATATCACCTTGACAGTTATACCGTTAAACTACTCTATAGTCATGCTTTATTTTTAACTTTATGGCCTGTGTAGTGGGCCCATGCATCACCTGTCACAACATCAACTTTTGCTCTTAGAAATGCTCTTATACCTGATCAGGCACTACACAACAGAATGATCATAGATATTGGTAAGTTAAATGTCTGCTCTTCTGCCATTGGATCTAACCTCTTTATTAATTATTTGACAGTGCAATTGTTTATAATTTGTTTCACATTCCTATTGCTATCATGTGCAATATGTAATGGCTTTGTTTTCTAATTTAATATTGTCCTTATGATCCAAGATGGCAGCTGGATGGAGCTCCAAGGGGAAACTCCCTGGTCTGGGATCAACAAACCTCCACTATCCCTATCTATACCCTGCCATCCTCCCATCTATGATCAACCTTTGCAATGCGACCACCCCTGCAAAACATATAATCGACTCAGGATTTACTCATCTGTATGATAAGCAGCCAAATACTCTGCCGCTAATGCTTTTGTGGGAAGACAAAGACGTGGATCATGATTTGTAAAACAACGCTGGCAATCGCGCTTCTCGAAGGTCTAGCTTTACCTACTGGCCCAACCGCCTCACCTACTGGCCTCTGACCCACTGAGCACCTAAGCATTAAGGCGGCCTGCCTTTGTCAAAATGCTGTTGCAGGTGAGTGCCTCTTTCGCTGTACTGCTTCAGATTGCTGACCCATCCTACATACCGGGCCTCCCATTGGAGCCATTCTCATGCACAAGAGTCTTTTTGGCACCGTCTCGGTGCAGCACCATGGCTAGAGAATTCTGGGATCAGCCAGTCTTGTAACGCTGCACCAGGGCCTTTAGCCACTCTAGTGGGGTCTCCTCCCATCTCCAGGACTGAATTGACAAGCTGCTGCCACTACTGTTGCCGCTTTGTCATTTGCTCAAGACTGCCCTGTGGATTGTGTCTTCCAGCACTCTACTAGACTGGCACCTTCCTAGCTTATCGCCCACTTGAACTGAGATGTGGGCAATCTGCCTTTGTCATGAGCATTGGGTAGTGGGCTGATTTTGTCATCATTTGTTGACGCTTAACCTGACTGAAAATGGCATGGCTAATTCCCGCATGGAGTACTTGCATTTGTGCCTTATGTTCCTGAATTGCTGGTGCTCCCCGGTCTTGTTGGGATCTTGCTGGGGTGCCTTTTCCTCCATTTTGGGGCTCCATCTCTCCCCCTGCAGACAAGAGGGCATAATTCCCAGGGGTTAAATAAATCACAAAAGACACTACGCTCAATAATAACTCTGGAACCTTTACCCAAGTTGTTTGCACCTTCTGTTCTTCTACTTCTGGTCTTAGTTGTATCACACTCAAACATGGATCCAAACTCACCAAGAGCAATTGTCACCAATTTGGAGCCATCGGGCTGCAATGGGTATAAAATTAAATCCCCTCCTAACGTAACAAAAAATTGCATCCAAGAGCTTCACCCTGAAACTCAAATTTCTTACCTCTACTTCTGCTCAAACCAAAAAGATGCTATAATAAGTGACCCTAATTTCTACACAAAAAGACAAGCTCAATGGAGGAAAGCCCAGTATTCACTGCTCTTGATCACCACATCTAGGAATAATCCTCATGGTCTAGGACTAAGGGTAGCCCCCTGACTTGTTTACAGAGCAGAAGCAACCATCTCTCCTTGTAACAATGAGATTATCCTCCTCCAAGCATCAGACCACAACCTGGACCTTTTTGACAATAGTTTCCTCATCATCAAAAACACTGTGACTAGTACTGAATCTGTTCCCTCCCAAGGTCGTCTTAGTTCCTCAGGTGACCCTTAGGACCCTCAAGTAGTGTTCTCACATAGCCACAACACATCCAGTGCCCCTCCCCCTTTCCCTCACTATGCTGCTCCACAGGGATGAGCATACATAACACCAACTCTTTAACACCACCTGGCATGTCTGAGTCCCCATCCAGCAATCACCAAACTAGACTGCACACTCACCACACTTCTAGACCAGCTATCTCTGAGTTACAAAGCTTCTGAATTCATACCACTACGCAGAATATACTCTTGGCTACCAAACACACTATTGTGATACCTACTAGTGTGCTTAGGACCCTCCGCATAGCTCAATCAATGACGCTCCTGATCCCCGAACTTCTAAACCCAACTAGCAACATGATCCTTACGACCCCCAGTGCTCCCACACAGCCAGCTTTTGGCCTTCCCACCTCCTCCCCTCAAGAGTAACTTCATCCCTAACCAATCCTTACCTCCTTTGGTTCTCCCATGCCAACAGTTTTCTAAAACCACATTCCTGAGCACACTCCTTCCACCTAGCCCCCTGTTCGAAGACTCACATATCCGCTCCCACACCTCACTAGAATCCAGAGTAGATTAGATGACTCTATACCTTCAACATCTCAAGACTGACTTACAAAGCCTATTACACATCACCAATCGTTGGCCAAGCAGGACTTTGAGGACAAATAGTGACAACCACGCCTAACCCACTAACTACTGCACTAGGCTTCCAGCACATACCCAACCACCTTGATCTCATCAATCCAGGCTTCTCCCCACCCAAGATGAAAAACTTCACCCTAACCTAACGCCACTACTCGGCCCACGAGATTGAAAGATTCACTGCCCGTCAGGGATATTCACTCAATCCTCCTCTCATCTGATCCAATTTACTCCGTTAACTCAGATAATCTGTGTCAGATCAAAACAATTCATACGGACTCTCACAGAGAACATAGGCTAAACTCTGGATCAATAAACAAGCATAACCTGTAAGTTGCCACCATACAAACTACCCCAGTTGGCACCACACCTCCACTGAAATGCATGCTACTCAACAGCAGATCGGTAGTAAGACATGCAGCGGACATCACTGACCTCATCCTCACACACAAGCCTGACCTCTCAATACTTTCAACCTCCACTGGAATGACCCTGCAGTCAATGGCCTTAAAACCTTTATAGCTGACCTCCACCTGATCCAAATGTGTGACAGCTCTACACACAACAAGAGAGCATCCTTACATCTAATCATTGTAAAGGTCAATTCCATTTACCTTGAATCTATCGTCCTTTGTGACTGGACAGACCACTATTCCAGACTAGCAGAACAAGTATGGAGATGCTCTCCATCCCTTAAAGATCTCAAGCACCTGAAATCATTTAGAAACATCTATAACAAATATATTATGAGTTCTAAGGTGAATTACTTCAAACATGAAGAACTAAAAACCCTGTAGTTGGAGAAAGGGCCTATTTGGCACAAGGGAATATATTCCTTACCCAAAAGTCATAGATAATCAATAGGTTAAAAACGGTTGACGCGGCGGTACGGTGTACAATTGTCTTTTCCACCTTCATCAGGACAAACAATGCAATGTATTCTTAAAAAATCTTTTGTGGAATGTGATTCATCAATTTCACGATTCCCAATTTTCCACGATAATGTCTTTTCTTCTATCGCTCTTATTGTTTTGATTACTATTAGATGATTTTCCGGTGTTTTGTATCAATACTACACGTTGGAGCCACCGTTTAGTATCACTGATGCTCTCTTGTATAGTTTCTGATTTGTTAATAGCGGCCTCCCTGCTCCAACGTGCGTCACCGGAAGTTTCTTCTGATTTCCGGTGACGCACGTTGGAGCAGGGAGGCCGCTATTAACAAATCAGAAAATTCGTAACCAAACATATTGAAGTGAAATTACAACGAGCAACGTCTAGAAAGTACATCCGCAATCTGATTAAACTGCGCGATTAATCCATAGACGTGGAAACTATACAAGAGAGCATCAGTGATACTAAACGGTGGCTCCAACGTGTAGTATTGATACAAAACACCGGAAAATCATCTAATAGTAATCAAAACAATAAGAGCGATAGAAGAAAAGACATTATCGCGGAAAATTGGGAATCGTGAAATTGATGAATCACATTCCACAAAAGACTTTTTTAAGAATGCATTGCATTATTAGTCCTGAAGAAGGTGGAAAAGACAATTGTACACCGAAACGCCGCGTCGACCGTTTTTTAACCTATTGATTGTGTATGATCTGTTATTGTTTATGCAGTGTTTATGCATTTTTATCCCTTTTTTTAACTGATTACAGGCGTAATCGTAGCCCTTTAGAGTGTAACCCGTAGGGAGGCATAGAATTAAATACAACTTACTCTTATTCTACAAACTTGTACGTAGTTTCAATAACACTGTGACTCTTGTCAATACCGTAAAAATTATTATAAATGTATGTATGATGTAATAGTTAAAAATATCTATGACTTTTGGGTAAGGAATATATTCCCTTGTGCCAAATAGGCCCTTTTTCCAACTACAGGGTTTTTAGTTCTTCATGTTTGACACCCCCTCCCTGTATATCATATAGGGGTACCTTCCTTTTGTTTTCACTCAGAATTACTTCAAACACCAGCTAGATCAAGCTAAAAATCAACCACAAAGACTGTTTGAACTCACCAAGCTACAATTGAATAGCCAACCCAATCCTACCCCAGTTGGATCTAGTTGGCAGCCAAACTGCAAGGAATTTGACACCTTTTTTCTTGAAAAGGAGAAAAAGACTAAATAATAATTGCGGTCAACATTGGAGCAGCTGCTGATTATACAACTTATCAGTGCCCCCTCCCTGGACTGCTGGACCCCAATAAGCCCCTGTTCACATCCCCAAAAACAACGCCTCTTGGAACCTATGGAAAACAATTGTTGAAAGCAACATTCTAAAAATTCTTGCTGCACTGAAACCCTCAAACCACTTCAGCGAACCTCTGCCATCGCATTTCTTCAGAGAGATCAAATCATCTATACTCCCACTCTGGACAAAGGTAAAAATGGATCACTACTTCAAGGCTCTATTCCAGACTGACTAAAGTTAAGGCAGGTTACTTCTATTCTGAAAAAACCCACTGCAGTTCACATGGCCCTTCTTCCCAATTTCCAACTTTCTGACTGTAGCAAAGCTCCTCGAAAAATATGTTGAAGTAGAACTATGTAACCACATAGAACAATTTCGACTGTTAGACCAATTCCAATCTGGCTTTTGTCAGGGTCAGAGCACTGAATCTGTTCTTACACATGTTGTGGACAACAAATAAAAAATGCCGGATAAGAATGAATCTTGCCTTCTGATACTCCTCGAATTTTCATCATATATGGATCTGATTAAACATGACAGCCTACTAGATTTATTGGGACATAAGATGTGGCTTTTAGAGTCCGTCATAAAATAGTTTTCTTTGATTCTCCACAATAGAACTCAAATAAACAAGATTAGACAGTACCTGTCCTAGCTCCACGCTCAAGCCCAAGTGGTTTCCAAGCTGGAGTATGGAAGTGCAACCCTCTGCGGCCAACCAAGATCTAAGATAGCTCCACTGAGGGCCTCTCTTAACTCTGCTACAAGGTTATCATAGGATCTCAAAGGAATGGTCACATCACTCCCAATTTGAAATCCCTAAACTGGCTCCCATATGAAGCAAGGATATATCTAAATATTGCCTGCATGACACATAAAGCCCTACACTTCAACACCCCAATTTACCTACAAAATCTAGAGCTTTCTAGTAGCTGTAGATCTTCTAGAAGTTCCAGGAACTTACTGTTGAAACCACAGAAATTCTACAAAAAGATAACTTACAACCGAGCCTTCTCTGGGATCACGCCTAGAATTTGGAACTCCCTGCCCCCTGAAATCAGACTGAACACCTCAACAGCATCATTCCCAAAGGAAGTTAACATGCTATTTATTAACACATTTCTGCCCTAGAACCTCTACTCTCTGGGTCCAATATGAAACCTTGTCTTCACCCTTGTTTATTACTCTTATGTTATGATTGGGTCTTGATCTGCTGGTTTAGAGTTACTATATCTTGTACCTTTCGCAACCACTTTGCTGTTTACTCTATATGCTTCTTCTGTCCTTATCAGCTGGAAAGTGCTCGATACCCCAAGAGGTCATGTTCACACTATGTAACACTTTTTTAAATAGATAAAATAATAACATTAATTTAGTAATTTAAGGGTAGCAATATAAAATATCTGTTAGGCCTTGTATTAACTTGCAGGAGAACAATATGTGTGGGTCTCAAATTGAGTAGCCAAACCATATAAATGGCATTTTCCTGTATGATGTATAATGACTTACTCCCTCTGTATGTCTCTCTCTCTTGTCGTCTTCGGTCATACAATATCCCCTGATGGTTACCTAGAGAACCTCAACATTGATCACATATGGGAATATCCTGGCAGCAGCAGTTAGGCCCTCTACGATCTATCATTTAGGTATCCATGGACACCTCAAGACTGTGGTCTTCTGCAAGCAGACTGACCGTAACAGTGCTTCATTTTTACATTTTCCACTCATGTACGTTGCATGAGAATTTACCAATGGGACAATTTTTATGCCTGAGAGGCAGTTGCTCAGAAACAGCAAATTATAAGTCACATGTGAATAGAATGTCATCCAAGTTGACTGAGAAAATATATCCATCTCACCTGATAAAATGAGCAAGGAAAAAAGTGTTGAATAACAACAGAAACCAGTTGACCTACAGAAAAGAGGAGTACAGCAGATGGATCTGTGTGACTACCTTCAATCCTCTGTCGAACAGGTTTTAGAAAATCAAAAATAAGCATTGGACAATCCTGCAGTCAAGGGGACTTAATCTAAATTAACCCATGCACTCATTTAAGAGGGCCAGGAATATCAAAGACATGTTAGCCCATACGCGCCCGCGAAAATCTGAGACCGAGGACACCATGGTAACTGAATAGTCTGACCAACAGCAATTCCAAAGATGTCATCTATATGATAAAGTGTCAATGCAACCAAATGTATATATATATGACCCCCAGGAGTGTGCACACCCACATCATTGAACTCAGAAGTATGATCAGGTATAAACATGATGCTACAAAGCTGACAAGACACTACATTGAGAGTGAGCATAGGGAGGAGGATATGGAATGGTATGTGCTCAAGAAAGTACAAAAAATCATGTGCAGATATGACCAGAACTCTATTAGTTTTTTTTATCAGAGATGGATCGATAGGCTCAGACCACCATGGTCTTAATGATGATGTTCTGTGTGGCAGCATGACTACATAATCATAAGATAGTTCCTGCAATTAATGCTTGAAATTTCAGACATCTGTTTTATTCCCTGGGGGTCTATCCATGGGGACCGTTCTGAATTTCCACCTTACATACAATTAGGGTAGACACTACCATACACCCAGCAACTTTCTGGTTGTCTTGACAACCTGATATGTGTAAAAAGAGATACATGCAGGTCTATTTGAGGCCACGCTAATGAGACACATGGTGGAATATCCCAGTCATTATTTATAAGTACACAGCCACCCCTAAACAGTAGCTTGAAACATATATGAGCTATTTCTGCTTGTTACTATGTCATCATTTTGTTTTGCCCCCCACGACTGAACGTACTCATAATGGGACTTTCTTGGTTCACCTACAAATTAAATACACTGTTAGTGCTGCCCCATGTTTTTATCTAAAAACATACGTGGAGTGTTGTTTTTGCATGGGCTCCCTTATGCATCTACCTTTCATTACCATGAATATCGGAAGGGACTAGGGGGCATATTATCAAGGGGGTTTATCTCCGCTTTTTTGGCTTTAAAAGCCAAGAAAGCGGAGATAAAATTATCACCCTATTACCTAGCTGTCGCTAACACCAGTTAGCGACAGCTAGTAGGAGATAGCGACCATCTTGGGCCCCACTTTGCATGTCAGTGATATTTATCACTAATGACATGCAAAGTGGGCGTGCCAAGATGTTAGCGACTGGAAACAGTCGCTAACATCGCTATCTCCTATTACCAACTTTTGGAGATATTCGCGCTAAGCGCGAATATCTCCAAAAGCTAACACCTACCCTGAGCAGTTCTTAGCCATGTTATCCAATGGGAGGTGGATAACAAGGCTAAGAGCATTAGCTCGGTAATGCATGAATATCGCTGACTTTTCAGCGATATTCATGCATTGCGGCCGTTTTTTATCGCATTTGCGATAAACCTTGGTAATACCAAGGTTTATCTGCGATATAAATTGCCGCAGCTCAGCGGTAAAATTTTGTCTCTAACCAAGCAATAGCGATAATTATCGCTATTGCTTGGTAATATGCCCCTAGGTGTCCTACAAACATTACAATAAAAATGTAGAGGACTCCACATTCCCTGGAATGTGCATAAACACATATTGTCCTGGTTGCAGAACGAAACTAGAAACAGAAGAAGTAAAATGCATAGGCTAACAAAAGGTTAAAGGCTAAAGCAGAACCTAAATGCACCAGCAAAACTAAACGTTTGTTTCCCTGCTTTTACTGACATTTCATGATAAAGTAATGTATCTCACAGTTAGTTGGTGTGGGTTTCAAGCTGGCTTTTAATTGATCCCCTTTCTCGCTCTGTAATCACTGCATGATGGGAAACAGGCCATGTTTCCCAGAACACCCTTACGCGCTACAGTGCAGTCATGTGATTGCACACATTACGCGGTTGCCCATGATTCAGTAGGAGGCGGGCAGAGTTTAAAAGCGTCCCTATTCTGTCCGCTGCTCGTACCAGCGGCAAAGAGCAGGCACATACAGGTGGGCGGGCATGGTGTACCTTTTGATGTAGTAAGTGGGTGTGGCATACCCCATGGGGGTGCGCTTTAAGACAGTCTGTGGAACGGTTGCAGCTAATTCCTTTCTTTTGGGGACAATTGCATGGTGAGTCGATGTGGAGTAATGAGAAATGGTGTATTGTGATATGGAGGATGTGTATTGTCTGATTGAGACTTTTGAATAATTGAGACCAAGGGGCTTAATGTACTAGACAACGCGGCTCAGTGAGCCGCGCATGGAGCTGTTTCCTCTTTTCTCTTGCCCCTTTCACATGATGGGCCTTATAACAATTGTATGTCACATGAGCACGCTGAACTTGAAGATGTGCTTCTCGATCTCCACCATTTGGCGTAATGATATTGCTCTGCTCATGAGTGACTACATGTTGGAAATTGTATGATTCACGTAGCTGCTACTTTGAAAGGGGCTAATGACTGGCGAAGTCTGCAAATAAATAGCAATTGAGCCTGACTTACCATGCACCATACCAGGGCTCCAGGCTGGAACTTGATAAACGAGCCCTTCCCTTCCGATTCCCTGACTGTGGGGGTTGGAAGCATACATTCCCTTAATATCATGAATTTAACTTTTACCACAATGGAGTAAGCACAAGGCACCTCTCTTGACACTACTGCTTTACGTGCAACCCTGTGAGGTGGTCAGAGGATCTCTTCTGATGAGGCCAGAAGAGCTACCACTTTTCTAGAGTTCTGAGAAATAGATATATACTACATGAATTGTCTTAACATACCTGTGTGTTTGCACCTTTGGTAATCAGGGAACCCATTTATTTATCTTATGGTTAAAAGTTACAACTCCTCCCTCATCTGATGTTTTGGTTCACCAGTGTGTGACTATAAAGGACAACGTCCCTGTCTTTGAGCAGGAAGCTTGTATTCCCTAAAGTCTAGGGTAACAGATATTCTCCATGAGACATTTTAGGAAATGGTTATGATATATCAGGATTTTTTTATTACTGTTGACATTAGCATAATACCATGCATAGTGTATGTCATTCGTCCTTGCTTGTGGTTTGTCACATAACATGTGTGTGAAGAGTACAGTGTCACTTGAATGCCCGCATCAGAATTGTCCAAGTGTATTTACCCAAGGAAGGTTATAATGATTTACCTCTTCTTTTCAAAAGGTTAATAGTTGATCTGTTCACCTCAGGTATGACTCACCTGAGTATATTATTATTTTTCCTATTTTGATATCACAATATTTGGCATAGTGACCAATAGGAAGAATTTAGGGATCATTGGCCCTTAAGAATATCTCCGACCAGTTAGGGCTATTGAATAGGGCAAAAACATTATGTTCCTTGGGTACCACCAGGAAACTGTGAGGTATTTTTACTCCACTGATTTGGATTCTGTCTTTATCCAATAGCTTTGTATTTAAGAATTCCTTCCTGCTATTAGTCCAAGAGGAGGTCCAGTCTGCCCTGGCAGCACTGTCCTACCAGGGTGGGGAGAGGTTGCCGATGATAAAACATGACATAATTACGTGTGTAAGACTTCCTCTTTGCTAAGAATGATCTTCTCCTCCCCATGCACTCAGAAATGAATTCTGCGAATGTCCAAATTGGACTGACATTTGTCTGGCTTGAGGTAGTAATACTGTAACTCGTATTCTTCCTATAGCTGCAACATTGAATTTTGATAACTGTATGTCGTAGTAGAATGTGTGGATTTGGGGGTCTTTTGGGAGACCACCCAAAGGTGCATGGTCACCCTATAGACCATGGGTTCGAATTACAAACTGAGACCAACACTGGAGCATGGAGAGAAAGGATATTTATTACAACCTCATGAGAGAGAAAGCATCAACAACAGACACCCATAGCTTTCTGAGGAGGCAGTCTGCCAAGCACTTTGGCTCCACGTCTTATATACCCTTCATCCCCACCCCCGCGTGTACAGTAAAGAAAGAACACCATGATTATGCAAAAGGGGGGATGTGTACAGTAAACGATGAACACCATAATTATACAAATGGAGACGTGTATAGTAAAACAATGAATGCGTTAATTATAGGTCAATCTGATAAGTTAGCAGATGGTCACTCTTAGGCCCCTGCAGGGCATAAGTGAAAAGCATGTTTATACAACAGATAGAGGTCAATCTGATAAGTCCGCAGATGGTAGTTGTTGGGCCCTTGCAGGGCATAGTGCACAAGGTGAAGACGATAAGCATCTGGGAAACTCCCTTCCGACTGGTTGAGCATGTGTTGGTCAGTTTGTGGTCAGGCCAGAGTACAAACAGGGTGTGTATGTCCTTGCAGGAATGAGGCAAGTCAAGAGTGAAGCCCCAGAGCATTTGTGATACAGAGAGAAGGTCAGAAATGAAGGGTGAAGCTCAAAATGGCAGAGCGAATGGCATGATAACAGACATACTTTTCCACAGAGTACAAAATGGCTGAGCGAGTGTCAAGATAAAGAATACATTTTCCACAAATGTGCAGCAGCTTGACCTTCTACTGTCCCTTGTGCGTTAAGAATCACACTATTGAAAACAGTGTTTAACTAAGCTTTTCTTTTGGCTTATATGAAATGCATAAATGTGCAAAATGAATAAGCAAGAAATAAACATAGGTGTTTAAGTTTACAAATTTTTTATATTGATAATAAAAATTTAAGTATTTGCAAAAAGAAAATATTTTTGGGAAACTGAAAACTGTCCTTGGGAAGGTGCAAAATGAAAATCAAATTAAGTGAGTCTTAAAGCAGAGGGGAATTGTAACTTGGAGAGGGTGGACAAATCATAAAAAGCATCAAGAAACATCTAGAAATTCATCCTCTGTACAAAAGGGAAAAACAAATTCTAATGTCCATAAATTGTTAAAAGAAAATGAGTCCACTGTCCAAAATTCTAATAAAGTCATTTTCCTATACAAGAGGAGGTGTCCGAATACCATTCCTGGCTTGGGGCAAAGTCCCTGGCCATCCTTCACACTCTGCCTTCACCAGAATGATGTTGAAGTCCTCCTCTGATGTAGACATTAAATGGTTTGTAGTGGCAGGTCCAGACACCCCTCACGAAGAATTGAACTCAGGAGTACCAAGAGAAACAGGAATCATAGAGGAACTGGGAAATGGGATAACAGGAGGTGGGGTGGGGCCGGGTAGTGCCGGGCGGGGTGTGTTCGGCAGTCAGACAACAAGAAGGTCATGAAGCCACATAAAGTTTTAGAACTGTTCAGTTCAGTGACCATCTCTTGGAGTATCTGGAATTCTCCAACTTGGGGCCAGATTATGATGTTGTTAGGAAAGGCTCCGAATGAGATTCGGTTTTGCAGAATCCGATTCTGAACCCTTGTTTCTGAACGAATCTTACACATTTCTCAATGACCAATTACAATGCCTGAAAACCGTTTGAGCAGTCCGAATCGGTTCCGAAAGGCATTTGGACAGCCAGAGTCTTTCACAGCTGATTCGTACAGCCAATGGAGATGGTTTCCGGATGAACGATTACGATGACCAATTTGGACATCTGTTCCGATTCAGCCTGCACAAAATGAAACAGCTGTTGGAATCTGTCTTTGGAGGCCCGTTGCAGGCCCCCCTTCACCCAGAGGCATTTGAATGGGGCCTGTGGGGGTACCCAAAGTACCCCTATTCCCAACCATGCACAGGGTGCTTGGTTTTCCCCTACCACCCCTATTCTTCAGTGGGAGCCTGTGTTCTCATTCGGAACAAAGACTCCCATTGAAGCCATTGCGAGTATTACAGAGCGATGTTGGGAAGCATCGTAATCGGTCGTACAGGCTCACAGGATCAAATTTGTTTGTAAACGAGTCCAAGACTGATTTGTTCGGAACAGTTTCGTAACAACATCGTAATTGGGCCCTGAGTGTTAGATATCCTGAGAGATCATGCCCCGAACCTCTGTGGGTGACCCCAATACCTTCTTGAAGGCAGCCTAAGAGATATATACAGATGGAAGGAAGTTGGCTGCACAAGAGGGTTGTAGGGTGTAATAAACTGAAGTGTCCCTCAGCTGTTGGTGTTGTTTTATGCAGACCCTGGAAGGATTAGATGATGATTGTAGAGGGGGTGCAGCTAAAGCCCCAATGGGGGTCTCTGACAATAATAGGGGACTGGGTGTATATTCAGATTTTGGTTGGGCTGTTTGTCAAACACTATTCAAGGCCTGGAGGAGCATCCTCTTGGCTGTGCCTTGAGTCTTTTTGTGGCAGATCTTGTCTGTCTCCAGGTGGGCACAGAATTCCTACTGGTGGTGGCTTCCACCTCGCTGGTAGTGTCATGTGATCTTGCCCACCTCTCAGTGAAGAATCTTCTTACTTGTTCCCGGTACTGCTGTGATTTAATTTGACCAGCCCTGCTAGAAGAAATGGGAAGGAGAGAACGTTTTGAATTTTTGTGCTCACTACCTCATATTATCATATCTTTAGTTGAAAGAGATATTTTATCCTTAAAGAATTGACATTGTGCAGTCTTTAACAAACTAGTAGATATCTAACGCTTTGGTGCAAATATTGATGCCCTACAAAATAGGTAGAATTGATATATAGAGGCATTCAACAAAGTAGAAAGGGTTGAGCGTAGAGCTTATGACCTATTGACTAAATCTGTGCTTAAAGTAAAACAAAATTATTTTGCTACATCTTACACACATTGCTATCTGATATTAGAGTGCATTTGTCCAAACCAACATAGCATTCTAAAAGTATATACCCTATTGTTGATTTTTCTGTAACAAATTTGCCAAAATATGAATTAATTGTATGAATTATAATTCTAATGGTAAAAAATTGATGGTACTTTAGAAAGTAAAGAAAAACTACACAATGTCAGCATCACATTAACTGAGTCTGATAAAATAAAAATACATCAGTTCACCAATGTTGAAATTATGTTTTAACTGTTAAGTTGTCACTAACTTTTGAACTGTAACATTTTTATAATAGAATATCAAATGACTAGTCAACCCAAAAACTATATATGCAAGCTGGTAAACAAGAAATTTGGACTATAGCTCTAAATGAATACATGACAGGCCACTCCCCTCAAAACACATGTGCACTTCTGTTAATTTATCAATAATATACTTCTCTCTGCTGCTCAAACTCTTCCAGATATGCATGAATGGTCACCCAGGCTACTCTCAGGATGCTTCTATACAGTGGTGTCATGCAGGAGTGGTGAGAGCATGGCTAGGATGACAAGCCCATGATGCCCCTGGCCCTGATTTGGGCCCAGCAACAAAGGTCCTTGTTATAAATTGGGTCGCTAGTTGGTAGAGGTATGCTTCCTGTCCATGTTAGGGACCACAATCCTAGTCAAGGTAAGTCAGATAAGTACCCTAAATTAGCCTATGCTCACTCTATGGTAGCTTGGCACAGAGCAGGCAGGCTTAACCTAAGGGTCCAGTGAAAATACCAACAATAAAATAATCCAACCTAGGTTAGAAAATTAGAGAGTAAGTTATTATACAAAAAAAAGTAAGACCAAAACGACAAGCATCCAAGTCGTGAATTTTTAAAGAATATCCTGACATATAGTGCTTAGAAAACTAAAGCGCCAACCGGGGCTATTTGGTCGCGCTGGACCTGTATGTTCAGGCATACTGCCATGGAGCACGGGTCAGATAGAGGGACCAACCTGATCCCGTTCTTTGGATGGAGGGTGCGTCGTCATCTAGGACCCGATGCGAGGAGCAGAGGAGCAGATGCCTCAATCCAGCTTGTTGTAGTCTTTGCTTTGGTTCTTATTCGCGTGGTTGTATGCATTGTCGGTGAGTCCCTTGCGATGAAGGTGATGTGTTGTTGTTGAGCCCCGCAGCTGCACAGCCGGCGATGTCTCTGTCTTCAGCGGTGATGAGTCGGCTATGATGGGAGATGTTTGGGTTCCATCTGACGCTATGCATAGATTTTGCTTGTGCAGCACAGAAATTGCACTTCCAAGGTCCTAGGACTGTATCTTAGGACTGTATTGGCACCACTTGGCAGAGTAGAACTAAAAGATGGTAGAGTCCAGGTGCTGTGGCAGGGCTGCTGGACGTCTTTGATATCCCTGAGAATTGAGAACAGGAAGCAAGCAGGCAATCCCTTGGAGTCACTCTGGGTTCAGGTGCTGTTGGTCCAGTCCTTCTTGCCCAGGCAGAGAGGGCAGAAGGCAGGTCAGTACAGCAGAAAAACAGTTCTTCCAAAGCAGCAGTCCAGCAGAGTGGCCGTCCTACAGCAGCACAGCCGCCCTTTTTCTTGGCAAAGTATCTACACTTCCAGAAGTGTACTGAGTTGGTCAGAAGTCCAGTTCTTAGACCCAGAGGTGCCTTTGTAGTGGTGTTGACTTCAAAGATGGACTTCGAAGTGCATACAGGTCATCCCTCCCTGCCCTAGCTCCAGAAACCCTCCAGGGGATTAAGCAGTCATTTGTGTGTTAGAAGGACACAATCCATTTAGGTGTAAGTGTCAGCTCCTGCCTCCCATCCTGCCCCAGGATGACCCATCAGTGTGTAAATGGCCCATCAGACATACCTAAGTTCCCTTTGTGTGTGACTGTCTAGAGAGAATGCACAAGGCCCACCTGTCACCCACTCCTACACCAGAGACAGGCAGTAGGCACATAAGGCTTAGGAGCCAAAAATGCCAGTTTTCTAAAAGTGTAATTTTTAATGTTGAAAAAGTAAATCATCTTTACCATTGAAGAGGGTTTATTATTGTAAGTCCTTAGGTTCCAAACATGACAGTTCTTCTCCTTCTCAATAAGGAATTACACGCTTGTACCAATACCAGCAAATAATGGGTAAGTCTCGTGTTGCATTGCTTTCAAGGGCGGTTTTGATAAAGGTGTTACATCTGGTAGTGAGACTCTAGCTTCTACCCCATGGAGTGTTATCTGTAGAGTCAAGGGAACCTTTGGTGGATGTAAAATTCCAAGGTGCGGCCAGCTTGCGAGCCTCTTACTCCCTTGATTTTCCAGAGGGCAGAACCTATCTAGGAGAAATAGCCTTGGATCTCCCATTTAATAACCCTGAATCCATCTCCTTAACAGAAGAAATCCTATTGCGATTCTTAGCCGCCCGTGTAATATTGGCTACTTGTCGGGGTTTAACAGTACTGTCCTGGGAAAGTCTTTTCATGGCTTTTATGGAGCAGTAAGTGTGGACAGCTTAAGCGCCTAAAAAGAGGGACGCAGGCTGTACCCAAACCTATATGGGCCGCCTCAGCGCTCACTCCTCTGGCCAGCAAGAAGAAAAACAGAAAGAGCAAGGGGCCTAGCAATGAAGAGAAGTAATCGTCTCACATACCTTGGGAGGGCCTGGAGAGCCTGGAACCACCTCAGAAGCTTTCTAGTGTAAGGAAATTGCCATAGGAGAGGAGCTGCCACATAGGGGGCGGGTGAGGCACAACAGTGATATAAAAAAAGAACAGCGTCTCATTGGTCAGCAATACCAGACGCCTCAGCCGCCTGGCATTATCGCTGCAGAGTTAACAATAACGCCTTTAGCATCCAAGCCACCATCCGCCTAAGTAACTCTAGAGAAAAGAAAGTCAAGCTGCCAATCACTTCCTTGAGCCGCCTTCAGATTAGCGTGGAAGTTTCCTACTCCAGAGAGAGAAAAAGAGAGTCCATCAGACGTCAGCCATCAACTCCTGGCAAACAAAAAAACCCGGCACAAAAAGGAGGGGAGTCACTTCAGCTTTTTTTTCTTTTGCCCGGGATTAAGGAAATATATAAGGAGTTCCTCTCCCAGGGACTGAATTCGAGAATGCAACAAAGTATCTGCGGCCGCAAATCGGTCGTACGCCACCTTCTGTGCTTTGGGGAAAGACATGAGCCGCTCCTCCTCTTTGAACTGTTGTGAGAGAAACACCGTCAGCCACACAACTGGCCCTGCCTTTCTCGCGGAGCATGACGGAAGCTTTCGTGGAAGTTGGTACGAGCATTCATTCAAAAGCTAACAACCCTACTATATCAAAGCAAGGCCTTGCTTCAGACATGCATGACAGTTGTGAGGCAGGTGTCTCAACGGAGGATTCAGCAATTAGACTCCCTGGTGCATCATCATTCACTACTGCCCTTGAAGCTCCAGGTGAAATCTCATCTTTGGTTGTTTCCCCTAGTCCATGGATGGACCAATCTAAATTACTGGAATCCCCAGGAGCATCTGAGGCTACGTCTCATGCTTTATTACACCAGATTTTGACAGAATTGCAAAGTATGAACCTTTCTCAGATGGAAGCACAAAAGAAAATGGAATCGCAGTTAGGTTCCATTCAATCTGATATCCTGCAGCTTTCCACACGTATTACCGACACAGCACAACAGGTGTCAGACCTCGAAGACAAGATGCCTCTACACACAAGTCAGATCTCAAAATTGCAATCCGAACTCGTTGGTCTCGACATCAAAGTCGATGATGCAGAATACCGTTCATGAAGATGTAATCTTCGTATTTCAGGAGTCCCTGGGGATAGCGAGGATGGTCATTCTGGGGTAGAAGTTGTTTCTGATCTTATTTCTAAATATGTCTGTCCAGAAATGCAACTCTGTAAACTGATCTCATGCTCCCCAGAGTTCATCAGGTTCCGGCGGTGCAGTACCCCAATGCTAAATACCCAAGAACTAATATTGCAAATTTTGGCGACTTTAGAATTAAGGACAAGATTTTGGCACGAGCCATCCAGGACAAAGGATTCCGGACTTCCGATCATTTTTCATTAAAAAAAATTCAGATATGTCCTCTTTTGTCGCACGTACAAGAAAAGAGTTTTGAGGCACGATTAATTCCTTTCAGCAGCTTGGAGCCCCGGCTGGCATAATCCAACAATCGAAATTGAAAGTGTTTTACAAAGGGTGGGTCCGGATTTTCCACTCTGTGGAAACAGCACAGGAGTTCTTACAGTCCTTACAGCATGCAGGAGATGGGAATAAGGGCTAGTGTGTTTTTGCCTCTTCTCTGCCTTTTTCCTCTCTCTCTTTTATGAGCTCTAGATTAACCCTGGGCGGTGAACTTCGCTCTGCTCACGGAGTTTGCGAAGTTTCGGTAACTTCGCGGTTCGCGTAGAGCGTGAAGTTGCCGAATACTACGCAATCTACAGCATAGCGTAGTTGTTTTTC
Organism: Lissotriton helveticus; assembly: GCF_964261635.1. Lineage (NCBI taxonomy): Eukaryota > Metazoa > Chordata > Amphibia > Caudata > Salamandridae > Lissotriton > Lissotriton helveticus. The sequence continues at coordinate 1,117,455,989 of NC_136067.1, forward strand.
TTCCTCGCGCACTCAATATGCATTCTCGCGGGCGTGGTAACGACTTACGGTGATTCTGCGTTCATTGTCTCGAGGTTTGGAGTCCGGCCGCATGATCCCACGAGACTGTGCGAACGCGAACACGTCATTCGGACACGATATCTTCCTTCCGGCGGCAGTGTTGGTAAGATCGCATTCCCGAACACGCAGTCCTACAATCTGGCAAAGAATATATCTCGCGCAGGATAAAACCTTCTCGAAAATGATCATTTTGCTCAGAAAAACTGCTCAGATTGTGATTTGGCTATAGTCTTTTGTGCAAGGAGTCCTTTTTTTTTTTACTCTTTTTTTCAAGAGGAAGAAGTGCCCCTGAGTCTCCAACTTCCTATTCCTGTCCAGCAGGCTCCTCCCAGTGCTTTTTCCATGTGCTGTTCACTTTCATTTGGATTTGGAGCTGGAAGGAACACTTTTTGAGTCTGTCTGCTGCATCATATCATTGGATTGGATTTATTTGAGGACTTTTGGAGTTGAGATTTCATTTTACAAGTAAGTTGGAGAATTGGTGTACATGTTTGTTTGATTGGGGCTTTTTTTACCTACAGTTTCTGGGCTTTTCATCATTTAAAAAAATTATTGCTGTGGGTGGCCTGTACTTTCAGTAGGGGCCTAGTTGTTTTTCTTTGATATTTCAGCCAGTAGGCCCAGAGGTACCCATGGGTCCATGTTTCTGTATGTCTGTTGAATTTAAACATGATGTAGGGCATGGATGGCTTATGATTCAATTGCTAAATGTGGTTGTGGTGTATTTCACTGTTTGCGTGTGTGTGTGTTAAATACCTTTGTTGGATGTTTGTGTGCTTGATGTGTGACTTTCCAATCCTTTTGTAGCCCTGTTGATTTTGATTTTTGCATTTTTGTATTAAAGCTGTGTTGTTTAGCAGGCCTCCTTTGACTGGTCATATATATGCCTGCTTCAGTTCATTGTTTTCCATGGCCTGTTGTGACTGTGAGTAACCATGTGGCTTGGGGCCATTTTGTGGTGGTAGTTTAGTAGTGTGCTTCTTTTTCCATATAGGCCTGCATGTCTTTTCTTTGTTCCCCTTGGCTTATGCTTGTTGTTGTTGTGGCCTGGCCATGTAGGTGGTGGCCATTTTGTGAAGACAGGCAGTGTGCTTTTGGCATAGGCTTGCATTGTCTGCCTTCCATTTATTATTGTTGTAGGTGGCTAGCGGCCATTTTGTGGAACCAGCCAGGCGGTGTGCTGCTTTTGCCATAGGCTTTAGTTCCAAACTGGTGGCCTAGTCTGCCAGTAGGCCCAGAGGTAGTCATCATCAAATCATGGGTGAATAAAAACTGTTTCTGTGTTGTCTGTTGAATTTTAACATCATGGATGGCATTGGATTGAATTGCAAAATGTGGTTTTTAGGCTGGAATTTCAGTTTTTGGATGTGTGTTAAATAAATAGGGCTTTTCAGCCAGTAGGTAACCCTAGGTGTTCAGCTCGCGTAGTTTTGGCAACTCTGCAAAGCGCAACAATGCAGACCTACAGTTTTTGTCTACTTTGCACGCTCAATATGCGTGTTCACGCATGCGATAACGACTTTTTGTACAGATCGCGATGCCGAACACGCAGATTTTTCAATCTGGCGAACAATATCTGTGGAGCAGCATAAAACCTTCTTGAAAAAGATGATTTTGTTCACTTTGCTACAAAAACTCCTGAGGTTGTCATTTGGCTGTAGCTTTTTGAGCATGGAGGCATTTTCATTTAAAAAAAAAAATGTAAAAGAGGAAGGAAGTTTCCCAGAGACTCCAACTTCCTGTTCCTGTCCTTTGTATTCACTTTCTTGTTATTGTGGTTGGCCTGACCATGTGGTGGTGAACATTTTGTGAAGCCAGGAATTTTGCTTTTGCCATAGGCCTGCATTGACTGTCTTGTATACCTTTTCTTGTTTTTGTAAGTGGCCTGGCCATGTGCTGGTGGCCATTTTGTGGGACCAGCCACTGTGCGTTTGTCATAGGCCTCGAGGCATGTGGCCTAGTCTGCCAGTAGGCCCAGGCGTACTACTTATCAATCATCATGGGTGCATGAAAGTTAAACAACTGTTTTTGCGTTGTCTGTTGAATTTTAACATCATGTATGGCATGGATGTGGATGTCATTGGATTGAATTGCAAAATGTGTTTTTTTTTTGGGGTATATTTCACTTTTTGGGTGTGTTAAATAAATGCCTTTTTTGCATGGGTATGTATTGTTGTTGCTCCCTGATGCATCCATCCAACGTGATGCACAAACTTAGGGCAAACAGGCTACACTACATACATTTATGTTTTTGTTCTTTGCTATTCTTATTCTTCCTGAGTGTACACAGTACAGTACACCAGGAAAGCCCTGGCCTTGTTGTCAAAGTCTCATAAATGGCTACACTCACTGTTGTTGTTCACTGAGTTACTAAAATGTAATAATTGTGACCACCACACACTAAGAAGTTATGTTATATTATATTAGTTTGATTGTACTATCGTTTGACTGATGTTCTTTTGGCTTTTTTGCTTTTAGGCGCACAAAAGACTGAGGAGGAGGTGTGTCATCATCACCCGTTGTGGAGCCAGACAGACGTCCTGCTGCTGTACACGACGTGACGTGTGAGTGACCTGACCGGCCATCTCTGCAACTTGTGCAACTGAGTGCTGCTGACATCTGAAGAAGATGCCCCCAAAGAAAGCATGTACAAGGTCCTCCAGTACCAAGAAAGTTGCTATTGAGAAGAAGGAACAGAAGAAGAAGGAAGTGTCACTTAAGTCTGGTGTGCCACCCAAACCTTTTTAAGGACACCAAAAATGACACCACCAGCAGCGGTGTCCAGGAGCCAAGCTGGGGGCAGCACCTCCGCATTTGTGGGCCCAACCCACCAACCCAGGCCCAAGCAGATGAGTGTGGAAGAGGTAGCCAGCCTAATAGTGGAAAGCAGTGATGCGGAGCCTGACCTAAACTTATCGCTATCTCAAAGTAGTACTCAATCAACGCAGGAGGGAACACAGCAGGTAAGTGGTCAACAACAACAGCCGCAGCCACCGCCCGCAATAGTAGTTGTTGTTCCTCCCGAAGTAGGGGCAGTTCTGGAAAGTGAGCCTCGTGCAGAGGAAGCCACTCATTCAAGAGATCCATTCTCTTCCAAATCCCCAGCAAGTAAAAGGAGGGTTAGTCCATCGAGTTCTTCGCCAAGCATCCCTTCTGATGATCTAGATGTCACTTGGGAGCCACAACAACCTGAGCATGAGAGGGGAACACATCCCAAGACCAGGCTAGGGAAAAGGAAGGTTCCAGAAAGCCTTCGACTTATGGAGGTTGATGTAGAACAGCAGGATAATGATGATGAGCCAGTCATCACAAACATCACTCCCGGCCCCGAGGAGATAGATACCAACATTATTACCCTATCCAGAACAGCTGCGAGTGATGTAGCACGCATACCTCCAACACAGGTAACGCCAACTCGACCTCCAGCTTCCATAATTAAATTAGCAAAGGGCCAGCAGCGTCCTACATCCAGCACAAGCACAACCTCAGCAGAAATAGGTAGTGGTACTGCACAGAGTCAAATTCAACGCAGACCCTGCAGTTCATCTGCCATTGGAAGTGGCACCTCAAGCAGGAGACAAAAGTTAAGCTCCCCAGTTTGGGATTTCTTTATGGTTAGCAAAAAGGTGGAGAACGTTGCTATATGCTCCATTTGTCATACCTCTCTTAGTCGGGGTAAGCTTGGTACAAACTATGGTACCGGAGGCCAAATGACCCATCTGAAAAAACACCACGCAATGAACTGGGAGGACCACCTTTGTCGCATAAAAACTGGAACCATTGCTGTTGGTGGGGATAAACGAGTAGAAGGTCTGCTCATGGTGGAACAGGAATAAGAAGAAGAGGGAGACATTCTAATTGGTAGTGGTGCACATAGTAGCCCTGTCCCCAGCCCTGCAGTGGTACCGCACACATCCTGAGCAACATCTCAGTGGCACAAGTGTATGAGTCAGCCTGAGACACCAAGGAGTACTACAATTAAAAAAGTCCAACGTTGAGCCTAACAGAAAGGAATACCATGCAGCCTACCATTCTTCGCATGTTTACTAGGCCAGAGGGACAGTACGAAAGCAACCACCCAATAGCACGTTTGTACAATGCGAAGCTGGCTAAAATGTTAGCACTGGACCTTCTCCCTTTTTCTTTTGTTGAAGGGGTGGGTTTTCTGGAATTTGTGACAACCATCTGCCCAAAATGGAAGGTTCCCAGCCGCTGCCATTTCGCCAGAGTTGCTGTTCCAGCACTACATTACGACGTGCTGGAATTGCTTGGAGCTGTTCAGAGTATCCTCCTGACTACAGACATGTGGACCAGTTGCCAAGCCACTGATTACATGTGCATCACTGCACACTGGATCTCTTTTTCAGGTGTTAGAGAAAAGATATCTGCAGGTGTTGACACTGATGAGATTTTTAATGACACTCGCAAACATGCAACTGTAGCCCCGTTTGCTATAAGAAATCTAATATGGCTGCAAATTTTTTAATGAGTTTAACAGCAAGGTTTTGAGTGTCTGCGACCTAGAGGGCTGAACATTGGTTTTGTTGCCATGGACAATGGCAGTAAGGTAGTTAAGGCCATGAAAGATGGTGGCTATTTCAGGGTCCCGTTTTAGGCAGACTGCATTAACATTGTTGTTCAAGACTTTCTGAAATTGAAAGCAAAGTCAGCAACTTACTGACCACCTGCAGAAGAATATGCACACATTTCAACCATTTTTTTAAAGCCCGGAAGCAGCTGAGGGTCATTCAATGTGAGCATAAAATGCCAGTCAAAGCACTCATCCAGGAGGTGCCAACACATTGGAACGCAACTTATTACATGCTTGATCGTCTTTTTGAGCAGTACATACCACTCAATGCTTATGTCATGAAAATATTAGGGGATCCTACTGTGAAAGGCATGACCGTTGAGATGGGCCAATGGGATCTCGTTAAATGCCTGACAGAGATGCTACTTCCTTTTGAGTTCTTCACACGTGAAGTCAGCAGGGAGGACTGTACGATGGGCCAAGCTATCACATTGTTGTACATGCTAGAGCAAGAGCGGAAGGAGGTGTCTGAAACATACGCAGGTGTGGATGACAAAGTAGACGCATATTATTTGGCGGACACCCTAGCTGTTCGCTTATCTGAAAATACAAGGATTCAAAATAAAATTCTGTCACATCGACATTACATTACTGCCATAATTTTGGATCCACGGTACAAAGTATTTCTGAACAGTAATGCAGTCATTCCTTTTTCAGAAGTGGATGTTGCCAAGTACAAAACTTTGATAGCTGAGGAAGCCACTGATTTCGAAAACAAACAGCTCTTAATTAGAGGCCCGCCACCCCAGTACAGAACAAGTACTACAGGGCATCCAGAGTTAAGTTCTACTTCAGAGCCTGAGAGCAGTGCGTTTGCCTCCTAGCAGTCACCAACACTGCCAATAACATCAACAACAGCACCAACAGGATAATCAGCCACATTAAAAAAACAACAACAACTGATTGGTTTCTACGGAAAGAGTTTGGTAAGTCCATTGCTGATGCAAAGGCAAAAGAAGCCAAGCAAATTGGAGCACCCCTGAACATTGAGCGGATGGTCCAGGCCTATCTGGATGACACAACAGAGGTCTTCATGGAGCAAAGCCCATTGATGTATTGGTATGGGAAAAGAAGCCAATGGCCAGTGCTCAGCAGGCTGGCGATAAAGTAGCTGGCTTGCCCTGTTGCAAGTGTCTCTTCGAAGCGTGTGTTCAGTGCTGCTGGTGCAATTGTAACTGTGAAAAGGACCAGTCTCTTGCCAAAACACAACAAATCCATCACCACTTTCTCCTATTTTTATTTCCCTATTGGAGTTGCAAGTCTGTGCATTTAACTGCCCACTCCACTCCTTAGAGTCCTGTTCCATCTTCCTGACTCACCCTAAATACATTTCCATCAAGCCAGACATTGAATGTAGATGGAGAACAGTACAATAAATGTTGCCTCTAACAGTCCCTTCATAAGACGTGGAACTTGACTATAGCTATCTTCCGTTTTGTTTCCGAGCCAAAACTCATCACTGTGTCCTAAGGTTTCTGCCTCTGTCTGCAGGCATCCAAAACTCTTCACTGTCCGAATTTGAGCGGGCATCCAAAAGTAAACTTATCTCTGTCAGAAGGCTAGGCATCTGATCTGACAGCCAAAGAGAAGAGCTAACAGGTAATGATTAATGAATGATTGCATGCATTGCGTTGGATGCTTGCAGGCTCTGAGCAAATGTGCATGAAGTCGAACTATACCAGTTAATCTACAAAGTAAAAGTGAAGGAAGTGACAGTGAATGTTTCCTTGTTGCACATTGTTCTTCTACTACTGCAGGTGCAGGCCAATATCTTTTTAATTTTTTTAATATGGAATATGGATTTAATCGGAGTCACTACAGACTGAGTTGGTGTTGGACAGCATGTACCACACCATGATGATAACCATACTATCTTTGCACGCAGTAAGTTATTTGGATCGGAGATGATTGATGGAATAACTGCATTTCATGAACTGGCATAAAAGGTAAACACAACAATTCAACAGGAACCACAGCAGACCTAGGCTACATGTCTGGTGGAGTTGAGTATAGTGGTATGATTGACTAACAGTGGTGCATTGATTTAGTCACTTGATTTGGAAATTGCTAGGTTGCTGTAAATGCCTTTTGTCTGGCTCTGTAAAAATTTAAGGTAAATGGAGGTTGGGTCATGGCCTGGTACTGTGGCCTGTTTTGTGCTGGCTCCTGTCCAGTTGTTGGTGTAGCTTAATGCTGTAAATACAGTAGACTTGATGTATCCAAGCCGCCTCAGTCTGAAAGTGTTCTCTCAAGAGTCTTGTCTTCTTGCACTCCACCGTAATTGATGCTTTTTTTATTCATTTATTTTTCAATACCCCTTTTGTTTTTCCATCTACACTTACAGGCCGGCCTTTACCCTGTGCTATACTGGGAGAAACAACTCACACTTACCTTACCAATCCGCATCAGGCAGGCAGTGGCACCCAAGAATGATGTGCAGAGCATGGTGATGCACACTTACAACGCAACTTTTACGTCGTAATGCTGTTACAACGCAGCTATTACAACGCAGGATCCATTACATCGGATGCCATTACAACGCATGGCATTACATCGCATATGCTATTACAACGCATACCATTACATCGTAAGTATTGGTAAGTATATAATTTTTTTTTATTTTATTTAATATTATATAATTGATTTAATTATTATTAATTATAAATAAAAATAAATAAAAATATTTATTTATGTTTTTAAATATTATAAATTAAATTTATTAATTTAAGTAATTTTTTAAATAAGTATGAGTATAGGAGTATATGTTTTGGTGTACTGAGGTATATGTTTTGGGGTGTTTGGGTATTTTTTGGTTTTAGGGCAGGGTTTGGGTTTTGGGGTACAGGGGTGTTTTTAGGTTTCAGGGTAGGGTTTGGGTTTTGGGGTACAGGGGTGTTTTTAGGTTTCAGGGTAGGGTTTGGGTTTTGGGGTAAAGGGGTGTTTTTAGGTTTCAGGGTAGGGTTTGGGTTTTGAGGTACAGGGGTGTTTTTAGGTTTCAGGGTAGGGTTTGGGTTTTGGGGTACAGGGGTGTTTTTAGGTTTCAGGGTAGGGTTTGGGTTTTGAGGTACAGGGGTGTTTTTAGGTTTCAGGGTAGGGTTTGGGTTTTGGGGTACAGGGGTGTTTTTAGGTTTCAGGGTAGGGTTTGGGTTTGGGGTACAGGGGTGTTTTTAGGTTTCAGGGTAGGGTTTGGGTTTTGGGGTACAGGGGTGTTTTTAGGTTTCAGGGTAGGGTTTGGGTTTTGGGGTACAGGGGTGTTTTTAGGTTTCAGGGTAGGGTTTGGGTTTTGGGGTACAGGGGTGTTTTTAGGGTTAAGGGTTGGGTTTGTGATTAGGGCTAAATAAATTATAGTTACCATTTATAAATTAATTAAAATATATTTATTAAATTAAATTAATTATATTATATTAATTACATTTTTAATTAAATTAATTAAATTAAAAAAATTATTTTAATTAATTTAATTTCATTACAATTTTAAACATATTTAAATTAAAATAATTTCATTATATTAATTAATTAAAATTAATTACAATTTTTATTAAAATTAAATTAAATAAATAGATTTAAATTTATTAAATTAAATTAACTACTATTTTAAAATGTATTTTAATTAAATTAAATACATTAAATTAATTAAATTAAATTAATTACATTTTTTTTAAAAAGTATACTTACCTATACTTACGATGTAATGCCATGCGTTGTAATAGCATCTGCGATGTAATGCCATGCGTTGTAATGGCATCCGATGTAATAGATCCTGCGTTGTAAAAATTCCGATGTAACGGAATGCGTTGTAATAATCCGCGATATAGTGACACCAATCCGCAGAGCATCCATGGAAGGGAGGAGCAAGCTGAATGACGAGATGCAACTCCACAATTGGACCTGGATAATACAGTAACTTTAGTATCATTCATCATTCGTCTTTTAATTAATTTGATTCCTTTTTTTCTCTTCACTCATTACGACTGTGTGTTGTTTGCTAATTGAACCCTACAACTACTTGTTTAATTTTCTTTGCTAGCTTTAAAATTAAGACCGGTACAGCATGTAATTTTGGTCTCTCTGAGGGCATACAGGCAAGGCAAATTTCATATTAATAATACTTCTGCCCTGTGCTGTCTAATTGTGTAGTAGTAGTTAGTAAGTACTACTCATTAACCATCAAGTTATCTTCATCATGATGCAAGCATTTCCTTTTTCCCCCTTTATAGATTTATTGGATAATGGATCATGGTCGTCTTCCATGATTGTGTTTTACTTTTGTTGTGTCCATCCATACTGTTTTTCTTTGTCAAACCTTTCCCCAAACCCCCCTTCCCATCCATTCATCAAACCCTAACCCTTTTCCCCAGGGCTGTGTGATTTATATTGAGGTGTGATGTGACTACATTAAATGTACACCAACAATTAATCACACGCTTGTTGGGGCAGATGTAGTGAAACCAACACTAAATAAATTTCAAGGCAGGGCGAGGATCTTCTTCTGCTTGCCCACCCATGCTCAGTCTATTTACAAGCCAATTTTTTTTTCCAAAGGGACCCACCTAATACATCATAATTAATGGCCGGCATTGATTGGATGCTATCTAGTATCCACCCATACTGGGTAGCCCACCCAGGCAGGCATCTTCTTTCACCTTCCACCCATTCTTCAACAACCCATGCATCTGATCTGATTCCTATCAGCCACCTATGCATGCTTCCAACATATCCTTCTCTGCCAGTCATATTACATCTCGCCCGTCCTTCTTCCGTCCACCCTTCTTTCCCTTTTTGTTCAACACATCCATCACGGTCATCTGATCTGACTTTTAGTCTTCTCCATAAAACTTTCACAGCTGAGTTGGAGTCAGATATAAGAGGCCGTTGGTTACTCAACTCACGCTGTTAATGCTATTGCTAATGCGTTGCTAATGCTAAGTAAATGGTTTCTTCTTCAACGGTTGTATAATGTTCACTACAACTTCATACTTAACAAGTCTCACAGTACAGTGAGCGAAGTGAACACCCTTCCAGCTAGTAGAAATGTCAATAAGTAATGAACATAACTTACCACTGCCCGCCACTGCTGCTGGTTCCCTCCCTGTAGCTCCTGCAGGTGCCGCATGTTCTCCTGCTCCCTCCGGAATGAGCGCATCGCCTTCGTCGCTGGCCCCGCCGGCACTGGTGGTTGGTAGTATGCCTAGAAAAAACATTACACCTTTTTAGATGCCTGTACGCCTCCCCTTATTTTATTTGTTTTTACTAGGAAGATTGAAGAAAAAAAGTTATTACAACATATACAACATACATCATCACTAGTCCAAAACGGGTACTAGAGTAGAGTCAGTAGACAGACACTAGTAGTGTTATGGTCCCTAGGGTCATCTAGTCCTACTCTACTCTTTGGAAAGTTATCCTGCACCATGTAACCATTTTAGATTCATGTCTACTCTTTTGCGCATGTTACCTCGCAGCTTGTTGTGCAGTAAGAAGCTTTTGAGGCCACATGAGTGTCGCGTAGAAGTGAAGAGGTAAAAAAACAAGCCACTTTGTTATGGAGTTCTGTTAGTCCGTATTGCTTAGCCAGAACATGTTACACTTTTTGGCATGACTGCAAAATGCTTGCATAATTGCATTATACTATCTAACGTGCACCATTTTTCTCATAATAGGCGGAAGATTCCCTTCTACAAACCAGCCATTTGAAGATCTTATGATGCATGTAACCAGTATTTCTACTTTCTACGGTGAGGGGTCTCCCAGAATTCACACAGATCTTTTGTCTTCTATCATCTACTTGTAACAAATGTTTACTGTTTTAATCTTATGCATTTTGCTGTTGGAGCTGGCTGCAGCAATTTCATAGAACAATGTACAGAGCTTGTTATTTGAAAATAAACCTTTTGAACTTTCACATAGAGTCTGTGGTATTTGGTGTGGTGGGTCTAACTTACACGAGTGAGGGAGTGAAAGGGTGTTATGTTCTGGCTTGTGTAATCATTGCGTATCTTCGTGTGGGGGTTCGGGACCTAATGAGACACTATAGCTAGTCGGTCATGGGATTGTGAGTTCTGACTATCACCAACATCCTATTTTTATGTGCATAGTTATGTATGTGGCTGTGCAGAATCCCCACAACAGTAGTAGTATGTACTATCCTATCAACAATACTAGTCAAATATCTGGTTGGGCATTTTGTTGGTGGGGATTGTCAAAGCCTCAGGATTAAGAAGACTAGAAGAGGACAACCCAAAGGACAGGACCCGGTGGCTAGAGTTATTGGTCAATCTGAGTTTTATTCAAAAGAAAACCATAAATAGAGAGTGGCCAACTGGGCAAGCTTAGCTACAGACAGAGTAATAGTAGTAGTACAGAGAGTCATAGCAGAGGCAGTTAGAAGAAACTTAATGGCAGGGATAACCAGAATTTGGAAACAGATAGTCATGGTTAAAGAAACTTTTATAAGAAATGGAATTAGGAAGTGAAACCATAATTAATATTTCGGAAAAAATAAGGTGCAGTAAAAGTTCAGGGAAATATAATTGTTAATATTAACCACTGGAGGACTTACTGGGGCCAGCAGCAGGGCCCTCAGTAGAGGAGTGGTTCTCTGCTTGTCCTGCTGACTCAGACCCCGTCTTTTTGCCCCTGGGTGGTGCTGATCATGTAAGATATAATAAAGAAAGAGACAAACATTAATGAGTGCTGTGAAACACATAAATCATTTAAAAAAACGCTCAAAAAACATTTTAGGAAACAACAATTACAATAAAATTTACCTATCTAATCAGATCGACTACTGCCTTGCGGGATTCATGGACCGTCTACTTATTTATGAACACTAATCCAGTGTTCCATAATTATTCTGATTCCAGAATACTAACGAAGCCTAAGTACCACCTGACCTAGACCACCTATTCCAGACGGGCCAATGGTTTACTAAGTCTGCATTTCTATTTTTTTTAGCCTTCAAAAATACATGGATGAGATGCTATCAATGTAATGCAAAGCAATGCAAAGAAGAGTGTGTAAAGTGAAAATCCATTTAAAATAAGCGCTCGCATGGCAGGGACTACATGTCGTTGTGTTGCATGTGAATATAGTAATGAGTTTCCAGTACCAGGCTCAGGTGGGACAGGCAGGAGGATGGCCTCAGGTTGGGGGGATGTTTTGGGTTTGACACCTCCCAAATGCATTCTTGGCTTGGCAATTAAGTCTGGAGCCCTGTGTCGGGTTTGCTATGTCGGTAGGTATTTCTTATTGTTGTCATTTTGCTAAGAGCTTTAAACTTGTTCATTTTTTTATGTAGAAACTTAAATGTGTATAGTGACTAGTTTATTAAAAACAATAGTAAACCTGCACCCGTATATATATACCTTGAATGGGGCAAATGTACTACTTTTTGGAATTCACTTACATTGGCAGTAATAGGCTTGAAAAGCGGTGCCAGCCTCAGGTTTTCAAATGTAAAAATAACAGTTGATGGACAGAATGCAGAACAATGTCATACATTCACTCCAGTCTAGAGATCTGGGCCTAAATCCATCACTTTTTTGACCACCATGGCATTCAAGTTTGAACTCAGCCATAGGCAAATCAGTCTTGACCCTGTGCCTCAAGGGAACAGTCCAGCCCGAACTGCCAAGCCAGGTCCTCCCTGGAATGGTAACAAGCATCCTAGGACCGGTTTCAGGGTTTCACCCCTCTTCAGCCAGGATAGCTTGATTCCAGTGGCATAGAGAGCACAGGACCCACGTCTGGGCATATCCGTCCCACTCGTGGTGACAAATGCAAACACAACAGTTGATGGATAGAATGCAGAACAATGCCATACATTCACCCCAGTACAGTGATCTGGCCTAAATCCATCATTTTTTTACCACCATGCCATTCCAGATTGAACTCAGCCATAGGCAAATCAGTCTTGACCATGTACCTCAAGGGAACAGACCAGCTCGAACTGCCAAGCCACGTCCTCCCTGGACTGGAAACAAGCATCCTAGGACCGGTTTCAGGGTTTCACCCCTCTTCAGCCAGGATAGCTTGATTCCAGTGGTATAGAGAGCACAGGACCCACGTCTGGGCATATCCGTCCCACTCAGGGTGACAAATGCAGACACAACAGTTGATGGACAGAATGCAGAACACTGTCATACATTCACCCCAGTACAGAGATCTCGGCCTAAATCCATTGTTTTTTTTTACCACCATCCCATTACAGTTTGAACCCAGCCATATGCAAATCAGTCTTGACCCTGTGCCTCATGGGAACAGTCCAGCCCAAACTGCCACGCCATGTCCTCCCTGGACTGGAAAAAAGCATCCTAGGACCGGTTTCAGGGTTTCACCAATCTTCAGCCAGGATTGCTTGATTCCAGTGGCATGAAGAGCACAGGACCCACGTCTGGGCATACCCATCCCACTCGGGTGGCAAATGCAAAAACAACAGTTGATGGATAGAATGCAGAACAATGCCATACATTCACCCCAGTACAGTGATCTGGGCCTAAATCCATTGTTTCTTTGTCCACCATGCCATTCCAGTTTGAACCCAGCCATATGCAAATCAGTCTTGACCATGTGCCTCATGGGAACAGTCCAGCCCGAACTGCCAATCCAGGTCCTCCCTGGTTTTCAGGCATACTGCTAGCAATTAAACACCCACAATGTGATGGGGGAAGGCTGGCCAATAGTCTAACCAGTGGCAATCACTCAGGGTAACATTCCAACCTATTGTTTTCTTCATCTACCATGCCACTCTAGATAGAGGCCCACCTAATGCAAATCAAAGCCAGGCCTGGGCGAAGCTTCCAGAGTTGTACTCTCTGGAATTTCACGGAGTTACTGGAAAACTCAGTGAAATTCTGTAGCGTTCCGTGCCCTGGCAGAGTAACTTCTTGCATCATTCATTAACTCCCTCTCCCCAGATAGTAAGGCTTGACCTACCTTACCTGAGCCTCCTCCTTGATGGGTGGATATGGCGGCGCCGGCTGTCCATAGCAGTGCAGCCTGGCCACCAGTCTCCTAGCCGCTGCTGCCTTCCTGCTCCTGCTGCTGGACTGGCTGCACTTGTGACTTTGCTTAAAAGCCTGAGCCTCCAATGCTCTGACTTAGAGGAAATTCAATTAAGGCACGAGCCTTAGCCACAGTAGTACAGCAGCTAAGCTAACCCCCAACTCAGACAGCAAGAACTGCAGTGCGCATGGTGTATCGCGTAAAGGCATGCCTGACCCTATCATGGGATTTCATTGGGACAGGCATGCCTTCACGCAATACCCCATGCGTACTGTAGTTCACTATGTCTGATCTGAGTTGGGATTAGCTTAGTTGCTGCACTTAGGTGGCTGAGGCTCCCACCTTAATTGAACTGTCTGTTGTTCAAATGGAGGCACTTTGTAGAGAGAGGTTGTTCATCTTCATTGATTTTAGAGAACGTGTTAGTGTATACCTGATCCAGCATGTCAGTTAAGGGTATTTTCCTCCAGTTTCATTAGGATTGTTGTATCAGAGTTGTTGTTTTCTTCATCCAGTGATTGTGCCAATCACTTCCTTGTGCTAGTGCTGGCTCCCCATTTCCCTTTAGGAGTGTCCTGTCCGAGTCAAACAGGTGGTGTCATGTGTGTTGTATCAGTGAACATGTATGTTTAAATGTATTATATCGAAGGACGGTTCGAGAGTGGTCCACTGAGGACTCTGAGTTGCATTTTCAGTGAATTGCCTGACACGAGAAAACCTTTTTTGGTGAATTTTTTCACACACATACTTGTTTGTTGAATAAGTGAGCACACTCCTGTTTTGAGTAAGTGTAGGTCATTCACAGTAGTGTTGTTGAAATGCACATATATCACACATTCACTATTTTTTGTTGAGTTTGTAATGTAAGAATATCGGGGCCCATTATGACGACAAGGAAAATCACGTTTTGTATTCAAACAGAGGGTTGTGACCAAACCGGCATTGCCAATTGGAAAAAACTGTAGGGCTGATTTATGAGAGGGATGCATCATGTTTGCACCATGTAGTGTGGTACATGCTTGATGCAAACCTCTAAGTCAGATTTTTTAAACCAAGCAAAGCCACTTTGCCTGATCCTAAGTGGCTTAAAAAATCTGGAGCAACACAACACAGGGTAAATCGCTATGATGCGTTATTCTGCCCTGGGTAGGCAATCAATGGGCATTGTGTGGGTGTTCCCACGCAACTCCCATGGATGTTGATGTATCCCATATTTAGAAGGACTTGTAAACCTGGGAATGAGCAAAAATCTCACACCTTCCCAGGGGAGGCATAACGAGGGGAAATATCTCTATTTCTTCTCCTTTCTTCCTCTTTCTCATTGTGAAGGAAGAATATGCCTCCCACAGTTGTTTTTGTGCAGGAAGGCACCCCTTCCTGCATGCTACACAGGCACCCTTGCACCATGTTGCAATGGTGCCTGCATTGGCACTAGGCTGCCAAATGGGCACCAGCGCAAGAGGAAAGGAAGGGAATGCAATGTATGAACTTAAATATGATGCTCCTACCTTATACATTTTAAACTGCTACAAATTGTTTAAGAAAATAACGCATACGCACTGTTTAAGCCTTCTGAATGGAAAACACCATGCACTATTGAAGCATTATTTCCCATTCTAAGATGTCAAACTCCTAATCGGGTGCTTCCCGTACTAATGTAAAATGTACACTTGTACTGTTAAGGGTTCATCGTGATTGGGATCTTTTTTTTCATGGGAGTGCAGGGCATGACATGATAAAAAAGTGTATATACTCCTCAGTTCACAGGTAATTTGCTGTTTAATTCTCTTCATTTCTCCGGGGGGGAAAGAATCCAACCTCACTACTCTGATGGATATGATCATACAAAGCTCCCTCCTTCACCCTCAGTTTCTTGTTGTCGGAGACTTCAACGTTCACATGGACAGGGCAGATTGTCCTTCAGCAGATTTACTGAGATCTACATTGATCTCAGCTAACCTCAGACTCGTTAATAAGGCCCCCACACACAGAGCGGGCCACACGCTTGACCTAATAATAACCAACATTCCAAACGTGTCGGCAAATATACCGCTACCTCTAATTTGGTCAGATCATTTTCTGATACCATTCCTAATCAAAATAACAGTTGATAAACCGGCGCCAAGCAAGTGCTCTTTTATGAAAAGACAATGGAGCAAACTAGTCCCCGATATCATGGGTCCAGTTCTTGCCCAGAACCCTCCGACCCTCACCTCCAATGTGGAGACGGATGCCAGACTACTCAATGACTGGATTGGCAATATGGTAACATATATTGCCCCGGCGACGGCCGCTACATCTAAACGAGACTCTCCATCTGCTCCCTGGTTCTCTCAGGAGCTTAGACTACAAAAATCAGATTGCAAAAAACTGGAGCGCTTATGGAGGAAAAACTACGAACCTCTACAGAAGCATCCAAAAAATTGCATAGAGCTATTAGAAAAGCAAAAAAACAGTTCTATGCGAACTCTATTCAGCAAGCTGAACACCCAAGTAGGGAAACTTTCAAAATAGTACAGTCTTTCTTTAAACCTATGAGTGTTGAGAGGGATGTCCTCCCATCGGTCTCATTCTGTAATAGCATCTCTGACTTCTTTGACTCTAAAATAAAGAAAGTCTATGAGTCCTTTGGCCCAGAGAAGATCACGGAAAAAAACGATCTAGCTGGCACTACATCGGACCGCGCTATCTTGACACAATTTGCTCCGATAGACCTGAGTACAGTTAAGCTAGAACTCAGCCGATGCAAATCGGGCTCGCCGGACGACCCATGCCCTCCCAAACTTTGGAGTTGCATAGCCGACTTCGTGGCCCCCACTATTCAGCATATATGGAATTCATCCATCTCTTCGGGGACATTCCCGAATATCTGGAAACATGCTACTCTACTCCCCTTAAAGAAAAAACCAAATGGGGACCCCAAGGACCTCAACAATCTTCGCCCGATCTCCCTCCTGGCAGCACCAGGCAAAATGCTTGAGAAAGTTATCCAGCGCCAATTGAATCAATTTATTGAGCAAAACAAAATATTACATGAGACACAATCAGGCTTTAGACCCGGCTTTAGCACTGAAACAGCACTAATTGAGGTGGCCGAGTCAGTGAGGTGGTCGATGGATTCGGGAGACTCAGCTATATTGGTGCTTCTGGATCTGTCGGCCGCCTTTGATACGGTCGACCACAATATTCTGCTGCTGCGACTGGCGAAGCTAGGCATCCAGAGCCAGGCTTTGGAGTGGATACAATCATACCTGACTCAAAGGACTCAGAAGGTGGCTCTAAAGAATGTCTCCTCTTCTCCAAAAACCCTCAGCTGTGGTGTGTCCCAGGGTTCGGCCTTGAGCCCACTCCTATTTAATGTTTACCTTGCTCCACTCTTCACGCTAATTGCCAACTGGGGGATCAAGGCAATTTCATACGCCGATGACACCCAGCTGGTGTTCCCATATTCAGAGGTGTCAGAGACATCCTTTCTGAGTCTGAAGGGGTGCCTACAAGACGTGGCCTGCTGGATGAACACCAATAAACTAAAACTCAATGCCAGCAAGACAGAGGTGATCTTTTTCGGAAAAAGCCCCCCTCCACCATCTGAACTATGGTGGCCGGCAGAGATGGGACACGCCCCCTCGCCCAGCGACTCAGCAAGAAATCTTGGAGTCCGGTGGGACGACAAGCTGTCATTTGCTTCACACATCCAGCAAGTGGCAGTTTGCTGCATGAGCAAATTGAGAAATCTTTGCAAGATTCTCCGATTTTTACCAACTAGCTGCCGAAAAACTGTAATCCATGCCACAGTTACTTCAACGCTGGATTACGCCAATGGCTTGTATCTGGGCTTACCAAAGTATCTTATACGACAACTCCAAATGGTCCAAAATGCGGCTGCGAGACTTTTAATGAGGATTCCTTACAAGCACTCTATCTCTCCGCATCTCCTTTCCCTTCACTGGTTACCAGTGGCAAGCAGAATTAAATTTAAAGCACTCACCCTGGCTTTTAGATCTCTGTTCGGCAACTGCCCAAATTACCTGAAAGCTAGACTACCAAGATACACCCAAGCCCGGTCCCTTAGATCCAACAACAGTGTACGCATTACAGCCCCTAGAGCAAAAAGAGCCAGGTTAGGTGGACGCACCTTCTCGGCCAATGTGGCGGCACTATGGAACTCGCTACCCCCTGCTCTCCAACAGGCTCCATCCGAAGCATGTTTCAAGCGATTACTGAAAACCTGGCTGTTTGCCCAACCACGCTAGGCACCACGTTAGACTCCAGCTCTCTACCTAAACGGGCACAACACTGTTGCTATAGCGCCGGGACACCTCCTCGTGAGGTAGCTGTTCGCGCTTTATAAAACTCTGTATTATTATTATTATTATTCATTGCCTCCATTCATGAAATATTCCAGATATCAATTATGCAAGAAATTGTTGTGCACGAGTCCTGAAATCCATTGTCAGAACATAACTCTAAAAATAAGAAGCGTTACAAATAATACATTACAAATGGTTTTATTTTTGCATTAGTTTCTCTCTTGGCTGTATATTTGGCCACCATCTCATGGTCTTTCTTCTACAGTGTGACGCATGTGTATATCCTGGGTCCACCGAACTGGGGGGCATATTACCAAGAAATAGCGATATTTATCGCAAAATGTGCTTAGCGCATTTTTTTATCGCTGGATATGTTAGCGGAGAAAACATGCTATTAGCAACGTTTTTCTCCATTGTGCTAAAATATCCAGCGATAGCGGCGAAATGCGTGAATATCGCTGAGAATACAGCGATATTCACGCATTAGCGACAAAATGCTCTTAGCCATGTTATCCACCTCCCATTGGATAACATGGCTAAGAACTGGTCTGGGCAGGTGTTAGTATTTGGAGATATTCGCGCTTAGCGCAAATATTTCCATCGCTACGCCTGCCTTGCTAATAGGCGATAGCGACGTTAGCGACTGCTTTCAGTCGCTAACTGGTTGAGTACACCCACTTTGCATGTCATTAGCGATAAACATCGCTGACATGCAAAGCGGGCCCCAAACCGCTCGCTATCGCCTAAAAGCTGTCGCTAACATCAGTTAGCGACAGCTTGCTAATAGGGCGATAGAATTATCGCCGCTTAGCCGTTGAAAACGGCTGCTAAAGCGGCGATAATTGCCTATCGCCCTGCTTGATAATATGCCCCTGGGTCACTCTATGAAGTGTGGCTGCGCAGAGGTCCTCGGAATGGACACAGGGCGTAGCATGTGTGCATAGGTGCATGCATGTTTTGGCACGGGTTATCTCATTAAAGCTGGGCTTGATGCATTTGACAGTGCTTGGTTTTTAATACCATCTTATTCTCTGGTTACCGAATATGGTGTAAAAAATATCTTTCAGCCTCTACTTAGAGGCAAGATTGTCGAAGTCTCAAAAGCATCACACTAGTACTATATGCAGAGAAATAAAACCTGCATTTTGTGTGATTTGTCAATGTGTCAATTAATTTCCCAATTTAAGGTTTCATTTGCAACATACTTGTGATAGATGCTGTAAAAGCCTTCAATAATCCAATTTCTTTGATGCATAAAAGCTGCATTTACAAAAGAATACCCATTAGTAGTAAAATTACCTCTGGTACATTTTACATTTTTTCCAGGCTGGAGGCGCTGATAGTAAGAAAAATCTCAATCCCGTGGGCTCACGGATATGTTTTTTTTCTTCATATTTGCAGTTGGCAAATAGAGAACGTTGGAGCCAGATGTGCTAAACTTCTTAGTGGTTGCAAACCCGGAGATTGGCCAAGTTTGTCAGTTTGTGATCACTAAAATGTTTTATAGTATATACTAAATCCACCCCAGGTGTCAGTAAAGTTTTACCAACTCGAAAAACGGATTTTGAAATTGATTGTGAGTTGCAATTTAAAAAGGGCGTTTTGTCAGCGTCCCTTCCAAATTCTAATTGCAATCGATATGGATCGGTGGTTTACCAATGTAATTTCGGTCAAAAACCATTGCAAAGTTACCAGCCCCCAAGTTGGGGTGGTAGCTGATTGTCCCAAGAGAAGTGGTTCCCTTTGAGTTTCTTCCACTTTGCTAACTGAGGTAAAAGTTTCAAAAAGACTAGGCTGTGATCCACCGGACTATTACCATCTCTCAATGAAACTTTCAGATTTTTTTTTTAATCAGCTCTGGTTCCCCTCAGAGAAATTTGACAAGTTAAAAAAAATGTTTTCTTTATTTAAAAGCAGTCACAGGAATGGTGGTCTTCTCATCCTAGCAGGCCACCACCTCTGTTATTGTGGCCAATCAGAGGGAGATTCAAGCTGTGACCTACCTAATGAATTTTATTTGGGTAGACTGAACCATGATCAACTCTGAATCCTTGTTTTGCTAATTGACTTAGTATAAAATACAGCTCACAAAATAAATTATTGGTTGCAAACAAATTGCTTTGCAATTTGCAGTCGCTTTGTGCGACCAGAATAATAGTACTTCTGGCAGTTTGTGACATGCATTGGTATGACTAAAAAATTATGGTTATTTCAACTGTAAAATTTAGAAGCCTTTAAAACCTACACATTATGGTTTGTAGCCATTTTTCCTGGTCAAATGGAATGAATTGTATGCCCAAAAAACACTTAGGTTTGAAGAGTGCACCATTCTCTAAACCAGCCCAAACTTCATTAAACTGAATGAAATTATACTAAACACAAAAAATAGACTCAATTGAACTAAATGTCATGTTGTCTTGTTTATATGTAAAAATAGACAATGTGACATGCACATATAGCTTAAGTCGCATTAGCAAATGCAAATAGTCTGATATTAACTACCAGCCTTTTGCCTTTGTCAATTTTTGTTTTCTTTTGTCATTGTGTATTGCAAAACTTTATAATTGAGGAGCTGACAAAACCTTCTGAATTTAAAAGAAATAAATAACAGCAAGAAATGTTGCCATGGAAGGGAATTACTTTGTATGAGGGTGTGCTATCTTTGAAAAGGCAGAATGCGGTCACTCATTGAGAAGTTAGCCAATGGCTGAATTGACTGATCCATGTCTCCATGCTGTAAGCTGGAGTGGACAAAAAAATGGGAATAACACAATAGCAGCCTATAGGAAATTGGGTTGCTGGTTGAGAAGGGGGAGAACCCCTACCCAAGCGGATGCCATGATTTCTGTCAGGGTCACAAGCTTGGCACAAAGCAATCAGGCTTAACTTAGAAGCAATGTGTAAAGTATGTATGCAGCAATTCAAACAGTAATGAAGTGAAAACACAATACAAGAAAAATCCCACACCTATTGAGACAAATAGAGTAACATTTAATAAGTTAATACATTATTTGAGACACAACAAGAAAAATCCAATTGGTAGAATCAGAAATACTCAAATTCATAGTTTTAAGTAAAAGTAGCGCCTAAAAGCACAAAGCGCCAGCTGTGGTTATCTGGTCACAATTGGCCAGAACAAATTTGAAAGTTCAGGCCAACCACGATGGAGTGGCGGTTGTATAGATGGACCAAGTTAGGCCCCCTGAACAAAGTACCTTCAATCCTGGGTGCACATCATTGCGAGGTCCTGCTTTGTGGCTGCGTCATGCAGTAGCAGTGCTGAAGAAGCTGTGGGACTGTGATGTAAGGTCCTGTATCTTCTTCGAGAATGCTGTCAATGAGGGGCTTGCGATGCAAAGGCCTGCATCAAGGATACGTCAGGTGAGGTTCTGCATTGGGACGACTCATGCAGCAGCAGTTCCAATGCTGTTGAAAGGAGATGCGTCACATTGTGTCTGTTCTTCTCACAGGACCACAGCTAGGCTGGCAGAGCACCTCTGGGCCCACTTCCAAGGGTTCAGGACTGGGTGTGCACCACTTAGGGGTAGAACTCACAGCAGCCAGATTCCAGGTGGTGGGTTCAAGGTGGATTGAGCCTTTTCTCTCCCTGAGGCTCAGATCAGACGGCCAGCCAACTAAACCTTGGAGTCACTCTGGAGGTCGTGGGTTCAAGATGTAGGTTCAGTTCTTTTCACTCAGGCAGCAGGGCAGCATGGCAACATATTAACATAGTAGCAGTCCTTCTTACAGAGCAGTACAGCAGTCTTTCTATGTCTTCTACAGGTCCAGAGGTGTGCCAAGGAGGTGAATCTGAGGATCCACTTTTTATACCTGGTGCCCATTTTGAAGTAGGAAAAGGTCCTGGAGGTTTCCACCCCCAGAGTTGTTTAGAATTTCCTTCATCTCTACCCTGGCCCCCACTTGTCTGGAGTCACAAAAGACTAGTGTCAAACTCTTAAAGAGTTTGCTCAGGCAGATATTTTGTGATGTGCTAGTGTGATTAGTGCCAGCTCCTCCCCTTCAATCAGTCCGAGTTGGCCCACCCTTCCGACAACTATTCTACTTTGTTTTATTGTCTGGTAGCAATATGCAAAGCCAAACTGCCAGCTACACCTAGCCATGTGACCCAGAATGCAGGCTACAGGACAAAAGAATGCCAACTTCCTAAAAGTAGCATTTTCACAATTGTGACTTAAAATGAAACCTTACTTTTAAAAAGGGTTTTAAATTACAATTATTTAGACACCAAACTCAATATTTCTGCCTGCTCCCAATTAAAACATATCACTCATTAAATGCAATAAGGTAACCCAATGTTATCATATGGGAGAGGCAGACCTTGCAGTTTTGAGATGCAAGTTTAAGTGTTTTTCATTCCAAGGATATGTAAAAATCTTTTAAAAAGGAACGTTTAGGCCAGGCAAAAAGTTTATTACGCCATGTTTGAAATGGCAGTTTAAAACTGCGCACACAGGTTGCAATGGCAGGCCTCAGACATGTGTAAAAGGGCCTCTTAAGTGGGTAGCACAATCAGTGCTACAGGCCCACTAGTAGCATTTAATTTACAAGGCTTGGGTACATGTAGTACCACTCTACTAGGGACTTATAAATAAGTTAAATGTGTCAATTGGATGTAAGCCAGTTTTATCATGTTTAAAGGACAGAGCACAAACACTTTAGCACTGGTTAGCAGTGGTAAAGTCTGCAGAGCCCTAAAAGCCAACAGAAACTGACTCAGGAAACAGAAGGGTGAAAACAAATATTTTTGCAATGACCCTGCAGAAAGGACCAAGTCCAACACACCCTGATTGATGAAAAATGCAGCCTAAATGTACCGATAAATAAGTATATTATACATGCAGGTTTCGTAAAATCAAAAGGTCTTGGCTTTCACAAGACCTAATGATGACAAGCATAGCTTTTCAGATTGGTTCACTATGGTGAAAATACATCTATTTCTAGCTTACAAGATTTTTTAATTTTCTGTTCTCTTAAGAGATCATGTTTGGGTCTGCAAAGACTGTGATCACAGAATGGTGTTTAGTTCAGTCTCTGGTGCCCCTATGATGCCAATAGGGCTTGGTCACATATGAGCTGGAGGGTACCAAAGGCCTTTCAGCACCACTTCCTCTCCAGGCACTAATTTCAAAGCCCTGTTTTCCACCTGAAGGTGAATGGAGAAACATGACGTACAAGTCAGCAGACCATTATGGGTGTTGGCCAGGAACCCCAACTAGTTGATGTGGAGGGACAATTCTTTCTGCAACCACTTCCATCCTTTTGCAACCTTGTCCACGTTATTTACACAGCTGATTACACTTGTATCTGACTTAATACCAATATTGTAAGACACTCAACAATCACATCTTGCATTAGCTTGCTCATAACAATTAGATTAAAATCTTCTAATGTCTTAATAGTAGACTCAAGAAAAGGGAACTAAATGAAGAATGCATGCAGGACCATTGTCTTCACTGGTATTAAATAGAGATGAGGGTTTCTTAAAGCAATTCTTAGTTTTATATTATTTTGAATTTCTCTAAAAGACGAGCTAAATGTAAATTTGCTGTGTTTTATATGACAGATTAACTTAGCCAAAGTGCACAATGACTTCTTGAAATTTACCATTAAACCTAGGTTATTGAGTTAGTTCTCAACCGGATCTTAATGGCCATGAGGTAGAGTAGAGCAGTGGCTGTGAGAAATTGGATTATTAGATGGGTGGATGGTAATACACCACAAGTAAAAATGGCACAATTCTTGTTTGATCCAGTAACATTTCAGTAATTTAAACCTGAGCCCTGCCCATGGTAGTTATCACACAGAGCAGACAGGCTTAACTTAAGAAAATGTGTACTGCATTTAGAAGTATCAAAACAGTTTAAAAATTGACAAAACAACAAAAATAAAAAACAACAACAGAAAAAAAATCCTCAATTTAAAATAATAGAGAATTTTTTAATGAACAAAATTACAAAGTATACCTAAAAGTAAATGGAGATTGACTTTAGAGACAAAAAGCTTTTAGCGCTAACCATGGTCATCTTCTGACACAGATTTGCTGTTGCGGAAAAACCTTAATCTTTGTCCCACAGGCACAACACCTTTTGACAGAATTACCTGGAGATATGTGAAGTCAAAATGTTCTATGTTCCAGGTTTCTCAGGGTATTAGGATTATACTTTGACATAGCCAAGGGTCCCAGGAACTTAGGAAGTACCATTGCAGGTCAAGGCTCACTCTAGCAAAAGCGTCCTAAAGGGTCCAAGACAGGTCTAGCTGGGGCTCTTTAGGAAAAGAGCTCCTTGCAGTTCGTATGTCCCGGAAGCTTAACTGGTGGTCAACCAACTAACCCTTGAATTCTACTTCTTTTATCCTGGGTACAAGTAGGATCAGGTGCAGCATTTAGGTCTCCTCACTGGTGTCAAATCCAGGTGCACTCCTCTTTCTGTCATTCACAGGTTCAATATTGTTTTGAATAGGGTGCGCATGGGGGCCACATTAATGTCCCACACTGGCATGTGGGTTTCGGGTGACTCCTGGTCCAGCACCAGCAAATAGGAAATATATGTTTCCTGGTGTAACACTACCAACCTTTTCAGCAGTTCTTGTGTGCCCTACTGCAAGCAATCCCATAGTGCTCCTCTCTGCATAAATTAACAAGATGTTAATGCCTTTCTCCCCTTGTGCAGCGCCTGTGTGCCCATACCAGTAGTGTGGTCAAGTAAATGATAATGTCCTCATTTGTTGTTTTTTCAAACTAGTTCTAGTGTTGCTCCTCTCCAAATGTTCTGAGGCAGGCGTAATGCTTAAGGTAAACATTTGCATTGTATTGATCAGTTTCATGATAGTGTTGCATAGAATCAGGTACTGCATTTAACATTATGTCTGTTAGGCATTATGATCAGTTGGGTTGTAACTCTGTATTAGGCTTGACGTTCACAGGTATACCAGTTGGGTACGATACGATTATCTGAAAACATGGTGTCTTCATTACAGCAAAGTACTTCTTACTACAATCCATATTCGAGGAATACTTTAAACCCCTTCTTTGCTAGACCTTTCCCCCGTGCTAAGCCTTTTTTGACTATTTGAGGTAGTTTGCGCTTAGCCCCCTGTAGCATTTTGACCACATAAGGTATCCATGCCAAATTTGCGTCCTTCTCTTCCAGCATCATGGGGATTCTAAAATTTCCCAAGGTGTGTGGATTCCCCTTGAAGGGACCCAGAAACTAACCAAAATACAGCTGTTTTTTTTGTGGAAAAATGGGAAAAAAGTGCTGCAAATGAAAGTGTCTGTTTTTTTCCCTGCAAATGGTATCAATAAAGAGTTTATGAGGATGAAATCATAATTTTCCCAGCTTTCAGGGACTGATAGACTTTTGTCAGAAAACCAACATTTTTTACACAGTTTTGGCATTTAACTGGAACATAGCCTATTTTTGCTTTTTTTTGCTTTCATCCTTCTTCCAGTTGAATGGTAGAAATGGGTATGAAAGCAATAATGGATCTTGAAAAGCTATACATTTTAGAAAAATAGAAACAATTCTAACTTCAGAAAGGGGCCATTTGCGTAGATCCTTCTAGGTTTATTTATAGAAACTAACAGTTGAAAATAGGGAAAATTATAAATGAGTTGAACAGAACAGCCATTTGTGCCAACATTTCACCTGTAATTTCTTCTAATTATGACAGATGTTTGAAAGCAATATACCGTTAAATCTGCTGGACAATTGTGGTTGTGGGGATATATAGGACTTGTAGGCTCACCAAGAACCCAACGAACCCAGAGCCAATAACTGTGCAGCATCTTGCAATGTTTTTTTATTATGTACCGGGTAAATAGCAATTCATTTGGGAAAATATATACAGTGAAAAATCGGGATGAAAGACACCTATGTATTTCTGAAATTGGAACAAAATATAGAGTTTAGAAACTGTAGCTATTTGCACATTTCCGAAATTGTGAGTACCCATACTACAATGAGAATTATAGGATATGTTTTACAGTGTCTTCTTTTTTACACATTGTCTTTCATTTGGAAGACAGAAATTCATCGAATGTTAATAGGTAATAACAGTTGCTTTTCAATTCTGTGTTACCCTAAGTATCCCATTAGAAATGGTACCTCACTTGTGTGGGTAGGCCTAGTGCCCATGACACGAAAAGGCCCAAAACGAACCTGGACACCATATTTTCACAGTGAAAACTGACCCTTTTTTTGCAGAGTGCCTAGCTGCAGATTTTGAACCCTAGCTCTGCTGGCACCTAGGAAAATCTAACAAATCTATACATTTTTTAAAGTTAGACAACCAGGGGAATATAGGAGAGAGGGACTTGTCTGGCTCTCACCAGGTTCTGCTAGCCAGAATCCCTTGCAAAACTCACTTTGTAAAAAAAAAACATTTACCTCACATTTCTGTGGGGAAAAGTTCTGGAATCTGCTTTGATCCACGAAATTCTACCCACCCCGCATTCCTTAAAGTCTTCCAAGAAAAATGGTTCCTCACTTGTGTGGGTCGGCCTAGTGCCCGTGACAGGAAACGGCCCAAAACGTAACATGAACACGCTACATTGTCACAGTGAAAACTGACCCCTTTTTTGCAAAGTGCTGGCACCTAAGAAAACATATTTTTATCAGGAGACCTGGGGGAATGCTGGAATTAGGAAATTTGTGGATCCATACAGATTCCAGAACTTTCCCACAAAGAAATTTGAGAAAAATTTGATTTCTTCAGATAAATTTCAGGTTTGCAGGGGATTCTGGGTAGGAAAACAATGGGGGCCCACGCATGCCTTACCTTGCTGGACTCCCCCGGGTGTCTATATTTCAGCAATGTGTGGGTTTGGTAGGTTTCCCAAGATGGCAACCGAGTCCGGGGCCAAAAATCCAGATGACCCCCCTTTGCAAAACCAGGTTGTTTTGTGATAGGTAAATATGATGTCTCCACAATAAGTTTTGGGCCCTTTCCTGTCGTGGGTACTTGACCCACCCACAAGAGTGAGGTACCATTTTTATCTGGAGACCTGGGGGAATGCTGGGTGGTAGGCAATTTGTGTCAGCCCGGTGATCCTACAACTTTCCCACACAGAAATTTTAGAAATATTTTATTTTTTCATTAAAATGTGAGGTTTGCAGGGGATTCTGGGTAGGGAAAACCTAAGTCTCCCAATAGAAATGGTACCTCACATGTGTGGTTAGGCCTAGTGCCCATGACACGAAAAGGCCCAAAACGAATGTGGACACCATATTTTCACAGTGAAAACTGACCCTTTTCTTGCAGAGTGCCTAGCTGCAGATTTTGAACCCTAGCTCTGCTGGCACCTAGGGAAACCTAACAAATCTATACATTTTTTAAAGTTAGACACCCAGGGGAATATAGGAGAGGGGGACTTGTCTGGCTCTCACCAGGTTCTGCTAGCCAGAACTCCTTGCAAACCTCACTTTGTAAAAAACCCACATTTTTCTCACATTTCTGTGTGGAAAAGTTCTGGAATCTGCGTGGATCCACAAAATTCTACCCACCCAGCATTCCTTAAAGTCTTCCATGAAAAATGGTGCCTCACTTGTGTGGGTCGGCCTAGTGCCCGTGACACGAAACGGCCCAAAACGTAAAATGAATACGCTACATTTTCACAGTGACCCCCTTTGCAAAACTAGGTTGTTTTGTGATAGGTAAATATGATGTCTCCACAAGAAGTTTTAGGTCCTTGTCTGTCGTGGGTACTTTACCCACCCACAAGTGTGAGGTACCATTTTTAACTGGAGAACTGGGGGAATGCTGGGAGGTAGGAAATTCGAGTAAGCCCGGTGATCCTACAACTTTCCCACAAAGAAATTTTAGAAATATTTAATTTTTTCCATTAAAATTTGAGGTTTGCAGGGAATTCTGGGTAAGGAAACATTGGGGGATCCACAAAAGCCATACCTCACTGTATTCCCCCGGGTCTCTAGTTTTCAGAAATATGTGGATTTGGTAGTTTTCCCTAGATGGCCATCAAGCTTGGGACCAAAAACACAGATGCCTCCTATGTATCTGAAAAGGACCTTGTTTTGCAAGGGGGGAGACAAAACTTTTTGGTTCAGGGCTTGGCGGACATCTAGGGAAACCTACCAAACCCACACATTTCTGAAAACTAGAGGCCCAGGGGAGTCCAGGGAGGTATGACTTGCATGGGTCCCCAACGTTTCCCTACCCAGAATCCCCTGCAAACCTCAGATTTAGTAGAAAAAAATCTAACTTTTCTCAAATTTCTGTGTGTGAAAGTTGTAGGATCACCAGGCTGACACAAATTTCCTACCATCCAGCATTTCCCCAGGTCTCCCAATAAAAATGGCACCTCACTCTTGTGGGTAAGGTACCCACGACAGGCAAAGGCCCAAAACCAATTGCGGAGACCTAAAAAATATCTATCACAAAACAATCTGCTTTTGCAAGGGAGAACACATGAGTTTTTGGTACCGGGCTTGGCGGCCATCTAGGGAAACCGACCAAACTCAAATATTTCTGAAAACTAGAGGCCCAGGGCCCAAAACGTATTGAGGAGCCATCAAAATTACCTATCACAAAACAACCTTGTTTTGCAAGGAGGGTCACCTGGGTTTTTGGCCCCGGGCTCGGCGGCCATTTTGGAGAACTTACCAAACCCACACATTTCTGAAAACTAAACACCCGGGGGAGTCCAGCAAGGTATGACTTGCATGGACCCCCCAAAGTTTTCCTACCCTGAAATTTAGCTGAAAAAATCAAATATTTCTCAAATTTCTGTGTGGGAAAGTTCTGGAATCTGCAGGGATCCACAAATGTTCTAACCCCAGCGTTCCCCCAGGTCTCCCCATAAAAATGATACCTCACTCGCCTGGGTGGGTCAAGTATCCCCAACAGGCAAGGGCCCAAAACGTATTGAGGAGACATCAAAATTACCTATCACAAAAACACCTTTGTTTTCCAAGGGGGGGGGGGGGTTACCTGGGTTTTTGTCCCCGGGCTCGACGGCTGTGGGAGTTCAGCGAGGTATGGCTTTCATCCCCCACCGTTTGCCTACCTAGAATACCTGCATACCTCCAAATTAGCTGAAAAAACACATTTTCCACATATTTTGGAGCAAAATCACTGAGCCGGCACAAATGTCCTTCCTCACTGCGTTTCCCTCAATCTCCCTAGTAAAATTATAGCTCATCTGCCCCGGGGGGGGGGGAGCAGGCAGACTGTTGCATTTTTTTTGGGGGGGTTGCATTGGCCTGCACATCTTGGGCAGCGCCCACCCCTAAATCAAGTGTAAAAAAATCCCTGGCTTCTAGTGGGCTACTGCCTCCGTCTGCCCCCCAGGGAGGCAGAAAGACTGGAATTCCTCCAGTGGGTTGCATTGTCATGCCCAGTTTTGGCAGCCCCCACCCCTACATTACTAAAAAAAGAAATCCTGGTTTCTGGTGGGCTTTCTGCCCACCCGGGTCAGATTGGGAGATACTGCTCCCATCTGCCCCCGGAGGGCTGAAAGACTGGAATTTCTCTGGGAGGGGCCACCCGTATATGAAATTTAAAAAAAACTGGTTTCTAGTTGGCTTTCTGCCCCCGGTGACAGCTTGAGGGCTACTGCCCCCATCTGCCCCAGGGGGGCAGAAAGACTGTAGTTGCCAAAACTAATTGGGTGAGCAAAGACCCTTGCCCTAGGGGCCGCTTCCCCCTCCCTGGTTTCTAGTGGGTGGATCCTGGCTTGGGAATCATCCTCCTAGGGCAATCCCCGAATAGGGGTCCACTAGGGAGGGGAGATTCCCCCCCTTTCCAATGATACCTCTCCCATCTTTCTACGTGCTTGGGGGGCTGAGATAGCCCTCTGAGCACATAGAAAGTGAAACTGAAATGAGCCTAAAGGCTCATTTTAGTTTTGGTTTCTATGAAATGATGACAGCATGATGTGCACG
Source organism: Lissotriton helveticus (assembly GCF_964261635.1). Taxonomy (NCBI): domain Eukaryota; kingdom Metazoa; phylum Chordata; class Amphibia; order Caudata; family Salamandridae; genus Lissotriton; species Lissotriton helveticus. The sequence goes on from NC_136067.1 coordinate 1,117,485,877, forward strand.
CTAATCGTTATTTCACAGAAACCGGGGGTGCCTCGGGAGCTGGGGAAGCTCTTACCCGGCTCCTGAGGCTAATTGGGAGGAAAGAAAATCCCTCTGGTGCCTGCATCAGAGGGATTTCCTGTGTCATGTGCCAAGACAGCCAGGAGCCGTCGGCACACGAGTACTGTGGTGTGCGACAGCTCCCGGCAATCGTGTGCACGCAAGGGGCTAAATACCTTTGTTATTTATTGTCCATATCCCTGTCCACCTTAATGCATAGTTAAGTAATGCTTAAGACAGAACCAGATATCCCATGGTCGAGCCCCTGGCGTTTGTAGATCTGCATAATCTGTTGTGTATATTTTGTTGGTATCAGCGTCTTTGAAGCAAGATTCTAATTTTGGAGTAAGTCCTTTCATCTAGGTGTATAACAATCTGCACTGGGCTATCAATATCAACATCACCATCAACCATCATATACTCTTGGGAACCCATTTTACATAACCCAATACCATTATCAATGATGGCATCTTAAGTGTGACTTTGTGATGGCTGCAATAGTCTGTGCTACCCATTCCTAGTAAGCTCTAACCAGGAAGCATTCCTGTGCTAGATTGAAAAAATATGCCTGATAGTTCCCACATCTCCCATAGTGAGAAAGACACATGGCCGTACAAGCCAGCTGGGCAAGCGGGCAATGTCCTGGGAGGCTGAACCTCTGGATGCCGGTTTTAGTCCCCAGGAGCCAAGTTTTGGCCAACTAAAGCGGTGGGGCGAGTCACGCATCCCGGAGCACCTTGCAATGATGTCCGTTTTATGTTTTTTTGAGGTGATTTCAGGAAATGTGTGCTCGTCTGCACTTGTGCACCAATATCAAACATCTTGGCGCCTGCACACCTTAACAGAGCAAGCACAGGAGGGGTTTGAAGAGCGCATGCATGGCACAACTGCTCAAGTCATGCACTGCCCCATCATGCTATTAATGTCATTGCACTTGGCTACAGGGAAAGACACTTGAGGCTGGCTACATGTGTACTTACACCTTGTCCTTACATGGTTTGCAAGGGCAACACCTGTGGCACTTTGAGCGGGCCCACAATTTGTGTGAGTACTCTTCTTAATAGATGCAGCAGGTATTTAACCCGCTCCCCGATCATTTGTAAACTCCTCTAGGTATTTGTTAATGTCTGCTAGGAAAAGGTATTCATCAAAAGCAAGCTAGAATAAGGAAAATAATGTACCTGAAGAGGGACAGTTATGGTTGCAGTGCTTGGGGTGGGAGGTGTAGGAGGCAGATTAGAAGTGTAAACTGTTGTTGAAAATATTTTGGGTTGATGTGCAGTTTTTTTTAGAGGAGAGGAGCCTTTCTCTTCTCTACATCTTTTTATTTGTACCTCATTCCATGACAAATGGGAAAAGACCTGGGCAGCTTTGTGTACTTAAACCCCATGGGTGACTGTTCAGAGCAACAGTAGATGTTTTGATTGGATTGGGGAGGCTGGGCTTTAGAAGAGAAGTGTTCTGAATGTGTTGCAGAATTTATATTTAGAGGGAATTCCTTCTGCTGAGCCAAGGTTTTATACTGCATGATTAACTGCATTCTCGAACGTGTAGCCATGTGAACCCACAAAAAAATGTAATCACACTATCCTCCGGATGGTCCAGGGGGAGGGAACTAGAGGCGCGGGGCATTAGGAGCAGGCCAGCCTCCAACATAAACTGTTCAACACAAAATGGAGGACGCTCCCAGATATAGTGACCTAAGTGCAGGAGATTTAGATTGTTAGTGTAGGCATCTCACGAAATGTGACGGACTAGTCTCACACACCACCTGGTGTCAGGCTTCATCATTGATCAGTCCTCACCCTCCAGAAACTCGGTTTGGTGGAGAGAGGGCATACACCTGATGACAGGGATGCACTTCTAAACTTAGGGCCCGATTATGATTGCGGTGAATCCGCATCCTCCGGGCCGGCGGAAGCCACCGCCGGCCCGGAGGATGCGGATTCACCGCTGCGGTGATTCAAAAGACCCCCGCCGGATTAGGATGGCAGGGGGTCGGGAAGACCGTCCGCAGCTTTTCCGCCACGGCCCCGCGGCGGAAAAGCTCTAATATGGTGGCGGTGTCTATCAGACACCGCCAGCCATATTAGGATGCATGCGTAAACATGCTTTTCCACGGCGGCTTTACCGTAGTGGAAAAGCATGCGGTCTTTTCAGTTTGGGGGCCTGTTGCAGGCCCCCAGGGTGTCAGGGGGTGGGGGGTGCACATGGGGGGTACCTATGGTACCCCCTGCTTTTACATGAACATAGCGGCAGGCACCGCGTGGTGCCTGCCGTTTGTTGCACCCGCCTCAATGTTAAAAATACGGGATGTGACCGCCAGGGTGGCGGTCACATCCTAATTCGCACGGAGGGACCGCCGCTGCCCCTGCCGACTGTCCCTCCGCCTCTGGGGTCCGCCATCCTAATAGGCCCCTAAGTTAGGGCCCGTGTAAAGTGAGTGGAAGTTAAAAGGCCATTATAGCTGTCAAAATAATGGTAATGTGGTAGGCAGCTATATGTTTCTTTAAAAACAAGTGAACGGTGGGATGGGGAATTTATTGTCCCCTCACCAGTGCGGGTGTGGTCAACATGTTTCTGCCATGTGGCCCAGTTGGGTCCGTGGCATTCATCAGGACCTAAGTGAAATAGAAGGGCTCTGCTCTTACGGACATTGTGGTGATCAACGTATTGGAAGACCTGTTTATCACGATGGATATAGAGGCGTTGTACACCAGCATTCCTCAGAGACGTACACTGACAGTGGTGGAGCAGATTCTCTTTAACATGGACTGGGAATTCTCCACCCCACCGCATTTCATCATGGATTGCGCAGAAATGGCGCTCACTGAAAACTTTTCAAATTTGAAGACGTGATATATCATCAGATCAAAGGCAAGTCAATGGGCAGCACCTTTGCCCCCAGCATGGCGTGCCTTTATGTACAACAGTTCGAGAAGGACCACATTTTTGATGAAAGTAACCTGTACACCACACATATAAAAACATGGAAGAGCTACATTGATGATGTCTTCATTGTGTGGCGTGGTAATGAAACAGAAGCAACATCATTCGTGCAGGGGTCAACAGCAAGGACGATCATTTGAGGTTTACGCACACTATTGACAAACATCATGCCACTTTCTTGAACCTTGAGAACTCAATGAGGGCGGAAGGAATCAGCCTTATTTTGTGTTGAAAAAACCCACTAAAACACCCATACTTCAAGTCACAGTATGTAAAGGAAAAATCTGGACTAAAGCAACTAGTCATGCAAGACTTTGGAAAACATTGCGGCTCTACACAACGTGCGGATCTGACATTTTGCTGATTATTCTGGAGGGAAAGATTGTAGATAAGGAATATCCTGCTTCGATTTGGAGTAGCAGGATTTAGAAAAGTGCCATCCATATATTGGATTAGCAGTCTGTGAGTGGAGGACTCATGTGGTGCAATCGGGGGCTGAATTTATCATTTTGCCAGGGCTGCTTTAAGTTGCCAGTCCGGCCCTGGACAGACATACATAACTTTATTGTTTTAGTCCCACATGTGAGGGAATACATTTTCTAAAACAAACATATTATAGCTTACCTCTTCAGAACAAAACCATTAAAACAATATTACTAAAACAGCATATATTATAATGTCAATACATTTTTACAAGCTGCTTCAAAATTTTAAAAAAATGTAAAGCAAATAATTTCATTTTCAGGATTATATGAAAGGGTTTGTGCCTTGTCTACAGTAATAAAAGAACTTCCTGTGAGTGTAGATCTTAGCGGTATAGTTTGAAGTCTAATAGGAAAAATCGATTGTCATACCTTGTGGTTGCTGTAGCCCTAATGGACTCTCCTCAATTGTTCAGACCTTTACAGACACCCACATACAAATGGCACCATGGGAAATCCTTCAGGTTCCGAACAGGTCGATGGGCCTTTTCCACTGTGTAAAGTATTAGAGCTCCATAGGGATTAAGTAATCAAACATCATGGACATTTATAATTACAATGAGTCAATGACGAGCTGTTAAGATCCTTTTAAAAGGCTTTATTTTTATCAATAAGGTTAGAATCTCACATATCTTATTCAGTTTAGTAATTTACAGATATAAGAGAGGAGATTAGAAATAAGCAATTAAGACTTGTTCCATAAAGAAATCCAGTAAGCTAGCTAAGGGACCTATTCTAAATTGAACCCATAAACAGTTGCGTTGGAAAAGAGCAGTAAATTAAGAACGAACGTCTCATGAAGAGTAGATCTTAAAAACTCAGCCGAGTTTCCCACAATTGCAGTACCAACTGTTTTAGAATATCGAGCTGTGCCACAGCTTTGATCACATATTATTAAAGGAAATCACCTCAAGGTATCTAAAAGGAATCAGCTCTCCAAGAAGAAGAGTCTCAGGCCGAGAAGAAATCCAGCAGCAAGACCACTGGATGGGAAAAGGGAATGTAGAGGTGTCTTTTCACCTAACGACGAACAATTGTTATTATAACTTTCTAACACATGCATCAATCTTTAAAGACGTCCTCACTTGATGTCCAATCAGAACAACTCGTAAGGTGGTGTTGTTGGTCATACGATGCATCTACTTCTGATTCCCACAGTCTACATGCTCGTCATTTGGATTGATACAGTTTTCTACCATAATTGTTACATGAGGGAAGGTTCCCATGAGAACTGTCTTACCTGAGCTAAAGACACACTATGAGTTTCAGCACAGAAACAAAAGTTAGTAAGCAAATGTGAAAACATATATCAAGTTAATTTGAAGTAAAATGTATAAGTCTACATCACCATTAGCTCTTTACAGTTTCAATAAGTCTATTATTCTTAGTGGAAATGATCTAACACGGAATACACATTTCTAAAATGACATCCGAGTTAGGCAGTTTGTACAGAATACCTAAATATGAGCAAAGGTCGAAAAGAACACCTCACTCCTAATCACTGCACAGGCTAAAGTATAGTTGCTTGGTGCAAATCTTTTCAAACATGCAATTATAAATTAAACATTTCTAATGACATCTTTTACGTCTACATATGTCACTCTACTATAAATTTTGGTTGTATTTATTTGTTCTACTAATGATATCGATATGTTTTTGAGTCATTTCTAAAATGGGCATTTAATTTGTATTTAAACAGATTCTAAATTGCAATTTTAAATGGTAAAATATATTGATTTTTAAATATGTAGTAATTTCTTCCATGGTCTATGATCCAACTCAAGTACAGCTGCATTTGTTTTAGGCTACATGACAAATGGGCCAGGGCCGGACTGGCCATAGCGGGCACCGGGCAATCCCCCGGTGCGCCGCAAGGGTGGGGGGTGGTTTTGGGCCCCTGGGGGCCATTTTTGTTACAGGGCCGTTTTTGCAGCATAGCTGCAAAATCGTCCCTATATCAAAATCGACCGAAAACCGGCCCTGGCAAAGAGCTCGGCGGCACCTCCAACCCCTCCCCCCCCCCCCCAAGTAGGGAGGGGGGGCGGACGAGCACTTTGCCAGGGCCGGTTGTAGTTCCCAGTCCGGCCCTGAAATGGGCCATTTCGCATCTGACATCAAGGAGCAAGAAGCCATATCTAGCTCCATGCTAAGAGCAGGACTTGAGGATTTGAGAAATACCTTTAACTCCAATGCGGCCAGGGAACTAATATATTTTGATTCCAGAGTAACCTCCTTAGGGAATTTTCTTCGGAGTGTATCACGCTAAATCCCTGGCAGACGACTGCAGCAATTACAACGCAAATGAGCTAGTTAATCCCATTTCAAGGCGGAGCACGCCTATGGAAGCTAAACAATTCAAACCGCAAAATTTGAAGATAATTTTTTCCTCAATAGAATTCATGAAAATCCATCTGTCTATTCCAGTTATCTCCATTGCATACAGTAGGCTTGGCAAGATTTTTAAACAAATGAAAAGAACTAACGCAGCAAAATGTCTACGCCCATGATCGTTATGAAATATTCTCAGCCCATTTGCATAACTAATAGCTTTAGCACACAAATGGGAAATGAGGGGGCATATTTACAAGGGCATTGACCTGCCAAAGTGTCACTTTTTGCAATGCTCCAGTGGTACCAATCCCTGCTCTATATGTCCAATACAGTGCTAAGACAGATTCAGAGGGGGTGGTATGCACACCTGTTTCTACTTTTTGAAAGCAAACTTTCGTTTTGTCCATCTTTATTTCCATATTGCGCTTTGCGTGCAATCCTGGGTAGTGCCATGCCCTAGATGCACCTTTCATGTACAAACAAATGGGGAGGGTGAAAATCACCCTCCACTCCCTGGCTGCACTGCATTTATATGATAATTCCAACCATTCTCGATCAATTTTGTCCATGTTTAAACAATAATCTTTTTTGTCCACGGTTTAAACGACACAGTTTCATTTCTTTTGACTAATCCACACATATCCAAATTGTAGTTGAGAAGTTTCTGATATTCACGTATGCCAATCCAGGCTTCCATTACGAAAATATGATCCCAGTACAACAGAGTGTTCCAAGCAGTAGTTCTTTATTCATAACCCAATGCATTTCGGGAATATCATTTCCCTTTGTCAGGGGACACTGAAAGTCAATATTTACAGAAATTACTAAAATATATTTTAAAGGTTTGCATGTCACTTAATATCAGCAAACGTCGACAATTAATTCATTTTCACACTCGCTATTAAACATGCTGCATGCATTGAAATACTTCTTTGCCACCCCTGTGGTCTAGGACCTCGAATCCCTCCCTTCTGTTCCCGCTCTTCCTGACCTACATGTGAACGATACATCTGTCATCTGAATATCAAACACATTTCACTCGTTACACCATTATTCTGCTGCCCTCATTTGTTTACGTTCCTCATTCACGATACCCTATCTCCGTGACCCGACCTCCTTGCAGTCAAAGACATCACATTATTTTTAATTTACTTGAAAAAAATAGCCACTTCGTATCTTCCATTTAAGCGTGTGCGCGGCGCTTTATACTTCCTCAATGTTTGAAAAACTGCGCGCCCCTTGCTATTATTCAGCTATTTTCATACCTGCTATTTTTCATTCAACCCGCATCACAGATTCCTTCCTTTAGTATAACTCATTCCCCGTCCCTCATTGATGTTTAAATTCACATAAACTCCACCTTCCTCCCCACGTGGTCCCAAACATATCCTTCACACCTGAGATGTATTCTTTGTACTTCAAATCCCATAATGCACCCAACATGTATAAACAATCAACCTTAGCTGAATTATCGACATTAATACATTTTAAATTGCAAACTTATAAACCAAACATCTGTAAAGTCTCCTTTCTTATTGTCACTGATATTCAACACTGCTGGAACATGCTGTTCACTCGCATGTGGTTCTCACGTCAAAAGTTAATTTCGCTTCGGAGCTTTTTTATTTCTTGGGTGCAACACCAACAAAAGGCATATTGTATCAGACAGATTCAGAGGGGGTGGTATGCACACCTGTTTCTACTTTTTGAAAGCAAACTTTCGTTTTGTCCATCTTTATTTCCATTACAGTGCTAAGCCACTTTGCAAGGTTTAATGCTGCTTTATAAATATTGTACTTTTTCACACAGCTTTCTGCATCAAAGGTACGTGCAATGGGTGTTTCTGTGGGCATTCCACTGCATCACCCATTGCTTTTTGAAGCTGCCCCAGATTTACAAGGATCTGTAAATCTGATGCAGCACCAAAAACTAACACCATTGAAAAAAAGGCATTAGAGTGGCACAACAAGGAAAATACTTTTATTTCTCCCAGTTGTTTGCTCTTTCTATGTGTGCTGCATTCTACAGCACACATAGAAGAGGCAAATTGCCTTAAATAATGGTTTATGTGCAGGAAGGTGTCCCTTCCTGCACATAAACTATCATCCATGCAATGCAGGCACCCTTGCACCATGGCACAAGGGTGTCTGCATTGGCGCTAGGCAGTATTTTTAGCACTGGTGCAGGGGAAAACATAGGGGTGCACCGCGTTCTTGTGAATATGGTGCATTTGTGCATTTTTTTAAATGTGTGGCGCTGCTAAATTACTTTCAGCACCTTTCTCTGGCATGTCGTTGTAAATTAGCCCCTTGGTCATTTTCTTTTGAAAAAGAAGTAAAAAATCTTCCCTAGATAGCAATTTTTAACCACTTAAAGTTCTACATGCCAGGAGAACTGCAATTTCCTCAATTGATGCCTGCCTTTAAAAAACAAGACTTTGCTTCTAGATATATTTATTCAAAAATATATATATTCTTCAGCAAAAAACTTGCAGGAGACCCTGTCTCTTTTGTAAGCCTTCAGCGGTCAGATCTAAATTTACTATATTGTCTGCGTATAGAAAACAAGTTATTTCTTCACCACCTACCTTTGGGGACTCACCCTAACTGAAGAAAGAGCTGAAGGTAAGTCATATACATATAAAGAAGATAACAAGGTATAGGTAGGTCATATAAATACAAAGAAAATAATGTGGGGGTCGCAAGACACCTTGATTTAACCCATTGTGTGTAGTGAATGTTGATGAAAAACGCTGATTTCCTCCCGAAAGAACTGCTATTAGGTGCAATAAGGATCGTGGAAGTCCAAGGGACAATCGTTTCTTCCAGAAGGTGGATCTGTCGACCCAGTCAAATGCATTGGAAAAGTAGATGAAGGATGCTTAAACACATTTACCTCTAGTACTTACATATTTTTCCGTGATTGCTTGAAGAAATACAATTTTACCTAAAGTGGCACATTTTGGTTCAAAACCCGCTTGCTCCCTTGGGGCAATCTTTTTGTCGAAAACCCACCCTTATAAATGTTTTACAATGCTTTTGGCAAAGGTCTTACCCACAGCACCGAGAAGAGCTATTTGTTGATAATTAGAGGGCAATGATCTATCCCCCTTCTTTTTTTTACAGCGGAACAATAATTCTCCCACTCGTGGATGGAACAACAGTACCCTGGTCATAACAATACCTTAAAATAGGAGCTAGAAACGGGCCTCATTTATGAGAAATGACGCATCGCTGCGTGAAAGCAGCGATGCGTCACTTCTCAGTGCACACTCCTTGCGACATGATTGATGCGTCATAATTTCAATATGACGCATCATGTCGCAAGGAGTTACAGATACGCCAGTATTTCTGACGTATCTGTAAGCGCAAAAGTCACACATTGCTGGGGTGTGTCACAAAAGTGACGCAACTCCAGCAATGCGTCCTTTCACATGGGGAAAGTCCCATGTGAAAGGGCTTGCATCAGTCTTACGCCTGCTGTGAGGCAGGCGCAAGATTTTGACGCAACAGCATCCTAAAAGTGACGCCAGCGTCCTAAAAGTGACGCAGTGAAATCTCATAGATTTCACTGCGTCACTATTACGAAGCTTTTTGCGGGGGAACGCCCCCTCTCCATACATTATACCTGACGCAGGTATAATGTAGTGCAGGGGTTTACAAAGTGACGCATCTGCTTAGATGCGTCACTTTGTAAATAGTGCGCAACAGGAGGCATGTTTTACGCCGCCGATGCGTCACAAAAAGTGACGCATCGGAAGCGCAAAACTGACGCAAGGCCTCATAAATGAGGCCCCAAGACTATTTGAAAAACCGTTCTTGGGATCTGGTCCAAACCATTTGCACTTGAGCAACTAGATTACAACAGTATTTCTAGAATTCCACGTTGATATCGGTATCCGTTTCTGCCTACCGCTGTTCAAGCACAATTTTGTTAGGTGGACCAACATTATGAGGTTAGAGTCCATGTAGCCAGAGACCCATTTTCCTCCCTCTTCCTTAGCTAACATGTGGGTGAGCAGGGGAACTCTAATTGTTCTTCCAGGCATTCTATGGGAAACATCTCAGCAGCTGTGGCTATTCCAGTGCAACGACCGTAATACAATGTAGTGAATTTATTATTCACAAATAATTGACCCAATCTTAGTAAGTCCATTTCACTCCTTTTGTGACTGATCAAACTGTGCAGCTAGGCTACAATGGTAGTGGGTTGCACAATAGATACGCACCTCGCACCATTACAGCTAAGTTAAATCTGTCAATTTGGTGTATAGCCAATTTTAACATTTTAGAGGTTAGCACACATGTGCTAGGGACTGGTTTTAGAGTCCCAGTGCACAGTTTAAAAAACAAACCAGCAACATCAGTCCAAAACAAGCATTGGTAAATGTATTAGATTTCACCTCTGTGATGAATAGTACAGTATTTTTTCTTACAAGTTGTAGCTGGCTGAGTAGTTGTGCAATATAAGTTACAGATAGTCTGTTAAGTGTTATGACTTGTTTATATAAATAAGGTAATATATTGTGCTTTTACTAGTGGTATAGTGTGGGTAAGTAAAAGCTAAATTTTGAAAAATGAAAGGAAAGAGGTTAATAATAGAATTAATTCATGTAATAGCAATATTATATGCTTAGAGGAGTACTGACAACATTTGGCCCCGGTGCCACTGCACCTGCTTCAACATTCAAATCATGCCCCCATCGCCTGCAAGATAACTGCATTTGTAACTGCTTGTTGACCCTAGTGCTTGCTAGATAAATGCACTTATGACTGCTTGTTTAGTAGTAAAATATCACAATATTAGGAGTTCAGAGGAGTTCTAACAACGTTTGGGTCTGGTGCCACTGCACCTGCTCCACCATTCAAATTGAGCCCCTGGTGCCTGATAGATAACTGCACTTTTGACTGTCTGTTTAGTTGTAAAATATAGCAACAATTGGTGTTTAGTGGGGTGCCTGGAGCTTTTGGTTCCTATGTCACTGCACCTGCTGCACTATTGAAATCATGAGCTTTGAGGTTCCTAGCTAACTGCACCTGTGACTGCCTGTTTAGGTGTAAAAATTAGCAATATGAGGTATTTAGAGGGGATAGATAACTTTTTGGCTTGGTGCCACTGCATCTGCTGTACCATTAAAATAATGACCCTGTTGCCTGCAAGATAACTGCACTTGTGACTGCCTTTTGGTAGTAAAATACAGCAATATTTAGTGTTTAGTGGAGTTATGACAACTTTTGGCCCTGTTGCCACTTCATCCGCTGCACCATTTAAATCAAGCCTCTTTGAACTGCAAGGTAACTGCAGTTGTGACTGCTTGTTTAGTAGTAAAATATAGCAATATTATGTGTTTAGACGAGTTCTGACAACTTTTGGGCATGGTGCTACTGCTCTTGCTGCACCATTCAAATCATTACCCTATTGTCTGCCACATAAATGCACTTGTGGTTATCTGTTTAATATTAAAATATAGCAGAGCTCTTGAATAATAACTTTCTTCTTAACGTGCAATGTTTATTACATAATTTAGAAATTGATCATAATGACCAAATACATTAAGTTGAAAAAATCAACCCGATTATGCCTACAAAGTGCAAAGAAAAGTACTGAGGCATGAATAGGAAATGCCACAAACCTTCTAAGGCTAAAGCATCTGCTTTACATAACTAAGTAATAAAAAGCAAGCATTCCAGCATAGTGTTAGAAGCTGTCTGCCTTTTCAATGGGAAGAGATCTTATCTTGACAGTGAATGGGGCTTAAACATTGGGAACAGCTTTAATAGAAGTATTGTAAATGTGTGCAGCCAGGGGAAGATAACAAAAAAAAAGTTCCACACAAAAGAGAATGAACAGAGTAATTCAGGTTTGGGAATTTTTAAGAGCCGCCTTTTAAGATATATTACATACAAGAGATTTCACAAGCACAGTGTAAAAATGGAGGTGAACATGCAAAAAGAGAATTTTCCTACAGTGACACAAGAGGATAAGTTGATTTAGATAATAATTTTGCAACCAGACTCTCACAGTGAAGAAGGATACAACTGCCCAGAGAGCAGGCAATGGCAGGTACCAGAATTGTCACATTTCACTGCTTCTATCAGACTTCAGAATTCCTATACAGTTGGTGTTAGAGGCTTTAAATTGAAACTCACATTGACCCAATCCTTTCGTGAATATATGTTCGTTTAAAAATCTAAAATTTTTATCTAAATTTATTAGAGAGAAATTTTATATAGCAAAATATGTATTAAACAAGTACATTCTAAACATTATTCAATACATTTAAGCAAAGAAAATGAAAATACTCATTACCCCTTGGCCATAGGGTGATGATAGAACAACAGAACATGGAACAGGTTCCCAAGCTGACTGTCGTTGTAACCTCCTCGATGTCTCCCTCCCGACACAGAATCTCCGCTACAGATCTCATTTCTTTTCTCCATCAAAGTTTAAAGTCCAAAATTTTCAGTCTCTTGCACCATAAAGAAAAATCATCCCAACCGACAGCATGTCGTGCTGAGTGAAGGTGCGAAAATAACGGCCACACCGAGATCATTTACACAAGCTATATTATACCCTTTTACTAACTATCTAAACCCAAAATTGGAACTTTTAGGGGCTACACTCATCTCTCATTGGTCCATTAGCGGGGTGGCGATGATCACCTAATGTCTTCCTTGCTCAAACCAGTTCGTAAAAGTGTAAATTCATATCATGGGTTCTCATGACTTCATCAAATGTTCACATTTGTACTTGTTTGGCACTTTGCAACAGTTCCTCACATTCAGGTTTCAATGTTCATCCATTTCTCCGGCTTTTTAATACAGACAACTTTGGCGCAACTCCTGTTGCAGGCCAGGCTGGCCTTGACATCTCTTGCTCCGGGCATAGGCCATGCACTAGTGACTGAACATCCAATCTTTATGCATGTGTGGGGGCCATCATTAATTTCAAATTCACCATCGCATTTTAGCAGCAGACACTTTCCAGACTAGGCTGATCAGGCCGTAATGGGAGCTAACATGAAAACAAACACAACAGAAAATTAGATATAGAAAATAAGCCGTTCTGTTTACCTCCTGCCATTCTAATTACCCATGTTAGGTGTTACCTAGCGAAGCAACATGTAAAGCAATTTTACTTACATCTACATTCTTTTCCCACAATACAATTCTAACATATGCACAAATACATGTGTTTACTCTCTTATGTCTACGTTATCACAGTTCTATATTAGTTGGACTCATGTTTTATGAATAAATTAGATTTTTGCAAATAGCAGTTCATTTTCCCATGTGTTTTGTCAGAACCAGAATCAGAATCAGAAAATGCTTTCTTCGATTTTAGACAGTTGATAAAATCATAAAAGCAAGAGTTAAAACAACAATCCATACAAAATAGAGATTAACAATACAATATAGAAACAGCTGGCCCAACAGTACATATTTTACCATTTAAAATCTAGCAAGTTATGCTTTTCCTTTTCCCCAAAATGCTTTTCAAAAGTCCAGTCATAATGCTGATACAGTACACGTTATCCAGGAATTGTAGGAATAGGAAAGCCAGGCTTCCTGCTTCGGAAAAGGCATAATCCATCTAGCATGTTCCTTAGATTAAAATGTACAAAAAAAGATCACATGCATTGTTGATTGTTAGGATATGTTATCGCATGGGCAGTGACCGAGATCCCTGGACCAGTCATTGACAGCTGGAAATGTAACTAAACAATGGAAACTGTCAAACCTAAACCTAGTCAGGATGTATCTATCATATCTCCCCATACGCCACACTAGGTAGGGTTGAAGGGAGTTGCTGGCCATGTTCAGTTGGTGCTGGATCACCAAACTTTTATTAAATTCCACAGTGATTCTAAGAGACTCAAGATGAGTCAGGCATATAACTTTAAGCTATTTTCTGGATATAGAGCACATGGTTTCTGGCTTAATATAAAAATCTGGTCTACTCAAATCATTTAAAAATGTTCTTGCGTAGTTCAGCCAGGGGATTAATTTTAACCTGATCCAATCTCATCGAATCCTTAATAATTTCACGGTTCAACCCTAGAATGGAAGAGGTCCAGACTCTATGCCAGAGCAAAATTGGTTGCATTTTAATTACATCAGAGATGTGGGAAATCCCCAATTCACTGTGGCAATTAAAAACAGATGAACTCGGGGAGGAGCCAAGATGGCGATCGGAACAGTCACATGAACGCTTCGCTCTGAGGTCCCTTCCTCCCCGCACGCCTATCCTGGCGATAATCCTGAGCGAGGCTTTATGATCTACGTTGATAGAGTGAAGCAATCACTTACCATCTATTTCTGGGGCCACACCGTGCAGTGGATCCAAGGAACTGCCCCCGTCTGCTTGCCGGCCTTCGTGGCGCTGATGCTGGGGCCTCGAGTGCGGAGGTTGTCCGGTAGTGTTCGTAGTGTTGGCGGTCCTGGTTTGGGTGAGAAGCCGGTCAGTGGGAGCCTGAGAGCCGCGAGCCGAGAGAGTTGGTGCTGACCCACTCCCAATAGTGGGTTGCCCCGTGAACCCGAGCTGTCGACGAGCCGGAGAGAGGCCGAGTCGCCCGGTTCCCCTTGCTCGCCCATGTTAATAGTCTCATCCGGGAACCGATGGTCGGCTCCCGGCGAGCTGCGGGGAGCGCACCCGGCCTTTTGTTGACTCTCCTTTCTGCACCAAGCGCCGACTGTCGAAGTTCAGTCGTGAGACCTGTTGCCTCTGTGGTCGGACTGGACTCGGAGGTGGAGGGGAAGTGGCGGAGAACGAAATGGCTAAAATGGCGGATGGCGCCTTGGAGTGCACCCCTCCCGGGGACGGAGACACCGCTGAACTTGAGACCCCCGGAATTCGGCTACGTGGGGAGACGCTTACGCATAGTCACGTACTGGTTGCACTGGTTACCCTGCGGACTGCTCTGCTCCGGAGCTCCCGGGACTTGGAGGGACGGATCGTCGCCATCGCTGATCCGCCATTTTGTAGCGTAGTGGCTTTTCCCCGAGTCGATGCCGATGAATATCCTTCTGTCGCAGTGCCATGTTCCCCGGATGAATCTACAGTTTTGAGGGTGCGATTGGATCTGGCTCCTGAGTTTGTCTGCATCTCACCTGTTCCGCGAGTGGTGGTCTCATCGAAGCCTTTTTCTGCCCAGCCAGTGGAGAGGCTGCATCGATCCATGGTGCGTGGGGCCTGGGCTACGCTGCAGTGCTTCCCACATCCTGTGCTTTCCTTTCCGTGCCTGGCAGACCGGTTTTTGGACTTGGAGTTGTTGGTGGTTGGGGTATTGTTGCATTCTGGCCGCCGCCAAGCATCGTCAGTTGTTTCTTGGTGGATGGGACGATGTTGGACGGCGGCGCTACCTGCTCTGCCTGGAAAGATTGAACCTTTTGTACCGAACTGTTCCCTGACTGCACGGCTGTTTAACATTTCTACTGTTGACAGAAGTGGCCAGGGGTGACCTCGCATGGGACTTGGAGGGACTTCTTGCTGATTAAATGGTGATTCAAGGACAGGTCTTGTGGGGCTGTTACTGATTGCACTAGTTCGAACAAGAAATTCATGAACTAGGGCAGGGGAACTCAGGGAGAGAACAACACAATCCCCTTTAAGAGTTTTTCTACTAGTGCCCACCCACGGGACACGTCTCACCATTTTAAAAGAAGAAAACATCTCCTGTGTCAAGCCTGTTTTAATCCCTAGACAGTGTATAGCTTTGTTTCTCAGGGTGACCCAAGATTCTTTTTCACCCTCGGAGGGCGGAGGGACGTTAGCCAGAACCAGGGTGTAAGGAACCGTGGCAGGGGGAAGATTTAAATGAAAATGTTTTGGAGAAAATTCCTGATGATTTACAGCGTGAATTCCTATACTACAACGTGAGTCAGATAGGAATAAATCACCCCGTCTTACATCAGTAGGGTCTCTCTTTTTTTTAAAAAATTTTTTTTATTGAGATGTTTCAGGTATTCAAGGTACAAAAATGTCATTCCGTATATCACATCATTTACATAATCCATAAATAATCCAAATAAGCAGAGACATCGTGAATTATAAAAAGACAGTAAAAAGACAACATTAAAAATACGACGAGTTTCCCCTTTTCAATGACTATCATCTCTCCATTTTCTAACTGGTGCCCAAATATTCTTGCCCAATTCCCGCTTTTTCCCTCCCTTGAAATCGTATAGGCATTCTTCGATATTATGCATTCCTAAAAAACCTTGATAGCCATTGTTGGAATGTGGGTGTGGAGGTATCTTTCCAGCCTGCTGAAATTAAGAGACGTAATATAGCTGCAGATATAAATACTAAGGCCTCCGCCTTATCTTTTGCTTTCAGTTTTCCATCCATGCCCACTAAGATCACAGTAGGGGATAGAACATTTTTTTGTTCTAGCAGCCCCTCCATAAATAATTGTATCTCCTTGATGATTGGTATTAGATTCAGACAATTATAAAACATATGGAGTAAATCTGCAGGGCCCAAATTACACCTAGGACACCTATCACTATCCCTTATTCCCCAGGCAAACAATTTTGCAGGTGTGAGGGTACAAATTAAATAGTGTTTTGTAATGTTGAACCCTTAGATTTGAAGAGCGAAAGATCTTTTTATTTAATTCTAAAGCACGATCCAGATCCACATCTGGGTCGTCTAGTTTTTGAGCCAACGCTGATTCTGTCTTTCCCAGATCCTCATCTAGCTCCTGCAGAAGATTATTGTAACACATTTTTATTTTGCTGCCTCCTTTTTTCAAGTAGTCAATTAATGAGTGGCTCGACATGGGAGATATCCTTGGCCTAAATGATCTTATTGTTTCGGCCATTTGTATATATAACATCCATTGGTTGGAGGGGAGTCCAAATTTTTGTTGAAGTATATTAAAGTCAACAATCTCATCTCCTAAAATAACATCACCCAGACACTTAACTCCCATCTCCCTCCATAAACGACTATTTATATTTTGGCCTAAATGAGCACAAATGTTCGACTTCCACACGTTGATATTAGCGTGAATTTTTGGGATTTTTAGGATCTTCCTTATAATCAGCCAAGTTTCCCATGCCCCCATCAAAATCTTGTATCTGGCTCTTTTATAGTATCTTCTTTCAATCTCGCACATCAATAGTCCCCCAGCCTTTCTACCTACTAAAAGCTCAAAGATAGTGGGGAGAGCTTGCGTAACCATCGGAGATTCTACTGGTTCTGAGTCATATTGAAACAATAAGTTCATCTGTACTAGCAGACATGACCAATGATAGAGTCTAATATTGGGCATCGCCAGTCCACCTCTCTCTAATGGTAGAGACATTTGCGCTATCGATCTTCTAACTTTCCCATACTGCCATATAAAGCGAATGAATGTCCTTTCGATCTTCCTAATTGTCCCCTCTTCCAAAAGCAACGGTATGGCACGGAACAGGTAGAGCAACTTCGGGAACATAGTCATTTTCAGGACATTTACCCTGCCAATCAATGAGAGATGTAACACGTCTATCCTCTTAAGCTCTTTTTCGATCGAATCTATCAAAGGGAGATAATTCTCTGATATGATCTTATTAACATTGGCATTCACCCTTATCCCCAGATAAACTGCTGAGTCTAAATATCTTTGATCTGATTTAATTATATTGCTCGTACAGATAATTTGAGTTTTTTCCTCATTGAGGCGATACCCTGATCGTACCCCAAATTCCTTAGCCAGCCGACATAGCTCAGCCATTGCTTGTTTCGGGGCAGTTGTTGTAATTGCCAGATCGTCAGCATATGCCAGGAGTTCGGTGGTATGGCCATTAAGTGTCACTGGAACAATCTGATCCGACTTCATAATTTTCTGGATCAAGGGATCTATGTATAACGAGAATAAAATCGGGGAACAAGGACACCCTTGCCGGGTTCCTCTCCTGATTATTATTTTATCCGATTTTTGACCCATAACCATAACCCTCGCGGTTGGATCGCTATACATAGCCTTAATTCCCCTCAGACTCTTATTTCCAAACCCTCTTTCGGCCAAGATTCCCCATAAGCATTCCCAGGTCACCCGGTCGAATGCTTTCTCAGCATCTAGAAGGATCATGGCCATGTCCTCCCCCCTGACCGCATGGGCATCAAACAGGGCTATAGCACGTCTAGTATGGTCTGTGGTACCTCGACCTGGGACAAACCCATGCTGCCACGGGGAGACCAGCTGACCAATGATCCCTCCCAACCGTTTAGCCCAGATCTTAGAGTACAGTTTGGTGTCTGAATTGATAAGGGAAATCGGACGATATGAACCGGGATTATTCTTAGGCTTGCCCTTTTTGTGAAATATAACAATGTTAGCCTCCTTCCAAGTTTCCGGGGTTAACCCCGAGCATAATATACCATTAAATAAGTCCAAGAGAATTAGAGCAATTTCCTCCTTGAGACATTTATAGACTTCGAGGGGAATCCCGTCGGGTCCCGCGGCTTTACCCGGAGCTAGTTCCTGCAATGCTATCCTTACCTCCTTCAGAGTCAGATCTTGTTCCAATATTTCCCTACTCCTTTCATCAACTTTGGGACCTTCATCTTCTACAGTTGGACTCTGCATTGTCCCCCTATCTTCTTCATCATATAAGTTTTGGTAAAACGTATGGAATACTTTCAGGATTTCTTCCGGTTTTGTATGTTCTATCCCATTCTCCTGTATACTGGACATCAAATTTTTAGACCTCTCCTGCCTAATCCGAAGCGCTAACACCCTTCCTGCCTGTTCCCCTGTCTCATATCGGTTAGTCCTTGAGGCTTGGTATTCCCTAGTCTCTTTCTGTGTCGCCATCCCCTGGAGATCCGCTTTAATAGTATTCATTCTGTTTAAACTTGCCTTGCCATCCTTCCCCTGCCCTATCTCTGAAGTATGTTGCGTTTCTACTATGCCTAATTCCCCGATCAGAGTTTCAATTTTATACCTATTTTCTTTCCTTAATCTGGCTGAGCAATTTATAGTCTCACCCCTCAAAGCTGCCTTGAACGTGTCCCAGACCAGATTACGGGATGCACTATATCTGTTCATATCATAGAATTCCTTTGTCCATTGCTTTATGTGTCTCACGAATCTGTCATCAGCAAGAAGCTTCCTTTCAAATGACCAGTTCGTATGCTGCCGTTTCACATTATCAGCCACACAGGTTAAAATCAATGGGTTATGGTCTGAGACATATTTAGGCATTTTCATTATTTTGACTTTACATAATTTATCTGAGGATAGGAAGAAATAATCCAATTTAGAATATTTCCTATGTGGGAAGGAATAATAGGTAAAGCCCGGATCATTAGGAAATTTCGCCTTCCATACATCCTCTAATCCATGTGATCTCATAAGTGAAGTGAGCGCTCTGAACACTTTTGGCTTAGATCCTGCATAACTCCCTGTCCTATTCCAATCAACCGACACATTCATATCCCCACACATTATGATCGGAGTAGGCCAGTCCACCAGCTCTTCCTCTAGCATATCAAAAACTTCCGGATCATCAAAATTTGAGCCATATACTGTACAGAGTGTATAACCAGGGTCAGTTCCGCTATTGCCCATCTCCCTGAGCTATCTGCCTTCACTCTCTTTGCACCTCCCAGATTTGTTTTGGCTAGGATGGCCACCCCCCTGACCATTGAGGTTTGTGATGAACAGGCCAATAACTCGTAGCCCCTTATATTTAATAGATTTCTGTTAACCCAGGGCAAATGCGTCTCTTGTACACACAAGTAGTCGAAATGATTAAATCTTACAAATTGACCTACTCTCTGACGCTTTCTCCCATCGTTCAGTCCAGCAACATTTAAAGAACAAATTTGAATGTGTGACATAGTCTGGTGCGTTCTTTCCCGAATAGTATATAAGACAGGATCTGAATTTTACATTTGACATTGTTGTTAACCTTTGACTGAAGCCTATAACCTTTACATACCGAGACATCTCAAATTTAGGTTTTTTTCCCCCCACCCCGCCCTCCCCCTCCCTTCCCACCATTCTCCCACCCACCCACCTCCCACTCTCCCCCCCACACCCAGCACCACCCACCACCCACACACTCACTCAAATGAGGCGCTCAGACCTAGTCTGTGCATATGATGGAGAGTCGATTGAAAGTGGTGGAGATGACAGTTTCCCACAATTGTTCAAAATAATCTATTCCCTGGACAATAACATGCCAAAACATAATACCTTCAAATGCCGGATGCTTTAAGCTACTGCATATCCTATTTCTGATAATGCTAATACAAGAAAAGACCATTGCGGCCAGATAAAGAACCCTGATGATCAACCTTTTTTTAAAGACTTATCTAGCCAACAGATCTTAAAGCTTAACGGTGTTTAGTTCCTACTTAGGGCCTTTGAGAATCCAGATATTCTTTTGCTTTCACCTCTGACGTGAAATACAAAGTTCTTCCAGCATTAATTATTTTCAATTGCGCCGGGTTAATCAAGAAGGCCTGCATCTTTTTAACTTGGAAAGGTAAAATCAACTGTCTCAGCCTCCACCGCCTCTCAACAGTTATATGGCAAAAATCCGGCCTAACAAAGAATGATATATCCCCTACAGTTTTTCTTGCGTCGGGTCTCGCTTTTTCTGAAATTGCTTGTCTCAATAGGAAGTTGCCGAGGAATATCAATATCGCTCTTGGCTTATCCTCTTCTTTTGGTTGTTTTTTTGGTTTAAACGGGGTGCGATGCGCTCGCTGTATCTCCTCTGCCCAGTTCCAGCCTGGTAAATCAACAAAAGCTTGCTCGAATAGCCTTATGAGGAATGCTCTCATATCAGACCCTTCAGCCCCCTCCTGTATTCCAAGAACTCGAAAGTTATTCCTCCTTTGTCGATTCTCCAAGTCCTCTAGCTTCCATTGCATGTCTGTAATCTGGGCGCTTCGAGCATCCACCTTAGCAGTGGCAGCAGCCGAGTCTGCCTCCGTTGAGACCACTCTTTCTTCAATGTTTGAGATTCTATCTCCTAGATTGACGCACACTTTCGACAATTTCCTTACAGCACCTTGCATCTTTCTCACAGCTGCCTGTGCCTTGCGGCTATCCTGTCTGGTCTCTTCCCTATGAGCGAGGATCTCTTTATGAATCACTTCTACGAGGGACATCTGGGCGGCTTCCCCATGAGGGCTTCCAAGCAAAGGAGAGTCTGACGAATGATCCCAACTGAGCTCCTGAGTTCTGATCCCCGCAGGTGGTCTAGCTGTGGATACATAGGGGTCAGTACCGTGTTCAGGCTCACTTCCCAAGTCTGAATTGCTTCCCTCTATTATTGAGCTATCGTCCTCTGACCATTCGCCTCCTTCCGAGACCGAGAAGAAACATTCGCTAGGAGGCTTTTCCTTATCCTTATCGGCTGGTTTTCCACTCTCTTGATTATCTATATTGCTCTCCTGGCTTGCTGTAGATTTTGCATCCACTGCTTCCTTTGTACACATAGTTATATTCTCTGTATCTTTATCAGCCTTTCTCTGGATCTCTAGTACATTCTTTTTTAAACCTGCTTGATCTGTCCCACTGGTCCCTGCCTCACTGTTAAGAGGTTCCGCGCTTCCTTCAAGCAGAGAGGGAGGTATGACCCCCTCCCCCCCCCTCTATAGTTACATCCGTTGTCGATGCATTGACTACCTTATCCTGCCACTTTTCCACATCCGGAGAGCCAGTCTTTAGATCTTTCTCTTTACCCATTTTGGCTAAAAGGTCAATTATGGGGGTAGTAGCCTGCTTTACTTTACCCCCCTGCTGATGCCTCCTTACCGGGGTCGCCTGCTTAGTTGGCTGTCCCTCTTCCTCCTGTGTCTCAGCAGCAGCTTCAACGGCTGCCCTTCTTTTGGCTGCAGCTTTCGAGACAGTATTCACTTTCGGTGTCATGGCTCCTCCTCTCTGGCTTCTGCACTTTCCCCCGCCCCGGTCTCGGGATCCACTAGACGATGGAGACCTCTGTCTCCCTCGGAGGCTCCTCGGACTTCGTGCTGATGCGCAGTGACCTTTCAGACAGGTCTCCCTTTTCGCCGGTACCAGGGTCGTCTGTCTGCTTTGTAGCTCCGAGCACCGCCTCCCAGCCAGCGTTAGTTCCTGGATCAAACGCCCGATAGTCCTGTGACAGGTAGCAGGCAGGAACATTAGCCGATTGCTAATCTCGCCGCTCACCGCTGCCGCCGCTTGCTGATTTCAGCAACTCTACAGCAAATAAAATCTTAATCTCTTGAATGCAGGCTTCCGAATAACTTGCTTTCGCTGCTGCCGATTCCTAGATCCATTACACGGCAACCAGCATATTCGGCATGTGGGTTACGACCAGGATGTCTTTCTCATCTCCACCACCTCCATCGCGCACAGCCGTTCTACACGGCCGCCATCTTTGCCCCAGACATCAGTAGGGTCTCTCAAACACCCTCTTTCCTACACAGCCTTGTTCAGTGGGCACTGAATGGAGAAGCCTTCATTTTCATAGGTCCAACAGCTCTACTAATTCTCTCCCTCTCAATGATCTGCTTACTGCATCCAAGGGTACTAGCTTGTGATGGCTGTATACGATTTTTGACTATTCCTTCACCTCCACCAGTCTCAGACTGTGTAGTTATTATTTCCTTTATACACCCTGTAATGAATCCCAGGCCTGTTTCTATTTTATCCAATCTCTTCTCAAGAGTGCCAATGGAATCTTTAATAAATTTGGTTAGGTCAGTTAATAAACTCATCATCCCGGACAAGTTATTGGTAGAGTGGCCTTTACCTTTACCTTTATTTTTGGAACATGTTGCCCGTTCTTTACCTTTGTTAGAGGGTAAAGAATCATTCCCCTGTTGTAACTTGGGAGCAGATTTTAGAGTGTTAGGGGCAAGAGGAGCTTTATATATCAATGGCAGTAAGATTATGGGGACTTTTTTTTATTTTGGAAATGCACACTCTTTTTGGCAGTGGCAATTGTTCAGCATCCGGGTCATTTAGAGAAATCTCATCGCACACAATCTGGACGCAGCCATTTTCGGATTCCGCGGGCATGACATGTGAATGTATCTTCCCCCCTGCGCACTATGAGGAGGAGTTTTGCCTATGCTGTTTTGTGATGAGCCATGTGAGTCTTTATTCAAGGCCTCCTCAATGTTAGAAATTTGTTTTTCGAGGGCACCCACTGCCCCCGTTTGATATTTCATCAGTGACATATTAGTACCTTTAGCCTTATGAACTATTTGTCCAGATATTGAATTATGTAGCTTTCTCTTTCCCATATCATAAATCACAGGCATCCCTACCCCAAGCATGGAGAACAGGCCCCAGAATCGCAATAGTTTGCAAACAGTGCACTTCCTTCACTTCAATACGTGCCCCGTTTAGGTGATAATACGGATAAAACTGTCAATGAACAGTCAGTAAATTTACCGCAGTCAGGAAGTCTAAGGTGTTAATCCCCAGAGCTAAGAGGGGTGGCCCAGCCCAGACTCTATTGGACTCTGAAGGGCTCAGACGGGCCCGCCCTTGGCCTGGCTGCGGCAGATCTTAAAGCGCCTCCAGGTGCTTTCAGGTGATGTGATGCAGGGCAAGGCAGGCTGTGCGATGCAGTCCCCCTGGACCTCCCGGTATCAGCACGGCAGCAAAGATGGCAACAGGAATGCTTTAAAAAGTGGTTCCATGTGTTGTGTCTAATATAATGTGCATTTTGTTGATTAGTTTACATGCTTCAAACAATTAATATTATTAAAGTTATGAGGGAACAACATCGTAGGGGGGTACAAACATTTTTGTTTCTCCCCTGCTTCATCAACTCCCCCTTTGGTAATTTATCACCACAAAACCATCCATACCAAATTTCTCAAGAACATGATTCTAGTTCTTTCTCTTTTATTTTAGCTCAAACCATAGTATCTTTCATACTTCGTCTTTTAGAGTTGTTGTACACCTTCTCTTTATATTCTTCTAATTTTATTACTCCCATTTCTTGCTCTCTCTGCTTATTTTTCTCAATTGTTATCATTGTTTGTTTTTCAGCTTTTCTCTTTCTAATACATATACACACCAATCTTAACATTAATGCCATTAAAATTACTATTGTTACTGGTATTAGTATCTTCCCTACCAATGAACTACCTATTTCTGTAAACCATTTCTTTACAGCAGAAAAACTCTTACCAAGTTTCTCTAGAACACCATCAACCTCCAGTGGAGCAATTTCTTTATGTAATTCAGTAATATTCATAATGTATCTTTGAATTTTTTGACTTTTATCCAGAATATAGGTATAACAATGTTGCACTTTCAATACTCCGCAAACTCGCCCTTCTTTTGCCAATAAAATATCAAGAGCAACTCGATTTTGCATCATCATAGCTCTCATGGCAACCATTTCAGTATTTACCATCAAAAATCCTCCAGCAGTATTAGTTGACAAATGATCTACCATTGTTGACAGTTTCCGAAATGTATTTGCGTTAAATGATATACCCACTGCTGGTATCAATGCTCCAAAAATGTCACCCATTATCTTTGCAAAACTTTCTCTTCTTCTATGTGTTAGTGGTTTACCTATCTTGTGAGTTCCTTTAGTTCCCTTATCTACATGAAATATCTTTGGAAAGACCAGACCTAGATAACATGTTCAGTACCAGTGGTCCGGCAACCTGTAATAAGCTTTTTTTCCACATATAAAAAAGATCCCTGGAAATACTGGATTTCACTGCCTTTAAATCCCCATCCCCTTATAATTCTGTATGTGTCTTTATATTCACTTGCACCCACAAAATAGTTGTCATACATAGTGTTATCTCGACGAATACACAATTTTCCTTGTTGACTCAAAGCTAATCCTATTGATACATTAGTATCACTCTTTCATAATGTCCTTCATCATTACTCCATGGTGGTGTTTTCAATTTACTTTCAGTTGCTTTTCTTTGGTATTTAATTCAACCATATCTAGAAATACGTTCTCTTCTTTTCTCAATTCACATGTTAGATTATATTTAAAAGCATATTCTAAAGTCAACTCTTTTGTTTCAAGGATAAATTCACCAAAACCGTTGCCAGGTTTCACTTTGTTTAGACCATGTACTATAGAAAGTTTAGCAAAAACATCATCTACATCTGAATACTAATATTCTAATTTGTTTGTACTATAAAATAAACTAGATAATACACTGCAAGGTATTCCATACGTTAAAGCGAGGTGATGATATGTTACACCTTCTGATACAGATGCAGGTAATTGCATACACACGTAACAGTCTTGTATGGCCATTGTCTCGACATATTCATAAAGCAATCTTGTAAAAACATTTTTTGAAAAATCACTAATTGATCTATCTCTATGAAGCTCAGTATTATCCACTATTTTTACATCATTTTTCAAACCATGTGTCTTATCACTATTTATGTTGTTATTCTTCTCCGATAAATGTTCTGAATGCGGACTAAATGGAATAATTATTGCTAAAATGAACCATATGAGCATTAATAAACCTGTACAATAAAACCACATTATACACCATTTATGTAAAAAGCCACATCTAGGTCTTCTATTGTCGTTTTCAGCCATTTTTTTTGTTTAACTTTGTACAAGATAATGTCTCTTTTCACACTTTGGAAGTATGTCCTTTGAACTAACTGCTCTTTAAATTCTTTCTTTTCAGTTCTTCATCTTCAATTTTGATATTGTTCTTTATTTTAGCATCCTTTAGTCTTTCAGTAGGAACACAGTTTATTTATAGTCACTTTTGTTCCCAAAATTCACCTTGGTTCTCTTGACTGCTCTCCACTTCCTCAATATCAAGCAGTGCAAAATAAATCCATTCAGGTGATTTGTATTATAGATTAGGTCTCTTTACTCTTTTTGATCTTTGCAAATGTTCTTTATTCTCTTTTATTTGACCTTCTTGATTTGTTATCTCATTCACTTGTTCCTCTTGGTCTTTATTCACATTTATTATTTTGAATTTCAGTCCTTTTATTTCTTTAGGCCAATTATCTTCTTTTCTTGTCTTTTCATTTTCAGTCTCTATTATTTCACATTCAATTATCCAAGCACTTTTTCTTGGAATTCTTCTTTGATTTATTTCTCCTTCACTTTCATCAGACTCTGTTTCAGATCTTATTTCACTACCTTTTATCTTGAACCTTATGATTTCAGGTTCTACAGCTGGATCTTGATCCTCTTTTGTTAATTTAGTTCTTTCTGGAGTAATTTTTCCATAAATAGTGCTTAGGGTCTCATCTTCAACATTAATTATTTTTGCTTCACCAGTCTCAGTGTCAATATTTTGTTCCTCATAACTTTCTGTTTGGTTTTCTGTGTTCTCAATTTCACCAGTTTCAATTTGCTCTTTCTCAGGTTCCAAACTGGTGTTCGTAATTTCCAGATGTCGACTTACAGCGCAATCTTCAAGATCTGGAACTTCAATTATTTCAGTCTCTGCTTCAGATGCTGAACTGGTGTCTGAAATTTCCAGATGTCGACATACGGGTCAAACTTCGGAATCTGGAATTCTGTTTGTTTCACTTTCTGTGTCAGAATCTGAACTAGTATTTGTTTCTTTCAGATGTTGACTCACATGTCGATCTTCAGGTTCTGGAACTTTGATTGTATGGCTGGCATGAATCCACTTTTTCACACCTGCACACTTCACTGCTGTGGTTGTACCCAGGATCACTTGGCGTGGTTTATCCTAACGTGGAACCAGGCAATTTCTTCTTCTGTGAATCTTGATGCGTATCCAATCTCCAGGACTCAGATCATGAGCTGGGTGTCTTTCAAGAGTACTTTCATCAGTTCCAACCTGGTGAAACACAGAATGTACCACATCAGCCAATTCTTTACCATAGTCCGGAATAAGAGCTTCGGTTATAGTCTACAGTTTGTAAACAGGTACAAATGCGTGTCTCATTACTCGTCCTATCAGTATTTCATGAGGAGTCAAACCTGTTTTCCTGTTTTCCTGTGTGCTTCTTAGGATTATTAGGACAAGTGGCAAAGCATCCAGCCATTTGAGTCCTGTGGCCAAACACATTTTTCCAAGTCTGTTTTTGGTTGTTCCATTTACTTGTTCAACCACCCTAGAAGCCTCTGGTCTGTAGGCACAATGCAATTTTTGTTGAATGTCTAATGCCTCACATATTAACTGAATTATTTCATTCTGAAAGTGACTTCCTCTATCTGTTTCAATCCTCACTGGAAAACCATACCTAGGAATAAATTCCCTCAGTAGGAGTTTTGCTACTGTAACTCCATCATTTCTCCTGGTTGGATACGCTTACACCCAACGAGAGAATAAGCAAACAATCACCAAAACATATATAATCGGTTACATGGTGGCATTTCGATAAGTCACCCTATTGATCCCAGACTTACAACTGTTTTTCTTCCTGGATTCAACTGTTGACATATAAGACATCTTTGACAAAGGCTTCTGGCTATGATCCACAACTTGGGATTATACCAAGTTTTTTTGAAAAGTCTAATCATTTCATCTCTACCAATGTGTGCTTGTCCATAGTAAATCGGAGCCATGTTAGAGATCATTCTATCAGGCATAACTGGTCTTTCATCCCTGTAAACCCAAGCTTCATCTTCCTCTCTTTGTCTACAACCTGCTTTTATCCATCTATCTTTTTCTTCATCACTCACTTCTTCCTGTAATTGCCTCACTTCCTGCCACGTTTCAACTATGTTAGTAAGCATTCAAGGACAAGAAACATGTTCTTTTTCCCTTTCCCGATTCATGGATGTCATGTGCCTAGCACAATATTGAGCTATCGCATCTGCGAACTTGTTTCCTTCAGCGATATATTCAGCTCCTTTTTGGTGAGCAGCACACTTTACTACTGCAATCCTTTTAGGCAGCTCTATCGCCTCAAGCAACATTTTCATAAATTCACCATTTCGGATTGGAGACCATATCTGTGCCAAATCATGCACAACTCCGAACTCGTACTGGCTATCAGTAATTACAGTAATTCAGACATTGTTTCCCAGTTTACAAGCTCGAATCGAAGCAAACAGCTCAGCAACCTGGGCTGAACGTATTCCTTTCAAACAAGATGTCTCCATTATAGTTGTCACTGTGCAAACAGCATACGCAGCACTCAAAACTCCTTTGTCTGTTCTCAAACATGATCCATCCACAAACATCACATAATCTGATTCTTCCAGGGTTCATCTTTAATGTGAGGTCTTGGTTTTGTACAGTACTCAAGTATATCCAAACATTTATGATCAACGTCATTTTTGACTTCAACATCTAATGCATCAGTTAATAAGGTGGAAGGATTCACATATATACATCTGGCAATCGTCACATTGTCTGCACCCAAAATCACTTTCTCATATCTGGTCAAACGACTATTGGTCATGAATTGTGTTTTGGTTCTGGTCAAAAGTATTTCAACTGAATGTGGAGAATAGACCTTAACAGGATATCCCACCGCAATACCTTCGCTCTATTCCAAACTCACACTAGTAGCAGCTACAGCTTTCAGACATTCAGGTAATGTTTTTGATACTGGATCTAAAATAGCTGAAAGGTATGCTATTGTTTGTCTGATTCTTCCATGCCTTTGTATTAGGACTAAAAGTGCGCACCCATCTCTTTCACTGCAGTACAGTTCAAATTCTTTCTCATAAGCAGGCATGCCTAGCACTGGCGCTTCACATAAACTGTTTTTCAATTGGTCAAAAGCTTCCAACTCCTTTTCATTCAGCACTATAGGGTCTTTCAATCCTCTTTGGTTAATCGATGCAAAGGTTTTGCAATCAATGAGAATCCACTTATCCACTGTCGGCAATAACCAACCATTCCAAGGAACATTCTCACCTGTTTCTGTGTTTTTGGGGGACTCATTCCTTTAATAATCCTGATTCTTTCGGTGGTCACTTTTCTCATCCCTTTTTCAATCTTATGACCTAGATACTGTACTTCTTGTTGACAAAACTGTAATTGTGATGAAGACACTTTATGTCCTCCTTCTAGCAAGTGGTTCAATAATGCAATAGTATCAGAAATGCAAGCTTCTTTGGTCCTTGATGGCACTAATAGGTCATCAATATATTGAACTAAAAAAGATTTTTCAGGCATTTTCTAACTTTCTAGGGATTTCTTCGGTATCTGATTAAAAATGGAAGGACTTTCAAGGTACCCTTGAGGAATTCGGCACCATGCCAAAATACGCTTGCCAAACCTGAAAGCAAAACTTGGTTGGCTATCAGGGTGTAATGGAATTATAAAGAATGCATTGTACAAATCAATGACTGTGTACCATTCTGTATCATGCAGAATTTGGTATAATATTACAGCTGAATTTGGCACAATTGGACAACAGGGGACAACAATTATATTCACCTTTCTCAAATCTTGCACTATTCTAAAAGTTCTATTTGGCTTTTTCGCTCCCATTATAGGAGAATTACACAGACTACTCATTATTTCTTTTAAAATTCCTCACTTAATCATTTTAATAATTACTGGGGTTACTCCTTGAATGATTTCTGGTGTCAATTTATTTTGTGGGGCATTTGGGTAAACTGCTTCTTCTTTTACAGTAATCTTTACAGGATTTACTTATTTCATTAGACCTATATCTTCTCCTGTAAAATCCCACACCTCATTTTTAACTGTTCTTTTCAATTCAATGGGATTTTTTTTCTTTGTCAAGCACAGGGAACATTTCCCTTTTCTCTGAATCAATTATTGACATGGTCATTTTTTACAAAACATCATTATCTGCTGTCTGGAAGGCAATGCCATCTGTAGTACAGTAAATGGCACAATTCATCTTACAGAGTATATCGCGTCCAAGCAAATTTACAGGGCTGCTATCGCACATTACAAAGCAATGCATTTCTTTGAAGGAACCGATTTCCACCTCCACTGGTTGTGTGAGAGGGGTTTTAATCTATATATTTGTTACACGTACAACTTGGATGTATTCTCCAGAGAGAAGAAGGTTTGAAATGTCTACTCATCTAACTGTAGAACGGGTAGCACCAGTGTCTACTAGGAAAGTAACATTTACACCATTCACCTTTCCATCCACACACAAAAGGACCAGGCTGACCTACCTCTAGAGTTGCGCCAAGCACGCACTCCACTTCCTCTCCTAGGCACCGTCAAACTCTCATCTGATTCATTTCCATCCGGTCGTAACCAATACTGTGAAACAGCTGCACTCGGCAATCTCTTTACCTACTCTCCTCCGTAGAATCCTGTCTCTGCACTGTATCTCTGAGGTTTTACACTTTGTGGGAGAGGAGGTTGTGGCACCTGACTCTGCTGAGTAACTACCTGTTGTTGTAGCTGTGATTGGTGAGTCACCTCGTTCTGCATCTGTGAATTCAATGATTGATTTTCGGTATTATCATTCGGAGGTAACTTACACTCGTTCTTCCAATGCCCTACCTTTCTGCAATTATGACATGGCCATTTCTTTTAAGCTTCATCTATATTCATTTGACCTTTTCCCTTTCCAATATTACATTTTTTTTTGCCTGCCCTATTTCATTAGCCTAATTAATCAACTGTGCTTCCTGTTGTTCTGCAACCTTCACCTGTGCCCACATAGCTTTTACTTTAAGCTTAAGCTGCCTAGCTTCAATGTCATCACTACAATATTTTACGTACCTCAATACATCATCAACTGTGCTGGACTGCCAACACATCATGTGCTGTTTTATCATGTCACTTATCTCAGGTCTCAATCCGAACACAAATCAATAAACAAAGTGACTCATACCCTTCTCACTCAAAGTTTCATATCCACTACACTGTTTGAAAACTAGAAGTAATCTTTCATAATAAGCATGTAGTATAGATTCTTTAGCTTCATGAGTAGTTCTATCGATCTTTATCCAATCTGTTTCTTTTGGAGGAATTTTTTTTTTCAACAATGTTATCACCTGTTCCTATTTCCTCATTCTTTCCAGACCTGGAGCTCCTGTTTTTGCATCTCTTGGATATTCTTCCTTCGGCCAATCAATTGTAATTTTACATTTTGACCACAAATCTGCAGGTACAGCTATGTCGTACAATCCATCTAAGTCTTCCCACTAAACTTTTGAAACCTTCACAAACCTATCTACATGTCTATACCATTCTACAGGTTTTTTTTAGTAATCTTGGGAAATCATTTGTAACTGACAACATATCCTGTCTAGTTCATGGTACATGTACATAACCTCCTCCCGGTGTTTCTCTCATCGGATATTCTAATGCCACTGCTTCCTTTACTTTAACAGGGAAAGCTAATGATGCTTTATCAATTGCTTTTTCCTTTTTCTTTATCAACCTACTTCTCCATCGATCTACGCCTCCCCATTTTCCCAGCAATACAATCAACTCTTTTATCTGTGTTAACCGTCCTGATGTATTCAGATTCTCTATATCTTGCTCAGTGAAATCTACTCTGTAGAGTTTCTGCAATATTTTTAACATTTGCAAATTCTACTCCTAATTCATTTGTTGTTTCTTCCAATTTATAGTGCTGATTTTTTGCTCTCCAAGTTATACTTTTGCATATTAACATTTTGTAATTCATCATCTTGATATGATTTTAGTCTATCAATACCAATTGTTCCGATAATCAGTTTTTCCATGTCTGTTTGTAATCTAACCACATCTAAAAGTTTCGGTTCGGTATCTTTCTTTTATAAAGTTTTAACCCAGTCATTTAATTCTTCTGCTGTTGGTCCTACTGGTGTTTTGGATAAGTCTATTCTATTCACACTCCTTTCTGGAGTTTCAGTTGCTGATTCTGATCCCATAGGAACTCTATATATTGGGCTTTGATTTCTTGTCAAGTCGATTGGTGGTGTTATTCTTATTGTATTTTTTGTTTCATTATGGTCAGGATCAATTTTTTCTTGTACTTTTTGCAAACTGGAATTCAAAGGAATTGTTAACGAATGCTTATCTATTTTCTGATCCTCAAATACTGGTATCACAGGACCTATAGTTACAGGTACAGTTACAGCTTCTACATTTCTTGTCAATTCTTTTATTTTTTTCAGCTAATTCTTTTGTTGATCTTTCTAATTCTGAAGTACTAGGTTTTACAATCTGTGATATTTCCTGTTTTTCAAATGGACTTTTTATTTCAGAAAATCGTTTTGGGGTTTCATTTATTTCTGTCTCCATTGGCAGTGCATTTGGTGTCACCACTGCAGACGTCTGTTGGTATGGAGGGGGTCTCTTATTTTGAATATCATCCAACACCTCGTCTTCAGTATCACTAATTCCACATTCACTCTTCTCTAGTATTCCATGTTTTCTTTTCTCAGTACATTTTCTTCCCACTCTCTCATCTACTGTTCTGACAGGATACATATCATCCCACATATCAGCACACCTCCATCGTCTCATCCTACTTTTGTGATTGGATTCCCATAAATTTCCTGGACTATATCTGTTTTCTTTTGTAGCTCGGAATCTCTCTTTCTCTCTCATGCATCTCATCTACCATGCAATCAAAGCTTGGAATGGTGTCGGTCTAGGTCTCAGTTCAAGTTTCATCATCTTTTCTCTTAAATTCCGTAACACCGCTGTGCTAAATGAACCTATCTCTGGAAATGCAAACACTCCATCATTTTTAGTATATTTCACCCAATTCTCTAGCCAAATACAAGTATGATAGCCATATTTCGTCATCATATATGACGCAGGCATTTCCGGGGGAGGAAGCACTTTTCATTCTCTAGTGACTATTTCTTTGTCCTTCTTAAAAAGATTCTTGATCTTCTTAAACCATGTAGGTTCTCCTTTTCTTGCTCATAATAATAAGCCATTTTTCTCAGATTTTTCTTCCCAAAACAAAGTCATATACTTCCCTTCAATCAACTCTGATATTCCTTCCTATCCCAACGCGAAACACACTAACGCACCAATCAGAATAGCTCACGTCACATTCACACTAACGAACCTATTAGAATAGCTGATGTCTTCCGCAGCCAGCCAATCCCAGCGCAGCTCTCTGCTGATGTCAGCTCTACTCTCGCTTCTGCTGACCCCTCCTTTACAAAATTTATTGCCACTGTATTTATGAACTTTTTACTAATAAAAATCAGTTCATTACAACAAAACAAATTCCCATTGTCTGTTTTGCTAAACCAAAGAGATAGTTTGTCCAAGCATACAAGAATTCTGTATTTCCAGTAGGCAGCGCTTACCTCTACCCTACCACAGAATTTCGTTTCGCTGATAAAGTAGTACTTCCCTCTACCTTACCCTTCTGACAACCAAAAGGCAAACCCGTTTCTCTGGGGATAAAACACATGTAGAGACTACACTGTCCTGAGAATTAAGGCCAGAGTTTCACAGGAATACCTGTCGTATTCACTCAACTCAACTCATACAGGAATTCCCTAAAGTAACACATTCCCGTGTTATCACAATATTGAAACCAGACAATGCACAATTCCATGTGCCTACCCGTGTCACATATATCCACTTCCTACCTCCCGAAGCTTCAATTCTGAGTACATATAAAATTATACAAACTCAACATATAGTGTTAAACATAAAACATCAATAATCATTCATCTCCAAACTGACCTATAGAAACCATAACTCTGCTACCAAGAAATCTGATGCAGCGGGTCTAACACAAAACCCTCTATCTATATCACCAATCCAGGATCAACTTATTTTACTCATCGTTGGGGCCCATAGCACCGCAAGCCACACACACACACTCTCAAAACCACACAGCCCCTGAAGCAGTGACAAGTAGACGAGCTGTAAGACATGCAGGGTACCTTATTAACCTATATACTAACTTTATACATGATATACATTATATACATTAGAATTTTAAACGCTCAAATCCTCATTACCCCTTGGCCATAGGGCGATGATAGGACAGCAGAACATAGAACAGGTTCCCAAGCTGACTGTCTTTCTAACCTCCTTGATGTCTCCCTCCCGACATAGAATCTCCACAATAGATCTTGTTTCTTTTCTCCATGAAAGTTCAAAGTCCAAAATTTTCAACGTCTCTAGCACCATAAAGAAAAATCATCGCAACCAACAGCATGTTGTGCTGAGTGAAGGTGCGAAAATAATGGTCACACCAAGATCATTTACACAAGCTATTTTATACCCTTTCACTAACTATCTAAAGCCAAAATTGAAACTTTTAGGAGCTACACTCATCTCTCATTGCTCCATTGAAGGGGTGGCGATGATCACCTCATGTCCTCCTTGCTCAAAACCAGTTTTTAAACGTGCAAATTCATACCATGGGTTCTCATGACTTCATCAAATGTTCACATTTGTACTTGTTTGCCACTTTGCGACAGTTCCTCGCATTCAGGTTTCAATGTTCATCCGTTTCTCAGGCTTTTTAATACAGACAACTTTGGCACAACTTCCGTTGCAGGCCAGGCTGGCCTTGACATCTCCTGCTCCGGGCATAGGCCATACACTCGTGACTGAGCATCCACTCTTTACGCATGCGTGGGGGCCGTTTTTAACTTCAATTTCACCATCGCATTTTAGCAGCAGCCACTTTTCAGACTAGGCCGATCAGGCCATAATGGGAACTAACATGAAAACAAACAGAAAATTAGATATAGAAAATAAGCTCTTCTGTTTCCCTCCCGCCATTCTAATTACCGATGTTAGGTGTTACTTAGCAAACCAACATGTTAAGCAATTTTACTTACCATCTGCATTCTTTTGCCACAATACATTTCTACCATATGCACAAATACATGTGTTTACTCTCTTATGTCTACGTTATCACAGTTCTATATTAGTTCGACTCATGTTTTATTAATAAATTCGATTTTTGCAAATAGCAGTTAAGTTGTCCCATGTGCTGTGTCTAATATAATGTGTATTTTGTTGATTAGTTTACATGCTTCACATAATTATTATTATTAATGTTATGAGGGAACAGCATCGTAGGGGGTACCAAAATATTTGTTTCTCCACTGCTCCATCACTGTATTTCAAAGATAGAGGTCAAATGTCCAGCAATACCTTCTGGAAAATGGCTGTTTATGTTTTTAACGAAGAGAGTGGGTTTACATTCTCTACCTAGAAAGCAAGATTTTTTTTACCTGAACTATGTGGCAATCTAGCAGGGGTAGAGTAGATGTCATTTTCCTAACACGTATTAAAATGTAAATGCCTGTAAATGACCTCTGCAAATGTTTCAGACTATATCAGCAGCTTGTAAAGCACTAATAAAGCATTACTTGGTAATTCTAAAGTGTGATGGATCAAATATTTTAAAAGGATTGAGATACATCAAGACATACTTATTTCCTTAAACTGTCATTAACCCCTTGGCTGCGGGGCGTTTTCACCTGCTGTGCGGGGGGCCGCACGTAGCGCCGCCGTGCTTGTGACGAGCTCAGCTGCACAGTGTGTTGGATCAAATATTTTAAAAGAATTGAGATACATCAAGACATACTTATTTCCTTAAACTGTCATTAACCCCTTGGCTGCGGGGCGTTTTCACCTGCTGTGCGGGGGGCCGCACGTAACGCCGCCGTGCTTGTGACGAGCTCAGCTCGTCATGAGGCACAGTGGAGCTGCACTCATGACGAGCTGAGCTCGTCACGACCACACCCGTTTTGGAACGTTCAGAACAGCGGGGAAATTATCCCTGCGTGTGAACGTTCCAACGGTCAGCAGCTCAACCGTGCTTCATGACGAGCTGAGCTTGTCATGAGCACGCAACGGGTTAAAGAAATGGTGGGGCTTATTTACAAGCTCCTTGCACCAGCCGTACGTCACTTTTCCCATGTTAAAAATTACACAAAAGTGGCGGAAGGGGCTTGTAAATACACCACTGGTTGTCTGAGTAAATTTAGATGCCACTTAAAGGAAAATGCACTGTCTGTAAATAATACTGTTCTACCATGCTAATGTAATATATTTGCGACAATGTTCTCTAAACACTCCAATAACTACAAACTACTCCCTTACCTGCTGTCCTGCTGAATCCATTTGCTACACGTTCTTTGTGTGAGGCTTGAATTTTTCACAATCCCTCTGACGTCAGAAAGATTCATGGCAGCACCCCAATCTGTAGTTTGTTCGGTACCACTGATCCCATGTTCCTTTGATATTTTATGTTCAGCACAATATTTATGCTTGCTATTTGTCAAAGGTAGCTGCAGTGCTCTGCATTGTTTCCATTTTTTGTGCTTAAAAAAACATGCATTTCAAAATAAGGAAAAATTAAATTTAATTTTTATTTTTATTATTTTAGCTGTGGTCATGTACATAAGAAACAGTGTCCAATGACTCGCTGCTGAATCCGCCTACCTGAAGAATGATGGATGATGACAGCAATCACCAGTGATTGGTTCATTCCATGACCTTCCTGTGAGCCAAATGACCTTCCTGTGAGCCAAATGACTGCAGATTAGTGGATAGTTGTCGTGAAAACAGCTACAGAGGTAACATTTTCAGATTACCTTCAATTGATTGAATTCAATTGTTTCCCTTGCTCCTACTCTATATAGAGAAACATATTAGTATATGTCCACAGGTCAGCACCCAAACTGCCCATCATACCTAACTGAAGAGGGGAGAGGGGGAAACTTTCTATACAATTGGGAGCTGAGGAGTGATTCCAAGGTCCTGGAGTGATCTCTAATGTCCTAGCCGGTGTGCTTGGCTGTTATTTACACATGAAGCTAAAGAAACCTGTTTTGAGCCTTGTCAAAAACATTTAAGTGTACAAAAGTGCAAACACCTTGCTAAAATGGTTGCTTGGTATCACCAAACAAGTTAGAGAAAACATTGTTGGGAGACTGAAGCTCCAGTGATAAAGGAGTGCCTGAAGGATATGGATTTGTGTATTGCACAGGAGGGGCCAGGGGTATAGCGTGAATAGTTTACTATAGCCTTATACCCTGATGCCGAGGTCTATGCCAGTTGTTAAACTTAAACCACCTGAACCCAAATTAGAGGCATGAGCCACAGGTAAGGGCCTATAACGAGTGAACGGGCCTTTAGCTACCAGAATAGCGAGAGGCAGAAGGGCTATAAGGCTATTAGAACATTCCACCCATTAAGAGTAGAATGTTCTAAATTAAAAATGGAGAAACAGGAAGACAAACATTGGATTGTTGGAGCAGAAGACTTATACCCCCCATGATAAGCCCATGGCTACTCCATTGTCTTCGATGAAGCTCTCAAACTTCCAATGCTCTAATATACTGTAAGACGTATGTGGATGGGCCACCACTGAACACCAGTCTTGACCATTCATTAATTTGTGTGTTACATATGGGAAGGGCAGTGATAGAAATATATGCGGAAGGTGGGCGGACAGTGAGAGAGGTGGGAGAGGTGCTGAGATCCATTCTGCATTTTAACTCTAAAGCTGGAATGCTACAATTGTCGAAGTGTATTGACAAATTGATTACGTTTGAATAAAATTCCAATTGAATAATTAGAATCTTTTGATCCACAGAGGAGTCCAATATTCTTTTTCATTGACTGATTTAGGGCCAGATTATGGGTTTGGTGCTCTTCCAGCTGGACCACCATCGTGGCTGTTTGAGGAAGATGAACAAGCGTGCTGCTTCTCGCTCACCTATTTATTAGTTTTTCTCTGGGCTAGCAGGCCCACAGCAGCGGCATGCTTCAGCTGAGAATGACAGCCAGCAGTTATGCCGCTGCTGTGGGACCACTGCCACTTCAGGTTCACTGTCTGGCATGCATCATGTCATGCTAACCACATAGTGCACACATGAGGTGCAATTCCAGGGGGGCACAACATGTGCCTTTCGCATGCACTTCCATGGGCAGATTTGCCCAGGGGCCCTGTTTGGGCCCCCGTTCCCTGCCTTTCCGACACCCTTTTCATGGCGAGGTCCCCAATATGAAATGGGTGGTGGAAAGGCAGGTTGTAATATGCCTACTTTGGCACCACCACCAATTCTTGCCCCTCTCGACAGCATGGCTGCCGCAAGATCCAGGATCCCAGCGGAGGCATTGGGCCACCTGCAAGCTTGTGGTGGTCCGACTGCAAGGGTTGGAATCGGGTGGTCCGACTGCCGAGGTCACAGCGGTCAGACGTCAACCATGGGTTTGGCGGTCCCAGGACCGCCAAACTCAAAATCAGGCACTCTGTATATTTATTTCATTCGGTTGCTTACTCGGGGACATAGAACCTCTACCCACTAGGGGGCAGTTCTCTGTAATTTCATGCTCTGAAAAATTGGGCGAAGTTCCTGATGGGAACAGTTTAATTAAGGCTGGCACATGGGGTTCGGCGTATCTAACCCCTCCCTACCTAACTCTAGGCAAATCATTGAGACGTTGGTGCTATTTACCCTGTCACATGGATTACGACAATGAGAGCTTCCTTCTTTGGTGTTGTTCGGGGTGGCATTCCACTAAGGTTTCATGTGCATATCACATCCTAAGCGTAGACATCCAAGAATATTCTGATTCAGGCCTGTGATTTTAATAGCACAGAAGTCACAATTGATAACTAACAGCACTAAGTAACCATTAGAGGTACAATTAAAAAATAAAATTAGCATATTTTAGAAACGTTTGCAACTCATTTAAAAGTCTACTGAAAAGGTTTCCGTCGTCTAAACCGTAAGAATCTAATGAAAACTGTTCAACAAAAATGCCTGTCTAAGAGTGGAGTGGGGCTAAAAATAGTTGTTAACTAAAAGTAGCAACTGAAACTTAATCTCCCAATGTATGGACATTACAAAATACTTCTTTTCAGTTCCAGACCTATTAAGAAATAACATTCTGTGCCTTGAAGTACTCTTGTTAATTATATAGCACATGCCGTCTGCATAATTAATGTATACAGGTGGTTAGGTATTTTGCCTTATTGACACACACATCTGATTAATTACTTACTTTATGAGTAAAAGATTGCAAATGTACTTAAAACAGGTACATATCTTTCGCAAATTAAATTTTGAGAGAAGTGTTGTTCTACAGTAGGCCACACAATTTTATTCAAAAACGATGTTTTTTGGCCGATCTACTTTTGTACTATGGCTTTGACGCTGAAGGCAATCAAGTCCTCAGTCCTGGTATTAATTGGTAGCAGCCTATGCTCATTATCCTCAACCACTGCCTCTTTTACTATATAAATCTTGACTTGAACAGTGTGTGATTTTTTGAGCTAATATTTACTATTGAGTTTTATCAAAAATAACCATTAAATAACCGAAGCACCTTATGTAATATCATTCCCTGGTTGTACTTGAGGGGAGGGTGGGTCCGGTGTACTGGATGAACCATTACAGCCATAGTGGTAGTGGAAGGTCAACCATATAGTTCAAGTTCAAGTTCGGGCATTTGTATAGCGCACTACTCACCCAGAGGGTCTCAAGGCGCTAGGGGGAGGGGTTCATTGTTTGTCGAAAAGCCAGGTTTTCAGTTCTTTTCTGAAGGAGATGTGGTTCTGAGTAAGGCGGAGGTGGGTGGGGAGTGAGTTCCAGGTCTTGGCAGCCAGGAAGGAGAAGGCTCTGCCACCCATGGTGGATTTACGGATGCGCGGGACTGCGGTGAGGGCTTGATTGGATGATCTTAGTTGGCGGGTGGGATTGTAGAAGGACAGTCGGGTGTTGAGGCATTCGGGTCCTAGATTATAAAGGGCCTTGTGTGCGTGGGTAAGAAGGCGGAAAGTAATTCTTTTGTTGACGGGAAGCGAGTGGAGGTTTTTTAGGTGTCTGGTGATGTGCTCTTGGCGCGGGATGTCTAATATGAGTCTCGCAGACGCGTTTTGGATGCACTGGAGTTTTTTCTGTAATTTTGTTGTAATTCCGGCGTAAAGTGTGTTGCCATAATCCAGTCGACTCGTG